>NC_046318.1:21506942-22781942 GCF_009819535.1 Lacerta agilis
CATTTTTCACAGCACCAGAGGACATTCAAGGGGAATTTGGGGAACAAGGAAACAACCCTCTGCATTTCTAGCCTAAAGGGACACCCATTCTTTCAACAGATTCCCTTGGTAAAATAATACTGGCTTTAAGGGATAGTTCTATAATGGGGATGTTTTCGAGAGTCATTATTTGGAGTTCCGTGAGCACACTGACAATGCACAAACATCTTCATTGCTGAAAGGGTGTGTCGTAATCCACCTGTTTGCAGCAGCTGAAATATATGTAATTATACAAAGTCATATCTGCAGCATATGTAGTTCACCTGCGGTAATTAGGTATGATTATTACAAATGACCAGGTTTTGCCTCGCGCTGTTTTCGTTATGTAAATTTGTTTTAATCAATTTTTTTTTGCTGATTTATAAATGCAAATCTGTTTAATGGTGTAATGAGATCAGTATAAATACAAGCATCTCACTGGAGGAGAGCATCACATTCACCTGCCAGCCTCTTATCGTCGCAACTGAATCCAAGGTGAGTAGCTCTCCTTTTACCCAAGGCCAAATCAAAGTGGCAGGGAGGCTCTGCTGCAGTTCTCAAAATAGGGGCCCCTCCCCCTCAAAAAAGGAATACATAAAATAAGGAACCAAAATTATGCCCTTAAAGTCTAACAAATTTATTATTAATAAGCTCCCATGGACTACAAAAAATAATAATAAACACTCTGAGCATGCACAGTTTCACACCACCTACCAAGTTCTGAGAAAAAACATTTTGGCAGCCCCCAAAACAGAAAGAAAATACTCTGAGCATTTGCAGGGGTGGTGTCAGGCTTCGGGGAATTCAGTCCCTCCCACGGTGGCAGCCAAGATTCAGATAGACAATAAAAGTTCTTACCAATTAATTTATTCAATATTCACAGTGAAAGACAAAGAAATGCAGTCTCCCTTGGATAATGGCGTTGCTCCAAGTAAAATCCCACCCCCTACGTCTCTCCTGTTCTACGTCACCACTGCGTTGGCCAATCTGGGCTTTCTGCCTCTGAGTTTTCTGTTCTACTACTCTCAATGCTCACCTGGTCCTGGGGGGAATGCTTTCCAAAGATACCGACTCTGTCAGCTGTCTCTCCCCTGGTGCGTCTTCTTCCCAGCTTCTTCCCTCTGCAGCCTCTGAACTATGTCCTTCTGCATACCACTGTTCTAAATCTATACTGTCCTCTTGTTCTTAGGAAGGTTCAGGAGAAGGGGGGGCACCATTCCTCCTCAGTCCAGCCCCTGGCAGGCGGACTCTGGTCTTTCAAATTTCAGCAGTGCTTTGTAGAAGGTCAAAATTTGGCACATTCTACCTCTTGCCTTCCATTCTGTGCGTGCTCCACATTATAGTTGTGGTGTCCCCCTTAACTTGGGGGAACTGCTTGCACTGTCCTAAATCCGCCTCTGTTAAACTCACTTCCCGTTATATTTTTTTCATTACCTAATTTGGGGTTGCCATAAATCTAGGTTTTCCTGGACATGTCCTCTTTTTGGCGCCCTATGTGGCTCCGGACAGATTTTTTGATTTTACATGAATTGTCTGGGTTTTTTAGTTTGTTGAGCTTGGGAGGGGGGAATGCGCATGCTCAGAAGGGCGCTGTGCCACAGAAGTGCCACATCGGGGTCTGACGCGAGGAGTGCAGCCAGACCCCTTCGCAATAATTCTTTTATCCTAGGTAGTTCTTCAAAATTGTTTTTGATGAATGGGTGTAGTAGCAGGAACAAAACAAATCAAAACAGCTTGTAAAAAAATGACTCATTCTGGTCTTCCCTTAGAGCTTCTGAATTCCGTCATGACCACCCTGCCTGAAGCCAATGCTAAATTTGCTGTTGACTTTTTCCACCGTGTGGCCCAAGATCTCACAGATAACAATGTCCTGCTGTCCCCTGTGAACCTCATCTCGGCTCTAGGCCTGAGTGCTTATGCATCTGGAAATGAACAGGCAGCTGAGGTCGAGAAGGTGAGAATAAACAAGCAGAAGAGATGCAGCCTTCAAACTAGGTTCAGTGGCAAATAGCTTCCCATCACTGGTCCACACCAATTATTACAGTTATTGTTATAATCACTGGTTACAATTCATCTGAATTCCCCCTCCCCATTTTTTTTACTTAATGAAACAAAAATTATTATTGAACAATCCCCCATCCACACATATGGAGGCACCAGATATCTATTTAATTACATTTAACTTCTAAGCCATTTCAGTTCTTAAACTGAATTATAGTGATTATAACAAATTATAGTGAATTATAGTGATTATAACAAGTTTCCATGTGTACTTAGAGGCCCGTAACCACTATTGATACTGCATATGTAATAAAACTATGCCAGGTTGATGGAAAAGCAGTGATTTTCTTGTCTGTTCACCTCTCTCAGACATGGGTTGCCAGTTTGTCCATTAATATTAGGTCGCATAGTTGTGAGATCCAGATCTCAGACAGGTCTGTGTTTAGAGTCTTCCAGTCTTCCAATATTAGGTAAGCAATGAGATCGTTCTGGGAAAGTTGTTGATCAGTTTCTGAAAATTATTATAGAAATGCTATTTCCGAATCCAAAGGGATTCCTCCTATGTACTGAGCCTATTTGATTATTTTTTCAATCTGAACATTTACTTTCTCATTACAATCCTAAAATAGCATCTTAAACAAGGATGTCTTAGAATGTGCATGCCTGGAAGAAAGGATGTGTACAAAAGCTGATACATGTGTAGAGATGTAATACAAGTGAATCGCTTCATAGACAATATATGTAGTGCTGCCAAACATCTGGAATTTCCTGGACATAGCCAGGATTTGTCTGTTGAAAATGGTGTCCGTGCAATCTTTTTCTCAAATAGATCAAAATGTCTGGGAAAACCAGACATTTTTGGGGGCGAATCCCCCCCCCCGGCAAGAAAAAAAAACCTAACAAACTTCTTTTTCTTTGGAGAGTTTGCAAAAAAGAAAAAGAAAACGTTTTGTATCTGGATTTTGAAATATTGCAACGCTAAATATATGTATATGTAGAAAATACCCCTTTCCTCTGTTTCTCAATGCCAATGTGACTTGTTACTATCAACTGAATGTAATATTAACTGAAACTTCAGGTTGCCTGAAGCTCAATGGATGTTTGGATCATTAATTTGGCGTGGTTGAGATATGATGTTCCAAACATGTCAAATCATTCACAAGTTTGAGATATAAGCAGATATCTACTCTGTGTTTGATTGACAATGACACCTTGTGGTGTATGAGACCTAGGAAACCATATGTTTCAAGTTCTTAAGTACTGCTTTTATATTGCCTATGTAACTGAAGCCATGTTACCATTTCATTCAAGGTCCTGCACTGGGATGAAGTGAAGGAGAGTGACAAAACCAGAAACAGTAGATATTTGGAAGCAGCCAAAAGTCTCAGAGGTTCATCAACCAGATTAAGAACTTCAAATGTATGTACAAGATTGCTCCCTATCCCATAAATCCAAGTGGCATATTAGCATTCTCTCCTGTTTAAACTCAACATCAAACTTCATGTGTGTTGGGGGGAAATATATTTGAAGGAAGAGTGTTCAATCAATTCTTCGCATGAAAGTGCAGACATCATTTTCACAAATACATTTGCAGCAAAATACTCAGATGTAAAACTCAAGTGAAACAGGCACAAGAACATACGAATATTTGCATCTTCTCTGCAGTATTAGTGCAATCTTGGGCAGTATTTAACTAAATGATTGCAGAAGTGAAACAACCTTGGCTTGTGCACTGGGATTACCAGCCTCCTCCCCAAGCATACCCCAAGTCTGCCACCCCCAAATCTGCTCCAGAGGGTTAAAGCAGGGACCAGAACAGATTTGGTGGACACAGGTGAAAAGAGGGAGGGAAGTTCCACTATGCAAGTGGAAGTTATTCCGCACATACAAGGAGATAATTAACACTACCATATTTTTTTGCTCCACAAGACACACTTTTTTCCTCCTAAAAAGTAAGGGGAAATGTCTGTGCGTCTTATGGAGTGAATGTGTGGTCGATCACTGGCTCCCTTTCCGGCCCCGGCCCCCTGCCCAGGCCTCCATTGTTGAATGTTCTGCAGACAGAGGCTGTTTGTTTCCCCAGTGACATGTGACTGGCTGATTAGATTATCTGTCTAGAAACTGTAGAAACGGCTCCCTTTCCGTTCCTAAAGAAGCTGCAGAACTGTGAGTTGAACCCCATAAAAACAGGATTTTTTTCCCCTTTGCAAAGTAAGCTCAACAACTTTGAGCTGATCCTCAAAAAATGGGGCTTTCCCCCTTTGCAAAAGAAGCTGCACTACTGTGAGCTGATCCCCCCCCAAAAATGGGGCTTCCCCCCCTTTCCTCCTCTAAAAACTAAGAGCATCTTATGGAGCAAAAAATACGGGTATGTTGAATGCAGCCCTTGGTTTACAGGACGTATTGAAAGGTTCGTGTATTTTTATGCCAATGAAGATATCTTATTCCTTTCTTCTAACTGAACTGGAATTGAAGAACCTATTGATAGAGATCAATGTTTGATCTAGATCAATGTTACAGACATAGTGACCGACCCAAGGTCATCCAATAAAGAATTAAAAATCCAGTAGCTTGGCCTTGTTGGTTTGCATGTATTCTGGACCAAGTAAAGTTAATAATGAGATTTGCAGCCAAGTGTCATGAGAATTGCTGTACTTTTCAGTGTCTAAGATGCCCCCGTGTATAAGAATGAAATTTCATAAAATGGGAGGAGATGACAAAAAAAGTTGTTGAGCTTTTTGGGGGGGATTGCTGAGGGTTGTTAAGCACACGTCACAAAATCCACCTCCAGTCCCCTCGCCGGCAAAAACTGCCAATCACCCCCCCCCCCCAGTTGCTGCAGTGTCAGCCAATAAACACCGCTCATTAACGCAACCAATAACACGCACAATAGCCGCTGACAGCCACAGCAGCAACCAATCTAACGTCCACCCTATCCACTACCCAAGTATAAGACGACCCACACTCTTTAGCATGGTTTTTAAGGGGGAAAACCTAGTCTTATACTAGGAAAGGTATGGTAACCTTCTTTTTTTGAATCCTCAGGATGTTCCTTGCTATGAGTGTGAGAAGCCTGAAGGAATCCATACGGCATTCAGCAAAATCCTTGCAACTCTTAATGAGCCCAGCACCAACTATACCCTGAGCTTTGCCAACAAGCTCTATGGAAACAAGGACATTGCCTTCATCCAGGTAACGCTAATTTTGGTCCCTGTGGGTGCTCCACTGCACTGTAAGAACCAAGTGCACATTGCAACCTGCAAATGACTGTATTCTACCATAAATGGGTTACTGCCATCCAGTGATGCTGTGCCTCCTTCCCAGGCCACCAGAGGGAACTATTACAGTAATTATTACCTGTTCTATTAAATACTTCACAAGTAAAATCCGGTGTTCTGAAACTAGGGAAGGACACCGAAATCCAAGGTAGTTAAGAAGTACCAGTGGTTAGGAAGGAAGCCTTTCAATAAAAAAAATTCTGATGGCTTCCAGAAGGCTATCAATAATAACATTTCTATTATGCAAAACCTTTGAGGTCATGAAGCTGTACTTACTTCTAATAATCTCAAATCAGAGATGAACCTGGATGTTATAACCAATTTGTTATTGTTTTATATTCATTGATACATGGATTCAGTTTTTCTAATTCTGTCCAGAAATTCATATTCTGTGCTCTGAAACTGTACCTGACTGAAGTGGATGGAGTTGATTTGCACAATGCCCCCGAGGAAGTGAGGAGACTCATCAACCTTTGGGTTGAAATCCGCACACATGGTAAGACCACACAATGTACTAACAAATTCTTCCTGACTTAACTTGTGTGAAAGGAAAGCTTCTGATTGTTGTTCCTCGTTTGAGTGATCTAAAAATCAGCAGATAAATCTTTCTTATTCTCCAAGAATAACCTAAGAAATCACTGTCTATTCTGCTGTCCTACAAACATGGGAAAAGTAAATCTGGTGCCCATTATATTTTATTTGCTTCTTAAAGCACCCCAAAGTCCATGTTCTGCTGCAAAAAATTATACTCAGGGTATAATTAAGTACTTTATCTACTCAAGCTGGCCCATTTACCCTCCATAAATACAGTAGCTAGCATACATGTATGCTCCTTTTTATTTGAAGTGATACTATGGAATATAATATTTTAAAAACCTGATTTTTTTAACCCTATTATATCCATTTCTTTCCCAGGTAAAATCAAGGATCTTCTCCCCAAGGACAGCTTTGATTGCTTTGCTCAGCTCCTGTTGGTGAATGCTCTCTACTTCAAAGGACAATGGGAAGTGAAATTTGACAAAGAGCTCACAGAAGAAGCCCTGTTTTACCCATATCATGCAGATGAGGTGAGTTAGAAACATATTCCTAGCTTCCTTGCTTCTTTTGTGCAGAGACAATGAGAGCAAATAGTTGGGTAGCCTTGCAACTTCCAGATTGCCTGATTTTCGTGGGAGTTCAGTTGCCCCAATAGGGTCTTGATGAAAGTCACTCGAAACACTTGGTCCAAGGAAGGCTCTGCAGTGCTGAACTGCCATCACCCTTTTTAGATGATGGCTCCCACACAACTAGGCTTAGATGTCTTAAAGCCCCATGAGTAACAACAGAGTTTCACTTGCCCACTAACCACCAGTCTCATTATTTCAATTAAGGAAGGGGATAACTTATTTTAGCAGGATTGATGCTGAAATCTTGGAAGAGAAAAATCTGCTCTCTTCATTCTCTTTCCCTGGGAGTTCGGTGGAATCATGTAGCCTTGCAAAGAACTAGAAGGCTCACTACTTTTTACATTTTAGAGGGTAGATCCTTACCATTATATTTTCCCCATATTTATTCATCCAGGATAAACAGAAGATATTGGGCCTCTCCCCTCAATCTTGCATATCTTATTCCAAGGGGGCTTCTAAAAAAAAGGATGTGCTTGACAGATGGCGTCCATTTTATCTACCTCTCCCTTTCCCAGCAAACCAGAGGCAGTTGCTTGGGTTGTAAATCTCACCTTTATAATTTGGATATTCAGAATCAGGGGAAGGAAGGAGCCCCCTAAAGCAAAATAAGTTCCTTTGCTCTTTTGAAATATTTACTCCTTTTCTGTTCTTTACAGAAGGATTCTCACACAGTGCAGCTGATGCACAGGAAGGGTGTCTACAATGCCGGGACAATTGACCTATGCGATGTTCAAGTCCAGGTTCTTGAGATTCCCTACAAGAACCATGAACTGAGCTTGTTTGTATTGCTCCCAGTAGACTGCAGTGCAGAGGCTCTTCAACAGGTAAATCATATTCCTGCTCCTATGACGACGACGACAACAACAACAACAACAACAACAACAACATTATTTATACCCTGGCCATCTGGCTGGGTTTCCCCAGACACTCTAGGCAGCTCCCAACAGAATATTAAAAACATGATAAAACATCAAACATTAAAAACGTCTCTAACCAGGGCTGCCTTCTGATGTCTTCTAAAAGCCAGATAGTTGTTTATTTCCTTGACATCTGATGGGAGGGTGTTCTATAGGACAAGTCCCACTACAGAGAAGGCCCTCTGCCTGTTCTCTGTAACCTCACTTCTTGCAGGGAGGGAATAGCCAGAAGGCCCTCGGCAATGGACCTCAGTGTCTGGGCAGAACAATGGGGGTGGAGATGCTCCTTCAGGTATACTGAGCCGAGGCCGCTTAGGACTTTAAAGGTCAGCACCAACACTTTGAATTGTGCTCGGAAAAGTACTGGGAGCCAATGCAGGACTTTCAGGACCGGTGTTACAGTATATGGTCTCAGTGGCCACTAATATCCATGATGCTCTTCTCCATAACACTTATATGTACCTGGCCATCACCTTACCCACATATGGCTCTTAAATTTAATAATATTGTTGTGAAAGGACACACTATTACCTACTTATCTGCTGTGATCACTGTTGTTTTGATTCAACCTGGGACTGAAATGATATCACAGCCATTTCTGTTTGTTCCTCTAGCTGGAAGCTGGACTAAGCCATGAGCATCTGCTTGACTTATCCTGTGATCTGAAGCCCGTAGAGGTGGAAGTGGCTCTTCCCAAGTTCAGCTTAGAGAAGAGAACTGAAATCGACCTGATTGATCGAAAAAAGGGGGATTTCTCTGGAGCAACCACAACAGAGAACGTGGTTCTGACCCAGTTTATTCACAATGCTCTATTTGAGGTTGATGAGGAGGGTGGTGAAGAAGCAGAGGCAGTCCATTGCCCCAAGGATAGGCGTCCACATCAGGAACCTGTGGAGTTTCGGGCTAACCATTCTTTCGTCTTCTATGTCCTTCACAAACACACCCAAAGCATACTTGTTCTCGGCAGATTTGCTAAACCACAATAAAGGAAGATTTCTGATTCGTGGAACAAAGTCAGTGGAAAACAGATATAGGAAATGCTTTATAGGACTCTTTGACTCATATTCTTTGGTCAGAGAAAACTGGTGTTCTTTTGTGGTGGTGGGCCTACTTTCCATGGTATGATAATGGTTTTTTAAAGGATTGCTACTCTGCCTATTTGCAATACCTTCTTCAGTCATTTTACATCTTTTTGAAGAATATCTTTCCACCTGGGACTCAGCGAGACTGGTAAACAAAAAGCGATTTAGATGTGTTATATGTGCAATATAGCATTGTGCCACCAGATTTTTTTCTCTACCTATTTTCCCCTTTTTTAAATTTACAGTGCTTTAAACTGAAAGCCTTCTTTGGTGTTTCTAGAACCAGCCCTGAGCTCTGAATATTGCCCTAGCTTTTGAACAGATATCCAAGACTTCAGAGCAACCACCTAAACAGAAATGCCTATGTTCTGAAAGGGATTTTTTTAAACAATGTGTTTGAATTTTTGCACAAAATACACTAAGAATTTAAAATATAAAACATAAAAATGTAAAAAAGAGAATATATATATATTTGTGAGAACCAGAGTAAGTCCATTTGGTTGATAGTTGGTCTCCTGTTTAATCTGCAGTTTTAGTTCAGTGCTGTTCCCTTTGTCCCCACAATATAGCACTGTGATGAAAGAAACTGCACTTATTTGTACCTCATTTCTTCTTTTTTAAATAGCATGCAGAGATGGCACCTGGAGACAGGAAAATGTCACTAGTGTGGAAACTGCTTCCTGGTACAAGTGTTCCTGTTACTTCATAATACATTTCAGCTTGAGTAACTGAAATAGATTTGTGTGGCTACCACTAAATTGGAAAGGCCAAAGTTGGCATGAGGCTTCTGTCCTATGCTCACTTGCCTGGAAGTAAGCTCTTCTGAACTCAATGGGACTTACTTCTGAGTAGACAATGTATAAAGGTAAAGGTAAAGGTACCCCTGACCATTAGGCGGTTCATCTTGCTCAATAGGCCGAGGGAGCCTGTGTTTGTCCGCAGACAGCTTCCAGGTCATGTGGCCAGCATGACTAAGCCGCTTCTGGTGAACCAGAGCAGCGCACGGAAACGATGTTTACCTTCTGGCCAGAGCGGGTACCTATTTATCTACCTGCACTTGATGTGCTTTCGAACTGCTAGGTTGGCAGGAGCAGGGACCAAACAACAGGAGCTCACCCCGTCGTGGGGATTCGAACCGCTGACCTGTATAGGATGTATACAATGTACACAATATAGGCTCACACAAATTGACACTGAATGGTAGCCTGGGTGCTTCACATGAAAACCTTTTCGTATAGCTTTTGAGACATTCTCTGACAATGTTTTAATAAACAAAGCATTTAATAAAATCATTGTTCTGCAGTTTTCATTTACAGGGGAGTTTATTGTAGAGTATGATTTCTTAAGTACCCTTAGCTCAGGGGACTTAAATGGGCTAAGTGCTCTAAGGGTACTGAAGTAGGCCAAGAGGATGAAAGTGAGCTAAGTTGGCTAAGAGGACTGAAGTGGGCTAAGTGCTCTAAGGGGCAAAGGGGAGTTAAATAGGGAATTAAGGGGACTGGAGTGGGCTAAGGAGACTTAGGGGGCTAATTGAGCTAAAGTGACTGAAGTAGCCCACTTCAGTCCACTTAGCCCACTTCAGTCCCCTTAGCCAACCTAGCCAACTTAAGTCCACAGTTACCCACGTTTGACCACTTTAGCCAACTGAAACTTAACCATTTTAACTTTTAGCATTAACTTTTTTCCAAGATATTTCTTCCAATGGAGAGAGCCACCAAGGTGTTTTCTATTCAAATAAGTTTTTATATTTCTCCCACACTGAGTAAATTGATTTTCTCACTGTTTTAGGAAACCTTTATGCACTTTTGTTTTTTCATACCATAGATACGCATGCCAAACAAATCAATTAACATGACCTTCCAAGTCTAAGATATCCACATACTTTAAGATAAATCACTCTCGGAGCCAGCAAAGACAGGACGCCTCATAATATAAACTCAAATCTGGCACGGAGAAGCCACCTCTTTCCTTAGTACAGTGGTACCTCAGGTTAAGAACTTAATTCGTTCAGGAGGTCCGTTCTTAACCTGAAACTGTTCTTAACCTGAGGTACCACTTTAGCTAATGGGGCGTCCCAATGCCACCATGCTGCCACCGCACGATTTCTGCTCTCATCCTGAAGCAAAGTTCTTAACCCAAGGTACTGTTTATGGGTTACCAGAGTCTGTAACCTGAAGCGTCTGTAACCTGAAGCATCTGTAACTCGAGGTACCACTGTATCCATTAACAATATATATTTTATCCTTGGTTTCTTCCCCTGCATGATTTGATTTTAAATGAGGCATACAAAATCACCCCTCCTTAATCCCATGATACAGAGTCAACTTACAGAGTGACCTGCCCCACTAACAGTATCAAACATTTTTTGCCAGCATTGAAAATTACGCAGGGGGATACTCTTGAGAAGGGTCTGGAACGGAGAGAAAATAATCTAGGCAGGATCATCATTTGAAGAGTGGCAATTCAACCCAACCTGGAAAATTCAAGACGTTTCTATTTCTTTCAGTCCTCCTATATAGTCCTCAAAAGAGCACGTCTGGTAAGCAATGGGAGGGATAAGAATCAGATTATTGGAGAGCAATCCTATGTCAAGATCTGCTGGGATGAGCAATTTAGGATGCAAAGAATCTGCAGCTCAGCTGCCTGATTCCTGTCTGAGCTAGCATTAACACCCTGACATGCCACTGTAACTTGCGTTTTCAGATTGAGCCAGAGTTTATCAGCAATATCCAAGCAACACGATGACCATGTACATACGCAACGAACAATCTTTATAGAATTTCTTCAAACCATGAGAAATGCAAAATGAAATCTTTAGTCTCAAAGTCTCTAAAAGTCTTTAAATGACGTGAGGTACCAAACTTTATACAATGAAAGACAAGCTGTGAAGCTTTGTGCACTCAGCGAATATGATATCCAACACTGAACAGTGATTCCGGATATTGATCGCTGTTTCGTAGAATTCTTCGTCAGCGTGGTGGGAAGATATAGAATAGCTTCATAAACTGAAAATAAAATTTACAGACGATGACCTGCATGCACATATCACTTTACAAAGATTATAAGCTATAATACACACTGTAATGTAAAAGAGTACATAACCCATCTTGTTTTGATTGAATATATATGAATGTAAATATAAAATGCTGTGGAAGTGCTCATGTAATAATGTAGTCACCGCTACTAACATTTTTTATTTTTGAAAATCATATAAAGTCAACCCCAGGTGGTGCTAATAACAAGGAGGTAGAGATTAAAGGAACAGTACAAGGTAACAATACATGTTAACAATACATATACAAGGAGATTGGGATTAAAGGAACAGTACAAAGTAACAGACAAGTTAATCAAATGAAACAGTTAAGGTCTAATTCAGAGTTAAGACCCCCCTGGATAAATGGTTTTAAATATGAAAATAAACCGTGATTCTTGCTGCCATAACAGTCGCTCGTAATCTTTTCTGATGCCTTCTGGTTCAGCCATATAACTGTAAATAATAGATCCTTATCTGAATGTTTATGAGAAACAAAATGTTCTACCAGAGGTGCCTCCAAATTAGCATTACGAATACACACCCGGTGTTCACCAATTCGAACCTCCACTGCTCCAGTGGTAGAGCCTATATACAATAAATTACAAGGACATCGAATCAAATAGAATACGTCTTTGGTTTGACAAGTACTAAAATGGAGAATACCGTATTTTTCGCTCCATAAGACACACTTCCCCCCCCCCCTGAAAAGTAAGGGGAAATATCTGTGCGTCTTATAGAGCGAATGGTGGTCCCTGGAGCTGAATTGCCCAGGGGCCAAAAGAGGATCATGCTTTTTATTTTACAAAGAGAAAAGGGAGTGTTGAAAGGACCCCGCTCAGCAGCTGATCAGGAAGAGATCGGGAGAGAGATAAGAGTCCCGGCTCCCTTTCAGCCCTGCCCTCCATTGTTGAATGTGCTGCAGAGGGAGGTTGTTTGTTTCCCCAGAAACATGTGACTGGCTGATTAGATTATCTGTCTGGAAACTGTAGAAAAGGCTCCCTTTCCTTTAGAAGCTGCAAAAATGTGAGTTGAACCCCATAAAAATGGGGCTTTTCCTCTTTGCTTTTCCCCCTTTGCAAAAAAAGCTGCAAAAATTTTAGCTGATCCTCAAAAAAACAGGGGTTTTCCCTTTGCAAAAAAAAGCTGCAAAACTTTTAGCTGATCCTCATAAAAACAGGGCTTTTAGAAGAGGAAAACCAGAAAAATATTTTTCCCCTTGTTTCCTCCTCTAAAAACGAGGTGCGCCCTATGGTCCGGTGCGCCCTATGGAGCGAAAAATACGGTAATAAATCTAAAGTTGGTTTTCTCATCATAAATTTCCTTAGTCTGTAAAGAAAATGGGCAAGGTGAGCATCTACCACACCTATGATGTCCGGTGGGGCCAGAAGTGCTAATGGTGTGAGAAATGAATTTATCAGAATTTATATCTGTATGTACTAACATATCTTTAATAGATTTAGTATGCCTCAGGCCTATCAGGGGAAATTCATTACACCCTGGTATATTCCAGAGTACATGCCAATGTTTGCGTATTATTCTAATGGTTCTGTCCGCATGAGAGGTGTATTCTAATGATCCCATGATGCAGTTTTGAGAACGAGAGGTAATAATGGAACTGAGAAGAAAACGTCCGATCCTTCATGAGGGATTTAATTTTGGATCTGTTAACAATGGCAGAAGGATATCCCCTGGAACAAAGAGAATGAGCTGGAATGTCAGCACTCTTATAAAAAATCAAGGTCAAAAGAAGAATTTCTTTTAAGACGTAAAAATTGTCCATAAGGTAAGTTATCCCTCAAACGTTTGGGGTGAAAAGAAGAATAATGTAACAGGGAATTGCAATCTGTGGGTTTTTCATGAGGTTTAACGGCAAGAAAGCCATTGTGTTTGATAAACTCAACATCCAAAAAAAATACACGAAATGATGCTGTGATGACCCGAAAAAGATAAAGATGGATGTAAAGAGTTAAGCCATGTAGAAAACGGTAGAAACTCTTTTTCATTGCTAAAAAGAAAAAAATAAACCATCAATATATCTGTAATAAAGTAATAGGGAGGAGGCAAAAGGATTGTTGTGTAAAATGTACGATTTTTCAAGATCCCATAGCCATTCCCTGAAATTTAAAATAAAATTGATCCATGAAACAAATTTTTTTTTCTTCAAATGTGATGTCCAATAAATCAAGTAGGAAGTCCGAAGGGGGTGAAGGGTCTGGGCGTGACCGCAGGAGGCGACTAATAATAGAACGTGCCTCGTCTAAAGGAATATTGGAATAGAGAGAGGCTACATCTAAAGCAGCTAGAACCATGGTGTCAGTGACTTTGGTCTGTTCTATGACTCGAATGAAATGAGACGTGTCATGTAAGTACGCTGGTGAATCCTTAGCAAATGGTTGAAGAAAAGAGTCTAAGTATTTCGCAGAAGGTTCCAAAATGGAACCCAGCCCCAATATTATAGGCCTGCCAGGGGGAGAGTGGATATCCTTATGAATTTTTGGAAGGCAGTAAAAAACAGGAATGCGTGGAAAAGGAGGTAGAAGGAACTCAAAAGTGTGTTTATCAATAACCCCAATGCAACAAGCTTGCTGGAGGACTGTCTTTAAGATGGTGGCTATTGAATCCATAGGATCTTTAGAAATTTTTGTGTAAAACCATGCATCTGGTAATAATCTCATAGCTTCCGCTACATATTGCTGTTTGTTTTGAATAACAATTCCACCCCCTTTGTCCGCAGGTTTTATGATGAAGAAGAAGAGTTTGGATTTGATATCCTGCTTTTCACTACTCGAAGGAGTCTCAAAGCGGCTAACATTCTCCTTTTCCTTCCTCCCCCACAACAAACACTCTGTGAGGTGAGTGGGGCTGAGAGACTTCAAAGAAGTGTGACTTGCCCAAGGTCACCCAGCAGCTGCATGTGGAGGAGAGGGGAAGCGAACCCGGTTCCCCAGATTACAAGTCTACCACTCTTAACCACTACACCACACTGGCTCTCCATGTTAGGATCGTGTGAAATGATGTTAGGATCGTGTGAAAGAGCTTCCAAACAATTGCGTTGTGACTTAGACAGGTTGTCCTTAATTTGGGGGCCCTTCTTTTCTAATTTTTCCAAATCACATAATACCAATTGGTGAAATAAAGAAATAGACTGATTCGTATTGACTGGAGCGAATGATGATTTTGGTCTAAATTGGCGCATAACTGGGTTGCTGGTTCCGAACATGTCACGTAGTTTTATATTTCGTATTAGTTTAAACAGGTCAACCCTAGTCCGAAAAGTGTTATAAGAAGGTTTTGGAACAAAGCCCAGTCTCAATTGTAAAGTTTGCAATTCATTAAATTAAATCCCTCACGAAGGATCGGACGTTTCTTCTCAGTCCCCCCCAGATACATCACAAGGGAAACTCTTGTTCCAAATCTGACATGGATGTCACAAACGTATTCCACAACTGTCCTTGGACAGGCCCTGCCAGAAATAATTGCATTGTTCCTTCCAGTTGTGAGTCAGTTACACCCAATCTTCTGCGAAGACAATCCCACAGGCTGGGTGCAATTTGTAGTATTATTATTATTATTTAATAATATATCAAAATAAAGACATGGGTTTGTAACCTCAGGGTTACAAGAACAGGAACATAAGGGAAGGGCAGTGGAAGGAGAAAGTAGAGGAGGAATCCTCTGAATATTATGAGAGACAGACTAGTTGGAGCCAGGTTTTTTTGGAGGGGGCATGGCCTGACCTGTCCGTAGTCACTAGTTCTCTGGCCAGTGACTGGGGCCAGGGCGTCCTTCCCCTCCCCTCAGCAGTCCCAGAACCAGATTTGTCTCCACAATGGAGAGGAAATAATATGGTGGTCCTTAGGCTCTGTTCTGTATTTCTCTATGTCCCTATAGACTAGGAGAGTTCCATGAAAAGTGCTTGGCAGATACTGGATGGCCAGTCATTTCAATGCTAATAATAATAATAATAATAATAATAATAATAATAATAATGTGCTTTTTTCTGGGGGGTACGCAGGGGTACGCATACCCCTAAACATTTTGTGACTCTAATGGGAGAAGAAACACGTAGGGGTGTCGGAAAATACCAAAGTAAATGGAAAAGGAAAAAGAAAAGGAAATTCTGCAGTTTGCCTGGGATCAGGAATGGAAATCGGTCAAGCGAGTATGATTGGTTTTCATTCACATTGTTGTTGTATGCTTTTTAAAGCCTGCAAATAATATATAATTAATTGAATGCAAGTTATATGAATAATTATAGTCAGGCAAATAGCATAGTATTTGGCGGAAACCAAATTGCAGTGAAACAGAATCAACGCTGCCTTGATTTATTGTTCTAAAACATCAGGGCATTGGGCTTCTTTTCCTTTTTCACAAGGTGAAACTACCGTACCCAGTTTCTGGAATGGGATAGCTCTGCAGCACCCTCTGGTGTCACATTTTAATAACGCATCATTCTAAGCGAAACATAATACGTATAGCCCTTACATTTTGAAACGTTTTCGCAACCCTTTCCTAGCATTATAAACTACGAGTGTAGATTAGCCCATGATGTATCATGCTTTCCCCCTACACATCCACCCTCTCCTCCTTTGAGCCTTCTCCTTACGCATTGTGCACCTCTCAACACCCCGCCATGCAAGGGGTGTGTGTCCTCCCTCACCCAGCAAATCTCCCACGTGAAGCAATGGTGAGGCTGCTGGTTTGCAAGACTCACTCAAGGTCGCTTGCAGAGAGCCAGAGAACAAGGAAGCTCCTGGGTCTCATTCTCGCTCTCCATACCTTTTCTTTTTATTTCATCTTCAGGATTTGCCTGTGTGGCTTAACTGTATGTTATCTTTAAATGAGCCCCTGTTAAAAGTTACAGCCCCTGTTAAAAGCCCCTGTTAAAAGTTACAAAATAGAAAATTCTTTTCAGTAGCACCTTAGAGACCAACTGTGTTTGTTCTTGGTATGAGCTTTCGTGTGCATGCACACTTCTTCAGATACACTGAAGAAGGGTGACTTCTGTTTCAGTGTATCTGAAGATGTGTGCATGCACACGAAAGCTCATACCAACAAACACAGTTGGTCTCTAAGGTGCTACTGAAAAGAATTTTCTATTTTGTTTCCCCTGTTAAAAGTTACTGAACCAGGGAGGAGGAAAGTGCTTGTTTTAGATGGGGTTGGCAGAAGCCACCCACTGCTTATATTTGGTTTAAGACAGAGATGATGTGGGATTCAGGACAGGCATGCAATGGTAGAGGCTTTATTTTTGTAGATAAGCAGGATTGCAGGGGCAAAACCTATGTCAATGTGAATCCTATGGAAAATATTGCTCTTGTAGGCAGAAGAGAGGCTGGTTGCGTTTGTGTATTCAAGCACTGTATACATGAAGATAGAGGCGTAGGAAGGTCAGGTGGTACCCAATGCAGAGAATTTCTTGTCATCCCCCATTGATTCCCCCCTGCAAAAATGGTTTTACGTTATTTCATATTTTCTTACAAAGGAATAATAACAAGTAATAATAATAAAAAACTTTTATTTATACCCTGCCCTACCCGGCCGAAGTCGGGCTCAGGGTGGCTAACATCAGATACATAACATTGGTATAAAATCAAACAATAATTAAATTACCTCCTAAAAACTTCTCAAAATCAAATTAAAGTCTAATTAGATAGCTTTCCATACGGTTAGGGTTGGGAACAGTAAGTGCTCCACTGAACAGAAATTTCAGCCTTCACGACATAGGAAAACAGCCAAGTGAACAGCTATTTTGGTGGAGGAGGGTCAAGATATTAACCGATATGCATGAAATTTCATATATAGCTATATAATCCCTAGTATAGTAAGATAAGACCTTTGGAGCAGGCATTTTTTTTAAAAAAAGTTTTTCATGAACCACCCTAGTAGGGCAGTAATTGTTCCTTGATAATTTGTCACCCCCTCCATTATGCAACATGGGGTGGACCGCCCCCCCCCCCCCATGCTACGCCCCTGCATGAAGATATTTTAGAAACCTCTATACTTAGCCATTGTGGTTTAGATCTTTTTCCGGGCCAGGGATAATTGTGTAAGCGAGTAGTCAGCACTGAGTCAGCACTGGCCAAACAGAGACTTTTAAACTATACAATCATTGCCAATTCTATGAAGGTTTTACATTTGAGAGATGTTCAACCCAAGACCCAATTATTAAAGAAAAAAACAACAGGGGGAAAACAAACAATAAAACCTTTGTCCTCTCTCCTCTCATGCTTCCATTAAATTCTTTCCTCTCTCTGTCTCTGCTCCCTCCCACATTTCCACATCTCCTCACTTAACTCTTTCCTGCCTCATTTTAAACCCTTTCTCATCTTGGAAAGACACCTTTGGGGAGTAATTTTGCCCTTTTGGCTCCTTTCTGATCTTACCAACCCCCTCTTGCTATGTACATTTACACACACACACACACACACACACACACTGAAATTAATTTAAAAACCCAACCATTAATTCCAAAGAGTTTACACTAGGTAGGATTTAGTTAAGATGTCTTCTGTTTTAACCAAAATATCTTACCCAACAAGCTCTGCACAAACCAGTTCATCTGAGTGCATTACTCTCATGGGGGGGGGGGATCTCTAACTTCTGTAGTCCACACTCTGGTATTATATGTGGGACTGCCTTTGGGGATGGCTCAGAAATTGCAGCCGTTGCAGAACTCAGCAGCCAGGTTGCTCACTGAGGCAAGATGGTTTAAGCATATGATACCATTCCTGCAAGAAGATAAAACCTATCCATTCTTAAAGAAATCAGCCCTGAGTGCTCACTAGAAGGACAGATCCTGAAGTTGAGGCTCCAGTACTTTGGCCACCTCATGAGAAGAGAAGACTCCCTAGAAAAGACCCTGATGTTGCGAAAGATGGAGGGCACAAGGAGAAGTGGACGGCAGAGGTTGAGATGGTTGGACAGTGTTCTCAAAGCGACTGGCATGAGTTTGGCCAAACTGCGAGAGGCAATGAAGGATAGGCGTGCCTGGCGTGCTCTGGTCCATGGGGTCACGAAGAGTCGGACACGACTGAACGACTGAACAACAACAACCATTCCTGTCCTGACAGCACTGACTACCAATTCGTTTCTGGGCCTAGTTCTAAGTTTTAAAAAAGCCTTATACAGCTGAAGAACCCAATACCTCAAGGACTGCCTGTCCCCATATGAACCAACCTGGACCCTGCAATTGCCATCTGAAGCTCTTTATTGTGTGCCCCCTCTAGAGGGGGCAACATGACAATAGGCCTTTTCGGTGGTGGTTCCCCATTTGTGGAATGCTCTTCCCAAGGAGACTCGCCTGGCGCTTTCATTATATGTATTCAAGTGTGAGGCAAACACTTCCCGCAATAACCTTTGGTCTTTAACTATCTGTGGCCATTTAGAATAGGGTGGGGCGGTTTTATGTATTCCCCCCACCCACCCACTGGTTTTAAAGCATCTGTTGAGAAAGAGGAACTTGCAGCACAATGCATGAACCACATGGAACTTGAAGGGCTTTAAAAGGTCCTAGTTAGGTTTTCTTCACTTTCCTGTTGATTTGTCCCATCATTGAGATTGAGAAACAGCGAAGAGTTCAAATGTAGCAGCGGCATGGTCAGTGAAAGGACAAAAGGATTGAGGCATATCAGCTGAGTTCTTGGTGAGGGGGTTGCTTCCTGCTGAAGTAGCGTCTGTTTGCTTGCTATGTGCTCTGCTGGTGTATTTGTAAATGAAGCAATTCCACAAATTTCCACTGTTGCGTCATCTAATAAAAACAGAACTTCTCCCCCACTTATTTATTTTATTTTATTTATTAAATTTATATACTGCCGTTCATCCGAAGATCACTGGGTGGTTTACAGTATAGAAACAAAAATAAAATAAAATAACTTAATTAGAAACAAAACAATACCCTCCCTCCCAGCACACAGTTTTAAAGGTTATAGATTGTTTAATTAGCCAAAGGCCTGGGAGAAGAGGAGAGGTTTTTGCCTGGCACCTAAAGATATGTAATGAAGGCGCTAGGTGAGTCTTCCGACGAATCCCCGACGCTTTCAATAAATTTGAAACAAATTTAAAATTTTAATAAATTTGAAAGACGAAGGAAGTCCAGTGGTGAAGCAATTCACCCTCGAATCCTTCCGTCCTCATTTTAAACAGCTCTATATTTCTGGACTTCTTAGAAATGAGAGACTAATTCCAGCTTTAGTGGCCTATCATCATAACCCATCCAGGCTATTTGAATGAACAACCTCTTACCTCCCTCAGCACGGATCCCCACTGTATCAGTTTGCCTTATCACCCTGGCAAATTTGTGGCACTCTAGGTTTTCACCCCCATTGAACCTTCGGTGTGACTCTAGGACACAAACTATCCTCTTTTTCCTTAGGCAAGTTTTTACCCTCTCTTGAAACTTCACCTCTTTGAGTTTTGATACACTGCTAGAATAACGAAAAAGATGATTTTTTCTTGGCACAACAAGGATGAATTTTATTTTATTTTTAAACATAGTTTTTAAAGATTCATAAGGTTACAATCTTAGTTGCATTTATACATCAATTCCATTGAACTTTTAGAAAATTCTTTTCAGAAGCACCTTAGAGACCAACTGTGTTTGTTCTTGGTATGAGCTTTCGTGTGCATGCACACGTCTTCAGATACACTGAAACAGAAGTCACCAGATCCTTAAATATAGTGAGGGAGTGGGGAGGGGTATTACTCAGAAGGGTGGTGGGAATGGGTGATCAGCTGATAGGTGTGGAAAACCTGTTGACGACTCTTAACGGCTATACTGAATAAATCGAACTTTTACTTCAAGTTTTCCTAATCCTAACCAAAACATGCACTATCCTGGCCCCACACCTTTCTTCTTCTTTCTTTCCACTCTACGCTCCCCACTCTCTCCCCTTCCAACTCCCAAAACGGCTGTTCTCCCCTTCTTTAAACCGGGAACCGTCCCGCCCCTAAAGGACGTGCTGTCAGTTAAGTTGGAGGTGGATTAACTCTTACTAAGCCAGAGTGTAATGAATCTTCCATTTTAGGGCTAAGCCGTTACAAGTCTCACCTGGGAAAATGAGGGGCATTTGCAAAAAAGGGGGGGAGGGAAGCAAACTCGGTCCATAATGAAAACTGCACATTGACTGGTTCTCTCCATGCAAGCTCCCTACAGTTTTAAAAAAGAATGGGCTGGGTGTGGCGGATTGGCCCTAGGGTGGAGGAGGTATGACATCCCAGCGCAGAAAGAGTTAAGACACCTTCGTCTTGACAGACAGTTCATCCTTTGGGGGCGGGGCGATCCCCAGTTTAAAAGGAGGGAACGGCCGTTTTGGCAGTGGAGAAGAGGGTGTGTGTGTGTGGAGACAGGGAAGAAGAGGGGCGTGGGGCCAGGATAGTGGTGGTTAGGCTAGGATGGTGGTTAGGCTAGGATGGGATGGAGATTAGTCGGTTATACTGAAAGAGTTTATATTCTAGATGTAACTAAGCTGATGAACTATTGAAATATGCGAAACAGGATGTTCTGAAATAAATAAAGACTTGTTTTTGTTGAGCCAAGAGAAAAGAGGCATTTATTTGGTCCAGCGATATATGGATGCTCATGAGGAGGTGAACTCAGGGAAAAGACAAAACTGACCTGCAGGGTGATAGTTTGTGTCTTGGAGTTTCACTCAGGAGGGGCAAAAGGGCAGAAACCTCGGTAAGGCTACACAGTTACTAAAAGGGTTTAGCTAACTGACGCATTGGGGGGATCTAATGAGAGAGAGCCCCAGAATTGATAGAGCTGAGAGGTATTCTCAGCCCAGGAGCCCAGAGCAATATATATATAACAGGCCACGACAGCTGGACAAGAGAACCCCGTTACTAAGTTATCCCTAGTTATAATAAAAGGGGATTATCCACACAGACGGACCTCAAGAATCGAGGTGGGGGAGGATAGAAAAAGCGACCCCGAACACCTCAGAAATAATACACTTAGTAACAGAGGGGAAGTTGGCAGGGAGTTTCGTCCCACCGGGCACACACTCAGTGAATCAACTCTGAGAAATCAAAACTAAATCTTATTCACACAACACGTAAGTTTCTGAAGCAGCATGGAGGCAGCTCCCACGAAGCCACACCTACAGAAATATTTGTTCAGGATTAGCAATGGGGTTTTGGTACGTAAATCCTACCTGTCTGTGTATGTATGAATCACAGAAAGCCGCTGAGAAAGGATATTAAAAAACATAGTGTGTGCATACTTTTAGTACTGAGGTGTTCAAAGTGAAAGTCAACTGGGCTCTGTCATGTTTCTTAGAGATGAAAAGGGAGCGATTTGGCCGAGACAAGCAAGGTGTGTTATATATGGAATGGAATGTGTCTTTGATGCCTGCTTGTTACCTAGCAACAAGTGAACAAATACTCTTCACATGAAAATCTCATTCTAAGACAATTGAAACTCATGTCAAATTACAGTATCATACACAGATTTGAAAGCCATAAAGGACAGGTTTGACTGATTGGCAGGTGTGCCAACTCTAGAGGGTCAAAGGCACCTTGGCTCCCTCAATATTTGATTTAAGGGGGCTGGGCCTCCTCAATCTTGAAGTGGCCCAGGGTGCATCATGTACACATGACGTCATGCGTGCAATGCACAACACACGTCACAGGTCCTCCAGAGCGCTCCGCCTCCTCCAGTCCCATGCACACCATGTGTGTGATGTGCGATGGGCCCCCTCAATCTTGGGGGCAGCCTGGCACCTCTGTTGAATGGATATTTTGGGGGTTTACCTCTGCAGGATTTATATCAGAAGTCAGGTAGGGTAGAGCTGCTAAGCTAGCTTCTCAGCAGGAGGGTGACTTCTGTTTCCTGGGAGGGGGGAAGCAGTTGTTGTTGCTGACTAGGAAAGGGAGGTGGTAGGTGGCGAGGAGGCCAGCAGAGAACAAACACACTGACAGAGACAGCCCAATGCCACAACTGTGCCAGCTTTGCCCCTCCCTTTCCCAAGAATATGCAGCGACTCACCTATTGGGAGGTTAGGTGAGCGCCGCCATCCCATCAAACTGTCTGCTACTGACTAGCCTTCCAAGCATGTCCAACTCAGTCCATGGATTTTTCTCTTTAGTATATCTGATTTCTTTTCAGTTTTCTTTTTTCATGTGAGCATATGATCTGTGAATCGATGCTTTTGAATTATGGTGTTGGAGGAGACTCTTGAGAGTCCCATGGACTGCAAGAAGATCAAACCTATCCATTCTCAAAGAAATCAGCCCTGAGTGCTCACTGGAAGGACAGATCCTGAAGTTGAGGCTCCAGTACTTTGGCCACCTCATGAGAAGAGAAGACTCTCTAGAAAAGACCCTGATGTTGGGAAAGATGGAGGGCACAAGGAGAAGGGGACGACAGAGGATAAGATGGTTGGACAGTGTTCTCGAAGCTACTAACATGAGTTTGGCCAAACTGCGAGAGGCAGTGAAGGATAGGCGTGCCTGGCGTGCTCTGGTCCATGGGGTCATGAAGAGTCGGACATGACTGAACGACTGAACAACAACAACATGATCTGTGGGAAATGTTCAAATTTGTTGCATGCATCGAAATATCCATGTGTATTTGAGGACTGCTGTCTCAATATTTAATAGGTGACAAGTTCAAGAGGTTTTCCACATTTCACAGAGGGGGAAAAACTGCTTTGAAAGCTCTTGCTCAAAGACTTGTGTATCAGCCCCACAGCATAGCAGCGGAAAGACACATATTTCTATGACGGTGATGTCATTTTTGTATTCTTTTTTTTTTTTAGGTCACCAACTCTTGCCTAAGATGCTTCAATCATTCCATAGGATCACAGCCTTAGGGCAAATGCATATTGCATCACAGCTACTGAGGAAAGTTTCCCTGGGAGTGGTGAGAAATCCTATATAATCAGCCTGACTTGCACTTAGATTTACACTTGGGTGAAGAGAGTCCTTGCTTTACTAGCTGGATTAAACGAGGTATGTAAAACTACAATTCTCATATTTTTTTCCTCTGTTTTTGCTGAGGTTTATGCATGTCTTAATATCAATCTGTGTCAGAGACAGAGTTTACAATCGAATCCGGTGCATATTTATCTGGAAGTAAATCCCACAGAGTTCAAAGGGACTTACTCCTGAGTAAATTTGCATAAGATTGGGGCAGTTCAACGGGGAACTTTCATAAAAACACACACATCAAAATGTGCTCTATTAGAGATGAATGTGACTTAGAAGGCAGGATTAGATCTAAATGAGATTACATTACAACGGGACTTCCGGCTGGCGACGCCATAGCGGGTGGTCGGGGCTGCTTCGGCTGCGAGGCGCCCGATCCATCCCGGGGGTTAGGAGCCGCGCTACCGCAGCGCGCGGCTCCGGTTGGGGTGCGGGAAGAGCGTCCCGCACCCTGGGCTCCCCGGCTGTGCCCGCGGAGGCTCCGAACCCTTCCCCTACCCCCCTGTAAAGGGGGAGTGGGGGTGAAGGGACAACGGAGCCGGGCTTACGGGGATATGCCCCAACCGGGATGCAAATGCGGCGGCAAAGCCCGCGGTGAGCGTCCAAGTTCTACCTGTGAAGAATGGAGCTAAAGGAACCCGGTGGTCGTGAGTAAATAATCTTGGCAGAAATCGTGTTTTTGGAACGATCCGGGGGGAAGGAGAAAGGCAGCCTGCCTCCCTCCCTTCGAGCCTAAGAAACTAACCAATTTGAGGGATTGCTGCCACAGAACTGGTTATAAAGTATCTAAAAATCGACACATGAGACTGGCAAACTTTTTCCTTGGGAAGCTAACTAGCGGAAAATATCTCTATTTAAAGTTGCGGTGTTTGCGCTCCAGCTTAGGAAAATGGCGACGAACAAAGAGACAGGAGAAGAAATATGATACCCACTTCCTCCTCCTCTGCCAGTATGCTGGGTTTTGTCCTTGAACTGGTATTGAACTCTGGACTAACAGATGAACAAAGGCTCACTGCCTTGAAGGTGGAACTAATTTACAGAAAAGTTAAAGTCTTGTGTGGGGGTCTGAAATGGAACCAACTGCCCACAGAGGAGGCTAACAAAACTTTTGACACTTTGGAAGGAAATCTTGTCAAAGAGCTGAGAGGATGGATGGAAAGATGGGAAGAAATGAATGAGCTACTTCGGAGAAGAAATTCGCTTGTTGGGGGTGGCAGCCCCAAGGCGATGTCAAGATTTGCTATATCCAGTCCCCGAGGTGTGAGCTCGGGGGCCAGGGACAGAGAATTAAGGTATTTACAAGAAGAAAAGGAATGTTACAAAGAACCGGAGAAGCTGAGAGAGGGAGAGTTGGATACCTCGGAGCTCGTGGCAAGGAGAGTGTTGGACTGTGCCTGGATCTGTGGACGTTGGGAGAGGGAAGTTGCATGGAAGTTCAGTGCTGATGCCATCAGGAGAAGAAGAATGGACAGAGGGGGTGTGGGGTGAAGCACTAAGTAAAATCTAAAGCAATCTGTTATGGTATTTTGAAATCGGAGGGTGAACACTGTCAACAATAGTTTGTTTTATTATTTGTTTGAATATGAAAAGAGATATTTCAAGTTTTTATGTTATTAGCAGCAGTTCAAAGGATAGAAGAGATAGATTTGATGAGGATGATTTGTGAGGATTTATGAGGATGTAGTATAAATGAAGTCATTTTAAGTGGTTTAAGTTTATAGATTAAGATGATTAAGACTAAGATGAAGACTAAGATGAATGTGTTACTTTATATATATAATTAAGTTTAATTTTTTTTAAATGAAGAGGTTAAGAAGTAGATTATGGATATAAACTCGAAGGTGAAAAGGCAGGGGAAGTCAACTGTCAAGATTGGAAAAAGGAATTTTTTTTTTGCAGATGTCCAATTAAGAAGAAAAATCATGGCAATCTTTGTATGTGTAATTGTATTTGTTTTGTTTGTGTATAAATGTAGGTGTGGTTAAGGTTGTATGTTGTTATAAGTAAAAATGTCAATAAATTCTTATAAAAAAAAAAAAGAGATTACATTACAACGGGGGAGAGTTAAGTGGTGTTAATATTAGGAGAAAGTTATTGACGGTAAGAGTGATTTGACAAGGGAACCAATAGCACAGAGGGATGGTGAGCTTTCCCTCCATGAGCCTTTAGGTAGAGGGTGTATGGTCCATTTTCAGTCAGAAAAAGGCAGCAAGCCCAAGGTAGTCTGCCTTTAGAAAGAGAAAATAGAAAATATATTGTACAATTGGGACCTTCAGCACAATGTACTCATTGACTTCTCCAATCATGCCTTCCTCCATACTTTTCCCCCTTCTGCCTCTCACCTGGTTCTCCTAACAGAGAGTGAATAGTACATGCCCACTGAGCAATCTCAATCCCCGTTGGGATGTTTTGGGATTCCTACACCTGTAGGGATTTCCACTAAATAAGCTTTGCACTTCTGCAAGCTTGGGTTTTCTGCCAAGCCTGCTAGTACTTATCTCTTGTATGTGGATGGTTTTTAATTTTGTTCTAGATAAGGTTTCATAGATACCTCAGAACTTTGGGATTATGAAGCCTCTGTGCCCAGACTCCTGGAGAAATGAACACACCTAGAGGTCTAGGTGCATAGGCTTCCCCTACTCAGAGGTCCACACATGGATCATAGAATCATAGAGTTGGAAGGCACGCAAGGGTCATCTAGTCCAACTCCCTGGATGTTGGGGTTCAGGGCGAGAGGGTCATATAGGAACATAGGAAAGTGGCCTTATACTGAGCCAGTATTGCCTATGCTGACTGGCAGCAGCTCTCAAGAGTTTCAGGGCAGAAATCATAGAACTGCAGAGTTGGAAGGGGCCACAAGCATCATCTAGTCAATGCAGGAATATTTTGCCCAACGTGGGACTCGAACCCACGACCCTGAGATTAAGAGTCTCATGCTCGACTGATGGAGCTAGCAGGAACTCTTCCCAGCCCTTCCTGGAGATTGTGGGGATTGAACCTGTGTCCTTCTCCATGCAAAGCAGATGCTGTACCATTGATCCACACCCTAAACCTCATACGACCTCAGAAGCAGGGCCAACAGCACGTGGGCCTTCTTCATGTAATTAGCCTACAACAGGGGCTATTCCCACAACCATCTCACAAGACTTAATCTGTGAAAGGTTGGGCAGAGTGCAATACAGTACATAGCTAGCTTAGTTGGGTGGAACTGAACTGGGAATGGCGAGACCTGTTAGAAAACTATAAGGAGCATGAGAGGCAAAACTAGACCTGACAGGACAAGAACAAGCTGCTTCAAATGGATAGATAAGCCATGAAACAAAGCAATCTGCCAAGCACTATGGATGGCAACACTAATTCCAAAGCGGCCCAGCCCAAAGTTCTCCAGGGCAAATTCTGCTGAGAGCTTGGGACAACCTCTCTGGTGTGCCTGAGTTAAGTGTTTGTCAAGGAAGTAACAGTGGCAAGCTGCCTGGTGTTTACAAAAGTGCTAGGTTCAAGAAGACATATGTCCCAAGATGATTAAACCTAGGAAATGCTATCTTACGCTAACAGGAAGTATGTGGTAAGCAATTCTTTGCTTGACATATTCATACAAAGAACAGGACAGTTTCCTCTGGGCTATGTTCAGAGGCGGATTTAGGGGAGCACGACTGGTTCGGTCACACTGGGTGCAGAGTCTCAAGGGCCACAACTATGATGCATAACAGAAGGTGAGAGGCAGGCAGGTGCTGGATTTTGGCATTGTACAGGGTGCCGCTGAAATTTGAGACCCCAAGGTCTGCCACTGCTGTGGTTTCCTAACCCCGTGGCACAATTGCATACCCTGCCTCACAGTCAGAGAAACACACATGGGGAGTAATACCATCATTCTAGTCGTGATAGCCTTCTTCTGACCCCACTGTCTAAGGCAGTCTGCATCTGTACACTAGTTGTGGAAATCGGAGGAGTGCTGTTGCACTCAGGTGCTGTCAGGAACTTAGCCCCCCCAGAGCATAGCGGAAGAGTCAGCCTCAGAAATCGAGCTAATCGAGCAAGGGGCCGACTCTGCAGAGGAGAGCTGTGTGTAAGAGTTTAGAGAGGACAGCCCGGCCCTCCTCATTCCCAGGGAAGAAGCTATTAGCTACCCAGGAGAGGAAGAGTTGGAAGTTGGCCCAAGCGTTGCCAGGCAACTAGCAGACAAGCCAGAGTCTGAGGCTGTGTCTTCTGGGAGTGAGGAGATGGACCAGCCATTCAGTCCCCTTACTAGGAGGTGGAAGAAGCTCAGAGAACAATGTAAGTTGTTGAACTTATTTTGTTTGCATTTTTGAGCAAAGTTGTTGAGCTATTTTGGAGAATTTGCAAAAGAAGGCGTTTTGGACCTATTTTTAAGGGAAAGTGGCAAAAACGACACTGCCGACATGGGTTGCCATACATTAGGATTTTCCAGGACATTTTTGTGATTTCTGCCCGGACACTGCTTCTAACAGCAGTATTCCAGATATGTCCAGGAAATATCTGCATCTCCAGGTAGGGTTGAAATTCTGGAGAGCCACCGCTAGCGTAGAGTACATAATACTGAGCCAGAGGGGTTTTCTATTCCTAGCACTTGCTTGTGTAAGCAGTCCATTACCAAGTCATGTGGCAACAGCCCTTGACAAAATGTCCCCATGTGCAGGAGCATTTGGCATGCATTGTTCAAGTTGCATCCATATATCATATGATGTAATTAAGAGCAGAACAGACAAATGAACTATTTGCCACTCTCCTAAACCGAAAGCATTGCCTTTTTAATTTCTCGAGTCACGATCAACATGCCATAATGAAAGACTTTTGGCAGAAGAAAGACTTCAAACCACATTACTAGTATCTACTGCTACAAAACTAACACAAGATAGGCAGGAAGACAGTTTCTGTGGTCCAAGTGACTGATGGCTTTTTCCGGACTGCTTATCTTTCAGGCCAGTTGCCTGATCATCAAAAGCTTCCAGAATTTCTTCAGTAGTAAAGAGGCATGCACAACGGTCCCTGCTGTACATGTAAACAGTTTTAAAGCTTATTTCTATTTCTCTCTCTCTCTAGGTTTAAATAGCAATGGAGGAACTGAGTACAGCCAATGGTGGTTTTGCCATTGATTTTTTCAAACAAGTGTGCAAGGCTCAAAGCAACAAAAACATCCTATTCTCACCATGGAGTATCTCGTCTGTTATGGCCACACTGTACCTTGGGGCCCAAGGCCATACTGCAGAGCAGATAGCAGAGGTAAGCTTTGTGCTATTAATAACTTAAATCAGGGTTAGGGAACTGGGTGTGGCCAATGAGCTTGAGTCTTATCTCTGCAGGCACCCGTGGTCAAATTTGACAGTGGGTGAGATTATCTCCATCTGCCAAGCACCTGGTCTCACAATGACATCAGGTGACCCAGTGTGCAATGAATGGATAAGAACCAAGTCCTACCCACCCCTCTAAAAAAGATGAGCACCTCTATTAACTAAAGGCCTGGGTAAACAGAAAAGTCTTAGCCCAGTGCCTAAAAACGACAGAGATGGCACCAGGTAGATCTCCCATTTCATAGATGGGGGCCACCACTGAAAAGACCTGTTCTCATGTGGTCACCTTCCACACTTTTCTCATGTGGAGTGCACAGATTAAGACCAGGAAATGGTCTCGTTCATATGGGGTGAAGTGGTATATATAAATTACACACAAGAGAAATAGCTGCTCAACCTTGCTCCTGGCCCATGGGATGTAATGTCATTTTCTCTATGCACTCTCAAGACCAGAGACCTAACTCAATCTACTTGCATAGTTTCTGGAGCTTGTAAATCCTACCAGCAATGTTGGATCCTGCTGTGCCTGGAATTGCATTGTCCTGCTTTGCACAGATTGCTAAGCCGTAGTTAACATTTGAGGCTGGGGAGAAATTAGATTCAGTTTGCAAGTACAGGCAAATGTATCCATTTCAACTTTCCAGAGTAATACAAGAGTCAATATGAGAACACAATGATCCTTTGAAATTTGCACTCATCTGAATTTTGCAGTGAACTAATTAAACCATAGTGTTTACAGAAATGCACATTCTAGGTTAAGGTCTGCTTTAAAGTGCATATATTAGTGAAAATAATACAGAAAGATACTTTATATTAAGAAAATTGCTTTGCAAAAGTATGTATATTTGGCAAAATTGCATACAAGAATGGGTATACTGGAAGAAATTCACACAAAAATTCTGGGGAATTTTCAGGTGAACCCTTTGTTTCAAAACGCAATCCAATACAGAAATGTGAACAGCTTAATTTGGAAAAAGGAGACAATTGGAGATAGATAAAGCTGAGATATCTTTAACTTTTGGGAGGGTTCACTATGGTGAACATCAACTAACGTTTCTAAATCAACTTACAAACCATGGTTAGTGAGTGCAGTTGTAAGCACATGACTTTATACGCCTCACGTAACAACTTTTTATTGCTTATGTTTTTCTTTGGGTTTTTTTGCAGGTGCTTCACTTTAACAAATCCGGGAGAAGTGAGGCTGCCCATGCTATGAGATACCCACGAGTGTACTCCAAAATGGAGGAGCTATTGAATCATCCCTGCATCGCTATTCGGAAGGTAATTTTTGGAAAAACCAAAGTTCATCTAAGACGAATGTATGCTTGCCAGGGTTTTGGTTTTTTTTAAACAGACTTTGGTATTCATTTCTGTCGGAATACGTTTCACGGATCCGACATGGATTCATAATTATTTGGTTATTTTATAAGTTTTTCGAGGTCTACTTTTGGTATAATTGCGCGCAAAAGTGAAAGTGAAAGCATGAATGAATAGTGTGATTCACTTACAAGATTAATCCGCCTTTATTTTGTAGATCCGGTCATGTTCAAAGTTGTTAATGAGCGTTAAACTTGCTTCCCGCCCTTTTGGAGGGCAGCAACAGTGATTTTATTGGTTAAAGTACTAATGATGATGTCACGTTTGTTCCCTAATAAAAGGCAGAGGCACCCCGCTTAGGCAGGAGACCGCACGTTCTTTAGGAGATTTTCGTTCATGTTCTTTTAGTTGGGTTTTAGTTGAAGTCAAGTTTAGTTTAAGGGACTAGGAGCGGGCTGGATGGGTTGGATGGGTTTTTCTTTAGTTAGAGTTAGATCGCGGAAGATCATTCGGTTTAGCCTTAGTTAGGTTTTCTTTAGGTTTAGCCTAGGGCTAGAATTGCGGAAGATATTTCGGTTTTAGTTTATTTAGTTAGCCTCGCGGAAGATTGGGCGCGCAGGGTCTTTAAGCTTAGGAGAACTTAGCTTAGGGGACGAGCCTACGCGGGTTCTGCCAAAGCCACTAAAGATACAACCGGTGTCTGTCTTCCTTTGGGGTTAAAGGGGGGAGTAAAGTAAAATTTTTAATTTTCAGTAAATTGGTCCGCCTATTCAGAGTCAGGGTGTATATTTTATTTTACGAGGCAACTGTTCTTTAAAGAAGGCAACTAGGAACTCACACACCATCAGAGTCTTCAATTGGCTTACTCATCATCCTTCAGACTGTGAGGCTTGGCCGGCGACCGTGCTCAAAAGCACGCGGAACGCTGGCCACTTTCCCCGCAACTGGTACCTCGTGCATAACCAATCCAAGGCCGTGCACGAGGAGCTCCAGCACCCAAACCCCGACAAGTGGTGCCCCGTGTGAGGCAAAGCGTAGTCAAAAATCGCTTCCACGAAGACTCCGGTTGAAGGCAACATATCGGAAGTGGCTCGGAAACAGACATTGAGAGGTGAGGTATAACGGCCCGGTTTATCCAGGATTTCGTTGCAGTAGCGCGAATCCACCGCTTGCCCAAAGTAGTGTAAATAGAAGTCGCGCGCGTGTATTTTGCCCCAAGGGGTCCCCGGGTAGAGCGGCAAGGAGTTTAGTGTAAGCCTACGGGCAGGATAAGGTCTTCCCTAAAGCCTACGGGTGGGAAGGGTTCTGGCAAAAGCCTACGGGTGCCAGGGTCTGGCAAAAGCCTACGGGTGCCAGGGTTTTCGGTCAAAGCCTACGGGTAGGGCCGGTGTCTCCCGAAAAAGCCTACGGGTGGGAGGGAAAGGTTTTCTGGCTAAAGCCTACGGGTGCCAGGTTTTTCGGTCAAAGCCTACGGCTAGGGCCGGTAGCCCCTAGTAGAAGCCCACGGGTGGGGGCGGAGGTTTTCTGGCTAAAGCCTACGGGTGCCAGGTTTTTCGGTTAAAGCCTACGGGTAGAACCGGTGTCCCCTAGTAGAAGCCTACGGGTGGGGGAGGAAAAGTTTTGGAAAAGTGTTTAAAAAATGGGCTCCTCACTCTCAACTGCTCAAGTAAAATTTTGTGAAGATTTATTGTACCTTTTGAAAAGAAATGGTCACCCTGTCTCTGAATCAGAAGTAGAGCTTTTAGTTAAAACCATTGGGGAAATTTGTCCCTGGGTCCCTAAGGAAGGAACGAAAGATTTAGCTTCATGGGAAAGGATCGGGTTAGAATTTATGGCCAACCCGAAAATCGGAATTCCTGTACAATTAGTATGGAGCAAAGTAAGAAACTGCTTTCAACAAATCGCTCCAAGAAATGTTTTGCTTAATGGAACAGTGAATTTAGGAAATACTGCTTTTAATAGTGCCCCTGTGCTGCCGCTTGCGGTTGTGCCATTTTCGGCCCCCTCGCAGCAGCCAGTTCAGGCCCCGTTGTCGTACACGCACTCGCCCTTGTCCAATTTGTCGTTGCCAGATTCATTGCCGCCTGTGCCGGTGCAGCAGACGCCGTCGGCCTTTCAAGCCCCGCCGCGGACTGCCCCACCGCCAGTCGCTCAGCAGTCATCGCAGGCCTTTTACCAGCCAGCGATCTCAAGTCAGCAGCAGCCGCGGACCTCGCTCCAAGCAACGGTCCCGCTTCCTCCATCGCAAGCCGCGCTTTTGCCAGCGATCCAGCAGCAGCAGCAGCAAGCAGCCTTTTTGCCAGCAAACCCTGCTGCCCTGCAGGCCGCGCTCAAGCCAGCAGCTCCAGTTTTACAACAAGCTGATTTCCAATCAACAGCAATCCAAGCTTCAATGCAAGCAGCACAACAGCAATTTACCAACCCTTCAGCACCTCCAATGCCAATGCAGATTCCAAGACAAGAGCAAAGCCAAACAATGATGATCCAGATGCCAGGACTTGCAGTACAGAGCCAACAACCTTATGCTCCAACTCCAAGTCAGCCATCTTGTCTTCATCCAACTTCAAGTCAGCCATCTTGTCTCCATCCAACTTCAAGTCAGCCATCTTGTCTTCATAGTCAGCCATCTTCAAGGCATCCAGATGTCAAAGACTCTTTAGCACCATCTAGTGGCTCATCATTTGGAAAGCATCAAGAAGAATTAAACTCACTGATGCCACCTACAGATCCAACAGCAATGCAGCCCATTTGCAGAACCCAAGCTTTGGAAGCAGCTTTGGGACAAATAGACTTTAGTGCTGATCCAATGCACATCTTTCCAGTGATTCGTGCTAATGGAGGACAACCTGCAAGATATCAAGCCATTCCTTTTGAAACACTACGTGAACTGCGAAAAGCCATACGCGAAAATGGACTTCAAGCTCCTTATACTAGAAGTTTACTTGAAGGACTGTCCACTAGTAGACTTCTGCCATCTGATTGGAAGTTGATACTTCGCACCTTTCTGTCGCCTACAGATGCTCTTCTGTGCCTGCAAGAGTGGAAAGAAGTAGCAGCCAGACGTGCAACGCCACTTGCCACAGAAGATATGCTCACAGGATCAGGACATTACTCCAATCTCAATCAACAGCTAGCCATACCTGATGCTGCACTTGTCACCATAGCAGACATTGTGGTCAAAGCTTGGCGCAGACTACCCAATCGCACAGATGCTAGCTCAGTATCAGGATTCGCTGCAGTTAGGCAAGGTCCAAAAGAACCTTATGGGGACTTCGTGGATCGCCTGATTGTTGCAGTGGAACGCCAGATAGAAGATCGTCATGCCAGAAACATGCTGACAAAACAACTTGCCTTTGAAAATGCCAATGATGACTGCAAGAATGCCCTAACAGCAGTTGCAGCTCGTCCAGATGCCACATTGACTGAGATGCTACGCGTCTGCCAGAATGTCGGTACCCACTCCTACAAAGCACAGCTCTTGGCAGCTGCGGTACAGATGCCACGTCAAGACAGCTCTACGCCAGTCAAGAAGTGCTATGGGTGTGGAGGCGATGGGCATTTCCGGTCGCAGTGCACAACAACGCCAAGGCCTTCTGCCAAGCCGCCAGAGAGATGTCCCATCTGTCAGAAAGGATTTCATTGGGCGAACGATTGTCGTTTGAATCCACAAAATACATCACCTACCTCATCTCCAGTTCAGGGAAACGGTTCTGCGGGCCGCGCCCCGGCCCCGGTAAAACAATAGGGTGCAAGTTCAAGAACATCATGAAGGTCAATCGTCCCAGAAAGGTGAACAACGCTACTCCTTATCCAGGTCATCAGGAAAAAAGAGTGATCCAAAGAGATATCTACTCTCCAGATGTCCAGAGAAAAGATGTGACCTCATCAAGCATTCAGGTTCCAGAGGTTTCATCATCTGCCTTACCTATTCAAAGGGTTCCAGTAGAGAACACAGCATTCAGTTCACCTTCTGCTGACCGCCCTTCAGTTCCTGCTGATGTTGATCCTGCTTCACAGCAAGCAATCACAGTCAAGTCTCTGATCGCAGAATTGCCTTCAACGTTGAGAAAACATCCTACTGAGGTCAACCTCGCAGCACCTGAGCTTTACTCACCTTTGAGTCAAGGTCAGCCTGTCATTGAAGGACATTTGCCCTTGATGAAACAGCAGTGTTCAAGTTGCAACCCAGCTGATGATCACTTTCCATGTGGCCAAAGAATGCAAGTGAGTGAGCCAGCTCCCTCTTGTGGAAGCTTCAACATCACTCCAGTTAACAATGTCCACACCTTTGTGTCACCTCCAGCTTTTAAGCTCAGCCCGCCACAATCAGGCAATTATCAGGAACAACAACTTCTACTGCCTCGTGTCAAAGAAGAAGTTCCATCCTGCCAGTTTGATGCACAACTGACTGAATGCCAGCAGGTTCAACAGCATCAACAACTCTTACCAATGGAAGAACCTCAAGTTTGCCAACTCAACGCCAAGCAGCTTCAGAGTTGCCAACTTCAGCAGTGCAAAAAACCCGAAGCCAAAAAGATATCTTCAAACACTGCCAACGAAGAACAAGAAGAATCTTCTGTCCCAGGTATACCACTCTTCTTAACAGAGGACTGTTACTTTTCAAATCCATGGTTTGCTCAGCAATTGCCAACATCCATTCGTGGTCCATTCCCGGACACTTCAATTTGCCTTATCCTGCCTAGGATGGATCGCCTCCCTGCCACAGTCACATTGACTGCAGGCCTAGTTCGAATCACAGATTCATCGCAGTTGCTGATTCCAGGATTTTCAACTGTTCCTTGTGTCCTAACAAAAGGTTTGGAAATTGCCAGACTCTATTTGCTTACTTCTACGCCTACAGCTCCTGTAGACTCTTTGCCTCCTCAGACAGCAATGGCACTAATCAAGATTACAGAAGAACGCCCTCATCTCGTCTTAGAAATGGGTGGACGAAAGATCAAGGGTCTTCTTGATACAGGCGCAGATGTTACAGTGATCGCCAGAAAAGTTTGGCCTGACCAGTGGGCAACGACTGTCACCCAGGAAGTCTTCGGAGTCGGAGGTTTCGAACCCGCCCACCAGAGCGTGCATCCGATTACCTTCCAGTCAGACTCAGGCTCCATGGTGCAGCTCCGTCCACTTGTTATGGATGTACCTATCACCCTTTGGGGTAGAGACTTATTGTCTAAAGCAAGAACTGTTGTCCATACACATTTTTGATGTGGGCCTTTGCATCAGCGCCAGTACATGCTCTTCCACTCACATGGAAGGAAGGACCCCCTGTATGGGTCGACCAATGGGCGCTGACGTCAGAAAAGCTCGCTGCAGCAGAGGCCCTAATCAAAGAGCTACTACACCAGGATCGTGTGCAACCCTCTAATAGCCCTTGGAACACTCCAATTTTCGTCATCAAGAAGAAAAGTGGAAAATGGCGTTTGCTTCAAGACCTGAGAAAGATCAACGAAAGAATTGTTCCAATGGGTCCCCTTCAATGTGGACTTCCTAACCCTAACCTCATTCCTAGAAACCATCAGCTTGCAATCATCGATCTTAAAGATTGTTTCTTTACCATCCCACTGGCACCTGCAGATCAAGAAAAGTTCGCTTTCACTCTACCGGTGTTCAATAACACCAGACCAGCTTCCAGATACTCTTGGAAGGTACTCCCTCAAGGAATGGTGAATTCGCCGACTCTCTGCCAGAACTTTGTGGATAAAGCATTACAGCCTTTCAGAGCACAATATCCAGCCTTAGAAGTTTGTCATTACATGGATGACATCTTGATCCATGGAGAAAAGGTCTCAGAGCATCATATTGAGCATCTTACGCGCATCCTGAACTCTTTTGGGCTTTGTATTGCCCCAGAAAAGGTACAGCGCACTGCTCCATTTCATTACTTGGGTCACAGACTGCTTCAAGATACAGCCCTGCCAGAGATGCCGAGCATAGTCATTCCAGAATCCTTTACTTTAACACAATTGCAGCATCTCTTGGGACAGATAAACTGGGCTCGAAAGTCTCTAGCAGTTCCAACATCTGAACTCTCGCCATTGTTTTCTGCTCTTAAGGGACATACATCTCCTTCAGATGTTATTCCATGCACTTCTGAGATGCGTCTTGCTTTACAAGGGGTAAACACAAAACTGCACCAAATAGCTGTAGATCGTGTGCCAACAGCCAACTGCGCTCTTTCATGTGCTATCTTCACTACACCAAGATTGCCGACAGCAGCCTTATACGTTCCGGATACTTCCTCAAAGGTGGCAATCGTGGAGTGGATTCATCTTTCACACACGCCTCAAAGGAATGTGTACCCCAGTATGGACGCTGTTGCTGATCTCCTTGTTAAGTGCAGAGGCCGTGCAATTCGCCTGAGTGGAAATGATCTGCTTTCCATCTACCTTCCCTTTTCTCAAGAACAAGTGCTAACTTTGATTCAGTTTTCAGATAGTTTCCAGATTGCTATTGCAGATTTTGTCGGTTCATTCTTGTATAATCCTCCTAAGGACAAAAGATTCACTTTGTTGCAACAAGTAAACTATCACCTTTCATCTATGTTGGTGCTTCAACCCATTCCCACTGCAAAAACTCTGTTCACAGATGGCTCCTCTTCCTATGGTGTCCTTGCATGGAAGGAGGATGGACAATGGAAAACTGTGTTTACAGAGAAACAACTTTCAGCACAAAGATCGGAGCTGGCAGCAGTGATTCTCGCTTTTCAAACTTTCACTACAGAAGCATTCAACCTCGTTGTAGATTCTCAGTATGTATATAGACTGTTATCATCGCTTCCAGTTGCTTATCTGTCTCCGTCCATGGACGAAAATCTTTTTAATTTGTTCGCGCAGCTTCAAGAACTACTACAGAGACGTTCATTTCCCTTTTTTGCTGCACATTTGCGCTCTCATTCTAACCTTCCAGGATTCCTGGTGGAAGGAAATGCAGTAGCAGACGCTGCCCTCAGGACTCTAGCTTTCTCCTTGTTCGACAATCCTGTGACAAGCCATGAAACTTTCCACCAATCAGCAAAGGTTCTACACAAGACCTTCAACATTCCAATGTCACAAGCAAGGGACATTATTTCATGCTGCCCTTCGTGCTCCAAGTCTCCTATCTGCTTGCCATTTGACGCTGTAAATCCTCGAGGCACGGAGGCGAATCAGCTGTGGCAGATGGATGTGACACATGTCCCAGCCCTTGCTCCAATGTCTAAGTTGCATGTCACAGTGGACACCTTTTCAGGTTTCATTTGGGCTACAGCACTGAAGGGAGAAACTACGAGGCATGTCATACAGCACTGCATGAGAACCTTTTCAGTTATGGGAAAACCTCAAGCCATTAAAACAGATAATGGCCCGGCCTATGCTTCTCAGGCCTTTAATGACTTTTGTGTGCAATGGAATATTTCCCTATCCCACGGGATTCCATTTAATTCGACAGGCCAAGCTCTCATTGAAAGGACACACCTCACTTTCAAAACTCTGCTCCACAAACAGACCGCAGGACGTCACCTTCCAGCCTCGGAGATCCCTTTGGCAGTTGCAAAGGTGCTGTTCACCTTAAATTTTCTTCTCTTTCCACATAACAAGCCTCATTCCCCAGTGGATCTCCACTTCAAGAAAGAAGAACAGCTTCCTCGACCTTTGGTCTCTTATCGCCTCTTGCCTGACATTGAATGGCGAGGACCAGTTCCACTCATCACTTGGGGTCGTGGGTATGCTGCAGTTGCCCTTGAAGAAAAGGCTGTTTGGGTGCCTGCCAGGTGCGTGCGCCCTTGGAGAGCTAAGGAACCAAGTTAAGAATATCCACCTTGTTGTTTGACTGCATCAGTTTCCAGTGTCAAATGCAGCAACTCTTCAAAAGTGCTCAACAAATAGCAACAGTTGAGTTCTGGGCAGTTTGCCTTACCCTCCTACTGCCTAGGCCTTTTGTTTGCCTCTGGGCAGCCCCTTGGTTCCTGGCTGCCTAGATTTGTTCCAGTTACTCCCATACCTGCATTCACTAGCAGATCACCTTGATTTGCTTGCTTAACCTCCTTTCTTCTACAGGTATCGTTGTTTCTTCAGAGCTCGATGTTTCAGTACTTTCCTGAGCTCCATGAACTTTTCCTGAGTTCCAGGACTATTTCTTCTACATGGTCGTGTGTAGTCGGAGAAGAAGACGACCGGCAACTCATTCATCGTCTTCATCCTCCTCTCCAACACCATTTTGCAGTTCTAAACCTGTCTTGTACTTTATATTGTACTTGTAAAAATTGCATATTTACCTTTGTATGCTTCTTGAAATATCCGCCTCGCATATTACATGTGATTTCCATATAGCTTGGTAATTAATGATATGGATGTTTATATATGCAAAGCTTTTCTGCAATGGTTTCCATTTAGAGCGTCACAATTTTGATGATATGGAAATGTTTATGTAAGGTCAAAGCATCGCCTTTGTGCAGTTCTAGTCATAGACATATTCATGCATATATGTTTTATTTCAATATTCCTAAATCTCCACGTTGTGCTTGCAAAAGTTGTAGTTCAAAATGTGGTAACAGTTATATGCCTTATTTGAAATATTTCCTTTGGTCAAAGAATTGGTCATTCTCGGATTTGTTCAAGATATATATGTCAAGTCTGGTGGTGTCCTACCCTTTTGGTACCCCTATTTACTTTAAAGATTCCCCCTCTATATGCTACCTTTGGCAGTAAACCAGGTTCCCAGCTTTTCCCTTCACCTTGTTTCCTGCTGTTCATGGGAGACCTTTATGTAGTTGGTTTAATTCCCATCTCGTTTCGCTGGAAACCCTTGCGTAGATGGTTTAAATCCTCATCCTGGCTGGGACACCTTTATGTAGGTAGCTTAAATCCCCTCTTGTGGCGAAAAACCACTTGTACATAGGTGGCTTAAATCCCCTCTCTGGAATCGGACCCTAGTTCCCCGTTACCTGTGGTCGCTGTGGTAAGTCCAGAATCTAAAGTTCCCTCGATTCTGTAGCCTCAGAGCCACAACCCTTTTCCGTTACCTTATCCATTTTACTTAAGTTTTCCAAATAAAAAATTTAAAAAAAATGGGGGAGGGGTCTGGGTAGGCCATGTAGCCCCAGCTCTAGTTATACTTTAATTTTGGGTCCCGGATCGGGACCTCTCTTATGTTTGGGCAGTCGTTATCCGTTATTTTTAATTTTGGACCTGTATCAGGTCCTCTCTTGTGTTTGGGGAGTAATTTGTTGTTTTACGCTGCACGCGAAAGTATACATGCTTATAAGGTAATTTGTTGTGTTACACTACATATTGAAGTATTTATATATGCCTAAAAGGTTTACAGTGTATCGGATCGATCACTTTTTATGTTCGGCTAGTGGTTTGTTATTTTCATGACTTTATTGCTACATTATTGTACAAGTATTTCCTCTTATGAAGGGGGTGGATGTTGATAGTGTTGCTGGTGTTTATATCACAGTTTTGATGTGGACACTGTTGGCACTGTTGATGCTCTGCCCTTTCATGTCGAGTTCTATATCAAAACAAATGGTAATGTTTATGTCAGATAAATGCTTATGATATCTCTATTTTTTTTTATATAACTAAAACAAAATTAATTTAATTTAAAACAAAAAAAAAGAAAGATGATATGTCGGAATACGTTTCACGGATCCGACATGGATTCATAATTATTTGGTTATTTTATAAGTTTTTCGAGGTCTACTTTTGGTATAATTGCGCGCAAAAGTGAAAGTGAAAGCATGAATGAATAGTGTGATTCACTTACAAGATTAATCCGCCTTTATTTTGTAGATCCGGTCATGTTCAAAGTTGTTAATGAGCGTTAAACTTGCTTCCCGCCCTTTTGGAGGGCAGCAACAGTGATTTTATTGGTTAAAGTACTAATGATGATGTCACGTTTGTTCCCTAATAAAAGGCAGAGGCACCCCGCTTAGGCAGGAGACCGCACGTTCTTTAGGAGATTTTCGTTCATGTTCTTTTAGTTGGGTTTTAGTTGAAGTCAAGTTTAGTTTAAGGGACTAGGAGCGGGCTGGATGGGTTGGATGGGTTTTTCTTTAGTTAGAGTTAGATCGCGGAAGATCATTCGGTTTAGCCTTAGTTAGGTTTTCTTTAGGTTTAGCCTAGGGCTAGAATTGCGGAAGATATTTCGGTTTTAGTTTATTTAGTTAGCCTCGCGGAAGATTGGGCGCGCAGGGTCTTTAAGCTTAGGAGAACTTAGCTTAGGGGACGAGCCTACGCGGGTTCTGCCGAAGCCACTAAAGATACAACCGGTGTCTGTCTTCCTTTGGGGTTAAAGGGGGGAGTAAAGTAAAATTTTTAATTTTCAGTAAATTGGTCCGCCTATTCAGAGTCAGGGTGTATATTTTATTTTACGAGGCAACTGTTCTTTAAAGAAGGCAACTAGGAACTCACACACCATCAGAGTCTTCAATTGGCTTACTCATCATCCTTCAGACTGTGAGGCTTGGCCGGCGACCGTGCTCAAAAGCACGCGGAACGCTGGCCACTTTCCCCGCAACTGGTACCTCGTGCATAACCAATCCAAGGCCGTGCACGAGGAGCTCCAGCACCCAAACCCCGACACATTTCTTTTCCAGCCTACTTTGTCCTAGTTCACTTGGCGATTTGGAAAGAATGTCCTAGTTGATGCAAAGTTTTAGCTTTCAAAAAAAAACCCCAACACTTTAAACCATCAAGTATGTGGACAAGCACAGAGAGAATAGTTATGTGACACAGCAACCATGACACGTCTCCCCTCCCTTAAAAAAAAAACCCTGCAATGTACGTTTATTGACAATTGAGTTACATGCAGCTTGAATGTATTGATGTTTACTGGCAAGCAAGATTGTAAGAATTTACTCCCAACTAACTGTGCACTGGGAAGCAGCCGTAGTCTCTTTTATCAACACTTCTTTGTTACTTGATGTCTTAAGAGTCAACAGAAATATAGGCTGCAATAAAAGAACAGTGGAATTTATGCATATATTCCCATTTATATCCATTGCAATTCATTTGACTTAGGCATGCTTAATTCTCTGCGGATGTATCTTGTCATGGAGAAATCTGGATATGGGTATCTGGATATGCGTTTCTGGGATATATTCCAAGGGAAATAACTGGCACAGACCACACCCTAGTTCCACGTGGAAACTTAAAGAGGTATTAACCTCCCCAGACAAACTTTGGAGAATTGTTCTCTTCATCTTGTAGCTAAAAAGGAAAATATTAAGCACCTTCACACAAGTGGAGCTGTTTGCATGTTAACACCCTATTCCAGCAGTGGTTCCTTATTGCATCTGTTGTGGAGACAGGAGAATCTATCAATTTTGGTTTCTAATTTTTCCAATTTTTGATAAAGTTCTCCACACTTCTGCATCTGTTTGGGATTTTCATGGGTCCGCCTCATCGGGATTCTCCTAACATACATCTTTTTAGATGTAGTTTTGCCTCTCACATACTTTTTTGCAGGCAATTTCCCCTCACAGAATGCATCTTATATTATTTTTTACTAATATCTGCATTTTCGGCAAATTTACCGCTGCTATGAACACTTCTTTGGTTGGAGAAGTGCACCACAAAATCCAGAGTAGTGTGAATTTCAAATTCTGACCACGGGAAAAGAAGGGGAAAGGAGGCAAGATGTGTTGACAATGCAGGCTAATATGAATGTGTGGTCTAAGGGGGATAAATGAGAGGTAATGGCTGAATGTGGGATTAATCAATGTTCCAATTCTCTTTTAAGCCCCCTCCTGAAACATCAAGCAACATACATTCAAGATTCCTGGAACTTAGTCAAGAAATCAACAAACCTACAAAGCATTTTCTGCTTCGAAGTGTCAACCAGCTATATGGAGACAAATCGGTGCCTCTCCAAAAAGTGAGTGGAGCCTGTGACCCTTGAATCAGAGTTGAGAATTTAATAAAAACATGCAATAACTGCCTATTACAACAATGGGAGCGTATTCAAAATTTTAATTCGCTTCTGTGGGTGTAGGATGATTGTAGTATCCTGTTAACTTTTGTTTCACCCTCGTTGGCATGGCTGCATTGCCTTAAGAGTATTTGCTTTACCTTTAAGGAATTCATATTGTCAATGAAGAAATACTATAATGCAGAGCCACAAACAGTAAACTTTCAAGAAGCTGCGGAAGAAGTCAGAAAAGAGATCAATTCTTGGGTTGAACGCCAGACAGAAGGTGAGCTCAAAATGGTTGCTCTGCTATAGGATCGGTATGTGGGGTAGAACGCAAGGACAGCTTCACTCAGCAGTATATCGCTGGTGAAACCGTTCACCGCTCTTGAGTCCCTCTGCCTCCAATGCCCAGCGCACTGAGGGACAAACAAACTAGCCGGGAGCTGGAGGCAGAGGGACTCAAGAGCGGTGCTGGTTTCACCAGTGGTATACCGCTGGTGAAACTGCCATTGCACTCAGCCACAGCAGAGGGAGGATCAAGCTGAATCTGCAAGGTGCCAATACAGCTTCTTCCTTCCTCTGCTTCTTTAAGCTGCTTGGCTGAGGTGTGTGCAGCTGCCAGTGTGGTAGTCCCGTAATCCTCCACATGCAGCTGTTGTGGGAGAGGAAGGGAAAAGAGAATGTTAGCCGCTTTGAGACGCCTTAGGGTAGTCTCAAATCCAAACTCTTCTTCTTCTCTTCTTCAACCAAGCAGTTTTGCATAACCAATGTGCTGCCACCGGTTCGCATGAGCCAGTGGTGGGATGGGAGCTCTGTTAAAGTGCTCCCCCTCCCCGGCTGAGAGATCCTTGACCCCGCTCCTGCTTGCATGCGAGTAAGAGTGGGATCGGGACTGCTCAGCTGTGAAGCGCGAAGCCCACCCTTCCCAGCTGAGAGATCCCCAACCTCGCTCCTGCTTGCACAGGAGCAGGAGTGGGATCGGGGCTGCTCAGCTGTGAAGCGCGAAGCCCATACAGTCCAGCAGAACAGCACTTTCCCACTTGTGTTCTTGCTGGGTTTTTTTAAATCTGGAGTTGGTATATAGTCAACATGACTAGAAGCCACTGACAGCTTTTTCCTCCATAAAGCTGTCTAATCCCCGTTCAAAGCCACCACTAGGGACTAGGGATGGAAAAACCATTTGTTCCAGTTCAAATTTAAAGACAAACCCACTTAAATTTGCATTTCTCGAAACAATAGGCGAACCAAAAATACCCATCCTTCAAAAGCCACGTCTCTGAATTTTGCAGGGCAGTTCGCCAGCCGAGTAATTATTGTTATTATTTATTGATTCATATACCAGTCTCTTCCCAAAAAAAGCTTCTAAGTGGCTTACAAGTATAAAGCCAATTACAAAACTATATCCGCTCATAATTAATAAAACTATTCAAGTACATACGAATATGAATATACAGGTATGTACATAAGAACACACATGTTAGTGAAATAGAAAGTGCATTATTTTAGCGGGAAATGTTGTGCAAAAATGTATATATTTAGCAAAACATTAGAAAGATAGGTTGGGGCAAGTCGACAGAAAGTTTTAAGGTAAAGTCACATTTCTTGTTATCTAAAAAAAACTATACTTTTTCCAGATGTGTACAGCTGACAAAACATACGATCACTTCTTTCTCCTTCTTCTTCTCCCAAACAAGGTAAAATACAGAATCTGTTGAATGAGGGGTCTATTGATTCACTTACCCAGCTGATCTTGGTAAATGCTCTGTACTTCAGAGGTAACTGGGCAAAGACATTTAAGAAAAAAGATACAACAGAGCAGCCCTTCAGACTTAACAAGGTAAATAATTTCATACTGCTGAATAAAAAATGGCAATAAGGCACTTCAACCTACTATAGTCCATTGCCATGCCTATGATGGTATCATGTACCTTGTTCTGCACTGTGAAGTAATGTAAGGGAGAGAGATCACTTCTCCAAATAGCATACATAAAATGCATTTTTTCCAGTTCCCCCATGAAGTTTAAGGCTAATGGCAATGAAAACATATTTGTCATATTGCAGCGAACAAGTAAGCCGGTGAAGATGATGTTCCAGCACGGTAACTTCCATTGGAACTACATAAAAGAAGTGAAGACTCAGATTCTTGAGCTCCAATATGTCAACAATGACCTCAGCATGTTTATACTCCTCCCTGATGACATCACTGATGACACCACTGGCCTGGAAATGGTAAAGAAAAGAAACACTATTTAGAATATTTTAAAAGGGGGGGGGGTTTCCCGTTGTTTTTTATTCCAGTTATTCACTCTGTGTATGTAGACAGTACTTCTTTTGGCATATTTTGTAGAAAAGTGACTGAATTGTTTAGGATATAGAAAGATATGGATTTGGAACTGTGTCTCGATTGAAAATGACCCTAGATGTATTGAAAATTCATTTCTAGTTATACAAAAACCAAGAACATTGAGAGAATAAGTTGCCTTTCGAAGGTTTTGCAAATGAGTGTGTTTTCATAACATTCAAGGAACATTTCTACACATCTAAAGTATGGTTACCAGATTTTTTTCAATGAATCCGGGGACACTTTTCAACTTCAATGGATTTTGTATGGGGACTGATTTGTAAAACTGGGGACTGTCCCTGGGAAACAGGGACGTCTGGTAACCTTAATCTAAAGGTGATGTGTGGATATGGATGTTGCACGCTGATTTCTCAATAATTTCTCTCTCAATTGTGTGTTTGGCTGAAGAATACAGATTTTGTGTAATCATTTCAGCAGCCAGCGCAGTGTGGAGAAAGTTGATAGGGAAACCTCCACCCGTATTACTTGAACCTGGGGGATCCAATGAATCAGAATGCTGGGAGATTTGGGAGAGACATCAGGAAAACATGAAAAACTTCCCTAAACAGGGCTACCTTCAGATGTCTTCTAAAAGTCAGATAGTTGTTTATTTCCTTGACATCTGGTGGGAGGGCGTTCCACAGGGCAGACGCCACTACCAAGAAGGCCCTCTGCCTGGTTCTCTGTAGCTTCACTTCTCATAGTGAGGGAGCCACTAGAAGGCCCTCGGAGCCTGGGCCGAGGCCAATTAGGGCTTTAAAGGTCAGTACCAACACTTTGAATTATGCTCGGAAACATACTGGGAGCCAATGTAGGTTTCTCAGGACCAGTGTTATGTGGTCTCAGCTTTAAAAGATGTTTGAATTAATTCATAGGAGATAAGGCAACCAGTAGCTACTAGCCATACTAGTTATGCACTACCATCACATTTGGAGGCACTATTCCCATTGAAAACAAGTTCTTGGGAATTACGGGTGGGCGGGGTGCTGTTGTGCTCATTTCCTACTTTCAGGTTGCCCATAGACATTTGATTAGCCACTGTGAGAACAGGATTCTAGACTAGATGGGCTCTTCTTAGGTTTTTGTGGTGAAGTGGATACTTAGGAGTTCAAGTTCAAATCCCTAATCAGAGTTACGATCCCCAGAGTGTTTTAACAATCAATGCCTCTACCAAGGGAAGTGTGTGAAGTTTTTGCAGATTATCCCATTGTACTGCATACAGCTCTCCATCCAACCTCTTTCCCCTTCTTAATGCAAAGGCTCCTTGCTTCTTCAAATTATATTGAGCAATTATACTAAAATGCCACTCCCTGACACTATGACTTATACAGTGGTACCTCGGTATTTGAATGTCTCCATTGACGAACGTTTCGGTTTCTGAACACCGTAAACCTGGAAGTAAATGCTTCGGTTTTCAAACACTTTTTGGAAGTCGAACATGCCACGTGGCTTCCATTTTGAGTTTTCCCTATTGAGTTTTCCGTTTTGAGGCTTCTGCATTGAGTTTTCGGTTTTCGAACATTTCGGAACTCGAACGGTCTTCCAGAATGGATTACGTTCGAAAACCGAGGTACCACTGTATTCAGTTGGGCTTCTTCAAGTGTTAACCTCTCATCTGAATTAGTCATATTCTGCTTTAATAATCCCATAGATATTTGTAGATGAAAATCCTGTTCCATTTCACCTTTTCCCCCCAGACATGTATTTTTCATCTTGTGATATACTGTGTTGACTGTTGAAAACCTTTTGACATTGCACCCAGTGCTAGAAGAATGCATTGCATCATAGCTGAAAGGATCTGTAAACTAGCTTGGACTTCAAAAAATATTACTTGTAGTGTTTTGCTGTTCATTCATCAGTTTTGTGTATATTCTCCAAAACTCTGACATTCAAACACAGCTGTACATTTAATTTAGAAAACCTGGATAACTTCTAAATGGTTGTTTTATTTTCTTTGTGTCTGCAGCTAGAAAAGAAATTGACTTACGAGGCCTTATCCAAGTGGACCAGCCCAGAGGAAATGGAAGAAATTGAAGCAAATGTCTATCTTCCTAGGGCCCAGTTAGAAGATCACTATGAGTTAAAGGCAGCTTTGACCAGCATGGGGATAACAGATGCCTTCACTGTAGGCCAAGCCAATTTCACCGGAATGTCTGAAAAAAGCAACCTGATTTTGTCCCAAGTTTTCCACAAGTGCTTTGTTGACATTAATGAAGAAGGCACAGAGGCTGCTGCTTCGACAGGCGCCACTATAGACGGGCGTAGTACCGCAGGTGCAACTTTGTTTGCAGCTGACCACCCTTTCCTCTTTTTCATCCGGCATAATGAAACCAAAAGCATCCTCTTCTGGGGCAGATTCTGTTGCCCTTAAAGTATTTCGGCTTTCTCTTAACAAACAGGAAGGATCTTGCGGCAGCAGGAATGTGGCACAACAGAGGAGGCACCGTTTCCCAAAGTTATGCCTAAATATGGTGTTCTCGCCTGTCTTTCCTTTATGCTTGCAGGGGGGACGCATATGGCCACATGCTGACATGTGCTCAGCAAGAAGACAACTCACTCTCAAACCATGCATAAAATAGTCTCTAGGGTTCTTGTGGTTTTTTTGTGGGTTGTTTTTTTTTGCTATGTCTCTTTCTAAATTGCATTGTTTGGTACACACAGGGTCTCAATGCAATCCTTTTCAACAACAGACCTGCTGATGGGAGAAAAATAAAAACTAGTCCATGGCTGTCAGTGGACCTGCACCCTAGTAATTATCTATTTTTAAAATTAATTTTATTAAATTTGCATACCACCTTTCATCTGAAGATCTCAGGGCGGTTCGTAGCATAAAAATACAAGATAAAAGAACACAAAGCATAGGAGCCAACGGGTCTTCAGCCCCCCCAATAAAATATTTGAGGGGGCTGCCCCACCCCAAGTTAAAGAGAATTGCCATTCAAATGGTGTGCAATGTGATTATGTGGGGCAGGGCTTACTTGCCCCCCCCCCAATATTTTATTCAGGTTGGCACCCGTGACACAAAGTACATAATAAAAACAAAAACAAAACAAAACAATAGCCCCCCTTTCCTAAAAACATATTTAACTTAGGACTCGGCTACATTAGTAAAGAAACAACAATTTGAATACGCTATAAACATGCAAAACCGGGTGGAGCCAGAGAGCAGGAAATTTTTATACACAATTTTCATAGAATCATAGAGTTGGAAGAGACCACAAGGGCCATCCAGTCCAACCCCCTGCCAAGCAGGAAACACCATCAAAGCATTCCTGACAGATGGCTGTCAAGCCTCTGCTTAAAGACCTCCAAAGAAGGAGACTCCACCACACTCCTTGGTAGCAAATTCCACTGCCAAACAGCTCTCACTGTCAGGAAGGTCTTCCTAATGTTTTAGAAAACCTAGGGTTCCCCCCCTTTTGTTATAACTATCTAATTTCTGACTTATTTATAGCATCTCCCCCCCCCCCCAGTGTAGATCCACCCATGTTATGGGATATTAATCAGCTAAACACCTGGTTGAAGAGGAACGTAAAGGTGTACAATGCAGGCACCAGGCAATATATTTATTTATTGCATTGCATTCATGTATAAATGTTGCATTAAATACCATAAATGTGGGGTTGTGATTTATATTGTGCGTGGCGATCACTTGTCATTTCCCCCCATGTTGCAATGTGTGTGTGTACATATATAAACAGAATGTGTAATATTGCAAATAAAATTAATTTTACTACACCATCAGGAACGCAGAATGTTTCATGTCTGGTAGGCGTGGGAACTGAAACAAAATGGTGGATCCAAATGGCAGGTTGGTACTGGAGATGAGCCTTGCCACTTTTCAGCTTAAGTCATGCCTGAAAGGAGGATAGTGTAGAAGAGGGAGATGAAACCGCAACACGCCAATGAAAACTGCATCCCTCCTCTTCCCCTCTTTTCTGTCCGGCTCTTAGGAAACATTGCTGGTTGCTTAGTTTTGCGGCTTGAACCCTTGCCTAACTCTATATGTGTTACAAACCAAACTAAGTTGAGTCTGGTTCTCCTTTTCATGAAAGATTCAAAAATGCCAGACCGGTTTGTGATACAAACCACTACAGTACACAGAGGTGCCAACTTGCGCCAAAGATCGAGGGGGCTGGGTGACGTCACCCACATGGCGTGCAACGTGCAATGTCACATGATGTTTCAGGAGGAGCCAGGGGATGCAGAGGCCGAGGGCTCTCCCTCTCTCACACCATGCAGTCTTCCATGGCAGGAGGTGGAGCCATTCACTGAAGCCACGCTCAGCTCAGCTTCCTCTGCCTCAACAGTAGGGAACATTGGGGAGCAGCCCCCCCAAATTTTTTTGGGGGGAATGCACCAGCAAACAAATAGCACGCAAGGTTTGAATAGCAGGGAGCCATTTTCCATGCAGTAACTAAGAGTTCTATGAGATTCCAAAGCATGCTATCAAATTCCCATATTTCATGCAGTAAAGAAGAGTTCTATGAGATTCCAAAGCTTGCTATCCTGTTCTTACATTTGATCCAACTAAGTGAACAATCCACTAACATGAGTTTGACCAAACTGCTGGAGGCAGTGAAGGATAGGAGTACCTGGCGTGCTCTGGTCCATGGGGTCACGAAGAGTCGGACACGACTGAACGACTGAACAACAACAACAACAAGTGAACAATCCCACCCACAAGACACTGGTGTAAAGCAAGTCAGTATAAGTTAAGCTGATGTAAATTTAGAGTGGAGCCAAACTCTGTTCAGTAGTGGGGTTACTGCTGGCTGAGCAGGCCTAAGGCTGGCAGAGAGAAAACAAGCCCTTAAAATAGTGTTTGAGTTATACCACCTTTTTTTGCCAGCTTAATTTACACTGGATTCCCATGTCTGACCTGAATGGGCCTAAACACGCCCCCCCTCCCGCTCTCTGGTCCCACCCCCAGAACACCCCTTTCCCAACCCTTATGCCAGTTTAAGATTTGCTTTGTCCCATCTGAGCTGGGATGGAGGAGATATGCTGACATATCTCTCTGACTGTGCCAAGGATGAGGGATTTAATCTGAAGAAGTGTGCATGCACACGAAAGCTCATACCAAGAACAAACTTAGTTGGTCTCTAAGGTGCTACTGGAAGGAATTTTTTATTTTGTTTTGACTATGGCAGACCAACACGGCTACCTACCTGTAACTGGATTTAATCTAGTTTAGTCTGACTGTGCCAGGAACCTCCCAGGTCAACTGGAGATCCACTGGATTCTAACCCTCTCATCCCGGCAGATCTTGCTATAGGATTGATCCCTAAATGTGTTATTTGAAGAACTTCAGATCCTATCTTCTTCCTCTTTCAGACAAACGCAGAACTGCTCTCATAAACAACAACAAAAATAGTTTAGTATTTTAATAGCTCTGATAATATCACGTGGCTGACAGTCTTTCAGCTTTGCAGCAGACAATGCTGCCGGTTGATGGAGGCAGAGAGGATGGGCAAGATGTTGAAATGGAGGATATAAAAGAGGAGAAGTGAAGGTTGCTCTGTATTTATTGCTACAGACCTGTGTCTTCACAAACACCGCAACCTGTCAGAGGAAAGCGTAGCAGCTGCAGGTACTGTGACATTTTAAGCCTGTATAACTTGTTTTGCCACGAACCCTTGAATTTGGGAGAAAGGGGCAAAAAAATGCTATCTATAAATGTGAAAAAAGCAATGTTGCAACTGTGAGATATTCCTTGTGCTTAATAATGGAAGAGCAGGATTTAATTTGCTTATTAAAAGTGCATAATGCTAGGCAAGCATATAGGGTGACCAGGATGCCTTGGGCATAATAAGTAGAAAGGTGAAAATTCAAATTAACAAAGATAAGAGATGATAGATAGATAGATAGATAGATAGAGAGAGTGCTTTTTTTCTGGGGGGATGCAGGGGGACGCATACCCCTAAACATTTTGTGAATCTAAGTTTGGCCTCATTGAGGGGCAGTATTTCAAAACGAGAGTACCCCCTAAACATTTCTTTTTTAAAAAAGCACTGGATGGAGAGAGGGGGAGCAAGGACAGAGCTTCTGGATCTCTGTAACTATTGTTTGCCACGCAGAAGTGATGAAAGATGTTATCTAGCACAGGATCAGCTACTGGTTTGGGGTGGTGGTGCTCACCTGGGCTCCTTCCTGGCAGCAGCATCATTGGCAGGGAGCCAGGTGCACACTGCCACCCCTCCCCACCTGCCGCTCCTGATCTAGTGAGGCTGTCAGGACAGAATAGTGAGGCAGAAGTCTAAGCACAAGTCTAAGCACAGTTCTGGCTTACCACATTTTGAAGCAAGTAAAGTAATTTGCATTGCCATATGAAAAGAAGGGACCCTCAGAAAATTAAGAGCAGGGTCTACAATGTTCCAGCTGCACCCCACTGCTTCTCAAATGTGTCTTCCACTTAACCACTACAGACATATCTACAGGTTAAAACTAATTTCCATCTACCCAAGGGTTATCCTGGACCGGGAGTTCTGAGGGGAGCTTAGAGATTTCCCCGCAAAAACAAACAAAGTCCCATCACCTTTCGCAAACTACAATCCAAACGGTTATACTGATATGCTGGTGGTGCAAAATACACCCCAAATGTGTAGTAATTCTGTCCTCTCTTGCAGCTGGTGGCTCCAGAGCTTCAGTTTAGCAAAAGATAATTAAAAAATAATAATAATAGGAAGCTGTTTTACAGTGAATCAAGTCATTGGTCCATCTAGCTCTCTATTGTCAACACTGAGAGGCAGCAGCTCTGTGTGATTTCAGATAAGAGGCTACTCCTACCCTACCTGGAGATGCCAGGAATGGAACCTGGGACTTTCTCCAAGGAAAGCAAATGTTCTGCCTCTGAATGACAGTCCTTCCTATTCCATGGAATCCTTAGAACCTAGGCGATTTGCCCTATAGTACCTAGAAATTCAACTGACTGCATTGGAATTTGATTCTAGGTAAGAGCCGAGGTCCCCACTGCAGCTCCCCAGATAAACATATGTGCCAAATAGGACCAAATAGCTATTTATGATATACAACATACTGCTTTTCAAACTCCCACCAGACTCTCAACACAATTTCTCAAACGACTTGAGAAGCTGCCGCTGTTCAGTAGATTGCAAAATGCGAGGCACTGAACCAACTGCAAGGCTCTGTGGACCCTGCTTCTCCATGCTGCAGCCAAGGAGGGCTGGCGCACCCATGAGGCAAAGTGAGGCGGTTGCCTCAGGCGGCAGGATCCGCAGGGCGGCAGATCCCAACGTAGATCTTTATTTCCCCTTTGTTCCTGATGTAGATCTTCACTCACTCCTTCTTCCCTGGCGGGGAGGGGGCGTGTGCCATTTTGTGGTTCGCATCAGGTGCAAAAATGTCTCGGGCTGGCCCTAGCTGCAACTGCAAAGGAGAAAGTGTCTCTAACTTACCATATGGATCATCCACACCGTGTAGGTTCTCTGTGCTACCACCAGAGGTTGCTGGTAATTGCTATTAAATAACATGGAAGTCTTGCCATATGGCTCTACGTCATTTTTCATGCACACAGCGGGGGGGGGGGACTACGTAGACACTTATTTTATTTTTGGTCGGTTTTCAAAGGTTGTGGTAACGCATATGGTTGCACTTTGCATCACCAAACAAAAGAAATATTTAAACTGCTTCAGAACCTCCTTGATGACCTTAATGCCCTGTAATTTTATGTATTACAGACCAGATATGTTGCTTCAACTCTCTTAAGGTATACTGCATTTCACTTGCAATTTATTAATTTTATTTATGCTTTTCAGATTTATACATATCACTAATTTTACAATCATTTTAACATTTCAAAACTTGACTTCCTTTCCCTTCTTTCTGCGGTTCCTTAAATTTATTTTTAATATATTCTGCATATACAAACTAACTTAATTTGCTCATTTATTCATCTGCTCTAAACATATACTCGTTATGAAACTGCAGGTTGTTGCAATAATCCCGCCAGGGTTCTGATCTGTTTACAATTTATCTGTAAATCCTCAATAAACCATTTCCATTCTTTTATAAAACATTTGTTGTCTTGATTTCTTATTCTTCCAGTAAGTTTCTGCATATTCCATGCGTTTTTGTATCCATTCTTCCTTTGCTGGGAATGTACTTGCAATTTATTAAGAACATACAAATTGCAGGCACAGCACATAACATTCCATTGGGGCTGCAAACTTAAAAAATTGTTTGGGAGAAAATCCCAATGAGCACAGCTGGCCTTTCTTCCTTGTTAACATACAGAGAATTGGGCCCTAAGGCAGCAATATTGCCAAGTTATGTGTTCAATGGGGTTTACAGAACATTAGTGAGGTGACATATACAGCGCATGGATTGACTGGGAATGTATGGGGTGGGGTTATTTTTTATCCAGTTGGATGAATGCTTTAGCATTTAATGTTGGGACAAACCAATGAAAGTGCTATTTTTGTGGGAAAGAAAGAAACGCTTCTTTTTTTTCAGAGCAATGATTTGTCTTGTGTATTGCATTTTTCACAGGTTGCAGTAATGGACTCCCTTTCAGTAGCCAATGGCAGCTTTCTTCTAGATCTTTACAAAAAGCTGATCCAATCATCTGAAGGCAATATTTTCTTTTCTCCTTGGAGCATCACATCTGTTCTAGCCATGGTCCACACAGGAGCAAGAGGTAGCACTGCCAGCCAGATGGCTGAGGTAGGCTCTTGAATTTGTCTGCCACCACCGCACATTTCAACCTTGCACATAGTTTGGAGATACAATACAGTGGTAATTTGGTTCTCAAACTTAATCCATTTTGGGAGTCCGTTTGACTCCCAAAACCATTCAAAAACCAAGGCGTGGCTTCCGATTGGCTGCAGGAGCTTCCTGCACTCAAGTGGAAGCTGCGTTGAACATTCGGCTTCCCAAAAACGTTCACAAACCGGAACACTTACTTCCAGGTTTGCAGCATTCGGGAGCCGATTTGTTCAACAGCTAAGCCGTTCGGAAAATAAGGTACCACTGTACAATAAATGCTGCTGTTACATACGGCATCTGTTAAAGTGTTTTATTTCAATGTTGTGTCCCCGGATGTTGTTGGACTACAACTACCATCTTCCTTAACCACTGATTAAGTTTTTTGGGGTTGGTGGGTTTTGTAGTCCAGCAAAATCTGGGGACCCAAGATTGAAGAACGCTGATCTGAAGAACATTGTTGCGTACACGAACGGGAGGAAGATGGGAAACCAGATTAAACAACTGATACTAATAATGTCAACATGCATGTGCAAACAAATCCGCAGAAGCTTAGCCATAAAAGAAAATGAAACTATAATTTGAAATTGTCAGAATAAAAACTATGATTTGAGAAAATCAAGCTGACCCTAATCTTGAATGCCATGTAAATATTTTATCAATCTAGGTTCAATTGCTGAATTACTAACAAATTATTGTATGTATCTGTTTTATGTAATTATCTGAAAAATAAATCTTTACAACTCTGCTTACAGGTGCTTCGTTTCAATGCATCATCAGAAGAGTCTGAAAGGCCTTCACAGGTAATATCATTAATATCATTCTTTAACAGGTTTGGCAATCCTAAACACTCTGGAAGTAAGTTACGTTGACTTCAATGGGATTTACTGGTAAGGCAGCAATCCTATGAAATTTACACCCCTCCAATATTTGTGTTTTTGTACACTTTGAAGAGCTGCATTGCAAAATTTGGAGATGTGCGAATTTTGAAGGATAGCTGTGTTCCGGTTAGCATATTCGTTGGAGAAGTGAGAGTTACGTAGCTTCTCATTAAAATGCAAATTAAATTAAATTTCTCCATCTTCTTCTTCTTTGGCCATCACTTGTAACTGAGTAAGATTGTCTCCCATGAACACAGTCTTAGCATAAGGTTACCAGATTTTTTTCTAATGAATCCGGGGACACTTTTCAACTTCAGTCAAATTCAGTGGATTATGTCAGGGGACCGATCTGTAAATCCAGGGACTGTCCCCAGGAAATGGGGACGTCTGGTAACCTTATCTTAGCAGTGAGTCCGTAAGTGAGTGTGGAGGCCAATTCTGGATCCACACGTCCTTCCACAGTGGGGACATAGGTTTCTGGGCGGGAGTTGATCACGGTGAGGGTTTGCCAAAGGTGCCTTCCTCTTAGCGCGTTTCTCCCTTTCATCCTGAGTTTGAGTGTCTTCAAAGTCCATGACACCTTTGGTAAAGGCTGTTCTCCAATTGGAGCACTCGCCGGCCAGTGTTTCCCAATTGTTGGTGTTTATATTACATTTTTTAAAAGTCGAAACAAAACAAAAAATTCATTCCAGCAGTACCTTAGAGACCAACTAAGTTTGTTCTTGGTATATTTTTAAAAAGATTTGCCTTGAGGTGTCTTTAAACCTCTTTTGTTGACCACCAGCATTACGCTTTCCATTTTTAAGTTTGGAATGGAATAGTTCTTTTGGAAGACGATAATCAGGCATCTGCACAACATGGCCAGTCCAAGTAGAACGTAACATATAACATATGTTAATTAGAACATAATATAAATTATTGCATTGAGCATGCTAAAGTTTAGTCATTTTCCAAAGGAGGATGGAAGAGAAAAGCTAAACTCTTGAGCAGCAACTAGTTTTGCATGATTGTCATTTTGAACAAGATATGGATGGTGAGGCAGGCCTCCGCACCATTTACCCTAAAATGATGTCAAACAAGGCTGCTACAGTCATACCTTGGACCTCAAACACCTTGGCTCCTGAACAAATCAGTTCCTGAACAATCAAAACCCAGAAGTGAGTGTTCCAGTTTTCAAACGTTCTTATGCAAGCCAAACATCCGACGGGGCTTCCGCGGCTTCTTATTGGCTGCCTCCTGCAGCCAATCAGAAGCCGTGCTTTGGTTTCCAAACATTTTTGAAGTCAAACGGACTTCCGGAACGGATTCCGTTCGACTTCCAAGGTACAACTATTTGGAATTGTTATCTACCTATGCAGTACGATCGAGTCTAATGCAACTGAGATTTTTATATGCAATGGTGTCTCCCTGTTAAGGAACCAGGACTTAGTAAAGATGAAACCATCAACAGTCAATTCCAGGAACTGATTTCTAAAATCAACCAACCCAAGAACACCTACCTGCTGAAAACTGCCAACAGATTATATGGAGAAAAGACTTTCGATTTTGACAGCGTGAGTAATATATACTAAGCCATGTTTCATTTGAAAATAGTTACATATATAAAAATATAGCTCTAATCACAAAGATTACTTCCACATAGTATAATTAGATAATATGGTGCTAAGAGAAACAAAGTGTTGTATGCGGTATATGATGCAATATTACACAGCTAGAGGGTGATCATTATTAAATTTAATATATATTTTGTTTTGTGGTGCTTATTTCTATTTTTCACAGTAATTTCTTATTTCTGTTTTTCACAGTAATATAATTTCACGACACCAATTTGAACATTTGCTTTTATTCAACACGTTTGTATCCTGCCTTTCTTACAAGGATCTCAGGATGAGAAGGGTCTCTGCATACAACCTACTTCCCCCTTCCCCCTGCACAAAAAAGAGAAACTCATAACAATTTATATTTTTGCCCCTATAATGTTCAGGAATACCTTCAGCTCACTCAGAAGTATTATCATGCAGAACTACAACCGGTTGATTTTCTGAATGCTGCAGAGCAAGTCAGAGACCAGATCAACATTTGGGTTGAAAAACAAACTGACAGTAAGCTTATTTATTCAGCCGCTGCAGACTGTAATTCCAAGTATTAATCTACTGAATGCTCAGTTCCAGACCTGTCCTTGAGTCTTAATGTCCTTAGAACCACTTAGGCACCCAAGGGAATAAAGCCTTAGCTACAAGAAAAGCAGAGAAAACAGTTTTAAAGTTAATTAAAGATTTACAAAATCCACTGTATCTCCAGGCTTGAAAACTGCATCCTGATTTCTATAGAGGGATACAATGGCCCAGTTCTGGTACCCTGAAAATGCTTCATCACCTCTAGCCAGCATGTCCAATGGTCAGGGATGACATGTGTTTTAATCTTAAACACCTGGAGTATACCCTTGTTGAGCGCTATGAGAAAGGGCTACAGCGAATCTTGGGTTTGTCCCAGGGCTGTCTTAAGCATATGCGGTGCCAGGGTGCAAAGATCCACCCGGTGCCGCCCCCCCCACCCCAGGTTGCCCAGTCCCAGGCGCACAGGAGGGCGGAGCCAGCCAGCCGCCTCAGCATCTCTCTGGCTCGGTCACCCCCGAACTTGCGGTACAGAACCGCGCGCAGAAGAGCCTATTGCAGTGCTCCAACCGACGGGCGGGCTCTTCCCCGGACTCAACTCTCGGGCCCCGGATTCTCGCCCTGGAGCCCCTGAGAGCCCGGTGCCCGGGTGCCCCACACCCCTAGCGCCTAGGGGTAAGACGGCCGTGGTTTGTCCACCCCTATCTCCTCTGATGCACCTGTGAGATCAGAAGCTTGCACTTCCAGTTGGGATTAACCATGGGTTTGTGTCATATCCAAACCCTGAACCATGGTTATTCTTAACTATAGGCAGCTGGAACAAGTCAGCTTCAAAAAGTGCAGTTTGTGTTTCAACTAAAGATATCTATTTGTCTGAGTTTAGTTAATACAGCGAGTTGCAGTAATCTAAAGTAAAAGCTGCTTAACCCCTCCTTGGAGGTACACGGGGGGGGGGGGGCAAGGGAAGCGCATGAACCTCAGATTTGCTGAGGCTAGTTCTACATCAAAATCGTCCCACTTGTACAGGAAACCATGTGCGATTCCAATGTAAATGTGAAGTGGTATTTGAGGAACCGACACATTTTTCTGAGCTTTTTTGGGGGGTGGGGTGGGGGGAGTGACTTTCTGGGCATAATATGCAATCCCTAGCTGCTTAAATATTGAAATCCATTTGGTCTATCTAGTTTCTCCCTGTAATGGCTTAATAATTGGTTCCCATCATGCTAGTTGCTTCTCCTTTACAGCACCAAGTAATATTCATGCAGGTGAATCAGCCAGCTAGAGCCTGGGTCTGGGAAAATGATAGTTTTTTAATGACAGAAATTCACTTTCCCATTTCACCTGAAGCACCCCGCAAGCCATGGGGAAAGCAGTCGTGAGAAAGAGTTCAGATGAGCGACTCCTAGGCTTGAGAGAAGAATTATCTGGCTCAGAACAACACCATTCCTTTTAGCGCCATATCCTATTTGCATAGCAACACTGGGATGCCAATACATTAACAACACCCTTCTGTTTTCCAAAAGACAAAATCAAGAATCTCTTGCCTAAAGATTCGGTTGGTGCTCAGACAGCACTGGTCATAGTAAATGCCATTTACTTCAAAGGAAAGTGGGAGAAAAGATTTGAGAAAGCAAATACTACTGAGAAGCCTTTCAGACTGACTAAGGTACACATGTGTTAATAAAATAAAAGTTGTGTTTTTCTGTGAAATTGACATATTCTGCTGGTATCAATTGTCTGTAAAATTATTCAGAGCTCTGTGCACAAGGAAAACCACTAAATGTTTATATTAAGCAAGAGAATTGTGGGTTGTTCTTGGTTTGAAAAGCTACATTGCTATTCTAAACAGGTCTATCCAGAAGTAAGTCCTACTGATTTCAAAGAGGGCTTGCTCCCAGGTAAAGCAGTTTCAGATTGTGGCTTTATTCTTTTTAAACTTACAAAGTTGCTTATGTAATGAATTCTGCTTGAATCTGGCAGCCCGGGCATTGTGACTTATGCCTACCTTAATTGCTACCAATATGATGGTGCAACGGGGGGGGGGGGGGTAAATATGTGATGATATAGCACTCTGAATTAAAGTGGCCAGGAGCAAAGCAAAATATAATGAAACAAGTAGGATTCAAACACAGAAGGCCTATACACCAGCTGATGCTCTCATTGCTATCCAAAGAATTACCCGCGCAGCAGAAAACCCTAATGTCACCCACTCCCTCTGCACCTTTTGGACTAATCTAAAGCCACTTCAGCTTGCCCAGGGCTGGATCTACACTGACCTGTTTAATGTTATCAGAACGATACCAGGTATATCATTCTAAAACGTCACAGGGCATACTTGTAAATCAAAGCATTTCTTACCCCCTCATCAAAACACTGCTGGTTGTTCTGTAGTGTCACCTGGTGTCCCATTTTTAATAACACACTATGAACATCAAAAGTAGGATGCCATGTGCTCAGATACGATAGGAAAACCATTCCTTAACGTTAAAAACCATGAGTGCAGATCGGCCCCATGTTCAGAGATGAGTGCTTGTTTTTAGCTTTTCAATGCTGCCCCCCCCCCTGGTGGAAACAACACTATTCCCTTCTTCCCATTGTCATAACAACCCCCCACCCCCCAAAAGGAAAGTAACGGGGGGGGGGGAGTTGCCTGTGTTTGAGAGAGAAAGGCCCTTTATTTAGTTTTAATGCTTCAAGTTTCTTGGTCCCTGACAAATTTCAATGGCAGTTCATTTCAGTGGGAAAAAGGATCACATGTATTTTTTATTACAGACCTTGTCAAAGCCTGTCCAAATGATGTTTCTAAAGGGTACATTTCCAACCTTCTACATTGATATCCTGAGGGTTCGTGTTCTTGAGCTCCCATATGAGAACAACGACGTCAGCATGTTCATCATGCTTCCAGAAAAAATCGAAGATGAGTCTACTGGTCTGGAAATGGTAAAAAAAAAATTGCTTTCATGTCTCCAGAGACTGTTAGACATTTCATTTCATCCCTAAATAAATAAGGGATGGGGAAATCTGTGAGCCTCCAAAATGTTCCTGGACAACAACATTTGGACAGAGATTTTTTGGGGGGGGGTTGTAGTCCACTAGCACATAGAGGACCTCTCCTTGCATCAACCTCCAAATCCATAAGTCTAAACCATATAAACAAGAGAAATAATAAAAAACATATTCTTATTAACCCATACCAGCCCTCTCAAAAACAAAGGCCCAAAAGTTAATTCTTTTTGTCTTCTGTTTTCTTCTTATTTTTTTTGCAAGATAAACTGCTATGTCCTTCTCATAGCAAGTTGCAGACCACCCTGGCTGCACCTCTTTTTTTTTTTTTTCCTTTTGCAGATTCACGTTTCCATTATCCATTCCAACGTCCACATCTTCCTCTGACCGAAAGTCACAGGCTGGTTTTTTTTCCCTTCTAATTTCTCCTCTCCCATAACTCCTCGAACTGGTGTTGTCGTTTCCATATCCATATTTTTATCCAAAGCTAACTTCTACGAAGCTGAGTTCAAAGCTCTCACAGCTTGATCCATCTGTTTCACTTCCTGCTGCATCTGTTGCAACAACTCCAAAGTTTTCTCCTGAAACTCCGCAGAATACTTTCCCTTTGTCATTTTCAAGGTCAGAAAACAACTTAATAGTCCAAACAAAACCGTTAGTTATGCTGCTCTCGCAGCCATTCTGCCATTGTTTCTTGCTAAGTCTTTCGAGACCTCCGGAAGAAACGGGTAAAACTTTTTCAAAACCAAAGTTCAGTCCAATTAATCCAAAATCATTCCCCTCTTTATTGGGGAAACAGTTTCAGAAGTTTCCAAATCTTTAACTTTTTGACAAGCGCCTCGGATACAAAGTTACACTGTTCCTTCTCTTTCAAATGTCAGGGACCGAACTCCGTTATTTTAAGTCCCTTCCCGTGCCGAATTCTTTTAAAGTCTTTTTCATAATTTTTTACTCACAGAATTCGAATGCAATCCAAATTTAGGAGGGATTGAGCGCTCTCTCTGTCAGCAGTCGCTACCTCTCGCTGCGGGGGTGGTGCTTGATCCACAGCTCCCGCACCTTCTACCCCGCTCGCTCTCGGCAGCCCTTACTAGGGCTTACCGGAGAGCAGGTAAGGCGCGCTGGGTGCCCGCCAGATCCCACGTCTCCCTGGACAGGATGGTTTCGTTTCCCCTTCCCCAGGAGAGGACCACAAGTTCCTCACCTCTGATTTATATAAACAGAGATAGACGAACAAAACATTGTCTGATTTTCCCCCCCATCGTCACATCCACCTCCATACATTTAAAGCACATGACTTCCCCAAAAGGATCCTGGGAACTGCAGGTTATTCCTCACAGAGCAACAGTTCCCTGCACTCTTAATGAACTACAGTTCCCAGGCTTCTTTGGGGAAAGTCATGTGCTTTAAATGTAAGGTGTGAATGTGATGGAGCCTAATAAACCACAGGCTAGCGTAAGTCCACGAAAGTACAATTCTTTGCTTGTTTACTCAGAAGTAACGCCCATTATGCTCAGTTGGGCTTAATCTCAAGTGCATACAGTTGTACCTTGGATCCCAAACGTCCTGGAACTCGGGACCTTTTGGCTCCCAAATGCCGCAAACCCGGAAGTAAGTGTTCTGGTTTGCAAACGTTCTTTTGGAAGCCGAACGTCCGACGGGGCTTCCGTGGCTTCTGATTGGCTGCAGGACCTTCCCGCAGCCAATCAGAAGCCGTGTTTGGTTTGCAAACGTTTTGGAAGTCGAACAGATTTTAAAAGGGAAAAAAGAGAGAAAATAACATGCTGTAACCTTATGTATTTAGCAGCGACAGAGTGGGTTGCAGGTACAGTGGCCAGATTTGGGGGTGGAGTGGGGTGGTGAAAGCAATATGGGCTCCTCAAACTTGGCAGTGACTTCTCTCCTTGCATCACATTCCCTAGCAAAGTAAACAGCAGGCTTTGTTTCGAAAGCCCTCATAACTTTGTGATGAGAAAAGTTACTGGTTGTAGGGTTTGTGGGTGTTGTTTTTTTAAGAGTCGCGTGTGTTTTTGTTTTGCTGTCTAACTTGCTTTATTATACAACCACAGCTGGAAAAAGAACTAACATATGAGAGATTGTCGATATGGACGAGTCCGGAAATGATGCAGAAAAGGAAGGTGGAGCTTCACTTACCAAGGATCAAACTGGAAGAGAGTTTCGACCTCAAGTCCACCCTAAGCAGCATGGGGATGAAGGATGCTTTCATTCCACGCCAAGCTAACTTCTCAGGGATGTCAAAAAAAGGCGATTTGGCTTTGTCAGAGGTGTATCACAAGTCCTTTCTGGAGATTAATGAAGAGGGCACTGAGGCAGCAGCTGCCTCAGCAGCCACCATTATAATAAGGTCATCTCAGCAGCCCATACAAATTAAGGCAGACCATCCTTTTATCTTCCTTCTCAAGCACAGGGCAACAAAAACCACTCTCTTCTTTGGCAGATTCTCTTCTCCATAGAATGGGGTTGCCAACATAATGAACGCACTGGTACCTCCCATGGTAAACAAAACGCCCTCAAAAATGCCTAAGAGAACTTCCTGCCCTTCCTGCTAAGTTAATGTCGACACTGGCTTTGCCTCTCTTTCTCTCCTCTGCCAACAACCATTTTGTGTTATGCCACATGCCCCATGACAGCCATTTTGTGACTGGCGCCTATAGCACTTTCTCAAAATTGCAGATGTGCTCATTGGTCCAAAAAGGTTGGCAAACTGAGTATAAATGCTTAGGAGCAGGCTGAAATGCCATAGGCCTCACCTTTAGACCTAATGCTGTTTTAGACATAACATATATAAACTTTTCTGCCTTCCTTCTGTTGCCCACATCTGTCTCTGTACACAACAAGTGTGCAGCATCACTTAATTCTTCTCTAAATGCCGGTCATCGTTGTCTGTAAAACATGCATTTTAAAGCAATAAATGTATTTTTTGAAAATTACGTTTCCACTGTGCAAAACAATAGTGTTTTAAAAAGCTCTTATCCTCTCTCCCTGTGCCACAGGACACGGAGTGCAGCTCACTTGCATTTAAATAATACACAACACTCCTATTTATTTTATTCATCATCTCACCAGCTGGTTAGTACAAAGCTAGAGCAATTAGATGGAACATGTTCCAAACGGGAGGATATATTCCGGACCAGTTGGGATAGTATGCTCCACGTGGGAAATGCATGCAAAATCCAGAGGTTTCTGCGAGAAAGTCCTTTGGCAAGTTCTAATTGACTCAAAGTCTCTGCTCTGCAGAAACGGTTAATGTTCCTATTTGTATTTTCTTCAAGCATCGTGATCTGAGTTCTCCTTCTGTATCACTGATAGGCACACATTCTGGTACTTCTGATTCCTCATGGCTTGCTTGCATTTCAGGCATTAGAAGTTTGTCCTCTGCATTTATGCACCAACTGTCCGTTGCAACACAGCATCACCATGGGTGATGGGTCAGAATCCTAACTGGTACCAGTCCTCATTTCCCAATAGCAATGGTCTTAGAAACTATAGCAGGATCTCCTTCTCAGGCCTCAACATGGTTCTAACATGGCATCATAATCTCAGCCAGGTAGTCTGACCTTTATTGCCCAGGTTCCCCACAATGGTTAGCAAAAACCTGGTCACTTTCAGTAGATCAAACAGGGTCCCGCAGTGCTTTCATTTGAAGAGATGGGACTCCTTCAACACTCCTCATAATTCTCAGAAACACACTCTTATGGGTAGGAGGACACCCAAATCCTGACACTTCTCCAGAATGGATGTTCCCATCCTTCACCCAGCATGTCCGGTATAAAGATATTTCAGCACTCAGTATGGCCAGGAGGATTCAAGCCTGCATATCTAGATCATACACCTCAAAGAAGCTGGTCATAGTGGTTCCTCGGTCTCTTTTTTCAGGTTGTATTTTCTACAGATCAATTGCATTTGTTGCGAGACATTCCTGTTGGTGGGATAAACTAACCAACCACGTCCTGGGTGCACACACAACCTCTCTCACCACCAAGGAAATGCAATAAATCAGCGAATATAAAGAGGATCTATCCAAGCGACGCTGACACTAAGTAAAAGAATATAAGCTTTACCCTATGACTGCATTGTTTGTATTCATGTCAGGCTCCCCTGGTTTGCGCAGCCAGGCGCCGTTACTCGGCAGTAAGCCTGCGGGGATTACTTCTGCTGCGCCAACAACCAACGGGAGCAGGGCGCAATTGCGCTTTCGGAGCGCCACTTTCCTGATCCGCTTTTCTCGAAAAAGCAGGCGGCGATGGAAAAAAAAGGCTTGCCGCCCTGCAAAGGCAACAGGCAGCGGCTTCGTTTCCTCTTTCTGGGCATGTGCGAGCCCGTTCTGCACATGCTCAGTGGCAAACTTGCGGGGCTCGAGGCTGGGGCTCCCCCCCTCCATTATGTTCCCGGATAGCGGCTGAGTCAGGGGTTGAGTCACAGGCAGGAGCGCCTCCCCTGGACAGGATGGTTTCGTTTCCCCTTCCCGGGTTTCCCGTCGCCACTCGGTGCCTCTCTCTGCTCGCAGCCGGAGTCCTTACTGCGATCCGTGTGTAACCTCCGTCCGCGCCGATTCCTCCAGGTACAATCCTCTTCTCTTTGGGTTGGCATTTGTACCTGTTGCGTGGCTTTTGAAGGAAAGGGGGTCCTGATGTTGTTGTTTGTGTGTGTCTGTGTGGTTAAAAGCTGCCTCGTCTTGGACCGCTGTTATTTTGGTAAGCTGAGGAAGAAAATCAATACAGGTATCTGATTCTAACTTCCAGAAAGGTAGGCGTGCTACGAGTGGCTTGCGCGCAACGAAAGTTAATGGTGCGCCTTTAAAGGCTGTCCGCTTTATTGCTCGCAAAAAAAAACAAAAAAACTTCCAGGGACTAGAGTCCATTGCATCATATATGCCTGCAAAAAAAGCTTGTGCCATAACTAATAAAAGCGGATTCTTGCCTTCAGAAGTTGATGCTGTGGACTGCGGTAAATGTGTGTGTGTGTGTGTGCGTGTGCGTGTCCGTGGTAACTACTAACTGAAGTTGTTGCTTACTGGATTGCAGAGGGTAAGCCTGGTGGATCGCTTGGCAGCAGCGTCTGGGACTTCCTTTGTTGAGGTGGAGAGGTGAAAGTAATCTGGGAGGGTCCAGGGTGTTGTCCAAGACTGGCACCTGTAGGACTGGCACTTTTGTGCTTTGAACAGCTGCATGACACAGGCAGAAACTTAATAGTTGCTGCTTTCCATACTGTGTTTCTCTAATGGGAAAGCCTTCACCTGCTGGATTTCTGCCTGCTGTGCACAGCTGTTAGCGCACAGGAGCTTTGCAAGGGGGGGGGAGATAAAACCCACCTTGGTGCCTGTTCTTGATTGGCATTTGTTGGGTTTGTTTGTTTGCATATTTGCACTGAAAAATCTAATCACCTGCAGAGCATGGAAGAAGTGGGTTTTAATGAATTTTCATTGTGCATTTGCAGCAACCAATTCCTAAAACTCTTTTACTGTATTGGCTTGCTTATTAGGATGCGGCAGTCTTCCTACCTGTTCCTTGGAAAGAAATTAAAGGAGGAAGTTCCTGGCGTTCCTGCCCACACCTTAGGCTGGGTTCTAAAGTGTCGGTTAAGCAGGGGGCCTCCTAGCAGCTAGTAAAGAGTGGGGTGCCTGGCAGAGATTGGCATGCTGTTCTGTCAGTTACGACACCCAGCTGAGGAGTGTAGCAATTGCATTGCTAATGCACAGGAGTGAAGCAAATAGAGGAACCGACTTTGTAGCATAGGAAGGATGTGCAGCTTATGTGCCAACACAGAGCCATAGTTTTCCATTGTACGTATTCACCAGCCTTGTGCGGGTGACTCCTCTTCTGTCACTATTCCTCCCTGAGAGGCTGGGAAACTTCTAACTGCGTATCCTGGTATCATTAAATACTACTATGACAAAACAGCTGATCTTCAGACACTGGAGCGTTTTCAAGGCAGGAGGGAGTAGTAACCGGTTGTTTTCTGTTTCTTTTTGCTCTGAAATCTCTAAATAGCTATGGAATGTGGAAGGAATGCTTCTGTTTTTAAATACACTCCATTTGCCAGAGTAAACAAGAGACGAAAATCCCTTTATGGTACAGATACTATTTTAATCATTAGGCAGTTTTGAACTGGCAAGCATTGGATGGATAGTAATTAAGAGTTCATTAAAAAAAAAACCACTACCCATCAACCATAAGATTTTCTAATAAATTATTTGTCTTGTATACTTCCTTCCCAGTCTCTAGGAATAGGCAGAAGGTAGCTCTCTGTGTTATTTGTAGTAGGTTTTCTGTTTTACCCATTGCAACAGCAAAATGACTGCCGCTGAAATGAAGAATGCCTTGTCGGCATCCATTGAGCACAACTGAGCAAGGATGATTGCTATAGTGTTTGGTAATAATGCAAAGTCTGCCTCCGCTGCTGCACCCTTCAAACTGAAGCAGATCTTGGCCACATTCTCTCCACCATCTGTAAGAGCATCTGGCTCTGCGGGGAGCGGGGAATGGTGTCTCTTAGCATCCTTAACAAAGTACAGTTTCCGTGATTCTTTAGAGAGGGGGGGGGGTCATGGCTGTAATAATGCTGCTGCTGCTGATTTATTTATTTAAACACAATGAAACATCAAACATTAAAAACTTCCCTCTTCAGATGTCTTCTAAAAGTCAGATAGTTGTTTATTTCCTTGACATCTGACGGGAGGGCGTTCCACAGGGTGGGCGCCACTACCGAGAAGCCCCTCTACCTGGTTCCCTGTAATTTCGCTTCTCGCGGCAAGGGAACCACCAGAAGGCCCTCGGAGGAGGATCTCAGTGTCTGGGCTGAACGATTGGGGGGTGGAGACTCTCCTTTAAAGTCTTGTGATACTGCTTTAAAAACATAGTGCAGATGGAGCCATTCAACCTGCTTCTTTTTTTTATCCATTTGATTGCTTTGTGGAGGGTTTTCTTTTTGTGCAAAGCTTCTTTGTAGCTGTGTGGCCGAACTGGATGCAGATCATAGTTGTCAACTTTCCCCCTTTTTAAAGGGAAATTCCCTTATTCCCAATAGGATTCCTCGCAAGAAAAGGGGAAAGTTGACAGCTGTGATGTAGATCTTGATTGCCAAAACCAACCAACCAACCAAGCAAGTAAGGTAATTTGTTGAGGGTGGGAGGAATAACTTTAGGGGTGTGTTTGGAGAGCTTTAGCTCTTGGTGTTTCTATTGTTGTAAAATAACACCAGAAGTGTGGAGCCCTATAAAGTGGCCCTCCAGCCATCTCTATATCTCGGCCCTCCCTCCATCACTGGTCCCAATCTGGACCTCTTCCTGAGTGCTTCTGCCTGGCTGGAATAGGCCTTGGACTGTGATGATTGATGCCTCTTGCTTGCCTGGACAAATGCATTGTAGGCGTGGGTGCAGAAATCCCTGTCACTTTGTGGGACCGGAATGTAACCTACTGTACAAAGGTAAAAGTCACACCTATTGCTGCACCTGCCTCTGGCTGCACCCAGCGCTGGCATGCATTCCCTGGAATGATCTGCGTTCTGGGGAAGGAAGGAAGCGCCCCACCCTCCTTCAATAATGGAACAAACAAACTCGGATAGTACAATTCCGTGCCTGAAGCCAGAGTTCTTTCCAAGCAGAACTAGCCCCGAAGACCAATTCAGAGAACTGCTTGGTTGTGTATACACTAATACATGCAAAGAGAGAGCCTCTGTTCTTTCTTTGTCCCAGGCGGCCTCTGTGTAACCGGAGATCTTTCGTAGAAGGCACGGCTCAAGGCCAAGAAGACTGTCGCTATTACAGTGCAAAGCAAACTGCAGACAGGGCTTCAATCAGAAACAACTTTTTCATATTCTTTTTTAAACAGTCCTCAGTACATTTTTTTTTTTTTTTGCATAACAAATGTATAAAACGTTGTGTCTCGCAATGAACAAAAGAGACATTCGCATATCGTAGCTGGAAACATACCGGAAAAAATAGGAAAGGCTGCTTTCAAAGGCATTGGATAAGAAGATGGATAACATAGCAAAGGATTTCACTTTTTTATAGATATAAAAATCCAGCGTAAGGACATATTCTGTAACTCAAAAAGCTCAAATCACATCGCAAGATCTTCATGGGTCCCTCATTTATGGTATTATATTCACTCAGAATTCACAAGGTGGTGTGAGAGTTAATTATTCCACAGGTTTTTATATATATTCTGTTAGAATTATTCTGTCAGAAGTTATAGAATATATATATTCTGTTAGAATTCTTTTTAAAAGGGATCTGGAAAAACGAAGGCCGAAGTCAGTGGCATCAAGGACTGCATTGTGGATTGTGTCCCAGTACAGGCTTACTCGTTGACGCGAAGCAGAAAGTTTTCCACAACTGTACTTTCCTGTGAAAAATATTCCATGCCCAAAAATGCATTGTTTCATACAGTGAATTATCAATCTAATTAATGAATACAAGAGATAGCTTTTACCCCTTTGTCTAGAATAAAGAGATGACCTGTGGTGACTTCAAATTGGCAGTGTGGTAACTAAACGCACCTCCTGAGTAATCCTGATATTAGGTCGCTAAGTTCATACCCTTATGCATTTTAATTACAGTGAATCATCAGCCATGTCGTATGGTGAAAAATATTATATATAACAGATGTGTTATGTAGCTTTCATTATCTGCTTAGTCCTGTCTGTATGAGAGTTGTGTATTTCCCTGACTGCTAATGTTTTGCAGAGAGATCAGAGCCATTTGGGACCGCTTCCCTAAGGGGTGTTTTCCCCCTGTGCCTTTAAATAGGTTCACAACTTAGAGCAGTTCTGAAGGCTTCGCTTTCCTTTCCCCTGTGATGGGAGAAATAACACGTGTCAAAATTCTGGTTTTAAATAACAAGCTAACGTGTTGCTAGCTTGGCAAGAGTGCTGTGCTTTGTTTTGTTTCACACACAAGAACACCTGGGCTTTGGCAGCTCTGCCAGCCAGAAAAAACCCCGGCAGAGTTCCCATGTCTCTGAACCTCCAAGACAGATAAATCCAGCAAGTGAAGCTTGTCTCATTGCATCTTCATGCCAGGAAAATGAGATGTGAATTTCATGGTGCTAGGGGTTGGGTTGGGTTGGTTGGGTTGGGTTGGGTTGATTTAGTGTGCCCAGATTCACGCCAATGCATATTGCGAGCAGGAGTTTGGAAACATTTGTACATCTTAGGATCAGTAGTCACAATATAGTTATAAAAGCATCAAACAGGACTTCATGCAAGCTTGACCCTGTTCAGGACTCGGTTTATCAAACATAGACTTAGTTGCTAAAGTCAGGCTATTATAGCTGTTGGCTTGCTAACTTAATTCTGCAACCTGAGGCTTTTATAGTCCTGTTTTTGAAGCTAGAATCATGCAGTGGGGAGGGACAACAGGCTCTCAAATGATGCTTTCCCTCCCTCTATATCTTTTTATGACCCATAGGGGGGTAATGTGGCATGTAATATGCAGTAGACTTTTAATTTAAAGCTGATCTTCTTAGAAATCAAGTGAGCGCGAATGTTATTCTCTTCCTGGGCATTTTTTGCAAATTACTGTCTGCTGGCCATTGCTTTCATCTAAAGAAACGTAGCATGTGATTGACGGTTACTCTGTGGGCTGTAGCCTCTCCCACACCAGAAAGCAGTGGGTGGGTGGCATTTTGGAGAGCATGAAAATGTTCCAGCGTGGGAATTACAGGTTGATATGCCCTTTGGACGCACGTGTGGGATCTGAAAACAAATGCTTAGGGTTTTTTTTCCCTTGTAAAAGTGACCTCCGAGCGGACAAACCGCCCTGAGCCCAGTTTTCGGATTGGGAAGGGCGGGGTAGAAATAAAATTATTATTATTATTATTATTATTATTATTATTATTATTATTATTATTATGACTTATCTGTGCTTGTTTCGTAGGTTATAAGACATGGACCGCCTCACTGCAGCAAACAGTGCCTTTGCCCTCAATCTGTTCAAGAAGCTGAGTCAAAATGATAATACAGCAAACGTGTTTTATTCTCCTTTGAGCATATCTTCTGCTTTGACGATGGTCTCTCTGGGTGCGGCAGGGAACACTGCAACCCAAATGGCAAAGGTATATCCAGATAAATACTATTAAGGGGAGGGGGGAGCTTGACTTCTGACTCCTAAGTGAGGCATGCATAGTGCTTCTTTTTCTTTGTAGCAGGCCAGGCTGAAATATGCATTTATTAGCGTGCCCCTAAGGCTACTAGTGAGCTCCCGTTGTTCGGTCCCAGCTCCTGCCAACCTAGCAGTTCGAAAGCACGTCAAATTGCAAGTAGATAAATAGGGACCGCTCTGGCGAGAAGGTAAACGGCGTTTCCGTGCGCTGCTGTGATTTCTCCAGAAGCGGCTTAGTCATGCTGGCCACATGACCCGGGAAAACGGCAGACGTGGACAAACATCGGCTCCATCGGCCAATGAAACGAGATGAGCGCCGCAACCCCAGAGTCGTTCACAACTGGACCTAATGGTCAGGGATCCCTTTATCTTTCCCGAAGGCTATGATCCTAAGCATGCTTCCTGAGCCTCAAACTAGGGGAGGCCCATTCACATAATTAGTCATTTTAATGGCTTTTAAAACTTAAATAACAGACTCAGGAGGCCAAGTCTGGATTGGGACACAGGTAGAAGGTTTCCCCCCCCCCCATAGACAGATAGATAGAATCTTTATTTGCATCAGCCACTAGCCATAGCAATAAAATAAAATGTATTTAAGATAGAGGTAAAAACTTAACTATAGAAAATACATTTTGGGGGTTTACATCAACAAACAAATAATAGATCTTATTCTAATTGTCCCAGCTAAGAACCTTGCAGTTTTTGCTGTCACCTGATCACCTTGATCTGCTAAAAGAAAGGTTGCAGTAGCAATGGTTTAGCGACCCGACATGGACAGTAATAGAGGGGTAATAACCTCACTCCTCAAATCTTTATAATGGGTGCAAGCCAGAAACATATGAGCCACTGACTCAATACTGCCATCTCCACAGGGACATAACCGTACTTCCAGTGGAATTTTTTGAAATCGACCCTCAAGTACAGCCGAAGGCAGTATATTCAATCTTGCAAAAGTGAAAGCGCGTCTGTATTTTGGAATTGTTAAATTTTGCAAATAGGGTGCCTAAGTGTCAAAATGACTACCAGTAGGTAGAAGGGCTTTAACTCTCTGTCCCCTGTGGAGGTTCCAAATGGAATGCACTATTTACTCTTTAGAAGCCATTAGTGCAATTCGTAGGTGTGTGTGAATGGTGTCAAGTATAGTTTGGCCCTAAAGGAGGACAGCATATTGCGCTGAATCTAGAGAAAGCTAGTTTAGGATGGAGTGATTTGGACATACAGAAGGGGTTGGGAGGTGACACATGCTATGATCTGAAAATGGTTAACTTTCAGCCTGTAACCATAGAGTCCAAACAGGCCTAGCATAGAGATTTGTGCTCAGAGCCTTGTGCCGTGTGTGGTGTATTGATGTGGGCATGTGTGTGTTGTGTCTTTTAATTACAATGAATTTAAAAAAGAAAATGTTACATACTGTTCGCTAATAGAAAATTTTGCAGAATGTAACACTGAGGAAGGGGACTCTTTATAGCTTTTGCTTGCTATTTATCAGACCACAGGAATGTTTATAACATAGGGGAGTTTGTATTTTCCTACTCCACAAGTTGTAATTAACAAGTTTCTCCACAAGTTGCAATTAACTCTGTAAGACAGTAACCCTGACTCACATGTCAGGCACTTGCATGGTAAATGGGGAGCAAGGCCACATTTTTTGCCACTCGCCTGACATCATGTCTGCTGCCTGCAATCACCCTGCATTGCATGTGGTTGTAAGGAAGCCGTGACCCACAAGCTTCTGGGTTGTTGTTGTTTTTTGGTGGTTGTCCCAGTCTCCTGGAACTCCTACATCCCACCAAAAGCTTATGCACTGAGTTGATCTGGGAAGTGTCTTCAAAATCGGGGGTGGAGCTAATAGCATGGCCCCAGTCCCAGTTCCCTTATATGCAAGTAACACATGAACTGGACTTAGGTCATGGGTCAGCAAGCAAAGGCCTGCGGGCTGGATCAGGCCCAATTGCCTTCTAGATCCGGCCTGCAGATGGTCCGGGAATCGCCACGTGGTTCGCCAGCGCATGGATCGCCAGCGTCCGTGTTCTTTCCCTCTCCCTCACACGGTGGCACTTTTCTCCTCAGGAACAGAGCAGTCTTATCCAATGCCGGGCGCCACTGACGGCGGGAGTCAGCTCACTCGCCTCAGCAGGGCGGCGCTGTGAAGGGGGCGTGTGACACCAGCTTCTGGCTGCTGCTGCGTTTTCCTCCTGCTCATCCTCCATCTCCCTCTGTCCACCCTTCCTTCCTTCCCCACACCCCTTTTCCGCTCCGCTTCCTCGCGAGCTTTTTTATCGCCGCCTGCCTGCCTCCCTCCTTCATTCCTCCCATGGCGTTCAGATGGGTAGTTGCGGTGGCTGCGGCCGCCACTTGCGTGTTGGTGGGCAGCTCTGTCTTCTTCTCCACGGTGCCTCTTGGGAAGCAGCAGCAGCAGCTGGTGGGTAAAAGCTCCGGTGTCGCCCCGGTTCCCCTACCTCCGTCCGCAGCTCCTCCGCCGGGGCTGCTGCTTCTGTCTTCAACAGCCATCGCTGCCTCCTTCCATTCCACGGCGCCTGGCTACCTGGAGAAGCTTAACTGTGGCTATTGGGAGGACAGCTGGTAAAGTGAAGCATCTTCAGGCCTCTTTGTGGGCAGGCGAAAATCGTTCATTTTTATTATTTTCAAAATATAGTGTCCCCCCCCCCCACATGGTCTGAGGGACAGTGGATCGGCACACTGCTGAAAAGGTTTGCCGACCCCTGACTTAGGTCATGTTTCCATTAGGAAGAATTCCTATTCATACAAAACAAAGCTTTGAATTCTTGAATTTAGTTTGTGGTCGCCTATTCGACCAGGCCTGCACAGCTCATCTAAGGAAATGAAGGCCACCACTTACATATTTACAATCTCTTCAATAATCACAAGTGGGGGCAGTCCTGCTAAATCAACAAAAACAGTGCCAAAGAAGGACAATGGAACATGTGGGCTTTCCCTTTCTTGTCTAGCACGTATTACCAGTATAGCAAACAAAGAAAAGCACAGCAAACCCTAAATTTAGATTCCACGTTTTTCTTCCCCAGAACAAAGGACACGTAGTTTTGTGTTCCCAGTTTGTCATCTTGAATAAAGTTGATTTATGTGAAAAGTATTTCTTATGTCACACCCAGAAAACCTTCCCGCTGCAGGGAGGTTCTTCTCCGTAATGATTCTTTGGCCCTCTTAGTTTTTCCTAGGGTACTGGCAGCTGCGTGCATCTGTTTCTGCTGTGGCTGCCCCAAATATTTCCTGAGCTGCTGATAAGCAGGTTGCTCCTTAGCTATGGTTGGTTAGTACTGTCCAGAGTTGAATTTTCAGTGTATCATCAAATTTTAGTTACTCCGTCCTTACACAGAAGAACATGACCCATGCTGAAACATGGCAGCCCAGTTATATTTAGAAAGCCAAGTTAAATTGTTAGGGGGAAGATAAAAACCCAGTAGTTCAGTATGTGGTTTTATTTTGTTTTTGTTTTTTTAAAAAATACATGAAAACTAATAGTTGCCTGCTTCCCTTCTAACTGCTTCAGGTATCTGTCTTGTGAAATCTTGAGCAGGAACGGAACAATCTGCTTTTTGCTTCTTCGTTTTTATTACTATCAAATCTCGTGATTTTGTTTTGTTTTTCCTCCTCAAACGGTAAGCCCCCCCCCAAAAAATAATCATTGTGGGTGGTCACAGTGATTGATTGTTTTATATATTCCACTCTCTTGTTGGCTAAAAGACACGGATTTTCAACTGATAGTGGTTTTTTAGGAGTACGTGGATAAATGTCTGTATTTACATTACTTGACATTATCCGTTAACCATTTATCGTCTTACAGGTGCTGTCTGTGACCAACGACGTCGAGTTTCACCAGGGATACGAGAAACTTATTTCTGAAATCAACAAGCCAGGCACCAAGTACTTGCTTAGGCTAGCCAACAGGCTATTTGGAGAAACATCCTATGAGTTTATTCCAGTAAGTTACATGGTTTACAAATGTGCTAGAGAACAGGAAGTGGTCTCTGTTCTGATAGTGAATCGTGTTCTGTCGCAGACCCCACCCACCTCTCTATCCCCCTTTTCTTCCTAATGTCTCAACAACAAAAACTGATTTGTAAAAAGGTTATATGGAAAAATACGAGAGAGACATTGCACTACCTTTGTAAATCAAGAAAATCTTTAATAATAATAATAATAATAATAATAATAATAATAATAATAATAATAATAAAGAAAAGCAGCTAAGCATTCACTATCCCTTCTGTACTTCCCACTGCCATCAAGCTGAAAGGGACATTTGAACCCAGGTAAATAATTATTCAGCAGCAGTGATCAACTTGAGTCCAGGTGGCAGGCTGTACCAGCCAATCTACTTGGTGGATGAATTCCTTTCTTTCTCTCTTTACTCATCCTCACTCGGCACCAGGATATTAGCCAGGTTTTGAAGATGCGCCTCTTTACCCTATGGCCTATGTGTTTTCAGGACCCAGGCTATTGCTGTGACTTTTTAAAATACGTAATACAGAATTTTAAATTGTAATCAGGGTGGATTTGATTTAAATCAAATCGATTTAAATCACTAGTCAGTAAGACTTCATTTTTTTTTTTTTTTTTACAGAAAGACTCATTCTTGCTTGTATAATCTTAATATTTACAACCGAATGAAGGTTTCATTTCTGGAATAATATATTTTCACAGTATTTTTTACAGTTATATAAAAATTACTGTTTTGGTTATAATATTAGAAATACATAGACAGATAATTCTGAAATTATTGTGAGGTTTAATAAGTTAACTGTTTATATTTAAACAACTTTTCTGCTGCACTTTATTGGTAGGAGAAAAATAATCATTTCCTTAATAACAATTTGAATAACTAAAACAATGACATTATAGCATATATATCCATGTTTGTTAACTGATGCGGTTAAATTTTTTTTAAAAACGTGAGTTTTAGCACACATGAAAAACTAAAAACAAATCCTTATTTCCTGATGAATCGCCTTTGGACTATAACGTAACTTAAATACAGAACTTTAAAATGACTTTTCCTTCAAAAGCATTTTATTTTAAAAATCCAATTTAAATTTAAAAATTCCGATTTAAAATTTAAAAATCTGATTTTTTAATTTATTTTTATCCACCCTGGTTGTCATCTGCCCTGGGACCTTCTGGTTGTGGGCAGGTAATAAATTGAGTTATTATTATTAATGCCAACCCCACCTATTTCTTCCTCCTTTATCTGTGTCAACTTGGACCTCTTTCCTTTGGGGAAATGAAGCGTCAAACCTATCTCCCAAGTAGGCTTGAGTCTTTGGAGGCCATGGGCAGAAAACCCAGACTAGATGCTGGATGCAGCCTGCATACCACCATTTTGGCCACCCTTGCCAGTACATTCTCTTTGTCAAGCTTCCTCCTCCATCTCTGTGCTTTTACACAATTATCCACTTGTTTCAAGCCAAATGTAAACAAAACTTTAAACTTTCCTCAAAGGAAACATCACTGTAATTGATAGCCTTACATCCTGTTTTGTTTTGAACTCAAACTGTTTCTGATAATAAACAGCTACGCAGTTGGGAACATGGCAGGCTAATCTGCTGTTCTGTCAGTTATCTGCATATTTCTTCCTGAAAGGGTTGTAGAGCATCACACCGAACCTGCTGACACTCGCACTGGATGCTTTTTGTAAGCTGCTCTTGAAAAGCTGCAAAAACCGCAGGGTAGCTAATGCTGGATCATAACATTCTTTTGTTTTGGAAAAGAGACTGCTTATGGGATGTTGATACAAACCTGCAAGGGGCCATAGCACATCTAAGGGCACCACAGACCTATCATTGCTCAATCTGCAGGGGATCACGCCATCTTTGGGGAGTGAATTGTGTATGTGTTTTAACCGATGTTCTTCGTTTTCTTTGTTCTGAACCCTCCACCAATCAGCCCTTCCCTGGTGGTATTTCTTTTGCGACTGAACAATTTCAGCTGTTCGTTCTTTGTAAAGCAGAAGTCTCTTTTGAGTCAGGTGGCCAAACAAAAAACCAGACTGGCATTGACAGCTCGCTGGAGGCAAAGGTGTTTTCCAGCACTGCAGCCTGAGAACTATTTATCCGTGAATCGAACCTGATATTGCTTTGATTGTATAAAGATTTTAGCTTCAACTGGGGGCTTTCGGTGGCTACCAGGCACGATAACCCAAAAAAAGCATAGTTTTGAATTACGAGCAGTTGGATCCCAAAGCGCCCTTTTTTCCTAGCACATTGGCTCGTGAATTTGGTCTAGCCTGCCCAGCCTTTTTACAAAGGTCTGTCAGCCCCAAAACCAATTTTGTTGACAGCAGCATCAGGGGCAGTTTGCAGCAGATCGGAGTGCTCTCCATTCCGGTGACTTCCCTCCCCAACACATTCCCCCAGCGTTTGCACAAGAGTTCACAGACCAGCACTGCTGCATTTCCCACTGTCTGTTTATGGGTCTTTGAATCCCGGCCATTATACAGAAACGTGTGTTAACTTTCATGACATGTTTGTGAGCATCCAGGGGCAGAACGTTAGACTAAGTGGAGCTTTTGTTAGATCAAGCCAAGAGGATAATTTACATTTAAAAAACAACAGCTGTAATAAAACAGGTGGTCGACACTTTGCAAAGGGTTATATAGACAAATAAATATTGCTCATGTAACATTTTTCCTCCATAGAGGAATAGAAAGAGAAAACACCACATTGGAATTCATTATCTGCCTGCATTGAGCAGGATTGATACAAGGGCAAGTCTTGGTAAGCATTTAGCATCCTGCATACGGACCTTTCATGTAGGACTCTGATGTATAAGAAGACGACAATGATTGCTATGTGTATTCTTGAGCAAAAGAAGTTTGTTTGGGTCAGGTTCAGTCCATCTGTTTTGGCTGATACGAATCTATTGCACATGCCATGAGCTTTTTCTTAACAACGGAAGTTAAATTAAGCATCTTCATAGGTGTTTCACATCTTTAGATATCTGAAAATGGAAGAACCATCCTTCTCTCCCTCTCTTTTCTGTGGGACAAAACCTGAATGAAATCAAAGTTTGTGTGTATGTGATATATACAGATCCGTATCTAGCTTTTAATCCTGAAACTTATTTGTTTAAGTCATTTGTAGACTCCAGCCAGAAATTCTATCGAGCAGGTCTAGAGAAACTAGACTTCATTAAAGCACCAGACGATTCCAGGAAATACATTAACAATTGGGTGGAAGAACAGACAGCAAGTGAGTAGCAAATTCTTCCATATTTGCTTCTTAAAATACGAGTTGGTGTCTGAAAAATATCTACTTATTAAAACAGCTCTTTAATCCCTCTTCAAGGTAAAATCCAAAATCTGCTCGCCCCAGGAATAATTGACTCCCTTACAAGGCTGGTTTTGGTGAATGCTATCTATTTCAAGGGCAACTGGGCAAATCAGTTCTGCAAAGATCACACACAGGAAAGGCCATTCAGAATTAGCAAGGTATGAGATGGGAAATAATGTGAAGTACATCATTGAGTACACAGTCTTTATCATTTTGATTAAATACACACATTCTGATATTTGGAGTGTTCGCTCCTTCTGTTTTTTTCTTTCATCAGTCGACCAGTTGGGATTTCCCTTCCCACCATGTCCTAAGGACGTTCTTTTGCAGAGACAATAGATGGAACAGTAAACAAGATGCAGAGCAGCTCAAGCAATGCAATAGAGCAATAGAAAAAAATTATATGCTTAAAACAAAATTCTTCTCCATTTGCAGAATGAAAGCAAACCGGTGCAGATGATGTTCAAGAAAGCTAAATTCAACATGACATACATATCGGAACTTCGCACCAAAATTCTCGAGATTCCTTATGTTGATAACGAGCTCAGCATGATCATCCTGCTTCCTGACGAGATTGCAGATAATTCTACAGGCCTGGAAAAGGTGGGGCATTGTTGCTGAGAATAAAACCATCTAAATGCTCGCCTGTAAAAATTGCCCTTGTTGGTTGCTGTACATGACTAGAGCATGATTCTTCCAGCTTCTACGTGATTCTTCCAAGTGCCCAGTGTAACATGTTATGTTGTCATAGCTGTCAAGTTTCGGATTTGAAAATAAGGGATCAGCAGTCTCACCTATCCCGGGGACAGTCACATGTCAGTGGTGGGCGGAGCCAGAAGCAAAAGTGGGCGGAGCAGCAATGTAAACTCCAAGCGGGCTCAGAGCAGAACAAAGAGGAGGGCAGCCATGTGCTCCGCACGATGGAGCCCCATCGTCTTCTTGTCTGATCCCATCAAAACAGGACAGGAAGCAGCAGCTGCTCAAAGGCAGCCAGGCTCCGCCCGCCAGCTAACCCTATTGGCTGGCTGAGGGGCTCGGCGGCAACGGATAGGGGCTGATGCAGGGGGAGGAATACACCCCCTTGTAAGCGCGGGAAACGGCTCCCACTTGCTTTGAGGGCTGAGGCTTTTCTCTCCAAGTAGGCAAAGTCTTCCCACCCAGTCCCTGGCCAGCAGGGGAGGAGCTGCTTCCATTAAAAATGGGAAATTTAAGGGAAATAAAAAATAAGGGAGAGCAGCGAGAAACTGCTTGAAATAAGGGAGAATCCCGGGGAAAACGGGATACTTGACAGCACTGTATGTTGTTGGCATTTGTCTGTCTTGAGAGACAATGGAGTGTGCCCCCAGTGGTGAAGTCAAACCACCATGCCAGCAGTGCTGAAGTGACCTCCCCAGGGTGCAAAACTGGGCAGTGTGTATAGACATCTTGGGCTGCCCAGACAACAGGGGCCCCCTCTCGGCCTTGCTGATGTCCAAAGGAAAGCAGAGCAATATGTTTGGCACCAGTTTGGCTGCAGGAGTTGCTGGAAGGAGGCGTGCAAGGCACCATCTTAGGGATGGTGGAGTCTTAGGGACTCCACTCTGGATTTGTGTGGTTTACTCCTTAGCCTTTCTTCTCCCGAAGTTATCCCGCAAGACAGTGGAGGTTTAGGATCAGAATTTTCCTTCTCCTAGATGGGCTACTTTCCCAGGTTGATGTGCCCCATCTGCCCCTCACTTCCCTCTATAGCACTAACTGCCTTCTCTACCATTGGATCCACTATTGGTCTTCTCCGCTCAATCTGCCAGAGCCTGTATTTGCATGCAGGGCAAGTCCCTAACACACTGAGGGTTTGAGACCCATTGGCTACCCTCACCTGGTTTAGCCGGCCAGTCAAGGCCATTTCCCAGATTGTGGCTTCTAGGAGCCACAGGTGAGAGCTGTGTGCAGGGTAGGAACCAAATGTGGATAAACTACCCCAGAAGGAGCAATGTGTGTGTAATATAGCTCTTTACATTTCTACAAGCGTAGTTAAGTCTGCCAGGATTTTGTCTTGTTCAGAAAGATTGAAGGCATAAAAGCAAGTTAAGCAGGAAGGAATTCTACCCTGGCAGACAGGGCAATTGTGAAACCAGTTTGTCTAAGTCAGGTATATGGAGTCATTTGAGTCATCGAGAACCCAGTGAAAATGGTTTTATGTAAGAAACGTCAGGATTTATATATGCAGCCAGTATTTCCTTTTTAGCTTGAATGCCTCGTGTTTGTCTTATTTTAGCTGGAGAGAGAAATGACCTATGAGAAACTCAAGGACTGGATTAACCCTGAGATGATGGACCTAACCGAAGTTCAGCTGTCTCTACCCAAATTTAAACTGGAGGAAAAATACGACCTGAAGCCTGTTCTGAGCAGCATGGGAATGGCTGAGGCATTCGACCCAAGCAAGGCAGATTTCTCCAGGATGTCTCCCAACAATGACTTGGTTTTGTCTGAGGTTGTTCACAAATCCTTTGTAGAGGTAAACGAAGAGGGGACTGAGGCTGCTGCTGCTACTGCTGCTGTTATGATGCTGCGGTGCGCTATGATTGTGCCCTGCGTCACAGCCGACCATCCCTTTCTCTTCCTCATCCGGCACAACAAAACACAAAGCCTTCTCTTCTATGGCAGGTTTTGCTCTCCCTGAACAATGGATGTCCTGTATGTGCAGCACAAACATTCCCCGCTGCAGCCTGCTGGCAGTATATCAAGTTTTCGGTTTCTCATCCTATTATTTCAAAGTTAACATTGTCTAATCCCAATTCTCCACTGCTGTGCCTCTGCTTGCAACAGCTTTCCCCGACACCATTCATATTTGATTAACGGTTGTGCATAAGGGGATCACATCTCAAAATGGGCGAACTGTGGCCTTCCTTAAACCCTACTCCTAATGCACATTGATGCATTGTGCGTGCCTTTAGTATATCTTATTAACTGCACACCTCTTCATCTTTTGCATGCTCTTAATAAAAATGTAGAGGGCTCATTTTTAAAAAAAACAGGCAGTTTTGCTGCAAGTGCAAAAATTTGTGAGGTCCATTTTGTTCTTGACCTTTATTTTCACAGGGTACTTCGGGGTGGGGGAGGGGAGGTGGTTTTGTTCTTAAAGAGGTATTGGCAACCACCAAAAACAGCTCTATCAAAGGATATCTCCTACCATATAACCTCATGTTCATTTGATAAACAAACACAATTGTTTAGTACCAGTTTCTGGCGTTCACACCAGCATATAAATTTAAGATCTTGGTAACCAAAGTGAAAATGAAGAGCCTTATCTAGTTATTGCAGAGCAGAAAATGTGCAATGATTTCTACAACACACAGAAAATCTTGGCCTTGCGAAGAATGCAGTGCGCAAGCGGAAGTATGAATCTGATGTTGGGTCTACAATGTATTATTCTTTGACGTTACATGCAAAAAAAGTGGTTTGCAGTCAAAGAATTTTGACTCGGCAGCCTGTAAGCGACATTTACGTATGAATGGATATCGATTCGTGTATTATTGGCTTTAAAATAAAAATGGAATTGTTTTGTGTTCTGATTGTCCTGCTACTGAATTCGTTGAACAGCAGCTCACAGCGAGATTTATTCTGACCCCATAGCTCCAACGTCACCAGTCTCTTCCCCACTTAAGACACTGGTTGCCAACAACATGTTTAAACAGCCAGTCAGCAAGTAACCACATGAGTTCAGGTGAAGTCCTCTCTCTGGGTGTGGCATTTGCCAATCTGTTCAGCTTAAGTTGACTCGGCTACAACAGCCAACAATACTTGGCTGATGCTACCTCTTCTCTAGCACGCAAGCAATTTCTTGTGACCTTTGAGATGCACCCACTCGCGGAGAAATGAGAAATGAGTGAAACATTTCAGCAGTCTGCTTACCGGGGACAATCTCTGTACCTGGTACTTGTGGCTGGCAAATTGTTCTTCAATGTGACTCTGTTTCCGTCTCCTGGAAAAGTTTAGTGGGGTGCCTTCCCCCCCCCCCCCAAGTGCTAGTACGAATTGGATATGTGTAAAAGCACACAAACAATGTCGGTGCATTCTTCCAAAACAAGTGCAGCTGAATGGGTTTTGAGTTGAGGCTGTGCCTCAACCGTACCCATTTCTGTCGTAGAACATACTAATCAATCTCTGTCTTAAGGGTGCTTTTTTATTTTTGTAAATTAGTAACATTACCCTGCTTTGGAAGCTGTGCTGAAAGAGCGGTGTAACACACTGGAAGAAAGAATTTCATTGCACTGTTTAATTCAGTAATGTGAACACGCTTTATTTCACCCAATACATTTCGGCACATTGTCGCAGCTTTCGTATTGTGACTACAGCTTGAAACTAAAAAGGAACAATGGTCCAATGAGGCCATTAATTGTTTTCCTTTTATTTTATTTTTTTGCAAGTGAGGTGGAGAAGAGATGTTGCTCAAAGTGGAAAAGGCGTTCTAAAAGGCCACAGTAATTGAGAGCGAACGATGTAACATAATGAGCCTCACTTATGTTACTTCTACAAAGCCTCGTTTTTCAGTTATCGTCAGGTTGACAGATGATCGGGCTGATCAGTGTGTTTGTTCCATTGGTGATGCCTTGCCAGTCCAAGGCTCACTACTACCTGAAAACTGGAGGTCCAGCCCTTGCTGAAGGTGTCAAGTTAGGCAACAACCAGCTTTAACCTACCTGTAATTCTATCCCCTGTTGTGGTTGTGAGTGGGGAAATGCCCAGTATACTGTATCGTAACTAGGAATTTGAAGGCAGTGCATTCCACCAGTAATCAGCAAAACTTGAGTTGTGCTTTTCCCATTTAGCGATCTGGATTTCTATTCCTGGGTAACACTGACTGTATTTACCGGGTAAACTGGCCTGTGTCACAGTGTTTTACACAATCATCATAGTTAATAAGGAGCCAGGCCGAAATCGATTCTGAACGTGATTGTGCAAACTATGGTATGTCTTAATTTACCACGTGGTCAGACAACGCTAAGCAATGATATCTCTCAAACAGTTTAAAAACAATGCGCTGTTTCTCACAAGGTGTGCCCACCGATTATGTTCTTCAAGAGTCTTCCTCATACAGGGTGGCATCTGGCATGGCTTCTGCTCCAAATAATCTCCTGGTACCAAAAACAAAATGAAAAGCAATACCAACTTTTAAGCATTGCAACAGTACACACACACACACACCTGCACCCAAAACTATCGCATCTCTTTGGTTCCAGCAATTTTCTCCTAATTCCTGCAGGCAATTTAGGGCGTGTCATTTTAGGGGCAGAACATAATCTTTGCAAACTTCTTCATCGAGGAGTCACTCTTGGAAACATGTTTTTGGGTGTGAGGAATTCGAATCTATTATTTTTGTGGCTGGCCAACATTTTGCTTGGTATGCCTCTGTCTGATGAGTAGGGTTGCCATATTTCAAAAAGTAAAAACCAGGAAACCCACAAAACTTCTTAAACTTTGGTTCAGTTAGGTTAAAAAACCAAAAAAACAACAAGACCCCAGGATTTTTTGATTGACTTGCCTAAGATCCAGGACAAAGCGCCACCTTTCATAATCCGCCGCCCCCCCCCCGGTCAATTCTGCTAGTGAAATCCCATATGTATGGGGGTAAGGCAGCCCTAGATGAAGCTTTTGGAAAACAAAATAATTTTAATTTTACCTTGTGAAAATGTGTGGTAATGCTAAAGAAGAATAACTCATAGTAATAATAATATGTAATACCTCCGGGTATAAGACGGTATATAAATTCAATTAATAATAATAATAATAATAAATGCAAGCACTTGGCAATCATTTTTAATGGTTTCCATGCCTCCACCCCTTTTCTTACCAAGCAAAACTAAATTCATAGAATCATAGAATTGTAGAGTTGGCATGAACCCCCCCCCCCCATCTAGTGCAACCCCCTGCAATGCAGGAAAAAATCACATTAATTTAACCAATAAAGGTCTTTAGAATTCCCAAGGCAGTTGCAGCCTTTGACAGCTTCTCGACCAGGTTATTTCTGGTCAGGGCCGGATTTAGGTTTGATGAGGCCCTAAGCTACTGAAGGTAATGGGAAATTCCCTTATTATAGCATTGGGTTGACAGCTATGTATATAGCAGTGGGGAACAGCAAGGAGGGTTGACAGCTATGAGTCCAGCTGTCCTTTGTCAACAACAAATTGTCTGTTTTTTGTGTTGAATATAGGCCTATGCTATATGGTAATTTATGGACCTAATAGGTATCTAAAGCCATTTGCACATAACAAAATATGTGATATTTTAGGGAGCTGGCTACCAGGCGTGGCCCATTACTTACACCATAGGAGCAAAACTAAACACTGTTGCTGTATGTAGGTTTTGTTTTACTTTATTTTTATCTTATATTTTGAAAAATGTACATCCAGTTTTTTCCCCCCTTTAATTTTTTTGGGCCCCCAAGAGAGTGGGGCACTAAGCTATAGCTTGTTTATCTTATAAGAAAATCCGGTGCTGTTTCTGGCCCCTTCGCACCCCTCGAGCGCCCTCTGGGTTCCCTCCGTCGAAGGGCGGCGCCTAAGGTGTTGCTCCGCTTTCTGTCTCCCCGTCCCCTCGCAGCGCTAGACCCGCCCTGGGCGCCTCTCTCCGCCCTGCCTTCCGGCCTTTTTCAGTAGAGCAGGGCTTCCTCGAAGGCGACTGACGCTCCCTGGAAACTTCGCGCTGGGTCCTTCCTTGCCGCCCATCAGGTAAGGAAAAGGACCATTTCTGGCCCCGTCGTTGCAGGAGGAAAAGAAGGGGGCGCAGAAGCCTTTGCCTCGAGGGGCGCGGCTCGCTCCCAAGGGCGCACAGCCCGGTCTGCCTGGTCTCCACATTTCGCCCCATCTCGGGCGCTGGAAGACGGGAAAGCTGCCCTCGGGCCGCTCCCGAGCAGAGGAAAACTTGCAGAAGAAAAGCGGGGACGCATTGGGCGGAGCTGCTGACATCCGATCCTTGGGGCAAGAAAGGGATGGGTCATCCAGTCCAGCCCCGTTTAATGCAGGAACTTGGGCAAGTGCGTTATTCATTTCTGAGTCAGCTGGCTCAGTACTGCAGCTCATGGGCGTAGCCAGGATTTATTGGCGGGTGGAGAGACACAAAACTAGGATTTATGTTTTGGGGGGTAAGACACCTACCAGCCATCACCCTCTGTCTGGCTCTGTCTAGCAGGTTCTGAATGAAATGTCTCAACAACAATGGTTTTTAATAATAAAAATAATACCCTGCCCATCTGGCTGGGTTTCCCCATCCACTCAAATTACCGGTACTTTCTTTTGATCCCAAGTGCTGGGGGGTGGGGGTGGGGTTGGAATCTGTCAAAATCATAGCTGTCAACTTTTCCCTTTTCTTGCGAGGAATCCTATTCGGAATAAGGGAATTTCCCTTAAAGAAAGGGAAAAGTTGACAGCTATGGTCAAAATCTTTCCACGATTTCTACTTTTAGTTAAGTATTTTTATTTATTTACTTCAGGCTTCCTCAAACTCGACCCTCCAGATGTTTTTGGCCTACAACTCCCATGATCCCTAGCTAGCAGGACCAGTGGTCAGGGATGATGGGAACTGTAGTCTCAAAACATCTGGAGGGCCGAGTTTAAGGAAGCCTGATTTACTTGATGGTTCTCCCCCCCCCCCATGCCCATTCTGCAGCCCACACTACCTGGAGTGGATCTGAACTGGAGGCTTTCATATGGCCTGAATATACTGAGATTAAACCTGCAGGCAGCATTATTATTATTATTATTATTATTATTATTATTATATTTATACCCATCCCATCTGGCTGGGTTTCCCCAGGGCAGCTTATAGCGCATATAAAAACATAGTAAAACATCAAACATTAAAAAGCAGTTTTAAAAATCCTGCATGCCACAGAGATTGTATAGAGAAGAGTTCCCGCTGTTGATATTTTTCCCATCATACAGCTGCTTAAAAATAAAAACACAGAAGCCTCTGTCAGGGAAAGAGCTGGGAAGCTTGGGTTTCTGTGTTTGGCAGAGGGAGGAGTCCAGAATTTACCACTTTAACAGAAATCCAGCAGGTGGAGTTTTTCCTCTCTGCGTGAATGAGGCAAACAGAACTTGCTGCTTCTGTGGCTGCCAGGCTGATAATAAAATCCTAGAACTGTAGGGACCCTGAGGGTCATCCAGTCCATCCCCCCTGCAAGGCAGCTTCCTCTCCTAAATTGCTGCTCACCTGTGATAGCTGTGTGCCTGGAAGGTGCATTTAGAGGTGACTCAGTACAGGTTGCTGAGCTTACCAAAGCTCATTCATGTGGATCTAGCACTTAGTGGTTGCAGGGAGATTTTAGAAAGTTTGTTAACATGAAGAGAATTTGGGGGAAGTGCCCTATTTGGACATACCAAGCTGCTACTCCCCACCCCCCCAAAAAAAGTATGTGGACAGAGGCAGTGAGAGACCATAACTATATTTGTTATTTTTGTGACACGCCTGCCGAAGTCAGATTCCTGTTTTTCTGACTGTATAGATTGTGTGTATGTGTTGGTCAAAAGTAATATGTGTAACATGACATGGTTTTTCTTTTCTTTCCATGCTTTGCAGATTCCACCATGGAGAAACTGGCTAACGCAAACACACATTTTGCCCTTGATCTCTTCCAAAAGTTCGGCGAAGCCAACAAAACAGGCAACATCTTTTTTTCGCCACTTAGCATATCTTCTGCACTCGCCATGGTTTCCTTGGGGGCTAAAGGTAACACAGCCACACAACTCTCAAAGGTCAGCAAAAATCTTTTAAAAAAAATCTGTTCAGGTTTTATCTTGATTTCTGGTTATTTTTCTAAGGCAGTTCAACTTTAATCATTCAAAGCACTTTACATTTAATATCCCACAAAGTAGGGAGCAGTTTTGTTGAGATTTAATTATGCATCAGAATGTTGCTGTTTACAGTCCCTGATTTCATTGCAGTTGTGTTTCTTTCCATCATGATAGTAACGCACCAGGGAAATAAAGCTAATTATTCTCCTTCCATGTCCTAAAACTTTTTACTGTAACTTATCAGATACACATGCCATCACATTAAGTCAACTGCCTAACCCAAGTGGGATCTAGTTACAGGTAGGTAGCCGTGTTGGTCTGCCATAGTCAAAACAAGGAGAAGGAAGCTGGACCACGTCCAGAGGCCGTGTGTGCCAACACTGATTCCTCAGAGAGGAACGAGGCTAGGGTTCGAGTCCCAACAAAGCCAAGTGTGAGTTTTCCTGATAGTCAGAAGGGTTGTGACACCAAGACTAGTCAGAAGTGCAAGATTGTAAAGCCCAAGGCCAATCCAGTTGTAGGTAGTTCCAAGGGTGGAACGGGTAATACAGAGGTATACTGTGTGTATGATGTCTGTAGGGTTGTTGCAGTTACACTGATGATTGATGACTGCAGCATAGTGCATGAATCGGGGGAGGTTGTTGGGAGATTCATTCCCCGTGTGCAGTCATGGGATTGTTGTCTATCACATGACGGTGTTTTCATTCCACAGAGTGGGAAGTGATGGAAGACAGGATGTTTGTCTTACTGTGTTCCCTGAAATGGGACTTTTGTCCTTTGTCCTTTAGCTTTGCTGTCTGATGCTAGAGAGAGAGGGAGCCATGTTGAAGAGCTCCGTGTGTATTATATAAAGTAGGTTAGCCAACATGATGAGTTGTGTGGTCTGTCACGTAAGCTGGGCAAACTCTGCGGATCCAGTAAGTGTGCTGATGTCCTCCCACATCAGTCACTGTGATGTTCGGGCTGAACAAGCTTAAGAAGCTCCCGAATGATCGCCCAGGAGGAAGGGAACTTGCCAGTTGGGCATGTGTCTCTGCCAGGGTCCTACTTGTGAGTAGGCCGTTTCCTGACAATTAGCAGTGCAAACCAGTCCCTCGTCAGAATATGCTGCAAATACCCTAGGCTCATAGGAACAAGTCTTCTTCCTACTCAGTAATTCAGAAGATTAGTTCCTCCATGTTTTGTACGTTATAGTTTTCCTAATCCCCTAGACATGGGGCAGGTAGCAATTTGTTAATTTTCTGTTTTGTTCTGTTCTTTTTTCTCCCCCAAATTATGTTTATTAACTTTCCAAATTATTACAAATCAAACAAAATTAATTTAATTTAATACAATTTCTTAAAATCAGGTTTCCCGCTCCTCTTCCAAACGTATGACCATCATCATTTGAGAGCCAGTGTGGTGTAGTGGTTAAGAGCAGTAAACTCGTAATCTGGTGAACCGGGTTCGCGTCTCCACTCCTCCACATGCAGCTTCTGGGTGACCTTGGGCTAGTCACACTTCTTGGAAGTCTCTCAGCCCCACTCACCTCACAGAGTGTTTGTTGTGGGGGAGGAAGGGAAAGGAGAATGTTAGCCGCTTTGAGACTCCTTCGGGTAGTGAAAAGCAGGATATCAAATCCAAACTCTTCTGCTTCTTCTTCATCATTTCCTCACATTGCTGCATCATTTCTTATTTAGAGTCCAGTTGACATCCTTCACCTGCTGTTAAACCATTCTTCCAGCTGGCTGCTTTTTTCACCTTACAAACAGCACCTCCGTTACTTCTTATAAATAAGTAATCCATTTCACGTGTGTAGTCCTTCCTATACATTTGTTGTTTCAGACCTGGGAGAGATAATTACTATCTTCCATTGTTCAGTTCTTTGCAGTGTTTACCTGGATTGGTACAAGGTCGCATTCCATGTGATCATACTGTGTGCTTGTGTATGTTTACTATTGTGACGGCGGTGTTGAGTTGTGGTCAATGCCAGTTAAGAAAACAGATTTATTCGATTGGTCCTAGTGATAATAAGTTAGGACTTCTCTTTTCCCTGAGGCAGACATTTCACTTTGATGTCATCGAAGACCTTCACTCAAGATTCCAGGCACTGAATACTGACATTAACAAGAGCGGTGCACCCTATACATTGAAGCTTGCTAATAGGCTGTTTGGAGAAAAGACCTACACTTTTTTGCAGGTAAGTTAATTGCTGGGATATAAATGAAACTGCAAAACTAGCTGGCTGAGAGATTTGCTTTTTATTTCCCTGGACGTGGAACTGCGGGTGGTGGGGTTGTAAGACTTCATTTGGGAGAATTGGTATGCTATGAAACCGCCGCATCAGAACATTAAAAGCCACATATGTCAAGCTCACAAACAAAGTGCTGCCTCATGTAGGTTGTGGGTATTTTTTTTTTGCCAGCTTTATTGTGTTTGACATTCCTGGATAAAGCTAAACATTCAAGTTAGTTTACAACATCACATTCATTTTTGTTGAAACAACTTTTATAGAACGCTTTCGGATTGTATCTTCTGTGTTAAGCAGAGTAGGTAGACCTTTTCCACAGGAATGTCTGCACAGAATGGGGAAAAGACCCAAACTACTACTACTACTACCTCTGCTAATAATAATAATAATAATAATAATAATAATAATAATAATAATAATAATAATATATTATTTATACTCCGCCCATCTGGCTGGGTTTCCCCAGCCACTCTGGGCATCTCCCAACAGAATTAAAAGCACAATAAACTATCAAACGTTAAAAACTTCCCTAAACTGGGAATTCGGCGTTTTTACTAATTCGTGCATTATGAGAAAACTGGCATTCTTTCAATAGATAGGAAACAATGCCAACAAAAGTAACTGTTGCCCCCAGCCAGGAATGAGAAGACCAATTGCATTTATAGTTCACACCCCTTTGTGCATTGATATCTGTCTTCTGTGATTTCTCCAGGATTTCTTGGCTAGCACCCAGAAGATGTATGGAGCTGAGTTAGCCACAGTGGATTTTCTAAATGCTTCGGATGATGCACGAAAGCAAATAAACCAGTGGGTTGAGAATCATACAGAAGGTGAATGGCGCTTGGAAAACACTCAACTTAGAAAATCATAGAATCGTAAAGTTGGAAGGGACCACGAGGGTCATCTAGTCCAGCCCCCTGTGATAAAATAATCTTTTGACCAACATGGGACTTGAACCCACGACCCTGAGCTAAGTGTCTCATGCTTAATAAGCCAGGGTATGCATGAGTGTCAGGCATATCCTCACGCTTGCTTCACAAAAGCAGCAAAACAAGCCACTGAGCCACCGTTATCCACAGCCTCCTGTCATGTCTGAATCAGTGTCTTGATTCTTACAGAGCTAATTTGTTCTTTAACTTCAATTTCCAGGTAAAATACGTGACTTGTTATCCAAAGGCTCGCTGAATGAACTGACCAAACTTGTTTTGGTAAATGCCATCTACTTCAAAGGCAGCTGGGCAGAGAAATTTCAAGAGGAGGACACTAAGGAACTCCCTTTTAGACTCAGTAAGGTAACAAAATATTCCATACATTCCGCTGTCCTGTTATTACCGTCTTATAAAGAGTTGTACCCAAAGTAGCGCTCAGTAACACTTCCCATCAGTGCAAGGATTTCTGTTTTGTGCAACAGGACTTCCCCACTTGTCCTGCCCTCCCATGTGCCCCCTAAATTTGTTCTAGGGGTTCTGGAGCACATCTGGGGAGGGGTGTGCGAGAAGAGGAAGGAAATCCTTACACTGAGAGCATGCTTTAGTCGGATGCTAACCAAAATTTAGGTTTAAGGGTGATAGTCAACTTGCTCATACTTTTCTTTTTAGCAGCTCTAAAGCACATAAAAGTTATTTGTGCATGACTGGGAGTAAAAAACAAACAAACTTGGGTGGGACACCTCTGGATTCAACCCAGTGTGTTCTACGAATGCAAACTATTAAATTTGAACCAATATTTTCATTTTAAAATATTTTATTGAGCTTTCTTGGACTTCAGTTTCCATTGGCCAGCTTCAGTGCTTGAAGGAGAACAGCTGGAAAGAATAAACAAATTTTGTTTTAGTAATCCGCTTGCTTGGTTATCTTTTCCTTTAGATGACAAAAAGCAATATTGAGTGTGCCATGAACTGATTAGTATGTGAATGGTTGCATTTCTTTGCACACTTACCCCTAGGAGTAAGTCCCAATGAACTCAAATCTAACTTTCTTCTGAGTAGGACCCCTCTGTAACAGCACAACTGTTAACATAGTTTTGGAAAGAACCCTTTTCTTTGCACAAACTCTTAGGTGTCTAAACATACTCTCTTACTTGCAATACGTTTTTGCATGCTCATAGTTGTTCATTTTTTAAAAACTACCCAGAAGGAAAAGAAGACGGTGAAGATGATGTTTCTGAAAAAGGAGCTTCCTTTCGGATATATCCCTGAGTGCAAATGCCGTGTGCTGGAACTTCCTTACAAGGGGGACAAACTTAGCATGATAATCCTGCTGCCTGATGACATTGAGGATAACTCCACTGGCCTGGAACAGGTGATTCTGGTTTCTCCCTTTCTTTTTCTATAATATTTTTTTTCAAATTGCACATTACCAATACTTTAAAAAACAAAAAACAAAAAAACCCAACAACCTGTAGTTGCAGTGCAGCAGCTCATGGTATATGCATGTGAAATTGACATCAGAATTTTTTTACTATGTTATTGCTATTATTGATTATTACAGCTGAGTCTTCATAGGATTGTAGAGTTGGAAGGGACCCTGGGGTCATCTAGTCCAACCCCCTGAAATGCAGGAACATGCAGCTGTCCCATACGGGGATCAAACCTGCAACCTTGGCGTTATCAGCACCACACTCTAACCAGCTGGGCTATCCAGTTGATTGTCGATGGGAGTATTCTTGGAAAACACATGAAGCATGCCTCTCTTTTGTAGGAACATTTTACTTTTCTGGATCAAAGGCTGTGTTGCTGTGAGGACGGAGATGTATTGGAGGCTTTCCTCGCAGCCCCAGAGAAAACCAAAGCAGAGTGCCTGGCTTCTTCAGCACATGCTCTGAATTATCTGCAGATCGATTCATTTGCAGACTTGAAATCAAATAGGGACAAGTTGGACATGGCTTCAAAATACATGCCTTTAATATGTTGCTTTGACACAATTTTCCTACCGTTCCACAGTTTCTAAAGACCACTGAGTACACAGGAATGGCTCAACGCTTTTGGGAGTATTTCCGCGTGGAATTTTAGATTTTATAATACTCCACATCAGTCTCTCTGTGTGTCTTATACTTGTTAATGTCATTTTTTCACACACGAAACCCCATTAAAGCAGGAGCTATTCTACAGACAAGGTTTCCTTTTATGGGGCCAATGTTGCGTTGAGTATCGTATTATCTCTTCCAACAGATAGTGAGTCTCCAAGGTCTTGGGTAGCAAACTGTCTCTTTCCAGTCCTGGTACCGGGTACCATTCTGAGGTGGAGATAAACGAAGTTAAAGTTGGGATCCCCTTCTTGAATATTTATTTCTCTGTTCTCCACAGATGCTCCCTAGCTTTCCATTCTGACTTTCTATAAAAGCACTGTTGTTGTACATGAAGTAGAAATATTGGAGCTGCAATGGCGTATTAAATTCATCCTCTCTCTCTCTCTTTAAATTCCAGCTGGAGAAGCAGCTCACCTTAGGAAAGCTCCAAGAGTGGACCCACCCAGGAAAAATGTACAGCAACTCTGAAGTTAGGGTGCATCTGCCGAAATTTAAGCTGGAGGAGACCTATGATCTTAAAACTCCTTTGGGAGAATTGGGAGTGCTGGATGTCTTCGACAGCGGAAAGGCAGATTTGTCTGGAATGTCAGGAGCCCGGGACCTCCATGTGTCCAAAATTGTTCACAAGTCATTTGTAGAAGTGAATGAAGAGGGGACAGAAGCAGCAGCAGCAACCGCTGTTGTGGGAGTACTATATAGTATGCCTTTGGAAGAGGATTTCAACGCTGACCACCCCTTCCTATTTTTTATCCGCCACAACCCAACAAATACTATACTTTTCTTTGGCAGATTTGCTTCTCCATGAAAAGTAAAATAAATGGAGGAACCAAATGCCCTTAGAGCTTATTTGTTTCTTTGCTTTTTTTTTCCTTTGCTTTTTTCAGAGGGAGAGAAAGAAGAATCAGTCCTGGGCACAAAGTTTTTCAAAAACCCATTTATAAGAGAAGTGGCTTTTCTTGTATTCGTTTGCTGCCTGTCATTAGCTAGCTTTTGGTTTATTACATGGTGCCATTATAGTAAAACTATAATGAGTTTTTACATGAGTAGTAAAACTATAATGAGTTTTTACATGAGTAGAATGTGTCCTTTTATTTGAAATGCATCTCTGGGTTATTTGTGGGGGCTGTCTGGTGTTTTTACATGAGTAGAATGTGCGCTTTTATTTAAAATGCATCTCTGGGTTATTAGTGGGGCATAGGAATTCGTTCATTTCCCCCAAAAAATATATATAAGAAGAAGAAGAGTTTGGATTTGATATCCCGCTTTTCACTACCCGAAGGCGTCTCAAAGCGGCTAACATTCTCCTTTTCCTTCCTCCCCCACAACAAACACTCTGTGAGGTGAGTGGGGCTGAGAGACTTCAGAGAAGTGTGACTAGCCCAAGGTCACCCAGCAGCTGCATGTGGAGGAGAGGAGACGCCAACCCGGTTCCCCAGATTATGAGTCTACCGCTCTTAACCACTACACCACACTGGCTCTCCAGTAGTCTAGCTCCCCCAACACACACACACAAGGTGTGAGGGACAGTGGACCGGCCCCCTGCTGAAAAAGGTTGCTGACCCCTGTATGTACTAATCTATTTGACATCCACAACATCATGGGATCCAGCAACACAGTTTTAAAAGCATACACTCGATTGGTCTGTGAGGAGTGGATCAGATGAGTCTGCTTTGCAATTTGCATCCCACCCACCTTCCAAATCCTGCATTTCAGCTTCCTACATAGCAACGCAGTACAGTGCTTTGGACTGTACAACATTTATCCACATCATTGGTGCTAAGATTCCTGACTGTTGATTCCCTCTCCCTCTCCCCCAACTATCTGCCAGATTATTTTCTGATAGATAATAGTTGCTGAAAGAGCCTGTCAAGAGCAAAAAAATATAAAGTATTCTTGTACTCAGATCCATTTATGCTATGGGGAAACTTTTGCAGGGAGAAATTCCCATGAAGCCCATCCCCATATCCATCACAGGCATGTGCATCTTGTCTCTGATGTTGGTCAATAATGCTAGGAACAGACAGCATTAGCTGTATGCTACTTCCAGAATCAGAAACTGCAAGCCTCTGAATACCAGTGACTGGGAAGCAACAGTGGGAAAGACCTGCATTCCCATAACACACCCAATTATCTGTTTTCTTAATTATTAAAACACATGGATCCCTCCACCCGCCCCCCTGGAAAGGTATCCTCAACACAACAGGATATCTGTTCATTCCCCAAGGAATTGGTCCCTTGTAAAGGAATGTTTCCATCTCCTTCCCTGAGACTCATGCTTCCTGACAGCAGGTGAATTATCATCTTAGGATAAAGCTGATGGTATTCTAGGCTGCATCAGCAGAAGTATAGAGTCCAGGTCAAGGGAAGTAATCGTCCCACACAATTCTGCCTTGGTCAGACCACACCTGGAATACTGTTTCCGGTTCTGGGCACCACAATTTAAAAAGGATATTGACAAGTTGGAACATGGGCAGAGGAGGGTCACCAAGGGTCTGGAAACCAAGCCTTATGAGGAACAGTTGAAGGAGTTGAGTCTATTTAGCCTGCAAAAGAGGAGACTGAGAGGAGATACACTAGCCATCTTAAAACATCTAAAGGATTGTCACATGGAAGATGGAGCAAGCTTGTTTTCTCCTGCTTGGAGGGTAAGACCCAAACCAATGGCTTCAGGTTACAAGGAAGGTGATTCCGACTCAACCTCAGGAATCATAGAATCATAGAGTTGGTAGAGACCACAAGGGCCATCCAGTCCAACCCCCTGCCAAGCAGGAAACATCATCAAAGCATTCCTGACAGATGGCTGTCAAGCCTCTGCTTAAAGACCTCCAAAGAAGGAGACTCCACCACACTCCTTGGTAGCAAATTCCACTGCCGAACAGCTCTCATGGTCAGGAAGTTCTTCCTAATGTTTAGGTGGAATCTTCCTTTTGAAGTGTGATCCTGTCCTCTGGGGTATTAGCCACCCCTCCCAATTTGGTGTCATCTGCAAACTTGATCAGGATGCCCTCAAGCCCATCATCCAAGTCATTGATGAAGATGTTGAATAAGACTGGGCCCAAGACAGAACCCTGTGGCACTCCACTAGTCACTTCTCTCCAGGATGAAGAGGAGCCATTGATGAGCACCCTTTGGGTTCGGTCAGTCAGTCAGTTACAAATCCACTGAATGGTAGCATTGTCTAGCCCAGGAGTGGCCTACTTCCAAGAGACTGTGATCTAATCACAGAGTTAAAAACTGGCAGTGATCTACCCCCTTTTGGGGGGTTCAGGTCAAAGTTGTTGAGCCTTTTTTAGGAAGGAAATCCCTGTTTTGTGGGGTTCATGTAAAAGTTGTTGAGCTTCTTTAGGGAAGAGGAAAGAGATGTTGAGCTACCTGTTGGACATGCCTGGTCTAGCCCACATTTTACCAGCTTCTTTACAAGAATATCATGGGGCACCTTGTCAAAGGCCTTGCTGAAATCAAGATAGGCTATATCCACAGCATTCCCTTCATCTACCAGGCTTGTAATTCTGTCAAAAAATGAGATCAGGTTAGTCTGACATGACTTATTTTTCAGAAACCCATGCTGACTTTTAGTGATCACAGCGTTCCTTTCTAGGTGCTCACAGACCGTTTGCTTAATGATCTGCTCTAGAATCTTTCCTGGTATTGATGTCAGGCTGACTGGGCGGTAATTGTTTGGGTCCTCTCTTTCCCCCTTTTTGAAAATAGGGACAACATTTGCCCTCCTCCAGTCTGCTGGCACTTGGCCTGTTCTCCAGGAATTCTCAAAGATTACTGCCAGTGGTTCTGAAATCACCTCTGCCAGTTCTTTTAATACTCTTGGATGTAGTTCATCTGGCCCTGGAGACTTGAATACATCTAAATTAGCCAAGTATTCCTGTACTACCTCCTTACTTATTCTGGGCTGTGTTTCCCCTGCTGAATCATCTGCTCCATATTCTTCAGGTCGGGCATTGTTTTCTTTCTTGGAGAAGACTGAGGCAAAGAAGGCATTGAGGAGTTCTGCCCTTTCTCTGTCCCCTGTTCACATTTCACCATCTTCTCCTCTAAGTGACCCCACTGTTTCCTTGTTCTCCCTTTTGCTATGGACATACCCATAAAAGCCCTTTTTGTTGCTTTTAACCTCTCTAGCAAGCCTGAGTTCATTCTGTGCTTTAGCTTTTCTGACTTTGTCTCTACATGTGCTGGCTATTTGTTTGAATTCCTCTCTGGTGCTTTCCCCCTTTTTCCATTTTTTGTACATGTCCCTTTTAAATCTTAACTCAATTAAAAGTTCTTTAGATAGCCACCCTGGCTTCTTTACGCACCTTCCATGTTTCCGTCTCACTGGTATTGCCTGAAGTTGTGCTTTCAATATCTCCCTTTTAACAAGCTCCCAACCATCATGAACTCCCTTCCCTTTTAGTATTTCTGTCCATGGGACTTCACCCAGCATTTCCCTAAGTTTTCTGAAGTCGGCTTTCTTAAAGTCTAGAACTTGAGTCTTAGTATGCTTGGTTGCTCCTTTCCTCTGTATAATAAACTCCAGTAGAGCATGGTCACTCCCACCTAAAGATCCTGCCACTTCTACCCCACTAACCAGGTCATCACTATTGGTTAGGACCAGATCTAAAATGGCTGATCCTCTTGTTGCTTCTCCCACTTTATGGACAATGAAATTGTCTGCAAGGCCAGTGAGGAATGTGTTCGACCTTATGCTCTTGGCTGAGTTTGACATCCAACAAATATCAGGGTAGTTGAAACCCCCATTACTACTATCTCCCTTCCTTTTGAATGCTTGGCCATCAGTTCCAGGAAGGCATCATCTGTGTCCTCAGTTTGGCTTGGGGGTCTAGAGTAAACTCCCACAGTGAGATCACTATTATTTTTCTCTCCCTTAATTTTGACCCAGATACTCTCAACTTGGCTTTGGAGTTTCAAATCCTGGATCTCTTCACAAGTATACACATCCCTGACATATAACACTACTCCTCCCCCTTTCCTGTTTGGTCTATTTCTCTGAAATTGTATCCCTCTATTACTACATTCCAATCATGAGACTCATCCCACCAGGTTTCAGCTTCAGGAAAACCTTTCTGACAGTAAGAGCTGTTTGACAGTGGAATCTTGGGAGGTTGCAGACTCCATCAGATTTTTTTTTTTTTTTAAGCAGAGGTTGGATGGCCATCTGTCATGGATGCTTTAGTTGTGATTCCTGCATTGTTCCAGTTCTACAGTTCTATGAATCTAGGAGCAGGGCACATCTATAATGCTCTTAAAGGCCTCATCCACTAACAACTCTGCCTCTCTTAGTTTTTTCCCAGGTCGGCCTTCAATACAAGGGAACAAACTTGTTCACAGCAGCACATTGCATCCCAGATGCACCCACAACCTCTGCCCAACAAGGGAGATAGTTCTACATGTGACAGAGTTCAAAACACTAGAAATCCTTCACACCCCTGCTGACATTCTACCTGCAAAATTGTTTTTGTAGTTTAAGTTACGTTACTAAGAACTTGGGTTTTCTTTAGGTCAAGGAAAGGAGGGGTAGAGACCTCCTCCTAAGGTCTGCTTAACACACCTTGATGCTTCATCAGCTGGGGCTCCTTGAAACTCATGGAATCGGCATATGTTGTTACCTAAAGTACCCTCCCCCTAGGAACGGGTGGCGCTGTGGTCTAAACAACTGAGCCTCTTGGGTTGGCTGATCAGAAGGTTGGCAGTTTGAATCCGTGCAATGGTGGGGAGCTCCCGTTGCTCTGTCCCAGCTCCTGCCACCCTAGCAGTTCAAAAGCACGTCAAAGTGCAAGTAGATAAATAGGTACCGCTTCAGCGGGAAGGTAAACGGCATTTCCATGCACTGCTCTGGTTTTGCCAGAAGCAGCTTAGTCATGCTGGCTTCATTCCCTGGAAAAGCTGCGGACGCGGACAAACGCCGGCTCCCTCGGCTTATATAGCGAGATGAGCGCTGCAACCCCACAGTCGTTCGCGACTGGACTTAACTGTCAGGGGTCCCTTTACCTTTTAATAATAAATAAATAAATAAATAAATATTGTTACAAAGTGTGCTCTAGCTGTATTTTGCTACTTTTCTAGAAAAAAAGGTGCCAGAACTCACCATGAATGCCTCCCTGTCACCTGAGAGGTGCCGGAACTGAGCCGGAACTTACACAAGCATCTCATGAAAACGGCATTACATCCGATCCTCATGGATACTGAGTGTGTACATGTTACTCATAAAAAAGGCAGTGCACTGGTGAGGGGTAGATTTTTGTGTATGGAGGAGGGAGTTATCTCCCATGCTGATATGGTTGTTCGTTAAACACTAAACACCTATTTAATGCCACATTCTTTATTTCGGTGATACATATACTGCATCTATGAAAACGATCTACAGAAGGGTTTTGAAACAAATGGGAAAAACCATCTCCCCATAATTGTTTATGCTTTGCCTACTACAAGACTTTAAGCTACACCTTGCTTTGATGTCATGTCCCTCCTCTGTTCCACTTGGCTCAATAACTTCTGAAGCAGCAAGCCATCGCAGCTGTTTTCCAAAGTAGATCTGTGCAGGCGGGGAAGGAGAGAGCAACACTTTCACGTGATACCTGCTTCTCACAATGCCCGCTATGAGGAAACCTGCTTTCCTTATAAAATGTCTGGCCATAGACACATCAAATAAAACACTCCCAGAATGAAAGGTAAACTACCTCAACTGTTTATGGGACATTGCAGGAAGTGGGAGGGTAACACTGTGTAAACAGGACGTGAGCTAGATTAAAAAATTTTTTTTAATACCAGTACAGTACTTTATTTCCCTTTGCTGGCTGTTTCATTAAAAAAAAAAATTTAAAAATTCAGGGAACATGATGAGAGCAGCACAGTTGTTTGTGGCTCTTGCTTCTAACTGGAATTAATAGTAATATGTTATCCATAGATATCACAAGAATATAAGAAAGAAGGCATTTCAAGTTCAGCATATTGTTTCCTGCTGTGGGTCACTGAGTGCCCCTAAGAAGCCATAGGAAGGACATGAAGCAACTGGCACTGAGAGGCATTCTGACTTTCATTGCGAAGGTAGAAAGAACATACCCATTAGGGCTACTGGCCCCTGAGAACCTTATTCTCCATGAATTTGTGTAATTCTTTTTTACAGACCTCTAAATGGGTAGGCATTGGCCCCCATTTCTCTCCTGCACATATGCAAACTGACAGCATCCTGAGCACAGCCTGCTACCAGGGCATATCATGAAAACACACACACACACACACACACACACACACACACACACACAACTGCGGAAGCCGGTGCTGCTTGTCCAAGGAGAGAATTCCACAAACACACTTTCCCCTTTCTTTGGCAGTTAAATCTATTATTGCTATATTTTTACTATCTCCATTTGCTTTCTTTTCACGACATCCAAAAACAGCTGCCTGAGGCGGCAGCTTCGTTCTACCAAGTGACAGAGTTGGATCTGTTAGGGCCCCAAGACGTATCGCCAACCCTGTAGTGTGAAATAAGCTTGTTTTCGCACACCCCACTTCTTGCAGGTTAAGGGGATTCGGCTACCTTTCTCAGGGGCCACCAAAGTGTTTCAGCTCAGCTGAAAGTCTGAGAGGAAGAAGCATTCCGCTATTAACCTGCACTGGAGCTCCATCTACTGCCTGTTGCTCGCAATAAAATTCAACCGTGCAAGCACTGAAGTCTTACTGACAGCTTGCTCCACAGCTGTGTGTGAGAGAGAGCTTTCAGAGAGTTGCAGTGTTTAGTTGCACAAGTTAAAGCGCGCACACACATTTTAGTTGCTAGCCTCATCCGTCATACTTTATTGTGGTTGATGCAGCTTTAAACTCTTATTTCTTGCATTTTTAGCTGCCTTTCTGAAATATACTCGGAGTCAAGTGTGAATTTCATGCTCTTTATTCAGCTCATAGTAGTGAGGAATGCAGTTCCCCCAAAATGTTTGCTTTATATACACTATTTACACAATGGGCCCCACGTGATTGGCTAATTCCGGGATACTCCTGTATGCCAATCGGAGTGCGGATTCACTTCCACCTGGAGCTGGATTGGGTGGCTCCTGCGGACCAATCAGACTGCTGCAATCTCAATCCTATTGTTCTGGGACCAATCAGACTGCTGCAATCTCAATCCTATTGTTCTGGGACCAATCAGACTGCTGCAATCTCAATCCTATTGTTCTAGGACCAACCAGACTGCTGCATTTTGGATCCTATTCACCTCAGTACATAACACTTTCCCTACAACGAGTTCCAAGCAGGGCACAGGGTTATCTTGTCACAGAAGTCCTGTGAGGTAAGATTCATTGAGAAACAGTGATGAAGTTCAGGTTATCCAGCGTGATTTATATCCAGTTGGGGATTTAAACTGTTTCCCCGAGTCCTAGCCCAACCCTCTATTGCAAGAATGGTAAAACTTGTGGCTCCCTACTAGTTGGACTCAATTCCCCTGGCCATTGGGCCCTAGTCACTGTGCTAGCTTTTTGTCTATCTGAATTCAGATTTCCATGGCTCGTACAGCTTCTGCTCAAAGAAGCGCTATCACCTTTCTGCAAACATATTTGTCTTGTTACACATTTGAGTCGGGCACCTTGCAAATCCGGCTTAGCTTAATGCGCTGTGCCAAGAAATTCTGTGAAAAGTGTGATCAGGACATGTGACAGGTCACCAAGATGACATTTGGAGTTTGCCTAGGTTCAATACATGTTTTATTGCAAGGGGGGGAAGTAGGAGGGAAAGCTTCAGGGGCTGAAGAAAAGTTTAAAACAAAATAATGCACTTTGAGTAATCCTTTAGTGACAGTTCTCACCCAATGCATGAGCTGCTCTAGAAGATCGCTTGCAATGGTCAGAATCTGCGGCAGGGTCATGTACGCATTACTGCCTTAAAACATAGCTTTTCTCAATTTGGATTGAAGCTGTTTTGGGAGGGGGGAATGCATCAAAATACAGTTCTACATAAGAAACGACAGGGTAGGTATCAATTATGACGACTGTCATGTGTACTCTGCTTCCTAGGTAAGGTAGGTTAAAGGTAAATGACCCCTGGATGGTTAGGTCCAGTCAAAGGCGACTATGGGGTTGCAGCACTCATCTCGCTTCAGGCCGAGGGAGCTGGCGTTTGTCCATAGACAGCTTTCTGGGTCATGTGGCCTGAACGACTAAACTGCTCCTGGTGCAACGGGAGACTTGACGGAAACCAGAGCACACGGAAACGCCGTTTACCTTCCCACCACAGCAGTACCTATTAATCTACTTCCACTGGTGTGCTTTCAAAATGCTAGGTTGGCAGAAGCTGGGACAGAGCAACAGGAGCTCACCCTGTCATGTGGATTCAAAAAGGCAACCTTCTGAAAAGCAAGCCACCTGTGTCCCTAAACCAGTGCTGGGAGTGTACTGGATGCAGGGTAAATGCAGGACCAGATACATAGTCTAATATGGCATCTGGTGATTGCTTGGGATAGTATTACTTTTCTTAACTGTGGCAGGAAAATTGAGTATCTTTGAAGCTCTTGTTTCTGCTTCACATTGACTGGCACCTTGCCCGGAAATTGAGGGATGACCTAGCACTGGGTGCTCATAAAAATATAACAAAGCCCTGCTGGATCAGGCCCATGGCCTATTTAATCCAGTATCCTGTACTCACAGTGGCCAGTCTCTGGAAAACCAGAAAACAGGACCCGAGCACAAGAAAATTCCCCCCTTTTGCAGTTTCCAGCAACTGGCATCCAAAAGCATCATTGCCTCTGCCAATGCAGAGTAGGAAACAGGACTATGTTTTCATGTTGGGAATGTTCTCATGGAATGTGGCTTCCCATTCCTCTTCTCCCAGCTGCAACCACCCCTATGCACCCTCCAAATCTGCTCCTGATAGTTGGGGGACCCTCTGGAGCTGTTAGTGGGTGGGGAGAGAGAGAGGAGATCCCCTATTGTACAACACTGGATATCACACAATGGAAGGACAAGAATCCAGTACAATGCCTGTGAATGTTTAAGGTGACCTTTCAGATCTGGAATGGAAGTTGGTTACTATACCCTTCACTAACATGGTGCCCTCCTGATGTTTCAGACTTTCCCCGGGCTGAGCTAACATAACCACCGCCTTTTGGGAGTAAGACAGCAGAACCCTGAACATTTACAGTTCACTTACTGCGAGTTTCTGGAGGCAAGGATGAAACCAGCTGCCATTGCTCCGTCGCTTTTTGACAGCGCATACCATTAAAAAAATAATTCTTGATGAGGCAAGTTATGAGGAGGACATTTGGTCATTTGATGCAAAGTTTGCTGAAATCAGATATGATACAGGCACGCTCTGTAACCTCCCATTTTTATTCGTGCTGGAAGAAAACAACATGACCGGCCAAAGTTCAAGTGTGTCCTCAGAGGAATTAAAAAGGGCTAAAAATGAGGCGACGCGGGGTCAAGTTACTAGCAGCAGAATGCTACATACCTGGGTTAAGCCGTGGCGCATGCTCAGTGAGAGTGCGTTGTTTTCCAGATGCTTAATAGTGCAAGCAGGCCGAATTGAGTATCCATGAAATTTAGATGGCTTGGCTCCTTATACACCACACTGACTTCTGGGTGCTTACCAAAACGTTGACGTCTCCTTCCTGAATCTAAGGTTGGCTTAAAGGGAAACAACTGAAGTTTATATGATGTCACATGTTCAATTTCTGTTTGTAAGCCTGGGACCACTTTGTGACCAGAAGGGGCTCTAGTAATGTTAAGAAATTATAAAATATCAGCTTAAACCCTCAGAAAGGAAAAAAGGTTCCTTGCGGATGTCATTTGTCTGCAGTGCAGAATTTTGGTGCAGATATATTTCGGTTCCTCGGTGGCAGCTACGGGGCTGCCGAATTGATTAAGCACACAAGGAAAGCTATGCACACAATGTGTACATTATCTCCCCCTTTTGTGTAATTTTAACTTTCTTCTACATATTCTGGAGGCAATTTTTAACACAAAGCATCACCGTGGAAGCACACTGTGGCGAGCAGATCTCTGCAATAAGTAAGCTGGATTGGGTGATGTATTTAGCATCCGGAGCCCAGTTTAACAAGTGACAAAAAGCAGGTATGCTAGTCCACACAAATCTGTGATCCCTGCCACTTCTTGCATTGCATGACGTGGCTCCAAGATTCGACCCATAGGCAGAGAACATCTTTCTTTTTACCAATAGATCTGGCTGGAGGAAGCAGCCCAACAACAAATGTGGGAACAAATGATGCAATTTGGCTGCAGAAGATGCTACAGGATTCCTGTCTGTCAGCTCTTGGTAGGGGTCCATCCACTGTGGCTTATATCTCAAGTCATCTTCTCTTCCTCAGATGCCAACCTCTCCAGCACACAATTATCCCATCTCCTGTTCCTGCTTGAAGTAAGAGCACAATGAACCAGCTTGCTAAAGTAGCCTTTGCCAGGCCTCCAGATGTTCTGGACTACAACTGGGCTCCTTTGAGAGGATGATGTATAAATTTGAGAGGGCAGTGTACAAATTTAACAACAGCCATCAGCGCAGCAAGCCTCTTGAGGGGTCCCTGGTTGGAGAAGGCTACCCTAAATCATTTTTTTTAAAAACAGAAAATAGTAGGTGTCTTCCAAAACAAAAAAGGCATTTTCGGGAGATCTCTGAGATCCAGCATTCGCCCCCCCCCCAAAGGCCCCTTTATTAAAATATTTATACCCCATTTTATGCCGCTAAGGGAAACATGGAGGCAGCTAATAAGTGTTGCAAGCCACGTACCAATAAAAGGACGTAGGAATTATTTAAAGAAGAAAAATAGTAATGTTAAACAAATCTGTATTAAATCAGCTAAAAATGAAACACACACACACACACACGGACTCAGAGAGAACAAAGTAAGGAAAAACAGGTACCTCTTCACTGAAAATAGATGTTTTATCTTACTCTTGGACTGTGGCCTTTGTTTTTTGTGGAAAATTTTACTGGCCCTTGGCTACGATGAAAATCTGACTGACTGACATACTGCTTTGTTGGGACTCCTTGTTCATTATTCTGAACATGCATTATAAATGGAAGGAAGTAAATGCAGATCAGTAATTCTTACAGAGACAGAACGAGCAGCCCCCATCCCAGGACATGATTCTTCTGCTGCATCAAAAATATACTCTCCAATGCAAAGACACGGGAAGAGTTTTTCCTAACCTTTCCCTCCTTTCTCCCCAAAAGCAGATTCTGGCTGGAAAGAAGCCAAGACAGAGCAGTAAATCATGCAGAGAGAGAATGGGCAGCCTCCTGTACCTTCCACATGAATGCTTTGGGCTTCACCATCGAGTCTGGGAATTACTAATGTAAACCACATAACACGGACACAGCAACCCAACCCAACAGGTGTACGAGACTGAAATCTGCCAAGCATCCATATAGCTATGGAAAATTAATTCTCCCCAACCTCATGTGGAGTTTCGGCTGGCAACAGAATGGCACTCGCTCAGAGGCAAGAGGTGTAAGTGGGAAGCAGAATAGCTAAAATAGTGTTAAGAACCCACACCACCACAAACCGATCTTGACTTTCAACAAAGCAGACACTAAGTAAGTTTTAAATCAACCTTTATTTACAAAAATTCACAGTATCAAAAATAATCTGACAAGTGTGTTAAATTCCCATCATATTACTTTTTCTATCTCAAGGTGCAAATGCAGAATTTTTATTCTTTTAACCTAGTCTTTTTTCAGTTTCGAGCAAGCCCGCGGCATTTTTAAGTCCCGGGGATTTAATTGGGAGCATTCAGTATAGAACAAGTGCCTAACCTAGGCTAGATTGTGTCCCAAATGTTTTCTTTTAAAAAATAATGACCATTGCCTGACCTAGATATGCTTTCTCATGTACAATGATTTCAGTTGATCTTAAAATACGGACAACTGTAGACCAGATTGTAGACATCCATTTTGTACACAAAGTCCATAACTTCTGATATATTTTACCTCACAAAACCATAATTCTGTGCCCGGATAACATGGCAAGGTTAAAACAGAAAATATTGCAGAATTAAACTTAAGTGTGTGTGTGTGGAGAAAGTTGGCCACCACATTGCATGTAGAGTCATCACATTCTTTGTTGTGTAAAAAAATCAACCCCTTTCAGTTCTTTAGGCAGGTATTCCTGCTCCACAGGTTCCTTATACATTGGGTTATATTTATAACCTTTGCCATAGCCTATGTCTTTCATGAGCCTGGTTGGCGCATTCCTCAAGTGCAAAGGAACAGGTGGAAGAGGTCCCTGGTGGTTTCTCAGACACGCCTTGACGTTGTTGTAAGCGCCATACACTTCTATAGACTTTGGTGCTCTGGCAAAATAGACCACGCATTGCGCTAGTAAGACCTGTACAACGAAAGAGAAAATAGAAAAATAGTGTAATGGCTTTCAGTGGTTGCTCATGAAGAATCAGCCAAACGCAGGACTTCTAAGCTAAGTTCTTTATTGTGCAGATTATTTACAGTGGAGCAAAAGTTCAACATCCATCCCCTCACTCATCAGAGTCCAGGAATGACCCTTTCCGGTTCTTTTTCCAGCAAAGAAAACGCGGGATTCTGAACCCCCGCCTCCCCCTAACACGTCCTTCCTGTTGTCCCCTTCGGAGCGTGGGAACCTGACCCTGTTCCTCAACAACCTCGTGATGCTGAGGCTCTGCAATCTTGTCAGAGCCCCTGTACCGCCTTCCTGCTTCCGCCTCCCCTTCCCCACCGGGGGAATGGTAGCGTCCGGAGGAGGAGGAGGAGGAGGAGGAGCTGCTTGTGAAATGCACGGGAGGTTCCCTATACCTCAAGCCCTCCCGCGACCCCACCGAGAGCGGAGAGGGGGGTTTCCTGACAAACAGAGACTGAAATAATCCGATGTAGTTTCAGAAGGCTTGCTACTGAGGCCGCCAGGTATCTTTTCTAATAAAGAGAAGAACATAATATATAAGAAGACTCCTGTTGAATTGGCCTCTGCTAGTCTGACACCCTGTTTCCCAGAGTGAAGTTCAGCAAGGCCCAAGTTTTCCCACATCCAGGTTTACAGTGTCACTCACAGTGTGTAGTTGACAATGGGTCCACGTGAACACGGTGATACTGAAACGGTAAGCTCTTCAGATGAATTGAAAATTCGTTTTAATTTTATTCACTCATTTCTAAACCACACACTCATACAAATGTACACTAGTCGTCAAAATTGTGGAAACCTTTTGGGGGAAAGTGTCTTTCTGAGGTTTGATGGCTCATAACACCTGATTGGCTCTCCAAACACTCATGCTCAATGGCTACATTCAATGAAGGAAAGCTACTGCATCTCAACCTAAGCAAGTTGTGCTTCCTTTTTTCTGGTTATCTGGCTATAATGTTTGATAGTTTACAGATAACTGAACAACCTTTGTTGCATTACATTCTTCATTAAATTATCTTTCCACTGATATATAATTTTATGGCATTACTCCAAAAAAGTGGTGTTACACTTTTTCCAAAAGGTATGTGTGTCTACAAAAATCTCAAATTAAACCCAGAACAACATGGCCAACAAAAACAAAGATCAAAACACGTTGAAGAAACTGGAGTACAAAATGGGTCATGTGACAAGAGAAGCTATAAACACGGTGAAGTGTTTTTGTAAGGCTTTCTGAGATAAACAGATTTAGAACTCATTACAGATGATGCTAAACTGATTTCATTAGCTAGAGAGTAGCATAAGCCCACTACACAAAATGCACAATTTCTTGTAGAGGACAATCTGACACTGGCAGGTATCCATCAGACTTGCTTCTGTGGTGGATCGCAAAGACTGAGCTGTGATATAAAGAATGAGGTGATCTTTTAAAGTCTGCTGGTTCCAGGTTGTTTTGGGTTTTTATATATTCAGCGAATAGGAAAACCCTAAAGTTGGCCCATAGCTCTGCAGCAACCTCGACAGAGGTTTTATTAACTAGTCGGTAGCCAATGCCTAATTACAACCAGACTGATAAAACAGAAGAAACTGAAAGTGGCAGGTGAGAGTAATATATATGCATATATACTTTTATTTGTATCCCTCCTTTTCAGTTCAAACTATGCTAGAGGTGGCTTGCAACATAAAAAGCACATAACTGCAACATGACAAACGTAGTAAAGGTAAAGGTAAAGGTACCCCTGACCATTAGGTCCAGTCGCAGACGACTCTGGGGTTGTGGTGCTCATCTCGCTCTATAGGCCAAGGGAGCCAGCATTTGTCCACAGACAGATTCCGGGTCATGTGGCCAGCATGACTAAACCACCTCTGGTGAACCAGAGCAGCGCACAGAAATGCTGTTTACCTTCCCGCTGGAGCGGTACCTATTTATCTACTTGCACTTTGACGTGCTTTCGAACTGCTAGGTTGGCAGGAGCTGGGACTGAGCAACGGGAGCTCACCCCGTCGCGGGGATTCGAACCGCCGACCTTCTGATCGGCAAGCCCTAGCCTCTGTGGTTTAGACCACAGCGCCACCCATGTCCCTGACAAAAGTAGTAATAAACAATAAATGCAACATTAAAAAATACACAACCAAACTGAGCAATTTTCACATAAATCACAAGATCTAAAATAAAGATACAGAAGATTAAAATCAACAAGAGTAACAGCTTCCGCTAAACAATACCCCAGCCTAAGTCTCTGTTCAGCGGTGTCAGCTTTTGCAGCTGGAGTCAGTCAGTGTCCCTCCCTCCCAGGCCAGGTGGGAAAAGGCCTGCAAAGCAGGGAGCATGTGTTCCAGGATTCACAGGCAACATTTAGTGGTTGAAATGCTGACAATTATAGAAGTAAATTTATACCAACTTACCTCACACTCTGGCATTCCAATGAAGTGGCAGCCTTGGTAAGCAGCCACCGCTTGGGTTAACGCCAAGGGATCAGCCAATCCTACAACCAAAAATTATATTTAAGAAAGCCCATCACGGTTAGCTATGTAATACTCCATACAGTGCCCATCTTATTCCTTAAACCAACTGTCATGTCAGGGCTGTTGTCAGGGGGTTGGCGCTGTTGGGAGAGGACCCATTACAAACTCTTGGAACCCACTGGACCCTCTCTGTTGCTATCTGTTCACTTGTGCCCTCCAAGCAAGTGAGTATGGACAGCTAGGCAAGAAGAAGCAAAACTGTCTGTGCCCTCTATGCCTGGATAGCTACACAGTTTGGGGCCAAGAGAGCGAGCAAGTAGTGACAGCAGTGAGGAAGAGGTGAATGCACTCAATTAGGGGTTCACTGTAGAGGTAGGACCTCCCAAACCTTGCTTACAAGCCAGTCAGCAGAGGCTTGCCCAGCCATGGCTAGAAGGACCTTCCAATGTCAAGTAAGTGAGAGTTGATTCTGTTCCTTGCCACCCTCTCCCAAGGGCTTACTAAAATGAACTCTTTTACAGCAGGGCTGGGGAACCAGTGGGCCACAACTCCCATCGTCTCTGAAAACATAGCTCCACACAGCTTTATCTAAAAAGCAAGTAAGACAATAAAACTAGTCCGCTTTAAGTAACTCACCTATGTCTTCACTTGCAAACCTCACCAACCTTCTTGCTACGTAGAGCGGATCCTCACCGCCTTCCAGCATTCGGGCAAGCCAGTAAAGAGAGGCATTCTCATCGGAGCCTCGCATAGATTTATGGAGGGCAGAGATGCAGTTGTAATGCTCTTCCCCTATTCAGAAAAATAAATAAATAGATAAAAATCACACCCTCCACAACAAACTTGGTCATTCAGTGCAACTGACTGGCAGTACATGGTTTTGAGCTCCTTGGAAGAAAAAGGTAGGATATAAACAAACAAACAATTTATCTGGTTTTTATCCTTTAAAAAAACAAACTGAGTACTTGTACACCACTTAGAAAATACTGTAATGAAACAGTATATAAATTGCCAGGAAAAATAACATTCAAGACAGGCGAAAGGGAATACGGACAATAGGGTCCAGTTAATACTTTGAATTAATTGCTATAAGCAGCATTGATGACCACTAGCTTAGATGGCTTTTGAAACGATTATTTAAATTCACAGCGTACAGATCTATCTCAATAGCCACTAGCTTTGACACCTACATGCAGCCTCCAAGTCCAAAATCAGGAAGTTTCCAATTACCAAATGCCCGGAGCAAGCCCTGTTTGTAAGAGGGGGATAAGACTACAGAGCAAGACAGACCCTTGGTCTGATCGAGGTCTGATTTGTTCATTCTCTAAGTCTTTGTAGGTTTCACGAGCAATTGTAATCATTTCAGAAACAAACAGCATGTTTCAAAATGAGCATTTCCTCTTCATTCAGATGTACATCTTTATCACAAAGCACTGGATGTGTCTTTAAACACAAATATAAACAAGTAAGCCGCATTATTCAATACAACAGTGTGTTGTACCGCTATGCACTTTCCACACAGCCCCAAACTGCTGCCCGATGCATGGAATGATTATCAGTTGTTTTGTTATATAGACTAGAAGCAACGCATAACAGTAACTGGATCTGCACCCTCCTGCCTTAGAATTTAAAGGTGGAACCACTTGTAACTTCATTAGCAAAGGCTAATCAATCCCTCTGAAGTGGGATTTCCCTATCCGCAGGTCTCTAGGGTGGTCTCTTTCTACGCCAGCAGACAGCTATTTTTAATAGCGCTCCACACAAAAAGCCCACTGGTATGCCATCGTTATCTGGCCAATATAAACAGCGTGTCTGTGCTCTGTCACAGCATTCAGGCTTTCAACTCGAGCAGGCGGCAATAAACCAAGCAGCTGGGAGTCTCATCGCAGTCCTGGGAATGGCGTCGCTTGGTCTCTTAAAACCAAGATGGCCTTTAAATGTTGAGAAAGGCAGTGTGACCTGTCCCCCCCTTCTTCTCCCCCAGCTGGTATTCTTTCATGCGGTGTTTCTAAGCCACTTGGAATATTCATTGAGCATGCTCCGTACTTGTTGAGTTATTTGTTGGGGTGTGTGCTGGAGGGATGGGGTTTCCTTTACATTTCAGCAGAGGTGGGTGGAGAAGACAGATCGGCAAGCCCAGCTATATTAAAATATTGGATCTCTCCATTGATTTCTATGGGCAGCTTTCTGGGGACATTTAAAATAGCTTCTCCATGAACCAGGAAATTAGAAATATTGTACAGCACCGGGCTTCTATTTGCATTCCACATTTCCAGTTCCTTGAGTGTTCATTGCACACTACATTTGTTGTATTTTATTTTATTTTATAATCTGGGAGCCTGGTATTATGAGGAGGAAGGTACCAAGTTCAAACAGCCACACATAGCCACTTCTGGCCTAAAAGGAAGTCGTATCTAAAGCTTAGCTGCCAGTGATTAACATGTGTGATCCATATTGTGACGAGGATATTTATTTATGAAGGAAATGTACCTGGGACTTCAAAACGATTTTGATAAAAGTCCCTCACCAATGAACCCTAAATAAACTTAGCTGTAGTGGGACAAAAGGACAGGCTACTTCATGGCCTGGTAATCGTTTAAAAACCAGGAAGCAAAAAGAAGGATAAGAGTAGTAGAAAACACTCACAATGAATGGATGTAAAAAGTGAGTTCTCCAAGGATAGGGATTAGAAGAAGTTTGGATTTGATATCCTGCTTTATCACTACCCGAAGGAGTCTCAAAGTGGCTAACATTCTCCTTTCCCTTCCTCCCCCACAACAAACACTCTGTGAGGTGACTGGGGCTGAGAGACTTCAAAGAAGTGTGACTAGCCCAAGGTCACCCAGCAGCTGCATGTGGAGGAGCGGAGACGCGAACCCGGTTCCCCGGATTACAAGTCTACCGCTCTTAACCACTACACCACACTGGCTCGCATTGTGCCAATATGTTCAGGTAAGTGCGGTACTTCACTTCACTTCACTTCACTTGTGAAGTCTTCTGTATTTATCTTAAACTCCTAAAAGTACACATATGAACCCATGCTAATATGAGGAGTGACTGTATCTTCATGCCAGCAAGGACTATACCCAAGTATAACTTGGAAATGAGACCAAACACCACATAAGCTAACGTCTGCTCTCAGCCACTGCAAGACAGTCCATTGGCCAAATCCTATAAGTTTGTGCATCATTGTTTATGATGGGCAGAAGCTGGAATAATAATTATCATGGTTAACAACTAGGGAGAGAAAGATTGCAGCTTTCGTTGTACTTTTCTTGCCATCCTCTCCGCAATCACCGTCACAAGTCATATTTTGTATAAAGTTTAGAAAACAACCTTCTCTCATCAAAATGTTTTATAAATAGTTTGCGTTGTATCACTAAGCAAACATATTTTACTGGTCAAGAAATGGATAAAAATGCCACTTCCGGCAACAGAACGAAGCTCAGAGTTGAGAATACGTGAAGAGCATTCATTCAAAGACTATTTAAATGCTAGCACGTAACTAGTTAAATGCAAGGAGACAAGCCTAATCCTCAAAGCACAATCTCCAATTCCGATCTCCGCCGCAAAGACAGACAGAAACGGCCAGCGTTTGTGACACGTCATGGTGCCAAGTCACAAATTTAGCAAGAGCTGGTATCAAATTAGGGATCCTCGCATGCAGTTATATGCAGGTGCTCTGACATAAGCAAATTGCAAAATTCATTTCCTTAAAAAGGAGTGCCAAAACTCCAGGACCGGATGGATTAACAGCAAAATATTACAAGATATTGAAAGACTGGCTATCACAGCCGTTAAGAGAAATTTGCAATAGAATACTAGAAGGAGATAGGGCACCAGAGACGTGGAAAGAAGCCTTTATCACACTGATCTTAAAACCAGATACTGATAAGACTCTAATGAAAAACTATCGTCCAATATCCCTTTTGAATGTGGATTATAAAATCTTTGCAAATGTTTTGGCTACAAGGTTGAAAAGAGTGTTGAAAGATCATATACATAGAGACCAAGCAGGTTTCTTACCAGGAAGACAAATAAGCAATAACACGAGAATTATTGTGGACATTTTAGAAAAACTGGAGAGAGACATAAACACAGATGCAGCACTATTGTTTGTGGATGCAGAGAAAGCTTTTGACAAAGTATCCTGGACATTTATGAAAAAGAATTTGGAAAAGATGGGAGTTGGAGAAAAATTCTTAAATGGCATTAAGGCCATTTACACAGAACAAAGAGCAAAAGTTATTGTAAACAGTGTGATATCGGAGGAGATTGAAGTAGAGAAAGGAACAAGACAAGGGTGCCCTATCTCCCCTTTACTTTTTATTACGGTCCTGGAAGTCCTTCTGAATATGATTCGGAAAGATAAACAGACAAAAGGAATTAAAGTGGGAGAGAAGGAATACAAATTACGTGCCTTCGCGGACGATTTGATGCTATCCCTGCAAGAACCAGAAGGCAGTGTCCCCAGAGCCTTGGAATTAATTGAACAATTCGGACTTGTAGCTGGCTTTAAATTAAATAAGCAGAAAACCAAAGTTTTAGGTAAAAATCTGAGTGCAGAACAGATCCAAAGAATTCAAGAAGCCACAGGCCTCAATTTTGTCAAATCTGTAAAATACCTAGGTATCAATCTCACAAACAAGAACTTGAACCTGTATAAGGATAATTATGAAAAATTGTGGATGGAGATAAAAAAAGATATGGAGATCTGGACAAGACTTAAATTGTCGTTAATGGGAAGAATAGCAGTGGTTAAAATGAATGTCCTACCAAGGATGCTGTTCTTATTCCAAGCCATACCAATTTTGGACAAACTAGACTGTTTTAAAAAATGGCAAAAGGACCTATCGAAATTTATATGGCAGGGCAAAAAGCCAAGAATAAAATTCAAGATTTTAACAGACTCTAAAGACAGAGGAGGCTTTGCCCTGCCGGACTTAAGGCTTTATTTTGAAGCTGCGGCCTTTTGCTGGTTAAAGGATTGGTTTAAACTAGAGAACGTTGATGTGTTGGACTTGGAGGGACATGATAATATGTTTGGTTGGCATGCATACCTTTGGTATGACAAGGTTAAAATCCACAGAACTTTTAAGTCTCATATTGTGAGAAAATCCCTATATCAGGTTTGGACTAGATACAAAGACTTGTTAGAGAGAAAGACTCCTAGATGGATCTCTCCAGTGGAGGCCAAGGCATATAAGAAACCGAATATGTCTGCAAACTGGTTAAGATATATGGACATATTGCAGCAGGAAGGGGACTCCTTTAAGCTAAAAAGTTATGATCAAGTAAAAAGTCAGGTCCCCGACTGGCTGCACTATTATCAGGTTTATGAAACATTTAAAATGGACAAAAAAGTTGGTTTTCAAGTAGAAAAATCAAAACTGGAAACAGAACTGATAGAATCGAACTTCAAAAACCTTTCCAAAATGTATAACCTTCTGCTAGAGTGGCATACAAAAGATGAACTGGTTAAATCCTCAATGATAGATTGGGCAAAAGATGTAGGACATAATATTATGATGGATGACTGGGAGAGATTGTGGCAAAAAGGTATCAAATTTACTGCTTGTCATGGTTTAAGAGAAAACATAATGAAAATGGTTTATAGATGGTACTTGACACCAGTTAAGATTGCTAAGATGAATACCAAAATGTCAGATGTATGTTGGAAATGTAAACATGCGAAAGGTACCTTTTTTCATATGTGGTGGTTGTGCCCAGCGGTAAGTGCTTTCTGGGATAAGATTTACAATGAGCTTAAGAAGGTAATGAAAGTTACCTTTTGTAAGAAACCAGAGGCATTTCTCCTGAGCATAACCAATGAAGAGATACCCAGTCAGGATAGAGTGTTTTTCATGTATGCCACAACAGCAGCTAGAATTTTATTGGCGAGAACATGGAAAGGTGAAGAGATACCAACGGTGGAGGAATGGCAGATGAAGATGATGGAATACATGGAACTCGCAGAACTGACCGTCAGAGTCCGGGACCAGAGGGAGGGGAAGGCGTCGCAGGAGTGGAAAAAATTTAAAGACTATTTAGTTAAATCAGTTAAACTGAATATTTGAGCAGAATTAAACAGAACATCGGCTTTGGTAGATATGTGTTAGATATGAATGGTAAGAGGAATTGTTGTTATGTGAAAGATGTATGTGTCAAAATATGTTAAGATAGGTTGTTAAGATAAGATACATAGTTATTGAGATATTTGACTAAGTAAAAGCTAAGTATATTAAAATTTGGGTAAAAGTGAATTGAACAATATATAAAGCTACCTTGAAGAAGTATATGTTTTTTGAAGACAGTGGAGGGAACGGGGGAAGTCCCCAAACAGAGAAGTTAGAAACAAGAAATATTCAAAGAAAGATATTGGTTAAGGTTTGTATATGTTATTTTTATGTTTTTATTGTTGTTATTGTTTTGAATGTTGACTATGTTTATTGTTGATTATGTTTAATGTTTATTGTGTTTTTATTGATGTTTATGTTATGTGTTGATGTTGTATTTTGTTCTCCTTTTCTTTTATTGGAAAATAATAAAATCTTATAAAAAATAAAAAAAAATAAAAAGGAGTGCCAAAAATAAATCAAATAATTGAAAATTTCAACTAAGTATTGATGTGAATGTCAATACTGAGGAGTGGCAGAGGTTGCATTTAAATGATACTATGTTTTTTTGAAGAAAAAAGCCATGAAAACTCTAATACATCCTGCCAACAGCAAAGTATTCAATATAACTGAGAGATTTTAGTAAATATGAAGCACCAGTCCACAAATCATGGTGGACTACAGCCCATGTTGGGGATCTCCTCCACTTCTGAAGGTCAGAGTTTAAAGAACACTACTGTGGCTCTTTAAAGAGTTCACATCATACAATAAAACCAATTTTGATATAAATATCCATATATTGTGTCAGGTTTATTTCTGCTTTAACAATAATGATGGGACGTAACTGAAGCCTAGAGTGGTAAACGCTGCTGTTTTAGAATCCTGTGTCTGTCCTTCATCCCTTTTGCTGAAAATGGTATCAAGATTATGTAATGAGGCCCAAAGTCTGCAAACCAACAGAATCAGAATGATGTTATCAGCTGCAGCTGTGTCCCTGCTACATATCTGAATGTACCCCAGTGCCAAAAATTCTCTGTACAAAGCAAAATAGCAGGAGGTCAGTTGATCCCTTCTCCCCAATATTATCCATTTCAATGCATAGACATCTCACCCAGATGGGAAGCATTCAGACATGCAACACCCCAACCCACTCAGCTTGACATGGCCCCATCCAGGAAAATCCTTATCAATTGAGTCTGCTAGTTGTACAAACCACAATTGACGCAAGATAATATCACCAAGGCAATTATCTGTAAACAAACAATAAACGTCCATAAAAATGACACAAGTAGTTTCTTTCCCAAATAGGTTTTATCTTAAACAGTAGCAAACGCAGTAAATAAAGAGTTCACTTGTAATGTTATCAGTGCTCATTTCTTCTCTTTCCAAAATAGACTTTTTTCTTGAACAATTGCAAACGCAGTACTAAAGGGGCACTTGTGATATACCAGTGGTTGAGTGCTAGAACGTCGTTCCGGTAATCCGACATTTCGTCGCTAAAGAGCTTAGTCATCAAGCTTTGTAGTAAGTAAATAATGTACAAGAGAAGACCGTATGCAAATGACTTAAATATGTCCCCATCTGCATGTTTCCACCGGGAAGAACATAGAAAGAGGACAATGTCCTTGATCAAACTATTATCTTGTGTCAATTGCAGTAGTCATTGTATCACCACCCTCTTCATTGTTTTATAGTTGTACAAACTGGCACTTAAGAGGTTTCCCAGTAAAACAAAACAAAAATATATATTTCTTTTGCAGGGAGAATCCCAATACCATGGAAGCGGAAGTGTGTAACACACAGCCAAAATCTTTGCATTACCATATTCTTCCGTGTATAACATGCCCCCATGTATAAGATGTCCCCTATTTTGGGGACTCCAAATTAAAGAAAATGGGGGGAGCTTACCAAGAGTTGTTAAGCTGTTTTGGGGGGAAATGCCCAGAGTTGTTCAGCTTTTTCTGGGGGGGGGGGAGGGATGCCCACAGTTGTTAAATCTTTTGGGGGGGGGGAGGTTGCTGAATATCGCTCACCTGCATGATCGCACGCGTCGCCAAAGGCACCAATCGTATGCCCATTCACTGCCACCAGATGCAATTCACCCGTCCAATTGCCACAGCGGCAGCCAATAAGCAACAGCCATTGCCGCAGCCACCACTCAAACGCCCAATCAATGCTGACAATCTCCTGATTGCGGCTGCAACCAATTGCCCGTCCCCCCAATGCACTACCCATGTACAGTGGTACCTCAGGTTACAGATGCTTCAGGTTACAGACTCCACTAACCCAGAAATAGTACCTCGGGTTAAAAACTTTACTTCAGGATGAGAACAGAAATCATGCGGCAGCGGGAGGCCCCATTAACTAAAGTGGTACCTCAGGTTAAGAACAGTTTCAGGTTAAGAACGGCCCTCCAGAACGAATTAAGTTCTTAACCCGAGGTACCACTGTTTAAGACAAGCCCAATTTTTAAAGTTACTTTTTAAAGAAAATACCCTCGTCTTATACACAGAAAAGTACGGTATATGATTTCTTAAAATATAGATCTGTACATTACTGAAAATGCTCGTGAGGCAACATATGAAGCACCGCAAGCTATTCTTAGCCATGGACAAAGCGGTTATTACTCCACCGCCACACGGTCCCCAGGGAGACCCGGTATGCATTATCCTACCCCTTTCAATGTTCTTCCCTCTGAGATAATAGCATGAAGTTCACAGTATGTTCTGAGCCAAACCCCTCTCATGAGTTTCATCTTCCCAGCAGCAGGGCCTCCTCAAATTCTCCACACCTATTGTTGGAACAGGTGCAGAGGATATGAAGAGCAGCGTGTGAAGATGAGTGGGCCCCTGCGAATGGTCTCTGGAAGGCAACAGCTATCTTATTAGCCAAGACCTTCTCACTCAGGCAGTCTCTCGGTTCCCTGGAGGAGGAAATGAGGCTGGGCTCTTTTGTATTTTTAGAATTCTATGTATTTGGCTTTCTGTTTTATTGGTTTCACTGGCACTGCTAACGTTGCTGCCGTTTCACTGCTGCATTCCTTTCGCTAACGTATCGCAACCTGCTTTAAGACAAAGGTAGGTATAAATTCTAAAAATAAATAAATGAACGGGTTTCAACTAAACCACAGTGGCCGCATTTTGACATCACAATGGCTTATCGTGATGGAAACAAGCCTAGCCTCCTCCCAGGCTCATGTCTTCTTCTCTTCTAGTGTGGGCTGCAAGGAGGAGACCCGAAGATTTTGCTTCTGATACCAATTAACCAGAGCTTAACATTACACCTGAACTCTAAACTGTGGTTAATCTCATCTATGGTTTGACAAAACAAGCCAGCTTCGTAAGCAATGGTTTAAATTGCCATGCTTCAAACAAACCATAATTGAGATTAACCACAGTTTGTTCAGACAGCACAGCAAGCTGTGGTTAATCAAACATGAACTCTTCCTCTCATCTTTGGTGGGAGAGAGGAGAGTATGCAAGCCTAGAAGCTAGGCTCATTTCCAAGACAATAACTATGGTTTTTGGGACTGCTCAAAGCCACCATAGTGATTACAATTACGGCGTACATAGGCTCAGTTCTGATATAACAGTAAAAGATAGTTAAGTATTATGTGAACATGCCTGACATGTGCTCTTCCCTCACCTTTGTGAGATTTGTTTTACTTGAAAAAATCGGTGTTAAGCATTGTCTGGGAAAGGACAAACTGTGCTTCATTTAAGCTATGGTATAAACCAAGACCAAGCTTTACGGTTACAATCTTTACTTGCTTTAACAAACCATCGTTTAAATGAAACAATGCATGCTGTACAGCCACAATAAGTTCCAATTTGGGTAAACCGTGAACGTGACGCTCCATATGCCCTTGTTCTGGCTGTGGGGACTGCATGAACCTTCTTGCTGTCCCTTCTTCATGTGACATTAAAATACAGTTTAGCATCATTTATATTTTATTTATTGAGTTTGGATCCCACCCTTCCCTCCGAAGGAGCCCAGGCCCACAGGCATTTCACCCTTTCAATGGCAGAAAGAAACCTATTTTAAAACAAAACCTTGTTGGCATGTTGGCCAACACTTTGTATGACTGAGTTGCGCACCATCTCTGCCAAGGGAGCCTTAACATTACAGAAGGGGAGCTGTTTCAGTTGCAAGCAAAGTTCATTGCTGAGCTGAGTACCAAGCTTCATTCATAGCACTGCATCACATGGGGAGTTCTTTATTAGCTACTCACCGGCTCGATCATACAGAATGTGGGATCGCTGCAGTCCCTCCTTAACGTGATCTTCTGTGATGACCATTTCGTTAACAGAACAGCCATGTGTGCTACTCTGCTGCTGGAGCTTAGTTAGCCTGGCCTGAACAGCCATCTGGAGTCCATTCAACCCAGTTCTTGCATCGCCATCACAAAGGGAGGCGAGAGTGTTTACAGCTTTTCTCTCGATGCACACGCAGCATCTGAAATGAAAGACGTGATATCTGAGTGCATTTCCTATTGTCCACAAGGCCACATTTCTTTGCCCTGACCACTGAGAGCCAAATGGATATGAGCTTTATCCCTAACTAAATGCCACAGTAGATAAATATTAAGGTAAAAGGTAAAGGACCCCTGGACGGTTAAGTCCAATCAAAGGCAACCATGGACTGCGGCACTCATCTCTTTTTAGGCCGAGGGAGGCGGCATTTGTCTGCAGACAAGTTTCCAGGTTATGTGGCCAGCATGACTAACAAGCTACTGGTGCACAAAGAACTGTGACGAATGCCAGAGTGCATGGAAACGCCGTTTACCTTCCCCGCTGCAGTGGTACCTATTTATCTACTTGCACCGACCGGTATGCTTTCGAACTGCTAGGTTGGCAGGAGCTGGGACAAAGCAACTGGAGCTCACCCCATCGCGGGGATTTGAACCGCCAACCTTACATCGGCAAGCCTAAAGAGGCTCAGCGGTTTAGACCACAGCACCACCCGTGTCCCTTTAATATTACAAGGGATTTAAACAGAGTATGCAATCCACAAACTATGCCTTAAGCATTATAGCATGTTAGAATCACCATGGATATTTTAACCATTGTATGAAACCTGTCTGTACTTGCAGCCAGACAATGGGCAAGAGAGACAAACTTTGTAAAGCCTTATCTACATAAGATTAAATTTAGATTTGATCAGGGAGTCATACAAAGAAAGCAACTTCCTGCTTTCTTTTTCTTTTTCTTGAATTGAAATAGAACCTAACCCATTTTTTTGCATTGCTCATGTTGAACTGGAACTTAAAAAAAAGATCTTAAGGCTTGAATCCAATAAGTGTCCTGTCAATGCGAAGATTCCCGCTTGCCCAATTTGACTTCCCCATGCATGCACCCTGTGGCCCTCCTCAAAGGGAAATCACAAAACAGATTTCAGGGGGTTGTGGTGAAAGGAGGTTTCCATTGCACAAGCAGGAATCCTTGGTGCTGCATTGGACCCAAGCCAAAGCAAGACTACAACGGGTTCAAAATCAGGGTTTGGCCATCCCCTTGTGTGAAACTCAGTAACACAAACATGAGCAACTATGTGAACGCTTTAAAAAAAAAAGAAGAAACAAGCTCAACACCAGGAAGCATCAGGCAGGTTAAAGGACAAAATTTACTTTAACCGAACAGTAGAAAATTGTACAGCAACTTGCAACATGATGATGTCATGTCCTGCTTTCCTCAAGGGGAGACAGAGACCTGCTGCCTTCGACAGCTGCCTTGAGTTCTCCATAACATCTTACCTTACTTAAATAACAAAATAACCCAAAGATCAGTGTTGAAAGATGCTTGCAGGCCCCACAACCAATTGCCTCAAGCTGACCATAAATATAGCAGAATTTACAGATTTTGGAAAGAGATGTTAGCATTGCTGTGAAAGGTCAGATTAAAAGGAGGGAGGAGAGAATAGCCTTTCAATTTACAGAATCTATCAGCACTGGAAAGATACTGCTTGCCAGTGATTTAGAAACACCCCCAGGGGAAAAACCCACACACTTCAATTTCTTTTGTAGAAGATGCCATTTGCAATTATCACATTTGTTTCTTTCACTCATCCATTTTATCACCCCCTTCTTCCAAGTTGCTCCAGTTGGACTACATGATTACCTCCATTTTATCACCACAGCAGTCATGTAAGGTAATAATAATACAGTGGTACCTTAGTTTAAGAACAGTCCTGTTTAAGAATGATTCAGTTTACAAACTGCAAAACCGGAAATAGTGTCCCGGTTTGAAAATTTTACCTCAGTCTAAGAACGGAATCCGAACAGTGGAAGGGCACCGGCGGCGGGAGGCCTCATTAGGGAAAGTGCGCCTCGGTTTAAGAATGGGCTTGCGGAACGGACTAAGTTTGTAAACCGAGGTACCACTGTAATAATTTATTACTTATATGCCGCAAATCTAACTGGGTTGCCCCAGCCACTCTGGGCAGCTCCCAACAAAAAACACAATACATCAAAAATTAAAAATTTCCCTAGGTGGGCTGAAGATTACCCATTGAGCTTCATGGGTAAATGAAGATTTAAACCAACACTCTAACCCAGGGGTCAGCAACCTAAGGCCCATGGGCCGGAAGCGGCCCATGGAGGTCATTTGACCGGCCTATGAGCCGCCCCCAAACCGAGTTTCCCGCTCGCGCGCTGCGCTAAACCGGCCCAGCGCGGTCTGGGGACTCACTTCCGTGGCGCTGAAAATCGAGTCTATGCAGGTGCTGAAAATCACAGGCGCATGCACTCACACGCACACGCAATCCGGCCCACAGAGGGATCTCCATAGGACCGATCCGGCCCAGGCAAGATAAAGCTTGCTGAGCACTGCTCTAACCACTACACCAAATGGTGGTTCCATCTCCTTAACATTTTCACAAATACAGAAACACAGCCAACCTATTTTTCAAGGGCAGGAGTTGCCACGCTTCAGCATCCGGCACGTACAGCACTTCAACCTGTGCTGTTTCCAGCTCATTGACTCATTGCCCTTTTTATCCAACGGGGATTAGTGTGGGGAGACTGGAACAGGCAGCAATTCCTTATGGAGTATGTTGGCACTGGACATAAACCCAGGATTGCCAGAGGTTCTGCACTTCATTCACTGAAGGATTTACGGTCGTTTTCTTTAAATGGTTATCAAGCAGCTAGAGAAGTCAAGGGATTCGTTTTGAATTGATCTAATTATACCCTTCAATAACCAAACCAGTCATTTAGAGAAGTGCGTTTATCCACAAAATATCAACATGGGTGCTTGGGAATGTGAAACGTTGTGGTGGTGGAATTTGCAGCAGGGGTGTGGAACAACAGGCCCAGGAGCCAAATCTGCCCTTCCAGGGGCCTTGGGACTCCCCCTAGGCCACACCCCTTTCCCCAGCCACTTTGAGTGGTTTTTCCCTCAGTTGGAATGTGTCCTTGAACGCTGAGAATATTTATTTCTTGCCTGGGTGGAGGATAAAGAGGGATGTCCGAGTGTGGTTAGAAAGTAGGCTATTGCGCAAAGCTAAAATTTACATTTGTTACTTTGGCCACTTCAGCTCCCAGGTGGTTTTCCCAGAAGAGAATGTGGCCCTCGGGGCTGAAGAAGGTTCCCTACAGATTAAATCCAAAAAGCAAAATGAAAAGCTAGTAGCCATCGTCAGAAGAAAGGATGTGTGTGTGAACATCAACCTGCTTCTAGCAGTTAATGGACAACCTTTTTTTTTTAATTCCAGGAGTGGATAAAGTACACACATCTCACAGGCTGGGTGACTGGGTCTTAAAAACCACAAGATTTCACCACCTCAGATACAGACACATGTGCAAATGCTCCTCCGTGCCCACCTTTCTCTGCAGGCTCCCAGCTAAACACATCATAGGTAATGTATCTATAGGTGGTGTTCGAAATTAGCCAGGCGCCAGGTGCGTTTTGTAACTGGCACAGGTTCCAATTGTAACCACATGGATATCTCTGGATGCCAGATTTGCGACTGACATCTCCATCCTGCTGGCCCCTCCAGCATTCTTAAGCAGAAGAGTTTATTAATTGCATTTATATCCCACAATTTTCTCCAAGGAGCACATGGTTCACCCCCATCCATAATAATAATATCTCATCACAAAAACGGCAACTAGACATTCCATTGTCGCGACAATATCCTAGGCTTATTGGCAATTAGCCTATATATCTGAGTTTCCAACACTGTCTATACTGTAGTTCACCTTCCTGTAAAATCTACTTATCGAGAAATGTGCTGGGAGATTTTCTTGTGAGAGACCATTTAAACAATCTATCTTTATATGACCTGGTCCCACAGAGAACTGTTCAGCACATCTCGCACATTGTTCAGAACTCTGTGACATTGTTTTATACGTACGTTTCATGCCTACACATGTTCTTGGCCTAAGGGCTACTATCTTTACATGTAACTGGATATAGATGTGCATTGTGAAGAACGATCACTACCATGATATATAAGAATACAGTCATAATAGGATTACCTGGCACAGGCCAACAGAATTCCTCCTGGGATTCCTACCAGGGTGTCTCCCAGAGGAAGCTGCCAAGCTGCAAATAACTGAAGGCCGGACTACGCACCCTTTTCTCACTGCTGCCAAAAGCGTGCTGCAAGCAGAATAGCTTTAGGTGACTCAAGCAAGCTACTGCACAAAGGGAGAGGGGACTTCAATTTACTTGTATCCTTTATACCTGGCCCACTAACCCAAGTTCTCAAGGTGGATTCCAATGCATTGAAACTATAAAATATGTTTTCCAACATACAGTCATACCTTGGTTTACGGCCGCTTCAGGTTTTGTGTTTTTGGGTTGTGCACTGTGCCGAACCCAGAAGTACCGGAATGGGTTACTTCCGGGTTTCGGTGCTTGCGCATGCGCAGAATCGCAACCCGCGTGTGCGCAATGTGGCGCTGCAGGTTGCGAACGCTGTGGGTTGCAAACGTGCCTCCCGCACGGATCACGTTTGCAACCCGAGCGTCCACTGTATAATAAAACAGACAAGAGCAAGTCCATGGAAAATAACATGAAAAGGAGTACGTATATTAAGTTCTCCCCAGGCGAGAAATGGCTGCCAAAGCAGCCAGATGTTTTTGTTTTTTAAAGTGTCAGTACCCGGAGCACACTATTTGCAAGTGGATTTGAAAACTAGCAGCAAGCATGTTCTTTGAAGCAGGGACCAGCACATAGGTAGGCTTGTCCTTAGTACAACTGTTAATGTTGTTGTTGTTCAGTCGTTCAGTCGTGTCCGACTCTTCATGACCCCATGGACCAGAGCACGCCAGGCACACCTATGTTTCACTGCCTCCCGCAACTGTTAATGGCTCTGGGTAATTTTGCCTTTGGTATAATGCAGGGGTCAGCGAACTTTTTCAGCAGGGGGCCGGTCCACTGCTTCTCAGACCTTGTGGGGGGCCGGACTATATTTTGAAAGAAAAAAAGAACGAATTCCTATGCCCCACAAATTACCCAGAGATGCATTTTAAATAAAAGGACACAATCTACTCATGTAAAAATATGCTGATTCCTGGACCAGATTTAGAAGGCGATTGGGCCAGATCCAGCCCCCGGGCCTACCCATGGTATAATGTCTAAACTGGACATATATACCACACAGGGAGACAAAGAAAGAATGCTCGTTGCTACCTGCTCTGACCTTATATAAACCAGATGCTCAGCCACTGCGCAATAGTCTCTCCCTTTGGGTGCCATTTCCAAGGAGCCCCTGACAGCTCAGTCAGTAGAGCATGAGACTCTTAATCTCAGGGTCGTGGGTTCAAGCTCCACATTGGGCAAAAGATTCCTGCATTGCAGGGGACTTGTGGCCTCTTTCAACTCTACAATTCTAATGTATTTTAATATTTGTTGGAAGCCGCCCAGAGTGTCCAGGGAGACCCAGCCAGATTGGCAGGGTACAAATAATAAATAATAATTATTATTCTTATTATTATTATTACAAATAAATTTATGATTCTACTGCCTGCAAGGAATCCATGTGTTTCTGGCAACAATGTTTGAAAACTACCAATACACACCATAATGCTAAATGATCATATTCTATTACTCTTTTAACTAAAAAAAACAAACCAGTATTATAGTACCCGTTTGATTGGGCAGCTAGAGGAGCAAAACAAACTATGAACTTACTTGCCTGAGATCAAACAGGTGCTAGGAGAATAATACGGTAAAGGGACCCCAGACCATTAGGTCCAGTCGTGTCTGACTCTGGGGTTGCGGCGCTCATCTCGCGTTACTGGCCGAGGGAGCCGGCGTACAGCTTCTGGGTCATGTGGCCAGCATGACTAAGCCACTTCTGGTGAACCAGAGCAGCGCACAGAAACGCCGTTTACCTTCCTGCTGAAGCGGTACCTATTTATCTACCTGTACTTTGACGTGCTTTCAAACTGCTAGGTGGGCAGGAAGGAGAATAATTAGCATTCACCAAAAACTGAGAATGTACTTCCCCAGATTTTTTTTTTAATGCTGATTAATTGCTTTAGCACAATACTATTTTACAGAGCTCAGTGTTTTAAGCAATACATCCCTCCTTCCCCTGATAACCTGTGTTGAAAGGGATCCTAGAATCCTCATATTTCTGGGAGAATGCCTATTAATCATTTGCATATGGTAATTAAAAAAATGTGCACCTTTGAAAACTGTCCGTTGCCCAGCATGGAATCCAAGTTAAAAACAAATTGTTAATAACAACTTTGTGGTGGGCAGAAGCATCAAAATCTAAAAACTATTCTTTCTTTACTGGTTTGAGGAATTTCTTAGTAATTACGAAGTATCTGATTACTTCAGCCTTATATTAAAACATACCTAAGTTTCCTCTTCCATATTCTACGGCTGCCCATTTATCCTACATGAGGTAACAATTGCAAGTCAGGAAACTAACCTACTTTCCAACCTCTGAATATCCCCCCCCATACTCTCATCTTACACTATTTCGTATTTTTGCCAGTCTCCCAAATTAACACGGGACATAATTGGACACCAAGCCTTGATGTTTGTACCTTGTAACCGGTGATACCTAGAGACAAAAATATAAACAGGCAGGCAGGAAAAACAGCCTATGACCTAGCACCAGCTGACCTCAGGGTGGCATGTTACCTAAAAGGTAAAGGAAAACTACAACTAAGTGCACAAGAGAAAACCTCCACTGGGATACTGCTAGTCTCCTTCACGCAATGCAGAGTTAAACTATGGAATCAACTCCCACAAGACGTAGAAAATGGCCGCCAAGAGGATTTGACAAATTCATGGAGAATGTTCTCAATGGCTACAAGCTCTAACAGCTATGCTCTACCTCTGAATGCCTCTGAATACCAGCTGCTGGGAACCAGAAGTGGGAGAGGGCTGTTGTACTTGGGCCTTGCTTGCTGGCTTCCCATGGGCACCTGGTTGGTCATTGTCAGAACAGGACGCTGGACTAGATGGAGCAGAGCTTTTCCTATGTTCTTATGGAGAGTGCAAAGGCATGTCATTAGCCCACCATGCAGGCAGTTTTTTCTTCACTCCTGTGTTCATATACGAATCCACATGAAGGTCCCACCAAGGAGGCACCAGACTTTTAAATTCTTAAACAACCGTAAGACCTCAAAGACCACCTCTCCCCATATAAACCTTGCATTCATCATCGGAGGCCCTTCATTGTGTGGCTCCTCTGCGTGAGGTTCAGAGGGTGGCAACACGAGAACGGGCCTTCTCTGTAGTTGCTCCCCGTTTGTAGAACGCTTTCCCCAGGGAGGTCCACCTGGGACCTTCATTATATATATTTTAGGCAGAAAACATTCCTCTTCAACCAGGCCTTTGGCTGATTAATATTCTGCAGCCTTTTAAAAGTGTCTGTGGGAAGGGTGTGTGTGTGTGTGTGTGTGTGTGTGTGTGTGTGTGTGATTGGACTGCTGTATTGTTTTAATTATTTACTTCTTTTTTATCCTGTATTTTATTCTGTGAACTGCCCTGAGATCTTATGATTAAGGGCAATATATAAATCTAATAAATTAATAAAGCAAAAACAAAAATTTCTGCAGCAGAATTGTGGGATGAAGGCTGGGGTACATCATTTGCTGGGGGAAACCAGAGAACAAGTCAATATGAGAACAGGATGCTGGACTAGATAGGCTTCTGGTCAGATCCACCAGAGCTTTTCTCACATTCACTGATTCTAACATATAAAGGGCACATAAGAAGTCTTGCCATTTCTTGGCTCTGGCTTTTGCTTATTATGTGACCTTGACCATCCCTGCTAACCTTTCGGCGCTTCTGTTTATACATGTTTACCCAACTGGCAGAGCCAACAAGGATAACATATAAATATATTTTCACTTCCTCCGGCTAGCAGTATTATGCAAGTGCAACACATCAACTTTAACTCAAGGAGAAGTGAGTTTTTTTTGTTTTTTAAAATTATTTTACACCTGACTCCAGTTGGTGGGCCAACGGGTTCTAATAAATAAATAAAAAACAGCACCAAGTTGATCCCTAAAGTCTGGTCTCCATTGACAGAAGAAATATTTACTCAATGCATGCCTAGGGTCTAGTGAAATATAATGCCTTGGAAGGAGGAGGCGGGATTGTTCCTTCTACCTACATTCCACCCAGAAATGAAAGCCTCTCAGACCCATCCAATGAGTCACCATAAGCACAGCTGTGACATTATATGAAGCCTGAGAAGCAGTGTTGCTCTGACCCACACTTCGCACTCACAGCTCATGCCCTGTTGCAACAAAGAGAATAAACAGCTGTACAAACCCAGCATCCTAAATAAGGAAGTAGAATTCCTTCGTTTCCCTAACTTATGCAATCTAGTTAGGAATTTGCAACTTATGCAATCTAGTTAGGAATTTGCATGTACTGGAGCAAAAAAAGTCACATTAAAGTTGAAGAAAAGAGAGGCCTTAATGTCCCTCTTGCTCTTTTCTTGTTTTCTTCAAGAGAAAGTTAGTTACACTTAAGTTCTACTGAAATCCATGGTACAGGTCACTTACAAATCACTTAAGTCCTATTGATTTGATTCATGGGACTTAAGCATCCCTTCCCCCCCCCCCAATGGATTGGAGGCAATATCTAAATCTGTCAAGAGATATTTACCAGCGTGTGGGCTCTTCCTCCCCCCTTTTCACCATGCGAAGCAGACACATAATACTGAATTCTGTCTGGCGTGCGAGGAGAAACATGACTAACGATCCCTTAGATTAGGGCCATATGCTTCAAAGACCGTATGTCCAACCTGAAGCAGCCTTTCCCTCTTACATGTAGACTTCAGAACTTTTAGACTTGAGTTTAGAGACGGAGAAGACGGCATAACAGAAGGGTTTGAATATTTTTAGCTAAACTTCTCTTATTTCCCCGGAATGTTGGGTATTTTTGAATGGGTAATTTGTGTGTTATTTTTTAAAAAAAAGACATACAGCACTGGTTACGCAGGAACAATTCTTCTGTCCCCCGCTTCATTTGCCGTCGAACAAGCACTCAATTACATTTTGGATCAAGAGATTCAAGATAAGGAGAGAAGGGATATTTCAGCTAACATCTGGCTGTTATATGATGCACTTGTAGCCAGCAACAAGAACGAAGGCATACAAATGAGACAGGAACCCAAACCAAATCCCCAGCTGTAGTGCACTTTAATATATCCTGCAGGCAAATCAGAAATTGCAACAGCTAGCGTAATGCTCTCCGTTGTAATCCGGAAAGCAGGGTTTTTTTAAAAGAAAGAAAGAAAGAAAGAAAGAAAGACAACAGCTTTGCATTGTTTTTTATACCATTTACCACTGCATCCTTTTCCCCTATGAAAAGGAGTTTTAAAAGTATTCCTACCCCCTCCTAACCACTCCATAACCCCTTTCTCACTCCTGCTCTGGCAGGCTGTCAATGGATTCCTTGGGTGGTGTGGGTTAACACGCTGCGCTCCGCAAAGCATACTTACTCGGAGTCCTTGCTGTCGCTGCCATTCACAGAGCCAGCGGGTTGCTCGCCTTGGCTTAGAATCTGGATCCCTAAGGACTCGAGAGCTCGCATCAGAATAGCTTCCACCGCCTCGACCGAGAGCTTCTCGAGGACAATAACGCGGCAGCGACTCAGAAGAGCGGAATTGACCTGGAAAGAAGGGTTTTCGGTGGTTGCCCCGATCAGCGTCACGGTCCCGCACTCGACGTGAGGAAGGAACGTATCCTGGACATGGGAGGGAAGCAGAAGAAGCTGGTCCCCATCAATGACAACTTGAGGCATCCCCCGTGAGTACAATTATTTCACAATCGCAATTGCAATTTTCCGTTCGCTCAGAGATTGAAATAATTCCGTTTTGGACGTTTCGCTGACAGCTCGTCCAAAGACCAAACTAGATCATTGTTTCCCCCCAATACATAATTAAGGGGTGTGTGGTTTTCGCTGAGAAGGCAGTGCATCTCTCCTCTCCTCTACCTTGAACAGAACCAGGATCTCTCTTCCCCAGGAGTGACAAGGACCCTTAAAGAAAAGGCTCCTTTTTTCTAAGGCTACTAGCTGTGCGGTGGTGGCGGGGGGTGGGGGGGCAACCTCTGATCCACTTGTGGTGGGGAGTAAAGAGATAAGCCTCCCCAAAGGCAACACATTCCCAATGCTGATCACACAGGCACCTTTCAAGGAAAAACAAGGTGCACAGCTGCATGCCATATATTAAGCAAATTCTTAATTTGGTCTGTAATAGCAGCTTTATTCATTTCATTTACAGTGTATGTTGAAGGGCTGTGTTGTAAAATAATAATAATAATTCTGCAATTTTTGCTTTACTGTTCGAGATACAGAGGCAAAGTGTTCACATATTGAGCATTAATGCAATGTTAAACCGACAAAAGTAAGCCCGTGGTGGCTCTTTCTCCCCAAAAGGATTATTCAGAGGGGTCGTAAAGAATCATGTAATTCTGATATTTTGGTAGAAAAAAATTCGAAAGCGACTTTAGGAATTCATGGAACATTTTACGCAGATCTCCCCATCGCAGCAATCCATCATTCAAAACATCTTTTAGAACTTTCAACACATCTTCGTGCCCAGAGTTCTCATATTCCATTTCAACTGCAGAACTGAAAACTCTTAAGAGGCAAGTGTAAGAAATTATGAAAAAAATCCAGTCAGTATTGCCTTTGCTTTCCTGCCTCTTCCCCACCCCCCCACCCCCAGAATTAGGGATGATGCATTTGCATGTTTATTCGCAGGGTGGGAGTGTATTTTGAAATGCTGGACTGCCTGCCAACTTCCTAATCCCAAAGCTTGTGGTTTAAACTAGACTGTGGTCTTCCTAATGCTGCAAATGAACTCTCAATTCAGCCAGCAAAGAGATGCCAGACGTGTAGTTTCAATATAGGTTAAAAGAAGTTTAGGTTCTAGTTTTGAAAGCCAAATGCACGTCAACAAACTCAGGGAAAGACTCCTGCTTGCTGGGTGACCTTAGGGCACTCGTTCTCTTTCATTTCTAATCTACCTTGCGAGGTAGAGATAATAAAAAATGGGATAACCTCACCACATAGGTCACACAGAGAGCCTCAGAAAAAGTGTGAGACATCGTATTTTATTTCATCCTCACTGCAACCCAGTGAGGAGGGGTTAGGCTGAGAGATAGCGATGGATCCAAGGACACCTAGAGAGCTTCATAGCCAAGAGGGGATTTGAACCCTTGCCTCCCAGAGTTCTAGTCTGACACTTTAACCACTATGCCACACAGACTCTCAGCCGAGATGCTAGAAACCTATCAATTTAAGTATTGCTCAACCACATCGTGTAGAAGCAATTCTTCCTACTGAGACGGGAGCAATCAATACCTGCTGAGACTTATTGAAACGGTGTATCTCGTCGATAAAGAGGATCGTTTTCCTCTTGCAGAGCCTCTTTTCGTTTTGCGCTTGAGCAATGACCTCTCGGACGTCGTTGGTTTTGGCACTCGTGGCCGACAGGGTCACGAACCGTGTGCCATTCTTCTTGCTGCCGTTCGCGATGATGTGAGCCAAGGTGGTCTGAAAGGAAGAAAAGCGCAAGGGTTAGAGATGTAAAATTTCCGGAAATTTTGAAGCTCAGAGAAAAACCTGTCTCCCCCCCCCCCCCCCGGAAAAAAACGAAAATTTTCAGAAAAATTGCAAAATAATGCTACAATACCACTTCTTTTTTCTTTTCCAGATTGAAAGTCACTCTGTTACTTTAGAAACATAAAATATAACTATGGACAATTTTAATGGGCATAAAATTATCGCAACTAGCATATTAAAAATACAGTGTATCCAAACAATTATTACAAACAGAATTTACCTTTAAAATAATATTTATTTGTATTTGTAACAAATGGAGCAACAATCTCCTGAACTGTTTACTAGTTTATGTGGAACAAAAAGAAACTCCACAAAACAATTTTTAAAAATCCAGAAGTAAAAATTATTCATATTTCCTCTCCACAGTATTTAAAAAAACATTCTCATAAAGAGAACTAAAGAAGGAAGTGGGACTAAGTTTCAATGAATGGACATGAAATTTAATCAGAATCATTTTCTGATCTGTAATTAAGTATATACTTTCAGGCCCTTTTTGTTGCTCTATATTTTCTTCCAGTGCTTTGAGGCCTAGTGAAGAGGAACAGAACCAATGCATACCACACAGATGCAAAAACAATACTGAAACATTTTTCTTTTCTGGTGACAACAGCACCTCCTAAAGGAAGAAATGTATCTTGTTCTTACATTGGAGAGTTCAGTTTGTAACCTAAGACTTGCTTCTCCTCACAGAAATTAGAATAATCTGATACCATACATATTTATTAGAAACGATTTATAAAATATTTGAACCCCTTATCTTAAAATACTTTATTCATCATGTTAAAATAACTATCTATTTTTTATTTTTCCAATTTTTCGGGGGGGGGGAGGGGAAGCAAAAAAGGCTTCAGGGGAAAACCCGTTTTTTTCCCGGGCCTTCACATCTCTAGCAAGGGTGCTGGTTTTCCTCCGAGAACACAAAAGACATGGCTAAAAGGCATTGTGAAGAGGGGGAGGGGGAAACAGTATTGGGATGTGAAGAAGCGAAGGAGTGTTTTGGGATAGAAAACGTCTCATTTTATTTTATCTTACTGGAAAATCTGTTTGGCATTATTTGAAAAAGACGCATTATTTTGACAGGAAGAGAGTGCGAAAATTACCATCTCCTGAAGGGGAATCCAAAGAGCTATTTTAGCCAGTGGGTGAGAAGTTTTCTTTTTGGACAGCAGACTCTCATGTCATTTATCACCAGCTGGCTTTTGAAAGCCTCTCCATTTTCAAAAAAACAGTTTGCCATGCAGCTTGAGAAGGTGCTGTTTCCGAAACAGGTGCCCAAATCGTCATTGGCCTGCAGTTCTTTGGGCCCCATGGTACAAGAATCAGCTTGACACAGCAAGCTTGGGAGTGCTCCCATTTGTTACTTCCATTATTATAATGACTACCGGCAAGCAGATTTGTGCGAGCAGAAAGTTGCATGCCATTCACACAAGGCAGCCATCTTGGATTTCTGCAGATGATTTCTTGCCTCTTGCAGCCCTCTACATGGCATTAAATGCAATATTGAAGGACCCCAGACTTTCAGGAATAGCTTTTTTAGGGAGTACTGCAGCAGGAAGGAGGTGGGAAACCCAAATTCCACATCGGTCCAGTATACCAGAAGGAGCGTCTCCACCCCCATCGTTCTGCCTGGACACTGAGGTCCAGCTCTGAGGGACTTCTGGCGGTTCCCTCGCTGCGATAAGCCAAGTTGCAGGGAACCAGGCAAAGGGCCTTCTTGGTAGTGGCGCCCGCCCTGTGGAACGCTCTCCCACCAGATGTCAAAGAGAAAAGCAACTACCAGACTTTTAGAAGACATCTGAAGGCAGCCCTGTTTAGGGAAGCTTTTAATATTTAATAGACTTGTATTTTAATATTCTGTTGGAAGCCGCCAGAGTGGCTGGGAAGAAAGAAAGAAAGAAAGAAAGAAAGAAAGAAAGAAAGAAAGAAAGAAAGAAAGATAGATTATTTTTTGGGAGGGTTTGCCTGAGAGAAATCACAATGCAGCACTATTCAGTGGCTGATGCTTGATGTTTGGCAGGAGTCATCTGTCTCTGCCTGGCAGCCAACTGCATGTGATTACGGGGGAAGAAAGACAGGTGGCACTGAACACTTTTGTCTCTGGCCCCCTGTTGGTATGTAACCCCTCCCAACATATCACTACCCTAGTAAACTGCCTTTGACAGGAAAAAAGGTCCTCCTCCCCACGCATTAAAAAACCAACAATAATAGCCATAAGACACTGGGGAAAATAGATTGTATTTAATTTGGGCAACAACAAATCGGTGTCTTTTCACCAAAGCCAGATTAAATGTATTCCCATCAGAAGTGTTAAATGGCAGACTGAGAGGTATTCCTTATCAAAATAGGATTTGTGTGTGCTCTCAGGATGTCAAATGCATGAGGCATATTTTATTGCACTGCGGGCAATATGATCAAGCTAGCGAACTATTGATTAAACCACTATTGGCAAATTGGCCGGGTCAATCTGAAGCCTACTAGTCCAATGATATCACAGTGGCCGTGGCAAAGTTTATTTCAGTAGTCATACGAATCGAAGATCAACATACCCATGACTAAACAAATAACGCTTTGGTCTCCCTTCCCTGGGGGGTTGTCTGTATGAATCTGTATTTTACTCTGAATCCATGTTATGGGTCGTTGGACCACAATAAAGATTATTATTAATAATAATTTGGTCAAGAAAGCGGCAAAGATAGCCCAGCTTTACCACTCTGTTCTAAAGACCGCTGAAATAACGTGTGCAAAGTCATTTGAACACCAGATGCATCATATGCCTACTAAAAGCATTAATGTTATATACAGTCATACCTCATGTTACGTACGCTGTGGGATGCGTACGTTTGGGTTACGCACCGTGGCGACCCGGAAGTAACGGAACGCGTTACTTCCAGGTTTGGCGGTTCATGCATGTGCAGATGCGTCAAATGATGTCACACGCATGCGCAGAAGCGCCGAATCGCGAGGCGCACGTGCGCAGATGCGGCTCTTCATGATACGGACATCACGGGTTACGAATGGGGCTCCGGAACGGGTCCCGTTCGTAACCAGAGGTACCACTGTACTTAGTTCAGATTATTTCAATAACCAAGTTAATCCAAAGGTTTTGTGTGTTGCATCAGACTATTTCATTGCTGACTAAAGCTTTGGCCCATACAAATGAGCGTCCTTTTTGGCTGTCAGGTTGATTTATCTTAAAAGGTGCCTATTTCGCCTTTCTCTCTTTGCCCTTCTGGCAGGACTCGGCAATTATTTATGGACACTCTTTGGTACTCCTTACAGCAGGCCTTCTCAATTTGTGACCTGCCAAAGCAAACACAGCTACCAGCGTAATTTTGTGACCTGCCTTGACAATTGCCACCATTTCTGTGGTCTAAGGCAAGACACACACAAGGCGGGGGCAGCTTTAGTGACCCCCGGTGGGGCAGCATACATGGAGTTTGATGTGGGGGATCACAGTCAGGCATGCCTTCGGCACTGCGTTTCTAGGAAAATATTTTTAGGTACAAATTTGGATGTTTTGGTACATTTGTCACAAAATTCACCTTGGAGAACCCCTGCAGAGCAGAAATAGCTCAGTTTACCTAAGCTATCTTTTATAAACACCGGGGGAGAAGAAAAAGGGAAATAAAGGAGGAGGGAAACCCAACTCATAACAAGAGAAGAAAGAATACGCGACTGGAATAGAGGAAACTGCCCTATACTGAGGAAGGCTGTATATACTCTATACCTTTAAAGAGCATTCAATGCATGTTTTTCCCCTCCCCTTCTAGGAATTTTAGGCACTATGGTTTGATAAGAACTGCTGGGAACTGTAATGCTGTGGGCGCCCAGAATCTTTGATGGGGGAAATATGCTTCAAAGGTATCATGCGTACCTGTCCTTAGGTTCACATAACATAAGATGATCTCAGTAAACCAACCCTGGGTGGGAAATGAGAAAACAAACTGGGGAATGCAACTATTCAGGACAAATATTATCTGGATATCCTGGAAGTGAGAAAAAGATGGCCACCGTAGAAAAAAAAGAACCTAGAGTGGAAGCACCCGCAAACTCACGTTCTCTGTCCATTGGCCAAACATTTCCTCGTCTATTCAAGGAACCACAGCAAGATAAACCCAAGTAAGACTATGAGGGGACATTCCTGAACAGAGCAGGAAGGATTTGCAGAGGGACAGGTGTGGCGAACCAACCGTCTGGATAGCAAACGCTTTAGATGTTTTCAGGGAAGCAGCAAGAGAGTCTTTAGGAATGCGAGGAGGAGGCAGCAGGCTTTCTCGATTTCAGAGTTTCAGCTCAGCTTAGTTCCTCCTCCCCATCCTGCCGCAATCAGATACCGCTGTCAGGATTCAGTATCCATAGAAAGTCGAAGGATAGAAAGACTATATAACCTGACCTGATCAATACGGGCTCGTCTGGTTAATATAGGCTCATATCCCAGTTGAGTCACAGACAAACCGAGCAGCTTTAGCTGTGAAGTTATTCTCTCTCAGACTGAGGGTTGTAGCAACCAAGCGTTGCTCAGAGTAGACCCACTGAACTTAATGGTTATGTTCATTAATTTCAGTGGGTCTTCTCTGGAGTAGGACCAGCACTGGATTCCATCCTTAGTTAAAGTGTTCCTCTTCAACCATGCCTTTGGGGGGCATGGTTAAAGTGTTCCTCTTCAACCATGCCTTTGGGGGGAGGGTTAACGTTTTGCCGCTTTGTTTTACTTATTTACTTGTTTTTATCCTGTATTTTATTCTGCGAACCACCCTGAGATCTTATGTTGAAAGGTGGCATATAAATCTAATAAATACAGTGGTACCTCAGGTTACATACGCTTCAGGTTACAGACGCTTCGGGTTACAGACTCCACTAACCCAGAAATGATGCTTCAGGTTAAGAACTTTGCTTCTGATTAAGAACAGAAATCGTGCTCTGGCGGCGCAGCGGCAGTGGGAGGTCCCATTAGCTAAAGTGGTGCTTCAGGTTAAGAACAGTTTCAGGTTAAGAACGGACCTCCAGAACGAATTAAGTTCTTAACCCGAGGTACTACTCTAAACAAAACAAAGAACAAAAAATGGCTGCAAGCTTCCATCAATTCAATTAGTGCACTAATCAAGAAATAACAGCAATTAATCAGTGCAGCCGAGATGAAAGAGTTCAGCACTATGCAAATCACCCAAAGGCAACAGACAATCAAATGAGTTTTAATTCATCAACTAAAGGATTAATATATCTGTGTCCGATTAAACCAATTGTTTGGGGGGGGGGAGGAGCATGCTTCCTTCAGTTTAAGAAGTTGCATGTGCACCAGGGATAGTGAACCTGTGGCTCTTTTACCTGTTGCTGCACTATGGTTAAATTCATGCCACATGTTTAAAGAACAATGCTACCACTTCAAAAACTCATGGCTCCCAAGAATTATGGGACCTGCTACAATTCCCAGGGCTCCTTGTGAATAGAGATTGACCGTTAACCACTCTGAGAATAGTTAACTCTGTGAGTGGGCATGAGATTGCTTTGAAGTATGGCATGAATGTGGCCTGCAACTCCTACCATCCCCAAGCATTGGCCATCCAAACTGGGACTCATGGGAGCTGCAGTCCCAACAAGTTCCGGGCGGCTACATCCCCATCCCTGAATTTAGCAGGCGTCATCTTACAAGAGCCATTCCCCTCCTGCATAAGAGTGAAGGAGACTTGATTCCGAGACAGTGCCTGACAACTCCAAGATACTGACTAGAGCCAAAGTTGCTTGGCTTCAGCAAGGTGATGGCTTCGTGGACCTTCAAATCCCGCCCTGGCAGGGCTTTCAACATACTGTATTGCCCCCAATATAAGCCACACTCCCCCCGCCTAAATTCCAACTGTGAAAAGTGCAATTCGTGACCTTACAAAAATGGGCTTTTACGGTATCGCTGCTGAAACAGACATATGGTAAAACGAAACGAAAACAAAGTTTAATCGCTGATTTGCGAGCTTGAGATTGTTGTGCAATTTATTCTGTCGTCATTCATTGCTTTCCCCGTATTTTACAGTGCAGTATTGATTTTTTAATTTGCATTTACAGTGCTACGAACAGATGTTTAACCCACTTGCGGGTCCTCTCTAGTACCCATAGGATTTTCTTCCACATTTGCCATTTACGGGTGTGAGTGCGTGTGGAATTTTAAGGGAGCAGCTTATATTTGGGTATTGTTTTTCTTCCCCCTTTCCCCGCCTTGAATTTTAAAGGTGCGGCTTATTTGTGGGTGCGGCTCATATTCGGGCTAATATGGCACATTTGCACGTATGTTACAAATAAACAACTTTTTCTCAGAGAAACGGATTGCCTGTTTTATCAGGGAAGCCAGGTTGGACAATTAAAAAACGGTTTTTAATAGACTCATCTAAGCAACCAGCTCATTCAGGAGTTCCAAAAGATATATGTATGGATAAGGCTTTTCAAATCTGAACTTTTCTTGGCTGGATGTTAATTCTATTCAGATTGCTGGGAAGAGCAAAAACGCTGTACATACTTTAAAAAACAGCAACAGCTGGACAGCAGCCCCCTCTGCTCCCACTTTCTTCTCCAATAGCTGCTCTGGGCCAAAAGATCCGCCACAGCTGGTGAGGGCAGGCGGTGACAAGCCTAAACGCTGCCCGAAAGGATATCCCGAAGATCAGGACTACTTCAGCAGGTGCTCCGAACCTGATCCTCTAGTGGAGAGCGCTTCAGAGCCAGAGCTTTATGTCCTGGGGACTAACAGTGATAGCAGCACACTTCTGTTTGTTCCATCAATGGCAGCACATACACCCCCGACCTCTCTCTCTCTCTCCTGTTTCTCGGTCTCCTTAACCTTTTAGGCAGCCGAAGGTAGAAAGATTGTCGTTGGATATAAGCCAGTGCAAGCTCAGTCCAAGTACGTATGGGGAGCCTGTAGTCTTCTGGGTGTTGACAGGTTACAATGGGATGCGGGTGGCACTGTGGTCTAAACCACTGAGCCTCTTGGGCTTGCCGTTTAGAATCTCGGTGGTTCGAGTCACTGTGATGGAGTGAGCTCCCGTTGCTCTGCCCCAGCTCCTGCTAACCTAGCAGTTCGAAAGCACGTCAGTGCAAGTAGATAAATAGGTACCACTGTGGCGGGAAGGTAAATTGTGTTTCCGTGTGCTCTGGTTTCCGTCACGGTGTTCTGCTGCGCCAGAAGCAGTTTAGTCCTGCTGGCCACATGACCCAAAAAACTGTCTGTGGACAAATGTCGGCTCCCTTGGCCAGAAAGCAAGATGAGCGTTGCAACCCCATAGTCACCTTTGACTGGACTTAACCGCCCAGGGGTCCTTTACCTTTTTTTTACCTTTAGGTTACACTACAATTCCCATCAAACGTTCCTGCTGAATCCTGGCCATAATAGCTGGGGCTGATGGTGGTCCAACCACTTTTAGAGGGGTACCCTAACCTGTCCTAGGCTACCCTCTTCCATTTTCAGAAACTGGAGATTACCAAGCTGTTGCTGATTCTGGAAAGCATATATTTTGAAGGCTATCTGAAAAAGTTCAGTTCCTTTTTCATTTATTGCGGGGCAGAATATTCTGCATTAATCTATCCCCAAGCTGTAGCTTGCAGACTGATCTTAGTGCATATGTGCTCATACGTATATTGCACTGCATTCAGTAGAGCATACTCTTAAGATATCTGTGTATACAGTTGCAGCCTTAATTAAAAGCAACAGGTGTTAAGACATAAGAATACTGGATTCTTTTTTTAAAAAACAGGATACATAAATAGAACATAAATGGAAAGGATTTTTTAAATTATTTTTTTACAGTATGATATACAACAGCTAACATTCTCAATTCTAACACAGTCCCTCCTAGCAAATAAAGAAGGCTGTTTCTTCTTTTTCCCTTTTGGTCAAACTTACACACAGCTATGCACTAATCTTTCCTGTGGGATCCACTCTCCCCTTCTCTTTCCTTTCAAGAGATAAAAGTCAAAATAATCCAAGTCGGAGAGGAGTTATGCATTTATACCTGACCTTCTGTAATGTTTGCAACTACGTTATACATTGCTTAATTTTTATTACAAATTCTTAACCACCTTTCCTGTAAAGGTTTGAGACTGTGCAAGGAGAAAGCAAACAAAAGCTTACTTCTGAGTAATCAATGTGTGATTTAAAATCTGCACATGAATTTACCCAAATCTGATTATACCCTGATGCCATGACACTTGCTAACACAATCTCCTGAAACAAAACATAATGATGGAGTACGTTTCATTTGAAAATATAAAACTCAGTAGTAAGTGCCCCACACCTCTCTCGAATTCTTTGGAATTAGAGGGTAGTCTGGAAGACACAGAGCAGAAATTTAATCCTTTATTTTCATATAATATATATCCAATATTAATTAGTCCTAAAACACAGGATTGCATTGTGCACCAGATAGCGGGTCCCAAAGACTTACCAAGATCAGCATCACAATTGCCCTTACCTATTTAAATGTGTGCATCACCTGGTCCTCAACATTTATTGCTGGTAACTTGACCGCCCACCCAGAAGGCAATCAATGACCTGCCATTGGGTATTCATGGAATCCAAATCCCACTCCCTATGGTGGTGCAATGGTGGTGTGGCCAACAGCTGCTTCATGCTGTTAGCTCTCCCTGGCAAAGACCCTAAGGGCTTAGGATGGGGGAACTACACTTATTACAGAAGTCTGCTGCCAGCTGGGAAGAAGGCAGGGGTCTGAACAGCCAAGAAAACCACGCTGCATTTATTTCACATCCCCATTGCCAACATTCCCAGGAGACCAGCTGCAAAAGGCAGTTCTGTAGGGTGGGGACCACAAACCCAAGGACCACCATGTCAAACTAAGAGCGCCGGGCATTACACGTGAAACTTTTGTTTTCTTCCCAGCTCCGTCTGTGGAACGCTCTCCCCAAGGAGGTTCGGCTGGTGCCTTCATTATACACCTTTAGGTGCCAGGAAAAACATTTCTCTTTAACCAGGCCTTTGGTTGACTGACATCCAATGCCCTTTTAAAATGTGTTGGGGAGAGGGGGGGTTACTGGGCTGTTCTTATTTTTTTTTTATTGTGTATTTAATGTTTATAACAGTGTATGTTGTGATTTTATCATGTGAACTGCCCTGAGACCTGTGGATATAGGGCAGTATAAAGGTAAAGGTAAAGGGACCCCTGACCATTAGGTCCAGTCACAGATGACTCTGGGGTTGCGGCGCTCATCTTGCTTTACTGGCCAAGGGAGCCGGCCTTTGTCTTCAGAAACGCTGTTTACATTCCTGCCAGAGCGGTACCTATTTATCTACTTGCAGTTTGACATGCTTTTGAACTGCTAGGTTGGCAGGAGCAGGGACCGAGCAACGGGAGCTCAACCCGACATGGGGATTCAAACCGCCGACCTTTTGATCAGTAAGCCCTAGGCTTTGTGTTTTGCCTCATCACCTACTGCACACTGTCAGGAATGCCATTAAGACCTGCACTCGTGTGTCTATAGTAGAAAGTCGCAACACTTCAATATGTTCAAAACTAAAATACCCTATTTGTACTCCTGGCCTAAACTACAAATACTTTTGACCTGTCATGATGAAGTTTGAACTAAAAGCTAAAAGATAAAAATAAGCCCTGTGAAACTTAATACAGATTGCCAAGACAGCATGTTGCTTTGAAGTTAACACATTCCCATCATCTATTAACTCCATTAACGTAGTATAAGATTGCACATGGAAGACCGAGAACAGCTGGTTTGAAGTCTTCAAAGTCAATTTATTAAGTAATAACATGTCAGACATCCCCTTACATAACCCTTTTGCGTGGGTGTTAAAACGAAAACAAAAACAAAAAGTACAAAAACAAGGTTATACCAAACCTCTGGTTTGGACAGTTCTGAGGTTCATTTGCAACAGCAAAGCTGTTCTGTGCTTGGGTTACAGCCATGGATGTTTCCCTGCTGCATCCCTAGACTAAAATTGGGTGCTTCATGGCAGACATGCAAAAATCTGAATCTTGCACATTAGAGGGTCATAAATCATAGCACAGCTTACTCAGGTTGCAAGCTTGTGTTTAAGCAGCTGGACCAGCCGAGACGAAACGGAAAACTTTTAAAAAGTTAATTTGCAGCCCGATAGAACAAATTGATGCTCCTGGTTCATGCCATTTGTCTGTGGGCATACGCACGATGCTAGTATCAAAGGTTCGGGGGTAATTTATCACCACTTCCAATAGCCACAGATATGATGGTCACTTCAATAGCCACAGATATGATGGTCATTGAACTTTGTGGTCTCTTCCTGGAGCAACTTGGGGAATCTTGGAAGACACATGTCCCATGTGCTGTAACATCAAGGTGTATATACCCTTTCCTCACTTAAATGCTTTATTCCTGATCTGTTCTGTTATAGGGTTGCCCTATTTCAAGCAGGGTGGATTTGATTTAAATCAAATCAAATCGATTTAAATCACTATTTAAATCACTAGTCAGTAAGACTTCATTTAAATCTCTCCCCTTTTTTACCGAAAGACTAATTCTTGCTGTTATCATCTTAATATTTACAACCAGATGAAGGTTTCTTTTTTTTTGGAATAATAAATTTTCAGAGTAGTTTTTACAGTTATATAAAAAAATTACTGATTTGGTTATACTATTAGAAATACATAGACCGATAATTATGAAATTATTGTGAGGTTTAATAAGTTAATTGTTTATATTTGGACAACTTTTCTGCTGTACTTTATTGAAAGGAGAAAAACAATCATTTCCTTAATAACAATTTAAACATTTATTTAAATAAAACAATAACATTATAGTATATGTATCCAAGTTTGTTAACTGATGTGGTTAAACAATTTTTTTAAAAAAACTTTGACTGAGTTTTAGCACACATGAAAAACTAAAAACAAATCCTTATTTCCTGATGAATAGCCTTTGAACTATAATGTAACTTAAATAGAAAACTATCTTTGGAAAGATTTTTCCTCCAAAAGAATTTTATTTTAAAAATCCTATTTAGATTTAAAAAATCCTATTTAAATAAATATATATTGATTGATTGATCCACCCTGGCAGCAACAGGCAGTGGGGTAATGAGTGGGCTTCCAAAATCACCGTCTAGGAGGCAACAAGGAAGCGGCCGCTGAACAGCGCTTTTGCTTCCCCTGGAGAACAGACGAAATCCCAGACATTTAATATTAAATTGAAATTTTTCCCCAGGGCACCAATTTAGCCCCACCCCCCTGACATTACTGGAATTTTCCGGTCTATATGGCAACCCTGTCCGTTATCGTTGAGAGCAAATTATGAAAGCTTTTCCTGTGCCCGGTACCGTTGAAATAATGGATGAATTCAGGCAGAGTCAGGGGATGGAATCAAAGGAAAAAGTGCAAGTGAGTATAGGATGGAGAAAAGGAACCCAAATTTCTAACCTACATTTAAGTAAGTTGCTGCCCATCGCGCCCCCACAGAGCAGAGGCGGGGGGGGGGAGGTAACAACACACCTAGAACACAGCAGGATTGTGACATATTAAACCACACTCATCATTTAACCCAACATCTCACAAGGTTTCTGGGGAAAAGATCAAATTTTGATGGGCTTTTAAATGGAAAGCAAAGCTAAGGAGCTGGAGAAGAATATTGCGGGAACCAGGTATCAAGCAACTCAGAGTGCAACCTATTAGAAAAACGTTGGATTTGTTTAGTTTTCGGTATCCCGTTGTCTGCAGTGTGCATACACATGTCTGTCTCCCTTTGCCCATTTGCTCACAAGTCTAATTACTACCCTACAAACTTCAGTTATTAACCCCCCCCCCGCCGCCAAAAAAAGAGGGGTAATGTTTCAGTTCAAAGAAGACCGAGAAAAAATAATTCAAACATTTGTTTTATTTCAATATTTCCACGATGCTTCTCAGAGTTACCCAAATAACTGGAGCAGGGGTGGGGAAAATTGGATGCAACTTTAGGACTTGGCAAATATGGCAAAGAAATGGCAAACTTTCTCAGTGAAGAGATGCTACTTTTAAACTCATGAGTACACGCTGTATCTCTTTGGTTTTAGGTTCACCAGTTACACAAGAAGGGGGAATGGTATGTGCTGCAGAAGGGGAATGGTATGTGCTTCCTTTTGTTTCAGGGAAGGCAGGCAGTGGTTCCCAGTCACAGCAGTGCTGAATCCTAGATTTCACTTTTTTTTTAAGGGATAGTCCTTAATTCTGCCCTTGAAAAGACCACCAAAAATGGCTTTGAATGTGAAAGAGAGATGAGCTACTCTCAATGTTATCGCTCCCTCAGTATGCCACAGGTCCTTTTTTTACGATGAGATTTATTATTATTAATAGTTACAGGTAGGTAGCCGTGCTGGTCTGCCGTAGTCGAAACAAAATTTTAAAAATTCCTTCCAGTAGCACCTTAGAGACCAACTAAGTTTGTTATTGGTATGAGCTTTCGTGTGCATGCACACTTCTTCAGATATCTGAATGCCTCCCAGTAGATAGATATCTGAAGATATCTGAAGAAGGAATTTTTTAATATTATTATTAATATGCAGGTTGGGAGTGTGTGTGTGAACCACGTACTAAAGGTGGGCTATAAATGCAATAAATAAGCTCTACTACTTAAGGAAACTGGAGGGGCAAGCTGGATGGAGATGTCAGTCGCCAACCTGGCATCCAGAGATCTCCATGGGGTCGCAATTGGACCCACAGCAGTTGCAAAAATATTTTTGAACACTGGACTGGATGCAAAAGCAAGCCCTGGTTGTGATCCTGTGTCCCATGGAGTCTGTGAGAGGGGAGGGGGACCGAAAGTAACAAGGAGTCCCCGTCCCCCCCGTTGCACAATGCTACGTGCATTGGGTTGATTAAACCTATAAAGCCTTGAACGGCACAGGATCGCGATACCTCAAGGACTGCCTCTTTCCATATGAACCTACCCGGACCCTGAGATCATATTCTGAGGCCTTCCTTCATGTGCCTCCACCTCGAGAGGTGCGGAGGGTGGCAACACAAGAACGAACCTTCTCCGCAGTGGCTCCCCGTCTGTTGGAACCCTTTCCCCAGGGAAGTTTGCCTGGCGCCTTCATTATACACCTTTAGGCACCAGGCAAAAATGTTCCTTTTTAACCAGGCCTTTGGTTGATCTGATTTACATCCTATGCCCTTTTAAAATGTGTTTTTTTGGGGGGGGGCTACTGAGTTGTTTTTTTATTTTTATTACGTATTTTGTGGTTTTCTGTGAACCGCCCTGAGACCCCCGGGTATAGGGCAGTAGATAAATTCAATAAATAAATAAATAAAAGGCTGGTGGTTCCAGCCCCACCCAGGAATGGCTGGATTTCTACACTGCAGGGAGCTGGATGAGTTGACTAGACGACCCCTGGGGGTCCCTTGCAACTACTCACCTTGCCACAACCCGGAGGCCCCCAGAGGATGAGCGAGGGGATTTCGTGCGCTTCCAGCAGGGAGCGCAGGAGCGTCTGTTCGCCCAGCACCTGATCCTGCCCCACGTAGTCTCCCAGGTGGCTGGGACGCAGCTTGTCCGCCAGGGGCTTCCCTTCCAGCTTTCGGGCCAGGCTTTCCCCGCCCAGCTCGGGGCCACGCGCACTTGAGCCCCGACGATCCTCCCAGTCCGGCTGTTTCTCTCCCGCTTGCGCCCGGGATGGAGATGGAGACGCAGCAGCAGCAGCAGAAGCAGAGACACCCCGAGGTGTCCCGGGTTTCTCTGCCCCGGAGCTCCTGGCCTTGTGGAAAAGGGAGAACAGCGGGGCTGAACTGGGGCTACCCTTCCCCGCGCGCTCTTCCCCGCTGCTCCTCTCCGGGGAGTTGGAGAGGCGCATTTTCTTCCGGCAAGACGCGCCCATCCCCGCGTCCTTTGGGCTGCTGCTGCCGTCGATGCCGCTTTGCTCCGCATGCTCTGGGACTTCGCCTTGCTGCTGCAAACATCTGTCCAGATGCGAGTTGATGACGCCGGCGGGGAGCTCCCGCAGGCAAACGGGACAGCTCACGAGGAGCTCTTCCTGCGCGCCCGCTCCTTCCATTTCCAGGGCCAAGGAAAGGGAGAGGAATCCCACGGAATTAAGGCTGTTCCCTTGGCTTCTCCCCCTTCCCTCTTGGGAAGGGACACGCTTTAGGGATCCTCTCCAACAAGAGCCAAACAGCAAAAATGAAACCAGAAGTTGAGCTGTAAGAAACTTGCCCGGGCAGGAAGAAGAGAAAAGTCAACACCTCCTTTTCCGACAAACCCAGCGGACTGTCGGGAATCGTAGTTCTTTATGCGGGAGGAGCGTAAAGGTCCTGTCGGGCTCGACTGAGGCTTGAGAGGAGGACGGGAAATGCCATAATCGCTAACATTTGTTGTGCATAATGTGCACAGCCTTTTATACAAATTGGACATACCTTTTACACATTACTTGCCTCAGTACTGTGCAGGGGTACTCAATGGGCAGGTTTTTCAGTCCAAGAAGGTTGCCTCAAGACAAGAAGATAGAACTGCACACACCTCACCCACCCCCAAAATTTGGGGCGAACTCATGTTCAGGGATTTGGCGTTTGTGAAAGCTTTTGTACACTAAGCATCATCCTCGTGATTATTAGGGATCAGGCCCTAAGGAATGTCCGTGATCAAAGACTATAAAGTGCAGTTGTGCATGCTTTTGAAACACTGTGTTTCAATAGACACATGCAGGTCTGGCTGCTATGTTGTTCTGAATACACGGCTTTGCTGGATGCTAAATTTGCCACCATATAAACACTTTCTGTTTGTTTCCTTTTATTGCAGACAACAGACAGGAGATATCAGGGACCACTCCTATTCGGTACTATATGGAACCATGATGGACAAACACGTAGTAGCTTACCATTCGAAATTCTATAAGATCAACCGGATGGATGAAATGAACACGCGGTATTACAACAGCAGGGAGGACACTGTGGCGTTCTTCCAAAAACTGGAGACAGTCAAAAGTGAAGAAGAGGTATGTGAAGATTACAAATGTGCACACACAAACACAGAGTCATCCATTCACACACAGCATGAAGTAAACACTTGTGTGCATATAAAATGTTACAAACTATTGGTCTGCTTTCTGTGGCATCAGATGGTTGTTGAACAGAGAAGAACATATTATCTTCATGGCCAGTCTTGATTCAAAGGCTGATTTGACTAAGGGTAGTCAAAAAGTTGGTCCACTTGATGATTCCTAGAGTAGAAGAGTGGCTGGGTACAAATAAAATTATTATTATTATTATTATTATTATTAGATGTCATGTTGCACGCAGGTGTAGGGTTGGAGATAGCTTTGGAGAAGGTGCCCGCTTGGGAGATGGAGCTACAGAAGGCTGTGATGGTTTGAAAGTGGTGTATAAATAATTTCAGTAAATGAATACAGTTGAAAGCAGTTGGATTAGTTGGAGGAGGCGACAGGACTAAGGGCTTATGGTTTCCGTGTTGCCTATGTGAAAGTTTCCAATGGATTGAAATAAAAGGTGCTGTGAGGTTTTGAGGTGTCTTACAATGTGTGATCACGTGGTTATGACCGTATGTGATTATGTCTGTTTTGAAACCAGCAGGACTGTTTCAGAGCACGTTTGTGTTAGAACACTGTACACTGGTACCTTGGCTTAGTTGACGAACAAATCGGTTCCCGAACGCCGCAAACCCGGAAGTAAGTGTTCCGGTTTGTGAACGTTTTTTGGAAGCCAAATGTCTTTCGGCTGTCGGCATTGTTTCTGGGGCCAATCAGCCAATCAGAAGCCGTGCCTTGGCTTTCAAACGTTTTGGAAGTCGAACGGACTTCCAGAATGGATTGAGTTTGAGCACGAAGGTACCACTGTATAATTCATTTTGGTCTGCTGTATTGCCACAGAAATGGTTGGGCAAATGTAAGGTTTTAAACATATGGGCATTGCTCCTATGTTTTATTGCTGCGAGTGACTGGGCAAATTCTTGAGCGTAAATTTGGTGCAGAACGATTGTGCAGTCTAAGATTACAATTTTTAAGGTCACTGACAGGAGGTTTATTGTGTACATGTTGGGTTGTTTCAAAGGGCAAAGGAAGTAATTCTGAAAGATCTTTGCACTTGGCTAATTGTGAAGGGCACCGTATTTTTCGCTCCATAGGACGCTCCGGACCATAGGGCGCACCTCATTTTTAGAGGAGGAAACAAGAAAAAAATTTTTTTCTGGTTTTCCTCCTCTAAAAGCCCTGTTTTGTTTTGTTTTTTGTTTTGTTTTTGAGGATCAGCTAAAAGTTTTGCAGCTTTTTTTGCAAAGGGAAAAGCCCTGGGGTTTGGGGGGGGGGGTTTGGAGGATCAGCTAAAGGTTTTGCTGCTGTTTTTGCAAAGGCAAAAGGCCTTTTTTGAGAATCAGCTAAAAGTTTTGCAGCTTTTTTTGCAAAGGGAAGAGCCCTAGGGGTTTTTTTTGTTTTTGTTTTTGTTTTGAGGATCAGCTAAAGGTTTTGCAGCTTTTTTTGCAAAGGGGGAAAAGCAAAGCTCCTTTTGCAAAGGGGGAAAAGCAAAGAGGAAAGGCCCCATTTTTATGGGGTTTAACTCACATTTCTGAAAAATCTTAAGGAAAGGGAGCCATTTCTACTGTTTTCAGACAGATAATCTAATCAGCCAGTCACATGTCCTGGGGAAACAAACAACCTCCCTCTGCAGCACATTCAACAAAGGAGGGCGGGGCTGAAAGGGAGCCGGGACTCTTATCTCTCTCCCGATCTCCTGCTGATCAGCTGCTGAGCGGGGTCCTTTCAACACTCCCTTTTCTCTTTGTAAAATAAAAAGCACAATCTGCTTTTGGCCCCTGGGCAATTCAGCTCCAGGGACCACCATTCGCTCCATAAGACGCACAGGTATTTCCCCTTACTTTTCAGGAGGAAAAAAGTGCGTCTTATGGAGCAAAAAATACGGTATCTGAAATTAATCTCACACAAGGAGCAATTGCACAACTTTCCTCTAGGTGGAAGTCTCCTCCACGTCGAGCACTCCACAAAATACCGTCCTGCTTCTCCCATCCACTTTTTGCTATATTAAAGGGAATCATGCAGGAGCAGTGACGGCAAGTTTCACCTCTGGTTTTAATTAGTTAAAAATAGTTTTCATTAAGAAAAGAAAAAGCCCTGCATGGTTACTTCCAAGTACATGTATTGCGTTTGGATCGTGGTGTTGACTGCTAGGTTTCAAACTGTATTTCATATGTATTTTCCTTCTACATACAGCCGCATTTGGGTCAGAACTTTCATATTGCTTAAACTGGGGTTGGGGCGACAGGACAGATGTGTGGGCAAGAAGGGAAAACACAGAGAAACCAGGGAACGGTTTAGATTCTTAGATCACGGTCTGCAGTTTCTTGAAGATGGACTTCTGGCAAGTGATGGCTGCACCTCACAAGGGTTGGAAGGAATGTTTTTGCCATGAAACTAAAAAACCTCATCAGGAGGGCTTTAAACTGACTTATGTGGGGGAGGGAGACAGTGGTCCTGAAGGTAGGAGTCTATCAAGTACTGAAGATGATCATCCAAATGTCAAGGACCAAATGGAGCAAACAGCACACAGACCTAGTGGTGGGAGGAAAATATCCTTAAATAAGAGCCATGGGGGAATGATCAATGGTCTTCAATGTCTGTATACTAATGCAGAGCATGGGAAATAAACAAGATGAACTTGAGCTCTTGGTACAGAAAACTAAATATGACATAATAGGCATCACTGAAACCTGGTGGGATGAGTCTCATGATTGGAATGTAGTAATAGAGGGATACAATCTATTTCAGAGAAATAGAAACAGGAAAGGAGGAGGAGTAGCGTTATATGTCAGGGATGTGTATACCTGTGAAGAGATCCAGGATTTGAAACTCCAAAGCCAAGTTGAGAGTATCTGGGTCAAAATTAAGGGAGAGAAAAATAACAGTGATCTCATTGTGGGAGTTTACTATAGACCCCCAAGCCAAACTGAGGACACAGATGATGCCTTCCTGGAACTGATGGCCAAGCATTCAAAAGGAAGTGAGATAGTAGTAATGGGGGATTTCAACTACCCTGATATTTGTTGGATGTCAAACTCAGCCAAGAGCATGAGGTTGAACAGATTCCTCACTGGCCTTGCAGACAATTTCATTGTCCAGAAAGTGGGAGAAGCAACAAGAGGATCAGCCATTTTAGATCTGGTCCTAACCAATAGTGATGACCTGGTTAGTGGGGTAGAAGTGGCAGGATCATTAGGTGGGAGTGACCATGCGCTACTGGAGTTTATTATACAGCGGAAAGGAGCAACCAAGCATACTAAGACTCAAATTCTAGACTTTAAGAAAGCCGACTTCAGAAAATTTAGGGAAATGCTGGGTGAAATCCCATGGACAGAAATACTAAAAGGGAAGGGAGTTCATGATGGTTGGGAGCTTGTTAAAAGGGAGATATTAAAAGCACAACTTCAGGCAATACCAGTGAGACGGAAACATGGAAGGTGCCTAAAGAAGCCAGGGTGGCTATCTAAAGAACTTTTAATTGAGTTAAGATTTAAAAGGGATATGTACAAAAAATGGAAAAGGGGGGAAACCACCAGAGAGGAATTCAAACAAATAGCCAGTACATGTAGAGACAAAGCCAGAAAAGCTAAAGCACAGAATGAACTCAGGCTTGCTAGAGAGGTTAAAAGCAACAAAAAGGGCTTTTATGGGTATGTCCGTAGCAAAAGGAAGAACAAGGAAACAGTGGGGTCACTTAGAGGGGAAGATGGTGAAATGTGAACAGGGGACAGAGAAAGGGCAGAACTCCTCAATGCCTTCTTCTTCTCCAAGAAAGAAAATAATGCCCGACCTGAAGAATATGGAGCAGATGATTCAGCACGGGAAACACAGCCCAGAATAAGTAAGGAGGTAGTACAGGGATACTTGGCTAATTTAGATGTATTCAAGTCTCCAGGGCCAGATGAACTACATCCAAGAGTATTAAAAGAACTGGCAGAGGTGATTTCAGAACCACTGGCAGTAATCTTTGAGAATTCCTGGAGAACAGGCGAAGTGCCAGCAGACTGGAGGAGGGCAAATGTTGTCCCTATTTTCAAAAAGGGGAAAAGAGAGGACCCAAACAATTACCGCCCAGTCAGCCTGACATCAATACCAGGAAAGATTCTAGAGCAGATCATTAAGCAAACGGTCTGTGAGCACCTAGAAAGGAACGCTGTGATAACTAAAAGTCAGCATGGGTTTCTGAAAAATAAGTCATGTCAGACTAACCTGATCTCATTTTTTGACAGAATTACAAGCCTGGTAGATGAAGGGAATGCTGTGGATATAGCCTATCTTGATTTCAGCAAGGCCTTTGACAAGGTGCCCCATGATATTCTTGTAAAGAAGCTGGTAAAATGTGGGCTAGGCAATGCTACCATTCAGTGGATTTGTAACTGGCTGACTGACCGAACCCAAAGGGTGTTCATTAATGGCTCCTCTTCATCCTGGAGAGATGTGACTAGTGGGGTGCCACAGGGTTCTGTCTTGGGCCCAGTCTTATTCAACATCTTCATCAATGACTTGGATGATGGGCTTGAGGGCATCCTGATCAAGTTTGCAGATGACACCAAATTAGGAGGGGTGGCTAATACCCCAGAGGACAGGATCACACTTCAAAATGACCTTAACAGATTAGAGAACTGGGCCAGAGCAAACAAGATGAATTTTAACAGGGAGAAATGCAAAGTACTACACTTGGGCAAAAAAAATAAAAAATGAAAGGCACAAATACAGGATGGGTGACACCTGGCTTGAGAGCAGTACATGTGAAAAGGATCTAGGAGTCTTGGTAGACCACAAACCTGACATGAGTCAACAGTGTGATGCAGCAGCTAAAAAAGCCAATGCAATTCTGGGCTGCATCAATAGGAGTATGGCGTCTAGATCAAGGGAGGTAATGTTGTTGTTGTTGTTCAGTCGTTCAGTCGTGTCCGACTCTTCGTGACCCCATGGACCAGAGCACGCCAGGCACGCCTATCCTTCACTGCCTCTCGCAGTTTGGCCAAACTCATGTTAGTAGCTTCAAGAACACTGTCCAACCATCTCATCCTCTGTCGTCCCCTTCTCCTTGTGCCCTCCATCTTTCCCAACATCAGGGTCTTTTCTAGGGATTCTTCTCTTCTCATGAGGTGGCCAAAGTACTGGAGCCTCAACTTCAGGATCTGTCCTTCTAGTGAGTACTCAGGGCTGATTTCTTTGAGAATGGATAGGTTTGATCTTCTTGCAGTCCACGGGACTCTCAAGAGTCTCCTCCAGCACCATAATTCAAAAGCAAGGGAGGTAATAGTACCACTATATTCTGCTCTGGTCAGACCTCACCTGGAATACTGTGTCCAGTTCTGGGCACCACAGTTCAAGAAGGATACTGACAAGCTGGAACGTGTCCAGAAGAGGGCAACCAAAATGGTCAAAGGCCTGGAAACGATGCCTTATGAGGAACGGCTTAGGGAGCTGGGTATGTTTAGCCTGGAGAAGAGAAGGTTAAGGGGTGATATGCTAGCCATGTTCAAATATATAAAAGGATGTCATATAGAGGAGGGTGAAAGGTTGTTTTCTGCTGCTCCAGAGAAGCGGACACGGGGCAATGGATTCAAACTACAAGAAAGAAGATTCCACCTAAACATTAGGAAGAACTTCCTGACAGTGAGAGCTGTTCGGCAGTGGAATTTGCTACCAAGGAGTGTGGTGGAGTCTCCTTCTTTGGAGGTCTTTAAGCAGAGGCTTGACAGCCATCTGTCAGGAATGCTTTGATGATGTTTCCTGCTTGGCAGGGGGTTGGATTGGATGGCCCCACTCCAGTATTTTGCCAAGAAAACTCCATGGACATAAAAAAGGAGGAAGGTTTGAGAAGAAAGTGATATTTTCCAAGGCATGCACTGGTTCATGGGGTCACAGAGAGTCGAACATGACTAAGACGACTAAACAAACAACAATTTTCATTGGAGAAATGTAGGAGGCTTTGTGATTGTGTGTTCCTTTTGCAATATCATTTCCCAACCTGTTGCTCTTTGGTGGCTATGAGTTAGAGTACTTATGTCACAGACGATAAGATGGCCTGAGCTTCAAGGTATTAATGGACAGTGTCTAATCTCTTTAAATACACGGTGATACATCACATTCCCTTCGATACAGTATGCTGCGTATTCCTGATTAAACTGGAAGTCTCCCAGCTGTGTTGCACGTAGCTGAATGATTCATTCCGTACTGTTTCCAACACTGCCAACATTCCTGCTGCGTGGACCAAATGCTGATATGTACATATCTGGTAATTAGTACTGCAGCATGCTTTCATCCACTGATATTTATCCGGCCTGAAGAAACTAGGCTTACTTGATTTGGCTCGTTTCCGACATTTTCGTTCACAGAAACATAGTTTTGAAATTTTGCAATGAATTACATTACCAAAGAGCTATGAATCTATGTTACGGGGTGAAAAAAAGATGTGTGCAACACCATATCTAAATATAGGTATATACATTTTGAAGGGGAAGTTTTTGCTGGGTCCTAAAATAATTGCTTAGTTTGGAATTACAAATGGTTTGTGAAAGACATAAACCATGGGTAGGAAACCTAAGGCCTGGGGGTCGGATCCAGCCAATCGCCTTCTAAATCTGGCCCGTGGACAGTCCAGGAATCAGCATGTTTTTACATGAGTAGAATGTGTCCTTTTATTTAAAATGCATCTCTGGGTTATTTGTGTTTTTGCATGAGTAGAATGTGTGCTTTTATTTAAAATGCATCTCTGGGTTATTTGTGGGGCATAGGAATTCATTCATTCCCCCCCCAAAAAAAAAATATAGTCCGGCCCCCCACAAGGTCTGAGGGACAGCGGACTGGCCCCCTGCTGAAAAAGTTTGCTGACCCCTGACATAAACACTAATCCTACTGTACTGCAAATGTTGGATTGTGTTAGTTCCTTGTCCTACAACTGGCTATTCTGTTGTGAGAGATGGCAGCTGTAATGTTCAGTTCCATAAAAGATCTCACACTCTGTATCTCTGCTTGTTTTTCTAGGCAATTGTATAGGTTATGGTATTCTTTTAAAAATCCAAAGAAATGTAGTATAATCAAGCTCTGACATATGTACTGGTATTCCGAGCAGGTTCAACCCTACAGCCAGAACCATATGGCAGATTTGACACTGTGAGGCTTGCAATAGCCAGGGTGATGCCTTTCAAATGTTGTGGCATTCCAGCTCCCATCATCCCTGATCTTTGGCCATGCTGGCTGTGCCTGATATTGGAGTCCTACAACTTCTGGCGTGTACTACCTTATCTACCCCTGATCTCAACAAAGCACAGGAAACTGTGCTGTCTACCACTGAGTTCAAAAAATACATGACTGAATGTCAGGAATAATATGGTTGAATGGCAGGTAATGTCACCTGGTCAGCCTTCCTCACTATGGTGAGATGTATTATGTTTCGGCTTATATTATGGTGATTATTTCCAAATCTCCAACGCTGAGTGAGTGGAGTTCTGCTCGTGAAAGGAAATGTCTCCTCCCTCTCCCCTCCTTTCTCTGCACTCGCTCCAGATCTCCTCTGGAGGGTCCCCAACCCTCTCTAGAGCAAATTTGGAGGATGTGGGGGGGGGGAGAGAAGAGAGAAGGTTCCATCACACAACCAGAAATCTGCTGTGCAAGCAGTTAAGTAAGCACGTGCACATTTTTTTGAGAACTGTTGCTGTCTTTTGAACTTTTTTTGTGAAGCCTAAACAACCACATTACTCCTCAGTACTCCTAGTTTAATGTATCTGTTGTAGCGTGGGGATAATGATTTCAGCAAGTGATTTCAGCTCTCTGACATAGCAGGCAGGAGACAGCTTCTTCATGTAACACTCTTTATTCAGGCAAACAAGACTGGGGAACTAAGGAGAGGGAAGCTACATTTATAGGGACAGGAGACTGGCTAGAAAGGATACATTTTGGAGGGAACAATCTCAAGCAATCACAAAGCTGCCTTTTGATGGAAACCAATAAGACTGAGGATCCAAATGCAGCAACTTGAATGAACCAATAGTAGCTGTTCCTTCTGGAACAGGAAGGCAGTTACTGTCCCCTAATGTGAATACAGACAATAGTAATACAGATGTGAGAACCCTTGAATCAATACACAACAGTATCTCCAATTAGAAGAGAGTGATCAGTTTCTACACTATACTTTGGAGTGCTAATCAGAGCTCACATCTAGTGGGCTGAACGGGTTCTCCAGGTTCCAATTACAGGCTCCAATTTTAAGTGGAAGTTCTATTCAGTAGCATGTGAGAAGTGAGAAATATTAGCAGCTATGTTGGTCATTGCCCAATTTTAACATTTAACATATGTAACTGATTTTCGCCCCCTTTTTTGATGTCTCTGCCCTCCACCCACACACAAGTCCCTTGCATCTCCTTGCATCTTTCCCCCCTCTCCTCCCTTTTCAGCTCTTAGAGGGATAGAAAACGACAGAGCAGATGACTTGCAGCAGAAGTTAGGAACTGCTGAGGTTGATGCTCGCAACCCTGGCCCATTTGAGAATGTCAGATGAATTATCTTCCAGGCGAGGCTCTGCCCATCTTCTCTGCACCTGTTTCGTGCTTGTCACTGGGCCATCAGATTGCTTCCCATATATGTCTGATCGAGTTTGCTGGTGCATTCCTTCCAGCCGGCAGCATATCCATGCCTTCCTTAGCTTAGGTAGTGCTGGCTGGGCTGAGCAAGGCCATTGAATGAGCCCAGCAAATTTCTCCTAGCAATGCCCAAAACCTGCCCCCAATGCTAAAACACCCCCATCCCCCCAAAATGGGTCAAATTTCGAAAGGAAAAGCTGTCTGGATCGCTGGTTGCTTCAGCTTCGTAGCCTCATTCCTTTGGCACGTGCTGCGGACTCTGTTACTAAACCACAGAAGCAAGAGAAAGACCGAAGTATCTGCAGACACACAGGTAGCTGAAATGCTTTTGAGGAGGGTGGACGCATTTCAATAACAGGCTTGCCGTTTGATACAGAGTCAACTGTTGATAGTTTGCAAAAACAGGTTATGGTGTCCAGGCAACATTCTCTTTATATGCTTTTAAAGATTTTCCTAAGTGTATATCTTCTTTTAGGCTTGCCGTATTTAAAAAAACTGATAAAGATGCAATTTTAGAAACTGGAAGAAGGGGATAGAAGTGCAAGATGGTGTATTCTTGAGTTATATATCATAATAAGTTGGTGTAGAATTCCAGTCCAGTGGCATATTTTGTCTTCACATTTTGAAACGTTGCATCCTTCCACCTTCATGGCCATCCTAAATTCTCATTGATCCATGAAACATCCTCTAGTGACCTCTGCTGGGAGAGACAATGTTTGTAGTTAGCTAAACTGTTACTTGTACCATTCATTATCAAGTCAACCTGCTGTTTGAACCCTCCATCAGTTGGTATGCATGTTTTGGTCTCCTGCGTTATCTCCACTAAATAGTATTTACAATCGGACTTCTCCATTCCAACAGGCAAATTTCCGTTACTTCACCCATTATTCAGTAGAGATGTCACCATGTCTTCTCTTTCCCCTCTCCATTTCTCCAGGCAGGAACAGATTTCCCATGGGACCGATTCATATTTGATGATTGCAAAATGATGGTTTTATAGATGAATGCATATATTTATTTTTATTCCTCAGTTAAGGACTCAAAGCTGGCCTTGGCATGTGTAAGATTATTCAGCTAGGAAAAAATGGTAAGCATGGTTTCGTACAGTGGCGATGGAGCGGAGCAAATATAGGTGGAATAACACGTCTCTTTTGCGATCAAGTACATAGCTTGGAGATGCTGCTTTGCCCAGTGTTGTCACTGGAGACACAGCTGGCCTTCCAACTCTGGCTGGTTCACCAGTCATGGTTGTTCTTGGACCAAGACTGAATCCATAACCCATGTTCTGATGACCTTGCTCTTGGATTATTGTTTTATGTGCCCTACATAGCGCTGTCCCTAAAGGCTGTCTAGAAGTGGTGAAGAATGTGGCTGCCTGGTTCCTCATTGCAATTGCCGGACTGGAAGGTGTAACACCTATCCTTAATAATAATAATAATAATAATAATAATAATTTATTACTTTTACCCTGCGCCTCTGGCTGGGTCTCCCCTGCCACTCTGGGCGGCTTCCAACAGAATATTAAAAACACAGTAAAGCATCAAACATTAAAAGCTTCCCTAAACAGGGCTGCCTTCAGATGTCTTCTAAAAGTCAGATAGTTGTTTATTTCCTTGACATCTGATGGGAGGGCTTCCCACAGGGCAGGCGCCACCACCAAGAAGGCCCTCTGCCTGTTTCCCTGTAACTTGGCTTCTCGCAGCGAGGGAACGGGCGGAAGGCCCTTGGAGTTGGACCTCAGTGGCCGGCCAGAACGATTGCTATTACATGCAAACCTTCCACCCATTTTGATATTTATTGCACCTTTGTGTGCCCATCCAAATTTCTTGGGGAATTCTGCCATTTCCATATTGATTCTCTGGCATGGCTTATATGCTGGGCCATATAAGAAGTATCCTATGCTATGCATTTTAATTTTTGATGGCTTCTCTGCAACAGTGAAGTAAAAACATATTCTCCAAGTGTCCCAGTTTTCCAGGGACAGTCCTGGAATTCCAGAAGCCATCCCAGTCTCTGATTTGATCTTGGAATGTCTCTTTCCCCCCTTTTTCCTCCCCGCCACGTCTTGGATAACAATTAAAATTGGTGTGTGTGTATGTGTGTGTGTGCAGTTACAAAAGCAGAATCCTATTTATATGGAAAATAAAATCCATGCACCAAATGAATGAAGCTGCCATACGAATCCCTTCCTATAATTTTGAAGGAACAGGTCACCAATCCACTTTAAATTCTTTAATTGTGATGCTTCTGCAGCCAGCCATTTGTTAGGAAACGCAGGGAGTGTTGATTCATTTATTGTAAATGGAGCCCTGTTGTTGTTGTTGTTGTTGTTATTGTTGTTGTTTACATCCTGCCTTTTTCCCTGACAGGGACTCAAGGCAGCTTACTGCTAAAATGTTATTTCATTTCATTTATCTGTGGAAAGTGTTGCACGTGGTCTTTCCCCTCACACGTTTTTCTTTACAACAATCCTGCGAGGTAGGTTTGGCGGCGAGGTTGTAATTGGCTCAAGATGACCGATGTAGATGTGTCTATGATGTCTTTGTGTGCAGTGAGATCAAATGTGGGAGAAGCTTCCTGATGAAGTCCAGGATGTTCCCTACATTCATTGGAGCAATGTTGGGTGGGTAAATAAAATAAAAAAATAAATGCTGTAAACCAAGCATTTCAACCACCCAGCTGTAAGCCACCCAACTTGGCCAACAAGACTCAAAGAAATGAAAATGATCTCAAAGGCCCACATTGTGAAAAAGAGAGAATGTGTACATTTTGATTCAGTTAAATACAGCTTGCTAGAAAGGCAGATTGTGACACAGGTCTCAGCATGTGCGCTTGTCAATCAAAAGAAAGACGTGTTTCTCACATTGCTTGAGGCTTGGCATCTGTTTCCTCTTACATGTCGCACTTGCTATGTGTTAGCCACTTGTCTGCTGAATAAAAATAAGATCTAAGAATTTGTTAATTAGTCCCACCAGATCTGGATGTCTGTGTACGAGCACTTCATTACTACTCTTTATTCTTATCTGGTTACATTCAGCGACCTTGAAGGGAAACCTGACCCCATAGCTATATTCCAAAGTCACAAAGGATAACACAACATTCACCAAATGCCATTAATTCCATAATTAATGTGTGTGTGTTCTACGAGCCATGGTATTTTCAAACACTGTTTCCGACTCATGCCAATCATAGAAATGTTCCTTCTGGAATTGCATCTTGAAATATTAACTTGTTTGAGTTTTGGATGCATTTATGATAGATAGAAAGGGCAATGAACTGTGACCACCACTGACCAAACTGTAACTAGTGATGCCACAGAAATGTGTAGTTCAGGCATAGGCAAACTCGGCCCTCCAGATGTTTTGGGACTACAACTCCCATCATCCCTAGCCAACAGGACCAGTGGTCAGGGATGATGGGAGTTGTAGTCCCAAAACATCTGGAGGGCCGAGTTTGCCTATGCCTGGTGTAGTTAATCAGTTTGGAGGCCAAAAATAACCCTGTTCAAAAATGACCAGTCTTTTGGTACAAATTTTTGATGTTGGGAGAATTGCATCACAACATTTGGAGAAATGCAGACGTTAGAAACTGGCATCAATGTATTTGATGCTTTACAGAATTACATAGTCAAAAATAGACAGACCGTGCCCCCAAGGAGCTTACAATCTAGAATAGACAAAGTTAAACTCAACAAACGGAGGAGAGGAAGATATTAGTTTAGGACGAAGATGGATATGGACCAACCTCTTTAAAAAAAGAGATTACATTTGCATGTGAGGATTAAAATGATAAGCATGGTACAACCAAGTACATTGTAGTGGCAGTGGAAAACTCCCCATATTCATTGAGTGCTTCACTTTTGTGAGAGTTAAAGGACCCCTATATTTTTCTGCGCAAGACTGATTTGTTTATTTAAAGAAGCAACAAATATATCCATACCACTTTCTATCCGCCTGACTCTCATTAGCGTTGCAGCACTTCTGGCAGCCAAGAGAGACCTTAAAATGAACTTAGCTCTCGTTTACACCCACTTTAAATCCCTTTTACATTGCCAGAGAACGAAGAGGCTTTTATATACAGTATGTGAGAATGTCCCTGGCCCCTCATTGAATGGGTTAGTCTCATTTCATTCATCATTCGTATTTTGGTAGAGTGATTCTTCATGCCATCTGACTGGGTTACGTGCCCATGTGGAAGAGCTAGGTCAGTTTTTTATCTGTTAATCATAACGTGGGTTGGATGTTAACAGTTGGTGTAGGTCTCTTCTCCCACATTATGTGTAGCTTAATTCTCAAAACTCTGAAAACCTTTGAGCAGCAAGGCTTCATATCATTGTAATGTCTATTTCCTAATGCACCTGAGTATTCCATTCATGTTTTAAAATAATTGGGTGGGGTTTAAAAATTCTTTATCCTCAGACATTTTTTTTTGACAAATTTCCATCAACGCAGCATATTGTGATGCTGAGTAAATTCAGGAAAATAGCATTAATTGCCAAAGATTTGGTGTTTTTCAGTGTTAGCTACATACTAAATAACCAGTGCCTTCCTGGCAGCTTAGTGTATAGCTAAATTTCAAAAATGCAAAATGTTGTGCTTGTTTTCTACAGAGAAAACTACCGGTATACTATCCCTTTAATGCCTGAAAGAGCATCTGCACCTCCATCATTCTGGCCGGACACTGAGGTCCCGCTCCAAGGGCCTTCTGCCCATTTCCTCACTGTGAGAAGCCAAGTTACAGGGAACCAGGCAGAGGGCCTTCTCGGTAGTGGCACCCGCCCTGTGGAACGTCCTACCACCAGATGTCAAAGAGAAAAAACAACTACCAGACTTTTAGAAGACATCTGAAGGCAGCCCTGTTTAGGGAAGCTTTTAATGTTTGACAGATTATTGTATTTTTAATATTTTGTTGGAAGCTGCCCAGAGTGGCTGGGGAAACCCAGCCAGATAGGCGGGGTATAAATAAATTATTATTATTATTATTATTATTATTATTATTATTCACTTGAATTGACTTTGTGTACTATGTAGAGTTTTGAATGCTTAGGATATGATTGCATACCTTCCAACATTTCTCCAATTAAAATAGGGACGTTTCCATTCCATAATGATAATTTTACTATTTATACCCACACATCTTATTGGGTTGCCCCAGCTCCCTGGAGGAAAAGGTGGGATCATAGAATCATAGAATCATAGAGTTGGAAGAGACCACAAGGGCCATCCAGTCCAACCCCCTGCCAAGCAGGAAACACCATCAAAGCATTCCTGACAGATGGCTGTCAAGCCTCCGCTTAAAGCCCTCCAAAGAAGGAGACTCCACCACACTCCTTGGCAGCAAATTCCACTGTCGGACAGCTCTTACTGTCAGGAAGTTCTTCCTAATGTTTAGGTGGAATCTTCTTTCTTGTAGTTTGAATCCATTGCCCCGTGTCCGCTTCTCTGGAGCAGCAGAAAACAACCTTTCACCCTCCTCTATATGACATCCTTTGATATATTTGAACATGGGATATAAATGAAATAAACGAATGAATGAGTTAACATACCCTCCAACATTTCTTGGATGAAAACAGGGATGTCCTATTTCACAACAACAACACCAACAACAACAACAACATTTTATTATTTACACCCCAGCCATCTGAATGGCACTCTGGGCAGCTTCCAACATACGTAAAAACATAATTAAACATTAAAAAGCTACCATACAGAGCTGTCTTCAGATGCCATCTAAAGTTACTTATCTCCTTGGCTGGGAGTGGGGGTGGGGGTTTGCTTCCCAACTGCCCGTGTTTTAATTAAATCTTATGACAAGATTTAATTGCCAGTCTGATTAACTTTTGTACATGGAATGAGGGAGACATCTTTTCCTTTGTGCCAGGCAGCGAATTGTCTTGGGTGGGGACCCACATGTTGTGGGGAAGGAGGGGAGAAATTGACTTTGCCACGGCTACTGGTACATGGACAATGAAGTTTGTTAGCAAACAGAGGAAGGTAAACTGCTCTGAGTTACGCTTCATGGATGCCAGCATCAAATAGAGAAGCAGCCTGTCCGGAACTTGGGAAGGAAACATTAAGGTTGCAGTGACCTCCAGTGGTGGAAAAATATCCCAAGGATAATGGTTCGTTGACATCTGAAGCTATGCACGGAACAGGACAGAACTTTTCAGCTGTGTTAGGGATTTTCTGACCCGAGAGTAACAGTGGAACTTACTTTCAAGTAAATGTGTATAGGATAGCACTGCTGTTGTGTTTTCGTGTGATTGCTGGTTTCACTTTTTCTTTGAGTCTTGTTATGTGTGGTGATGTTGAGGATTTTAAAAAGTATAAACCTACAACAAAAAACAGTTCCGAATCCAAATATCAAAATTGCTCTGAACCTCCTGACTCCCCCCCCCCCATCCCTTCTGTGGTGATGTTGAGGATATATCTATATATGAGAATGATTTTAAAAAGTATAAACTTACATCAAAAAACAGTTCCGAATGCAAATATTGAAATTGCTCTGAACCTCCTGACTTCCCCCCATCCCTTCCATGGGTCCTAACGGTATTATTTACAACTGCTTATCAATACTTATCCAAATTTTTATTCCTTCTAAATTATCCATGCTTTCCATTGCTTTGCAAGTGTGGTTAAAATCCTGCTAATGTTTTAACCTGCTTACAGTGGTCTCGTAAATAAATTATAAACTTTTCCCATTCCTTGTTAAAGTTCTTGTCTTCTTGGTGCTGTTGGTTTTTCATTGCGTTTTGTAAATTTGCGTTTTTTTTAAATTTGATTCCGTAATCCATTTTGAAAGGTATGTGTAAAAGCACTAGTACGAATAGTAAGTAATAAACAGAACACCAAAGACTGGCATCAGCATCCAAAATTCAAGTGCTTCAGGAATATCAACTATTGACGCCAGCCCTGCCCCCTATCCCCATACCAGGCAGCTGAGTCTGCAAGCTGACCGCCATTTAAATTACCCACAATGCCTGTAGCATACCGCGCCTTCTGTGATCGCTTAATGAGGGGATGTTTCTTGGTCTGACCTTTTCTGCAGTTAAAGAAAAAAAGTTTATCGTCATTCCAGCATACAGCTGTATATAGGCAGTAAGAAACAGCTGAAAAAGGTTTAACTTCATGACAAAACAAATATTATTTTTCTTTATATCAGGCCATGTGGGTATTTTGCATTGGTTGGAAAGCTAATGGAAGGAGATGTCTGTTTGTTTAAAAGCTTTTCATTCTGTCCTCCAGTCACTGTAGAAATTCAGGGCAGTGCACAATTAGATAGATCGGAAATGTAGAAATAAAACAACAGGGCAAATCTTAAAATATGTACTAAGTTATAACAATGTATCTGTGAGGCAAGTTCTATATGGAGAGCTTTTTAGAGACAGGTTGCCACTACCAAAAAGATCCTTCTCTTTGTTGCCACCAGTGCTGGATTTACGTATAAGCTAAACAAACTATAGCTTAGGGTCCCACTCTCTACCTGTCCATAGAGAAGCATCATTTCAAATATATGTGTCTACCACAGTCACATCTCATTTTGCCATCACACCACCATGGGCAGGCTTGTAGTGTGCACACCGGCTGTTTTCACCTTCTTTTCAAGGTTAATCAGTTAAAAATAGAGGTTTGCAGAATCCAGCTCTAGAAACTGTCATGCAGAGCTTCCAATATCTTTTCGGCTAAGGCACACAGCACCTGCTTACTGTCTGCGTAACCTGTCTTCAGGGACTCCCTGGAGACCACGGTCACGTACAGATTAAGGATGTGGCTTTGAGGTCCAATTAAATGCTTCTTGTGGGCATCTAGAAATAGCCTGCCTACTTGTTGGAAATTGGAAAGCAGGGGGGGAACGTGGCTTGCGCAGATGCCAGGAGGAAAAGGTGGCAAATAGAGCGCCCCTTGGATGGGCTAGACATGTGCTTCCTTCCATGTAGGGTTTGTGCAGTTGTAACACGGACATCAGGTTTCATGTCCACGTGAGAGATAATGGACCTTTGAAGAGATGTTGACAGCGTTTGTGCATCATGGAAATTTGGAAACCTGTAGCTGTCAACAGAGCAGCAGGTGCTGGTGCAGCAGAAACTCCAGCTTCTGACTCGGAAAGTGGTGGTGTAAGCTGGCCTTTGAATCCTGTGTGTTCCGGCGAAAGTACCTTCTACGCATTTGCCTATTTTGAGCCGTTGCTGTTTCCGTGATGACTTTTCTCCGCGTGTTGTGTTTTTGAAACCATTAAAAACAGCTGCGTTCCAGCCAAACCCAGCAAGTAAAGTTTTAAAGGGAGGAAAGATACCTATCCCCAAATGCTCTCTCTCTCTGTGTGTGTGTGTGTTTGTGTGTGTGTGTGTGTGCATGTGTGAGACTTTCATTAGCCAGATTCCTGCCTAAGGGCGAAGTGGAAATCAGCTAAACGCTTCCTGCTGAAGAATTGCAATAACTTTGCTACCATTTGAGATGTGTGCTGTTGATGATGTGTGTACGGCAGAGGGCCTTCTTGGTGGTGGCGCCCGCCCTGTGGAACGCCCTCCCATCAGATGTCAAGGAAATAAACAATTACCTGACTATTAGAAAACATCTGAAGGCAGCCTTGTTTAGGGAAGTTTTTAATGTTTGATGTTTTATCGTGTTTTTAATATTCGATTGGGAGCCGCCCAGAGTGGCTGGGGAAACCCAGCCAGATGGGTGGGGTATAAATAATAAATATTATTATTATTAGTAGTAGTAGTAGTAGTAGTGCTAACAGCATTTTATTTTTAAGGTTGCCTTGTACTCTAGGCTATGCTGTATTTTTTACAACACTCTGCCCGGTTCCCTGTAACCTCACTTCTCACACTGAGGGAACCGCCAGAAGGCCCTCGGAGCTGGACCTCAGGCTGGACGATGTGGGTGAAGATGCTCCTTCAGGTATACTGGACCAAGGCCGTTTAGGAATAGCTGGGTTATGAGGAAAAGAAAGCAAGGAAAGGAGAACTGGGAACACTGAAATGGAAGGATTGGTTGGTGGGGTGGGAAGTAAAATGTAAACAATGTTTTGCAGCAAAGAGCAACTTGCTTGAAATCTACAACCCGACCTGATCTCCCCCTGGCTGTGCCAAGAATTAGAACAGAATCGTATTTTAAAACAGATGTCACTCAGGTCCTTAGGAAGAGTGTAATAGTAGCCACAGGAGTAAACAGATACTGAGTCCCACCAAGTGACACAAATATAACCTTTTGTAGGATTCTCCCCTCTCCCAGAGGTCAGTGGATCAAAATAGCAGCTCTGCCCTGCTCCCTCGTGCCACACTTGCACGTGAATGCCCTGTAGACAATACGGAGGCACCAAAGACCCCACAGTTCCCAGTTTGTATGGTAACCAGGAAAGAAGATGGAGAAAGGTGGCTTGAGCACTTAGAATCACAAAACTGTAGAGTTGGAAGGGACCCCAAGAGGCATCTAGTCCTACCCCCTGCAATGCAGGAATATTTTGCACAACACAGGGCTCAAACCCACAACCCTGAGATTAAGAGTCTCAGGCTCTACCAACTGAGCTGAACATGCGAGCTGAAAATTAAACAGCAGGGTGCCCAAGGACCCACAATGTGTAGGCTATGGGAAAGAAAACAAAAGTGCTCCAAGAATATTTGTTGTTCAGTCGTTCAGTCGTGTCTGACTCTTTGTCACCCCATGGACGAGAGCACGCCAGGCACTCCTGTCTTCCACTGCCTCCCGCAGTTTGGCCAAACTCATGTTAGTAGCTTTGAGAACACTGTCCAACCATCTCATCCTCTGTCATCCCCTTCTCCTTGTGCCCTCCATCTTTCCCAACATCAGGGTCTTTTCTAGGGAGTCTTCTGTTCTCATGAGGTGGCCAAAGTATTGGAGCCTCAACTTCAGGATCTGTCCTTCTAGTGAGCATTCAGGGCTGATTTCTTTGAGCATTGATTAGGTTTGATCTTCTTGCAGTCCATGGGACTCTCAAGAGTCTCCTCCAGCACCATAATTCAAAAGCATCAATTCTTCGGCGATCAGCCTTCTTTATGGTCCAGCTCTCACTCCAAGAATATAGTAATCCCAAAATGCTACATAAGAAAAGGGAAAAAAATAGTCAGACCGCTGACTTTTTAAGACAGGAAGGCTTATACTCATACTTTACTACTAAAGCAGAAGCTAAATAGACTATAACTCGGAGCCAAGTCAGAACATGGTTACTGGATTTTACTGGACTGCGGTCAAAGAACTTGATTTTGTAGGAGAAATGAAAGCGTTTTTCTCAAACGACCAGGCACTTTTCTTGCTCAAGCTCTGGCTTTTGGCAGAGGCCAAACCAAATAGTGTTGGAGTTGCTGAAGCTGATGAGCTGCAGCAGTAGCTTCTAGGATAACATAGGTAGGTTCCAGCTTTGAAGCTTTGAACCCCTGAGCTACAGCTTGGGTAAGGGCATCGTCTAGGGTTGCCGTTTTTGAGCTATTTTTATGGGGAAACGGCAAAAACGGCACTGCCGACATGGGCTGCCGTACATCTGGATTTTCCAGGACATTTTCCCACTTTCCAACTTGACACTGCTGCTGATTGAAGTATTCTGGATATCTCCAGGAATATAAAGACGTATGGCACCCCTTGTGTGGTCCTCAGTCGGATCCCTATATGCATGTTGTTAATATTATCTGAACCGAAGTGTGGCTAGATTTGCATCTTGTCAGCAAGAAGGGAAAACCTGGTCTAAGTTAGAAATAGGGTTTCATTCAAGCTTATCATAAAGAAACCTTTTTTAAAAAAAAATCCCTCTAAGTCAGGGGTGAACTGTCCCTTGGACCTTGTGGGGGGCCAGACTATATTTTGGGGAAAAAATAAAATGAACGAATTCCTATGCCCCACAAATAACCCAGAGATGCATTTTAAATAAAAGGACACATTCTACTCATGTAAAAACACGCTGATTCCCGGACCGTCTGTGGGCCGAATCCAGTTTGTCTACCTATGCTATAAGTGGTCTATTTATAACTTGCCTGTGTAATTCTGCATTAATTTGATAGTGCATTAATTTGTAATGTTATATGTTAGTGTTTTTATAATAATTTAAAATGTGCAAAAAAAAAGGTTGCAAAACCATGGTTCTTAATGTTTGTCAGAGATGCCAACTCCCTGGAGCCCTGGGTGCCCGAACACCCACCAAATTCCCCATGAAGGGGCCAGGTACCCACAAATTGCATTGCCAGGGCCATGGCACCCATGGTCATGGGGCCAAGTTGGCACTCCTAATGTATGTGTCTTATGATACAATCCTGAATAAACTGGTTTTGAGTACCACCGGGTAGTACTACAGAGCTGGTATGTTAGGATTAATGGGTTTCAAGATGGTGACCAAATTAGATCTTACTGGTAGAATGTGTGGTGTGGGACAAAGAAAGCAACTGAAAAGCTTCATGTAGATTCTTAACAGTCTTATTGAAGCATGCTCCCAAACAAAATAAAACTCCACTAACTATTTCTCTATTGTCTCAGGGCATTCTGACCAGTGTGTGACTAAAGAACGAGTCTATTTATTTTCTTTACCGTATAGGAAGTTGGGTAGAAAAAACTGGAGCTGTGTTTATATATACTCAAAATAAATAGTATAAGTGAATACTTGATAAATTGGAAGAAGGGAGAAGTAGAGCAGGTTGACAATAGGATGGCAATCTTTTAGGAATCTGAAGGATATAAGGGATAGTGGACATAATCCACCAGAGCCTTCTTTGTCACATATTGCACAAGGCCATGGAATTTCCCCAGTGATTTCTGCATCCACCACTTGTGGCAAAGGGGTTTTGAATAGCATCCTCTTAGTTCTACAAATAGAACGGGGAGTGGGGGAGAGATAGAGCTGATGGGGCCAAATTAGGGGACAGGAGAAGAGGGCCTCTGAGGTAAATGGAGAGTCTGTTTCATAACAAGATGCTGCTCTTCTCAAGTTTCTCCATCCCAAGAGTGGAACCACTTGACACAGCAGCAATTTACAGCCAGTCTTTCTCCATGAAAAAGAAAGGCATTCCCCCCCCCAAAAAAAACCATCAGTCATTTGGATTATTTCTTGTCACCATTAATTAAAAGCCGATCTGTCCTTTCCATTTGCAGTAGGGGTGGGGGAATCTTACGTCCATTTCCCCTTCCTCCTGCCATATTAGATTCCTGGGTTACATATCTATAGCCTATTCCTTAAATTTTGGTGGATTTTGTAACTTTAGAAAATTACACTCTAGTTGCACATGCATAATTTTGTGGTGGTTGTTGTTTGGTTCAACAATATAGAGGGCCAGGTTCAACTACACAGTTGCAGTAGTAGGAGACAGCACAAGTACCTCTAGGACAATGGAGCTTATCTCCCTCTTCCCCCCATGGCCCCCACCCCCAATCAGTTTTGGGGGGTTAGGTATACCCCCAGAATGGTGCATGGAGGAGGAGAGGGGAGATTGTTCCATCAGGCAAGCAGAAACTTGAGCTGATTTAGCAATCTCCTTAGTGCTTCTTCAAATACCATCCCATAAACCTTATTGTGTCCAGCTATACTTTTACAATATAGTCCAGAGACTATACCAGAGCCTGTGATCTCCAGATGGTAGACTACAACTCCCATAATCCTTGACCATGCTGGTGTGGGCAGTTGTACAGATGGGAGTTTGAGTCCATCCACATCAAAAGGGTGATGGGTCCCCCAACCTCAAAATGCAGATCTCACAGCACAGCAAAATAAGAACCATTAACTTTAATGGAACATAGTTGCAGATAAGTGTGTATAGGATTAAAGCCTAAAGGTGTGTGCAAGTGTGTGCATGTGAGCATCTCTGTGTGCACACATGTGCCCAAGGAGAGCCATAAAGGCTGTAGTTAAGTGGTAGAACTTCTGTCTTGCATGCAGAAGGTTTCAGGTTCAATTCCTGGCAACTCCAAATAGGGCTAGAAGAGACTCATGCCTGAAACACTGTAAAGCTACTGGCCAATCAGCATAGACAATCACGAGCTAGATGGACCAATGGATGGGTTTGGTATTAGGCAGCTGCTTATGTTCCTATAAAGAAAAGGTTGGAAAGTCCGAAACAACCAGGATTGAAAGCCCCACATCTAAAGGGAAAAGAGTCTGGGACAACACTGAGATGGGGTCCACATTTTGCTCCAGTGTTAAGAAACCCAAAGGCTCACATCCCCATTCCCCCATGAAGCTCATTGGGTGAGCTTGGGAACGTCAACGCCTCTCCGTCTAACCAGACTCACAGTCTGGTTGTGGTGATAAAATGGGGATGAGGAGAGGTCATGTACATCTTGTTGAGCTCCTTCGAGGAAAGGTGGTCTATGAATGCAATAATTGTTGTTGTTGTTCAGTCGTTCAGTCGTGTCCGACTCTTCGTGACCCCATGGACCAGAGCACGCCAGGCACGCCTATCCTTCACTGCCTCTCGCAGTTTGGCCAAACTCATGTTAGTAGCTTCGAGAACACTGTCCAACCATCTCATCCTCTGTCGTCCCCTTCTCCTTGTGCCCTCCATCTTTCCCAACATCAGGGTCTTTTCCAGGGAGTCTTCTCTTCTCATGAGGTGGCCAAAGTACTGGAGCCTCAACTTCAGGATCTGTCCTTCTAGTGAGCACTCAGGGCTGATTTCTTTGAGAATGGATAGGTTTGATCTTCTTGCAGTCCATGGGACTCTCAAGAGTCTCCTCCAGCACCATAATTCAAAAGCATCAATTCTTCGGCGATCAGCCTTCTTTATGGTCCAGCTCTCACTTCCGTACATTACTACTGGGAAAACCATAGCTTTAACTATACGGACCTTTGTCGGCAAGGTGATGTCTTTGCTTTTTAAGATGCTGTCTAGGTTTGTCATTGCTTTTCTCCCAAGAAGCAGGCGTCTTCTAATTTCGTGACTGCTGTCACCATCTGCAGTGATCGTGGAACCCAAAAAAGTGAAATCTCTCACTGCCTCCATTTCTTCCCCTTCTATTTGCCAGGAGGTGATGGGACCAGTGGCCATGATCTTAGTTTTTTTGAGAATGCAATAAAGAAACCCACAAATTTGTAAATAAAGTGATCACAAGAAGGACATCTTGAAATTCTGGTGCTATCTCTTTGAAAGGAATTGTACCTCAGGAAGATTGCCTAGAACTTTGCAATATTTGGGGAAGGAGGGGGTATGGAATTGCATGTGGGGATTAGGCTGCAACAGAACAATGTCAAAAGTTTTGCTGATTAAAAAATTATTGGGCAAAATGTTGGGAGCATTTGAAAAGTCTGAGGCAACTTTTGCGTTGCAAGGACTTACAAATTAAAAGTAATGGTTGTGGTTAACAGTTTTACTCAGAGTGGAGCCACTGCAATGAATGAGCATAAGTTAGTCATGTTCATTAAGTTCCACAAGTCTTCTCTGAGCATAACATTGTGGAATACAATAAAAAAATTTCCTGTTATACCTTGCTTAACCCTCTTTTCTTACTGGATTCCTTTAGCCATTAAGTACTGCTTGCCAGAAGTGCATTAACCACGAAAATGTTCAGATCTCTTGGTGAGATAGTGTCTTCCCTTTTATCCATACAAATTTCACAAGTTGCCGAGTTCTTTTCCCATGTCTTTCCGTTCTCCATTCCATGCGCACTTAATGCTTGTGACCTATGAATGGCATTTGCATTGAGCCCTAAAATGTTGGGGTGGTGGTGGTTGGGTTTGTTTGTTTTTTGCAACGTTTTGGAAGAACAGTATTACTTTGACACAGAACATTAAGGAGGTTAATGAGACTGCCAAGGTGTAGCGATTTTGGCCAGGCGGGAGGCTACGTCCTGTTCTATTAGTTCATGAAAGAAACCAGCTGTGTTTGCTGGACTGGCACCAGATCCAGCCAAGCCTAACTTTAAAAACAAACAAACAAAACAAAACAAGCATATTGCTTCTATTAAGACCTCAAGCCTATCAAACGGCAAAAGTATGCCTAAAAATATGAGCAGGTGTGAGAAACGGGATGAAGCAGGTGAATTGCTCTCTCTCTGTATGTGTTTGTGTCATTCTCTCCTTGTGTGTGTGGACGCGGGTGGCACTGTGGTCTAAACCACTGAGCCTTTTGGGCTTGCTGATCAGAAGGTCAGCGGTTCAAATCTCCGTGACAGGGTGAGTTCCCGTTGCTCTGTCCCAGCTCCTGCCAACCTAGCAGTTCGAAAGCACGCCAGTGCAAGTAGATAAATAGTTATCACTGTGGCGGGAAGATAAACGGCGTTTCTGTGCACTCTGGCACTTGTCACGGTCCTCTGTGCGCCAGTAGCAGTTTACTCATGCTGGCCACATGACCCGGAAAGCTGCCTGTGGACAAACGCCTGCTCCCTCAGCCTGAAAGCGAGATGAGCGCCACAACCTCATAGTCACCTTTGACTGGACTTAACTGTCCAGGGGTCCTTTTTGTGTGTGTGTGTGTATAGATAGTTATAGTGAATCCAGAATGAGGCTCTGCATTTATGTACATTTATGTACATTTATTTCCTATTGGAAGAAAATGCGGGCTATAACAATGAAAAGAAATGAAAGTGCCACAAAGATAGGAAACTGTAGTAACAGAGCTTGGCTCTGGAAACATTAGGTCTGAAGGTCAGATTTATATGTTCAGCAGAAGCAAGTGGTTAAGGTTTCCCTAGACTGTCTCTGGGGTACAGGTGTCAGGGGTGTAGCAAGAGGGGTGCGGCTCGTCCTGGGTGTCATCCCTGAGGAGGTGACAAAATGGCACACTGAGGGAGGCGACACTTACCGCGGGGCCTGGCCTGCAGCGCACCAAGCCACGCGTCTCTCCTGGGAGTGACGCGGTGGCTCGGGCCCCCGTGCTGCCCCAAAGGGCAGTGTGGGGCTTGCGTCTGCCAGCCGGACTCCGTGGGCCCCTCACCGCGGCGTCCCCCTGAGCGGATCGCCGTGGTGCTCCCGTGGGCGGCTTGCCCCACTCCTACTGCTCCAGGTGCCAGAGCAGCTAGCTACGCCCCTGGCAGGTGTGTTTGAATGCTCCCTTGCAAATAGCGTGCCATGCATTTACAAAAACATGTGGGAGAGAAGAAAAGCAGTTATACTGTTCCCTGTGGCTGTTCTTATATGTGCGGAAAGGGTTTTTTGTTTTGTTTTGTTGTTGTTCAGTCGTTCAGTCGTGTCCGACTCTTCGTGACCCCATGGACCAGAGCACGCCAGGCATGCCTATCCTTCACTGCCTCTCGCAGCTTGGCCAAACTCATGCCAGTCGCTTCGAGAACACTGTCCAACCATCTCATCCTCTGTCGTCCCCTTCTCCTTGTGCCCTCCATCTTTCCCAACATCAGGGTCTTTTCTAGGGAGTCTTCTCTTCTCATGAGGTGGCCAAAGTACTGGAGCCTCAACTTCAGGATCTGTCCTTCTAGTGAGCATTCAGGGCTGATTTCTTTGAGCATTGATTAGGTTTGATCTTCTTGCAGTCCATGGGACTCTCAAGAGTCTCCTCCAGCACCATAATTCAAAAGCATCAATTCTTCGGCGATCAGCCTTCTTGATGGTCCAGCTCTCACTTCCGTACAACTACTGGGAAAACCATAGCTTTAACTATACGGACCTTTGTCGGCAAGGTGATGTCTTTGCTTTTTTTGTTTAGATTTGCAATAATTCAGCATGCAATACCCCATTGGTATCCTAGAGTGGTATATTCCAATGCCAAGGCTTCATTCTGCTGAATGTATATTCAAGCCCGACGTATAAAACACTAATATGAAATCCAAACCATGAAAAGAAGCTGGCAGGGTGACAGCTGCAGTGTTACTAGGTGGAATGTCAAGGACAAGGAGCAATTGCGTAAGAACGACCAAGAAGACAGCGAAAGTTAGAAATGGAACATGCAGATTAAAAGAATGAACTTTGCGCCGGCAGTGATTACATTTCTGCAAATTGAAGCCAGGTATGGATGAAAGACTTCGGCTGAATGCAATTCAACAATTAATCGAATCGTGTCGTAATTGAATGAAAAGCAGACTGGCTGCGGGTGCAACTATACCAAGCTCTAAAAGAGCTGTAAAGAAAAATAAATCTTTGGAGAAACATGTTATCCCGCATTCCCAGACAGAACGGAACGTGGATCCAGGCAATAATTTTTAAAAGAAGTGCTTGCAAAAACTGCAGATGCTAAGCACAGTTTTAAGAGGCATTCTGTCCCCATTTCCACACTCGGGAGGAAGGCCATTTCTAAAACGATGTCTGCTGAAATATGTGTATCTAAAAATAATGCATTTTCATTTTACCCAGATGTAAATGTATGGTTGGCTTACAGAATATATAAAACATTATAAAGCATCAAACATTTAAAAACATTAAAACGAATATCCTCAAACAATCTCATGAAATTTACAGTATTGAAAATGCATCCAAGTTTGACTCTGTAAAAGCCACTGTAGCATATTTATTTTATTTATTTCATAAAATTTACGAATCAATTGATTTTAAACAACAACACCCTCAAAGCAGCTTTCAAAAACGATAAACAATAAAATCAATTAAAAGAAATTACAACCCTACATTAAAACACTAGAAGTGGTTCACGTGTTGGACTAGGACCTTGGTACTCACCAAGAAGTTTGCTTGTATATTTTTCAATTTCTTTATATGATTTTCCAGAAACAATTGATTGCAAGCAGAGATTCCTAAATAGTGGAAGGAAGGATGTGATATCTATGTTGTGTGTGTGTGTGTGTGTGTGTGTGTGTGTGTGTGTATACATACACACACTCTTGTATCTGCTGAACAGGGGTTACTGGATTTTTCACAAATCCTTTTTCTTCTGTTGTTTCCTTATTGGTTTGCAAAGAAGTTGTAGTTCTCAAAACATTCCCAACACCGTCAAAGAGCAACGAATTTCCACATAAGGATATGAAAGCAAATTCCTACAGTGATAATTTCTCCCCCTCACCCCCGGTTGTTGCATACAGGTGATGTTACATGGTGCAGAAGTGTGGGAACATGATATTTACTCCGACAGGGAAACGATGCAAAAATTACTTTTCATTCAAATGAAATCTTTTTTTAGACATCTTCAGTTATTGGGGTTATTAAGTCAGAGAAACAATGCTTATTTAAAGGGCAAAGTTGGCTGCAGAAGACAACTTATGTTAACTTACTTTCACAATTTCACAAAACCATGGAGAGACCTGGTCGGAACAAAGACATTGGGTTCTTATCTCATTATACATGACAAAGCTATCTTTAGCCATCTCACCCCTTGCCTTTTCCTGTAAGACCAATTGCAGTCGTTAACAGTCGTCAACAGGTTTTCCACACCCATCAGCCAATCACCCATTCCCACCACCCTTCTGACTAATACCCCTCCCCACTCCCTCACTATATATAAGGGTCTAGTGACTTCTGCTTTCAGTGTATCTGAAGAAGTGTGCATTCAGATATCTGAAGAAGTGTGCATGCACACGAAAGCTCATACCAAGAACAAACTTAGTTGGTCTCTAAGGTGCTACTGGAAGGAATTTATTTTATTTTTTATTTTGTTTTTACTTTCACAATGTTTAATCTCAAATAACTTATATCTACAGTATTTAAAAAAACACACACACACATGTCTAGGATAGAGTTAGCAGCAACAATCAGAGAAGGTGGCGGAAATAGATCTAGGTCAGGAGCTCTAAAATTTAAGCTCCAACCACATTCCCTCAGCTTAATCTGTGGCAGTGAGTGAGGTTAAAGCAATTGGTGGGTGTGGTTGGAGCCAAAAATTGAGCGGAGCTGCTTCTCTCTCTCTCTCTCTCTCTCTCTCTCTCTCTCTCTCTCTCTCTCTGCCACCCCTTGTACACAAACTCTTTCTCTTTTCTGGCATGCTCTGAAAATCTTCCCCTTCCCAGCTTTCTAACTGCTCTGATGCCAAATATAGCCGAAAAAGTGACCAGCCAACTGTATTCCTGCTCATTGCTGTTACACTTCAGACTACTACTACGTACTATTACTACTACTACTATTACTACGACTACTACTACTACTATTTTGTTTTGTTTTGTTTTGTTTTGTTTTGTTTTATTTATAAGGTGCCCATCTGACTAGGTTGCCCAACCTATACTGATTCCCTAAGGTGTTAGAATTATTACTGAATTCCTTAATCCTTTGGTATTGATAAAGGACCTCACCTGATTTGCCTTGAAGATAATATTCTGAACAGCTGTGCGCCACAACCCTATGGAATGTATTAGTGCGTAGATTGTCTGAGTCATACCTCATTGATCAATCACACTGCAGGAGCCATGATTTGCCAATACAATCACATAACAGCACTGGTAATAGGTCCCTGCGTAACACCTCTTCAGTGGCATTTATACCTAGGAGAATGATAACAGCATTCAAACTTTGGCATGGGTGGAATCTACACACATATAAAAAGCACCGTGAAAATGCTTTTTTTAATTAAAAAAAACTTTTTGAAAAACACATTGAATTTTGCATAGCTCACTGTCGCCGTCTAGTGTCACATTTGTATATTGCACTTTACAAAACATTTAAAACGTTTAATTTGCAGCTGTATAGCTGAGTCCATGGGCTTGTATTCAGCATTAGTCAGAATCATCATTAAGCACTTTTGATGCCCACTGATTGCAATGGAAGTATGCAGAACATGCGTTATTTACCCATTGAATTAGTTAAACTTAAATGTGCTCATTTTTTGGCTGGATTGTACCCATTGCTAGAGAGTACCAAGGAAGCTTTCAAGACTGTTGAATGAGATTATTATTCAAATATAACAAATCTGGTTTACATCCAAGGATGTTTTAGTAGTGTGTAGCAGTTAATCACTGTCTGAGCATATTCTCAATGTTGGTGTATGCTTGGAGCATGATGCTGTTCACACAATCAAAGGAGAGCTAGGTAAAGGTAAAGGGACCCCTGACCATTAGATCCAGTCGCGGACGACTCTGGGGTTGCAGTGCTCATCTCACTTTACTGGTCGAGGGAGCCGGCGTACAGCTTCTGGGTCCTGTGGCCAGCTTGACAAAGCCGCTTCTGGTGAACCAGAGCAGCGCACGGAAATGCCATTTACCTTCCCGCTGGAGCGGTACCTATTTATCTACTTGCACTTTGACGTGCTTTCAAACTGCTAGGTTGGCAGGAGCAGGGACCAAGCAACGGGAGCTCACTCAGTCAAGGGGAATCGTCTGAGCATATTCTCATTGTTGGTGTATGCTTGGAGCAAATTTTCCCATGATCATGATGCTGTTTACACAATCAAAGGAGAGCTAAATACCTCTAATTAGTTGAGAGCTTTCCGGCGTCTCAGACCCAATCCACCTTTGATCCAAGGATAAATAACTTCCCCCAGATTCTACCTCCAAGTGTCTTACAAAATGCTGGTCATTCACTACAATAATGCACATTTAAAGAAGGTGGTTTGGACAGTACCCCAGTTTTAATGAACAAAGGAAACAGTAAGACTACCCACCAGTGTAGTGCAATTTTAATACTTTATGAAGGAGTTAAGATCCCCACTGAAGGAGCAATCTGAAAGCTCCGACCTGACCATCCTTACACAAAATTTTGATCAGTATAACTTTCCTTCCCATGGAAATCGCATTTGCTATATTTTTAGTTGATTCCGACAGAGTGAGAAGCCATTACTTGCATCCAATTTTCCACATAACTGCTTCTGACTGCTGTCCCTTTTAAAGTCTTTTCAGGCTATCCATCCAGAATTAACTTTCTTTTAAGAAAAGGCCTTTTGTGGTTTATAAATTTTTAAATGCAGGATGGGAGCTGCCAGAACAGCTTTGGAGAGCAACCAAAGATTTGAAGCAGTCTCCCTAACATGAAATGAGGTACAGCTCCAGCTGCACCTGGAGACAGTGCCTCTTTCATTCTCCGTCTTCGGAGTTATGACACCTCTGGCTTTCGCCTAAGAACATCAGGAATTTTCCTTCAAACTGGCTTCTTGGAACGAGGCTTGTGCACTATTAGGGGATAATTTATCACATCATATTTCTCTGACTTGAGAAATTCAGCTCTCAGCCCCCAGCCTCTTCCCCCACCCGCCTTCTTCTTCTTTTCAACAGAGTGGTATTAAAAAAGGAAAAAGAAAGAAAAACACGACAACAAGGGCTGCTAAACTCATGCAGGAATCTTCAGATGGGGCCAGAGATAATGGACAATGGGGACTACACGAGAGCTAACAGGCAGCAGGGGGATAGTAGTCACCATCAATTATAACTGTACATAAAACTTCTCATTAAAGTCCTGGTCCATCCATTCTTTGCCTGTAATTCACAAAGAGTTTCATTGATATCTGTTAGGCTGGTTTCGCGAGAGACCTCTGAGTGAATTATTCGCAGTAGTATAGCACTGCTTTCCATCCTTGGAGGGTCAAGCATCATTGCATTTAATGCGCAAGGATTTTATTTATTTATTTTTATATGCAAATTGCGTCGGTGGAGGAGGAGGAGGGGCTGGTAATTGAAGGAATCAGAACTGGCACTGGAGGGGGATTTAACCATTTTCTCCCCCTCTGCAACACTCAGAAGGTTCCCCTTTCTGAAGCTCCTGTTTACCTGGGGGAGGGGCGCGAGTGGGGGAATCCCCCATTGTGAAATTATTGCAACTCCTCCCTCCCCACCCCCACCCCGCAGAAAGCTGAAACAACATGCATTTTTGGGTAAAAAGGGGAAAAAAAGAAAATGCAGATCCAAAGATGTATATGTGTCATCTTGGCTCTGAGTAATTGTGGGAAATATTTAGGGTGGTGGCCCTGAGAAAAAAGAGGACAGGATTATAAATAGTCGTTCTGGACAACTCAAACATTTGGGCTCCCTGTTACCTTTCACCCAATATCTGTAAGTGAGACATGTTTAAACTAATTTAGTATGAAGATGTGGCTCCCTTAAGATTGTACAAATCTTGAATTATGATTGCCGCTATAAATCAATCCATAGGAATTTAGGTTAAATATATAAAGTGATTGCTGAGATGATAGATAGATAGATAGATGATAGATGATAGATAGATAGATGATAGATAGATAGATACTGTAGACAGACAGACAGACACACACACACACATACACAACCAAATACAGTGGTACCTCGACTTACGAATTACTCAACATACGAATTTTTCGACTTACGAATGAAAAAAGTGCCTGCACACCTATGAATTTTTCGACATCTGAAGGACATCCGTTGGCGGTTTTAGATGAGGTTTACTCAACTTACGAATTTTAGATGTGGTTTACTCGACTTACAAATTTTTCTGAATTTTCCGTTTCCAATGCATTCCTATGGGGAAATCGCTTTTTTCGACTTACGAATTTTTCGACCTACGAATGTTCATTCGGAACGGATTAAATTCGTAAGTCGAGGTACCACTGTAGTACCCAACTCCCACTTGATTGAACAAAATGTATCCAACAATTAGTGATCAATGCTGAGGGTGTGAAGAACCCTATGCAAATTTAGTGATACAAACCTATTGAGAATTCGCTTTTACAGAAATAAGATAGATCATTGGCTACAGTCTTCCAGGCTAAATCACAGAAAACAGAGCTGCAAAGGATTAGAGGGGTCATTGAGGCCATTCATCCCCCAACAGTGTAAGACAAGTCCCTGTCAACACTAGAGGAAAGACACAGAAATCAAGGAGGGAAGGCAAGGGAAGGAAATGATAATAACACAAGGGAGAAATGCAAGCAAATGTGTACTTAGTCTGTGCTTCATTTAGACTAGGAACCTGATGTGCTTCTACCCACAATCCTAACATTTATGAATCAAGCTTTTTCAATACACTGGAACCTGTTTGGAGAAAAACAATATTTTTCAAACAAGCACCGAGAAAGGTAAAAGAAGAGAAGTGCCTTCAAGAATAGAAGTTGTCTTTACACGTCTTTTAACAAGCATCAATTGCATTTAGCTTTTTGAGGAGAAATTGAGTCAATAGAGGTCTCATGAATCTTGGGGAAAGACATACTAATTTTAATGAGCCACAACAATAGGCAAAGAGGTCCTATTGCACGACAGGGAGAATTTTAACAAATGGCTGCAGCCGACACGTGATGGTAATTGAACATTAGGTGTCTTGTAATGATTTATCACCAAGGGGATTTGCAGAACACTCGTGGCCAGTTAGCTTTTGGTAAGGGAGGTCAGGATTCATAATTGATTAACAGGTGGTAGAGTCATTGTGCATGGAGGCCACACTGATGCTATAAATTCCCTATCTCTGCCTCATTGAGCATCGGGCCAGAACGGTCTCTCTGTGTTTGCTCTAAACATTGTCATTTCCTTTGGGGAGACCAGAAGGGGGCTGAATGGAGTTCCAGACAACCTTTTGGGATGGCCCTATGCACACTGCATCCATATATCATTCGAAGACGCAGCATGTCACTTACTTTTTGACTATTCTGCAATTGGTTTAACTCTTGTGACGAGAGATCCCCAAATGCAGTTGAAATCCACAGGTTCAGATTATATATACATGTATGTATGTATATGTATGTATGTATGTATGTATGCAGATCTGAGCAAAGGTTTCGGTACAGTTGGATCCTGAGAGTTAGGACTCAGCTACATTTGTCAATACACAGTGTTATAAATGCGTTACAGCACCATGACACCAGAGGGTGCTGCAGAGCTGAAATCCCAACTCCATTATATTTTCAATTGTGAGCTTTACAATGGTTTTTTTGCAGAGCGTATTCAGAGCATTTTTTAAATAGCTGTGTAGATCTAGCCTTATAGTGAGTTTCTGTGTTTACCATTCCTGATCTGTATTCACCTCTGAACTTCACTCTGTTTTTAGATAAGGTACAGTAGTTCTTTTACTATTGTGGTCTTTCAAAATGTTTCAAGGAACTCTAGGCTTTCTCAGGAATTGGTCAGGATTTCACCAGTGGGACTCATAGTGCTTGAAAGATAGCTTATCCACTGCTACTGATCTCCCCTTGCAGAGCCCATTGCTAGGGGGTGCTGGGTATGTTCTGGCTGTGTTCTGGTGTGTAGTCAGGTCCAGAATTAGGACACAGCATAGCTGGGCAACTGTTAAGTTTGGTTAAGATGGTTATATACACATCACCCCTAAAGAGGAAGTGCGTCACCCAAAAGTAACAAAATAGGGCACCAATTTGCATAAAAATTGTATATACTAATTTACATGTAGAGATGCAAATGTCACCATTTTGTAGATACAAAATGGCCTAGCTAAATCTAGGAAAACGGCTTACTCTATGGTTCCAGTTACAGGTAGGTAGTTGTGTTGGTCTGCCATAGTCAAAACAAAATAAAAACTAAAAAAATCCTTCCAGTAGCACCTTAGAGACCAACTAAGTTCATTCTTGGTATGAGCTTTCATGTGCATGCACACTTCTTCAGATACCATGCACACGAAAGCTCATACCAAGAACAAACTTAGTTGGTCTCTAAGGTGCTACTGGAAGGATTTTTAAATTTTTTATTTTGTTTTTACTCTATGGTCTCAACCCCTGCATGCTTTCACTAGAGCTAGGCATGCTGGTTATATATGGGGCTGATTTATCCTACAGTGTACTCATGCAAGGCAGGTGCTGGCATTTTTACAAGGGCTTGGATACGTTTTTACCAGGAATTAAGATCTAAAGTAACAGGGGAAAGCGAGAAGATTAAGCTTGGGAGAACGGTGGTATACAATGACTTCTGATTTATTGGTGATAAAATGGAATAGTGATAGTCGCTTGTGAATGATTGTATATCCCCTATAAGTGGCACAGAGCCAGAAAAAGCCAGGACTGGACTCGGCCGCTGCTACAATATTTCTGTTCGAGTTCCTGTCATGTTCAGTGCCTGCAGCTGCCATAAATTATAAGATGCTCAGTCTGAGCCTTCAACAAATAAGCACTCTGGTGAGAGATGCTAGGTCAACCCAGGAGTGTAATACATAATCAAGAAAATCTTTGGGAAAGGGAACTCCAGTTTTCTCTTTCTCATAACGCAAACTCAAGATAGCATTCAATCAATGGCATTTATAGGGGTTGCAACAAGCAAGAAGTTTGTTTGATGAAAGAGATAAACCTGGGAATGCATTACAATGAAATCATGCGATGCTTTGTCACTGTTGTGGCCTTTCCCCCATAGATGCTGTGGTATATTACCACAGTGCATTGATGTGGGGCTGCCTTTGAAGACTGCAGATATTTCAGGGAGTTCAGAGGTAAAGGTAAAGGACCCCTGACAGTTAAGTCCAGTTGCGAACAACTCTGGGGTTGCGGTGCTCATCTCGCTTTACTGGCTGAGGGAGCCAGCATTTGTCTGCGGACAGTTTTTTCCGGGTCATGTGGCCAGCATGACTAAGTCGCTTCTGGTGAACCAGAGCAGCGCACAGAAATGCCATTTACCTTCCCGCCGCAAGGGTACCTATTTATCTACTTGCACTGGCGTGCTTTCGAACTGCTAGGTTGGCAGGAGCTGGGACCGAGCAACGGGAGCTCACCCCGTTGCGGGGATTCGAACCGCCGACCTTCTGATTAGCAAGCCCTAGGCTTGGTGGTTTAGACCACAGCGCCACCCACGTCTCCAGTGAGAACATGGATGCAAAATCAAATGCCTTCACTTTCTCGGTTTTCTATCACGTTCCCGTTGAAAAATGCCTTTCAGAAGGACCGTACTGTAGAGTCTACCTCAGTAGCTGCCTTTCCTTATGACCGTTGACATACGACCAACCTTTGGCCTCCGGTGTTTAACTTGGGATGGGGGTGGCTGGAGGGGAGACTGTGTTAGAATTATGTGCGACCCTTTTTCACTGGTAATCCTTTGTGAGCTCCTCAAATGCCTCGGAGATGAATGTTTCTGTAGAATTGCGTTGTTTTACAGATGGTGCAAAACACCTCTCCTGGTGCTTTGCGGATAACCGGGAGGTGGTGGGTTTGTGTGTATGTGTGTGTGTGTTGTTGTTGTTTTTTGCAGATGTCCAAGTGTCAAGAGAATTTAGCTATACTTTTAGCAGACGCAGTTTGGAAATCCCCGAGTGTTTTAAAACATAACTCTTCCTCGCTGCAGCTTCTCCGCTTCAGGCTCCTATGGCATTTTCAGGGATGCCTCTTGTATTATTCTTTCCATGAAATAGAGATCCCAAACCTCTGGATTCCACCCCTCCCTCCTTTTGGGTTTCCTGCTTTTAAATCAAAGCCATTTAAATCAGTGTCGGAGAAGCATTCCCAGCTACGTTTGGTGTGTTAAATCTTGCAGATGTCTATTCTGTACAAAAGGGATCTTAATCCTGGGCCGTGTCAGGGCAGAACTCGTTATGTGGTGCTAATGGAGATGTATCTCAAAAAGACTGGTGCCTCCATCCCTGGCATTTTATTTTCAGTCATTGGCGCCATCAGCAGAACACAAGGAAGGTTTTTGCTATTGAGTAATTTGGTAACCCTTGAAATACAGAAAGAACTATATTCTTCAGCAGGGCTCTGTGGAACCACACCCTTTCCCACCTATTGAGATAATATAGGCTAAAACACTGTAAACATTTAGGTGCCAGCAGTTTTGCTTTGATTTGTTTTAATTTTTATTGCTGATAAATACCATCTCTGTTTGGCTTTGGGGGTGCAGTGAGTTTAGAGATCATATGCATTTACGCAGCTGCTGGTTTTAGGTTTTATTTTGTATTTGTATAGAATTTGTTTTCAGGCAAATAGGGCCAATTTGGGGGTTTTGCCTTCCTCATAGCAAGCATTACAACTTTTGGCTCAAAAAAGGCATTGGGGTGTGAAGGACATGTAAAAATCTCAGGGCACCCTGGAAAAGGGGTCTGGGTTGAAGTTCTGTCCGAAGGTCCAGATGGGGGGTTTGGGGCTGACGGGCCAAAGGACTTCCATTCAGTGACCTGGCAGGGGGGTCACCATAGTTGACCTGCGTCTTGAAGACACCCTTAACCCAGAACCAACTGTTGTGAATAATCACCCGGTGGTCAGAATGGTTTATACATGCCCAGTCAGTGCTGTCAAGTATCCCGTTTTCCCCGGGATTCTCCCTTATTTTAAGCAGTTTCCCGCTGCTCTCCCTTATTTTTTATTTCCCTTAAATTTCCCGTTTTTAATGGAAGCAGCTCCTCCCCTGCTGGCCAGGGACTGGGTGGGAAGACCTCGCCTACTTGGAGAGAAAAGCCTCAGCCCTCAAAGCAAGTGGGAGCTGTTTCCCGTGCTTACAGGGGGGTGTATTCCTCCCCCTGCATCAGCCCCTATCCGTTGCCACCAAGCCCCTCAGCCGGCCAATAGGGTTAGCTGGTGGGCGGAGCCTGGCTGCCTTTGAGCAGCTGCTGCTTCCTGTCCTGTTTTGATGGGATCAGCCAAGAAGACAATGGGGCTCCATCGCGTAGAGCACATGGCTGCCCTCCAATTTGCTGGCTGCCCTCCTCTTTGCTCCGCTCCAAGCCTGAGCCCGCTTGGAGTTTACATTGCTGCTCCGCCCACTTTTGCTTCTGGCTCCGCCCACCACTGACATGTGACTGTCCCCGGGATAGGTGAGACTGCTGATCCCTTATTTTCAAATCCGAAACTTGACAGCTATGTGCCCAGTGCCTAAGCCTAAGCCTACTGTCATCTGTAATCAATAAAGTTGTGGCCAATTTAGTTCCAAGATCTTGTTATGTCATTTTTGTTGCTGCTCCATTACTGCCCCTTTCTGGTTCCTGGGTCACACTGTGCATGGGCCCACAACCAACTTCTCAAACTTGGCTTGTTCAATGCTCTCTGCCTGTGTTTGCGCATGCGCACATGTAAGTTCCAATATACATGTTGCAAGTTTCTGTGCACATGATGGCCTCCCCATTCATTTCAATATCAGGAGACTCGATATTTGTAGTTAAGGGGAAGACGACTCACCCAGGAGATTTATGTGCACCTCAGAGGACGCACAGAGTTTTGGATCTGAGCCCAGTCAAGTCATCTCTTGAGTTTCTATATTTACCTTTTGGGTTATACAGGGCACGGAAATGATGGACATGGTTATTTTATACTTGACAGATTTAAACTATGGTTGTGGGAAGAATGGCTGCTTTTTAAAAAGCCATACCCTCCCTTTCTCATCATGGCTAAAGCTATGAAAGAATGCCCACTGCTTAGGTAGGAGGAACCAAAACTATTACTGCAACTGCTGCCATTATACAGTTCTTATATTTGTTGCAATAATTAATAATAATAATAATAATAATAATAATAATAATAATAATAATAATGCACTTGCTGTGTGCAATTCTTACTTTGCTAGCAGCCGGGATAGAAAATAATAGGAAATAATGTTTTCCTACTTTGTCGTTGTCAGTAGGGGGGCAGGGAAGGCTAATGCACCTCTAGCATTATATGCAAACAGGGTTATAAATTTTCTAAACTATTTGTGCACAGCATGATTAAAAATAAATAAATCTGTGTACAAAGAATTTTTGCAAAGCAACTGGCACTCTAATCCAAACAATTAGCATTAAGCTGTAAAAATTTCAAGCACCCAAATATAGCTTCCCCTTTAGCGCGGCTCTTATTTTGTTCAGCTCAGGGATCCAATTGGATACCAGATTCATATCTTTCACAAGCAGCGGTGTTGCTGCTGCCAAAGGGTCTTTGGCATCCCTGGACTTCTCAGATGTCTTGTAGCCTTTATAGTGTCAATTTCCACTTGGGTGCAAATAGTTCTTCTGCCCTCCCCGAAGACGGACGTCACTGACGGCAAGTGCATTTAGATGCTCAGCAAATGTCTGCCTGGAACTTCATTATTTTACTGCGCTTTCTAAAAAAAAGTCGAGAGTGGACTGCTCTTCTTTGATACCTAACTTGCAGAACTCTAAACGGATTGAGCCTGATGTTTTGACAAACACCAGGCTTATGTCCCTCAGGAAACTGGCTGCAAAGCCCTCTGAATATGCTATTTTCATCGATATCATCTATGCGTCTGTGTAAATAGGCAGAATGACCGCCTCCAACAAAAAGTCAGTGGTAAACTCCTTGGCCAAAATATTTGACCCGAATGCTTTACAAAACCAGCGACCTTCTAGTGAAGAGGAAGACTCACCTGCTCCCCAAATCTCAAGCAAGGATGTCAGCCCCCCTGAGCAAATCGGTGGGCTGGATATTGCTTCCTTGGATCAGAAAATAAGCAGGTTGTTGACTGAGCAAGACAATGTCCTTCGGAAGTTGGATTACGTTTCGCAGGAAATCTGCTGTATGGAAAAGGACATGGAGCTCTTAAAGGAAAAAGGCTGGGACTCTGGACTTCGACCGTCTGCCATAACACCTGAGAAGCCGAATGGTTCGGATGTCACAACATTATGCCTAGAAATTGACAAGAAGCTTGCCGACATGAACAGGAGCGCCGAGCAACAAGCCAAAAGGTTAGATGGGCTTGAGCAATTGGTCCTGGGAGTCCAGCAACTCGTTGGCTGTTTGGTAGAAAAATTGAAGACTTCTACCATCACAGACCTAATACGCAGAAATGAAGTTCCTCATAGGTTCCTTAGAGTCGGTGGCTACTTGCGGAAAGATAGATCGCGAAACCTTTTCAGGATGCAGACATTCTCAGACAAAAAGGATGCGCTGTTCAGCAAATGGAATGAAAAGGTGAGCCCAGCTATTTAAGAGCCTAATGTGCTTTCCCCGCTTCCCTCCGTTGTGCTCAGTGGAAGTTGCTCTGGGCTAGATCCAGATCTTCTGATACAGGAAAGGATCCTTCCATTTTTGAAAGTGACTCGGATCCAGCTGAGGCTCCTCACTGGAGGAAGGGAGGGGAGGGAATAGTCAGAGATTTCCTTTCCATGCTGCAACTCCCAGCACCAACTCCAGTGTTCTTGAGGGCTCAACCTCAACCCTTTAAAGCAGTTTGGGAAGGTGCAGGGGCCTGCAGAAAGAAGGCAGAAATTTTCCATCCAGGGCTCTATATCTATACTTTTAGCAAAGTTCTGCTCCAGGCACCCCTGGACCCAACCCCTTGTTAACTGTAACAAGTCATTCAGGTTGGGATTTTGTTTTTATTTTTTAAAAGCTCCTAATTTTGAGCATTGTGAGCAATGCAAAATCGCACCATAATAATGGCACATGCATCTTTGTCTTAATGTTTGGGTAACAGTATGCTCATTCTAGAAACCACAAATAGGGGAGAAATCCCGATATCGTTATTCTCAGTTATTATTTCAGTGCAACCTCTTTCTAACAAAATGTCAGAATTTATTTCTGAGACTCTGGTCATTTGGGAAAGTGCTCTATGAACGTAAATTAATATAAAGTACCTCCCTGCAGATTCTGTGTGCCGTGATAATCAAAAACAAACCAAGCAAAGTGGCACTTTTAAATATTTAATTAAAGGTATTTGGCACTTTCATTCAGCAGAACTTTACATTTTCAGTTCCCTGAACACCTTTGCTGCAGGTTACTTTTTTTGGAAAATATAAAAGGAACGCTGCACATGTAACAAGCTATTTCAGGGTAGGCATGGGTGTAGATATTGGACTAATTTAGTTGCAACACTAAACCATAGTTTAGCATTACAAGAGTGAACCTGGGTAACCCTTGAACTCCCTAGTCCTTCAGAAGAGTCACAAGGGCAATTTGGTACTTTCACTTCCATTTTAGATTACCCATAGCTTGCAGTTTCATCTAAACAAACTATGATTCATTCTAACTATGGTAGAAACAAACTAATATCAAACCCAAGTTTACGATGCTGGCTTGTTTTTGCAAACCACAGTGAAGATTAACCATTAGACCATAGTTAAATGTTATAAGAGAACCTGGCTATTAACTAGTGGCAGGCAGGTTTGCCCCTCCACAAAAACTATTCAATTCTAAATCAATTCCATTGTGTGAACAGGTGGAGTCCCCCAAACCCCAGGCGGCCCCTGAGTGGAATAATGACACAAGACAATGTGCTATGGGATTAAAATTGGCCACAACTTTATTAATATTCAGATGTAGGGAGACCTTGGCTCAGGCATTGGGTGTTTATCCTTTCCTAGCCCCCAGCTGGGGATCTGGGAAACTGCAGGCTTATCCAGAATGTCTGAGGATTGGGCTAGTTCTGGAGAACATATGTTCAAGCAGAGAGCCCGCCCCCCATTTTGCCGCCACTGGTGGGGGAGAGCAATGACAACCTCTCGGTGTATGGACAATGCCTCCCCCCAATACCCCTTTAACGGGGAACCCTGTTATCACCACCACACTGGGGGCGTGGAGTCACCGCCCCACGCCCCCCCCCATTTAGGAATATGACTAAAGGATTCCGCCCAAGGCCTGAAACCGCCAAAGTTGTGACGAATTGCTACGGGAAAGGCGAAACCTGCCAATGCAGGGAAATTCATTTTCTGCCCTTCAACAGTGGCCCTGGCATAGCAGCGCCTGTGTGCCTGTGGAAAAAAGGTTAACCTGTAAAGTAAGCATTCATTGAGGGAGCGGAGGGTGGGAGAAGCTCTGGAGCCGACTGCTGCTTCTCAGGTAAGCTACACTCTCTATTGTGTGGGCTGGGTAGTCCCTCCCCTTACCTGGCCAATCCCTTGGCTACGCCTCCCCCAGGCGGGATTGGACAGTTAGCTGGGTAGGCGGAAACCTCAGGTATCCTTTCTGGGGGACGGTGCAGCCAGCCGAACTACCAGGTGTCGCCCAGGAATTCAGGGGGCTACGCGTGACCACGCAAACGTCGCCCCCCATTTAATGTGGGGAGCGGTCATTATTAGAAATGCACCCAACCCTTTCAGACCTTTTTTAGATCCACTTCATTGCCACAGAGATTCTGAAATGTGACAGGGGAAAAACGGAGTTTCACAAACTGGTCCCTAAGTCCATTGCTAGTATGACTGGAATGGAACTGCTTCAATTCATAAGTAATAATCATAATTTCTACAGAACATTCAAAGTGTTCAATGTGCATTATCTCAGTGATCAATACAACATCCCTGTAAGTGAGGCCTGTATTATTATCTCCATATTGACCATGGAGCTTAGACAATAGTGTATTGCCTTCGTAGTCAGCCTGTGGCCGAGACGGGATTTGAACCAGGGACTTCGTAGTGTACAGCTCACACTCCTAGTCATTTCTCTATACCCATTGCCTTATTAACTAGTTCATCTTACCTTAAGACTTTTCACTGTTGCATCCAGGGGCTTTGCAAAAGCATTATCCTTAAACAGCCCCACTTCCTTGTTGGATAATGCCTGGCTGAAGTAAACACATGTAATTCAATAAGGGCCAAGGGAGTCTGGGCAGCAGCAGGACAGCATCTTGTGAAATATTTCCTTTCAGTGTTTCAGGCCAAGGTTTCCCCATATAATCTAGATTACCTTGCAAGCACCGTTTTAAAATAGCGATAACCTAATGTAAAACTAATGTGTTGTGTAAGTGAATGAAACCATATGAAGCATACGTATACAAGCTGTTTTGGGGTATCAAAATGAATCCATTGCAAGGTACAAATACATTTTAATCAACATTAAGGCTGTATATTGGTCAGATCTGCTTTCATTTGAACGGCGTCAATTTGGGATAAAGTCCCACAGATTTATTGATTTACGTTCATAAAGCACTTTTCCAAATGACCAGAGTCTCAGAAATAAATTCTAACATTTTGTTAGAAAGAGGTTGCACTGAAATAATAACTGAGAATAACGAGATCGGGATTTCTCCCCTATTTGTGGTTTCTAGAATGAGTGTACTGTTACCCAAACAAGACAAAAGCTGCATGTGCCATTATTATGGTGTGATTTTGCATTGCTCACTATGCTCAAAATTAGGAGCTTTTAAAAAATAAAAACAAAATCCAAACCTGAATGACTTGTTACAGTTAACAAGGGGTTGGTGGTGCCTGGAGCAGAATTTCGCTAAAAGTATAGATATAGACCCCTGCTAGCTAGGGATCATGGGAATTGTAGGTCAAAAACATCTGGAGGGCCGAGGTTGAGGACGCCTGCACTAGGGCATGGTTTGTATGCAGTTTAGTAAGGATTTCAAGGATTCCTTAGAGTCCTAAAGGAATGTTACGACATGAGCTACAGAACCATTGTGTGTTTGGCAGCACTGCCAAATAATAGAGATGTTTGTTTGTTTGTTTGTTTGTGTTTTTTAAATGCCAGGAATAAGCACCCATTGCCCTAAACTCATAATCAATCATAACTCAGGAGCAGAGTGGTTTTTTACATACCTTTTATTTTTGAATTTTACGTTATTTTAACCTTTATTAGTCAGGCCTGCCAGTTCAAAGCTAAAAAGAAAAACAGACTTAATTTACAAAAAGTTTTTTATTTGCTTAGTTACAAAATCAAATGGCAGCTTTGCCACCATTCCCTATCTACTCTGCAATATAAAATATTCAAAAGTGCTGTTCTCAAAATTAAAGCAAAATAAAAGAGTTCCAGGGTGATACAGCTAAGGAGAAGCCCATGCATAAACAGGTGCTGGTACAGGTAGGTAGCCGTGTTGGTCTGCCATAGTCGAAACAAAATAAAACATTAAAAAATCCCTTCCAGTAGCACCTTAGAGAGAAGTGTGCGTGCACATGAAAGCTCATACCAAAAACAAACTTAGTTGGTCTCTAAGGTAATACTGGAAGGATTATTTTTATTTTTTTATTTTGTTTCAGCTGCTGGTATGTGTGAGTTGCTTACTTCATAGAGTACCATGGGTATAAATTGTTTGCACCTTCACACGACACTCCAATGTGCATCTGAATAAGGATACTGTCTGTCTTCATTGCATGTATCTTTTTAATGTGACTTGCATTCTCAGATACACTCAAAACCCCACTACCACCCCCCCATTTCTTGCACAACTAACGATATGTTAACAACTTTGTCCAGCTTGACTAGAGTTGGATCAAAGCATTTATGTTAAGAATTATTCTATTCTATTCTATTCTATTCTATTCTATTCTATTCTATCATACATCAGAGTCATTTGAAGAACAAGATGAGTCAGAATAGACTGGAAGTGCCTATGTTAAGATTAGCCAAATTTCCTTTTTCTCAGCTTCTTGTGCACAAGGACATTCTGATTGTCTATATGAATGAGGTCATCTCACACAGTTGACTTTATGTGCCGCTGAAATCAACAAACACTCTCTGCACACCATCTTATTTCAACTGGGGCTCTCTGAAAATAATCTGTGCATTTACCATCTTGTTTAGAAGCCTGTAACATCCACTGAATTCCACCCACACCCGCCCACCCACACCTGTTTCTTGAAAGAATTCTATCTCCCGACACATCATTTGTTTTACCAATTTTATTGTAAAATAAAGTCTTTTTTCCCTTTCTCCGGGTACCAGTTTTTTTAAAAATAAAAAATATATCCAGTAGTGAAAGAGGATATATCAGATCCCCAAAATTATAATGCCCATGCTTTCCTAAGCATGGCAATTAATATTTGTGTTGGGAAAAGTAATGGTTAAAATAACCCGAAGAATTCATACCTTATGATCCAGACCTTGAACATTTCAATCACGGCAAAGTGAACTTTTATCAGTAAATGTTTTGAGGGCAGCCTCCCAGCACCGTATCTCTGGGCTCCCTTGACACCATGACTATCAACTTCCAAGGAGAATATTAAAGCACTTTTATTCCTCATTATTTTTCCGTATTGTTAGAATTGTCATTTTAGATGTAATTGTAGTTGTTTTAGCATACCATTGTAATATGCTTTGTGCTTCCTTCTGAAATTAAACGGGGGTACAGACATGAAATTAAACTTGCCTACCGGACTGTATTTTTTTTATTTTTTTTTTTTTAATAAGATTTTATTATTTTTTCCATGAAACAAACAAAACAACATTAAACCTACATACATAAACACCATAAAAACATAGTAGACAAGCAATAACACAAAAATACAACAAAACCATATAGCAAAACAAACTTATACAAACCTTACTAAATCCTTATCTCTGTTTCTAAACTTGTTTTAACTTCTTAGGGGGACTTCCCCTGGTCCCTCCTCTGTCTTCAAAAACCTGTATACTTTTAAGGTAGCTTCATTTCTTTTATCATTAACTTAAACTCAACATTCTAATATTTCTTAAAATTATCTAGACGAAAATATTCCTTAACATATATTCTACATCTTATCATCTTCTTATACAAATAAGTCTATTCAATCAAATATTGTCTTCTTTAACATTTATGACTCTACTTAGACTTCAAAAGCCGATTCTTTTATATCATTCTGCACAAACATTCAGACATTCATTTTAACATGATTAACTAAATAGTCTTTGAATTTCTTCCAATCTTGTGACACCTTCTCCTCCCTCTGGTCTCGGACTCTGGCGGTGAGGTCTGCAAGCTCCATATACTCCATCAATTTCATCTGCCATTCTTCAATAGTCGGTATCTCTTCACCCTTCCAAGTTCTTGCCAATAAAATTCTAGCAGCTGTTGTGGCATACATAAAAAACACTCTGTCCTGACTGGGTATCTCCTCGTTGGTCATGCTCAAGAGAAAAGCCTCTGGTTTCTTGCAAAAGGTAATTTTCATTACCTTCTTAAGCTCATTATAAATCTTGTCCCAGAAGGCCTTTACCCCTGAACACGACCACCACATGTGATAAAAAGTTCCTTTTGACGATTTACATTTCCAACACACATCCGACATTTTTGAATTCATTCTAGCTAGCTTAACTGGTGTCAGATACCATCTATATATCATTTTCATTACATTTTCTCTTAAACTATTGCAAGCTGTAAAATTAATATCTTTCCTCCACAATCTCTCCCAGTCATCCATCATAATATTATGACCAACATCTTTTGCCCAATCTATCATTGTTGATTTAACTAACTCATCGGACTGTATTTTAAAGGAATCCAAGATCAGTCTAACTGTCCATGAAAATAATCATTGGCTCAAGCTCATAAACCACAGCTGGATTTGTTAAACATGCATATTAAGTGAAACCAGGCTATAATTCAGATTTTCTTGAACAAACATTGAAATGAACTCGCTGTAATTCATTACAGCTGGGTTTGTCTGTTTCTTTCACTGCGACTGCCTGTCATGTTAGGCCCAGTATTTACTGTTGTTCTGAGTGCAATTGTCAATTAGAATATCATCATTCACTCTACAGGGAGGGAAAACAGTGGCTTTTCTATAGAACTACTAAAAGCTCCGAGGCTTATTCCAAACTGGATTGCACTTAAGAGACATGTATCATCGAGGCACTCTTTCTTTCTTTCTTTCTTTCTTTCTTTCTTTATTTTATTTTATTTTATTTTATTTTATTTTATTTTATTTTATTTTATTATTGCTAACCATATAGTCAGTGGACTGTGTTGAGGTCTCTTCTTGCTTAGGCTTTGCTTGTTTCTTTGTTAAAAAATTACAAATAGGTTTCAAATGTTGGGTGTGTGTGTGTGTGTCCGCTCCTGGTTTTCTGATACATCCCTCGTGTTTGGGGAGGGTGTGTGTGCTGTTTTGGCAATGGATGCAACAGTATTACCAGGCTGAACTTTGGAAATAAAGGGAATAGTTGACTTCCATCTTCCTCAGCTCTATGTTTTGGCTGGAAGCAGTTTCCCAGAACTGAAAAGACTGCTCAAGCTATAGAGAAAGATCAAGTCTTCAGGTGGTGTCAGGATGCTGTCAGTGGCTCCCGGCTGGCTTCCCAGGAAGTTATAAAGACAAGGAAAAGTTTCTTACGGTCCTTTTCTATTTCAAACTTTACAGAGAGAGGCTATAGAACCCAGGCTCTTGGATAATGGTGTTGTCCTAAGTGAATCTCCACCCCCTTCTCTGCCACTTTCTCATTCGTCATCATCCTCTACGAGTGCCACTAACTGCCCTCTGTCTTTGAGCTCTTTGCTCTCCTACTTTTAAGGCTCGCCAGGTTCTCGGAGATAGAGGGCCTGGAATGCTTTCTAATGACAATGTGTCAGCCAGGTGTTGTTCTGGCTGTCCCATGATTTCCCAAATTTCCCCCTCATCTGCCTCTGAGCTGCTTCCTCCCTCAAACCCCTGTTGTAAATCTACACTGTCTTCCTCTTTCTCCTCCCTGGAAGGGTCAGGATGGGAAGGCGGTCTCCAACATTCCTCCTCAGCCCAGTCCCTGACAGGCGGCCTCTTGCTCGGAAATGGCTCGCTAAGGGTTGATTGATCCATATGTGCATAATTCATAACTTGATAGGTTCAGCACTCAATGACTCTTTTAACCAATGCAGTAACTGTTTGCATTAAAATGTGTTGTCTTTACAAAGTGAATATGTGAACGTAAGTGAATTCTGGTAGATCAGACTCTGGCATCCTGCTTCCTACAGTGGTGACTCTGGGAAAGCCAGAAATAAGACATGAAGAAGTCCCCACCCCCCTGCCTTGCAATTGATACTCAGAGTTCTCCTGCCTTTGAACCTGCAGGTTTTATATAGTTATTAGGACTAATAGCCATGACATGAGTAATGAAAGAAGTGATCAACACACATGTGTAAAATGGCCCTTAGCAGTGTTTTTAATGTGATTTTAATTGCACCTTGCAATGTATTAGCAGTAAACATTCTGACATGGTTGTTAAAATGGTGCCTTCTGGTGATAAATAGAGGAATTCTGCCTCAAATCATCATATTCATCCTTTGATGGTTACTGCAGAATTGAAGCCATTGCAGCTCATACACCGCAGGCAGAGTTTTCTTATTATCGGAAGTTGTGTCAAACACAAAGGGCCGGATTCAAATAAATTGTTGTGCTAGCACAATATTGACTCAAAGAGAAGAGGGGAAATCGTTCCGCCTGGCAAGCAGAAATCCTTGAGCTGATGGAAGTATTCCACCCAGAGCTTTCCAAAAGCCTCACTTCACATATTGACATATGAGTCACCAAGTTTAAAGTCATCAACAGAGTTGGAATCAATTGAGGTGGATCTGTGGTGCCCAACCTTTTGTGCCGTGGTCATCATCCTGGAAGTTCTGTTGACCCTGAACACACACAACAAGGTGAAAAGACTGGTTCTCTGCTGAACACAGAGTCATGATGTAGTATGTGTGGTGTGTCTTCCTTTTGTGATGCCTTGTGATGCTCTATGCCTTGATTTGTGCTATGGTGCTGCAGGAGAACAGCAGCTAAAGGAATTTCATAACATTATCGAGGATTTTTTAAGAACCCATATAGTACACACGTAGGAGGCTGTCAGGAAATTTGAAACAGAAAAGTTTTATAAACCCCTTAGAAACTCCACGTAGGTTATGTAGATCCCTGACAAGTTTATCTGGCATCCTTTGATTTTGGATCCCATCAGTATGTACGTCGGAACAAATGTCACAAGAAATATGGGGAGGAATCTGAAAGAGGAATGTTGGCTTTCAGCAGCCCCAGGGCATTTACTCAGGCGATGTCTCATGCCCTGATGCTAAAAAAAAGTCGATATGTTGAGGTATCGGTATAGTTGCACGTGGGTTGCTGTCAGGGAAAACATGTCTACTCTGTATTGGTGCTTATATATCAAGATTCATGACGTTAGTTTGGCTGGGAATGGCATGCTGAAGTACTTGTTATCATCACTCAGATCAAGTAACTGAACCACAACTATTAATGGGACTGACACAGAAGTGGGATATCTGATCCTAATAAATCTGCAAGAGATTTTTAATTTTATTTCCAGAAGCTCCTGATATAAACACTCATGTACAGGCAATGTAGTATTTGCAGATGCAAATTTCTATATATTATGACCTGTTAAGTGCAATTGAACTGAAGCCATGGAACAGTTCGGTTTTGGCACCCGATTTAACCTGATGGGATGATAAAGGCTGGGAGGTGGAGGCAACTTCATGAAATGTTCATTATAGTGCTTCTGGCAGTGGGAAGAAAATCAAAGGGTTTTATTAGGTGAATAGAAAAAAGAAAAAAGAAAGTTGAGTATCAGAAATGTTGCCAGGTTCATCCTGGTGGTGTATAAAGAAGGAATTCAGTGAAGTCAGGTGTTCATAAAAACTCCAAGTTAATTTTGGAATGAATTTCAAATTGCTACTAAAAGCACGATATTTATGCCTAATGACGCCTTCGTGTCTAATTCCTGCCTTTTTCAGCGCATATTTCTTTCAAACAATCTCATCCAAGTACCAGGTCAGACTAAGGCATTCTGGATAGGAAACAGTGTCAACAGAGTTAACTTGGCTGCTCAGAGAACACATTGCCCCAGCAAGAATTTTAGGCAAATATTATGTTCTGGAAGGAGCAGCTAGAGACCTTATAGAAAGAAGATACTGTTGAGCATGGAACGACACCCGTTCGCCTTGAAAGCAACCTGTTCCACAGTGCTGCCAAATAAAGTGCGACCTGGCTGATTGAGGGAAAATGGTAATTGAAAGCAAATATTTTGCAGGGTTAGAGCAAGGAGCCAAACAGCAGCTGAGTTGGGGAACCTGTGAACCGCTTCAGACCATGGAAGTGAATGTACCAATGTAAAAATAATCCCTGCACACAGTAAACAAAATGTCAGGAAATAGGTTTCTAGCCTACTCTTTTCCCTGACATGCTATTTTTCTATGTACAATGTTCATCAATGTAAAAAAAAAAAACAAAAAAAAACCCTGCACATAGAAAACAAACTGACAGGAAGTAGGTTTCTAGCCCATTCTTTTCTCTGACATGCTATTTTTTCTATGCATAAGGATGTGGTTTTTGTTTTGTTGGGGGTTGGTTCTGCCATGAGAGCCCCCACCTGAAGTCTGAAGTGGTATTCTCAGACATAGATTTGCCACCTCAACTGCAGTTAGGAAGAGATAGGCCTAAATTTCATACTCAAACACAGAGGGGTGGGAAGGATACCTCCTCAAACCCTTTGAATCAAAGTGTGCTTGCAGATTATCTCTCATAACCCTGTTGTAATATCATCTTATTTGAGACACCTCCATGCCTAGGAGCCATAAATCATGCTACCTCAAGGGGCTTCAAGGAAACCAAAGGGAAGTTTTTCGGTTGGTTGTAAAGGGTAGCCTTGTCAAAACAAATTCACCTGTATCTGATGGCAGTAATGTCTTGAGCAGGGGAAAAGGTGCGCAGACAGAGTGGTACACTCTGTTGTGGATGGATCTCATTTCCCCAGGTGGCACAGGACCCAGGGTGGCTGAGAGGTGGCTGTCACAGATACAGCCCATAATCATTTAACATTTGGCAGCCATAACAGTTGGTAGTATATCTTGGGTAATCAGGTGCTGGGGGTCGGGTGGATGGAAAGGCAACAGGGGCTATTTTACTTGGCAACATTTGGTTAACATTTCTGAAAACTGAATGCAGATCACAGTGGACTTCCTGAAAGGCAGTTCTTATTTTGTGACATTCTGCTTTTTTTCTGTGAGCAGTATATTAGTAAAAGCTTCCTCTAGATGTCACTGTAGCATTGTAAACTATGGAGAAGTTGTACCAGGCAGGGTGCATCACATACAGTACTCAGAACTCCTGTGAATGTGCCAACGTAATTTTGTGGTAGCAAATCATACCGGTTTGTTTCAGCACCGTTGTTTTCTAATGCATCTCAGTGATCAGCACATAACAGATTGAAATCAGATAGCAAGACTATGCCTGGCAAACTGGAGAAAGCTAATGATAATCTCTGAACTTCTTTCCCGGTGGTTATTTAATTCAGTGATATATATCTCACTTGATTGTAAAATAAACCCTCAGAGTGGCTTAGCTAAGTGGTTGTAATATGCAGAATGTTCATGGTAGGGATGGAGGAGGAGAAATTTAGTTAAGTTCACACTGAAAGGCAAATTATCAAATTCACACTTTCCCAAGAAATATGAGAACGGAAACATACTCATCCTTCAAAATTCACATTTATCTGAATATTTCGGTGCAGTTCTCCAAACAGATAAAGTTTACAACAATGCATATGTTAGGTTAAAGTGTGCATAAATATGACTACATTAACGAAAGTAACATAAGATGCATTACATTAGGACAAATTGTTTGCAAAGATGTGTGTATTAATTAGTCATAGCCACATACAAAATGCTGAAGAATTTTAAAGAGGATTTTTTTAAATCACAAATTGCTGCAGAAATTTGGAGGAATTAATATTAGGAAATGAGAAGCAGAGAACCAAAATTGACATATGCTTCCTTCCCTAGTTCATGGATATTCTAACTGTTGAGGAGCAAGGGGCAGTTATAGATGTTTGAAGTCAATGCTCCTGTTGTAAAGTATGAGGAAATTGTTAGTGGAAAAGGGGAAGAGAAGCAAGGGGACTGTGAAGACATGGAGCAAGAGAAGCAGAGAATCAAAACTACAAGAAAGATAAATGAGGATGGAATAATAATAATAATAATAATAATAATAATAATAATAATAATAATAATTTATTTCTACCCTGCCCATCTTACTGGGTTTCTCCAGCCACTCTGGGTGGCTTTCAACAGAACATTAAAAACCCATTAAAACTTCAAACATTATAAACTTCCCAAAACAGGGCTGCCTTCAGATGTCTTCTGAAAGTCAGATGGTTGTTTATTTCCTTGACATCTGATGGAAGGGTGTTCCACAGGGTGGGCGCCACTACCGAGAAGGCCTTCTGCCTGGTTCCCTGTAACTTCACTTCTCGCAGTGAGGGAACTACCATACATTGTTTGGAAACAATAAGCTATCTAGTATTGACTCTCTGAGCAGTGAAAACCTTTAACAATGATGTTTTGTGCAAATAGCCTACTTCAAAGTTTGCACAGAATTCAGTTCAGCTCCATTTATAACTGCTGGTCATCACTGAATACTAAAAAGTACGAGTTTAAAATATACAGCTAGCAATTGGGAGAGGAGAATCATTGGCCAGTCTGATAATAAAAACATAAGTAGATAACTGGCCCCCAAAACACAGCTTCTTCTTATTTTTCCTATTATTATTATTATTATTATTATTATTATTATTATTCAGTGAATTTATTTCTGATTTGTGTCTATGTGTGTGTAGTGTTGGAGCAAAAATGGCAACATTATATATCGCATAATTGCCCCATTTGGAAAGAAGGCACCAAATTCCAGAGGCTTTCCCATAGCAGACATTCCTTTGAGAATTTCAGACAAAAATCTTTGTCTGGGCAAAATCTATGGTAAGAACCTTGACCACACTTAAACCACAAATATGAAGATGACAGCTCATGGGAGCTTTTGCCTACCTTCCCATCAAATAAGCCAATGTCATTGTTTGGAAGTGCAGGACCACGACTGCCTTCCCTAAAGGGATACCGGTCTGTTCAAATAGGCGTATTCCAGTCTCAGGTAGTGGCCATGGGAAGTAATTACAGATGTCGCCAGAGTTGGATTTGATTAGAAGTTGTGGGAAAATATGTGGCTTACAGAAGTGAACGTGCAGTTTTGCAAAGGAAGTGTATTACGAGTTAAGGGTCTAATGTGTTGGCTTGCTCCTTTTCCCCCTAGGAAAGATCATATGTAGCTGGAAAGGGAACAAAATTGATAAAGAAGAAGAAACCGCCAGATTCCTCAGGTTAGTTTTTGTCCTCCAAACCTAATGACAATATCTTTCTATGCCTAGCCTTGTGCCCTAGAGAAGAGGGACTAGACTTGTCAAAAGGGAAAGGGGCATTCTGAGGTGAAATTTCTCAACCTTCGCCTCTTGCCCATAGGACCTGTGCCAATTCTACACCTCTGGACTAGCTCGTTTTATTCTTATAAGCCTAAACTTACTCCTGTAAATACAGTGGTACCTCGGGTTACAAACGCTTCGGGTTACAAACTCTGCTAACCCGGAAGTAGTACCTTGGGTTGCAAACTTTGCCCCAGGATGAGAACGGAAATCGCGCACTGGAGGCCCCATTAGCGAAAGCGTGCCTCAGATTAAGAACGGTTTCAGGTTAAGAACGTACCTCCGGAATGAATTAAGTTTGTAACCCGAGGTACCACTGTATGTCAGCCATATTACTTACCGATTAGAACATGGGTAGGCAAACTAGGGCCTGGGGACCGGATCCAGCCCAATCGCCTTCTAAACCTGGCCTATGGACAGTCCGGGAATCAGCATGTTTTAACATGAGTAGAATGTGTCCTTTTATTTAAAATGCATCTCTGGTTTATTTGTGGGGCATAGGAATTCGTTCATTTCTTTTCTCTCCAAAATATAGTCCGCCCCCCCCTCAAGGTCTGAGGGACAGTGGACCGGGCCCCCTACTGAAAAAGTTTGCTGACCCCTGAATTAGAAGATTTCTCAAACAGTATTTTAATATTTCAGACCAAACTATACATATCGCAAACAATACTTATTGACTCAACTTGCAGAATTTTTTGAGATGTTGTTTTGTTCTTTTGTTCCAGTACATGCAAAATCTTGGGTTACCTTTTGTATCAGGGTAGAATAAAGGGAGGAAAGAGGGAGCAACAGATGGCTTTCCCCCCAAAACAACTGAAATGCTGCCAGCCATACATGTTCTTCTTTCATTCAAATGGCTGCTATTTTCTGTTTGGTTCCAGAGGAATCTGATGGGAGCCCAGAATCGTATACCCACACAGAAAAGGTCCATAAACTCAACAAGGAGAATACTGAGAAGGCAAGTGCTCTTTTTGTTCAGAGAAGTTCCCTTAAACCTCATACTCATGAGTCAAAGGAGAACGCAGAGGACAGCCATAGCAAAAATTGGAAAGGCTCGCTCCCGAAGACAACAGGGAAAAAATTGGCAGAAGCAAAGGCCGTTTGTAAAAAACCGAGTAGCGACGATACAAAGAGTGATGCTTTGGGAGTTGTAAAAAAGCACCAGAGGTTTGAAGAAAGCCCAGAAAAAGCAGGAAAAGATGTTGAAGGAACAGATACTAGCAGAGATGAAGAAACAGAAGTACCAGAAACTACCTCCCCAGGTGAAGATACAGCAGAAGATCTCAGCAGTCCATCAAAAAGCCAGACTCAAGATGTCAGGTAGGTTTTATATGATAATTCCTCAAATATCATGCAGTTACCTGTTAAAGATTATTGCATACATGAAGAGTGGAGCTTGGTGTGATTTATCCAAAGGTCACACACAACACTGAATTTGCATTTTAATAATCTGTCATACTTGGCAAAACAGATGAACCTGTTGGTTTGGAGATGGCAAAATGACAGAGCTCCACTAGCAACCAGTAACAACCGAAGTGTTGCTTTGTCTTATTTATTGTTAGTATAACATACAAACATAGTACTATTAAAAATAAAAGCATAGGAAAACAACATTTTAAAATGTACCAGTTTTACAAATGGTAATGATAGTTACTGATTATTCCAGTACACAATCTCCCCCTTGAAAATTAATATTTGAATATTCTTCCCTTGTCTATCTAGTGATGTTTAGAATCTCTGTATCCAAAATATAGGGGAAGCAGGTGGCACTGTGGGTTAAACCACAGAGCCTAGGGCTTGCTGATCAGATGGTCAGCAGTTCGAATCCCCACGATGGAGTGAGCTCCCGTTGCTCGGTCCCAGCTCCTGCCCACCTAGCAGTTCGAAAGCACATCAAAGTGCAAGTAGATAAATAGGTACCGCTCCGGCGGGAAGGTAAACAGCATTTCCGTGCACTGCTCTGGGCTTTGTCATGCTGGCCACATGACCCGGAAGCTGTACGCCGGCTCCCTCGGCCAGTAACGCGAGATGAGCGCTGCAACCCCAGAGTCGGACATGATTGGACCTAATGGTCAGGGGTCCCTTTACCTTTTATCCAAAATATATAGAACTTAGTATGTGCATTCTTTGTGATCTGCTCTGGTCTGGTCTGAAGTTTGCAGACACCATGAAGGTGTAAAATGGTGAAGACACCATCTGCTTTTTGTGCAGTTATTTTACCATATGCATTTTGTTTACCATATGCATTTTGTTTAGGCAAGAAATGCAAATGCTAAAAAGTATTGAGCTCCTTACATTGTTTTGTTTTAACCTATATTTTTGCTTCATTCTACTTCCACTCTCGTAGTGCCATTAGAATAACCTGTATCCCTCATCCTGTAGGCATAAGGACAGTGAAAAGGCCTCCCTCCCTCCAAAAGATGAGCAGAATGGCAGCAGTAAGTGTCGCGTGAATGACTTTGGTCTTACCAAAGAGGAGAGCAAAAAGAGCAGGGTAGATGGAGCAAATGCCAAGGACGGACACAAATCAAAAGGAGCGACTAAGCCAAAAGAGGCACAGCCTGCCTTGCCTGGAAAAACAAATGGATCTGATTCCACACCCAAGAAGACTGAAAATAAGCAAGAAGCTTCAATAGGAGACAGTATTACAATTGGTACAAACTGGCTTTAAAAAAAAAACCCATAGATATGCATGGTGATGATGCCAAGCAAAATGAAGCATACCTTGCATCTTTAATTAACTTCCCAGGAATTAACAGAGGAATGTTAAGCTTCAGGGGTCTTATTGCAATACTACCCTTAGTTAATTCTTTTTAAAAGTTGTGATGTAAGAATCCATGGAAAGCCACTGGAAAGGTTTCACATTGTTGTATCTTTATACCCATGAGGGTCTTTTGAATTACTCGCAGAGAACTTGATAGCTGTCCAGCTTGCTCAAAGATGGTCCCATGATTTGGATTCCTGATTCCTGATAAATCCAGTTCTTAGGAGCCTCTTAAAGCAAACTGAGTAGATTATACTTTCTGGGGCAAATAGAAATGCTTTCATGTGACTTTATTCACACAAATGACTTTTAGTAAGTACCTGACTTAACAAAAACAGGCCCAGGACTTGCCTCCCTAAACTCACAAGGTGGGTTGATGTGGTGGCTGTTTGTAGCTTTAACCAAATGAAGAGGTAGCTCTCTGTAGCCTCCGATTTCCACACCATAAGCCCTGTGTTTATATATCGCCACCCCCTCATTCTTCCCTAAAATTCAAGTACAGAGGTGAGAATTTTTAAATTCAAAATATACTCTGGTGCATGTCCGGAGTGAAGTTCGGTGTTGATTGTATTTTTTTAAAAAATAATTTTTATTCATTTTATAAGAGACAAATAAAACAATACCATTAAAACACTACAGACAAAACAACAATACAACTACACAACAAAAACAAACACAACATACATTTTTCTTAATTTCATCTAGCTTCTCTATCATCTTGGGGTGACTTCCCTCGGACTCTTCCTTCTGAATTTCATTATTTTACATCTTTGGCAGTTTAATCAACATTGTCTATTAACCTTAAGTAATTTTAAATAAATCCTTGTCAGTGAAGTTCAGTGTTGATTGTAGTCAACGAAACTCACCATCAGGCCTTGCTGTAGAAGGGGGAATTAATATTTTGTAAAACATGAGTCTGACCCAACTGCGGGAGGTAGTGGAAGACAGGAGTGCCTGGCATGCTCTGGTCCACGGGGTCACGAAGAGTTGGACACGACTAAACGACTAAACAACAACAACAACAAAATAAAGTGCATGTGTATTGAACATTGTAGCACTGCTTGTTCCGTGGAAATGGTAGATAATGAGCATAATAAGTCAATTTCTTCATGTCATGTGAGGATTTCACATGCATTTCTTATCATTTGCAGAGTATATCTCACCACCGGCAGCTCCTTTTGATCATCGGGTCGTCTCAGCTAAAAGAGCAGGGATCAATAGCTATTATCATGTCCACAAGGGCGAAGTTTTGGGAGGGTAAGTACAACTGAAGGTATTGTTAGCAGAATGGGGAATCTCTTCCAAGTTTTTGAATATCACACTGCAGTGGGTGGTTTTATGATAGATTAGGCAATAGGGTAACTAGAGTAAAACAATGTGGACAACCACCCAAAGTATAGTGGTACCTTGGGTTAAGTACGCTTCAGGTTAAGAACTCCACTTAAGAACAGAAATCGTGGCTTCCGGCGGCGACGCCATCGCCGGGTGGTCGAAGGCTGCCTCGGTCTCGAGGCGCCTTGTCCATCCCGGGGGTTAGGAGCCGCGCTACCGCAGCGCGCGGCTCCGTTTGGGGTGCGGGAAGAGCGTCCCGCACCCTGGGCTCCCCGGCTGTGCCCGCGGAGGCTCCGAACCCTTCCCCTGCCCCCCCTGTAAAGGGGGAGTGGGGGTGAAGGGACAACCGGAGCCGGGCTTCAGGGGACATGCCCCAACCGGGATGCAAATGCGGCGACAAAGCCCGCGGTGAGCGTCCAAGTTCTACCTGCGAAGAATGGAGCTAAAAACCCGGTGGTCGTGAGTAAAGATTTGGATTAAAAATCGCGTTTTTGGAACGATCCGGGGGGAAGGGGAAAGGTAGCCTGCCTCCCTCCCTTCGAGCCGAAGAATGTAACCAAATGAGGGTTTACTGCTACAGAACTGGTTTCAATGTAGCTAAAATTGACACATGAGACTGGCAAACTCTTTTTTCGGGCAGTTAATTAGAGGAAAATATCTCCATTTAAAGTTGCGGTGTTTGCGCTTCAGCACAGAAAAATGGCGTTGAACAAAGAGGAGAGCAGAAATACAACACCCACTTCCTCCTCCTCTGCCAGTATGCTGGGTTTTGTCCTTGAACTGGTATTGAACTCTGGACTAACAGATGAACAGAGACTCATTGCCTTGAAGGTGGAACTTGTTTATAGAAAAGTCAAAGTCTTGTGTGGGGATCTGAAAGGGAACCAATTGCCCACAGAGGAGGCTTTTAAAACTTTTGACACTTATGAAGAATGTCTTGCTAATGAGCTGAGAGAGTGGATGGAAAGATGGAGAGAACTGAGTGAGCAACTTCGGAGAAGAAATTCGCTTTTTGGGGGTGGCAGCCCCAAGGCGACGTTAAGATTTGTTATATCCAGTCCCCGGGGCGTGAGCTCGGGGGCCAGGGACAGAGAATTAAGGTATTTACAAGAAGAAAAGGAACGTTACAAAGAACCGAAGAAGCAGGGAGATGATGAGATGGACACCTCTGAACTCGTGGCAAGAAGAGACATGGACTGTGCCTGGATCTGTGGACGTTGGGAGAGAGAAGTTACACGGATGTTCAGTGCCGATGCCACCAGGAGAAGAATAATGGACAGAGGGGGTGTGGGGTGAAGTCTTAAACAAAATTTAAAGTAGTCTAACACGGCAAATCGAAAGTGGAGGGTGAATACTGTCAACAATACTCTGTTATATTTTTGTTTGTATATGAAAGGAGATATTTCAAGTTTTTATGTTATTAGCAGTAATCTTAAGGATAGAAGAATTAGATTTGATGCGAGGAGCAAGATTAAGACTTAGATTAAGTTAAGAAATTGATAAGATTGAATTAAGAAGAACTAGGATGAGGTATTATTATGGTGATGTATTTACTAGTAAGGTGTTGAAAAGATAATTTGATGTAAATATATAATTGAACTAATTTTTTTTTTTTTTTTTTTTTTCAGAAGAAATGGTTATAAAATAGATTAAGGATATAAAATCGAAGGTGAAAAGGCAGGGGAAGTCAATGGTCAAGATATGGAAAAAGAAATTTTTCTTTTTAGAAAGATACTATAAGAATCTTGACACTGTTTGTATTTGTCATATTTGTTTTGTATTTGTGGGTGTGGGTGAGGGTATATGTTGTTTGGAAAAATGCCAATAAATTCTTATAAAAAAAAAAAAAAAGAACAGAAATCGTGCTCTGGCGGCGCAGTGGCAGCAAGAGGTCCCATTAGCTAAAGTGGTCTTCAGGTTAAGAACGGACCTCCGGAACGAATTAAGTACTTAACCTGAGGTACCCCTGTACAACTTTGTGAGGCGCGGAAAATCAATAATAAAGGCAATGTAACATACGGGTAGTTTTAAATGTTAAGTGATGTAACATATTATTTTTCCATTCGGCATAATTAGCCGTGTTTTCAAGATGTAGGTTAAAAAGCTGAAGTAATATCCAACTGAGTCATATTCAGAATGGCCCCAATGAAATGAATGCACGTAAGTCCATTGATTTTAGTGGATCTACTCTGAGTATGACTAACATTGAATATCACTCTATATATCAATTTACTCAAAGGTTAGTGGGGGACAGTGTCAATTTTCAAGGTACACAACCATTCTTACCTCATCTCCAGTTCTGTCCATCATTCCTTATAGGAATCATTCTTAGAGTAACTCCCACATTATTTTCCTCCTTCAGACTCACATTGGCATGCCTTTCTTAAGTATATTTCCTCTTAATTTGAGGAGGTTTGACAGAGATAGCCAGGAGTCCAGCAGGATTGGTGGGGCAGTATCTCACAATAAGGGGCAATTGCTAGGCACTGTTCTGCCTCAAATGTTGAGATTCTAGCGAGGGTAGCAAACTCGAATGCTCATATCTCAAAGGAAGGGCGATGGGTCTTGGATTCAGCAACATTTCCCTCTTTTCCTTCCTTTAGCGGACGATTTGGCCAGGTGCATAAATGTGAAGAAAAATCAACGGGTCTCAAATTAGCCGCCAAAATTATAAAAGCAAGAGCTGCCAAGGAAAAGGTAAGGGTAGCTGGAGTGCAGGCCTACAGTGGCGCCTTGCCCAAGAGGTTTTGTCACGCGGATTACTTTGCCCCTTCCAAGTGGCAGCTTTTGGTCTGCTGATTCCCATATACCTTGGTTTATTGCATTCCTGCTTGTACAACTCGTGAACACAGCTGTGGAATAGTTATTTCTTCTTCCAATTGCATTGCCTTTTGAATCCCAGCTCACTCGTGTCCACAGCCCATAATGAGATCTCCCTGTAAATCCATGGTTATAAATAAGCGTATTATTTAATTTCTTTTATTTCTTTTATTGTAGTTTTTTTTCTGCCACTGAGCCATAGTCTCGACCTCTCTTTCCATTACACCAAGTTCAGGAGGAATTTATCTGTCTGTTCACAGACACCAGGATTTCCCCACCTCTCACACTATTAATAATAATAATAATAATAATAATAATAATAATAATAATAATAATAATAAATTATTTAAACCCCGCCCATCTGGCTGGGCCTCCCCAACCACTCTGGGCGGCTTCCAACACAATATTAAAATACAATAATTCACCAGATATTAAAAGCTTCCCTAAACAGGGCTGCCTTAAGATATTACAATATACTTACCATTTCTAGGCATGAGCTACTTTCTCCTGTCTGTGCCCCCCCATTAGCTTAAAGCTTTTGCCACTAGACAATACAGTGGTACCTCGACTTGACATACGAATTTTTCGACTTACGAATGAAAAAAGTGCCCGCACGCCTACGAATTTTTCAACATCCGAAGGACATCGTTGGTGGTTTTAGATGGGGTTTACTCGACTTATGAATTTTAGATGCGGTTTACTCGACTTACGAATTTTCCCGAATTTTTCGTTTCCAATGCATTCATATGGGGAAATCGCTTTTTTCGACTTAAAATTTTTCAACCTACGAATGTGCATTCGGAACGGATAAAATCCGTAAGTCGAGGTACCACTGTATTTACAATATATTTTTGCTATTAATAGGGAGATACCCAATCCCATTGTCCTGCAAACCTAGGAACATTTTGAATGAAATGTCAACAGCAGGAAGGAGCGATAGTAGCGAGATCAAGCAATAAGTGTACATCCCATTTCTGCCATATTTATCATCGTATTTAGCACCGTTCTTGCATTCTTCACAGGACGAAGTAAAGAATGAGATCAATGTGATGAACCAGTTGAACCATGCAAACCTCATTCGGCTGTATGATGCTTTCGAATCAAAAAGTGACATTGTTCTCGTCATGGAATAGTATGTCGAATGTTTCTTCTGTCTCCTTTTCTTGGGCTTCCGGTTATGTCCACACATGTGCATATACACACACAGAGCAAATGGGCCTTTTATTTCTGAGCCTTATTTTGACGTGGGTTGGTTGTTTTAGCTGTAGTCGCTGTAAGACGGAAGGGTTCAACCTCTCCCCATTCACTCTGCTCCCCATTAGTAAAGTGGTACATTGGTTCTCAAGCTGAATTCGTTCCAGACTTTTAAAAACAACCCCTAAAACTGCAATTTAACATGAATTTTACCAACAAGACCATTGATCCATAAAATGAAAGCAATAATCAATGTACTGCACTATAAAATAAATAAGACAGTATTGTAGATGATTAATTTTTTAAAAAAATTTCTTACCTGCACTGATGTTTGGATGGGGGACTTTTATCCATTTCCTCAGTCACACCATCAATCAGTAGCTGAACTGGGTTCCCACACAGTCAAAAAAACAAATTAACCAAAAAAGCCTCAAAAACAAAAACACAAAAAACAAAGTGCCAAACTTAATCCATTTTAGAAGTGTTTGACTTCTCAAATGTTCGAAAACCAAGGCGCAGCTTCTGATTGGTGCAGGTGCCCCAGAGACAATAGTCGACAACCACATCAGACATTCGGCTTCTGAAAAACGTTCAAAAACTGGAACACTTCTGGGTTTTCGGCGTTTGGGAACAAAGGCATTTGAGGACCATGGTACCACTGTATCTCTCTCTCTCTCTCTCTCTCTCTCTCTCTCTCTCTCTCACACACACACACACACACACACACACACACTGCATGTGTAGATGTGTGTACATAGAGCTTCTCCATAGGAGGGGAATTCGGACTGGCATGGAGGAGCCCTATGCACATATATCTGCATGTACAATGGGTACACACATCAGTGCCAGGGGTAGCGCTATCCACCATGATGTTGGGTGAAAGCTTCTCCCAATGGCATTGTGTTCTCATGTTTTTGTGGGGGAAGGGTGGGATGCAATATAAGTCGTAGGAAAACCAAATCCCCAAATGCACATTTTGTAATTATTTTTGATTCACATGACTGCCCATTTCTCTTCTTCTTCTTCTAGTGTTTTTATTAAAGACTTTCTAGGGTCACCAAACCACATAAAGTGTCTATGCTTTCCGTTCATAGAATCCTTTCTACAGATCAGTCATATTTGAAGTGAGACATTGATGTTATAGACCAGGGGTTGGCAAACTAAGGCCTGAGGGCCGGATCAGGCCCAATTGCCTTCAGGATCCGGCCCGCAAACTGTCCATGGATCGGCGTGGGGTTCTGTTAGTTTGGGCTGCACCATTTTTTTTCTCTGCGCCATTCCATTTCCCCCCCTCCCTCACAAACACCGCGGTGGTGCCTCCTCCCTCCCTTCTCCTGGCTTCTCCCCACTCTGCCTAGAGGAGGAAGGGGGCTGGGCTGAGCTGGCTGAGTGCCATTTTAAGCAGCCCCTCTCTGGAGCCAGCCCTTTCACGCCACTCATCTTCCCTCCGCTGCCACCGCCTTGGTGCTCCTGTGGGCCAGAGAGCAGAGTGGACGAGCTCGCTCTGCCTACCCACAAGAAGCAGCAGCAGCAGCAGTGGTGGTGGCAGCGGTGGCAGCAGCCCCAGGGAAGGTAAGCACAGCGGGTGGGGGGAGGACTACTTGCCCCCCCTCGCCTCTTATTCCAGCCCCCCTGGTGCCGCTTCTCTGGCCCGCCACAAGGTCTGAGGGACAGTGGACCAGCCCACAGCTATAAAAAATTGCTGATCCCTGTTATAGGCAGTATAAGGCTGGGGGAGAAGAGAGTTGGGGAGAGGGAAAGAGAGAAGGGGTTAGTAGACATTCATTCTTTTACATAGCGTATGTGCAAGGTTTTTTGTGTCAGCGTCACACGGATAGGTTCTCTTTCTATTCATTTATTAGTTTTCATTGGTGGTGAGAGAAGTTTGGGGGCCCCAGGGCATGGTTGGTAGCCTTCAGTTGGCTGCAGTGAGTTTCTTTAAATAAAAAAGTGTGTGTGTGTGTGTGTGTGTGTGTGTGTAATGCACACACCCTTGATTATGGGGACCCCCAGTAACGTGAATTTTGAATTCTCTCTTTTTCAGCGTGGAGGGAGGAGAACTGTTTGATCGAATTATTGACGAGAACTCCAACTTGTCAGAGATAGATACCATCTTGTTCACAAAGCAGATCTGTGAAGGGGTTCAACACATGCACCAGATGTATATCCTCCATTTAGACCTGAAGGTACCGTGCATTGATTATACTACCCATGAGATTAAAGGTGGCAATTTTCCCACCTTGAGGCACACTCGCATGGTTAAAAGCTGTTGGTTTTGATTGTTATACCTGCGGTTGATTCTCTCAAACTTATTTTTGTGGTCACTTAACGAATGACTGCACTACATTCTACTTTCCTCAGACATTCGCTTTTGTCCCTAAGAAGTCTGACCAACATCTCTGCTCTGCTGAATTTGATACCTGGGTTTAGGTTCTCATGTTTCAATACCGATAAGTAAATCGATATCTGGTCGACATCCAGGAACTTTGTGAGTGTAACTCAGCGACAAGGACGAGATGTTACACACAGATTTGTGTAGCAAAATCTTGTGTTCGCCTTTGATATGCAAAAGTAGATTTGGAAGGAGGGAGAATAAGTAGGAGTGTTGGTTGCTCTTGCACACATTTGGAACCCTGAAAGGAAAAGGAGCTGTGGCCAATGTGGATAGCCTGTCACCAGCTCTGGCAGCATAACAACAAGGCCATAGCAACCAGGATCTTATGCCTACTCTCCTTCCCTGGTCCCATCTACACCATATGGAACACCCTTCCATCAGATGTCAAGGAAATAAACAACTATCTGACTTTTAGAAGACATCTGAAGGCCGCCCTGTTTAGGGAAGTTTTTAATGTCTGATGTTTTATTGTATTTTTTATATTTTGTTGGAAGTCTCCCAGAGTGGCTGGTTTAACCCAGCCAGATGGGCAGGGTATAAATAAAGTGTTGTTGTTGTTGTTTCATTATTAAAAGCAGTATTGTACCACTTTTAGCAGTCGTGGCTTTCCCAAAGGATCCTGGGCACTGTACTTTGTGAAGAGTGCTGACTGAGAGCTGTTCGGGGACCCCTATTGCCCTCACAGAGCTACAGTCCCCAGAGTTCCCAGAGAAGAGGCGTCAGTGGTTAACCACTCTGGAGATGGTAGCTCTGTGAGCAGAAATGGAATCTCCTAGCAACAAACAGCACCCTCAATAAACTACAGCCCCCAGGTTTCTTTGAGGGAAGCTGCGACTGTTAAAGTGGTAAGAGTTAAAGTGTTTTAAATGTATATTGTAGATATGGCCTGCCATATTATTATACTTGAAGCAGGACTGCTGTGCAAGATGAGTCCTTGCTGAAGGGATGCAGGTCGCCCCTGGGTTCATGTTAGGCACAGTGGCCTGGCATAAATTTTGAGGCCTTCGCTTTGTAGTGGTCTCCATGTTGGAGAATGGGTCCAGCAAGCGCTCAAAAAATGCTCTTGAACTTGTTTTTTCTCCAGGAATAGCCGCATTGGCTTTGTTATATTCATATGTGTGAACTGTTCTGACTTAAGCCAAAGCAATGCTTCTTCCATTGACATGTCCGCTGTGTGAACCTTAAGAATTTGATCACTTTAGGTGGTAATTAATGTGTGTGATATTGCTGGGACATTATATCTGTTTTTAACGCTGAAACATTAGAACTGGCAGGAACCACCTTGTTCGCCTCTGGCCAAGAGGAGAATTCGATTATTGGTCCTGCCAAGCTTTTGTCTGCAGAAACCATCACATCTGAACCAAAATGGGCTAGGTCACCTTTTCGTGCTTTTAACATTTAGTTTGGCTTGACAAAGTGTTCGCTTCAGTTCAGAAGCTTGCATAACTTCGACACCGTCCTATCCATTTATGTTCCTTTACATGGATTTAAGACTAGTGTCATGCATCTTTTACTTGCCTTCTCTAAACTAAAAAAACCCAAATGCTTCAACTGTTCCTCATAGGGCAGACGCTCCATCCCTTTGATCATTTCTGTCCCCCTTTTCCAACTCTAAAATGTCCTTTTTGAAGTGAGGTGACCAGAACTGCACAGAGTATTCCAAATGCAGTTGCACCATAGATTTATATAATCAGCAATAATGGAGCCAGAGGTGGGTACCTGAAGACTCAGATCTTTTGGGCCTTTAAACAAACTCATGCGATTTCAGCTGAGGTTGTGTCAGGGGCTGGACTGAGGAAGAATGGTAGGGGCCGCCGCCCCTTCTCCTGAACCTTCCCGAGAACAGGAGGGCAGTATAGATTTAGAACAGTGGTTTGCAGAAGGGCATAGTTCAGAGGCTGCAGAGGGGAGAAGCTGGGAAATATTGGAAGAGGAACAGCAGGAAGAAGCACCTGTGGAGAGACAGCTGACAGACTCAGTGTCTTTGGAAAGCATTCCTGACCACCCCCTCTCCCAGGACCAGGCATGCATTGAGGGTAGTAGAACAGAAAGCTCAGAAGCAGAAAGCCCAGATAAGCTGGCGCAGGGATGATGTAGGATAAGAGAGACAGGGGTTGGGGGGTTGGACTTCACTCGGAGCAACGCCATTATCCTAGATATACTGTATTCCTTCATCTCTCTCTGTGCGTAGTGAATAAACTGCTTGGTAATAACTGGTTTTTTTGGTTTATCTGCTTCTTGGCTTCCCCTGTGGGAGGGATCAGATTCACCATATCTATCATCTATCTATCTATCTATCTATCTATCTATCTATCTATCTATCTATCTGTTGTAGTGTGGGGACAGTGATTCAGCAAGTGACTTCAGCTCTCTGACATAGCAGGCAGGAGACAGCTTCTTCATGTAACACTCTGTATTCAAGTAAACAAGACTGGGGAACTGAGGAGAGGGAAGCTACATTTATAGGGACAGTAGACTGGCTGGTAAGGATACATTTTGGAGGGAACAATCTCAAGCAATCACAAAGCTGCCTTTTGGTGGGAACCAATAAGATGGAGGATCCAAATTCAGCAACTTGAATGAACCAATAGTAGCTGTTCCTTCTGGAACAGGAAGGCAGTTACTTTCCCCTAATGTGAATACAGACAATAGTAATACAGATATGATAACCCTTGAATCAATACACAACCCTATCTATCATCTATCTATCTATCTATCTATCTATCTATCTATCTATCTATCATCTATCGGATTCAAGCAATTTGTCTTCTGACAGCCCAGATGCAGTTAACCTTTAAGTCTTCCCTCTTAGTCAATATCTGGTGTTAATACTATTTATCACAGAAAAAAATTGTAATAACAGTATCCCGTCCCCATCCCCCACACCTTTAAAAGGCCCACATTTAATATATTAGATACTGGATAGGGAGGGGAAGAACAGTGAACTAAGAAGCTAAAGTTGAAAGATAAATGTTGAATAATGGTGAGTTTTAAAATAAGAATGGAGGAGGAGGAGGAGGAGAGCTTTAAAAAAAAAACCCACCATGTCTCAGCATGGATTCATAATGGGCTGCAAAATCACAACACAGACTTCCTGAAGTCCAGTCCGAGTGCTTGCAATCCCTTTCTGAAAGCTCACTAATGAGTTTTTTATCTTGACTTGCTACATTATGTCAAACAGAAAAGCCACAGCAAGGGAAAACCTACACTGGCAGAGCATTCCCAGCCTCAAATACCACATGATTACAGCCTGAGATGTCCACAGAGTCTAACCTGCTTCAAGATGCAGGCACTGCAAAGCATATTTTTGTCCTGTGTTGTATTTTTAATGTGCTGATTCCACTCCATGTAGCATTTCTCATAAATGTGTGCTCTTTCTTTTTTTCTTTCCCCCTCCTGGCAGCCTGAGAATATCCTGTGTGTGAATAGAGAGACAAATCAAATCAAGATTATTGACTTTGGGCTGGCAAGGAGGTACGTTGCTTTCAATCAAGCTAGCAGCATCTTTTATTTCCTAAATCGAAAGTCCATTTTCAAGTGACCCAATATTGGGAGAAATGGTGCAATAATAAAGAAAAGACTCTCTAGGCTACCTAAAGATGGCCGGTCTTGAACGCATTTCCCCTGTGGTTCAAATGATGAACCCGGTAGTACACATGCTGGTCGAAGTTTTTGAACGGGCAATCTTCACAGAAGGGTGAAAAGGCTGCTTTTGTTGCCGAAAATGCTGTCATAGACCGGAAGAGGGATCCAATTTTGCTTCTTTCCAAATAATTCAGAGCAAGCATGCTACCATGATACAAGTTCCTTTGCGACAGGCTGCAAGCGGCCGTCAAGATAAGCACAGTTGTCCCAAATTCACATTCTGATCCTCAACATGTTCAGTGGGTTGACTTTAGTAGGGCTTATTTCATGCCGTATGTTAAGGATGGAAGTACTAAACCAAACGGCAAAATTACATAACAATGACTGTATAAGAAAAGGAACTTTGTGGCAAGACAACAAGAGATGCTTTCTAGTCACCAGCATGTTTTATATCAGGCATGGTCAAACACAGCCCTCCAGATGTTTTGGGACTACAACTCCCATCATCCCTGACCACTGGTCCTGTTAGCTGGGGATGGGTGGGAGTTGTAGTCCCAAAACATCTGGAGGGCTGAGTTTGCCTATGCCTATGCCTGTTTTATATTCTCTGGCATCATCCCGACAGCTGTCTATTTGCCTGCCCCCCTCTAACTGCCTATTTAAAACATCTTTGGGTAGAATTCAGTGTAGTGTTCAGTGGGATATGTGTGAGTTCAACATGGTCTGCCCACGCAATAGGACTCTCCCCCGCCCCCACTTCCTTCACTGCTGTCACACTTCCCCTAAACCTAGTCTGGGTTTTGTTAGCAAACGTCCCGCGGTGGCAAGTTGTGAGACTGACCCCCAGGTTGGGACGAAGCCTTCGTGCCCTCCTGGCTACTCGAGTCCAGGGGCACATTGATATGCGATTGTTCCCCAGCGTGAAGAACAACACACACAAGCCATTAAGGCTAAAACTACTTTATTACAGATAAGATGCAGAGTATGCCTCTGGTAGCCAGCTCATTAAGTCAGAGCTGTGCATTAGCGTGTCCGGCATCTTTGAGCCAGAAACGAAAGTGAAAAGTACAATAGTAAAGTACAAAAACATCACGTGTGTGAGAAAGCTGGTAGAACTGGTAGCTTTCTCACAGGATAAAAACAGACACATAGTCACGGGAGCCTCGCTGCTGCAGCTTTTGCAGCTCGGCTTGTAATAATATCATGACAGGTTTCCTCCCCAATCCTCCAGGAGCACATTTAGGGAGTGAGGGGGAAGGAAAGGAAGAAAGTCCTGTGGACAAGTGAACTTTGTTCCGCTTGCTCATCAACTTAGTTGAATCCCAACCTTTGTATTGAACTCTAAAGTATCTGTACATACTGTAGATGTCATCTTTGCTGTCATTGTTTCGTTGTCGTTCATTAGATATAAACCAAGGGAGAAGCTTAAGGTCAACTTTGGCACTCCAGAATTCCTCGCTCCTGAAGTTGTGAACTACGACTTTGTATCATTTCCTACCGACATGTGGAGTATAGGTGTCATTGCCTATATGTTGTAAGTATGCCTGCAGCCTACATTGTCAAGACTGTGTTTTTCTTCTACAGTTGATGTCAACTTGATGAAAGCTATTCCTGGACTCGTGACTGTTGCTTAAAGTCCAGAAGGTTTACGTTGCTCCATGATCTACGTAATGCACAAAACGTTTTGCCTGTTTCCCTGTTTCCCGCAGGCTTAGCGGATTGTCTCCTTTTCTGGGTGATGATGATAATGAGACTCTGAACAACATCCTGGCTTGTCGGTGGAGCTTTGATGATCAAGAATTCGAAAAAGTGTCGGAGGAAGCCAAAGACTTCATCACTAAGCTTCTCATTAAGGAAAAGGGGTAACCAGATGCCAGTAGCTTGAATGTACTGTCCGACCAGAAATTGTTATCCAATTTCCAAAAATGAAAAGTTATTTTCATATGTATCTCTCAAGTGACAGAGTGTTTCAATGATAAAATCCATTACAGTGGTACCTCAGGTTATATACGCTTCATGTTACATACACTTCAGGTTACAGAAGAAATAACCCAGAAATAACGCTTCAGGTTAAGAACTTTGCTTCAGGATAAGAACAGAAATCGTGCTCTGCAGCGGGAGGTCCCATTAGCTAAAGTGGTGCTTCAGGTTAAGAACAGTTTCAGGTTAAGAACGGACCTCTGGAACGAATTAAGTTCTTAACCCGAGGTACCACTTTATAAACAAGGAGACTTTTGAAGTGTGCATCCGGTAAAATGAACAGGGATCGTTCAGTCAGTAGAACATGAGGTTCTTAATCTCAGGGTTGTGAGTTCGAGCCCCATATTGGGCAGAAAGATTGCATTAGATGACCCTCGTGGTCCCTTCCAACTATACAACTCTATGATGTGACTAGATTTTAAGAACTTTTATGTTTAATTCAACAGGAGTGAATTGAGCATAGGTTAATAGTTAAATATCATTGTTCGTTTATCTGTTTGATTTATAATTCATCCACCCACAATCCTAAGGGGCTTTGGGTAGATAACAATACGCTGAAACCCCAGTTTCATTGAGCAAAACTCTCACATCATCTCTGTCTCCTGGTGACCAGAAGCCAACACCATACTGCATTTCCAGGAGAAATTTTCCAGGCCCAACTAGTGCTGCATCCTATTCTCACAGTGGCCAACCAGATGTCTGTAGGAAGCCTGCAAGCAGGATCTGAGTGCACCCACTAGTATAAAGGCCCAATCAAGATCAGGATTGTATTCTAAATTGGGATTCTTCCAAAATAAAAGTGGCCAGCTTAAGCTTGCTGTTAAAAAAAGGTTAATAATGTAAAGTGTAGTTTGTTTCTCAGCCGTAAATTTAAAATTGCCTTTCAGTCAATCCTGATTTGGGGGGTGAGGCACATTTTAAACATGAATGCTCAAATCGCTGTATAGCTTATTAAATACAGTATTAAATATTAAATACTGACACTCATTTTTACCCCCCCCCCCTTTAAGGTGGAGGATAAGTGCAACTGCAGCCTTAAAGCATCCTTGGCTATCTGACCAAACACTCCATTACAAATTGCAATCTAAGGTTTGTATATCAGAATAGAATTGTTTTCTTGTTCCTAAGCAGGGTCTCAGAGGAGAAAATTGTTTAGCTCATTATGCTAAATGTGATCTTCCAGAATTCACACTTCCCAAACTAAAACGTGAACCAAAGCACAGCTCTTCTTCAAAATTTGCACGGATCCGAATTTTGTGGTGCAGTCCTCCGAGCCAAAGGATGCATACAAAAATGTTTTGGTTTTTTTGTGAAAGTAGCACCCACAAAAATGCATTTTGTTTTGTGGAAATTGCTTCCAAAAATGCTTATACACTGGGCAAAATTACGTGCAAAAAGTATTAGGAGTTGGTATTGTTGGTATTTTAAAACTACCAATGTATGTGTGGTGCCTATTTGTGTGAAGAAATTATGCTGGTTATTGTAGATGTGGATTTAAGAGTGTGAGGTGCCCCAACCCCTGGCATATGCACTCTAGCTTGTGGCAAAAGAGCTTAGCCCCCCCCCCCAATTATAGATACTCCCCACATGAATGCCTGATAATTCAAATACCCAATTTGCACGATCTGTCCCCTTTTGGAACGGGAAATTTTTTAGGAAGCACACCTATTTCTCTGCCACCATAAAGGAGTCTGTATCTTGGTAAGAGTCTGAACTGTGTCTTGCAATTCATTGCATGATTTGAGCCTTTTAGATGTGCTTCTGAGCCACCTAACTGGAAATAGCACAGAGCTGCTTGCTGTTTTAAATGTATTACAAGGCTGGGACTCTAGACGAGCCAATTCTGACGTTATCTTTTATCTCCCTGTAGAGAAAGGCTAAGGCTTCCGCTGGAACTCAGGCACCTGTGACTCCATAAGCTCTATGAGAAATGGAAGGTTGGTAACATTTTGAGTATCAGTGGAAAGTACTGACTACTGAGCCACTCTGTGAAGGCCACTTAGAACTGCTTTGCTATGAAGCATCCTCACTGCATGGATTAAAGCGGTTTCTTCCGACCACCATGTGGCCAAAAGAAATCGCCAGATCTGTATAACGATAGATTATGAATGCATGCAACCATGTGCAATTGTTTAGGGCAGTTTCCATAACAAGTGCAAGCTTCAAGTTAGTGCCGGTGGGTTGACTTAACACTGACACCTGAAATAGTCTTCGATTAGTAGCACAAAGTAGAAGCGGCTCTGCCTCTGGGGTGGAACTGCTCTGCTTGCTTTCTGGCAAGGGAGTCACTGTTGCTTACTGAGAGGCAGAGGGACTATTGTGGTCATTTCAACCACCACTACAAAGAAATATACATCCTATCCTTGCTATGTGCTATGCTGTGCACATAGATACACCATTAAAAAGACAGTGTTAGCCAATTTATACATACGTACGTACAAACATACATACATACATACATACATACATACATATATATATCTTAAAATTCAAACCAAAACGCATACATTTCTATATTTCATTGACAATCAGATGGCTACAGTCTGCCATATTATCCTTGATGAACATTCTTCTCCGTTTTGGGGCAGCAATCACAAATCTTGCCATGTTGTTTGTCACAAACTTCACAAAGCTAGACAACAAATATGTGATCTCCACTCATTCGTCTGTTTCAGTCATCTGACACAACAATTCAAGGATATACTTAGCTCTCAGTTCAGAATACAGAGGGCAATATAGTACATAATGGTATAGATCAGGGGTCCCCAAACTAAGGCCTGGGGGCCAGATGCAGCCCAGTCGCCTTCTAAATCCAGCCCACGGATGGTCCGGGAATCAGCGTGTTTTTACATGAGTAGAATGTGTGCTTTTATTTAAAATGCATCTCTGGGTTATTTGTGGGGCATAGGAATTCGTTCATTTTTTTTTCTTCAAAATATAGTCTGGCCCCCCACAAGGTCTGAGGGACAGTGGGCCGGCCCCCTGCTGAAAAAGTTTGCTGGCCCCTGGTATAGATCTTTAACTGCTTGAGGGACACATATACAAAGCCGCTTTTCTACCGGGATTTTCCTGTAGTGTCCCTCTAAATATTCTGAGGGCATTAGTCTGAAAATGCAGAGCCAGAAACAAACAAATTGGTAAATCATGCTTGTAGTTCTCAAAGCCATGTGTTACCTTAATTGACTGTAGTGGTGGAGAGAACCTTGATTTCCGGATCGCCTGTAGGTCTTGTGCAAAGCAGTGAGGAGGACAGCTTGGTGCAAATGCACCAGCGCACCTGATCCAGCACTGCTGCCAGTGCTTTTGCACCACAACAACCTTGCCACTCCCCTTCTTGCTCCCAGTAAGCAACAACGGCCCACCTGTCAGGAAGGTAGTTTAGCAGCTCTGCTGCACCTGGCAAGACACTTCTGATGCTAAGACTGCAGCCCTAAGCACACTTTCTCTCTTGCTTTTTCATTAGCAGTGGATCCATTTGTAGCTCTCAGTCTAAGCCATCACATCCCTGAAAGATGCAGAGCAATGCAGTCTGCCCACCCCACCCCCCCCCCACCCCGAAGTATAATTCAGCCAGAATTCAGTGTCCTGTCAGAACCATATCACAAAACTTTTCTGACATTCTTGCATGGTATGTTTTCAGATTACCAGAATGATTTTGTTTGAGCACTATGGGAACAAGTTCAAGGGACTTTGGAGAATATCTGGAGTTAGCTCCTTCTTGATTTTGGAAATGCTGAAAACTCCTGCTTGCATAACCACTTGTTTGGTTGTTGTTTTTTAAACTTGTGAATATTAACTTAAGTTATGAAATACGCCACTTTGCATTTTGAGTACTAATTCTGAGTGGTGTTTTGGTCCATTTGGCAAGAGACAGTCAGCACAATGGGGTTACATTTATAACTGGATGGCTTGTAGCATTGTTTTGTGAAGACTGCTCTGCAGAGCTTCAAGATTTCTGGTTTATAGTAGATTCCTGTAAGTTGCATTACATGTCTCCATGTCTAAGCCACCAAAACCACATTGTTCCCAGTCACTTCAATCATGCACTGAGTCAAATTTGTGGGAAGAGACGACTTGCCTCAACCAGACAGGGTGGAATGAGGCAACATTTCTTATTTTGTCCGGTCTCCAATTTATTCCCCATTTGGTGTGAACTCAGGCTCCAATCCTAACCCCATGTACCTGGGAGTAAGCCCAATTGAATTCAGTAGGACATACTTCTAGGTAGACGTGGTTAGATGGTCTGCATGTATAGAAATAATAGCTACCCATGTGGACCCACTAGAAGAAGAAAAAACAATTGCCACAATAGGGTACATTTATTAAGACCAATTAAAACGTCACAAGTGAGCAAGCTTTTGAGTTGCCCAGAACCCCTGTTTAGGATGAATGTTAAGCAAAGCAACAAGGACCTGCATATGCATCAGTTCTCAGATGCAATGTGGGACGAGGGGGCCTCTGACGCAGGAACATAGCTGTTGCTGTAAGGAAAGTGGCAGCAAACAAAACTGCTGAAAGAAAGAAGGAAATTCGGTGTGGGGGAGGTAGACTGAAGATTTTAGAAAGTACTATCTCTGGCTGCTCAAAAAAATTAAAAATAAACAAATCCCTGCCTTGTAGGTGACCTCAAAGTCATCAGTAGTTCTCCACCGATTGCCTTTTCGTCATTCCCTTTTCTGAAAATGTGCCCAAATACTGAGAACGTTTGGAACAGCCCTATCTAGGAGACAGTCAAGAATTTCTGTGTTTGAATGGATTCCATAGAGCTGGAGGAAGGGGGCAGCTTTTGTGGGGGGACAGTGGAGAGCTTAGGAGCTCTTCGTAGTTTTGAAGAGAGGGAGGGAGGTGGGGAGAGTTGTGAGTTGGCTAGTGGCAGGACCTCTCTCTGGGGATCTGACACGAGGTGGCAGATTTACTGCCTTGTATATTTGTAAATAGAGTAAATATGAGAGAGGGAGCCGAAGTGCTCTTGCACCCAAAGGCAACCAAACCTAGATATTAAGTGGGGTGGCTTACTGCTCAGGGAAGTGGGGAGCATGCCACAGATTGAAAGGGGGCAATCTCTGAATGATCAAAGTGTGACTCAGGCAATACAAAATAGGAAATTCTTTCCAGTAGCACCTTAGAGACCAACTGAGTTTGTTCTTGGTATGAGCTTTTGTGTGCATGCACACGAAAGCTCATACCAAGAACAAACTCAGTTGGTCTCTAAGGTGCTACTGGAAAGAATTTCCTATTTTGTTTCGACTATGGCAGACCAACACGGCTACCCACCTGTAACTGACTCAGGCAATGTTATTCATTTAACTGCATTCATTAAGGGCCATTTTCCACATTCATAAATTTCGCGTGATGAAGCCCTACCAGTAACAGCCCAGAATGTAGCTGAAGGATCACATCTACATAATTCTGCTCCTGATTTAATGAGATTTTTTAATCTGTTTCTTTTGCAGAAAAAGCTGCTGTGTGGTTACTGCTGCTATGACGTTTGGAAATAAAGAACCCAGCAGTTCTGGTGCTTCAACTCCCGCCCATCCTTTCTCCCCATGATGACTTGAGGCTTTTTACTAAGTGGACCAATACCACTTTAGCTGCAGGGTTGAGTCGCAGTAGCTCTGAACTGCTTTCTTCCCTGGCTTTCTAGCTGTTTTCAGTAGCTGCTGAAGTTTCCAGGAAGGTGTTTCTGTTCAAAAGTGGCTGCTTGAATTTGTGCTTGAGGTTCTTATCATTGCTTGAATTTCAGCGTGATAGCTCTGGTTTTCCGGACCCAGCTGTTGAAAGAAATGGTGGGGATTTATTTTAGATTATCAGATCTCCTCAGCTCAGCAGGTTGGGGTTGAACTCAACTGGGAGAGGATTGCTTTCAAAGAAACTGTATGGGGGGTGGGGGGAGAGAGAGAAGCAGGTAGCAAATGTGGAAGACTGTGTGTGAAGTTTAATTTTTAAGGCAAGGTGTTCTCTTTTTTACCATATAATAAATAGAGTGATTCTATTACAGCAGTGTGTAAATGGCATGAAAGTATGTTTGCCGTAGCTGTCAACTTTCCCCTTTTTTGTGGGAAATTCCCTTATTCCAGCGCCATTTCCCAATGCAAGAAAAAGGAAGGTTGACAGCTATGATTTGCTCTCAGCGCACCATGAAATGCCTTTTCTGTGCCTGTTAACATATCACTCTGATACCATTTTTAATTCCGCCAGGTTATCTTAGGCAACTGCACAATTTGAATGCAGAGAAGCATGTGTTCCCTCATCTCGCCTGCCCCCTCAAAAATTGGTAGCCTTGTGCCTTTGAATATTTGTTCGTATTCTTTAAGCATCATAATGGAAGGAATCCCAGTATATATTTATTTTTATGCTGAACAGAGCAAGTAAAAGAAAAGAAGAACGCTCTCTGAAACTGAGAATCATAATATTCTCCTGGCTTGACAGCTGGCGCAGAGGGAAACGTGAACTGAGTGGGGCTCCTGATTCAAATTTCACCTCAGCCGCTGTCTCCCAACCTCAGCCCCTCAACTCAGTATTAGGATAACAAAACTGACCCACCTTACAAGTTGTTGTAAGGGTTTCTGAGTTAATGCTTGTGAAACGTTTTGAACGTTCACAAAACTTCATATAAAATAGAAGGACTGCAGATATTGCTCCAACAGAATTAAGCCGTTATAGTGTTGTAGTAATGTTAAAATGCTGTCCTGCGCATTTCGTTATAGAAACTCTTCCATTTATCTAAACATTGCAGAATTTATCACTGCTAATGAAGGGTATTTAAGTTATTATGTGCGCCCGATTCATTGGTCGACATGGCAATATCTCTATTGCAAGACATCAGAAAAAGCCCCATGGAGGCTTTGCAAAGAGCAGAAATTCATTTTCCTATAGAATGAGGCAGAATCTTCCTTTTATCCAGCCTCTAAAAGTTCCCATTCCTGTGGCATTTGGAAGGAGAGCTTGGGAAATACACGAATAGAAGACCTTGCCCAAGAAACTAAGATTTGGTTGAACTGGAATACAAAAAACACAATTATTGCTAACACAGCAACTTTTTGCCATGTATGTGTGATAGCTACCAGCTGCACCAGCAATGGGTGAGAGTGCTGTACACATCACAAATGTAACCCACGACAATGCAGCACCCCTCCTTTAGCGTAACAACTTTTCTAATTCTGACAAAATCTGCATGCTGAATGTGGAAAGGGATTTCAATATACACTTTAGTGCCAGTATTAAGGGTTTTCTCTCTCCATAACACGCACAAGCTGCATGCGGTTTTCAACCTTTGATCATATATGTGTGTGTGTGTGTGTGTGTGTGTGTGTGTGTGTGATCGTAGTATTCCAACTGCTGTCTTCATTTGAAACTAAAGAAGGGGGAAAGGACGACCTAGGTCCTTGTAGAAAATTAGAATGATTTAGATTCAATCCTTCAAATTTCAATTTTTTTTGTAAGTTGTGGAACCAATTCAGGCACAATGTTTTGCATTCATAGGAAGTCTCATGGAATTAGTCCTCCGAGTGTGTGCATGTGCGCATAAATGCACACATACACATGAGGGAAAGGGTTTGTTTTGTTTTGTTTTGTTTGCAAATTTACCCAGTTTGCTAGATAATCCCACAACTCATGACTGGACTCCTGGATGTTTCCTGTTTATAAGATTGTTTAGATCTCTGGACAAACCATTGCCCCGCACACCAAAAATGAATACATGAGATGAGTTTTGGAATGACGGGTCATAACTTTATTAAAATCAAGGACCTGCAAGGGAAGAACTAGAAAATAGTGCAGGCTAGCTATCTTGGTGAAGTGGACAAGGAGAGCCTCTGAAGTCTGTTGGAGGTAGCCTCAATAGTCCCATCAGAGGCCACACACAAAATTCCTACTCAGTTCCTAAAATTCAACGGGCTAATTCTATATCGCAGTAAAAGAGGGGGAGAGCAGGATGCCATGTTGGCCAGAGAAAGAGGCCAGAGAAGGAGAGATTGGGTTGCAAAGCCAGTCAGATGTCACGGATTAATAGAAGTGTAGAGTTGGGATAGACTCGGAGGGTCATGCAGTCCAACCCCCTGCAATGCAGGAATGTCCCCATGTGACATGATGATGTCACAGGACAGTAAACTCTTATGATGCCATTTCCAGTGGGATAGAGGCAAATGCAGCCCTGCAATAATGTGGAGGACTGAGATGCTGGGGGGGGGGGATGTCCAAGAGCCGACACAGTGATACAAAACATTATGCAAGAACTGGACCACGTGTAAGAGTTCTGTGGTCTTTGTGTGCTTTCTGTTGCTTCAGAAAGAGAATACTGCTACAGGAATAGTAAAAAAAAACAATACAGTTTTATTCTTGTCTTCAAATTTCCCATCATGTTATCAGTAGCAACCCCAAGTGTCGTGGCAATCTATTGTGGATAAATTGGCATCGATCAAAGCCTTAATCAGGGCTGTTTTCAAATGTCAGATCTGCCTCATGACGAAACAGTGGCATGCCACCCAGGGGTACCCCAATAGTTTTCAGGCTATTCCTGCTGCTTGCTCAGACATCTTTGTGTTATCAGGTGGCAGTATTTATGTAGCTTTTCTTGGGTTTCCAGCATTAAAAGTGGTATCTGCAGTGCTAGCTTTTGCAAGCACAGGGGGCCTACGAAACATACTTACATGCTAACAGAGGCTACCACATGGCAGAAGGAAACACATGATTTGAAATGATAGTAGCGTGTTGGTGATCTAGTCCAGAAACCTCATTCACACACCACGAGTTAGATGTAAGTTGCGAAAACTTTTCAATGGTTGGAGATTTGAAATGTGTTCAGAACTGAGTGATCAGAGGAGCAGAAGGCCATGGAAGAAGGTTTCAGTAAGTTGGGTTCAGGAGATCACTAAACATAGAGTGAAGTACAGGTAGAGTTGGAACAGGGAACACAGTGAAATAGTACAGGCTAGCAGACCCTACTTGGAACCAACATAACTCCAGGAATTAATGGACTTTCAGAAGGAAGGCCATGCATGGCCAAGTAGGTCAGAGAAGAAAAATTGGTGGCTCTTATGAGGGAGAGATTGTAGTCTGTCTGTCAGTCTCAATGACAGTTTATGGAATAATGACCTTCAGTGATGGCTGTCCATCAGATCATTAGTTATCTGAGTTTACTCATGCCGCTAGAACCTGTGCTAGAAAATTAATTTATGTTGCTGCATCTTATTGCACAACAAAGCAGAAAGTTGGGGGAGTGCAGCCTATATGACACAATGGGATTCACTGATGCAAGGGCACATATCCCATGAGGTTTTGAAAACCAAGCTCTGTACTTATCAATAACTGGCTGTAAACTTGTGAAAAGCAACACTTGGTGGGTAACGCACACATTACACTGTGTAAGCCAACTGATGCTTCGCAGGTAAGATTCACCTTCCATTGTGTGGGCAGGGAAGCCCCCCCCACCTGGCCGATCCCCTGGAAACGCCTCCCCAGGTGAGATTGGGCGATTGGCTGAGGTAGGCGGAGACCTCCAGGTATCCAGCCTGGGGAGGGCGAAGCCAGCCCATACTACTGGGAGCCACACTGGGATCCGGGGGGCTGCACACGACCACACAAAAGGCGCCCCCCATTTGATGTGGGGAGCGGTCATTACACAGCAAGAAATCAATTCCATTTAATTAATACATATCCTCAGAAATATGTTCTGCCCTGCATTTCTAAATGTCTGGATATAAGCAACCTGGCCTTGTGCTTGCAAACGCTATCACAGGAAACACACAGCTGTCCCGTTCACTTCAAAGGAAGGGAGCAACGGCATGTGTATCCCTCTAAAAATATATGAAGCTTCCTGCCTTGATGCTGAAAGGGGCAAAACATTAGAGGCCACATAGGGAGTTGAACCAAAGCTGAACTCTGGATTATGCACAGTGCTATAGCCTGAGAGTGCTCTGCTGTGAAAACCCTCCTGAACTGAAGGTATGAGGGTTGGGTTGCCATTTGGTATCCATTGCAAATGAACACCATGGGTTATATCCAGTTGTGCCTATCCATTCGTAGAAGGCTCTTTACAACAGCGGAAAGCGGTTAGGAAGCAATGTTTGCAGACTTCCACTTTCTCCTGCAGATTTGAGGGTGTTGCAGAAGGAGGGGAGGAATCAGTGAAAATTGCTCCCCCTCCCATACATCCACAAAAGCCACCACGGGATCAAAGAGGTTTCTATCAATGGAGGCACACAAACAAGTACAACCAGTGCTTTTCCCCCTTAAAAAATGCTTAGGGGTACTCTCATTTTGGCTCAAGAAAATCACCATTTTATAGTTCAAATCGGCGAAAATAAATACAGTAAATGGACAAAAGTACAAAGATTCGCAAAATGTTTAGGGGTATCCATCCCCTCCAGAAAAAAGCACTGAGTACAACCCCATGTTTTTGCAAACTAGGCAAAACCTCTACAAGGAAAATAACTTTTATTTTGTAAGTTCTTGGGTAGGAGCAAAAGAAAGCAAACTTGGCTTTTAGGATCCCACAGAACCGTCTAGTAATCTTGACAGCGTTCAGTTTCTTTACACTAATCCCTAAATGAGATTGACAGGTATTTCACAGTCAGGTGTAACAGTCTGATGTAACTAAATGCTTGTTTGTCGCTATGTACAATGCACTGCATACAACATGTTGAAAGAGATGAAAAATGCCACCTGTAAATAATGCTTTCAACAGTCACAATTTCAAAACAGTTGTAATCATGGTGTCATGTTCAAGGCACTTTTTCTTGACTTTTAAGATTATATTAAAGTAATACTAGATCAACTAGAATATAACTACTTCTACAAGACTCATATAAATTATTGTTCTATATTTATTGCACTTTGAACAGCATGCTTTTAACTCCACTTGGCTTTTTTATTTTATAAATGATATAACCACAATTTGTTCTCTTCAGGTTTTGTGTGTGTGTGTGTGTTTCACAACTGTTTTTTTCTGATTTTATACCAGGCTAATCAAAGAGAGAGAGTGTGTAACTGTATGTGTGTTTTTGCTTATCTGTATGGTATTTTGTTTTAAGAGTTTTAGAAACTGTGAATTACCATGTTTGAGAGCAGGTTGCTTGAGGAGGGCACTTTACAAGCTGTAGTTATTGCATTCAGCTGTTCATTCACAGATGGGCAGAGGTGTGACTACAGCTGTTGCTTTTGCAACTAGGGAACACAACAGACATTTCTCCTAATGTGTCAAGATTCAGAATCCAGTGGGGTGTAATTCCAAAACGAATGGATATTTAGTGTGGCACAAATACAGCCCACATAAACTGCAAACTGCTATGGATTGGGTGTACATTTAGCAATAGTTGGGTCTTAATCACTTCACAGTGGCTTCCTGCCTCTATTTTGTTCTCTCTCATTTGTGTCACTGCACTGATTGGTGCAATACACAGTCATTCTTATATTAAGGCTCTTCTGGGCTTAGCTCATTCTGAGAATTTATGGGTTGAAATGATATAAAAGGTTTGTGCAGAGTGTCTCTTTCTCATTGCTAGGAATCACAGCCATTCTACACACACACCTGTGAAGGGAGGAAAAGGCTTTCAGATCAAAATACACTATTTCTGTGTAGACATATATGAGTTTTATTAGATCAGCATCACTCAACTAAGCACTCCGCACATTCAGAAATGCCCATAACAGAAGGTATCCATTTTTTTTTACAGCATACTACACTTGTGATTAACCTTGTTGTGCTCATTAGATTGCCAAGAATTAACGTGGGATTTCAGTTGTTGCTGTTGTCAGGCCTGCAGATTTTGGATGTTACGAAATCACAGTCAGTAATCTACAAGGTCCCTAAGAAAGCTCACATATTTCAGAGAATAATTCATGAGAACTTCAGGTTTTGCTACTGGTTAAATGGTGACAAAAAGCTAAACTGACTTCTAGAGTCTTGTAGCATCTTAAAGACTAACAGGTGTATTGTTCCATTTCATCAAACAGATGGTGGGTGGGCAGGCAAGGTTTAGTATTTGCACCAATTTCTGCAGCAGCAAAACTGATCATGCCATGGAGTTTTCTTCTCTCCACCCAATCAATTCCACATCAAATTCATATTGCAGAAGAAAAGCTGGTAGCTCCCGGTAGGGTGCCTAAAAAATGTGTGTGTCAATTTCCACTGAACAGCAACAAGACTTTTAGCTACATACCTCTGACCCTAATATGGTTTTAAATATAAATAATATCGGGTGAACAAAATGCAAGCTTTTCAAGGTTTCAGTTATGATTCAGAAGCTGACAGTCCACAGCAGTGTTGCAAAGATCTTTAAAAAGTGTTTTGCTCTCAGAAAGAAAGGATGCTGTATCTTAATGCATTATTTTCTTTGCTAGTATAATGCTTCTTGATTATGCCCAGTGTAAATGAGGCTTAATATTGCATGAATCCACAGTAGGAACATTAAGGGTTTATGTGCACTTAACTTTCACCCCATGCCTTCCAGAACAGTTGTGTACTTGAAAGCTCTGTGTCGATGAATGCTGCTTTTTTTTTTTTTTACCCCAGAGCTTTCCCCGTGAAAATTTGGATCTTCTGCAGATTGCTGTTTGCTCTGATTCAGCAGTAAAGAAGAGTGGATTTTCACGGGAAAGAAGAGGGGGAGAGAGAGCACTCAGACATGGTGCTTTAAAACCCAGGCTGTGTTTGGAAAGCACTGAGGAAAGGCAGGTGTGGATAAGCCCTTAGACCAGAGGCTCTCAAAGTGTGTGACAGGACACGATTTCCTCCAGTGTTTCATCCTACCTGGGTTAAATTAAAAACACAACCAAGGAAGTGACATACTTGGTTGCACAAACCTTTCTCAATGCTGGTTACAGGTGGGTAGCCGTGTTGGTCTGCCATAGTCGAAACAAAATAGGAAATTCTTTCCAGTAGCACCTTAGAGACCAACTGAGTTTGTTCTTGGTATGAGCTTTCGTGTGCATGCACACTTGGTATCTGAAGAAGTGTGCATGCACACGAAAGCTCATACCAAGAACAAACTCAGTTGGTCTCTAAGGTGCTACTGGAAAGAATTTCCTATTTTGTTTCTTTCTCAATGCCTTGGCGGACAACTAATCAAATTAAAGAATGGGGATTGAGTCTACATGGATTTAACCATATACCGAGACTTACACAGGTAGCAAAGTCCAAAAAAATTAAAATCCCAGCAACTAAATAATTGTAATAAAAAAGAGTGTTACTTCATTGGCCCCGCAGACTTGTCCATCAATTCAAGTGGCAGGTGGAAACAAAGATCTAATACATAGAAAGGGGACAAATTTGGAGGAACTCGGTTTGCCTCTCTTATCAACTATCACACGTTTTAAAGGAGATCCAGCTCCCACTTTGAGAATCCTGGATTTAGGCTGACATATTCACCTTCCATGAAGGCTAATAGTTCAACAATTAACTACCTATATATAATGTTAGATGAAATATGCATCAAGGTTAACAGTTTGTAAATATGCTCTTCAGGTCTATGTTTAAGATAGCCTTCCAACTACGTATAACATGGCACTTAATACCTGTTCTGTGTTCTACGGTATAATATTCTTAACAGTAACAAATGGCTTGAATAGACTTCACACTATAAAAAATATGTAGAAGTTTATGTATGGTAATAAATGCATCTTTTTTTAAAGATGGTTTTTGTAGATTAACACATCCTCTTGTATTATTAAAATGTAATACATAGCAATTGTGCACACAAGTAATTGTAGAATAAATGATTACTTTATTTACTTGGAAGTTTGGGGTGGGTTGTGTCTTTGTGTCCTAATTTTGCCCTTCAACTTTCAAATATTGTGTCCAGTTTTTGAATGTGAATCTTACCTCAGCATTCAGCTGTTTTACCACACTTCTTTGCATCTCTTGATTATTTGGTGACTGTCAAAAAATAAAACTTCATAAGCTATCCAATGAAAATCATTACATGCTAGCAACCAAAAGTTTCCAAATATAAAAACTAAATGTCATTAGATGTCAATTATTGAAAGCATATGTCATTGGATGATAACAAATAGCATTATAATATCTGACTATGTAGACAGAATATCCAGTTAATATTCAGCATAAAAATTCACAGGGATAATTACAAGAACTTAGGAGAAAATTCACCTTAGATCCAGTCTGAGGAACAGGATATCTTTGCAACAAAAGCACAAATCTGAGAGAAGCCTCCTGGCTCTCCTAAAGCAAGGGAGTAACAAATGAGTATTTATTGTAAAATAGTTTTTGTGTGAAACACACACTCCTCCCTATCCCTCATCCAGGCAAGCAAGGAGCATTATCAGAGCTCAAAGGTGAATTTCAGGCAGGCAAAGACACTCAAGGATTGTGAAAAGTTGGGCCAACAAGAGGTGTGTCTTGGGAAGCAGTGGCGTGGCTGAGAGGTTCCTGTAGTAGATAAAAGAGTGATCTTCTACAAAGACCTCTAAACCATGGTTTGTTACAGTATCAAAATAGCCTCTGGAAGTGGTTCAGTCTCTCTACACATAATACATAGACACAGGTCCACTGCTAAACCATGAGGGTTTTTAAGCTGAACTTTTAACGTTTGAACCTGGCAAATATGCACATCTACTTAGAAGTAAGTCAAATTGGATTCAGTGTGGGCTACTCCCAGGTAAGTGTGCATGAGTCAGCAATCCTATCTGGTATGTGTCTCAAAAACAACCATTTGAAACCATGGTTTGAAGTTGGCTTGTGACTCGCAGCTTATATTAACTCCGTTTTGCTGTTACATCCGAATTCAGGAGAGAGAGAGAGAGAGTGCAAAAGATGACACGGATTTGTATAAAAGTGTGAATGCTAATATAATATGTGCAAATTTGGGAATAATTACTGTAATACATCTCACTCTAGTCAGAAATATGGTGGCCACGTTACCTACTCAGTCTGCTGCTCATGTGCAACTTGAAGGTTCCTACTCTCCCTTTTTGCATGCAACTTCAAGTATCTCGATTTCCCCGGGACATTCCCAGAATTACAGAAGCCATCCTGGTTTCTGATTTGATACAGGAATGTCCCATCCCCCCTCCAGTGCCACCATCACTGAGCTCAGTGGGGGGGATGAGCTGGTGTTTGCAGTGGTGCTGTACTTTCACGCAACCCAGCTAACTCGTGGGGCAGCGCAGCACCAAAAGACACACATCCCAGTTTTCACCAGAGGACTATGGGAGGGTATGTTCTTGTGGTTCTTTATCTCTAAACCAGACTTGGCCTGGAAAATCTTTCAGAGAAATGCCTGTCCTCCATAAACACATGTGTACCCTAATGTGTAAGTGCTTTTTAAGTAGCTTTAACTAACTCCCACTTCCCTTCCGTGATCATAACTTCCCTTTCCTGTCCTTCTGTATCTTCTGTTTTCCATTAGAGCACATCATGTGTGCCATGCAAAGAAAGAGTTTCCTTGTCTGCTTCCTAATTCTTCAAGCCTTTTCTGGGTTGCTCTGGCATTACCACTGCAAGTTATTTCCATTTCTATTCCTGCCTCATTTGTCTGGACTGACTTGGAGGTTCTCTCAACCACTTTTATCTTACCTTTGATTAAACACCAAGCCTTAGCCTTGCAAAAAAATAAAAAAATAATCAAGATCTTTCTTCTCTGTCCTTGAGAGGTCCAGGCCATGGTTAGGGAACACTTTATGGCACAACACAAACATACATCAATTGCAAACATGTCTGAATTAAAAAACATTTTGTTCGAAACAGCCTTTGAAGAATATGCCACATATTTCAAATCTTTATTACTTTAATGCATACAGTTATAAATAGGTTGACTAGAACAGAAACAATTCTTGAAAGATCATATGTAACGTTAGCGAATTTCTCCCCTTCCCCCCCTACCTATCCCAATTATTTCAAACACCTGCTCACTGTAAATTTTCTTTGCTGGCTCCTTTAATATTTTGAAGTGTTTGAAACACACATGGTGTGTCTTTCTTTTTAATTATTTTCAAGTTAATTTTAATTTTCTGAATTTCTTCAACCCTGCCCATTTCTTCAATAAAGTGAAACTTTAATTAATATTCTTCAGTTTAAAGTCTCCTAAAGTTTCCAGAGGGTACTTTACGGGCTGTTTTAATGACACTTTGGACTGGTCCTAGAGATTTTCTCAATTACTCAGTTAACGGCACCTTGTCCCATGAGCAAAGTAATTATTTGAGAAATATTGTACTTTCATCAAATAGTGACTCACCAAAATATCCAGGTACGGCAATGAGAGGTACACCAGATTCTAGACAGTGCATAATGGGTGTGATAAAGGTAAAATCTGGCAGATTATCCTTTCTCTCTTTTTGCTGCTCCCTTTCCCCCTTTCCTTTTCCATCCATGGCTAGTACCTTTTGATAGCTTACTTTATCCTCTATGCATTTGTCCATTTCCCTTTTAAAGCCACACCGCAATCTGTGGCCAGTGAATTCCATAGTTTAATTATGTGTTGTGTGAAGAACTTTACACCCCCTTTGCTTGTCCTGAATCCCCCATGAGTAAGTTTCATTGGATGATCCTAGGTACTAGTGTTTTGGAGAGCATCTGCTTTGTTTGCTCCAAGTTGCATCACTTTACACCTGTTTACATTGAAATGCGTTTGGGAATGATTTGGAAGGAATTTAGCTTACTTGTAGAAGCATCTGCTTTGGTGCCAGGAATGTTGAAGTAAGAATAGCGAAATCACAGCTAAGAAGCTCGTATCTTATATATGACTTTTTTTCGAAATTAAGCCAGCGTCCAGACTAAAACTTTGCTAGTGGAAACTTATAGTTGTAAATGAATTAAAACATAATATTTACAGTCACATGCTTACCCAAGCATGGGCTTACAGTCTCTTCTTTTAACTTCCAAACAACTATATTTTCCTCTCTTTCCAGAGCTCAGCACTCAGCCTTCTGTGTTTCAGTTAAGCCATACCTTGCAGCTCCTATGAGAGATTTCCACTTTCACCTTCTCCTGCAGCTTTGCTCTCTTTCTTTCGACCAGAGAAGAAGCACTCCAACACTCTATTCAACTTAGCAGTGTTCACAGTGGATTCTAAAACACAGTCATCTTGCTTCACATAAAATGGAGTCTCTCCTTCACTAGATACCTCCCATGTGGCCAATGTTAGCCAATCAAATGAGAATGACTAGAGAATATTTATTATTATTATTATTATTATTATTATTATTATTATTATTATTATTATGCCACCCATCTGACTGGTTTGCCCCAGCCACTCTAGGCAGCTCCCAACAGAATATTAAAAAAACAATAAAACATCAAACATTAAAATCTCTAGAATTCAGTTACTAACCAATCAGATTTAAGCACATATTAATGCATACAAGCACTTACAATTTCAGTAAATTAAATTACTATACTTAATAAGGAAGGGCTGGGAATGTCCATCAGAAACCCAGGAGGGCTTCTGCCTCTCAGTGTGGACAGCTAGATGGACTCAGCATGAGGAAGGTGGCTATCAGGAGAACGTCACCTGCAATCAGGACTTGGCTCTCACACCATGATATCTCTTCAGGGCTTAGTCTTCATTATGAGCCACTTTGGGCATCATCCCAATGGCAAAACAACCTGTTCTCTAGTCCAGAATGGAGTACAAAGAGTTCCATCATGCTAAAAGTCACCATTTGAGGACCTCCCCTGGATACACTGAAGTCTAATGAAAGGACTCACCTGGGCATCTGATCAGGGCAATGACAGTTTTGGCTCTGACTTCAGGGAGGACTCCATGATGCCAAGAGTGCTGGAACTAATTAGAGGACGCACGTTGCCGTTTATTCAGTGACTCACTGTTTTCTCAGTTTCTCTGGACGTGACAATCCCACCTTCCTGAATGGTGCTTCTGTTGTACCAATTTTAGCAAGACTTGAGAGTATGGCAGTGGTGAATTTGCAGAAGAGGTTCTGCATTGCTAATGCTGTGTGTCTGTGTGTTTAATTTCTTGAAATGATGTACCCTGATAATGTTGCTTATAGCCAAAAGTATCGATACGCCCAGCCACAATCTGTGTCCTATTAAATCTGAAGCCACATTTATTTCAGTCACATTACATAAAAGTATTTCACTGCAAATCAGGATTGTCATCCATTCGCTTTTCTAAGTTGTACAAGTGTTTTTTGCTTACCAGTATGTGCACCTGTCTTCTCAAACATACCGGTAACTTCTGACTTAACTCTAGAGGCAAGGTGGGCTAGGCTATGGAACTTAGCTCCTATGGAGAAACTTAGTACATCTTGGAGTACTAAGGAGCACAAAGACCAAATGCAATTTTGAAACTGTATGTTTATTCAGAACACTCGAAAGGACCATGATGTTCCCTCACCACCAGCTATCCATGGCTCACTTTGGGAGAGTGGGTTAAGATGAAGAGTAAATAAATGAATTTTACACTGTTATCTAAATTATGCTCCAGCTCTTTCGCCAATTGCAGTTTTCTTAAAAATGAATTTATACTGTATTTTAATAATTACTATTTTCTATGTGAGCTGCCCTGTTTTGTGTGTGTGTGTGTGTGTGTACACACACACACACACACACACACACACACGAGATCCATGTTTGGGGCAAGTACTCTCTAAGAGAACCTCAGCAGAGATGTAAAATCACAAAATATGCAGCACTGAAGGATAGGCCGTTAGACCTTTAAAATATTTAAATTCCTTCCAAAGTTTCCCTCTTCCCCTAGCATAGAAAAAGGGCACATGTTTGGTAAGCTAAAAATGGTTTACTTACAAACTCTCCACAGGTCAGATTCATGTGCTTTTCCATACAGCATTCAGCTAAAGTTGCACAGGCAGCAATGCTTGGCTTAGTTACAGTGGTGAAAGTTCCTAAATTATTGGTACAGGAAGATGGCTCGTAAGAGCCATGCAATCTGAGCTGCAGCAACAAGCTCAGAATGCCTGGCATGTTGGGCTTCTCTGGCAGACCGGGAGAGAAGAATAGGCCTAATTACCTAGTTCCTCCCAAGGTGAGGTTAGCCAGGCAAGACAGCTTCCTCTATGGTCTTAACCCCTTCATGCATTAATTAGACTTAAGCATGCTGGTTATATGAGAGTGGTTACCCCACAGTTCCCTGAGAAGAGGGATTGATAGTTCAGCCGCTGCTGTGTGAAGGAAATAGGAGTCTCCTAAAGTGCAGTTGGGTCCTGAGCTAGATGTGACTTGAGATGAGGCAGCTGCCTGTGTTATTGCATACCACAGCCATATTACAGTAAAAAAGAGCTTCACCACATTGAGCCTTCAAAAAAATATATGGATTCCTGTATTTGTTAGTGCATTGGAAGACTTTTTGTTTCCATGCCATTCTTTCTTTTCTCAGGCTATTTTTAACAAGCTTATGTCTGGTCATCAGTATTGTGGAGTTTGTGGGTAGCATCCTAATGTGGCAGATGACCACACTGCTGAAACACGATTATTTTAATTGGTAACCTCATTTTACTAGAACAGTTGAGATGGAAACGAATCATTTTGGTTGTCCTCCTGTGTGAATGCGGTATATTTCCAGTGCATCAAAGAAGAGCCATAAGCATGTGAAAAGTTCAACAAGGACACAGTTTGGCCAAGAGTAGCCTCCGTTAATCTTTGTTACTCTAAGCACATTCCAATATTTTCCTTGTTTTATTAGCTGACACTAAGCATTGAACAGAGTTTGCTTTATTCGCCGCGAGCCTAAATGCTCCTTCTGGGTAGTCACAGTTCATTTAGAACCTGAACTGTGCATCTGTCAACGGCGAACACAACCTGCCTTTCTTATGCCAATTCTCCCAAATGCATTCGATGTCCGATAGCTATGTTAAATCTAAAGTTTATTATTTAAAATATCATTAAAGCATTTTTTTAATAAGTAGTGTGAAAGCATTTTTTTACCACACTGGTCAGCCTAAAAAAAAGGCTCCAAGTTTACAAATGTCAGTGATAACACTGGGATAAAATAAGATAGTCCCCCTCTTCAGTGAGCATGGCTCTGCCAGAAGCCAGAGTAAGCTATTAGCAGTTGAAGCTATGTTTTTCAGAGTGGAGGAAGCTCAGGCAAAGTATCAGGGGATTCCACCAAATGTTCCCACCACCATAACCCGGAGTATATACTGTATACAGGAATTTATCCACAGAAACTACTATACATATCTAATGCAAGTCCTGCAAAAAGTAAAGGTAGCTGTGTTGGCCTATGAAAATAAATAAATGCCAAACTCTTGAAAACTCACCCAAAAGAATCTTGTTACAACTGTACGTATCATGGTGTTTTGTTTTGTGTGTGTGTTTTTTGTGTGGTTTTAAAATATTTTATCAATGCCCAAAAGTGCAAATATTAAAAACCATGAGAAAGATAGACAGATAGATGCACTCATCATTGCACACATAAACTTTGACTGGACTAAGGGTTATAGCAGGCTGTGGCACACATGGCATTCTGCACAAATTTTGCAACTGAAAAAGCAGAATTTAATGTATTTATTCTGGTTTGGGGGGAAAACAAACCCAAGTAATTTTTATTATTTGTAGCCAGTGGCCATTGAAATTTAAATCACACGAAACAAACAATCTGATCAAAGAGTACGTCAAAACGCATATGTTTTTAGAAGTACAAATTATCAAAAGTTCCTCAAATTATTTAGATTTCACTTTTCAGATATTTCAGGACTACACAAAAGTGAGCAAAAGGGTTTGAGTGACAGGAGCATCCTCCAGGTGTCTGCCCCATAGTCATACCTAGGAGGAGTATTGAGGAGATAATTATGCTCCAGAATGAGTGTGTTGCAGCCCTGATCAGGTTCTGTTTGGGTAACAACAACAACAACAATGTTTAATTGCCTTCTTGTATCTCTTTGGCTACATGGCAAAGGAGACTTCTTTTTAAATTTAAAAACTGGCACCCAAGTTATAGCCTAGCAACACAGCAAAAGGGAGACAAACCTTTGGAAATCTGTGAATAAATATCTTGAGTGCCTGGAACACCTCTTTTTGTGGAGCAGAAAATGTTTGCCCCGAAACATTTCATCCATCTTTAAATACTAAATAACAAGCCTTTTCCTGAAAATGGCCACTGGGGGTCAGGTTTTCTGTTCTTTTACTCAGCGAATTTTTCTCAAAAGTATCCCAATAATTTTGGAAGCCAGTAAATTCCACGTTCTTTGTTTTGTTTTGTTTTGTTTTGAAGTTGTGAGATACCAGAAGCTTCTGTCAGGACCCGATTAAGTAAATATATTTCTTATTTGGGGACATTAGAGCTCTAGCATCTCATATTCTTTTACAAGCACTGAACAAATACATGGGTGAATTACTATACACCATTCCTCATAGAAAGAAACATAACATAATCTGAAATAATAAAAGCCAGTGATATTGAGTAGAAGAACAACAGACCTGGATCAGGGTCAATCCACAGGCTCGTTGGGTGGTCTTGGGTAAATGCTCCCCCTCACCCATACAGTATCGAAATTGGTAATTTTTCAAAAATGGAAAACAACGTTTCAAAATATTCAGAACAAACAAAATCAGATAGATGTCACCAAGTAGAGCTTGAGAAGTTGAATTAATAAATTATTGTCAAAATCTGGCAATTTTTTATAACTCTTAAACAATATCCATGGTTTAAGATTTAGAGCAAAGATTGCTACCACTGTGTCAAACAATATAGAGATATTGTGGTACCTTGGTTGTTGAATGGCTTGCCTCCCGAGCAAATCAGCTCCTGAACGCTGCAAACCTGGAAGTGTTCTGGTTTGCAAACTTTTTTTTGGAAGATGAACGGCTGACGCGGCTTCCGATTGAGTGCAGGAAGCTCCTGCAGTCAATCGGAAGCCACGCCTTGGTTATCAAATGGTTCCGGGAGTCAAATGGACTCCCAGAATGGATTAAGTTTGACAACCAAGGTACCACTGTAATATTTAAATCCCTAACTATAATACTGTTAGGAGGGCACAAGGAGAAGGGGACGACAGAGGATGAGATGGTTGGACAGTGTTCTCGAAGCTACTAACATGAGTTTGGCCAAACTGCGGGAGGCAGTGAAGGATAGGCGTGCCAGGCGTGCTCTGGTCCATGGGGTCACAAAGAGTCGGACACGACTGAACGACTGAACAAACATAATACTGTTTGCACAGGAAAATAGGAGGTTGACTTGTATCAGTTTGACGATTAATCCATCTAGCTCAGTATTATCTGTTCTGATGCAACAGCTCTCGACAGCAGGGATAGGGAAGAATACACAGTTTCCAAAACAATATGCAAACCAAAGAGAGAGAGAGAGAACCAGCCACGCTTCAAAATTGGCACTTCTCCGAATTTTGCAATGCAGCTTTGCGGTCAAGCGCAATGTACAAAAATGTCTACCCTAGGGTAAAGTGTACATAAAATGCATATATTAGTGAAAATACAATCAAATATTAGGAGAAACTATTTTGCAAAAATGTGTATATTCGGATAAATTTGCACTAAAATGCTGGTGAATTTTCACGAAGTCCTAAAAAAAACAACCCTTATGCTATTATGTAAATATGGAAAACGGAACTTTAGGGAAATGAGAAACTGAGAGAAACCAAAACAGACAGATTTGCCCATTCCTGCTTAGCCCCTGCACAAGTGAGGGAAAGAGGATGAGGAATCTGTGGCCCTCCATCAGCTGCAGCCAGCATAACCAATAGGTGCAGTGGAAGTTGCACTCCAGCAACAATTTACGGACCACAGGCTTCTCATCCCTGTGCTAGAGTATCACAAGGAGTTCAAACTAGCTTTTATTATTTGACTTTGATGGTTGAGGAAGTAAATTTAAGCAGGGAATAATTTCTGTATCACCTGGAACCCCAATGGTATTGTAACCATAAGAAGCTATCAGAAGAACACAAACACACAAAACTGTTGCTAGAAATACCTGGAGGACAATAAATCTTTTAGGAACCACCTTTCTCAACCATGGCCCCCCAAACTACCACTCCCATCATCCCTGACCACTGGTCCTGCTAACTAGGGATGATGGGAGTTGTACTCCAACAGCATCTGGGGACCCAAGGTTGAGAAAGGCTGGTCTAGATCAAAGTTTCTCCACTGGGGGCCACTTATTTATCACAAAGTGCCCAGAGTTGTTGAGCTTTTTGTTGAGGTTTTTTTTGGGGGGGCAAGTTGTTGAGTTTTTTGGGGGAGCTGCTGACCAACATTTTTGCACTTTTGGGGGAGGGTTGCACAAAATTTGCTTTGCTTTTTTGGGGGGCGCCCCAAAGCTGCTGAGCTTTTGGGGGGGGGAGAGAACAGAAATAAATGATGAATAATACCTTCGCTGGAACTAATATGCAGCACCGACATCAGCGTCTGCCAAAGCGCCCAAAAAAACCACACAGCACAATAAGGGTTAAAAAACGAACGCTGTTACGCCCAATCAGAAACAGCTACTGGGGCAGCAAATTGAAAAACAGACCAATCGCCGAACACAATCTCCGGCGACCAGCCCCTCCCCCAAAGGTTCTGGGTTTCAACAGCGGACGCAAGCTGTAGCCTGGGGAAAAAATAACAACAACGCAGATGGGCTGATGGCGTGCGTGCCAGCAGTGAGGGCTCTGCGTGCCAAGGGTGGCACGTGTGCCTTAGGTTCGCTACCGCTGGTCTAGATGGTATGTGGGAAACCAAATATTCCATATATTGTTGACAGAGATGGGAGGGAGGATGAAGACATATATTAATGATGATAATTACAGCAATAATTTTTATTATTTTTACCCCGCCCATCTAACTGGGTTGCCCAGTCTGAATGCTAGCAAGCTAGCTATGAATGCCGTCACAAAAAGCTTTAATGTGAGGATACCATGGTACAAGCAGACAGTGGCAAATCCAGGTGATCCAATCTTTGCTCAGCATCAGGTGTGCTGGTCTCAGAATAGAAGCCAGACCAACCAGCCATGTCAGGGTCGGGAGCCCATCCTGCTCTTCAAGTTCACCAACGTGGCGCTCTGGAAAAGCAGTAGAGTTGTCAGCTCTACAGGAGGAAGGCCTCACTGTTTCACAGAATACATTGGGTCCTTGACCATTTTTCATTGCTTTGAGAACAGGTTCCTGGCATTAACCACGCTCTGTGGTTTCATAAGCAAAGCTGAGCTGCTTTCCCCTGGCATTCCCCCACTCTCTCACACACCCCCAGGATATATTTTAAACAAATATGTTCAGTGTGTTAAGCAAGGATAAAAGATGTTGCTAGCCGGGGCAGAAGACATCTTTCTACTCCTACTCCTGAGATAAGGACAGGCAAGCTGCGTTCCTTTTGGTGAATAGAGAGCTGAGTTGTGACCTCTTGAACTACGTTTACTGGAAAGGATTTACCTGCGAAGGATATGAATGATCCAAGAGACCATATATATCAAGTCCACAAGGAAGGGAGGGCAGAAAAGGAAAGTGAAAATGGAAAAGACATGCAGCTAATGAAGGATGTTTGGTTCTGGCTTAGCCTTTGGAAATGGATTACAAGAGCAGAAAAAGAACCTGAAAAACAAGTTATGCTACTGTGGTGTCCATTCAACTAAGTTCACAGTTCAGTTAGAGTGCCCATTTCCAAAACTGCAGAAATTGGCTTTAAATAAACATCTCACTTTTTTAAAATCTGAACAACTGCAGGTGCATTTTTCTTGATGGCTATAAGATTTAAAAATAAAATAAAATGAGAAACCTCTCTCTCTCTCCAGATGTTGCTGAGGAATGATGGGAGCTGCACAGGCTCCCCACCCATACCCTATTGCTTGTTCCCCCTTGTCATTCCCAGTTTTGTTTTCCCACCTGGCAGATACAAGGACAGGAATTGTTCCTGGCAGCTTCCGCCATGCCTCCTACTGACATGGCTGACCTACAGGCAACCATCTGAGATGAGCCAAGAGCTGGGAAGCAGGAGTTGTGCCAGGGAGTCATAGCAAAGAAACAAGCGCGAAACCACACTCAGGGAGCATCTGGGGCTGGAGCTGTGGGTGAAGCCGGAATTCAAGGCTGGAAGGTAACTCGGGACCAAAAGACAACGCATAAGGCGGAACCAAGGGACAAATCAGGAGACAGCACCAGAGAGCAAGTCAGACCAAAGTGCAGCCCGAGGAACACACCAGAACTCAGGAAGACCCTTGTTGTACAGGCAAGGCTTAACTGAGACTGGAATTTCTCTTTCAACCATTCCTGTCTGGAAGGATCTAATGGCATTGGGCTGGGCTGGGTCAGGTCAGGCACTCTGGAAGCCCTGGGTGAAAAGATGAGGTCAAACAGACTGAAATTGAATGAGGATGAGACGAGGGAGATCCAGGGTCTCCAAGCTGAGCCAGGCAATGCTGAAATTCTAAATCTAATTTCAAGCCTGAAGAGGAATTGATTGCTGCTGTGTCCCTTCATATTGCCGTGTCTTTTAATGCTTTGGCAATGGCCGAATTCTTTGCTAGCAGCTCTGGAATAACTTGCCAATTGCTTTAACCCTGAATTTTGATACAGTGCATATCCATGTGCGCTCATAGGCCTATTCAAGCCACAATTCTTGCAAGGTTGCCATCGGTTCCTGCATGGCTCTGTTCAAAAAGTAAAGGCTCCTCCATGGAAAACTGCCCCAAGTTCTCATATCCTTGCTGTGTTTGCTAGTCTGTTAATGTGGGCTGGGTGTTTTTTAATGTATGTGGTTTTTCTCTTGGTTTAAATGTATGCTAGTTTTCTTGTAAGTTGCACTGAGTTGTCCTGGCAAGAAAACACTGACTAATAAATATAATTATTAACAACAACAACAACAACAACAACAACAACAACAGAACAGAATAATAGCTTGTGGATCAGATCAATGACCCATCTAGTCCAGCATCCTGTTCTCACAGTGACCAACCAGATGCCTGCAAATTGGACATGAGCACAACAGCACTCTCCCATGGTTTCTATCACAGCTCTCTAAGCTTATCCACCCAAACATATATAAAGGCACACGTGTGTGTGTGTGTGTGTGTGTGTGTGTGTTGTTCAGATTCATACTAATAGCACAGATTATAAGGGGGCTTGACATTTAAGGCAAATTTGGTCTTGCATCTCCCCAGCCCCCACTCTGAAAAACATGTACTTGTGGGGGGGGGGAGGGAAGAGAGGAGTCGTTTCCAATCCTGAAATGCAATTTCTCTTGAGAAAATCTCCCTAAGGCTTTGCTGTGATTGCTTTCATGCTGTCAGCTGGGTCCATACTAAATACGCTCTGGAACGAGCTACTTTCTCTATCCATCTTGTTTATTTGTATAACGAGAACAAAATATGCAGTGAAATCCACACCGTCCAAGAATTTGAATTTCCTGGAAAATTCTGCTCCAGAAGCATGAATGTGTGAGAGATGGAAAGGCCACTTACTGCGCTCACTTTAGGGGAAGTTGCTTAATAGTTTAAGGGGTAACTGAGGGCAACTTTTGTGCAGCTACGGAGGTGGCCTCAAAAGCAACTTCCTTGCAATGCCTGACCATGGTGTATGCCAAAATGGCCATTCCTTTCCAAAACTGCCCTTTATAGATCCATCAGAGAAGAGTACTGTTTTCCTTCAAAGACAAAGGTAAGCAAAGCATTGTGCTGTGCATAGTGCCTAGCATATTGGTCACTGACTATACTCTAATTAATTGACCAGTATGTCTACCACTGCAATGGAGATTTACTTGCTTCTGTTTTGTCTGCTTTTCAGTGGATTTGTATCTGGCATTTCCTTGTGTCTACACACATTGGGTTATTCAAAGTTAAGCATGCCTCTACTAATGTAAGTTAATGGCTTAATTACTACCAGGGCTTTTTTCCAGCCAGAACTTGCCAGAACTCAGTTCCGGCACCTCTCAGGTGGGCACCATTGCCATTATAATTATCCCACAAATATAAAAGCATAATAAAACACCAAAAACTTCCCTATACAGGGCTACCATCAGATGTCTTCTAAAGGTTGTATAGTTACTTATCTCCTTGACATCTGATAGGAGGGCATACCACAGGGTGGGTGCGACTGCCGAGAAGGCCCTCTGCCTGGTTCCCTCTAACCTCACTTCTCACAGTGAGGGAACCACCAGAAGGCCCTTGGAGCTGGACCTCAGTGTCCGGGCTGAATGATGGGAATGGAAACGCTCATTCAGTAATGCAGGGTCAAAACCGTTTAGGGCTTTAAAGGTCAACATGAACACTTTGAATTGCGCTGACCAAATAGAGCTGACCCTGGCTGAGTTTTGCTAGAATCGATTCTTTTCGTAGCTTAACCCAGGAGAAGAAAATGTACTTTTTTTTTACTGAACACGATAAGAGAGCTAGGTCTGTTGCGACGAACCTCCACTTCACACTCTCCCCTTGTTACTAAGTGAATTTCTAATCAGGTGTTCTGGGTCAAATTTCAATTCACCCCACCTGTCCCTCTGAGGTCCGTCTGTTATGTCAATCCCCTTTTATTTATAATCTGGGGATCCCTTAGTAACGGGAGTTTTCCTGTCCAGTGGCCGTGGCCGGTTATATCCTCTGCTCTGGGCTTCAGGGGTTAAACTCTTCTTTGCCTACAGTTCGGGGTCTCTCTTTCATTAGATCCCTCACTATATCAGTTAGCTAAGCCCTCTTAGCAACTCTGTGGCAATACCAGGGTTTCTGCCCGCTGGCCCCTCCTGAGGGAACTCCAAGACACAAACTATCACCCTGCAGGTCAGTTTTGTCTTTCCCTGAGTTCACCTCCTCATGAGCATACATAACTTGCTGGACCAAATGAACGACGATATTTTCTTAGCTCAACAATAAGAAGTCTTTATTTCTTTCAGAACATAATGGTTTCAGTAATGGTTTATAAGCTTAGTTTCATAACAGTGTAAACTCTTTCTTTCAGCATCATATACACATCTTCAACATATCCTAACCTATTCTAACCTACCCACCACTATCCTGGCCCCACGCCCTCCTTCTTCCAGTCACCACTCCCCTTCTCTAACGGCTGCTCCCTCCTTTTAAAGAGCGGAATGTCCCACCTCCCATGGGATATCTGCCACTCAAACTGGGGTGCCCATTAACTCATAAAACACCGTGGGTTTCTGAAAATCCCTTAACTTAGATCCGATTCGTTACATCTGTCTTTACCGAAAACTCATTCTGGTTTTGCTTAGATGACTAAACAGTCATTTGTCTGTGACAGCTGACAACATTTCTCTGCCATTTTGTTGTGGAAACTCACAATGGGTATCTAAAACGCTTACTCCCACCCTGCAAAATAATGCCTAAGTGTTGCCGTCATGTCATATAACCCTGGAACTTGTGGACATCCAATTGAAGCTGAATGTTGGAATATTTAGAAAAGAAAGTATTTCTTCACACAGTGCATGGACATACTACTTGCTCCAGGAGGCAGCGATGGCTGGAAATCCAACATGGATGGCTTTAAAAGAAGATCAGAGAAATTCAGAGAGGAGAGGGCAATTGACAGCTACTAGTCATGAATGCAATATTCTACCTCCACTGTTAGGAGGCAGCAATGCTTCAGGATACCAGTTGCTGGAAACCACAAGAGGGGAGAGGGCTTTTGTGCTCATGTTTTGCTCCCTGGTTTTCCACAGCCATCCGCTTGGCAGCTGTGAGAACAGGATGCAAGACAAGGTGGGCCTTTGGCCTAATCCAGCAGGCTGTTCTTCTGTTGTTCTGCTCCTCCAGTTGCCCTCTAAAGGTGCAATGAGTGGTGAGCAGACTGCGGGGACAGATGAATCTTTCCATTTTAGTTTCTCGTTTTGCTGACCTTAAGTCCTCCACACCTCTACATCAATTCAAGGATTGTTGTTGGGTATTTTTTAAGTCCTCAAGAAAATTAATCAGTATTTTAGGATGGATTTTTCTTAATAGACACACGTTTGTATGCCATCTCCCCTAATATATACATTTTTGCAAAACAATTCCCACCAATATAATGCATTTGATGTTATTTTTGTGAATGCATGCATTGCTATGCAGATATTACCCCAATGTAAGCATTTTTGTGCACATTGTTTGCCTTAATTGCAAAATTCAGAGAATCACAAAGGATGGCTGTGTTTTGTTTCTTGTATTATTTCAGAAAGTGCTACTTAGGTACATTCACCTTTAAACTGGAACTGAACCGAATTTCAATCTCCACCCAACCATTTCTATAAGGTGGAGGTCCTTTTTGATTGTGGCACTCTGTTTATTTAAAGTTCTCCCCAGGGACACTCGTCTGGCACCAGTGCCGGATTTACATATAAGCTAAACAAGCTATAGCTTACAGCCCCACTCTCTTGGGGGCCCCAAAAGAACTTAAAGGAAGAAAAAACTGGATGCACATTACCAAAATATAAGATAAAAAACAAATAAAATAAAACCTACACACAGCAACAGTGTTTTGTGTTGCATAGTGTCAGGAAAACCCCCTCCCTGCGGCTGCCGGTGTCGCGGGAGCGTTTAGAGTATCGGGACCCACGTCCGTTTTTCACGAGTAGCTCCTCCCCCTCCTCGGCCGGAAGCGGCCATTCCTCAAGCGTGGAGGGGGAGGGGGAGCCAGGTAAGGCGGTGCAGGGGCTTGGAAGGGGTCAGAGAGCCTCAGCACCGCAGGGAAAGCGGGGATCGAGGTCAGGTTCCCACGCTCCAGGGTCAGATGCAGGAAGGACATGGGAGAGGGAGACAGGGGTTTAGAATCCCGCGCCTTTTTTGCTGGACGAAGAACTGGAAGACCTCATTCCGGGACTCTGCTGAGGATGGAGATGGACGTTAGAACTTTCACTGCACTGTAAATAGCCTTCACAATAAAGAACTTAGTTTTAGAAGTTCTGCTTCTGGCGCGTTACTTGCGAGCAACCACGGAACGTCCTAACACGTAGGCTCCTATTATGTGCAAATGGCTTTAGATACCTACTAGGTCCATAAATTACCATATAGCATATATTCAACACATAAAACAGCGACAATTTGTTGTTGACAAAGGACAGCTGGACATATAAAGGGCCCCATTACCTACAGTAGCTTAGGGCCTCATCAAACCTAAATCCAGCCCTGTCTGGCACACAGTGTGATTGCCTGGCAGCACCGGGAGTAGACATTTTCATTTGCCCAGGCACACATCATGGTCCCTGCATTGCAGGGGATTGGACCAAACGGCCCTTGTGGTCCCTTCCAACTCTATGATTCTGTGCTCATGCAGAGTGATTTGAATATTGATCTGCTCCGGTGTCTTTTTTTTTTTTTTTTGCTGGTTTTAACTTTATTTTAGTTTTAATCCTGTAGGGTCCTCCCCCCCAATCCTGACAGTTTTTGTGTTGTTGTTTGTTTTGGAAGGGCATCTTAAATTATATTTTAAATGAAACAATCAATTACGTAAATTATTTCCATTAAAAAAAACTAGAAAGGCATGGGAAAGTTTCTTCTGCATCCCACTTCCTAAGGAAGTTCTTTGGTTTCGGAGATGACTGAGGGCTGTAAAACATCCGCCCACATTTCAGATTCCATACTTACCTAAATACCCAAATTCCCCGAGGACCAACATACCATGGCATACCATAAAGAGGGTGGGAGGGGAGGGAAGAACCTTTTGCCCTCCAGATCAGCAGTGCCCTCTGGAAGACTTTTTTGTTTTACTGGCAGCAGTAAAATATACAGTGCTATCAGAGATGCAATATCAGCAGAAATCAAGAACTTGGCTCTTTCTTAGTGGCTGCATTTGCGTAATCTCCAAATATATTCATGAACATAAAGACTGCTCTGTGTCTCCGTTCCCCACAATTTCAGTAAGAGACACAGGTTCTGTGCATGGCTGAGTGGAAAGACAATGGTGCTACTCAGAGGACAAGTCAAGCAGCGGGTTTCGTGGCTCACAAACACATTCTCTTGGTTAATAAAACCATTAAATGCACTCATGCTAAAGGCAAAAATCATGTTTTCTAATACCAAAACAAAAATGCACTATCCAAATATGTGTTTGTGACTGTTTGACTTGTGTTGATAACATCTGTTACGGTTAGATCTTTTTAAAAGGCACAGAAACATGCAGCTTCTTTTGTAGCTGAATCTTCATTATATCCAAGAGCCGCTATTAGCCTGGGCAACACCTGGATTGTGCCTGCAATTTTAACCCCAATGAGGCCAATAGCAGCAGCAGAGGAAGGAGTAAAGAAAATAATTTATATCACAGAAATAGCAGGGGCGAAAGTGTTAAGCCCTCTTTCCCCAGTCAAAATTTCTGAAAATCACTCAAACGTCAGAGGCCTCAGTGGCTGATTTAGAGGGTTTCAAGAAAAAACTAAGCACCTATGTCAGACCCTCCAGTTGTCTCTGTTTTCTAGGGACAGTCCCAGATTTACGGAAGCCATTTTGGTTTCTGATTTGGTCCCAGAATGTCCTATTTTTCATCAGAGAAATGTTGGAGGGTGTGGAGTTATGTGACCCTCGAGCCAATGAGATAAGAAACTATACAAGCTTTAGGAGACATCTGAAGGCAACCCTGTATAATTTTTTTAATATGTTTAATGTTTTGTTATGTTTCTATATATGTTGGAAGCCACCCAGAGTGGCTTGGGCAAGCCAGTCAGAAGGGTGGGGTACAAATAATAAAATTATGGTGATGTTGATGGAATAGGAAATCCCTATCGGATAAATGTTGTAGGGTGTGCTATGCTTGGCGTCCATTTTGGTTTTAAAACCAATGTGAGAGTGATCCTGCCTTGGGCATCATTTGAGGCTGCAAGGGGCAGCGCTGTTGTCTCTTGAAATGCAACAGCTCAGATGCAAGGTGTTTGTGAAAAGTGAGTCCCCCCCATAAGGCTCTCACCACAATCCCAAAACAGAGGGCCTTCCTGAAGACTGGCGCAACTGCAAAGCAGCTGCTTTATTCTTTTTTAAATATATATATTTTTTAAATTTTATAAAAACAACAATCAACAAAGACAAACAAATACAAAACAATACAACCAAACAAAGAACAAACCTACAATAAAAAACCTTATTACTATCACTAACTTCTATCCTTTACATTGTATATTGACTTCCTCTCATCTCCCCTTCCTGCGTTCCTTGTCAATCATCTTTAGTAATTTCTATACATCTTGCAAAATCTTATTTTACTATAAAAATACTTAATCATTACTCTTATCTAATATCTTAACTCATTCTCTCACAATTCCTAAACACTTATCCAAACTCTAAATCTACAGTTTAACTTTTCTTCCAAATTATATCTAATTTTCAATCATACAATGATTTTTTAAATACAGTTTAAATTTCTTCCACTCTTCTTCTACCGCGTCATCCCTCTGGTCACGAAGTTTCCCGGTCATCTCAGCAAGCTCCATATACTTCATCATTTTCATCTGCCATTCTTCAGTCGTTGGTATTTCTTCTGTCTTCCAGTTTTTAGCTATTAAAATTCTTGCTGCTGTTGTGGCATACATAAATAAAGTTCTATCGCACTTTGGAATTTCTTGGCCTAGGATGCCCAGTAAAAAGGCTTCTGGTTTCTTTTTGAAAGTGTTTTTCAACACCTTTTTCATTTCATTATAAACCTTTTCCCAGAAGTCTTTTAACTTTGGGCACAACCACCACATATGGAAGAAAGTTCCTTCTGTTTGTTTACATTTCCAGCACTTATTACTTTGTCCATGATAAATTTTTTGCCAATTTATACATCATCTTCATAACATTCCTCTAAGCAAGTTGCATGCTGAAAATTTTATACCAGTTTTCCACAATTTTTCCCAATCCTCCAACATGATGTTGTGCCCCACATCCTTTGCCCAATCTATCATTGTTGATTTCACCATTTCCTCTTTAGTATGCCACTCGAGCAATAAATTATACATTCTGGATAAATTTTTAGTCCTTGGCTCTAGCAATTCTGTCTCCAACTTAGATTTTTCTAACTGAAAACCAATTTTTCTGACTTAAATACTTCATTAATCTGATAATATTGTAACCAGTCCATTACATTTCCTTTCAATTGTTCATAGGATTTCAATTTTAAACTTTCTCCTTCTTGTATCAAAATGTCACTGTATTTTGGCCAATGTCTATCCATATTTGCTCTTTTACGGGCTTTTGCTTCTAACGGTGACAACCATCTTGGTGTTTTCTTTTCTAACAAATCTTTATACTTCATCCATACTTTAAACAGAGATTTCCTAATTATATGCATTTTAAAACCTTTATGGGCCTTAATCTTATCATACCAAAGATATGCATGCCATCCAAATACATTGTCATGTCCTTCCAAATCTAATACATCTGTATTTTCTAACATAAACCAATCTTTCAACCAGCAAAGCAGCTGCTTTAAATGGACTGGCCTCCAGCCACAGCAGTTGCCACAATGGTTTGGACGTCAGAATTGGGCCTAAGTCAAGATTGAAGCCATTCCATCCTCCCCAAACAGAAGTTAGCTTAAAGACTTCGTTTGGCAGATAACACTCAGGGGCAGGCAGTTTTGGGGCAATGGGGCAAGAAAGCAAGGTTCTGCAAGTCTATAGCATATTTTAAAATGGGGTAGACAACTACTGGCCTCTGGGCCAGCCTTGATCTGCTAGACCTCCTCATTTGGCTTGAAAGGGTGTTTTGGGTGGGCAAGTCATGCCCACCCACCCTGCACCTGACATCATGATGTAACTATAAGATCTGTGATTTCAGGTAAGAGCAGGCTTCATAGGAATTATTATTACTATTATTACTATTATTATTATTATATTGTACTAATCCAAGGGTGTGTGCTCAATTTGCTAGATGCTACCCAATTCCTCTACAACAGAAATAGTGTTAGTAGAATGCTATTACAGTGGTACCTCGGGTTACAGAAGCTTCAGGTTACAGACACTTCAGGTTACAGACTCCGCTAACCCAGAAATAGTACCTCAGGTTAAGAACTTTGCTTCAGGACAAGAACAGGAATCGTGCTCTGGTGGCGTGGCAGCAGCGGGAGGCCCATTAGCTAAAGTGGTACCTCAGGTTAAGAATGGTTTCAAGTTAAGAACGGACCTCCAGAACGAATTAAGTTCTTAACCCGAGGTACCGCTGTATTTGGAAACCCTTGGAGAAACCCATGCATGTTAATGGGAAGGAGTCATACAGTGAGTCAAAATGCATGCAGCTGATACTTTGAAAATTGACTTTATGATCTGTTTAGCATTCCCATCAGTCTACTTCTCCTACTAAGTCATATTTCTGGATAGGCTGTTGTTGTTGTTGTTGTTGTTGTTGTTGTTGTTGTTGTTGTTGTTGTTGATGTTGTTGTTGTTGTAACGTGGGGAACTACCCCAACATGATATTTATATGAGAAATGAGTCACCTGCTTTGTTTTCTGAATGTGAAATATGGAACCACAAAAATGTGCGTCTCAACACGCACATTTTCTCATTTGTTCTCTTTCCCTGTTGGGAGGAACCGATTCCGAAGCTTACATTTAGAAAGTGACTCTTTGTAGCTAAAATCTGGGCAGGCCTCTCCCCCCCTCCCTTTTTCTTTTTTAATGTAACCATAATATATCTGAAATCGTTGGGATTAGCCCTTTCCCCCACCCGCTCTCCTTTCCTGTGTGCCTTCAATTAGCTGCATAAAAGCAAACCCACGGCTTTGGAGCTGAAAATAGCTGGAGAAAAGTGACGCAGATTTCGCCCAAGATGAAAGACTGGATTCCAGAAGCCTAATTAAAAGCAACTGAGACACCAGTATTTGATACAGAGTTTACTCACCTGAAAAAATAAATGGAGAACTGTAGCGTGGCTTTAGTGGGAAAGAGGCTGGAGGGTTTTCGCTCAGGTCACAGGAAGGCCTAGCGCTGAGAGAACACAAAATCTGTCTGTTCCTTCAGAGTCAGGGGGAGGTCAGACCGGGAGGTGAAGTTGCAGCTGCTGCTGCTCCTGTACTGATGCTTGCTATGCCGAAACGAAGAGGCTGGGGGACAATGGGTTTCCGAAGGGCGCTACAAGAGCAAGCCTTTGCAGCGCTATGCACACGCAACTGCTCCTGTCCCATTTTGTCATCTCTACCCAAGCATATTTTACAGGTGTTGCAAAAAACAACAACTGCAAAACCTGGGAATGGAAGCAAGAGAAGGCAGAAGCTGAAAGAGATCATTTCCGGGTTGCGCACTGCACTGTCTCTGCAGTTTTCTTATGGCACCATCCTGGAGGCATAGATTTGATCCAAGGTGGGAAGAGTACACCCAATTATTCTCTCAGCAGTACCCTGGACAGCATTGTTCTTTCCCTGACCGTGCAACTCCCAAACCACACACACAGACTATAAGTTAATACACTCTCAACAGTACAATGGTAAAATGCCATCAACAGGTCCTTTGAGAGATTATTTTTCCAGAGGATTCTCAGAAAATATAGCCTCTGCTGTGCCCTCTTCATCAGGTCTTTGCTGTTTTCTCCCCAGGTTAGGTCATCTCTCAACTCCATTCCCAGAAATCGAAACACTGTGAGACCTGTTCCATGCACAGGTCTTTCCTATTCTATTTGATTCAAGAAGGTTCTGGAAACTTCTCTGTGTGACACAAGCTGTCGCAAGCCAGGAGTTTCTAGCTGACAAGTAAGCTTCCATTCAGCCTGGAAACAAGCAGGAGGTTCCTGATGTTTGGGTTATTCCTTCAGAGAAGCTGAGTACAGCTGGATCAAACTGGTCCTGTTATCTCTTTCTCTCACAAGAACAGGCCATTAGGAGCCTGGCTTTCACCTTCTGTTTCTCTTTACTTCTTGGTTCTCTGTACTTTGGTTCCTGTGTAGCGACCTGTACATAGTATGTTTAAATGTTAAGTTTTAGTTTTGTAAGTTTACTGCAACTGGATTTGTGACCATTCTGCTCATTTGCCTTCAGTAAATAATTACTGAATGAAACAGATTGCCTCTGAGTTGTTGTTTTTTGGAACACACTGCATTGTATTTACTCTACTATCACTTCACTGTGATTTGTTCTGAATCATTATGGAGCAAAACCACAACACTTGGAGCCCCCCTCCCCGAATAATTTTATGGTTGGCGCTGAACAGCGGCAGAGCAAGCCGATTGGGTGCCTGGGGCAGCTGCACAAAGCCTGTGGGCATCCAAACCACCGCGTCACTCCCAGGAGAGACCTGTGGATTGGGCACACTGTAGGCCCCACGGTGAGTGCCGCCCGGCATTTTGTCACCCCCCTTCATTGGAGACCCCCAGGGCAACCCGCCCCCACTGCACCCCATTCCTCCGCCCCTGGGGCTGAGCCCCATCCCAAGGGAAGAAGAAGCTGAGCGTGGAGCCATGGCTTCCATGGTCAACTTCTCCTCCTGCTGCAGCTGCTGGGAAAAGACTCCTCCCAATGTTGTGCCAAGCTGCAACGCTCTGCACAAGGTCGGGAGGAGCTGGGGCCTCTTTCCTTGGCAACCTCAGCAGCAGCAGTAGAAACCAGCTGCATGACGCCCAGTAGCTGCAGGAAGAGGTGGAGGAAGGGCTGGCACTGTGGACACTCAGCATCTGCTGCCATCGCAACTCGGGATGCCTAGCACAGGTGTGATGTCACACACAAGTGTGATGCACACACCAAGCACCACACACATGATGTCATATGCACACACAACACCAGCCCCCCTGATCTGCTTTGTAAATTGGCATGTGTGTCTCTGATAGTTGCCTGGTGTGGTTTAGTCCTGCTGGGTATGGCTCTTGTTTGTTCCATCTCTGCAGCCCTATTTACACAGTACTTCTGTTACTGTGTTTACTTGCAGTGGGGCTGTGCTTTCAGTCCCACTCCCAACATCACATACCCTCCAAGTCTCCTAGATTTTCCAGGGACAGTCCCGAAATTACAAAAGCCATTCCAGCTTCCGATTTGATCCCGGAATGTCCCTATTTCCCCCTGCCAGTGCTTCCGCTGCCGAACTCAGGGAGGAGGATATTTTATTCAGGTTGGGACCCCTGTCCCTTGATGTGCTGATCTTCTACCCTTTGGACTTTGATCCAGTACACATTTTATCTACGAGCAAGCCCCACTAAATTCACTGAGATTTACTTCCAAGTAGACATGTGTAGGCATACAAAACTCTTTACATGTTCGCTAAATTCACATGCTTGATTAAAAAAAAAAACCCCATTGCTCTATTTTAACTGGTGCACTATGCTTCCGTTGTTGTTTTGTTACAACATACAAGGACATTTTTCATAAATGATAACCACAGGCAAGACACCGGTATTCAGAGTCCTTTTAATAAATAGTTAGTTAGTTAGTTAGTTAGTTAGTTAGTTAGTTAGTTAGTTAGATAAATAAAAGTTTATAACATTTTGCACCACAGTGGTATATTTAAAATTATTCACTTGTGAGTAAGAAAGGGAAATGATTTTCTCCCTTATCGAATACTGCATAGCACTCTGATTTAATTTGAAAAATCCATAATGTGCTGATCCTACAGATTGGTATGAGGTGTCGCGGCAAAACTACCAGTTGCGCTATGAGGCTGGTGCACGAGTTCAGACACTTGGAGTTCAGAAGAGTGAAATAAAATCTCAGACACCATTATGAAGAAACCTGAAACATATTTTCCTGAGGAAATTGTTTTTGTTCTTAATCATGAAGCAAAACAAACACCCTTTCCTCTAGCCACTGGAATGTGTTGCAATGAATTATCTCCCAATATACCCCGTAGAAAATATTAGCAACATCAGCTAATTCTAGTTCCATGTGATAAGATTTCATTAAAAGTAATATAATTAAATTTCATTCACTTGTAAGTCTTGGGATATTGGGGGGGGAGTGTCAGGTTTTCCCTTTAATATTGCTTTTCAAAGGTTTGCATTGTCACTTTGTTTTTATAAAAGATTGTTTCTATATCGCCACGAGGTACATTACTTCCATGTGTGAAGCACATATTAGAGGAAGTTGTATGCAGGAAATGTAAGGTGTAAAAAAAAGCAGTTGTATGAATGTAGATGATAGAAGGGAAAAGCTGCGAAGCTATAGGTCCATTTTGCTACTGTGGATTTTGTTAAAATTAAGCTTTGGATCACATCAGTGTTGTTTAAAAAAATAAAATCATAATAGTAATAATAGCAAAAATCAGGTCCGCTGCACATGGGAAAGGCTGATTTAACCTTTTCCTGCCCACTGAAGTCCTGCTGAGAATCATCCACAAAGCTACTATTAGCTGGAGTGGACAAGTGCCCTATTTTACAGAGGGCAACCCTCTATTTGAAACCCTGTCCAGCCCTGGTTCAGATTAAAGGGAAGGAATCATAAGAAAGGGGAGCGCAGGAAGGGTCCTGGACTTGTCAGTTTGCATTTCTTAGTGCAGAAACGATTGATCTGATGTGTAGAGATCTTTCCTAGTCTACTTAATTCAAGAGCGTTCTGGAAGCTTTAGGAAGCTTCTCCGTGTGAAAGAAACAAGCAGAAGGTTCAGTTGCACTAAGGAGATTGCTACATCATCCCAAGCATTTCTCCCATCTCCTCACACTGTACACTGTTCTCCCAAGTCACCAGAGCAGATTTGTTGGGCAAACAGTGGGAGAAAGTATAAGCGCAACATATAGAAATTAACAATGCAATTTTTTTGCCTCCTTTGCCTCTTTTTTGGGGAGGTGCATGCACTTCCTCTTAAGTGCCTGCCCTACTATTAGCCTGGAACATATCCATTGGCTCAGCAGCCCATCACAGAATACAGTAGTGTAGAATAGTGTAAGCAGAACTGCTGTAGCTAATGTACATGAATAAAATGATTTGGCTTCGCTACACATGACATAGTCAGTTTCAGAAACCTAATAAGGTAAAAGGTAAAGGACCCCTGGACGGTTAAGTCGAGTCAAAGGCAACTATGGGGTTGTGGTGCTCATCTCACTTTTCAGGCCAAGGGAGCCAGCGTTTGTCCACAGACAGCTTTCCAGGTCATGTGGCCAGCAGGACTAAACTGCTTCTAGTGCAACGGAACACTGTGACAGAGACCAAAGCGCACGGAAATGCCGTTTCCCTTCCCACCACAGTGGTACCTATTTATCTACTTGCACTGGCATGCTTTCGAACTGCTAGGTTGGTAGGAGCTGGGGCAGAGCAACGGGAGCTCACCCCGTCATGGGGATTTGAACTGCTGACCTTCCAATCAGCAAGCCCAAGAGGCTCAGTGGTTTAGACCACAGCACCACCCAAGTCCAGAAACCTAATAACTGCAATATGTACAATCACATGTGCCAATCCAGAAACACCTTCTGGGCATATACCTGTATAGTTCTGGAAGTAAAAAAAAAGAAAAAACCCTAAGCAAAACGTTCTTGTGTCAGACAGAGTTCCTAGTGGTGTGTGAGAGATGCAAACTTTCCACAGTGAAGGTATGACCATTAAGTTCCAGTTTAAAACCCAGAGAGATGAGCTGTGTAATATAAGCTCATAATAATCCAAACTGAGAAGATACAATATTTTTTACAATTCCATAGCTCAGGCAGGGTGCTTGTGCTTCCACATCCTCTGAATATCTGTACACACAGAGCCTGCTCTGGGAGGACTACAGCATGTGTCCAAAAGAGTTTAAAGGAACCAGAAGATTGCCAAGATTGTCTATAAACATTACACACTACATAGTACTCATCATCTGCATATTGATCCATCTGATTCCCCAGCAGAGAGGTAGCCACAGGCAGCACAATGAGGTGCCTTTAGAATGTTTACCTCTTGGATGACTCAAGATGTTTAGCTCTGGAATTACATGCACAAGCAGCCTCACTAAGGCATTGAGCCCTAGCTGTAGCTTCCAAACCATCTTGTCCAGAACTGGCCTTCACCCTACCTTCTCGTCTCAGTCTCTCCATCTTGTCTGGATTCGGTAATAATAATAATAATAATAATAATAATAATAATAATAATAATACCGGTAATTTATTATTTATACCCCGCCCATCTGGCTGGGCCTCCCCAGCCACTCTGGGTGGCTTCCAACACAATATTAAAATACAATAATACAATAATATACAATAAAATACAATAAATGTATTGGTCCACAAGCATCTCATTACTGCATCTCCTGAGTCAATTAGAGTAGAGAGAGAGAGAGCTGAGTGTCATCAGCTTGTTGATGGCACCTCATCCCAAATCCCCTCGTTGACATCTCCCAGGGACTTCCTATAAATGTTAAAAAGCATGGGGGACAAGATTAACGCCTGGGGAACCCCTACAAGTTAGCTCCCAAGGTGCAGAAGCACTAATCCCACATTGCTACTCTTTGAAGTTGGTCTTGGAGGTAGGAGTAAGGTAAAGGTACCCCTGCCTGTTAGGTCCAGTCGTGGACGACTCTGGGGTTGCGGCGCTCTTCTCGCTTTACTGGCCGAGGGAGCTGGCCTTTGTCTGGAGACAGCTTCCCGGTCAGCATGACTAAGCTGCTTCTGGTGAACCAGAGCAGCGCACGGAAACGCCGTTTATCTTCCCGCTGGAGCAGTACCTATTTTATCTACTTGCACTTTGTCGTGCTTTTGAACTGCTAGGTGAGCAGAAGCAGAGACCGAGCAACGGGAGCTCACCCCGTCGCGGGGATTCGAACCGCCAACCTTCTGATCGGCAAGCCCCAGGCTCTGTGGTTTAACTGCCATAATACAGTTCTTCCAACTTCCAACCTACATGTGGTTTGTGCAAATCGAACAACTATATATATTGTGTACCCCACATCTTTTTTAGGTGTTGTATTTATTGCAATAAACATGTAACTACACTTAATTGCAATTAACATGTACATTTTCAGAAAATAAACTGGAGCCACCAGTGGAGCCTGAATAGTATTGGGAATGAAAGGGATAGAGATGAAGAGGTTAACCCCTATTGTTCCATTTAAAAAATCCCCCCTCCACATGCTATTTGCAATGAGAGGAAGGAAAGTATCCACTAGTTTTAGCAATGGGTTGCTCTCCACCACGTGTGGTCCTGATGCTGTTCAGGATTCCCTACAGCTGCTATTTATGTGGTTCTTTGGTTTTGAAATGTGCAGGTTAACTGTGTCCATGCAAGAGGGTGATTCATACAATTGTTTCATTGACTAAATGTGCCATTGCCCTGATCCAGCAAACTCTTCTTATGTTCTTATGTCGCGTCTAGTTTAACTCTGAGAAAAGTTAGTTTTTAAATCCTTGGAGGAAGTTTCGAGAAAAGGAGGGAAGAAAAGAATTGTCTATAATAGTTTTGGAGGGAATGAACCAACTTTGCAATTAAATGGCACAATTCTGGCTAAAATTTATTATGGTTTTTATTACAATGCTCACTTTTAATAAAGTATAGATGTGGGCAAGCTACTTTTCTACTTACCCCTACTGCCAACTTTCTGTTTATAGTCCCACTTCTTCTCTGCTTCCTGCACTCAGGCCCAGGTACATTTCCAGTGAAATCTTATACATGCCTGCTCAGAAATAAATCCCATTAAGTTCAATGAGGTTTCTTCCCAGATAAGTGGGCAGCGTATGATGATTATATTATCTCATATTTATTTATACCCCACCTTTTCCCTGATGGAACTCACTGTATTGTATTGTATTGTATTGTATTGTATTGTATTGTATTGTATTGTATTGTACTGTACCAAGTTATGTGGAAGACAGAAGATTGCAGCTGAGACAACAGGTAGAATCATAGAAATTGCAGAGTTGGAGGGGATGCCGAAAGGGGTATTTAGTCCAGCTGCCTGAAATGCAGGAATCACAGTTAAAGAATGCCTGACAGGTGCCCACCTGACTTCTGCTTAAAAACCTCCAACAAAGGAGAGCACATCACCTTCCAAGGTTGTCTGTTCCACTGTTCCACAGCTCTTACCATCAGAATGTTCTTCCTAATGTTTTGTCAGCCCAGAACTTGCCAAAATTGTGGTGTGTGTGTGTGTGTGTGTGTGTGTGTCATAGTTGTCAACTTTCCCTTTTTTGCGGGAAATTCCCTTATTCCAGCGCCGTTTCCCATTGCAAAAAAGGGAAAGTTGACAGCTATGGCCGTTTCCCAATGTAAAAAAAAGGAAGGTTGACATCTCTGGTGTGTGTGTGTGTGTGTGTGTTTAGGGGGGAACCTGCCATCTTCCCCATCTCTCATGGTTGGGTTCTGTTCCTCTATGTGGTTTCCCCCACTAGTATAGAAAGGGATGCCTGAAAGCTTGAGAAATTTTGCTAGTATTATCAGGGACTTTGTTTCAGCCTGAACTCACCAGAACTCAGTTCCAGCACCTCTCAGGTGGGCACCATTGCTATTATAAGAGAACAAGTTTTCATGGTGAGTTCCAATACCTCTTGTGAGGTTGTTTGGAGCTTTCATGGTTAAAGAAGCTCAACAGTTCGCTCCTCCCACAGGGATGAGGATGTGTCACAACATCCGGGTTATCTGCTGTATGCGATGTCTTTGTGATTTATGTGACGCACCGTTTATTTTCTGTTCAGTCTTACTTTCGGTTCTGAACCGGAGAAACCGGAGTGATGATGGCCTCCCACTCTCCGGGAAAGTGGCTGTAATTTATATGCTTTATAAAGCATACTTGCTTTGAAACAACCCAGACGTTGTGGGAGTTTAATTGCTGGCACGAAAGGTACACACACCGTTGCGCAAGAAGAAGTAAGAAGTAAGAAGTTTGAACAAACTCTGCAAAAGCACTGGAGAAGCAGGAGAACACAGAGGAAGCATTGCTGGACACCACTCCAAGTGCTAAACTGGTTTTGAGGCTTTTCCAGTTAAAACCAAAAGCCGCACACCTCTTTTTTTTTTTAGAAAAATAGCACTGAGTATTATTAAGGTCCTTTGTTCCTTCAAAACTCTTCAGATGTTTAGCAAGGGGGGGTGGACATCCAACTTTGTCTGACCCTTCTCTTTAGGTCAAACTCTAGTGACTTAGGGATGGGTGGAATCCCTCTGTGGAATTTCACAAACGGGAATCTTCCCAGTTCTCCTCGAAATTTCAAGTTATCTCTAACGTTTGTTGGGAACACTGTTTTTAAACACACAGCATATAAATCACTGACGGAAAGCAACGTGGTGCTTGCTTTTCACTGGCATGTGATTAAGGAAGCACGTTGTTTAAAATACCTGTGGTTTCCTCCTGTTCACATCTCCCTGTGCACCACACAGAAGAAAAACGGACAAGAATAGTTTAAATAGAGGGAGGAAAAACCAAAATGCATAAATAGGCATGCTCAAGGTTTTCCTATAGGGACTTACTTAAGCAGATATTTTGGCATGATGTTAATAAGGAGATCGTGGAAGGGGGAAAGCAAGCTAAAGTACACGGACCAAAGCAGGGTGCAACCGCTCAATTTGGCCCTGCAGCAATCAGAAACATATGCTGTGTGTTCCTAAGTTTGGAATGTTAGTTTTCTCAAATCTTTGGAAAAAAATATTCATATTTAGGCATAATATTAAGAATACTTTGAAACTGACACTTGCATATTTTTGCACTTGTACATTGCTCATTTACATTTAGCTTTGCACTCCCTTCTCAGCTGGGCCTCTCTTTGTTCTTTCGTTAAAGAAACTGGCCAGAGGAGAATGAAAGTAAACTATGTAAAGTCCGGGGGGCCACTAGCAAGGCAAGGCAGGGCTTTCCAAAAACCTGCTGCAAGCATTTCCCTTGCTGTTTTGCTGGAATGACTTGAAGCTACGGCCAACTGGCAAATGCTTTTGCACTCTTTTTTAAAAATAAATAAATAAATGCAGCAGAGAGCGAAACAAGGAAAACATTTTTAGAAGCCTGTTTTAAAAATTATATGCAAGGGAAACAATTAACCAAAAATGTACAGTCATTTTTATAATGGTGTGGAAACGTCGCAGCTGATATCCAGTTCCAGTGCCCCAATTTCCCCACAACTAGATTTATGTAGCAAAGGCTACCAGGCAGACAATAAGATATGCTGTAGAGTGTTTCGGTTTAATATAATTTTAATTTAATAATAATGGCCCAAATGATCCAGCAGGTTTATTATAGACCGCTTTCTCTTCTGGTCTGCTATTACAGTAAGGAGATTGTTGTAAACTTGAGGGCGGCGGAGGGGGGGATGTGGCAACAGAGTATTTGGCCAACTTTAAAAACTTCAAATTTCAATAGAGCTTCAGTTTTCAAATGGAACCACTTAGGGACAGCATTTGTTTAGTATTTATTTACTTCTCTCTCTTTCACACACACACACACACACACACACACGACATATCACAGCTTACCCAACTCCTGTTAATGCCTACATTTTGATAATGTTCATTCTAGTAATTTATAATCATGCCCAGATCTCAGGACACCTATGTAAACAACTCTCCTATATATAATAATAAGGGACGCGGGTGGCGCTGTGGTCTAAACCACTGAGCCTGGGGCTTGCCGATCAGAAGGTTGGCGGTTCGAATCCCCGCGATGGCATGAGCTCCCATTGCTCGGTCCCTGCTCCTGCCCACCAAGCAGTTCGAAAGCACGTCAAAGTGCAAGTAGATAAATAGGTACCACTCTGGCGGGAAGGTAAACAGAATTTCCGTGCGCTGCTCTGGTTTGCCAGAAGCAGCTTAGTCATGCTGGCCACATGACCCAGAAGCTGTACACTGGCTCCCTCGGCCAATAAAGCGAGATGAGCGCCGCAACCCCAGAGTCATCCGCGACTGGACTTAACCATCAGGGGTCCCTTTACCTTTATATATAATAATTGTGAAGTTATCAATTCCTGCAAGGGTACTGACTTGCCCCCCACAGTGCGGGGACGCATCACATGATGTGTCACGTGACGTGTCCCACCCCCACCTAGCACGAGAGCTATTGGTAGATTCAGCAATAACTTTCTTACTCAACACCAAAACATATTCCTTTTCTGTTCAGATATAATAAATATAACTAAAGTTCTCCTTTTTTCCTAACTCTATCAGTTTGTTATACCTTTTTTATATATAGCAGATCATTTTCCTCTTTATTCGAGGTCACCTCAAAGGTCAGCTTTCTTAACACGGTTATAGGGCCCAATGCCTCCAATAGAAAACTCCTTATCTGAAAAGCACTGCTATTCCTGCCTTCTGAGAGATTTCATGCCTTGTTAGCGAATGCTCATTCACAACCAGTTTCCCAAATTTAGATACCTCATCTGTGTCTCATCTTTCAAGCACTTGTGACTGATTTCCTCTGCAGAAGTTACTATGCCTTACTGTTGAGGCTAATGGAGAAATAGCAGCACTTAATTTTTCCTTTATACTTGTTTCATGTCTTTAAGAGCTGTTGTGGAATCAGATACTTCTCCAACTGATCTCCACTATCTTTCTTTGATGGTAATAATAATAATAATAATAATAATAATAATAATAATAATAATAATATATTTGTACCCTGCCTATCAGACAGGGTTGCCCCAATAACGATCATTCTAAAGGAATATTAATATTTAGGTGCTTTAATTGATATAAATCATTATTCTTAAACTTAAGCCAGCTTAATTGTGCTCATAATATTTGGAATTTCCAATTCTCCATTTTGAATGGAAACTTGCACAGTGGGCATTTTTCCTACCACATAAAATGATGGATGCTTTTTTCCAGTTCACAAAAATCAACTAAAAGTCAAAATGCAATGAATAGAAACAGAAACCTTGAGGCAACTGTCATTTTAATTGTACATACCCTGGCCCTGAATACAAGGGCTCATAATGTATACAGTGGTACCTCGGGTTAAGAACTTAATTCGTTCTGGAGGTCCGTTCTTAACCTGAAACTGTTCTTAACCTGAGGTACCACTTTAGCTAATGGGGCCTCCCACTGCCGCCACGCTGCCGGAGCATGATTTCTGTTCTCATCCTGAAACAAAGTTCTTAACCCGAGGTACTATTTCTGGGTAAGCAGAGTCTGTAACCTGAAGTGTCTATAACCTGAAGTGTCTGTAACCCGAGGTACCACTGTATTTACAATCCTATTAATGTCAGCTGCCAACTTTATTCCTAAAAATCTGACTGTTTTATTTGTTGTATCCATGCGCTAAACTTTTTATATAACCTGGAATACTGACTGCAGTGATAACATTTTCAAGGATAATATTATAGCATTATCAGAACCTTGATTTGGCCCATTTTTAATTTTACTGCATAGAATATTGAATAACCACATATTTCTATAGCCATGACTCAACAACGAATGTGCATAATAAAGAAGAAGAGTTTGGATTTGATATCCCGCTTTATCACTACCCGAAGGAGTCTCAAAGTGGCTAACATTCTCCTTTCCCTTCCTCCCCCACAACAAACACTCTCTGCTTTTGCCAAATATTACCCTCACATCGCCAGAGATATTTTCTTTTTTGGTATGAAAAACATTGCCATCTAGATTAGCTCTCTGATGCACAGCTGTTTGTTTGCTTAGTGCCTTTGCTTTTGGTCTATGTTAAATAGGACTTTGGGGTGATATGTATTGGGCTCTAGGAAATAGTTGAAGAGTTTGGATTGGATTTGATATCCTGCTTTATCACTACCCAAAGGAGTCTCAAAGCGGCTAACATTCTCCTTTCCCTTCCTCCCCCACAACAAACACTCTGTGAGGTGAGTGGGGCTGAGAGACTTCAAAGAAGTGTGACTAGCCCAAGGTCACCCAGCAGCTGCATGTGGAGGAGCGGGGAATCAAACCTGGTTCACCAGATTACGAGTCCACTGCTCTTACCCACTACACCACACTGGCAAGAATGTACAACTTTGGCAAGTGCCTCTTTTAACAAACAACATTAGTTGTATGTTTCCCAGTATTTTGGCAGATGGCATGGAATAAATGACCTTAACTCATTTTGTAAACTGAGGAGATACATTAAATGCCACCATCACATCAAACGAAAAGGCTCACTTCTCCCCTCTGAAATGCCTTTGTGGTGTGTAAAAATAATAGCAAAATTACTTATCTGTAATTCATCCAGAATATTTGGTACAGTTGTGCAACTGATTTGGCCAAATCATGAATCACAAACCAAATCACATCAATTTTTACTGGTTTGCACTCCATCCACACTGGGTCAATGCAGCTACAAATTGCTGCAAGGCCAGTTGGATGGATGCTGAATTGATTTATAGTGTTTTGTGCCAACCCAGAACTAAAAAACAGTCTCTCTAGCCAGACTATTCCAAGCAGGCTAACAGTTACATAACTATGTTATTTATCTTGCTGTCCACTATTTAACATAACATAGTATTTGGCAGAAACTGAACTGCAGCAGAACAGAAAAAGTGTTGACAAATACAGGAATTGTTGCCTTCAGACATCACTATCTGAGCGGTGTCTATCGATAGCAAGTTCTACTGAACCCAATGAGGCTTACTTCTGAGTAAACTTCTATAGGAGCGCACTGTAAAACATTTATTGACCACCTTATTTCAAGAAGATTTCAAGATGCCATAGAAAAATGTAAATAACTTAAATAAATGAATAAAAAAGTAATACAGAAGTATACAAAAAAGAAGCAGGTAAGAAATGGAGCCATCCTGGACACAGCATGTTATGAAGACCTGGTTTGTGCGGGTGAAATGGTGAGCTGGAGATTTCTAGCTACAAAAATAATATACGAATAACAACATAAAATCAAAAGAGGTAGCGATGATGGATATTAGGTTAGCCAACGAATCTTGAGCTTCAGGGACATCATTAAATCTTGCTGAAGGGCCCAGGAATCAGTAGTAGATTGTCATATGTAGTAGAAAATCTTGTCATATGCCCTCCACAAATTGTGTATGGGGGTAGTTCTAAAAGGAAAAAAAGGGGATACTGGGATTGGCAAGCTAAACACCTCTAAACAGTGATGCTGTAGAAGTGATGGTGTATGACACAGGTGGGTAAACTATGACCACCCCTGTCCTCCACCATCTTCAGGTGACCCCCTCCCCAAGCCCATGAAGAGAGCAAGAACGAACAGAGGAGAATGAATGAGGAGGGGGGGAGAAATGGGGGGAGGGGATCCACTACCTTTTGCAGCAAGAAAGTGATCCCATACCACTTTCTCCAAAGGGAATGCTGCCCTCAACTCCAAAAGCTTATCCATCCTTGCCATGTGACAACAGCTTCTACCTGGTCGCCTTGGGAAGGTGTGGCAGGCTATGGAGATGCTACAGTACGTAATTCTTTGAACCCGCATCTCTGTAAAGGTGGCATATACAATAGAGGTTGTAATTTTTAGGAAGCTGGAGACTGAAAAAACATTCCTCAGAAGTATGCCAGACACACCAGACCAAGAAAATGTGCAAATTTTAAACTCACAAGTCGCCAAAGCATGTTTATATGAGTGTGGTGTCACATTTCTTGCCACTATGAAATCACAGGTAATAATCCCGAGTGCAGAATGTTTAAAAGACATGTCTATACAGATCAATTTTGTATCCCTATGAACACTATGGATCTCTCTACTTCCCCCTACACACACACAAAACGCTCCAAATTACTGGGAATTGTCATTTGGTGAGTGAACAGAGACTTGTGCGTGAACCTCAGTTGCATTCCAAGAACTTCATTCACTGGGGTCTCCTGAGAGAAAATTATAGTCTTAAATTAGTCTAAATCTGTGGTCTAGCCATATCCACAGCCTCTTCCCATAAGGCAGCCTTATTGTGGAGCAACATGAAGCAGACATTTGGGCAGCTGATGTCACATAGGGCTCTATTTTATTTTTTTAAAAAAACCCTCCAATATCCATCTTGGTGGGTCACTTAAAAATGAGCTTTAATCTCAGTGAAGGTTGTTTGGGGGGGGGCTATCTACCACCTACGGTAGCTATTTTTTTCCTTTTCCTTTTAAATGTAGTTCTGCAAATCTCAGTGCTCCATGGAGCCTGTTCATGCTTTGTTGGTGAGGCGCAGTTTTAAACACATAAGCATCAGCACTTACAACTGAACATCAGAAATAGTACAGTTTTAAACACATAAGCATCAGCACTTACAACTGAACATCAGAAATAGTACAGTTCTCTATACTATACTGTTATCTTGCCTTCTCTTAGGCCAGTGGTTCTCAAACCTTTTTCTGTGGGCCACACTTTTATAATAAAAATTTGCTCGCACCACACCTAATTTTTTTACTGATAAGAAGTGCATTGGAAAACGAAGAGATCTCAATTAGGATTGTCCTCAGTGCCACTTGATGTTATTGCTCTTGTTTTGAAAAGATATCTATCCATATTCTGCAAATTAGATAGATACTATACTATGGCGCTGTGGTCTAAACCACTGAGCCTCTGGCTTGCGGATCAGAAGATCGGCGGTTCGAATCCCCGCAACGGAGTGAGCTCCCGTTGTTCTGTCCCAGCTCATGCCAACCTAGCAGTTTGAAAGCAAGGCAGTGCAAGTAGATAAATAGGTGCTGCTGTGGCAGGAAGGTAAACGGTGTTTCTGTCACGGTGTTCTGTTGCGCCAGAAAGCTGTTCAGTCCTGCTGGCCCCATGACCCGGAAAGCCGGCTCCCTCGGCCTGAAAGTGAGATGAGCGCCACTCCCCATAATCTCCTTTGACTGGACTTAACCGTCCAGAGGCCCTTTACCTTAGTATACTTTACAGAAATGTTTAATTGTTTATTTGATTGTCCTTGAATCTTCCTGCCACACTTGCTATCCTCTCATGCCACACCAACGTGGCATGCCACACCCTTTGAGCATCCTAAGATGTATGATGGATTCTGATACCAGGAGAGAGCTTTTGAGTCCACCAATTCCCTTATTTCATTGAGCTGGAGAAGCAGCTGCCCCTTTGCAACTAATTTATAGGAACACAAGAAGATATGTGACAGCAAGGGTTATAAAGAGGTCATTTTACACACACACACACACAGAGACAGAGAGAGAGAGAGAGAGAGAGAGAGAGAGAGAGAGAGAGAGAGAGAGAGAGAGATCTGATTGCACTAATAGCTTTTATTACTTTTAACATGTACTCACTTAGCCAAACAGGTGAAAATGATTTGTGCCAGGTTTTTTTAATGAGCCCAAGGACCAAGCAGGGAAACCAAGAATTTTTTTTTTTTTGTCCGTGTGTGACAAGGCCCCAGCTTCTCCTGGTTCTCATCCCAGTTTGAAATTTGTGAGAAAATTCAATTTGAAGGAGCACCCTTCCCCTCCTCCCCAACTCTCGAGGCAAGCTCACGGCCACCTGAATCAAAACCAGATGTACTTATCAGGCCTAAAGATAACAAATTGCAGCTTGAGATCCTGTTGACGGCAGACCACCAGAGCACGGGTTACAAAACTCACTCGACGCGTGAAATTCTAGTCCGATGCATATTAATGCTCAGCAGAACTGAAGCCAGGTCTCCTCTAATTTTGTGTGTGTGTGTCAATTCTGCAAAACATTCCTGCATTATAAACTGGTCATTTGAGACTGTTTAAGTAAAAACCAAAGGCTCCATTGCCCTCTAAGTCCCCCATTCCTTTTTACCCCTGAGCTGACAAAGACTGGTCTTTTCCAGCCCGCCTGTAGCAGGGGATGGCTTGTTTTGGCAAGGGAAGCAGGTGCCTTCTCAAGCTCTGAGATCTGGAGTGTCAGCAGTGACCTGAGGTCTTGGGTGGCCGACTTCACGCTTACATTTCCCCCTGTGTCAGCTGATACACCTACCACCCACGCACTGAAAGATTCCTGCAAGTTCAGAAACTTTCAAAGGGATCTGACCTTTTACTCCTCCCTCAACTGCCCTTGCCAACCCATTCCTCCAATCCCTTCGGAACAGCCTGGGCACATTAAGAATTTCCGGCTTTGGCTTCTTATAAACAGCAAGACTAGGGGAACATTTGAAAGATCGGGCCATGTAACATTAGCTTTGTGAAGATTATTAAAATACGGCCATGTAAACAATTGATGCCTCAGTCCCTAGAATTCTCTTCTGCGCCCTTGGCCCAAGAGAAGGTTGAGAGGGATTAACTGGATATTTTCTCAAGCAAATTTTGTTTGGTGATCCCAAGCAGATGGTGTGCATTTCGACACTATAGCGATCCATTATCTAGTTACCTTTTCGCCATTGTCATTTTTAGTGGCGGTGCACCATGACTGGGTCAGTTTTCAGGGAGACTTGGGACTTTTTTGCCATATTGAGATTGACTGTTTTAAAATTTGCCAGTTTCGCAAGTTGGTCCTAAACATGTTTACTCAGAAGTGAGGCCTACTGGGCTCAGTGAGATGACTCTCAGACCCTCCAAGTGTCCCTGTTTTCCAGGGGTGTCCCTGATTTAGAGAAGCTGTCCCAGTTTCTGATTTGATCCCAGAATGTCCCACTTTTCCTTAGAATGTCCCTATTTCCATTGGAGAAATGTTGGAGGGTGTGGAGTTATCCCACCCCACCAACCATCTGAAGGCAGCCCTGTATAGGAAAGTTTTTCAATGTTTGAACCCATGTTCAAGTTTTTTCAATGTTTAATGTTTTATTCAGTTTTTTATTTAAATGGAAACTGCTCAGATTGGCTGGGGCAACCCAGTAATATGTGTTGGGTATAAATAGTAGAATTATCCTTATGGAATGGGATGTCTGTATTTTCATCGGATAAATGTTGGAGGGTATGGACTCTTTCTTCCAAAGAAATATCCTTCGCATTACAGCCTAAGACTGCTGAAATCCTAAGCATCTACGGCTACTGTACAGGTATCATTTCTTGAGTACACATATTCCTTTCGACTTGGTAGTGATAGGGAAATCTATCAGTTTTGGTTTTCTATTTTTGCAGTCTTGGGTTTTCAGTTCTCTACATTTCTGTATGAGTTTGTGATTCCTTTTAAGCCCTTATGAAAAACGATCAGCATTTGAGTGCAAATTTCTCCCAATCATACACATTTTTGCAAGAAATTCCCCTAGTAGAATCTTAAGTTGGTTTCACTAATAGATGTGATTTTTTTTCTTACGCACACATTCCCCTAATATGCCCCTTTTTGCACACATTATTTGGTTAGAGAACTGGGTGATCATAAAATTTTGCGAAGTGTTAATTTTCATGTTTTGGTTTGCACATTTTTTTGGAAACTGTGAGTCTGGTAGGTTCTCTTTAAAATTTGAAGCAAACCAAATTTCCCCTGCATCCCTATGATCTGCTTTTTGACCTAGATTTGGAACAGAGATAGTTTTGCTTGGCCTGGGTGATAATATACAGAAAGTGAACAAATATAATGTGCCCATGTTAGTCCTCCTGGACCTCTCAGTGGAATATTAATTACGGTCTACTTCAGAGCTACATAGCCACAAGATGGAACTAAGAAGCACTGTTCCCGAATATTCAGGAAAGCAGCATCAGAAAGAACAAGAAGGAGATTGTTGTTTGATCCCATGGTCTTTCACCAGTAGAGTTCTGAAGGGATCCATCTCCCATGCTATTTAACAACTATGAAACTGCTGAGAGGGGTTGTCCAGAGACCTGGGATGCAGTGTCAACAATATACTAATGATAAAATGAGCAACCTGTCAGATTCCCCCAGTTGTTCTGGATGCTCAGATACAGGATGTAGAGGGAAGGATACACTACGTGTCTTGTTGGTTTGGGATTGCATCGGCCGTCCCAGATTGCTGACTGCAGCTTCTGCCTTCCCCAAGCCAGCACAAAACATGATTCCTCAGGGAGTGCATAACCTCATCCAAAACTCGCTGTGCAACTAACCCTAGCCCAGCTGTACCATCCGGTGCAATCCCAAACCAACGAGGCAGAAAGTCCAAGACAAGTAAAAAAACAAGTGGAATACAAAAACTGATATCTGATGTAGAAAACAGACATGAATCAGAAGCATGATCTTAGGCAAACTGCCTACTTTCTCTGGTGGTTGTTTTTACCTCACATACAGTAAGTCTGTCTTCAGAGAGTAGGGGTTACATGTGCCTGTTCCTATGCAAGCAAAGCGATTGTCTGAACCAGAGCCTGGAACGGAAATGGATAACCCCACCAGACCTAATTTGGCTTTACAGATTAGCTGAAAGCACAACCAACTGGCATCAAATGATGTCAAGCATTGGACTGGTAAACCCATGGGGGCAACTTGAAAAGGAAGAATAAAAAATGCACTCTAAGTCTGCTCCTGGTTCTTCCTTTCCAGGCACTGATAGAATTGGGCACTTTTTGAATTTGATACCTATCGGTGACAGAAAAAGGTGTTAATTCTTTTAAAAAATTAAATAAACAAATAAACAAACGTTGAACTGCAGCTGGAAAGGAAGAATTGCCCTGTTAGTTGTTTATTAGCAGCAGCCGCCAAGGCTTGAATTTAAGTTGCAGCTGTGAAGGAAGGAAGGAAAAACAAGCAGCCTCCTTAGAATGTGCTCCCACCTCTTCCTTTGCGAAGCTATATGACATCAGGTGATTGACAGGTGGACAGCCCTGCCCCTCCATCAAAGTGGCCCATGGAGAGTGGGGGGAGGGGACACACTGGCCCAATCGACTTGCCTACCCCTAACCTACAGTCACCGATTCCTGACAGAAAGAAAACGGACTTGCCTTTAATAGCATTGCAGGTGCAGCTTCCTCCATTACAGAATTATGCTCTAGCGAGAATATATGCCTGCCAAACCTCTCTTTGACATGCAGCTATTAAAGGCACAGAAACGCCCTTCAAGATCAAGTTTTGGCAAGACTAATTTAACATAAAATACAGTTTTTCCAACATTTGGGCGGGAAAAAAACAGTAATTGCAAATGAAATATAAAATGCACTCTAATGATAAATGGAGCGTGGCAACCGACGTCAAGTATGCTGGGAAAGAGGAAATAACATTTGTGGAGTTGCAAACCTATTTCCTCAGGTTTTCTTTTTTAATTGACACACAAAAAAATCCTCTCATAAAATCCTAAGAAAATTATACTCATGCTCCTCATGCGTCGCCACTAATGATAGCCTCAAACAACCTTTGGACAGAGCGAGCCAAATTTCTGGCCTAACTTTTAGCCAGTTCTTTGTCAGGCAACCAAACATGAGGGAAGTCCATGAGAGCAGAAGCTAAAGACAGACGTTTGTGAGGTAAAAACAAAAGTTATGCAAAGTAAACAGGGAGATTAGGACTAAATAAAACTAGTAAATTCTCTCGCAATATGCTTGCCCTCCTGCTTGATACAATGGCTATGGTTACGGAATTTTAAAAAAGGCATCTTCTCACTTGCTCCCCAGTGTTCAGTAATGGCAGGAAATAGAAACCATTTTTGATGTCGAAACAAAATAAAAAATAATTGGCTGATAGGTGATTGGCTGATAGGTGTGGTAAATCTGTTGATGATCGTTAACGGCTGCAATTGGTCTTACAGGAAAAAGCAAGCGGTGAGATGGCTAAAAATAGCTTTATCATTGTATAATGAGATAAGAATCCAATGTCTCTATTCAGACCAGGTCTCTCCATGGTTTTAAGTTTGGTAATAAGTTGCAATTCAGCAACTTCTCTTTCCAGTCTATTTCTGAAATTCTTTTGTAATAAGACAGCTACTTTGAGATCTTGTATGGAATGTCCTGGGAGATTGAAGTGTTCTCCTTCTGGTTTCTCTGTCTTGTGGTTCCTGATGTCAGATTTATGTCCATTTATCCTTTGGCATAGACAGGTCAACAGGTTTACCACACCTGTTAGCCAATCACCCATTCCTACCACCCATCTGAGTAATACCCCTCCCCACCTTCTCACTATATATAAGGGTCTAGTGACTTCTGTTTCAGTGTATCTGAAGAAGTGTGCATGCACACGAAAGCTCATACCAATAACAAACTTAGTTGGTCTCTAAGGTGCTACTGGAAGGAATTTCTTTTATTTTTTATTTTGTTTTGACTACGGCAGACCAACACGGCTACCTACCTGTAACATTTCTGATGTGAAGTCCTAAGCTATTTTTAATCAGCTGCAAAGGGCTATGTAGAATATGAAACCAAACCAATCCTTATGATACTTGCCAATTAGGAGTGTTGTTTTTTTTAATCCTCTTTAAACTGAGGTGTTCAATTTCCCTTTCTATATGTGCAAGTATTTCTTCTGGCTACAGCTTACATTTGTACTGGGCATCAAAAAGAAACCCCAGATATGTGCCATGATGCTGTGTGTTCCAAAGCCCTCTTCAGTTGTTCTTTAAATGTGTTGAGTAAATGCGGGGGGGGGGGGGTGTTCAGCAGGAATGAACATGCTAACTCCATCCTAGTTGTCTTTCTTGTCAGCCTCCTCTATTCTACTCTGGAGTCTGTAGGTAAAAAGGTAAAGGACCCCTGGATGGTTAAGTCCAGTCAAAGGTGACTATGGGGTTGCGGCGCTCATCTCGCTTTCAGCTGGCATTTGTCCATAGACAGCTTTCCTGGTCATGTTCTCAGTATGACTAAACCGCTTCTGGCGCAACGGAACACTATGACGGAAACGAGAGCGCATGGAAATGCCGTTTACCTTCCTGCCACAGTGGTACCTATTTATCTACTTGCACTGGCATGCTTTGAACTGCTGGGTTGGTAGGAGCTGGGACAGAACAACAGAAGCTCACCCCATTGCGGGGAATTGAACCGCCAACCTTCTGATTTGCAAGCCCAAGAGGCTCAGTGGTTTAGAGCACAGCGTCACCCACGTCCCTTCTGGGGTGTGTAGGGAGCCTCCCGTGATACAAGGGGCTTCCTGCTTCAGAAGAAGATAATTCTCCAACTTGTGGAGGGTGGCAGGTACAGGATTGATGACTTTTAAGGTGGAGCTAGTGTTCCATTGACATGCGCAACCTCTGTGTTTATCCTACACCTGCAGGGAACTCCTGCAGAGGGCTCAAGTGTATTTCTATTCCAAATCCAAAGTTTGCAGTGAAGAGTTGTAGGTTGCTGGGTTTGGGGTTTGGTTTTTTTTGTCACAACGGCAAACCTTTAAGCTCAAGAACCTTTCCTAAACTCCAAGGGTGTCGACATTAATCTGAACTCCAGAGCTCAAAAAACTTCCGTAGGCTATCCCTGCTCCAGGGCTGCATACAAACCACACATTTTAAGCACATGGCTTCCCTCAGAGAATCCTGCAAACTGTAGCTTTTAAGGGAATTGTAGCTCTGTGAGGGATAAACTTCCCATGATTCTTTTTTTCAGGGGTGGGGAGCAATTTGCTTTGAAAGTGTGGCCTGTGTGTAGCCTGAGATTAAGCACATTGAAGGGAAACAATATTATTTCCCTGTTCGACTCCTTTAGTTTCCTGTTCTTTCCCCCTTTGCTGAATTTTAGATGGTAAGCTGATTTTGGCATGGACCTATCCTCTTGTACTCAGTGGAGCATCATGCATGCGCATACACACATTATCCTCCCTCCCTCTCCCTCCCCACCTCTCCCTTAGTGACCAGAGGTTCTGTAACAAAAACAAATAATAACTTAAAACTGGCCAGTCTAGTTACAAATTATCTCTGCATTGGGTCCAGGAAATGGTTTCTCCTGCCCCATTGGGTTCCTTCTCCTCTGTCCTCCCTTTTCCTCCCATCACCCTCATATTTTAAAAATCGAAGTCTCACACTGACCTCATGCCCAATCTGTGCCTGCCCCCCCACACAGGTGACAGAAGAAGCTGCCGCCGACCTTTTATGGCTCCCAGCTCTCCTCCCCTTGATAACGTCCAAGTCTCCAACAGCTCCTTGGTGATGGTTATGCTATGACTCAGTGGGGAAATGACTGGCTAGACTGCGAGGGAAAAATACGAGGATGATTTCTTTCTCAGGAAATGTTTTCCCATAATGCCAAGATATAGTAGCAAGTGGGATTAAGGAGGCTACAGTCACACTTACCTAATTTGTGGGAAGATAGGAATGAGTAATCAGCTCATATTCCCCAACTGTTGTGTGTGTGTGTGTGTGTGTGTGTGTGTATCTGAGGTACTGTATACGTAGGTTTATATCTATAGAAATTGTGTGTGGGAGATGTTAAGAACTCAATTTTGGGAAGTATATGAAATACATATGGAATCAATTGTTCTGTTTTATCCCTCCCTTCCTCTAAGGGGCTCTAGGGGGGCACACATGGCTTGCCCTGCCCATTTTAGCTTCACGCTGGTGTGAACCGTTTACACCAGAAAATACACAACTTCACTGTGCTCTAAGGCAGCAATGTGAATACATCCTGTTTACCCCACCTACCAATCATGGCTTCCTAAAAAGCGTATGCCCAATAACGCAGTTGTTTCCATTATGTTCCAATGAACCCAGAACTTTCTTGTCCTGAACCCGTGTGTTTCTTTTCATTGTCTTAGCCTCAATGAGCTAAAGGGAGAATTATGTAGAGAGAGAGAGAAATCTGGACACGATCCAGCTGATGCTAAATGTATTTTGTTGCCCGTTGTTCAAGTGGGAAAGTCAAATACATGCGATTGTATTTCCTGGTCTTCTTTCTTTCTCTTCACAGCCAACATATCTGGCTTGGAGCTTAATAACATTGGCACGGAGACTATTTGACGAGCAGCCTCTTCCATCCAGCACAGGCCAGCTAAAGAAATAACAGCCCATTTTGCGTGTCTAATATAGTGACACACATATAAATAATGTGGTGAAAGACAGATTGTGGAATTACCAAAATGTGAAGGAATAGGAGGGGACAGATCATCAGTATCCTGGCTTTACTTATTTTATTTTATTTTTGCTCTAAAAATAGATTTAGAAGGGCTGGCTGTGGAAACAGCTTTCACAAAAAATAATGTGGACAGTTGGTCAACATGCAGGGTGATGAGAAATAATTTTTTTGGGTTCTGATTAGACATACCATATTTTTCCATGTATAAGACTAGGTTTTTTAACAACAACAAAAGGGTTTAAAATTTGGGCTCGTCTTATACATGGGTAGTGCTGAGGGGTGTTATCTTAATTTGGAGTCCCCAAAAATAGGGGGCATCTTATACATGGGGGCGTCTTATACACGAAAAAAATATGGTAGCTGCTTTACTGAATAAGAGCAGGATGCCTGAATAGCTTTCTGAATAGCAATAAATAATTAAGGAAATCTGATACAAATTCATAGGGACTTTGAAAAGTCTGTTAACCCATCACACTTGAATAGTCCCACATATAGTCAGGCAAGTTACTTAAGCGGATTGTGTGCCTTCTTATGCACCCATTTGCCTAATATTTTTGTACAGTCTTTTTTTTTTTTTGAGAGAGAGAGAGAGAGAGAGAGCTGCATCGCAAAATTAGGGTGAATGTGAATTTGGGAGGATAGCTGCCTTGGGGTTCACGTATTCATGGGAAGTGTGCATTAGCTGGGCTCACATTAAATGTGAACCAGAGTAGCAGGCAGCAGTTCCAGAGAAACTGGGGTTAGTATGGCAGCTTGGGAAGAGGCAGGGTAACAGCAAAGCTGGCCCACCCATGAGGCACAGTGAGGCAACTGCCTCAGGTGGCAGGATCCCTGGGGCAGTGGATCCCAATGTCAATCTTTAATTCCGCACACACCCCTTATGTTCACTCCCCACCCTTCTTCCCTGGCATGGCATGGGGCACCTCTTTGTGGTTCACCTCAGGGGCCAAAATGTCTTGGACTGGCCCTGCGTAGCAGCAAGGAGGCAGTGACAGGGCAGTGGCAGGCCATCACTAGCTGCCTGCCCCTGCGACATGATGACGCACCATCCGTGCCACACATCGAGTATGGCGGAAGGTTTGTAAAGCTGAAACATTGGGTGTTATATGAACACAAAGGGTGTCATGGAGCGTGTCGGTCAGTCAACCACACCGTCCAAAGTTGCAGTTGACTCTTTATTGAGCAAAAACGCAATCTCCACAGACTTAGGCCTAATGAGCACAGCAGCTCATTCCCAGTGGGTCTTCTCCATGAATTCAATTGCCAAGACTGATTTCCCCATTATTGTCTCCTCCTCTCCAGGGCTTTTTTCCAAGCAATTGAAGACTGTGCCTGCATGCCTCCACCGCCCTTTTCATGCATCTCCTGGTTCTGGGAGAAAGCAGGGAGGGGAGCAGGAGGGGGAGACACCCATGATTCTTCGCCAGCCTGACTATCTCCCTCTTGGCCTCTTCTTCACATTTGCCAGCCTCTGCCTCTGATTCTTGACTTCTCTCTGCCACAGACTCTACCAGCTCACTAAGCCCTGTTACCCATCCAGCTTCTGATGCCGCCTCTTCCCAGTCTTCTCCCTCTGACCACTCTTCGTCATTCCATCACCACTCCCTGGGCTCTGAGCCTTCTTCTCTTGCTGGTTCGCCAGCTGCTTCCTCTGCGTCCAACCAGTCCATGACAGAGAGAGGGTAGGAAAAGTCCTTAAAATGGAATGTTTTGTGAACGCACTTCAGTCATAAATGGATGGCAAATCTCCCATTGCATCCTAAGCCATAAGTAACCCTGTCCACATGTTTCAAAGGCTAAGCAACATTTTAAATGATTGGGTCTAAACTGACTCAAATTCATGCTTGTGGATCAGGCTGCGTGCGTGTATTAAACTCCAAATTAAACAGCCATATACATTTACTTCACAATCCACTTCTCAGCAAACTTCCCTGCCATATTTTTTTTTAAGTATGAAGTGAGGTGGTGGTAGTTGGGATTACTGCAATAAATTATTATGAGTTAAAAACTCACATTGCATTCTGAATGCTGTAAAACATCCATTAAATCTGTGGTTTTTATACCAGTAAATAGTTCTTATTATATTACAAAATAACGACTCTTTGTTCAGGCTCTGAAAGTAGAAATTAAAAAAATATATGTGCATATATAAACATAAATGTACAATTTGGTTCTTATAATAAGGTCGCATTATGCTATAAAACAATTTAATATAAAACTCAGCCCTGTTCCCATTTTTAGAAATTAATGTATGATGAAGCCAGAGAGGTACCCCTGCATCATGTTGAAAGCAGTAAAATATTATTTTCCTTCCTACCTCTTGCTAATTATTTTCCAGTAACAGAAATATAGTAATAGGCTCTTGCATTTGCCAAATAAATGAAAGTACAAGGTATGATTTGTATGAGGCCAACAGACCTGGGAGCACCTGCACCTAGCATTACTCCCTGTTTCAGCCGAATCAATAGACCTTTCGTTAGAATCATTACATTCATTAGAACTGGTATGTTCCACCTACCCTAACATGCTGCCTACTCTTGCATGCCACTGGGATCTCCAAGACCAAAAGCACCTCTGGATCACACTGTGTGCAGAAAGCTGTTTCTATAAAGTTTCGGCGTGATGTGTTATATTTTTTTTATCTTTTCAATTGGCCCTTAGATAACCAGGCTCTTAGAAACTGAGGTGCTATTGAAAGCTAACACATTCTGCGTTTCCACCCATGCCTCAGGAGTATCTGCATATCAGAGCAACATAGGAGTTACTTCTTTGTGATTCAGTCCTGTACTGCTCCTGTTTCTTTGAAAAGAGGAGCTCCGAAGGCTAGTCAGATCACACAATTCCTTCATACTCTTCCATTGCTCCTTCCTTAGGACTGGGGTGAGGAGGAACCCTATAAGTTGTCCAGTGCACTTGGTTCCTCTATAGAGACACCACAAAGTCATTTCTGCATGGCTTTGGGCCTGGCTAAGAATATAGATCCAATTTTTAATCTGTTTACTTCAGTTGCACAAGCTTCCAAGAGTCAGCTCTAAGCAAAAAAAATGGTTCTAAACAAACTCCCAGGAGATTGGCCAGCCAACCAAAGCATTCTGAGTTTCCACAACTGATATATTTTCTCCGTGCTCTCTAATTTTAAACATTCAGGCTCTTTTAGAGCTACTGCACTTGAACATAATATTCTGGCAGAGAAGAAAACCACACTCAAATAAGGACAGGATCTCTAATGTAGAACCTGATGCTTTAAGTACCCCTTCCATTAGTGCAATGATGCTAGTTATATAAACAAATTGGTGACTAAATATTCACTTTATTTCTTTCCAGAGCTACTTCAGCTATGAGGATTTATTTTAAAACTGTTCCACCACAACCCCCAATGCTGCTTCCAAACTAGAAGTTTAATCTAGAAGAATCGTTCATGCTTTATGGGGGTGGGTACAGCATTGTCAATTGTTTTGTAACACTTTTCCATGTTTTCCTAGTACGTCTTCCATCTTTTTTCTTACTACTGAAGATCTGGCATATATATATATATATATATATATATATATATATATATATATATATATATGGAAGAATAGTGCTGTCTCCACAGGTATATCACTACTTTCCTCTCTCTTTTTAAGAGGTGTGAGTTATGACATGAAACCTTCCAAACTTAATTCGTCTTATTTTAATGGCTCTTTTCATTATATCTGAAATGCTCTCTTATGGTTTTTTTTTTAAAAAAAATAGTGACTATTGTTTAAAAGGAACAGCGTTTCAATGAAAAAACATCAAATACCCTATCATACATGTATATATCATACGTGTGTGTGTGTGTGTGTGTGTGTATAAAGATTCCCAGTCACCAGTGATTTTTTCCTAGGCAAAAAGGTGCCAGAACACACCTCTTGCAGAAGACCCATCCCAGAGCTCAAAGAGGATCTCTTGAGGCTTGTTGAGGCTGCCCAGCTGAGGTGAGGGGAGCCTTCCTTGCCTCAGCTAAGTAGTTTTGTGAACGCCCTCCTGCACCTCTCCAGTTCGCATGAGCCTGAGCAGCATGGGGACTTGCTCAGCTGAGGGACAGTTTTCCCGCATGTCAGCTGTTAGCTGGGAGGGTGAAGAGTCTCAACAAAGCCCCCCTGCACCTCCAGCTCATGATGAGACCCTCTCCAAAGCCCCTAGAGGATGTCTCCTTCAGGTTCCGGGGGGGGGGGAGGAGTCTGCTTGTCAAGTTAGGCATTGCTGAGGCTCTTCAGGTCTTTTCCCCCACTTCCAGGGGTCACCTGAAAGATGCTGGAACACCAGTTCTGGGGTGTCCCGGCTGAAAAAAGCCCTGCCAATCACCATCATTTTTCTTAATGAAGCACTTCTAATCCAAGACAGATCTTAAGCAGTTTGAACTACTCTTACCGATAATAGTAGGCAGTCACATGTAAATGAATATGTGCTTAAGTACTAAATAAATAATAGATTACTTAGGATTGCTGGATGGTGGTGGTGGTTGCTCAGGTGAAGTTAGGCTTCGGGGAATAGGCTTCCTCCCCCGTGGCAGAAGAGGTGAATAAGAAGTGAATAAGAACCAGTTAGATTATTTAATAATGACAGTGAGAGAGATAAAACACACGTCTCCCAAAAATGGTGGTACTCCCAATTAAGGCTCACTCCCCCCCTCCCCCTATTAATCTACATCACTTCTACCTTTTGTAATCTGAGCTTGTACCACCTGCGCTTTCTGTTCTAACACTTTCTGACCTCTCTGGGTCTTTGGGGAAGCGGGGTGAATGCTGTCCAGAGACTGTGAATCTGTTAACTCTCTTCCAATGTTTCTTCTCCTAGCCGTTCCCCATCCAGTATTTCCCAGCTTTTCCCTTCTGAACTATGCCCCTCTGCAAACCACTGTTCCAAATCTATACTGTCCTCCTGCTCCTGGAGCAGGAGCAGGGGCAGGGGCAGGGGGAGGAGGAGGCTCCCACCATTCTTACTCATTGCAGCCCTCCTCAGCACAGGCCCTGACAGGTGAGGTCCATTCACAGATTCAGTGATAGCCATCCAGGGTATGCAAATCTGGTATGTATGAAGCCCACTGAAAAACATTGTTTGAAGCAACTTGGGGTTATATCAAAACACGCTCTGTAGTATTAGATCTGTGGGTGGTCTATTGATACATGCAAGTCACCACCTGATGTTGCAGTTATGCCCATGCATCTGTGAAGCTCAGCATAAGTCCCCATCTGGAAAAAAAAGAATGTTGTGGTTCCTGTCAAAGACCGGGACTTTAAAGCACATCTAGGGAGCCTGTGGCCCTCCAGATGGACTCCAACTCCCAACACCCCTGACCATGTTCTATGCTGACTGGAGCTAATGGGAACTGGATACCAGCAACATCCCTGCCGCTGCTTGAAAGTATTCCCAGTGGAGGGTTGCCAAGCATTCTGTACACACTGCAGATCTTATTCGTTTGATAATAATGTGTGGGATTTGTTTCTTGGCTGCCCCAGCTGCAGGCACACCAAGAAGATGACAAGTTGATTTATGTGGCAAGCAGATTTATATGAACAGAATATCTATTGCCATGCCAATATTATAGACCCTGATAGACTAGTAACATAGCAGGGGAGTAACGTAGATGATTTCACAATATGCCGTAAAAGCTGCATGAATGAGCATCTGGAGAACTGAACTTGACAACTTGTCATGATCTACCTACCTTAAAATGCCTGCTACATCTTGCAAATGGCACGTCGACATGGATTTTCTTTAAATCCCTATATATGGTTATTTTCAAGTGAGACTAGATCCTAATTATATATTTTTGTAAAATAGACCATGCTGTTAAAGGCAGCTTGGAATCAATCATTCTTGGCAAGGCTAATGACTAAAGAACCTGACCATGAAACACAAATGAGCAAAAATTGGCATTGCCTCAGAATATTCCTGACTGGCCAAATTCTACTCTCAGCTTTATCAATGAAGTCTTGTTAAAGAGGGTAAGGTTATTTTGTATCAATTCCACAGTTTGCTACTCTTCTGCCTCATAGTCAGAATTTTATTTTTCTTGACAGCTCAACTACGGCCAGCCAAATTCCACAATGCTGGTGATGAAACCAAAGCATTGTGGTCCCCCCCCCTCCTTCTTAGAGAAAGGGATTAATTTTTCAATTTTTCATTTTGTTCACCTCTATGGTTTACTTACAATATCTCCAACCTGCAAGTACATTGCTTGTTTTAATGTACCTTTACAGTAATTCTTTTATCATATATCACATTTCCACAATAGGTCATGCTTAGACCACATTTCAGAGCATCTTAACTCAGAAAGGAAACCTTCCACAGTAAAAAGCAAGTGTCTTGGAATATTCCTCTTGTTTAAAGGATGCCCGGATAACAAAACAGGCACTGAAGGAGGCTAACAATGCCCAAACACATTTGGCATTTCAGTTATCCAGAAAAATCTGACTGAAGAACACTAAGAGCATCTTGTGCTGGCATTTCAGATATGTTGTTGTTGTTGTTCAGTCGTTCAGTTGTGTCCGACTCTTCGTGACCCCATGGACCAGAGTACGCCAGGCACCCCTATCCTCCATTGCCTCCCACAGTTTGGCCAAACTCATGTTAGTAGCTTCGAGAACACTGTCCAACCATCTCATCCTCTGTCGTCCCCTTCTCCTTGTGCCCTCCATCTTTCCCAACATCAGGGTCTTTTCCAGGGAGTCTTCTCTTCTCATGAGGTGGCCAAAGTACTGGAGCCTCAACTTCAGGATCTGTCCTTCTAGTGAGCACTTCATCTAAATGAATCTCTGAAAGCTTGACGAGAAAAAGCTTCAAGAAATGCCAGCTTGTGACACACGGAGTATATGCTATAAAAGCAAACCTCTGTTTAAAAACTTGCCACAGGTCAAGCACATTTAGTAAATTGCGCATTTGTGCCATTCTGCACTCTTGCCCACATAGAAAACCTTTTTCTTTCCTCAAAACTCCAGCCAATTTTTTGCCATAAGGTGCTCAAGGACACTTGGCTGATACGTTCAGGAAATTAGAACATTTTTATTCTGCTGTTGCCCTCAGGGGATTTCCATCACCCTTTAGTATTACCCCATAGACACAGACATTTCTTTCTGCCTGATTTTATATGTCTTACGACAAAAATGTCTGTTTGAAAAACACATTGCCCAAATAAGGGAGAGTAAAAAAAAAAAAAAGCATCAGGGGAATCCCACCTACTCCACACACACCCCTCACAAAAAATAGGTATTTTCTTGAAGTTTTGGAGAAGATTTCCAATTGTTAGTCTAATCTTCCCAGTAACATTTCTGTTGTAATCCACATTCTAAGAGGAATGTATTCTCTTTTAGATAGTCCAAGGTTCCTTCTTTTGCAAAAACAAACAAACAAACAAAAAACGTTTTGCTCAGTGTCAAGAATGATTCAGCACTGCAGGGACAATATAGCATATTTGAGACCTAATTCATATTTATTAGCCCTACAGAAGATATTGGGCCCACTCTTACACAACTGCTAAATGTTCTGTCTCATAAACTTTCAGCAGTGATTTAAACACTGTAATCAAGTCTGAAAGGTTTTTTTTTTCATTTACAATGGGGCGGGGGGTAGGTCATATAGTATATAGATGAAAATTAGGGGCCATTTCATAGCTACAAATATGTCCAAGTGATTTATGGTATCGACAGAACCTGAGTTTTTTTATGATTTTATATTTTTCAATATAGTAAATTCAAAAGCAAAAAATAGTAATGAGTATAGTCAAAAGTCAACAGCTCAAGAGCTTTGAAAATAAAACAAACCCTTTACTGAGTAAAAAAATTCTCTGCCCACAGAATAACATTCCCAATCGTTATGGTGTCTTCTTTGATGTGGCTTGGAATAAGAACAGCAGCATACTGAGACATAGCTTGAAATAAGGTTGTATACTTCAACTCTTAGGTTTTCTCACCAATCCCAGTCTTTGAAGATGTGTTTAAGTGGCCTCAGTGCATACCCAATATATCATGGCCTTTTCTGCCATGTTAACAAGTGTTTATAGGATTAGGAGCACAAGAGGCTCAGGGCTGAATGAAATTTACTTTGGGCAGTTCTGTGGGATTGAAGGGATTAATTACACTGCGAACTCTCTCCTGATAAAAACCATTCTGCAGCATGTACTGCAGAGGTAGAGATACCCCAGAAGATGCAAGGAGCCAAACAGCAAATGGAAACACTAGGTTAAGAAATTAAAGAAGAGGTTGTGGCCAATACTAGTCTTACTCAACTTACTTAAGGGCCATTAATTTCAGTTGGTCTACTCTGAGGTGGACTTCCTTGGATACAATCCCAAATAATGTCATGGAATAGATAATGCTGGTTGGTCACACAATCTCTGGTGAAGAGAGACTTGTGTCCTTGAACAGCAACTGTTCTGATAACCCCGCTGGCATTTGTGGATGAACATCTCTCTATAGGCCTATTTAACCCACAATTCTCTCCTATTTTTCAACACCACTTCAGAATCCACATTTTTAACCCAAGAGCCCAGATCTCAGCAGCATTATATGGTTCTTCACAAAGTGTTATGAACTTTGAGAGTTCACTGAGGCTCTTTTATGAAAAGTGAATGTGCTAGTGAGGTGTAACCTTTCACAACACTGCTAATCACACAAAACCACAGATTCCACTTACTATTATGGGGAAACTAAAGTGCAACATCAAGTAGAGGACTGATTGCATCTCTTTATGGTATCATGCCTTGATTTCTCTCCGTCATTCCTTTTTTCTAACTGGAGACAATGCCAAATATACACACAACACACATTGCCCTGAGAAAATCATGCTTAAAGAGGCCTTTAACTTTAAGCCAGCTATTCAGATTATAACTTCCATTGAGGTAAATAAGGGCTTCAACACCTTGTTGCAGTATTTTATGATGTATACAGTTAAAACAGCACAATTCTATACATGTCTGTTAAGAAGTAAGTTTTACTGAGTTCAATGGTACTTACTTCAAATGTCATTGGGTTCAAAGGGTACTTACTTCTGAGTAGGGAATGGGTGGCGCTGTGGTCTAAACCACTGAGCATCTTTGGCTTGCTGATCAGAAGGTCGGCAGTTCGAATCCACACGATGGGGTGAGCTCCTGTTGCTCTCTCCCAGCTTCTGCCAACCTAGCAGTTCGAAAGCGCACCAATGCAAGTAGATAAATAGGTAGGTACCACTGCGGCAGGAAGGTAAATGCACTCTGGTTTCCATGCACTCTGGTTTCTGTCATGGTGTTCCATTGCGCTAGAAGTGGTTTAGTCATGCTGGCCACATGACCCAGAAAGGTGCCTGTGGACAAACGCTAGCTCCCTCGGCCTGAAAGCGAGATGAGTGCCGCAACCCCATAGTCACCTTTGACTGGACTTAATCCCTTAAAAATTAAGAACTGTTGTTGTTGTTGTTGGGCAGAAGATGGATCAGGATCTAGTGGCAGATCTCTGGCTGATTTACCATAGATAAGCAAGGACGCCCGATTCACATTTGTTTAATAATTTCACTGACAAAATCTCTCCTTTCCATAGATAGTTGAACTGAAGAAACCTTGAAGTAACCTGGAATGGATTTTTATACGCAAGCACTGAGAGCTCACTTCATTTCTGGTACTCAAAACAAATCCCTGTGCTCAACTTGGAGGCACCATGTTCTTTAATTTTAAGAGTATACCTTTTGAACCTGGGTCCAGTTGGTGCATCTCATGGTTCTCGTAAAATACAACGTAGATCCTGCAAGCCTGCCCACCTAAGTTCTATATAATTCCTATTTTTTTCACTATAGGTTTCACTCATACTCTTTCTCTTCCTAAACCAGCTTACAGGGCTGCTTGAAAAAACCTGGATGGCCTCAGACATTCAGTATCAGTCTATATCAGGCATAGGCAACCTTGGCCCTCCAGATGTTTTGGGACTACAATTCCCATCATCCCTGACCACTGGTTCTGTTAGCTAGGGATCATGGAAGTTGTAGTCCCAAAACATCAGGAGGGCCGAGGTTGCCTATGCCTGGTCCATATAGTAGTAACGCTACAGAAATTGTTGGGCAATAAGGCTTGTTGTTGTTGTTGTTGAGTCGTTCAGTCATGTCCGACTCTTCGTGACCCCATGGACCAGAGCACGCCAGGCACGCCTATCCTTCACTGCCTCCCGCAGTTTGGCCAAACTCATGTTAGTAGCTTCAAGAACACTGACCAACCATCTCATCTTCTGTCGTCCCCTTCTCCTTGTGCCCTCCATCTTTCCCAACACCAGGGTCTTATTGCTAGCAATAAGGCTAGCAATAATAATTGCAAACATACAACTTCATATTTGTTGTGCCATGTTTTATCTGCTAATGACTTAATAAGAGGGAGGGTAAAATGCAGCTAATACATCCATTTGGAAACTTAGTCTCATCTAATTGTATGGTGTTTCACCTGTTCTCATAATTTTATGGTCAAGATTGTTTAGTACAAGGTTTAGAGAGCAGGCATGGTGAAAATGTTGGGGGGAATTTCATTTTTTTAAAAATAAACATCCAGGGAACCAATTCAAACAAGAGCAGGTAACATGAAAATAAATAGTGGATGGCTTTAAACATTGCCATAAAAATGTACTGTCTCAGGTGTTCTGGCAGTTGTGCGTCATTTCGGGCTTCTCTTGAGACTGCTTAAACTTATTTGCTGCCCAAATATCCTCTAGAAACCATTAGTCTATATTAAATGTAAAGCCACTAAATTCTTTCCTAATGACAAAGTCATTCAAATGGATAGTTTCAAAGACTTATAGCTCGTCTTGTGCCAGATATATTTTATAGACAAGACTTGAACTATACCTTCCTTGAATATAACTTTCAATAACTAAAATGAAGGCATTTCAGGATCTAAGGACAGGAACCCAATTAATGCAGCAGACAAAAGGTCAAATGGTTGCCTCAGTTTAATACAGTTGAATTTGCCTTGTGTCAGCCAGCATATTTGCTATGAAACTGCTGCTGTTTATTTGCTAGTTATTCCATTTTCAGTTGCGGTACAACTCCAATGGCCTAGAATAGAGATGATCAACTAGTGGTTCTACATGCGAGTTTCAGATTGGAAAATGGGTTTGTTTACCTTGGCTGGACTGCCATATCTTATTGAAATATTTTTTCTACGTGGGATCGCTTACACAGAATGTTAATAAACTTCTCCAGAGCAATTGGATGCTGCAGCATATGGCTCTTCCCAAACTTGTCCCTCCTTGACCTAAGGGGAAAATTGCACACCTTGAGCAGAGAATCTGTAGATATATGGCCTCAGCCCAGTATACCTGAAGGAGCGTCTCCACCCCCATCGTTCAACCTGGACACTGAGGTCCAGTGCTGAGGGCCTTCTGGTGGTTTCCTCACTGCGAAAAGTGAGGTTACAGGGAACCAGGCAGAAGGCCTTCTTGGCAGTGGCACCCGCCCTGTGCAACGCCCTCCCATCAGATGTCAAGGAAATAAACAACTATCCTACTTTTAAAAGGCATCTGAAGGCAGCCCTGTTTAGGGAAGTTTTTAATATTTAATGCTGTATTGTGTTTTTAATATTCAATTGGGAGCCGCCCAGGGGGGCTGGGGAAACCCCGCCAGATGGGCGGGGTATAAATAACAAATTATCATCATATCACTGCACAACACAGCAGATGTGTGTCTGCAGCAAAAGGTAATGAGAAGCACTTGAGAAGCACAGCTTTTGATTGAACAAAGAACCTCATCTTTAGGATTATGGAGAAAAAACTGAAAATACTTGGACAGTGTCCTCTGAAGGCATAGAAACAGAATGAGTCTGTGTGAGGCTACCATTATTCAAGGAACAAGAAGCTGGAAACCTGTACATTTTTATCTCCTTACCATCGCCCCCGCTGCTAAAATATTTCCAGCAACACCTTTACTATTACTGCTAACTATTCCTTTCCTCTACTGTCAACTATTGCCAAAAATCAGAATTCTCTATTTCTAAAAACTTACAGTTGGAGTACGTATGAACTAAATGTTTTGTTTGGATATGAGAATTTAAGTACAAGCTACTGTTATGAGAATTCGATTTCTTTTTGTTCCTTGGCACCATAGCATTGAACACAAGCTGTTGCAAGGTTACAGAACGCTCCTCAGAGAATGCTACTACTAAAAGCGACAGATAACTTTCAGATTGCAGCACAGGCTGTGTTTTCAAAAAGGAAGCAACAGCCTATGAACTTGGAAGAATTAAGGCGTATTTCTTGAGCCACTGATTCCAAATATTTAATCAAAATACGTTACAACAGCAAACTTAAAAGTTAATTCTCATTGCCATATATCTGTAGGAACTTCTGCTACTAGGGAAGTGTGAATCTGTTAATTTTGGTTTCTTGTTTTTCCAACCATCAGTTTGCCACATTTCCATGCAGGTTGTGATTATTATTTTAAGAAGACCTCAAGAAAATTCATTGCCGTTTGAGTGTAATTTTCCCCTAATATGCACGTTTGCAGGCAGTTTACCTAACATACACATTTTTGCAAACCACTTTCCCCAAATATGACATTTTTGTATGCTATTTTCACTAATATGTGCATTGTCATGCTTACTTTGCTCCAGTATATGTATTTTTGTATACATTACTTTTCTGGATAACGGCACCACAAAATTTAGGGACGTGTGTGTATTTCTAAGGATGGCTGTGCTTTGGTTCCTATATTGTTTTGGAAAGTACAACTTAGGTAGGTTTATCTTTAAACAGGACTGGCCCAAGACCTTTCAGCACCTGAGGGGGACAACAAAATGGCTTCCCACCAACACCAAGGAAGAAGGGGTGAATGAAGATTTACATCAGGAACATGAGGGGACTGAAGATCTACGTTGAAAACAAGGGGGGAATAAATCTGCATCGGGAACAAGGGTGGAAGGAGACCAACAACGCCTCCCTATTGGCCAAGACTACACTGTAGAGGCAGTATGGGAGGGGCAGACTTGGCCTCCAAGGAATGTACCACAGCTATTGCTGCTGCCACTGCGGCAACATCAGGCAATGCATTCCTTGGATACTGCCCCTCTGGATACTGCCACCTGAGATGCTCACCTCACCTTGTCTCATGGGTGGGCCGGCCCTTTTTCTAAATGCAAACTGAATTGAATTTCTCCTCTATCCTTTCCCACTAATGAAATCACAATGTGGAAAGGCTTTAAACAATAGTTCTACTTGGGAGCCAGGCACAACATGGCAGCATACTTAGATTCCTAGAACAAACTTGTGGGAACTGAATTTTGGAGACTGAAAATCTCAACATGGCTAAGTTTTGGGAACACACTAACTTAAAAAATCAGACGAGACACCAGTTTCTCCACCATTTCATCCATTTTAAGCAGATTACTGCTACAGTGTTGAACAGAGTATTATATGTTTTATTGCGAGGGAATCCAAGGCTTTGTAAATGTCTGTAATGATTGAGCTTGGAAGGGGGGGGAGAGTTGTTTAAGCTATCTTGTTTGCATAAAAATCAATCTAAATTTGTTCAGAAGCCAAATAAAACACGGTTGGGCTAATGGGTTTGCCTCAAACGTAAAATCCTATAACAGCTCCAAGTTTATTAGTGCCCATTTACTGAACAAACCTTGGCAGGCAGGCAGATTTTCCATTGGCATTAGGAGAGTTAAAGAGACTATTTGGCAGGTCCAGCTTTCAGCAAACCTGAATCTAATTCGAAGGCTTTACTAATCTCTGTCTGGATAGATCTTTGTTGAAAGTTCAACAGCTTCATTGAGTGGGGCAAAGGAGATATTAAAAAAGACAGATGGGAGGGAAGACCGGGGGAAATCCAACCATATTTTGTGTCTCAGATGCCAACTTCTGGTCTCTGCACTGAGGATTAGTGATGGGCAGAAACTTTCCTCCCTCTCAATCCACTTTAGAATGAGACCATTCAAATCAGGTTAATTTGAGGACGTCTACTAGACGCCATAAATAAATCCAATTTAAAACCAGGCCCATTCTGAATTGGCAAGGCTTCCAAACCCCGCTGTGTCTCCCCCATGAGATCACCAGGAGCATGGTAGTGCCTAGAGGGTTCTCAGCCACCCCGTTCCTTGTCACTGACCCCTCTTCACTCACCTTCAAAACTTGCCACAAACAAGAGAGACAGCAAGGGAGGACTGCAGAAATCTTTGAGTGTTGAGTCAAGGTGTGGATGCTGATCAATGCATGCTCTACAGCAGAGGTTCCCAAACTTACCATATTTGTCCTACCACCCTCTTTTCAGAAAAATAAATAAATCACTAAGCACCCCCATAGGAAATCAACCTTCTCTAAGCGAACTAACAGAAAGATGCCATGACAAATTTACATTCTTTTATGCTTTCCTTTAAAAAAAATGTTTAGGGGTACTCTCATTTTGACTCAAGAAAATGACCCATTTACAGTTCACATCGGGGGGAAATAAATACAGTAAATGGATAAAAGAACAAAGAACATGCAATACTCATATTGAAATACTGCCCCTTTCATTTTACTTTCGTTAGTAAAACACCTCACATCCACATTCCACACTGCTTCGCACATTAAACGCCCGCTTCCATATGAGACTCAGGAAACACTGTGACAGGAAATGAGGCCGCCATCAGGGGTAGCAACAGAACTGACTATTAGATTCACAAAATTCATACCACTGCATTCCCCCCCCCCCAGAAAAAAGCACTGCTTTTATGTACCTATATTTCTGCTGGGTGTTCTCTCTTTGAAGAGAATCCAATCCACTTCAGGGTTGTGGCCAGCGAATAGGCAGGCAAGGTGTGATCCACTTCCTGGGCTGGGATGAAGCCAAAAGGGGTTCACCCAAGCCCAGGAAAACCCCTCACCTCCAGCACAACCACTGGATCTAGGGAAGGCAACGGTGCCATCCCGCAATGGTGCCCGACCTGGCGGTAAGGGTCATTACGGAACAGATGAAACATGTACGAATTGTTTTTCAAAAAAATATTCTCTTCTCTTTGTTCTTTATGCTTCCACTGCCCCCTTATTTTCATTCAATCCCCCCTAATTGCACCTGAGGCTACTGCTGCCCCCTGGGTCATTCCAGTGCCCCCTGGGAGTGGTACCACCCACTTTGGGAAAGACTGCTGTACAGCATCCAGGCAGAAATGTAGTCCCCATGCTTCATGGGAGTGAGCCCAAGAAATCTTCCAACCTTCTGCCCTATTTTGATGTCATCCTGATTCAAAAACGGTTATCCAAGAGAAAACACACAGCTTTCTTCAAAGAACAGGATACCCAACAGCAGAATTCTTGTGTATTGCCATTAGAGACCATATCCCTTCCTCAAATCAAAACAAAATCTCTCTTTTGACCAAGTACAGGAATATGAACATTTCACTGCTAAGCAAAGCGAATTTATGTTGTTGTAAGATTGTAAGAAGGATGAGTATAGGTTCTGAAATTCCCAAGGCAGATGGCAAAAACAGAACAATTTAGCCTCCATACATGGTCAGAGGGTTGTATCCAGTCAAAAGTTGTGGAGATGGTTTCATTGTTGCTGGGAGGCAAACAATTCAAATTTTCTGTTGCATTTTTGACAGCATAATTGAAAACTTTGTCAAGTCTTAATCATGGGTATAAAGCACTGCTCCCAGAGAGCTGTGTAAGAAGCCCCAAAGGATACCATAAATAGAATCTCCCTGCCCCATGAAGTTTGTGGCGAGACCATTGTCTGGGAGTCCAAATGGGAATGGCAAGGTGACCAAGGCTGTGGTCATATGGCGAGACTTTTCTGGAGCCCATGGGGAAGTGTGACCTTACTGTTGTAGAATATGCATTCCAGAAACCTTTCTAACTGGAAAACCTTGTTTATTTTCTCTAAACTAACAAACTGATTTGTTTCTACTCTGATGCAATTCTGACTTACGGCCTGATCATAAACACGAATCCTAAGAAGAAAGTGCCACTGAGATCAACCATACTTATTTGCTAGCAAGTGTACTTAGGATTGCAGCAGCCTCTAGTTATATCTGTATTTATCATATGATATGTTGATTTTTCAGCAGATAGTTAAAGAAAGTGGTGACCAGCCTAATAATCGGAGACTTAAAAATACATCAGTACCAAATTACATATTTCCTCATGGTTGTTTAATGCATTCAGGAGCAGCTCTCCCATTAGGAAAGTGAGATGACTACCTCAGGTGACAACAGTCCATGGGTGTTCCCCTTTGGGGGAGAACAAAGTCTGTACTCCCCCCACCCCCACCCCCACCCCCCAAAAAACTAGCTTGTTGCCTACATCTGATAGAGGTTGCTATCCCATTGCCAGTGTTGAGGTAAGATTTAACCATCTCTCCAGGTTGTCACTCAAGGGTAATAATAAATAATAATGATGATAATAGAATGCCTTTGCCCCATCATGGATTTCCAAGCTAACTTGTGTGCTGTACCTTAGGCCTCCTTTCAGAATCTCCTTTGGAGATCAGAGACAGTGAGAAGGAGATGAGCTTTTTTAGTCTTTTCACACAGCATGGGGTCGTCAGCTGGATCTCTCGCTTGGCCAGGACATGATAGATGGCGATTCTTCTCAAGTTCACAGGGAAGACTGCCTTCGCCTGTGTCCCTCCAGCTAGCAAAACAGAAGCTCTTGCCAAGACAAACAGCTCAAGGTATGAACATTAGCTGTAAGCAATAACTGTGGTGTGAAACATTCTCAGGAAAGTCCAGACATCAAGAATACCGCTTGGAATATCTTGAATGTCCTGCATTCTTTCACAGTGAAAAAAGGGCCTCACAATAGCAGTGTGGGAGACAGCCGCAGAGGTGGAGGACATGAGCCCTGGAGCACCGGCCATCAATTTTCTAACTGTGGCTGATTGAGGGGAACCTGGAATGTATATTACAGTGACTTCTGACACCAGCCACTGTTAGGCATAGAATGCATTACTGAACACATACCGTGTTTTTTCGTCTATAAGACACCCCCATGTATAAGATGCCCCCTATTTTGGGGGACTCAGATTTAAGAAAATTGGGGGGGTGTATCCATGTAGAAGATGCCCCCAGTTGGCAGGAACTGATAAGACAAGGGAAAGTCCTTACCATCTGCTTTTATTCAATATTTACAGAGAGGGTCTTGGGAATGCAGCCTCTTGGAATAATGGAGTTGTCCCGAGTAAATCTCCTCTCCCCTCCCTCATGTGTCATCTCTCCTATGAGTGGCGCTGAGACCTTTGCTTCTGAGCCCTTTGCTCTCCTTCTTTTAAGGCTCGCTGGGTTCTGGGAGATGGTGGGTCTGGGATGCTTTCTAGTGATAATGTGTCAGCCAGCTGCTCTGGCTCTGCCTCCTCCTCCTCTCCCATTATTTCCCAACTTTGCCCCTCATCTTCCTCTGAGCTGTGACCTCCCTCAAACCCCTCTTGTAATTCTGAACTGTCTTCTTCTTCTCTGGAAGGGTCAGGCTGGGGAGGCAATCTCCACCATTCCTCCTCTTCCCAGTCCCTGACACAGCTGCAGCAAGTAATACCTCAATTAAAAGTACAGCATACTAAAATTAACTAAATGCAGAGTGGAATAAACAAGTGTTTTATATATTCCGAAAGGTGAGGAAAGAGGTGGGCCATATGTAATTTATAATATGTATTAGTGAGTTTTAGACACTCACTAATCTCCCAGCTCTTCCCAGTGGCTCAGAGAGAAGGCGCATATTAGCGCATCACCAGGGAGGCATTCCATAAGAAAAGGTCCTATTTTGGGGAGCCACCAACAGGATGGGAATATAGTTTCAAGACATAATGCCTATCAGGCTGATCAGACCAAAAAACTGACCTCGTATGTGTGGGACTTTCCATATCCATAACCCCAGGCAGTAAAATACCAACAGATATTCACAGGATTGGCAGAACAGTTAATCAGAAACTGATAAATACAGGACATCTGGACATCTTATGAGAGGTTTAACAAGCTTACTGAAAAATCCATGCAATATTTTAATAGAAATCAGCTGTCAAAAAAGTGAAATAGTTGAAGTATATTTTTACATCTGATCCCTATGCTTTGAAAACAGCTGGACGTCTAGATATCATTGTTATCTCCTTAATTTCATTCCCATCGCTGCATGTGTAAAATTCCAAATTCGGCAAATGGAGGTGAACAGAGTACAGTCTAAGGCACTGCACACAACTGGCTCCAATCATCAGCTTGTGCAATTAATGGATCAAAGGTTTCCCCTGAGTCCAGAAATGTGCCCAAATGATCTGCTGTCACCTTGTCCCAAAGAGCTATTTCACCATGTGGGAGGCAGGGGGTGCAAAACATTCTGCCAGGACTAAACCATGGATAATGGCGGCTAATTGCTTCACTCAGGTTTTGTAGCCGTTCGTTTTGCCAGCATTGTTAGCAGCTGTCATGTCTGCTATTTTCCAGGACTCATTTTCGAATCAAGATTTATACAAGCAACCACTATACTAAGTAACAATATTGAGACGTAGTGAAATGCCTGCGCTAGAACTCAAGTTCTAACACAATACTGAAATGTCAATGGACCGCGCGGTCAAAGAAAGGGAGGGAATAGGTAGTGTTGATCAAGTCCAAAGAGGAAGGGAGGCTAATTCTGGCTCCTATTCAGATCAAAAGATAGTTGACCCACTCAGTAGGCATTAAAATACGATGCATTAAATTTTCATTTCTGTGACCGTTTTCAGAGTCGTCTTCTGTGTCTAGTCATTAATAGTAGCATCATTTTTTTTCTGCTTGCGCTGTAATGTCTAAAGGAAAACTTGTGCATGAGAAATGCACCAGTACAGCTTGTGCACCACCCCTATATTAGCTGCTCCTCTAAAAATATAAAGCACAAAAAGCAAAAGCCGGAGATACTTGCGTATCTTATTGCTGGAGCTTCTGCTGAAGAAAGCTGCTGGTAGCTCAGTATTAAAGGACAAATTTTGCATGCAGGGATGGAAAACATCCTTGATTGAACTCTTGGAGAGCTGTTGCCAGTTATTAAAGATAGTAGTGAAATAGATAGACCAGTGGTCTGATTCAGATGCTCAGTCAACTACAGTTGTACCTTGGTTTTCAAACAGAACGCATTCCGGAAGTCCATTCGACTTCTGAAATGTTCGCGAATCGAGGCAAAGTTCGCAAACTGGAACACCTACTTCTGGGTTTGCAACGTTCAATTTCCAAGTTGTTCGTGAACTAAGCTGTTCGAAAACCAAGGTACGGGTGTAGTTCCTTGGTCAGAAGGTTCTGGAAAACCAGTTCCAAGCCACCATGTTGTTGTTTTTAAAGTATTATTCAACACTGGCGATCTTATCAAATTATTTATTTTTAAGGTCATGGTGATGGATCTGGCTTAAGCATCATCGATTTCAATAGGTCTACTTTAAGCGTGGCCATGACTGGGCCCAACACACAGCTTTTAGTTTTACCAGCACGGCACACAGTTTGTCATTCTTATCATTTCCTGGGACTCATTTGAGATTCAAGGTTTATGTCCTTACTTTACTTCTGTTGATAGGGTAAGAAGAGGAAAAGACCTAAGTCGTGCAGTATGTGCAGACTCCTTTTAAGGCTGGGCTATATTTTGAGATAGAGGCAATTTGTAACCCTGCTGAAATGGAACATTCCAGACAAGCCCCTGGGGTTTTTCCAAAGCTCACAGTGTTGGCAGTTTCCCCCCCTCCCAGAATGTGAATGCTGAATTCTGGTTCTTTGCAAAGTGACCTGGTCAAGAAAGCATCAGGAAGCGAGGGAAGACTGGGGTGTTGGCACTCCCAGATTAGCTGGGGGGGGAGCTTTAAAAATGGATGGAAATGCAGAAACTCCCTAACATCTTCCACTGCAAGTTCTTGTGATTTCATATCTATTATTTGAAGAAAAGAGTTTGAAATGCTCAGTACCAGTGGGTAGGAATCTGTGTCCATCGCAAGGATCATATGCAGGGTTTAACATTCGTTTGCAGGGCAAAAGTACCGTCCAGAATTTTTTTAAATGTTCTTTTTATTCAGTTTTATATTTTACATTTATATTCAAATAATATCCATAAACATATAGGATTCCATGAATCCTTGAACTTCCCTCCACCCCTCCATGGCTTCCATTGTCAATCTTTTTCTACTGCATCATATAGTTTCTCCATTACCCCCCCCCTTAAAAATCCATTTTTACCTTAGTTCTTGTTATATTACAAGTGTTGTGATAACCTTGCCAAAGTTTTTAGTTGTTTGATATAACTTATAATTTTTTCCCCCATTCCCTGCTAAAGTTTCTATCTTCTTGGTTTCTAATCTTCCCAGTCATTTTTTGCCATTTTGTAGCAGAAATACCAAAGGAGCAGAAAAGATTATTCATGTACGCGACGACAGCAGCGCTGATATTGTTGGCCCACAGATGGAAAGAAGACAAAGTCCCGACCAGAGACAAATGGCTGATAAAGATGATGGACTACTACTACGCCATCCAGAATTACTCTGTCCTGTAATAATCAATGGGATAAATGTAGACCTAATTTTGTCTTGGAATATCATAGCCAAACAAAATAATAAACGTCCCTTCAAGCAGAGGTAGGGAACCTTCAGTCCAACCTCTAGTGGGGAGCCTCGGAGGGTCCTGATTTGTTCCACAAAATTGTCATCCCCAAGCCACACCCACCTGCCCAACTGCTGCTGTCATATGTGATGCCAGGTGTAGCATGGGTAAATATGTACCTGCAAAGCAACAAGACCCACAGACGTCTATAGTACAGCTGGCCCCTATCCAGATCTACTGGTTGGCTCTTGCAGAAAGCACCACAAGGTATACTGTACTTTTCCGTCTGGGGGGACTCAAACTTAAGAAAATGGGGGGAGATGGCACAGAGTTGCTGAGCTTTTTTGGGGGGGGTACCCAGGGTTGTTGAGCGTTTTTTAGGGGGATTGCCAAAACTCGCTCCCCCGCACACATCGCAAAATCTGCCTCCTGTCTGTCCCATCGCCAGTAGAATCCTGAGAAGTGGTTGATGGAAGTCAAAAAAAATATGTTTAAGAGATTAATGTCAATGGAAGTTTAAAAGAATGTATATAAAATTTAATAAAAATCTTAAAAAAGAGATAACCCTTGAGGTCACTTCCAATTCTACAATTCTATGATTCTAGGAAACCCTGATGCCAATTAGTTAAAAAGGGTAAAAGGTAAAGGACCCCTGGGCGGGTAAGTCCAGTCCAAGGCAACTATGGGGTTGCAGCGCTCATCTTGCTTTCAGGCCTAGGGAGCCGGCGTTTGTCCACAGACAGCTTTCCAGATCATGTAGCCAGCATCAGCCAATCAACACCACCCATTGACGCAGCAACCAATAGCCGCTGACAGTCGTGGCAGCAACCAATCAAACGTCCACCCTATGCACTACCCATGTATAAGACGACCCCCACTTTTTAGCATGATTTTTAAAGAAAAAAACATATAGTCTTATACACGGACAAGTATGGTACTTCCTTTGCATGTACGGCTTGATATCAAACCATGCAAACAAAGGAAGTGGGATTTGCCAATGGACATTGTCACATCAGGTGATTGACAAGTGGGCATCCACCATCCACCTGTCAAATTTGGCCCTTAAGGCTGGGATCTGATATAGATCTGGCCTGTGGATTAAAAAAGGGGGGGGTTTCCTACCCCTGCACTACCAAGATAAAATTGTTGGGAAAGTGTGGAAATCCTAGTGAGATTTTTCTGTATGGAAGAAATAATGTAGAGCTAGGTGGCTGGTGGCCTTGTGATGTACTGTTTTTCTTCTTCTCACAAATGTCAGTTAAATTAATTTAAAGGAAACACGTTATTTTTATTTTCTGGAGGGTGTCAAACTATGTTCTACAGGTATATTGTGGGGAAAACTTTAGTAATCATCACACATTGGAATTGCCTCAGGGTAAAACGTGAGTGTGTAAACTAAGAAAAATTTCAACTTTTACTGTCTCCTGAAAACCTTTTGTATGTGATTATCACAATTTCTCAAATAACTGGCGAAAACTCAGTTCCCTTACTGCACATCAGTCTGTCTTAATGCATGTTTCTGAAGAGCCAGTAACTGGCGGATATTGCGGAGCTCTTCTGTCATCCTGTCTGGAGAAATTATCCTATGAATTCCTTTTGCCTCGAATGGACATCAGAGGGTGCTGTTGCATTTGGTGTCTCAAGGACCAAGAAGGAAATCTGAGTAGCAGCCCTATTATCTCCAGTATACTCTGCTCTCTAGTCTCATAAAGTATAAAAACATGGGTTTCTGTTATAAAAACCCATGATTAGTTCAAGATGTAAAAGCTTCTGTTCAGCTAGTGATGCAACTGCGTAGGCTGTGTGAATTGCTTGGTCTCTTATCACTTCTACTGATAGCTGGTGAAAGATTTTACGTGCATTAGTAGGCTGCGTAGAAAGTAAACGTTTTGGACACGAATTTGCAATCTGAGAATAATTTGAGATCTATTCAATTCTCCATTATTTTTTCAATGGTTCTTGGTGTTCAGGAAAGCCATTTCCTGTTCCTGGGGAGATGATGTTGTGAGCTGGGAGCAAGCCCTCCCCATGTGCGCAGGGCGGAATCGCCCCTGCACCATTGAATGGTCCTCAGCCACGTCACCCTTAGGCCGTCCAATTCGGATGGTCTGGGGGTTAAACTGCCCAAGGCTGAGGACTCGCCCTTGCTTGGCCAGTTCTCCCACCCTCCCTCTCTTAGGTTAGGCTCTTTTATTTCTTGACCTTGCTAAGGACCTCAGTTGGTCGCTTTGGTTGTCCAATGGGCCTGGTAGGAATTTTTCCACTTGGCAAATTGGCACTGGCCATTTGTTTTTGTTTTTTTATTTATTTATTTATTTATTTATTTATTGCCTACCTCATAGCAAATCATCACAACTTTGTAAGGTTAGGCAGTTAGGCATTGGAGTATTAGGTTGAAGGTGAGGGGAGGTAGTGGCCATCACCTACCCCTCCTAATTCAAGGGTATTCTGAATCTGGGGGCGTGGTCTCCATCCGAAGCCCCAGACAGGGGGCTAGGGCCATGGCACGACCCCTAGCGTTGACCCTGGGGGAGTCCCTAGTTCATCAGCAGGGCTCCCCCTACTGGTGGTTAACCCTTCCAAGACTCCTGCAAACGGGCAGGAGTCAGATATAGTCACGTGGTTTCCAGTGCCTAAGCCAATGCCACTCACATTCTGTAACCAATAAAGTTGTGGCCTTTTTCACCCATTAACCAAAAACACTGTTTCATGTGTCTTTATTCCATGCACCAGGAGAGTTTGGGACCTTGCCATGCAACCCAGAGCTCAGAATTATTGCCCAGGTCAGAATACTAGGACAGCCTGTGTTGTTTGTTTTGCACTCCTCAGTAGTACATAACACTTGTTGTGCTTTGCAATCCTATATATGTCTACTCAGAGGTAAGAGTATATAGGATTGCAGCCTTACAATGCAGTCCAATGCATGGCCTATGTTATTAACTCTGAAACGTAACTATGCCAAGTGACTTTTATAACCTCTGTCACTGTGTCCAGAGATCCCACATTTCTAAAATAGTATCAATACTAATTCCAGAAGAACAATTGTGGTTGCTACTCACAGTGAAAAGTCGCATGGCTCTTCAACGTTGAATGAATGTATTGTGAAGTAAGCTTTCCTAAGGTAAATCCTACCTGAATAGAGCCAATCTTTGCTGTGCCCTATGTGTGATCCTGAAGTTCAGGCTCCAGTACTTTGGCCACCTCATGAGAAGAGAAGACTCCCTGGAAAAGACCCTGATGTTGGGAAAGATGGAGGGCACAAGGAGAAGGGGACGACAGAGGATGAGATGGTTGGACAGTGTTCTCGAAGCTACTAACATGAGTTTGGCCAAACTGCGAGAGGCAGTGAAGGATAGGCGTGCCTGGCGTGCTCTGGTCCATGGGGTCACGAAGAGTCGGACACGACTGAACGACTGAACAACAACAAAATGTGTTGTTTTAACTGCTGATTGATGTGCTGATTCTATTTCTATGCCGCTTTTTAGTCAAACAAATCCCAAAGCGGCTTACAAACAAAAGATAAAAATAACATAATGGAACATCACGAATACAGCATCAATCGTATAGAACACTTAACAAATCACCAGTAAAACAATCACAAATCACAAATACCATCTATGTAACATCTATTAACGAAACAGCTAAAACATAACATCACAGTTACACCAAAAATCGTATTATTGAATTCATAAAGTGCTATAGCATTCATATCTATAACACAATATTAACAACATTTACAAAGTAGCAACAAAACAAACAGAGTCCTGTTGTGCACATACTCTCCCCACCACCGTGACTCATAAACTTTCATTCTATTCAATGCATCAAAACTCACTTGCAAGTAACATTCCTGGCTGCAACTCCCTTCTGAAGGATCCTTGCGACGGAGATGTATAACAGCATAACAGTATAGTTTAGGCCAGTGGTGAGGAATCTTTGGCTCTCCAGATATTTACAACTCCCAGCTTCCTTGACCCATTTGCTGACTGCAGCTAATGGAAACTGGGATACGGTTTCAGCTATGGTGTGTTCCCTCACCTTGTTTCACACAACACATACACTTGATTTCCCTTTGCTGACTGGAAAACCTCAATACAGTGGTATCTCGGTTTGCAAACATAATCCATTCCGGAAGACCGTTTGACTTCTGAAACGTTCGAAAACTGAGGCGCAAAGGGCGGTCTGCAATTTCAATGGGGAAAATTGTAAAAAAAAAAAAAAAAAAAAAAAACTCATCAGAAGCAGTTACAGGTAGGTAGCCATGTTGGTCTGCCATAGTCAAAACAAAATATAAAATAAAATAAAAACTCATCAGAAGCAGTTTGACTTCCCAAAAACATTCGAAAACGGAATCAATTACTTCCAGGTTTTCAGCATCCGAAAACTGAAACGTTCATCTTCTGAGATGCTCAAAAACTGAGGTACCACTGTAGTTCCAAGCACATAAGGAGGCCCCCTTTAGATCTTCTAGGGGAAATACCTTTCTGTGGTGTCTCTCATCTGGAGAAGTTCTCAGCATTATCTCACCCTTTCCTCTTATTGTTTCTAGATCTGATACGTGCTATCAAATTTAGTTTTTAGTGCATCAGACTCATTCTTTCGTATATACAGTTTTGAACACCAATTTCCTTAGCCTCCCGGGGAAAAAACAAGGAAATTTTCAAATGCGATAAAGGTCTCTCTCTCTCTCTCTCTCTCTCTCTCTCTCTCTCTCCCTCTCTCCCTCTCTCTCTCAAAAAACAAAAAAACAAAAGGTCTTTAAAATCTTTACAATGCTCATAAAGGTTATTTCTAACTTACTGCCTATGCTCTGACTTTCGTGGATCAGTAATGGGTGAAAACATTTTTGAGGTGGAACCACAGATTTCAGTTTTAAAGCTGCTACAGAGGTCTAGGTGGTTGAATTCCAGTTCTGTGTTTCTCTGCCATCACGTTTTCTTTCATTCCATCTTCTCAGTTACGTTTAGTAAAGTATTTATATATGTACTTCCTTTCCAGATGGGACATTAATAGATATACAGATTGCAGTCACACACACAAACACACACACACTTATAGACTTGGTTCCCTTAAGCTTTACAATATCAGGCCTGTTGTATATTAATATGCTTCTGATTTCCTTTCCTTCCTTTCTTTTTAAAGTCAAAAGTGGAACACTGCACATCTCCCTTTCCTTTCTGGTATGCCATGTCCCTTCATCCCATGTCTAAGAGTTTCTATGCCAACTCCATAGGATTTTGTGAACAGGGGTTGAGGCTGTGGGGAAGTTTGTTTGCCTCAGGCTTGTTAACTTCAGCATACTCCCTCTTTCTCAAATTTGTTTTCTCAGCTGGTGGCACACTGCCCCACTGCCATCCATCGTGTGGAGAGCAGTTTCATAGAGGATCTAAAGCCCATTACGAAAAAATAAAAAAACAGAGGAGGAGGCAGAGGAAAAAGAGAATTAAATAACGACCTAGAGGCTGGATCTCTCTATTTGCCTAGCATATTGAAATATGCACTGTATAAACACCGCACATTCCACCTGCCGGAACATTTGCCAAAAACTGGCTCACAAAAGGGAACTGGTTCTTTTTTAAATAAATAAATGAAGATCATCTTTGCTTCACTACATTTTAGCCATTGGCCCAGTCGTACCATTCCACTCTCTCTGCCCTCAAACTGGCAAGCACAAACAAGCGCAAACACTTGCCAACAGGAAGCTTTCCCCTTCAACTATTATAGTTATGAATTTCCTGCGTCTAGACCGTATTGCTAGAAATTTTTTTCTTTTCTTGCTGGAGCACCATTGCGTTGGTCTGAATTAAAGGTGGCATTATCTTGTCGTCGTAGCATTTGGACATCGTTGAGAAGAAAGAAAGAAACACACACACACACACACACAAAGTCACTTTCATTTAAATTGTTTGTCTGCTGTACCCACACACAAAAATAAACTTTCGCTGTTACCTGAGGGAAACATTAAAGGAAGGGTATGCAAGCCTTTTGCACTTTCTCTTTCTATCTCCCCTCCCTTTTAGTTGAAAGTCCAAGTCTCCCTCATCCCTACCTAGATATAATGGAGGGATGTTGACTGGAGATATCTGAGCACTATGCCTATTTTAATTGCTCATTACGATGGCAAACAGTTTTGGTTTCTTAGTGTTCCATTTTTCCAGTCTCGGCCCTGGCTCATTGACATATCTTCAGGTTTGGGGACTTATTGCCAGATGAACCTAGTTGAGCCCGGAATTAACTGACTGAATCAGAGAGTCACTGCATCCGAAGCTTCTCATCTCAGCAAATCTTACTCTAGTATTGACCCCTTAGTGTTCAGTGCATTTCACATAAGCTATCTTGTTAATTTTTGTGATAGCCTGGTAAGATAAATCAGTATCATTGTTAATCCTATATTGATCATGGAGACTAGAGGTTGATAGACTGTGGTTTGTTTAAGCCTATTGGTGAGTTAGGCAATAGATTGTATTATTCCATACATCAGCCATGAGCTAACTGGGTGACTTTCGGCAATCGCTATCTCTAAACCCCACAAAAAACATCAGTGGCGTGGAAATATTACTGCTGGCAAAGGAGTAGGGTTGCCACCTTTGTTCTGGCAAAATACAGGACAGGGTGAGGCGGTGCAGTTGGGGGCATTTTTTTTCATCATCTGGTGCTGAAGTGACTTCAAAGCAATCCATTACAATCTATTTCAGCCTAACAGGATGGCCCCTCTGGAATTTGCCATACATGCATGCCTGTCCACCCACACAAATTTGTAAATCTGTCTGTGCTTGGCTACCCAGAGCTTAATACATTACCTTTTGCACACCCTTTCAAAACACATGCATTTGGAGAGGATCCTACCTGGGGGGGGGGGGAGAGAGAGAGAGAAAAGAAGGAGGCGGAGGAGGAGGAGGAGGAGGAGGAGGAGGAGGAGGAGGAGGAGGAGGAGGGAGAAGAAGAAGAGAAGAGAAAGAAGAAAGAAGAAAGAAGCAAAGAAAAGACCAAGATAAACGAAAGAGAAAGAAGGAAGAGCGAGAAAAAAAACAGTAGAAAAGAAGAAGACAGAGGCAGACCAGATGAATACAGAAGAAAGAAGAATAGAAGAAGAAGAAGAAGAAGAAGCCAAGAGAAGAACTGTACAAACTATCAATACAAATCATTTGTGCAGGTCCTCGTTGTTCGCTTGTGTGTCCCTTTGGTGGTGGAGAGGTCGGGTTGGCATGGGGTGTGGTTGTTCATTTGTGGTTGGCTGTGGTGGTCTTTGGTTTCCTGGGTGAGTGGGGTGGGTGAGTGTTTTGATCAGGTCAGCCATATGATTTGTATGCTGTTGGTAGATTTTTGTCATTGTCTTTTTGGGCTGTGTGTGTGATGAAGGGAACCATACCAAGGTGAAGTCATCTTCTTCTGTTTGTCCCTGTGTCAGTTTCAGCTTACTGGTTAGTTTTTCTAGTAGGCCTACAAACGACGCTGGCACCAAACCCTACATATATTATGTAAAGTAGAAACATCACCACCCCACCCCACCCATCTCTCCATTCCGCCCACCTTTCTCCCCCTTTCTCTTCCTAATATCTCAACAAACGAAACTGATGTGTAAAAAAGTTACATGGAAAAATACGAGAGAGACATTGCATATACCTTTGTAAAACAAGAAAATCCTTAATAAAAATATTTTTAAAAAACTATCAATATAAGACGTAGCATTTTACACTGAAATACAGGACACCCCCATGTTATATAGGACTGGTGGCAACCCTACAGAGGAGTATAAATAAATGAAGAGGAGGAGGAGGAGGAGGAGGAAATGCTTTTACACTTGGAAAAGTGCTATAAAATGCTAAATTATTATTAATAAAATACTTGTCCTTTTCTTATACAGATTTCCAAAAATGAGTCCCACATACATTACATTACACACACACACACACACACACACACACTATACTATTAAAAACTTCTGTCCCCAATTACAAAGCAAAGCCATGTGCATCTGATTTTGTAGTTTGCAGCAAGTACATTTCCCTTCAAACGTTTCGCCCATTTTCATCATTTGCTCATGCCTGCAAACTGAATCATGCAAAACTATCTTTGGCTCTTAAAACACCCTTCCCTTCTCTTTCCCTTTTCTTCCCAGCAGGGTGACCATGCCTCGGGATTAAATGCGAAGAAGGAGAAGGGAGGAGGTAAAGGAAATAAACAATCCACTCCACCCTTCCAGGCAGGGAGAAGTTCTAGTAATCAGTCGGATTCAAGAAGGTCAAATTAACAATAACAAAAGGTGCAGCATAATGAAGCGATGGGTGTAGTCCTGACATGGATGCCAGAGTCTCTTGCCAGCAGAAACAGGAATGAAAGGCAAGGTAAATGATGTCATCTTGAGATGAGTTTTAATCCCCTAAAGGCAGGTGATTTTCTCTTGGAAGATACCCTGACAAATGAATGATTGAACTCAGATTTTGTCCATTTCCACAGTGGTTTGAACGGATCTTATTGAAACATTAGCCCTGAACAGACGTATAGATAAAGTGGGCACGGCCCTGTCTCTTTCTCTGGATATATTTAAAGGGTAAATATGGGCCAGAAGTACGGAGGCACGCTTTTTGTATATGTATTCATTATTCCACAAGAGGGGTCATGAAGCTGGAGCATCAAGTATGCTTTTGAAAGGATCACGTTTCATCAGAAACAGCCAGAAACAAGATATCATTTGGTAACTTTACTAACAGTATACATTGGGCAACCAAGCTATTATTTGGAACATTGTTTTAACAGGGAAACAGTGTCCCACTGAGTTTAGGTGTGGTGTATTCTAAGGCAGAATATGACTTTCAGCACATTTGTGGCATGCTGGTTTTTAATTTGTAAGTATAAAACCCTTTCAATAACCTCGACCTGAAATCTTCTTGTAAAATGAATAGCATTTGAGTGGGTTGCAAAGCTTTTGATCAAGATACGACCAGCTTTTTTTTTTTTTTAAAGCAAATTAAACTATACAGAGGCACATTTAAGAAGGATGTTGACAAGCTGAATGTGTGCAGTGGAGGGCAAACAAGATGATAGGGTCTGGAAACCAAGCCTTATGAGGAACAGTTGAAGGAGTTGGGCATGTTTAACCTAGAAAAGAGGGAACTAAGAGGAGATATAATAACCATCTTCAAATGTCTTAAGGGCTATCACATGGAAGATGAAACGAGCTTGTTTTCTCCTGTTCCATAGAGTAGGACCCAAACCAATGGATTCTATTTACAAGAAAGGAGCTTCCGACTAAACATCAGGAAGAACTTTCAGCCAGTAAGAGCTGTTCAATCATGGAACAGACGCCATCGGAAGGTGGTAGACTTCCTTTGAGGTTTATAAGCAAAGGTTGGATGGCCATCTGTCATGGATGCTTTAGTTGAGATTCTTGCATTGCAAGGGGCTGGACGAGATGACCATCCACTTTCAGACATTACATTTCCTCCTTGTATTACAATGATCCCATCAATTAAGCCTTAGAAGGCTTTCATATATGGCTGCGGCATGTTGTGTATGAACTATAAATAAGCAGATACGTTTGCTGTTTTCAGATAGCTTTGTTCCCTGAAGCATGTCGCAATGTCGCATGTATTCACTCGTATTTGCCTCCGTATGCAGCCACATGGTTCACAGTAATCTTATTTATGTTCCAACTATGTTAATGTAAGATACTTTTAAGTATGCATGGTTAGTGTCACAGCCTTTTTCTTTCCCCTCCTAAAAAGGGGGGAACCCCTCTTTCCTCATTGTCAGATAATCTGAGGTCAGAACACCATGCCTCAAGGAAATATGTGGGAATAGTAAAACCACATCTCTCTGGTATCATTGAAATGAAAGTATGACATGTTGTTGCTGGTTTAGCCTTTCCCCTCTCCACTCCTATTCCACTTCATTGGCTGCCACTGGTTTGCAAAGTGATGGAGGATGTAAAGTGACATCCCGAATATATTTTTCTACTCGATATTACTGGGGAAATATCAGCTTCAAAAGGCCCATGTATCTCCCCATAATGGCTTCAGGCTTGAGTCGACAGCTGCCTAGTGCAGCAGATGACAGCTGAAAAATGGAGCAACAAATGAACTTGGCAGGAAGCAGAGGACCCACTTGCCGGCTGCCTTCCTTCAGATAACTTCCATGCACAGTGTTAAACCATCCATTCCCTCAAGACACTGCCTCTGTTATGAGATCAAAATGTAGGTATAAGAACCATTGGTCTGCTTGTAGAGAGATCTGATGGTAGCGTCAGAGTCAGCTTCCTTAGATATGACATGCCTATTTGTTTTACTATAAAATTCTTGGCACAAAATTGTTTGTCCTCAAAGAACGCAGGACAAAGCACACTGAAAAAATCTACTGTCTATTGTAAGTCTGTGGAATGAATGGGAAGTTCTGTCTTTTCTCACAGCTGCTATATCACACTTTCTCTTGCGTCCAGGATCAAACTTTTTGCCTTGGGAATTAAGAACGGAAAATGTGTGTTTATCAGAGGAAAATCGTCACCCGTTAGTCAGCAATGAAAATGTACTGATAGAAGTTAGCCTACCAAAAAAAAAAAAGTGAAAAGGGGGTGGAAAAAGCAGCATTGCATTTCAGCTGTGCCTTTAGTTCCGAAAAGATTGGAAAGAGCTGGTTGGTGAGCAAACATGACAGAGAAAGGAAGTCTGCAATACTTCAATATATATATATATTTGAAACCACTCATTTAAGGGAAGCAACTCATTCCACAAAAATGTGCCCTGGATGAAAAAAAAATGGTGTAAGTGTTAAAAAAATGCAAAATAACTTTTAATAAAGAAAAAAATGTGGGGAATAAAAGAGTAGTTCAGCTTTCCAGTGTTGATCTTCCTTGTCAATATAGGGCTCTCTAGTCTTAATCTGAACCATTTTCCTATCATCTATGGTGAAGATTTCTTTTGTTTTAACTTTTTCTGTTGTACCATGGCATTAGAATTTATCCATACCTCTGACCGACCTAGGTTGCTCTGGCTGGTTTTATGTTTTCACACAGCAATTTGAAAACAAAACACCTAATTCCTCAAACTGATGCAGCTGTCCTACAGTTCAGATTGAAATCTGTTGTCCTTATGCTGTGATATGTTTTGGAAAATGGATTGTCTGTTCACTGTGCGTTTGGACACCTCTTAAGATATTGTAGCCAAATTTTGTGTGGTGGTCCTATGGTTGGATTCAGTTGGAGGCCATTTTGAATGAAAATGGCTTACAACCTTTCAAAACTGCACTTTGTTTAACCAGCGTTTCCCAAACAGCTGAATTTATATGGCTACCTGTTGGCATATGCTCTCTGAGCAGCTTGCAGAGACAAAAAAAAAGAAAAGAAAAGAAAGTGCAATATTTGAAAACAAACTCCATTAAATTCCCTGATTTGCAAGCCTTAGTAGATCCTGTTCTATAGGCTTCAGTCATCCATTCCCTGGTAACCCCCTTTTTGTACTTTTGCAATGCAGTTTACACGGAGTGGCTTTGAAAATAGTCTGGAAACTTCAGTGAGTTCAGAATACGGCTGCAAGGCTGCTAAGCGGAAATGAGCAACATGAGCACATCATCCCAGTGTTTCGCCATCTCCTTCGGCTCCCAGTCCATTTCTGGGCCCAATTCAAGGTGCTGGTGTGAGCAGATCCATGCAGTGTGGCACACACTGAGGTCATGTGTGGTGTAGTGGTTAAGAGCGGTAGACTCGTTATCTGGGGAACCGGGTTCGCGTCTCCGCTCCTCCACATGCAGCTGCTGAGTGACCTTGGGCTAGTCACACTTCTTTGAAGTCTCTCAGCCCCACTCACCTCACAGAGTGTTTGTTGTGGGGGAGGAAGGGGAAGGAGAATGTTAGCCGCTTTGAGACTCCTTCGGGTAGTGAAAAGCGGGATATCAAATCCAAACTCTTCTTCTTCTTCTTCTTCATGCTGTAATTGCTTCCGCACACACCCAGCCTGCAACTGAATTAAGCTTTGTTGTGCCACTGCAAAGCTGTCAAAACCTGGTAAATGTGAGTTGAACTGGGAACAGAGTGCATACTGAAGCAATTACGTGTCTACTTTACCACACGCCAGATGTTACCCCCCATGATCCAGTCAATGTACATTCTTAGCATGCTAGTTGGGTGCTGTACATTGCCTCTCTGTCAATCTAGGCAGTGTGCTATGTGTACTAAATATAATGGAGATGCAGAAGCAACCAAAAAGAAATGCTCTAATCCTGGCACCCAGTCAGAAATGCATTCCACCCAGATTTAAAATATTTATTTTCTGCATCAAATAGAGTATGCCATACACCCGGATTTCCCCGGGCATGTCTGGGATTTCAATGACGGACTTAGTGTCCGGGCGGAATTTTGGGAAATCGGCCAAATGTCCAGATTGTTGAAAGCTCAATAACTTTCCCCAAAAAAGCTCAATCTGGATTTTTACTTCTTGAAATATGGCAACTTCTTGAAATATGGCAGCCCTAGCATCAAAAGACTAATGTGGTCTAAACCACAGAGCCTAGGGCCTGCCGATCAGAAGGTTCGCAGTTTGAATCCCCGCGATGGGGTGAGCTCCCATTGCTCAGTCCCTGCCCTGCCAACCTAGCAGTTCGAAAGCAAGTCAAAGTGCAAGTAGATAAATAGGTACCACTCTGGTGGGAAGGTAAACGGTGTTTCCCTGGGCTGCTCTGGTTCACCAGAAGCGGCTTAGTCATGCTGGACACATGTCTCGGAAGCTGTACGCTGGCTCCTCGGCCAATAAAGTGAGATGAGCGTCGCATCCCCAGAGTCGTCCGTGACTGGTCCTAATGGTTGGGGTCCCTTTACACTTTACCTTTAAGTCATAAGCAAAGCACTGAGATCAATAGCCTTAAATTAGTCATGACAAATTTAAGTTTAAATGGATCTACTCTGAGTATGCCTCGGTCAGATAGCACCCCAAAATCAACGAGAACCTAGTGTTTTATTGCAATGCTGCAAAAAAATAGCATATGGGTCAACATTATCTTACTTCTTGCTGCAGTATTTTATTTCAAAGAATTGGTTTTGAACAAATGTAAAAAAAAAATGCAATCTACCTTCACGGATTCATCAAGAATATGTTAATTTAGACAAAAATGCTATTGATCATACTATCTGAAACTGTTCCAGAATAGTTGGAGCATTCACCTTGTGAGGCTTTACACTGTTTTTGCTGCTGGCAGCATGCTTACTATTAGTTCTAGGTCTCCTTTGGCAACTCGTCTGTCAGATAGCGCAACAATATTGCTTTAGCATCCAACGAGCAGCGTATTTTCCAATGAATCGTATGATCTGCTTCCAGGATGTGTCTACAATTGAACACTTCCAAAATATATAAGTAACAGCAGCATGTGCAACACGGCATTGCCAACAGGCATTGTACATCAAATTATATATACATTTCGGCCTATAGGGGGTTGAAAATGCCTGAAACAGAACTTTAAGGAAGTTATCTTTGAAAAGCAGCTGGAAGAGGAGAGGTGCGCCAAGGCCAGAGAAAGAGCTATGAGAGAAGGAGGGTCCCATTTGTCATCCTTTGGACTCCAGGGAAACTCACCAACCCCAGCTGTTTTAGCCTGAAACTGGGTGTGTTCAGTGCAACTTCTTGAGTGCTTAATTTGGAGACAGCAGTAGGCAACCTGGGGAATCTCCATCAACTTTGGTGCTGGTCTGTTAAAGCAAGCCTAGAATATGGGGGTGATGTCATCAGGTTCCAGGAACCCTCTTATAATACAAATATTATTTGTTTGTTTAGCTGGAGCCATCACAAAAGATTTCCATCCGTGGAAGGGAGCCCTCTTTGTTGTGAGATTTTCAGAAGTTTGAGTTTGTTTGGGCCCCGGGTGAAGTCAGGAGGCTGAGAGGTGTTGTGTAGTGAGGTGAGTCAGAAGGAAAAAGCACCAATATCAGAATATTTTTGTTAGTAATATGTATTAATAGTTTTTTTGTGTATTTCTTGAATATATGTAAGTCTATTTGTGGTTCTAGTTTGCTGTATACCACTTAGATACATTACACCATTTGGTCTAAATCAGGGGCGGCCAAGAGACTGTGATCTACTTACAGAGTTAAAAACTGGCAGTGATCTACCCCAGGTCAAAGTTGTTGAGCTTTTTTGGGGAGGAAGAAAGCCCCATTTTTAGGCATTCAGGACAAAGTTGTTGTTGAGCTTTTTTTAGGGAGAAGGAAAGCCCTGTTTTGGGGGGGTGCAGGGCAAATAAAATTGAGATTTTTTTTTAGTTGTTGAGCTTCTTTGGGGGAGTCAGTGATCTGCCACAGACGTCCAGTGATCTACCAGTAGATCACAATCTACCTGTTGGACGTGCCTGGTCTAAATCAATCAAATAAAATTTCTCAGTTGAAACAGTCATAACGGGATATTCTCTGAGTCGTTTTCATAACTATTCAGACAAAAGAGCTTGATTTTGAATAGCACTGTTTTTGCTAGAATTCCTTAGTCTTGAAAATACTGGGTTTTCCCCCTGGAGAAAGAATATACAAATCTGAATCCAATAAGCAGGGGTTAACTGCAGCACACATGTTTAAATTCAAAGCCATTTGATACTACAGGACTCAATAAAGAAAGAAAAAACAGTTGGGTCTTCTCTGGCCTAACTGCTTCCATTTTCTGGAACTATACATCTTGAGAAAAGGCAGCAAAAGCATTACTCTAACTGGTGGGCATTGTGGAGCATTCGGCTGCAAGGTTCAGAGGATGAGCTGAAGGCAGAGCATCAAATTGCTGGGTAAGTTTGGCCTTCTAAGCTACTTCAGTGACAGACTACTTGATAACTGGAGGAAAGGTCTCTGATTCCGGAGGGACAGCAGGATATCCATGTCCATAAATACATCTTAACAGGCCTTGTTTGTTTCTTCATGGGAAAACATGAACTACCGGATGGATTTTGTGGAAAAATCTAGCCCCAAAGCACATCAAATGGTTACGTGTGAAAATGATTGGTTTAAATGTGACAGCTCGACAGTTATTTGCATCATGTGACTGAAGTTGTATGGCAAAATAAGGCGGTGGTGGACAGGGGTAGCACAGTGCACTCACAGCCTTAAAAAAATTCCTCAGAACTGGGGGAAAGATGGGGGCAAAACACATAATATATCTTGGGAGAGGTAATGTCCTGTTATTGTTTTAAACTGCTGGGACCTCATTAGCGACTATGAAAACATCATCTGCAAGTTCTGTGAGGTAATAAATCTACACTGGCCAATAGGGGGTGTGGAGTGGGGGGGGCAGAGAGAGACTGGAGAAGAAAACAAGGGCAAAGAATGTCCTGGGCTACTTCTCCATGCTCCTCACACAGCTGTAAGTTAAGGACTTTCTGCACAGGCTAGCTAAGCAGCTTCCAGAAACTATTATGGGAATCCAATACGCAGCTGAGGAATGATAAGATAATGGGTTTGTGTCAAAGACTGCAAATGACAAATAATTCCTGGCAAATCTGTGTTCCTCACTCTCTCAGCCCCCTTTTAGCCCTGCTCTTCAACAGCTGTATATATCATAGAAGATTCGGGAAATACCTGAGGGTTCAGCTATTTCAACCCTTGCACTGGCAAGAGACCTCATAACAGCCTCACCCAGACACAGTATAGCTTATTTATCAGTGTACCTCAGGGATAGGGATGGGAGTTTCCTATAAAAAGGTAAAGGGCCCCCTGGACGGTTAAGTCCAATCACAGGCGACTATGGGGTTGCGGTGCTCATCTCGCTTTCAGGCTGAGGGAGCCGGCGTTTGTCCACAGAAAGCTTTCTGGGTCAAGTGGCCAGCATGACTAAACCGCTTCTGGCGCAACACGACACTGTGATGGAAACCAGAGCGTACGCAAACGCTGTTGACCTCCCCACCACAGCGGTACCTATTTATCTACTTGCACTGGCGTGCTTTTGAACTGCTAGGTTGGCAGGAGCTGGAACAGAGCAACGGGAGCTCACCCCCCCCCCACACACACACAAGGATTCAAACCGCCAACCTTCTGATCGGCAAGCCCAAGAGGCTCAGAGGTTTTAACCCACAGCACCACCCACGTCCCCTAGGGAGTTTCCTATAGTGGTACATTATTATTATTATTATTATTATTATTATTATTATTATTATTATTATTATTATTTTATTTGTACCCCACCCATCTGGCTAGGTCCCCAAGTCACTCTGGGCAGCTTTATCTTTAACCTAAGTGGGTGTTAGCTCTGAACCAAGCCAAGTTTCCCAGTTCCTTGCCAGGGATTCTCTACTCAAAATATATTGTGCAAATACTACACATACACACCACTTCTAACATTTTTTTTATTTTTATTTAGGTTTTTAAAATTTCTTTAAGGTTCCAGAACATTTTGTGAAAGATCTTAGGTTGTGCAAGATAAGCAAGAATGAAAAGCAAAGACTGGGAGCATAGCTGGAGTAAGAATAATTGGGTCAGATGCCATAGACAAGGACACAGGAAAGTGCTGCATACTGTACAAGAAATAACCCCCATTCCCTGTCTTCTTGAAGGCCTGTTTAAAGTACATTTTGCATTCCATCTTTCAGTTTATTGTGTCTGGACTTCTTTGGCCCAAAACCTCTAGGGCCGGATTCCCACCAAACTGAAATGCTATATAATCTGAATATCCAGTTTCTACACTTTCTGGAACATGCGGAATAAAATCCAGGTACGCCTATCTTAAATTGATACAAGTCCCAGGACACCGGCAAGTGTTTTTAAATATCCGAAGAATCGGGCATTTTCATTGTTTCAGTCAGATAATTGCTGGACCTGGTTCCGAGCAATTGTACTGATGAATATTGCTACCCATGCCAACTGTTAAATTTATCTGGAATTTTGAAAGTGGAATTAGGAAGTAATCTACCTATGTGGTACATCCAAACATTGTCAGTCAACAGTCTACAAGCATAAAATGAAAACACTTAAATCTGGGCTTGCCAAATGTGTGTGTGTGTGTGTGTGTGTGTGTGTGTATTAAAAAAAGCTTCTTCAAGTGTCACAAGCAACTATGTTGCTACGAAGCTGCCAAGGAAATAATCAAAATAATTTTCTGATATTAAAAACCTCTTGCCAGCAAGATTAGACTCAGGTCCTTTCTGTGAGGGCCAGTGCCATAGCAAAACTGGTTTCTGTTAATAATTGGTCTAATAATACCATGAATCTTAAGTTCCAACTGAGGAAAACGTCCTTCTATGTAACCATTCTAAAAGTTTGAAATTAATTTAGACTGAATTCCTTTTAAATGCTGCCGGTCTTTACTTCATTTGTGAAGTAAAAACAAAACCCCACAAATGTGACTGAGAGCATCTTCACCGAGCATTCTGGGAACTGTTTCCTCATTCCAATAGGGAATATGGAAGAATATTTCAGTTCTGTGAGTTCCCCCCCACACCTGATCAGAGGCCCAGTGGCTTTATGGGTGTTCTTGATCTCATAGCAATGCCCCGGCATAACTCACTACAGTATTGTTCCCACTGTTGTTGTTGCTGTTCAGTTGTTCAGTCGTGTCCGACTCTTCGTGACCCCATGGACCAGAGCACGCCAGGCACCCCTATCCTCCACTGCCTCCCGCAGCTTGGCCAAACTCATGCCAGTCGCTTCGAGAACACTGTCCAACCATCTCATCCTCTGTCATCCCCTTCTCCTTGTGCCCTCCATCTTTCCCAACATCAGGGTCTTTTCCAGGGAGTCTTCTCTTCTCATGAGGTGGCCAAAGTATTGGAGCCTCAACTTCAGGATCTGCCCTTCCAGTGAGCACTCAGGGCTGATTTCTTTAAGGATGGATATGTTTGATCTTTCTGCAGTCCATGGGACACTCAATAGTCTTCTCCAGCACCATAATTCACTGTACAACTGGATAACTAAGGCAGGAAGATAGCATTGCTTGCCTGCACATTTATTTATAGGAATTATCCGTACTATTTGGGGGGGGGGGATATGAACTCATGACAGCAATTTCTATTTTCTACACGATGTATCCAGCTGGCTCTGATAATCTGAAAAACACTCTTTATAAAATGAATAATAATAAGCAACACGTTGTCACTCAATCCAGATGCCTGAGATACTGTGACAGAGTACTATAAATGTTAAAGAAGCTGTAGTCCCACAAATATGAGCAAGAAACAGAAGGGGGGGACGGGACAGAAGGGGGAAGCCGAGAGTAACAAAAACTCTTAAATCTGATAAAATGGACTCTAGCCCGTGAAATCTTATTCCACAATACTGCAAGTTGTTTTTTAAGTATACTTGAATGTTAAATGTTTCATCCATTAGGCAGCTGAGTATGTCTGTCTAGCTACAGTGTTTTTTTTACTACAGAGCGAAAGGGTGGGTTTCATTTGCTTGGCTTTGCGAACTCTTGCTTTTAATTTCAGTGAAATCAAAAGTATATTAATTTCACCATAAGGATGAGTGGGTTCAGGTACATCACAAACCTTTATACAAACATTATCTGCAGAAAAACTTAGTGTACTGTGGGGAAAGGTACTTGCAAAAATCTTTCCTAAAAATAAAAAAAAATCCATCTAAAAGAGTTGGAAAGAAACCAGGCTGAAGATGAAAAATAGTAATTGGGCTCATGTGCCAGTTAGCAAGTCCATCTATAATGTCGAGTCTCTGGAGCAAATGAGCACTCTTAATGACTGCCAGAAGTTTCAGCCCACCCTTCAGGTCATCCACGGGTGCTACTGATCAACTGCCAAATCTGTGACTCTGTCATTTTGGGCTCACGTTCAACAGTATATATATATATAAATCCTGCTATGTCAATGTACACTCTTTCTCAGCTATTTGACAATACTGATTCTTTAGGATCGGAGTCTGATAGCACATAGGCTGGTACACCAGATGTATGTTTCTAATAAAGCTGAGAAGTCTTGCCATTTGTATCATTAAGGGAATCTGAAAATGACAAGTCACAGAAGTGGGATTAAAAACCTAACATGCTTGGGGTTGGGGGGGGGTTTAAAACAAAAAAACAAAAAACCAACTTGTGACCTTTGGCAACCTCTGAGATGACTCATGCAAACCATTTAACTTTCACAACTATTTCAGCATTAGTGCCCAATAGTTCATGAAAGAACATTTAAATAAATCATTGCTTCCAAGAACAGAAGAATTCCTCATGTTCCTGGTTGTTTGCATTAGCGCAATGGAAATGACACTGAGCTTTCTCTCATTAAGACATTTTACTACTGAAATTCTAGCTGTCATTCCCACAGCGTTGCTGAGGAGAAGCTTTGACACATATCTGGAAGGCAGACAAAGAGGACTGATAATGTATCCTAGCGTGGGGTAGTTTTGAGAAAGGGGCACATCCAAAAGCCCAAGTTCCATTGGTCCCAAGGGTATTATGCTCTCAGTTTTATAGAGAAAAATACAGAACAGTCAAAAACGTTTCCACACAAGATGAATCTTTTCCGGGTGGAATACAGGTAAGTAAAGCCAAATGGCTTCAAACTTAGTAGTACATAAGAAAGTATGAAGAGCCTACTGGATCATCAATGGCCCATCTAGTCCAGCTTCCCATTCTCTCAGCGCCCAATCACATGCCTGGTGGTGCTGTGATCTAAACCACAGAACCTAGGGCTTGCCAATCAGAAGGTCAGCGGTTCGAATCCCCGCAATGGGGTGAGCTCCCGTTGCTCGGGCCCAGTTCCTGCCAACCTAGCAGTTTGAAAACACATCAAAGTGCAAGTAGATAAATAGGTACCGCTCTGGCAGGAAGGTAAACGGCGTTTCCGTGTGCTGCTCTGGTTCGCCAGAAGTGGCTTAGTCCTGCTGGCCACATGACCCATAAGCTGTATGCTGGCTCCCTTGGCCTATAGAGCGAGATGAGCGCCACAACCCCAGAGTCGTCTGTGACTGGACCTAACAGTCAGGGGTCCCTTTACCTTTACCCTGCAAGCAAAACCTGAATTCAACAGCACTCTGCCCACCTGTGAGTCTCAGCAACTGGTATTCAGAAACACTCTGACAGTGGAGGTAGTAGAAGAATAAACCCTTCAAGCCTTTTCTATATTGGCTTCATCCCATCCTGCTTCTGTGGTAGCCTCAGTGGGTCCACAGCAGACCAGCTAAGTATGCCAAGTAGCCAGACACTTAAGTGGGGGAAGAACCCCTAGAGTTATTTGGTGATGGGCCATTAATTGCGATTTTCTCCAGGGAAATATGTTGCTTTCTCAGGAAACTTGATAGGGTTCTAGGCACAGTTAAATCTAACTTGATAGGGTTAAATAATCCAGCTAAAGGGCCGCAGATCATTAGCCTTTAGTTCGGATTAGCAGATACCCAGGCTAACAAGCTCTTGAGGTGATTCAAGTCTCATGACAAAGAACTGACTATGGGCTGTCCCTTATGACTGCTCTGGAAAAGCTTGCTAGAAAACCCTTCCCCAGCTTTTCCCTCTAGGCTTCTTCTCACTCCACCCTTCTTTTTCTTCTCCCCTGACTGACGGCTTCCACCAGGCCATTAAGGAAGAAATACCTGCCTTGCCTGTGACTCTTCTTGGGGTGAGGTCTCCTGCTGGCCTAGCAGCAGTCCTGGCTGATTCTGGCTGCTGTAAAGGAGCAGGTATGGTGGGCTACACAGCAGTACAGCTAAGTTCCCAAATAGTCAAGATTTCAGTTCAGAAAATAACTTTTTAAAAATGTATTTTTATAAAGGCAGTAAGCGGTTTGTAACTCAGTTGGAACTTCTTGTGTTGAATATAGACATTTGTTAACTATAATAGTACTTATGCCACAATAAACTGGATAGTATCTAAGATACCTCTTATTATTATTACTTTGCAAAATTGGATCCATAATTCTGTCCTAGGCTCTATAAATCCTAAACTGCATATCTGTTTCTCTGCGGGGCTCAAAATGCAAATATCCCAGACAACATCTAGTTATAAAGGGCCATGCTCTCAGTCCTTGGCATTTTTAACAAAATGAAAAGCCAGCAAAACAGGTACGAGTGAGGTGAAATAAGGTGATCAAACTATCATTGCCATGATGGCAAAGTAGAATACTACAAAGGTTCAATGTAGACTTAATATTGCTGGAGCACCTAACCATGGTTAGGAGATCAGAAACACCTTCTGGGTTTGCATCTCTTCCCCTTTCACATGTACACCCCAGACACATACACATTCTTAACTGTATCAGAGATGGATATGAATAACATTATACCTGCCCTGGTATTTGTTAGCTATAGATAGTGCAAGCCACAGTCTGCACCTTCTTCTAACCCTGGTTGCAAACTCTGGTCATATTCCCACCATACATTTAAAGCATTTTTATACCCCTTATACCACAGTAATGGCTCCCCTCTGCAAAGAATCCTGGGGACCATAGTTTATTCAGGGTGCTGGGAACCGTAGCTCTTCGAAGGGTAAACTACAGCTCTTGAGATTCTTCGGGGGAAGCAATGACTGTTAAGTGGCATAAATGTGCTTTAGATATATGGCATCCTGTTTCAATGGAAACCATGGATAGCATTAAGGCCAGCACACATATAACCGTCAGACAGCAGAAGAACCGACCCCCACGGCAGGTTGCCAGGTACAGATATGACAAGGAAAAGTCCTTACCATCTGCTTTTATTCAATATTTACAGAGAGAAGCTTGAGAATACAGCCTCTTGGAATAATGGTGTTGTCCTGAGTAAATCTCTACACACACCCCTTTTCTCCCATTTCCTCATTTGCCACCTTCTCCCCTATGGGTGGCACTGAGGGCCCTTTGTTTTTGAACCCTCTGCTCTACTACTTTCAAGGCTCGCTGGGCTCTGGGAGATGGTGGGTCTGGGGTGCTTTCTAAAGACACTGTGTCCGTCAGCTGTTGCTCTCCTCCTGCTGTTTCCTATTCTTCCTCCTCCTCTCCCAGCATTTCGCAGCTTTCTCCCTTATCTGCCTCTGAGCTGTGATCTTCTCCAAACCCCTGTTGTAATTCTGAACTGTCTTCTTCTTTTTTGGAAGGGTCAGGCTAGGGAGGCAGTCTCCACCATCCCTCCTCTGCCCAGTCCCTGACATCAACACTGACGGCAGTTAGCTCTCAAAAGGAGGAGTGGGGAGTGCAAGAACGGTGAGGTGGGACTTTACGAGTCCATGGGCACTTCTGACCTCCCACGATGAGGTAATTGGGAAGCATTACAAATGTCCATTACGCCAGCCATGCACTGAACAGGTTTTGGATATAATCTTCCTCAGCGACAGTGACCTCAGATCTTCTTTTGGCTCCAAAGAGAATTCTTCTGGGATCTTCTCTTCCTTCCTCAAAAAGCAGAATGAAATTACACAACAAGCTATAAAGTGTGGATATAAAAGTACGGGAAGAAAACAGCATGCTATGAGATGCCACGCGATGTGAACAGAAATATCTGGACTCGATGCTTTTGGAGAGCTTTTGCTGAATGTTTTGCTGGATTCTTCATAATGAACATAACAAAGCTCTTTCTGTTCGCCTCCTTTTATGCGTAAGTGTCACTGGGAGCACAAGGAAGCATGAGAGCTGAAGTTCCCTTGGTCTCACCTCCAAAAATCATTGTACAAGATGTACAACAGGACACAGTTTATCTGCAATGCTTCTCCCCTCTGATTCTATTTGTAGAAAGGTGACTCATCAATTAATTGTGTGTTTGCGCACGTAGCAACTGCTATAATACGGGTTACCAAAGGCATGAAATTGTTCCTCTTGCCTCGCTCATACTTTCACTTGTTAATCTGAAACACTCCAAAATATGTGCTTTGCCTATGCTATTTGTTTATAAAATCAAAACTTGGGAGGCTTTTATATCCTTGTCTGAAGTAACAGAAAATTCCAGGGTGGTGCCCTGACCCCACATGTAGCAGGAATGAAATGTCAGAGGTGGCTGTAGTACTTCGGAATGCAGGTGGGGGGAAATCTCTCTCTCTCACACACACACATATACTAGTAAGAATAATAGCAAACATGAATAACAATCTGTGCACTTAGACAATTAGCAAGGAAGCTGGCTTGGCTCCCCAGTGTGCTAACTGCAACTGCTAGGATGGGCAAAAGATTCACATGAATCCCAAATCAAAACTAAAACTAGGTCGCTTTGCACAGATTCAGGGCTTGTCTGAAACAAAGCAGAATCTTTTCAAAGGGGGCTGAACCCAAAAAAAGGGACCTCCAAAATACTTTGGGTCACTACAGAGTTCCAGGCATTTGAAAAATGCTGTAGCGTGTCTACAAAAATGGAAACAATTCTCCCCAAGCTTGCCCTATAAGGAAAATACCAGGTTCGGTGAGGCAGAGTAATTTTGGGACGGACAAATGCATCTTGGAAACAGAAGAAATGATTTTAACACGGCTCTCACATAATGGTGCTTTGCGAAAGGGATGTTTGATGTGCTTTTCCAGTTCTGTTAGTGGTACTTGCTAGGAAAATGCTGGAACCTTCTGCCTTTGTGCCATTTACCCCCAACACATTCCTGTTAAGTAAGTTTTGCACTTAGTTTCTGTGACTTTGGTGCCAGTTGAGGAAAACAGAAGACCAATGCCGTCTGTTTCATTCATCATAATTCCCAAGCCTTTGTATCCATCATTCTGAAATTTGGCAGGCTACTTTTCTAAGGGCACCTCTATGATGCATGCTGTTTTCATGCAAATTGCCCGTCAAACAATATAGAGATCATCTTAATTATTTTTAACCATCCCAAAACTATATTAGCAGCCCTTGCAGCAGGATTCATCCCCTCAGAAGAGGCTACTGTGCCTGAATTATTATTTTTATCCAGTTCTGCCAAAGAATAAAATGTTATATATGGTTCCCTGTGTTGTTGTTGTTTTTAAGGGATGGAATTAAATGTTAAAGGTGCCCAGCACAAAAACCTCAGGACCTATTTGTCTGCAATTCTGCAAGTTTTATCCATTCTCTCTGTGTGTCCACACACCAATATGCTTACCAACCTCTGTCAAAAAGGGGGGAAATCAGAGTCATTTTTTATTATAGTGAGTGAAGGAGCCCAGCCCCAAATCAATATCAAGATTTAGACCTCAGGTCAAATCAGTAGCCTCTTAAATGCTTCAAACCACATACAGTATTTCTCTTTTCCAAAGCTTCAGAATAGGGTCAAAAGAGAATATTGTGGTCCACACATATCCCTGCAAGCTACTTTGTTTTACTTGCAGGGATTTTTTTTCACATAGCAAAGCAGTTCAGAATGTTCCCATCTCCATCTGCTACTTCATTCTCTTGCTAGGCCTCTGCCTCACTATCTTACCAACGATATATCCTGAAGTGATTTGTATAACAAAAGTCATATTCATATTCCACAACATGGAGCATTGAATTACTCATGAGATTGCATGGCTGCTGCATGTTTGGATTAGCTATTTGGAGCAGGGTGATGTAGACTGAATGGTGAAAGGAAGTATTAATTAGCAATGAATTAACTGTAAACCTAGTAGGAACTGGATGAGGTCCAGAGCAAAATCTCTCTCCTCTCCACTTTTCCATCTTTTGTTCAGATACGCAACCATTGTTCCCAGACTCAAGCTGCAATCCTATACACACTTACCAGGGAGTAAGTCTCAGTGAAACAGGGGATTGGCTTCTGGGTAGACTTGTATAAGATTGCACTGGAAGGCTGTTGCCAAAAGAGACTATTGTTAAGCTCTCTCCCTTTTCCGTGCTAACTGCCAAAACTCTGGATAATGTCATTATCGCCTCACCTTCATGGCTGTAGCATTCTCTTTCTGGGTTTCACAGTTGATCCTATAACCTTGATTGAGGATTCTGCTATTCTCCCATGCCTTGCCTGATGCTAGTCCCATTCAGACATCACAGTCTTGATCTTCTAATCTAAACCATGGTTTATTGGCCCGAGAGTGTGCTGTGTGCCCAGCTGTCCCTTCCTCGTCCTTCCCATGTTCTCTTCATCTCCTGCACTCAGTTTCAGTGCTCCTATTGTGGCTTGTTAAACCAGTTTCCCATGACATCTGAATCAGAAAACTTTGGTTTTATAGGCTACTCTTAAGCGAGTGTAGGAAACCACTATCTCATTCGGTTGCCAAAACAGAGGATTTTTAAGATTGGGGTGGGGGTGGGGACTGTGATCATTTCTGACTCTTGTTTTCTGCAAGATGTTACTCTTTGTAAGAGGCTCTCTGCATATACTGAAAGGCGCGTAGATCTTGCATTCTTCAAAAAGAAGCATTGCTGCACCCTGATAAATTCTACAGTTTGTGAACATAGGCAGTGAAATATACTCAGAGTCCAGTGTGAATTTCATGCTCTTTATTCAGCTCATAGTAGTGAGGAATGCAGTTCCCCCAAAACGTTTGCTTTATATACACTATTTACACAATGGGCCCCACGTGATTGGCTAATTCCGGGATACTCCTGTATGCCAATCGGAGTGTGGATTCACTTCCACCTGGAGCTGGATTGGGTGGCTCCTGTGGACCAATCAGACTGCTGCAATCTCAATCCTATTGTTCTGGGACCAGTCAGACTGCTGCAATCTCAATCCTATTGTTCTAGGACCAATCAGACTGCTGCAGTTTGGATCCTATTCAACTCAGTACATAACAGGCAGCCTGACATTCTAGGATTCCTGAAAACGAAAAGATGGCAGCCCTAATTTGACAAATGAAGAACAGACACGATGGAAGATGGGCTGAATCAGAAGCCTTTATTCCCAAGTACTGTCATATTACATTTCAGCTATTAAATCAAGAGTCAGTGTTTCCAGATCGGAGTAACAACACATACACATCTGAATTGCAGTCAATTGTGCGGGGGGTTTTTTGTGTAACAAGTACTTGAAAAGTTACGAACTTGCTTGAGTTGTGAGGATTAAAAGTAGAAAAATCCCTTCAGTCCTACGCCACAGGTAATCAGGAAAACCCCCATAATTCAAACCTGATTTCCCTTAGGCACACAATTTATACGTTTGTATTTTAAGGAGAGCAGGCATTACAATAAGAGTATTGAGAGCTGTGGAACCCCGAGGATCCCGTCAGATTTATATACTTGCACAAAGCTTCTGTCACTTGTAAATTGGGGTCAAGAACCTGTCTGGGTGGAGAAGGGAGAGCCAACGCTTTCCTGAAATCTTTCCCTGTGCCAGGAAATATTCAACCACACCCACGGCTCCTACAACTGAGCCAAGGTGTTCCAGGGACATCGGCTGTAATACAGGGCACGCCTGTGGAAAATAGTTTTATAAAGCATATCCCATGCTTTAAACCTTCCATTTCACATTGCTGAATTAATTTTTTTTAAAAAAAAAACCCTTTTTAACATGGCTAAAGTTTCTGTTTAATGCTGCATACTAAAAAAAAAAGTAAAATTAAAACCCAAAGTAAATTGTAAAATTAAAACTTTTTGCTTTTAAAAGATATATTACATATTGGTCAAAAGGGGCATTATTAGCATAAATAAGAGGTAATTAAGTGTACGATCCAGCCAGAGTAAAACATTGTTAAGCCCAAATGATTTCAGGGAGAGAATTGTAAGTATCCTTAATTTTTCAGTGGGCAGATGTACCACTATATTCAAAATGTTGTACTGGTTTTATTCCAGTTTATCCATTATGAATTTCCCCCTAGAGAATCCTGGCACATTTTAAACAGAAGTCAAAAAAACAAATCTGGGTGGGTGGAGAAGGCTTGGTCAATGCTTTTCTGAAATCTCAATTTTGAGAAGGCAGAAGTTCTGTGGGCAGAAGGGACTCATCCTGCTTTTGATAGGATTGCTGTCTCTTCTGGAAGGAGGAGCTTCACAGTTCAAAGAAGAGCTCCAAGACCCAACTTTGTCACTGGATCCTCAAATGAATTCAGTAGCACACAAGTTTAGGTTGGTGCGCCAACTTCAACCTCTCTTGAATGGGGTTAGTTTTTGCTACACAAGAAGAGCCCTGCTTGAGTATTTTATGTTATTTGTAAGACTATTATTGCTGACCCTGGAAGCTGTCTCAGTCTGTCTCATGGACGGGCTGCCCTGATCATTCATATGTCTGTGAAACAATTGCTGGAGAAGATGGCTGCACTTGTTGATTCTGCTCTGCATAATGATTTGGGGTATGATGGGACCAGCAGTGCTAGAGGAAGTGACTGCCTGTTTGCTTGCGTAACTCTGTGTTTGCAGGAAGCGGAAAGAGAGCCAAGTATAGACAAGAGAAGTGTGGGCAATCCATGTTCATTAATCCACTTCTGAAAAGACATGGTGCATCGCATCTGCCTACTGTATGGGACCTGGGAGGTAGTGATCGGATGCACAATACACTAAAGGTCATTCAAACTGAACATTAGTATAGATTTCATGTGAAAGTAGCCCTTCTTGAACAATGGAGCATCAAAGGGTGAGTCCAGCATGAAACTGCTCAGTCAGTTTTATTACGGCAAAAGCCAGCAGCACAGAAAATCATAAATCCAAACAGAGAAAAATCGGCAACAACTTCACCAGAGATAAAACAATTACACAAAGGAACTTTACAACGTGTTATTCAATAAAAGAGATTTACGCTTCTCAATAGCTAAAGTGCAGAATTTAGCCACATCATATGATACTAGATTTGAAGAATGCTCTAGGAGATATTTTCGTAAAATTTCGGGGCGGGATTCCAAATAGTGTTGTAAGGGTGTAAACTTTGTTAAAAGGGGTAAAATAAATCGAGCACGTTCTTCACTGTAGAATTCGCAAAATAAAAGGATGTGAGTAACGGATTCTACCTTGTTAGACCTGCAGGGGCAGAGACGCGCATGCATTGGAACCTTCATAAATTTGCCATACAGCACTGCTGAAGGCGTTGTCTCAAAACGGGCTCTAGAGAAGGCCCATCTATAGGTTTCATTAGTGATATTAGTTAAGTAAGGGGCCGCTGCAAAGTTAGGCCAAGATTTTAAACATCTATACTTCTCCGGGAGTAAGGCAACTTCTTGTAATTTGACATCGTGAAGGAAACTGCTCAGTTTCAATTCATCAGGAAGCTTCATTCTATCACCTCTGGCCCGAATCACGATAATGGCTTCCTATTACATTACTGCGTTAATTAACTTAGCAATGCTAGGGTGTTTGTTCTGTCATCGTCGTTGTCAGCTGCTGAGAGTGGTTACTGTGCTTATTTTGTCTACCTTAATATAACTATCACAGATTGTATTTTTTGCACTACAAAACGATCTAAATATCTTCCTTTATTTTTCTTTCTCCATAGCCATGTATAGCATGTCACCTGAGGATTAGTAGTGAACTTTAATTCACAAAAGCTTGTGCCCTAATAACATTGTTAGTCTTTTAACAGGACTTTAACAAGACTCTTTTCTTGTTTCAGGGCAATTATTATTGTCTTTTTGTTGCCGACAAGGCAAGTGTGTGTTATCTAGTGAATCAATTGTAAGATCTGAGCAGGGAACATTCCAACCTGCAGCCCACCAGCACCTGAAGGACAAGATTCATCTTTCTCTGCTGACTTCTTAAAGTCTCATTTCCATCATTGTGCGTACACCAAACGGGTACGTTGCATGTGATCGTCGTGTGGGTATATCTGAAAGAAGAATTTGGCCTCCTCCAGAACTAAACACTCCTATCAGATCTAAAGGGTGGATCCCAGTTAAGTGGCAATAATTAAGTTTTCTCTTGGCTGCAGTGCAAAAATGTTGATATGTTTGATATGTCCAAACCTCAGAATAGTGTTTTGCATCAGCTGCACGCTGTGTCCTTATTATTACAAAGCAAGGTCTTGAAAGGGTAACGTTTGGCCATTAAAAGGGCACTGCTAGCCAACTCACCATGACAAGGCTTCATGTTCTGCTGTCCAAACACTTGCTGAAATTAAAACCACATGGAGGTGCAAAAGTTTATTCCACCCCCTTAGGTGGAATAACTATGCACTGTATCCTCTCCTACTTGGGAGCCTCTGGGGATGTTTCACATGGACTGAGAGTCTCCGCAATCTCCAGATCTGCCAATGTAAAGTTCCAAATGAAAACACTGGTGTTCAAAATCACAGCATGGCTTCAGGACCACCCTCATCCAATTAAATGGCATTGGCAATTAGAGCTTTGTCCCCACATGCTTCGTCAAAAGGGAAAGGAAGGCAGAGAGAAACTTTGCAGGCCACCAGTGCTTTGAAATCACCAACATATTCTAAGTGTGTTTCTTATCACAAATACAAATCCGGGGGTGGGGGGGTTGTATACAGAAAGTGTATTGAATAAAGCTTATTTCCTTACTGTACATAAAAAAGACCCACGCACCTAACAGTGTGGTATTAGAAGGGCATCAATTTTTCAGCTGTTAGTTTGGCGCTGTTTAACTTGTTCATCTGTGACACACTTGAGACTTGGCTTTTCAATGTTGCTTTTAGTTAGGATTGCCATCTTTTTTTTATCATGCTTCTGCTCCTGTGCTTTTAACAGCGGTCCAGTACAGAAACATTAAGCAGGCTACGTTTGTCCTGGCATGAATAAGTAGCAGCAGGGGCAGCTGGTGCTGTGGCACAGGAGCCCAGAGCTGCCCTCCTGCCGCCAGGATTGCTACAGGTATCCTGTGCGGGGTCGGGGTGGGAAAGGTTGAGACTGCCTGGGCACACTGGTGGGAGACCAGATTGTCTCTGCCAGTGTGCCTGTGCAGCTCCAGCCTTGCTGGTTGCCCTGCCCCACCCCTCCCAGGTGGGCTGCAGCGAGGCCAGTGGGGGGGGGAGGGAACACAGCCCTCCAATGGCACTGCCCTTCCGTGGCATTATATTTCTGTGTCCCAGGTTTGTTAATGGTGACAAACCTCTCTGAAGAACTTCAGTGACCATAAATCTCAAGGAACAGCTCCAAATCTGCTCCTTTAAGGCTTTTGAAGAAAGAAAGAAAGAAAGAAAGAAAGAAAGAAAGAAAGAAAGAAAGAAAGAAAGAAAGAAAGAAAGAAAGAAAGAAAGAAACTTTGTAGGTCATCAGTGCTTTGAATCTCAAGCAGGGTTTAACAGTTTCTCTAATCCCCATTACTGCCATACTATAGTGGTAGAATCTGCACTCATTGTTGTTCAGCCGTTCAGTCGTGTCCGACTCTTCGTGACCCTATGGCCCAGAGCACGCCAGGCACTCCTGTCTTTCACTGCCTCCCGCAGTTTGGTCAGACTCATGTTGGTAGCCTCGAGAACACCGTCCAACCATCTCGTCCTCTGTCGTCCCCTTCTCCTTGTGCCCTCAATCTTTCCCATCATCAGGGTCTTTTCCAGGGAGTCTTCTCTTCTCATGAGGTGGCCAAAGTACTGGAGCCTCAGCTTCAGGATCTGTCCTTCCAGTGAGCACTCAGGGCTGATTTCCTTCAGAATGGATAGGTTTGATCTTCTTGCAGTCCATGGGACTCCCAAGAGCCTCCTCCAGCACCATAATTCAAAAGCATCAATTCTTTGGCAACCAGCCTTCTTTATGGTCCAGCTCTCACTTCCATACATCACTACTGGGAAAACCATGGCTTTAACTATACGGACCTATCTGCACTCATAGAACTCCCAAAGATTGGTTTCAGAAGCAATTGAAAAAAAACATTTGTTGCTTATTATTTTAAAGAGAGAGGGAACGGCTGTCATTCAGTCACAGAACAACTGCTTCCCTGCAAAAGGTCCCAAATTTAATTCCTGGCATTGCTGAGGTAGGGCTGGGAATGATTCTTCTGAAACCCTGGGAAGCCACTGCCAGGCAGTGCAGACAGCAGTGATCTAGACAAATGAATGGTAAATATAAGGCATTTTCCTAAGATAGACTTTTTTAAAATGAATGACCTGTTCCTGTCTGGTCAGCTGCAACAGGGCTTGTCAACATGAAGCGTCTTCTGTCAACCTTCTTTCCTCCTGACTTATTGAATAATCAAAAGTGACAAATTCTCCTCCACCTCACACAATGTGCAGAGGCAGCTTTTATAACTGTTGCATGAAAAGATGTTCCTGCCAAAAAATAATCTTCTTGTATTTAGTGATTATAAAAGGCAAAGGCACCTTGCCTTTCTTAGCATCTCTAGAGGGCCCCACTGCTTCCCTCATCCTTGCAATTCATTGTCTGAGCTGCCTCTCTTGAAATGCTTTTAATCTGCTATGATGCCATAGTTGAATATTTGGGACAATCTGACCACTCTCAATTTATCTGCACTGATGTCGTAGGCAGGGCAATATTTAGGGTGAGATGGATATAACTTGAATTCCAAACTATGAGCTATCTTTTAGCACCTTTTACTCAAGTATCATGATTTCTCAGTGAGAGCTTGATGAGGAAACTCAGCTGAGACATTTCAGAGCCAATGAGTAAAAGTTACACATCCAAGTCACACGTAATCCTTCAATGTGGACTGGGAGCAGGATGATATCTGACTCTAATGTCACTGTGTCCATTGGTGTTACCATGCCTGCCTGTCTTCACCATCACTGCCCAGGCATCTGCAGGATCTATGAAGACAGAATTGTCTGTGATGACATTGACTGATTCTACAGGCAGTGGCGGAGCAAGCCAATCGGGCGCCTGGAGTGAAACGCGTGCCCTGCGCGCAGGGGCATGGCCAGCCACCCGCAGGGCAGGACGAGCTGGAGTAGGATGCTCCATGGGGCCTCCGAGGAGTCTGCCTGCCTCCTCCCACTCAGCCACCCTACACTTGGGGGGGGGGAGGAAGGAGAGAGACAGCGGGCGGACCGTTTGGGCAGCGTGGAGCCTTGGTGCGCCCAAGCCACCACATCTCTCCCAGGAGAGATGCATGGCTCAGGCGCGCCAAGGCCCCGTGGTGAGTGCTGCCGGGGTGGTCTGTACCCACCACACACCCCTTCCTCCACCCGTCTACAGGGCTCCAAATTGCATGGAGGAAACTATGATAATATGGTTGACTTCCTCTTCTGAATTTAACACACAATGTTCAGAAGTATGTAGCCAGTTAGGGATGCAGTCCTACTCCCACATGCAGAGTGCTAATTAGTGATCAGCCCATAATCATGAAGGTATCCTGCATGTGATGGTAGCATCCTTTTTCCAGTTGCTTAAAGCAAACAAAGGAAGCTCACAGCAATTCTTCATTCTGGACAGGTGGTTGTAACAAAACTAAAAGTCTCCTGAAAACTAAAGGTCAGAGCTGGTGATTTCACAGCCTACAAAGGCTGTGAATTACCATGTGTTTGTAGAGGATCATTAGAATGTATCAAATGCTATCTTCGTTTAAATATTGGTTTCTGTCTTTGTATGTTTCGATACGTTTTCTGACAAATATTTTATTTATTTGTTTCAAGTATTTATGTACAGCTTAACATTCATAATTTTATAAGTGCCATACATATGATCTCTTAAATATGTGAATGACACCCAACCATATCTCTGTGACATCTAGAGCTGGAGAGGCAGTGCAGGTTCTAAACTGGTGTCTGGAGGCAGTAATGGGCTGTATGTGTGCCAATGAATTAAACCTGTATCCAGACAAGATGGAAGCGCTGTAGGTCATGGGTTCTTGTGTCCAGGAACTGGAGGAACATTCTGTTCTGCACGGTTGCATCTACTGGTTTTTATTGTTGGTTGATGTCGCTATGCCTTTGCACCATGTGAAGAAATGGCCAATACTGAATCCCTCTCTTACCATGGATTCTTAGATCCAGTGCAAATATGTTCCCTTTTTTAAAAAAAAATAGTTTCCCAATATTATTGGCCATTGCTTCCTTTAGGGTTGATAAGGTACAAAGGCCAGTTTTTCTCCTGTGAGGGAGAAATGTGCTTATTTTCACATCATTATTCAAAACCATGACATTCTATATGCAGCTTAAGACTCTGAATTACTTAACCAGATGCAGAATTTTTCAATGTAGCTTTGTCGTTCAGAAAACAAAATCCCTGAAAGTTGCCTTCTGAAGTACGGAGGGTTTCGTGGTGAGCCTGTAACTTCAAATTCATGTCAGCGCTAGAGATTGGCTGAGGCATAGTTAATGCACAAACCTAGTGTTCAATAATAGTTAACTTCTGGCATTAACTACTGGCATCTTATCAAGAAAGTTCATTACTTTCTTACCTACAGCAGACCAAGGCTGAGATGTGTGAGGCACTGTCTTACATTCTGAAGCCCTGCACGAGATAAAACTGGAGAGGTTTTTAGGAGGCTGAGGAATATCACTTCTAGGAGCCATAGTCACATGTCTCAAGGCTTACCGGTAACTCCACGCAACAGCAGCAGTGGGGTTAGCAATTATGTTGTGTGTGGTTTTTCAATTAAACACCAGGTGCTCCTTGATGCTACCAACCACCACCCTTCTCTGGCCACCATCTCCATGAAATTCACCCCTTCATGGCGGCATTCACAGAAAAGCCTCCAATACGAGCTCCCCCGCCAAGTGCTAATTACCACACAGAGAAGGATTTCTCCTCCTCTCACACTGCAATATTGATAACACCACACCAGATTAAGCACATAACTTTGCTTGCTGATCATGTTGTTAATGTCAGGTGTAGTTTGATCCAACTCTTAATACAGTACAACTGACAGACTCTGTTCTCTAGTCGGTTAAAATACCAGGGCACTGCAGTGGGAAAATAATTATATAGTCTCCAACCTAGAAAGTCATGTATGCTCAGATGTGCCCATGATCGCTTTTGGCATGTATGCCTTTGTTTCAGTGGAGTTATGGAATCTGCACCTGCTAAAGCATTTTCCCAATGAAATTAATAGGGAGGGTCTTTCTCCAGCATTCATTTTGCTTGGATTCAAACAAATATCTGGGAAGGGGGAGAACTGACAGGTCTGCAGTTAAGGTGAAGAATATGTGTTTTGCTTTCGCAGCAGAAGCACATAAATGCTCGCCGATATGTTAAAGTGATCAGTGACATCATGCAGCATGCTTTCCATGCTCTTCTCGTTATATGACCCAGCCTGACAGGATAACTGTATCACTGAGCCTAGTACAGCGATTTTATATCCTATTGAATTTGTCTGGGAATTAACGTTTCAGTCAGACTAATGAGCCTTAACACAGCTTTCCATGTCAAGAACACGAAGAACTACGAAAAGCCTTCAGCTATGCTTTTGTTCACGCTAGATAGTAGCACATTTATGTCTTAAATATATTGCGGCAGACAGCATTTTGGCATGGGGAGAAGTTAGAAATTTGGCATAGGGGAAAGCTGCCACAGGAGGGAAAAGCTAGAAGTCACACCACAAAAGAAATGCTTGTAAGAATTGATTTTCCAAGTTTCCTTTAAGCAGAGAGCAGGTTTATGTGTTTTGTTCCTGTGTGGTTCAGTCAGACAATGAGAAACTACACTGTCCTAGTATTATTATCAGTTACAAATCTGTGGGAGGCCTGCCCAGGAAGTGAAGGAAGCCCTCTCACTGCCTAGGATTAAAACTATCAACTAAGCCAGAAACCAGAGTGTATCAGCAGCAAACAATTAAGAACATGGGTTCTGCTTTTTGTAACATCTTGTACAATTCCCCCACCGCTTTGTATCTCAAATGAGCCACAGAAAGGAAAGGCTAAACTCTCAGCCTCTTCTTCATTTGTGATGTTTTTCTTTACATAATTTAGTATAAAGTTACTTCCCGCCCCCGCCCCCCTTAATGGGTTATTATTATTTTCTTAATTTGCTAGTTATTTGCATTCTAGTAACAATGGAGAATTGTGACAAACCTTGTACTCTGTCTGATGCAGACAAACAGGGCTCCCCAGAGTGTCTGGGATTTTCCTCAAAGAGGCAGATATTTTGAGTTTTATTTTTTTTAAAAAACACATTATCAGGTCTCTCACTTTTTTTGCAATAGCCCAGAACAGGCCATTTCCTTTTTAAATGCCATTTGAGAATCATTAAAGACATAGGAGAAGCCTCAAAATAAATTTCTGGCTAGCTCCTCAGCCACTTACATTAAAGATGGAGGTTTTTTCTTCTTCTCATTGGGTTAAACAACAATCTGTGTCGATTATGAGACTGACTTAATGGAGGATTATACTAAAACTTAGACGTTTAATCAAGTGGTATTTAAATGTTGTTAAATAAAACAAAAGATTGTCTCAAGATTCACATAATTATATGAGCTTTTTCTAACAGTCTTCATCTCATTGAAAACGTCTAAATCTGGAATCCAAATATGTGCACTTTCTTTCTCTCTCGCTCGTAGTCATTTTCCTGCATGGAACTCTACACATGCTCTGAAACCCACGTGTCTACTTAAGCAGGTTAAATGCAACTAGCTAATTTAGATTGCACTTCATTTGCAGGTCTCTTTGTGTGTGGTTTTGTTGCTTTCTTTTTCTTTCCCAACTTTTTTTTTTAATACATACACCAAACATAGGAAACATAGAAATATGCCTTATACCAAATCAGACCAGTGGTCCATCTAGCTTGGTATTGTATACAGCAGTTCTCCGGGAATTCAAACAGGATATTCCCCCCCAGCCCTACCTGGAAATACCAAGGACTGAACCTGCGACCTTCTACATGCAAAGTAGATGTTCTATAGCTTCATTGGTTTTTGAAATGAATTTCTCTCTAAAATCCTCCCCATTCTACACAGTTGTCAAGCTTGTGTTCTCAGGATATTTTGTAAGTTTCTTTTTAAGTTCTGGAGGCTTTGAGGAAGTAAACCTAAATCTCCTTGTGGTTTAATATTTCTAGAGCTGAGCTGAAGGGAGGGCTCCTTGTCTGCTGGGCTTCAGAAAACCTCCCAAACAGTTGGACCAACTGAAGTTTTTTTCAGGCTACGTTTACTCTGTGGTGGCAGACTTTCAGGGCTCTTTTCTGAGAAACGCTTACAACCGGGGGCCCCACCCGGAGGGAAAGTCCCTTCACCAGATCTGTCACAGCGGCTGTTTCTTTTCTTTTTTAAAAAAATAAGCTAAGAGAGTTCTGTTCACACCCAAATCCTCAGCTGTACCAATTTAGCGACTTGTACAGCTGAAAAACTATGAATTGTAAAGGAATCTTCTTAACAATATAAGTGGTGTGGTCTGCATTTCCCAAGGAGCTGACAGGGCAGTTTTCCCATATTAGGTAGGTTTCTTGACTGCGTTCTTCAAGGGTGTCTAGCAGAGCTTCTGGAAGTTCACTGTTCATCGTCTCTATAACCGTTTTCCCTTGCTGCTGCCTACATGAATTACAAGAATGCAAAAAAGGGGGGAAGCAACTTAAAAAGCAATCTTGGGGACCAGCGGCATCACGTTCATGGGGAATGGGGAGTTGGAAGGTGAATGAAGCCCCCCCCCCAAAACGCTGCTGGAGTGAACCCCCGCTGCCAAGCAGGGCCGAGCTGCGTCTCAGCCAGATGGGCAGGGTATAAATAATAATATTATTATCCTCCTCATGCAGCCCCGCAGCATCGCAAAGCAGCATGGAGTTGGCGGGGCAGTGAGGAGCAAAATGAGTCCAGGGCCACTTCCCCTCTGGTCCTCCCCATGCAACACTGCTGCTTGGGACAGGAATAGGAGGTCCCCCTGGCTTTAGACAAAAAAATTTTTTAGACCAGGCTTCCTCAACCTCCAGATGTTTTTGGCCTACAACTCCCATGATCCCTAGCTAGCAGGACCAGTGGTCAGGGATGATGGGAACTGTAGTCACAAAACATCTGGAGGGCCGAGGTTGAGGAAGCCTGATTTAGACAAAACTGCTTACCATGATGTATATATTAGGATAATTTTTCATTGAAATGGTGGATTTTTATTAGGGACACTTTTAAAAAATAAATAAATCACAAACTGATGTGAAATTGTGGAGTACTGAATTTAAGGCTGAGAAAATGACGAACTAAGAGAACTCAAAACTGACCAACATGCCAATCCCCAAAGTGTGTGTGTGTGTGTGTGTGTGTGTGTGTGTGTGTAGGCAACTTTTCTTCTGACAAATTAATTCATAATGCATAATAATGTGCACTGCGACTAACAGACATACCAAGAAAAAAAAGTCATCTTTATTATTATTGTTTTCTTGTTTAACATTTGGGGTTTAACTTTTCTAATGTGTTTTTTAAAAAACCCAACACATTTAGGTCTCAGTGCTCAACACACTGGCCATGATCCAAACCACTGCACAGGACATTTCCTACTCTATCCTACCAGCAGAGAAATTTTAGCTTTTGTTATATGGAAATGCACAACATATGTACTCTCAAACTAGCCAAAACATTCAATAAGAGAACCTTCCATCTGCATGTGAAGTTTCCTTCTCCTGGAACAGAACTGGATACTACGTGGGTCTCCATGGATGTTTTGGATTTATAGTGCCGCAGGATTGTGGATTTGGAAAGGAGAGGGTTAGCAGAGGCAGGGATACTTCCCTGACAGCCAGTTGTCAAGCATATATTTAATTAGGAAAGCCACAAGCTTCTAGCCCAGGGTCTTCAAGTTGGGTATCCCATGGGAGCTAATACTTAAAACAGTCTTCACAAATCTGGTGGCCTGCCAGATGTTTTGGACTACAACTCCCATCAGCCCCTGTCGATATTAGAGGGTTAGTTTGGCATGCCTCCATTCCCCAGCTAAGCCCCGCTGCCAAGCAGGGCCGAGCTGCGTCTCAGCCAGATGGGCAGGGTATAAATAATAATATTATTTATATGATGCAATGATGCAATATTGGGATTGTGTGAGGTGGGAGACAAAGAGGATGTCCAACTTCAGGTCTCACTTACAAAGCTGAATCTCAAGGCCCTACAAGCTCATAGAAAAGACCTTTGTGGGGAGTACACCCATGTTCAACTCGCATAGTTGCGAATAATCTCGAATATTACAAAATCCCTTAAGCCACCGAGGAAACCGAAATCAGGTAAGCCCTGGGCTCCTGGAACTTCTCATTTCTCTGAGTGGAGTCACTAGCCATTGTGTGAAAACCCCATTTAAATTAAAAGAGCTTGTTTCTGTATAATAGTTTTGGATGCAGCAGCGTTCCCACATGCGTTGCGTAGGCTTCACAGATTTTCTGGCGTGGCATTTCCGGGTATGCTAAGAAATATACATTCAGGGCTGTTCCCACGACTGACATTAATGAGAAAGTCCAGGCACATATACAGGCATTCCCACTGGAATGCCCCCTTTATGGAATTTCTCAACCTAGCAAGGATTCCCTACACCAAGACTCTTAGGTGATTTAAATGGATTCAACTGACCTCCATGCAAAGCTTTCTTTCACGCAAGAGGCTGCGGTGGGGAAAGAGTCTGGAGAAAGCTCCCGTGCAGAAGCTAGACATTTTGTGTTTCCTACAGAATCCAGTAATGATCTTTTAATCATAGACCATAATCAGATAATCCATGGTTTGGCAACGGACCTGCCAAATGGCAACCTTACAATTTCCCCTTGGGGAGGAGAATGGGTGGGAGCAGCCGCAGCTGACTGTCAAATTCAGCAGTGGCTAAGCCAGTCCCATCGCCCAGTATGCCAACAACAACAACAACAACAACAACAACAACATATTATTTATACCCTGCCCATCTGGCTGTGTTTCCCCAGCCACTCTGGGTGGCTCCCAACAGAATATTAAAAACATGATAAAACATCAAACATTAAAAACTTACCGTATTTTTCACTCCATAAGAAACACTTTTTTCCTCCTAAAAAGTAAAGGGAAATATCTGCGCGTTTTATGGAGCGAATGGTGGTCCCTGGAGCTGAATTGCCCAGGGGCCAAAACAGGATCCTGCTTTTTATTTTACAAAGAGAAAAGGGGGTGTTGAAAGGACCCGCTCAGCAGCTGATCAGCAAGAGATCAGGAGAGAGATAAGAGTCCCCGGCTCCCTTTCAGCCCCACCCCCTTGCCCAGGCCTCCATTGTTGAATGTGCTGCAGAGGGAGGTTGTTTGTTTCCCCAGCAACATGTGACTGGCTGATTAGATTATCTGTCTGAAAACTGTAGAAAAGGCTCCCTTTCCTTTAGAAGCTGCAGAAATGTGAGTTGAACCCCATAAAAACGGGGCTTCTCCTCTTTGCTTTTCCCCCTTTGCAAAAAAGCTGCAAAACTTTTAACTGATCCTCAAAAAAACAGGATTTTTCCCTTTGCAAAAAAAGCTGCAAAACTTTTAGCTGATCCTCAAAAAAACAACAACAACACAGGGCTTTTAGAGGAGGAAAACCAGAAAAATACTTTTTTTCTTCTTTCCTCCTCTAAAAACGAGGTGTGCCCTATGGTCCGGTGCACCCTATGGAGGGAAAAATACGGTACCTAAACAGGGCTGCCTTCAGATGTCTTATAAAAGTCAGATAGTTGTTTATTTCCTTGACATCTGATGGGAGGGCGTTCCACAGGGCGGGGGCCACTACCAAGAAGGCCCTCTGCCTGGTTCCCTGTCACCTCACTTCTCACAGTGAGGGAACCACCAGAAGGCCCTCAGAGCTGGACCTCAGTGTCTGGGCTGAATGATGGGGGTGGAGAGGCTCCTTCGGGTATACCGGGGCCGAGGCTGTTTAGGCCTTTAAAGGTCAGCACCAACACTTTGAATTGTGCTCGGAAACTTACTAGGAGTCAATGTAGGTCTTTCAGTGTTATATGGTCTTGACGGCCAATTCAGTTAGGGACAGGGGAAACAGAAGGGAAAAGGAAGGGAAGAGGTGTCTGTCCCTATGCAATACTAGAACTTGGGGGCATCCAATAAAGCTCAGTTTGGGGAGATTCAGGAAAGACAAAAGAAAGCACTTCTGCCCACAGTGCATAGTTAAACGATAGCATTTGCTCCCACAGGAGCAAGTGATGGGCATCAACTTGGAAGGCTCTAAAAGACATGGGGGATATCATTGGCTATGTTCTACCTCAAGGCCAGCCCAAGATACTTTGGCACCTGAGGTGAACCACAAAATGGTGCCCCCTCTTGCCTAGAGGCCACTATAGAGGTGGCATTGAAGGGCTGCTGAGGTGCTGATCCAGCGTCCAAGGACTGTACCACAGCTGGCACTGCAGCTGATGCATTCCTTGGAGGCCAGATCTGCTGCCCCTATGATCCTGCCACTCAAGGGTGTCACCTCACCTTGCCTCATGGGTGAGCCGGCCCTCTTCTACATCTACAGTTGGACATAGTGAACCTCTGATCACCAGTTGCCTTCAGGTCTTGCTTGCAGGCTTCCCATAAACATCTGCGTGAAAAGAGCACTCAACTAGATAGGCCATTGACCTGGTCTAGCAGACTCTTATTACGTTTAGCTACATGTGATAAGCCTTTTCCTTGGGTATGAAATGGTCTCCCATCAAGAACAACCTTCTGACAGTGCTCAAAACACCTACCTATTCATGAGCTGCCTACAATTAAATTGTATCTCTTAACTTATTAGTGTTTTCCAGCCCTAAAATAAGCAGACATAGTTGGGCAGAGAGCTGTAGTTTCTTGACTTACAATTCTCTACTTCTTTCATAACGGCTTCTCTTAGCTCTTTCATAGGTGGGTGGACAGATGTTTGCAATTATGTCCCTATATGTGGTCCACAGGTATTCCAGAACTGAAGAGTCTGGCTCTTTTAAAAATATTTTCAAGAAACCAGCTGCCACATGGCTTCTTGCAGCCAAACCACACCAAGTGGAAATATACTAAAAAGATGGGTAGAGTGAAGTACTTCTTTAAAAACAGAAAAATGACTCATGCTCATAAAATATAATTACTATAGTAATTTATTTAAAATATACTGGCTGACGAAAGGGGGGAGATTTCCAATCGCCTGTTCATTAGAGGGGTTTTACCCCCTTGCATGGTTCTGTGTCCATAACTGGCACAACTTACAAACTTTCTGTCTTAAAAGGGACTTCCTAGTTTTGGATACTTGCTGGAATTGCCCTATCTTCAGTCCTCTAGTGGGACTAGCCATGAAATAATCATCTGAGGACTGCAGAGCCTGAATGGAATGTCATATCGTAGCAAAGTGTGCCACCAGCTTTAAAGAATAATCAGGTTGGGGATTTCAAAGTGAACTTTAATAGCCTATGTGATATTAAATATTGGAATCATGGAAATGCTCCAAAAACCATACCTGGAAGGGGAATTTTTTATTTTTTTATTTTTAAATTATGGGGTAGGGAAATCTAAAATATATTAGGCATATCTTGATGACATAAATTTTTGTATTACAAAGTGCCAGGAGTTTTACAAAAAAAAATTTGTTGTGCTTTCTCTGTTAAAAATGAATTCCTCTATTCCTTCCCTATCCATTTAGAACTTCTGGAACAAGCTGGATCCTGCTCTTGGTTACATTTTAATCCCATCCTTGGTCCATGCAGCTGAGGACAATACAAGTGGCATGTTCCCCTTGTTTCATTTTATTCTCAAAACAATCCGAAAACAGATACATTAGGCTGAGATATAGCAAATGACCCCAAGGCTTTTCAGTGAACTACATGGTCCAGTAAGTATATGAAACTAGTAAAACTAAAAACCATGAGAATGTCTGCTCTTCCAGGCACAGAAATATGTTGTCACAGTTGATATCTTTCCACATGACCGACCTCAATAGATCACCATGAAATTAAATACTGGAGAAGAATAACCATTATCTTCCTAATCGGCCTCCTGGGGGTTGGGGGTTCAGTGTGGAGTGGATTTCAGTGTGGTGTATTGGTTTGTTTGCTTATTAAATTTGTCTCTTCTTCTTTGGCAATCACTCGTAGCCGAGTACGATTGTCTTCCATGAACACGGTCTTAACAGTGGGCCCGTAAGTGACTGTGGAGGCCAATTCTGGAGCCACGCGTCCTTCCATAGTGGGGACATACAGGTAAGTTTCCGGACGGGAGTTGGTCACGGTGAGGGTTTGCCAAACGTGCCTTCCTCTTAGCACGTTTCTCCCTTTCTTCCTGAGTTTGAGCATCTTCAAAGCCCATGACACCTTTGGTAAAGGCTGTTCTCCAATTGGAGCTGTCGCAGGCCAGTGTTTCCCAGTTGTCAGTGTTTATACTACATATTTTTAGATCTGCCTTGAAAAGAGTCTTTAAACCTCTTTTGTTGACCACCACCATTACTTCTTCTTCTTCTTCTTATTATTATTATTATTATTATTACGTTTTCATTAAATTTGTATACTGCCCTTCATCCATAGATCTCAGGGTGATTCACAGCATAAAAATATAAGATTAAAATGCATAATAATAATAATAATAATAATAATAATAATAATAACTCATTACTTATATGCTGTCCATCTGACTGGGTTGTCCCAGCCATTCTGTGCGGCTTCCAACAAATTAAAACACATCAAACATAAAAAAAAACTTCCCTACGCAGGGCTGCCTTCCAATGTCTTCTAAAAGCCTTGACATCTGATGGGAGGGTGTTTCACAGGGTGGGCATGACTACCAAGAAGGTCCTCTGTCTAGTTACTTGGAACTTCACTTTTCCCAGTGAGGGAACTGCCAGAAGGCCCTTGGAGCTGGATCTCATTGTCTGGGCTAAACAATAGATAATAAATACATAATGAAAACAAAAACAGAACAAAACAACAACCCCCCACTTTTGAGGACATCAGAAATATTGCCTGCACCAACAGATATGGTATAGAATTTTGAAGTTTATGACAGAACCTTGTTTTTGCTACACACCTTAACTAGATGAGCATGCTCAAAGACTCATAGAAGTGTAGAGTTGGAAGGGACTACAAGGGTCATCTAGTACAACCACCAGCAATGCAGGAATCTTGTGCCCAACGTGGGGCTCAAACCCATGACCCTAAGATTAAGAGTCTCATGCTCTACCAACTGAGCTAAAGCTCAGTGTCCTGTGTTCCTATAATACATTTTTAGGAAAACCATTAGGTTAAGATTGCCTAAAGGTCAAATGTTAACTTTGAAAGCATTACAGATACTATTTTGTCCCTAATAATATACTAGCCTGGATGTTGGGAGGGAACAAGAGGCACTCATTTATGAGGAACAGACTTCTTAATAAATGTTTGGATTATCAGCACTAGAGTGCACTGAAGTACAGATGAAGACACAGGCTTACCAGCTCCTGCGAATCTGGCTAGGTCTCCACAGTCTTTGGAGTTTCTAGGGTTGTGGGTTTTCATCTGTCTATCAATCATCTGTCTGTCTGTCATCTATCTATCATCTATGGCACCTAAACATGAGAGATCCTGTCTGTTAGATTATCTTAGAAATGTTCTATCTGCTCAGTAATGTGCGACTGAGTAATAAGAACAGTTTCTTGTTGTGAAGAATGTAACGTTTTATTTCCATTTTTAAAAACCCTCGGTCACTTCTGTGCCATTTCTCAAGTGTGTGGGTGTCTCTGCCATGACAACTTTTTGGAAACAGGTTTATTTCCACTGCCAACAGCTTCATGACTGTGGTAATTGCAGTTGCTGCTATGGTGAAGCTAGCTGGAGCTACTTTGGGGGCTATGCATGCACTTGGCAAATTCCCTTTGCTTTGGCCTGGGTCAGCAGGGTGAGGAAAAACACACACTAAGATGACTTGGTCTCCTCTTGCAGAAGCAGAAGATGAAGAAAAAACCCAACTCTATCTTGGACAGCATTTTGGAAAGCAATAAAATCAAATTCAGTTCATAACACACACTGTTTGATCAAGCAGAACCTCTCTGCCTGCCAGCACTCTGCCCAGGGACCAAGAGAGATATTTTTTTTAATGCCTACTTTTCATTTATATTAGCGTGGATTATTTTATTTTGCATGGAAGTAGCGACTGATCACAATGTTAATGCTAACGCCAGATGCTAATGTCTTGTATCCTTTCATACCTTGTGGATCTTAGTACCAGGCAGCTTAATCCTTTGAGTTCACTCTTAGGTAAGTGTGGTATGTGCACAGGATTGCAGTGTTTGTACATCTAAGTCTGCAATCCTACGCACACTCTCTAGGAAGCAAGTCCTATGGAAAGCAGTGGGACGTCACAGTAGAAAGGGAGAAGGAATCCAGTCCAGTTTGCCTTCAAATGAGAACCTACTGAATCCACATTTTCTGAAACAATATGCAAACTGAGACACAGCATCCTTTGAAATTCACACTTCACTGAATTTTGCAATGCATATCTCCCGAAAACTAATGTATACAAAAATCCTTATATTAGGGAAACGTGTGCTTTCTAAGTGAAAATAACGTACTCCAGTGCATTGTGGAAAATTTGTTTGCAAAAATCTTAGAGATTGCATGAAAAGGATGAAAATGCTGGGGTGGGCGGAAAGCATCCGTGAATGTCATTTTATCCTCTTTGAAAGCAGTATAGAAGAATATTTTTGGGGGAAATGCAGATTTAAAAAAAGTTTTAAAAGCTATCTGGTGGCATATTTAGCCTGTCAGATCCAGCCATGCACTTTTATTTATTTTTAATTAACTGCACACACACACACACACACACTCACACACACATATAAAATTGTAGAGTTGGAAGAGACCACAAGGGTCATCCCCCTGCAATGCAGGAATCATTTGTCCAATGTGGGGCTCAGACTCATGATCTTGAGATTAAGAGTCTCATCCTCTACTAACCGAGCTATCCCAACATATGTATATATACAAACACGCACCTGTATAAGTTTTACCAAGCAAATACAATGTTCCAGAAACATTTGCATACATCTTTAGTTAAAGTTCTGTTTATCAAATTTTCACCAGTGTTTTCACTTGATCTTCCAGCCATGCCCTTTTAAATATTTCTCAGGTTTGTCAACAATGCAAAAATACTATGTATGTACCTTTCTTTGTCAAACACATATTCAGTGGCACGGCCTGCTTGAGTCACAGAACGGCTGAAACATCTAGTGTCACTTGTAGAGAAGCACAACAATGTATATCTGCACTGAATCAATCAAACACTCTTAGTTTAACTAAATAATGAGTATATCTCAAGGGTCAGTTGGATAACTAATTGAGTCCCCTTCCACAAGAAACGAGTTTCTCAGGTCCGACATCCTGCCCAGACGGCAAATACAATGGGGAAGCAAGACTACTGTAAAAGTGGCAACAAGGCTCAGGAAAAGCAGCATCCGGTTTGTCCATGAATAAATGTTGATGACCTGGAAAGTCCCGACAAAAAGAACAAGAAACGCTGCGATAAATATATGAAGCAATGTGCCAGGGGTCCAATGGGCTTTATCATTTGGTCTGATCTATGAATGTTTATAATAGAAATGAACCTGCTTGTTTGACTAACCTTTGGAGCTTTTCCAACACGACAATCAAGAAAGAAAATTTAGGAGGTCATTAAAACCTTTTTTACACCTTGGGCACTTTGGCAAACGAGTCTTCGCAGACATCCATGAGCATAAAACGTGACACATCCTGTCTAGAAATTATGTTCTCAGCATTAGTCGCATTGAAAACGATGGGTGAAGCCACGTTCCAATTCAAACACATTCCCATGGCTCTGTCCAAGTGATTGCTTTTTCCATCTGTGCACATTTTAAAGGATAAAATTGACCTCATTTCAGCTGGGATCAATAAAATGCATTCCTATATAGTGCTTCTAAAACAGTGGCATAACCCTCTGCAGGGGAGCATGCATGCAAGAGGGTAACATCCTAGAAGGGCAGGAGAGTGTACTGCCAAATAGAGCAGGAGGGCTTGAAGGGGACGGTGGACAAGGAGGAACAATGCCCCCATTTGCATGTACTACTAAGCCAAACCATGGCTAAACATGAATGAAAAAGCATGTGGGTATTCAGTCTTCCTGATGGGAAACCTGTGGTTTGGCTTAGTGTTACCAGGCTCAGAGTTTGCTTCACACCCACCCACACCCCGAGCACTAAGCCTAGAATAAGCCTTTGCTGCAGCTCATGGTTTGTTTGGAGTGAGAGGAACAGTGAGTCTGGTTCAGACATAATGCTAAAGCAAACCATGGTTTACTGCCTCATAATGCAGCAACAGCAGAACCGTGGAGGAACAAAAATTTCTTGCTTGGTGCCCACATGCTTTCTCACAGGCACTTAACCATGGCTTTGACTTAGTGTTATGTGTGAACCAGGTCAGTGTGTGGGCCAAGGTGAGGGGTCAAAGGTGAGGGGTCAAAGGAGGAAGAGATGGAAGAAAGAAAATATATATTAGGGAAGAAGGGAGGCAAGGATGACCTGGAAAAGTGGCGGACTAAGTAGGGCCAAGGAAAGTAGGAAAAGAACCAGATGCACATTAGGTGGTGAAGAAAAGCATAGATGAAGGAAGTAGAGACCAAAGAAAGAGAAGCTCAACATTTAATGAAGCTGTTACTGCTTTGACTCCAACTGCTAATATAAAATCCCAAACAAACCAAAGAATGATTTTCAGCATTGCAGAAAGATGATGAAGCTTCAAGCCTGGGAAGGATGTTATGGAGCAGCCACTGAAAATGCATCTTTATATGTTTTTGATATCTAAATCTCTGTCATGAAATGTGTTATTTCGAAGGTTGACTTAAACAGAAAAGAGGGGAGGAGGTAGTCCTTAATTGTGCTCCACCCACAAAGCTTGTAATCCTGTGCACACACTTTTTTGCAACATTGCAGTGCTATACAGAGGATGAGATGGTTGGACAGTGTTCTTGAAGCTACTAACATGAGTTTGGCCAAACTGCGAGAGGCAGTGAAGGATAGGCGTGCCTGGCGTACTCTGGTCCATGGGGTCACGAAGAGTCGGACACGACTGAACAACAACAACAGTGCTATACATGAAAACTAAGAAGTCTCAATGTCTTACATGGGCTTGCCCCCAGGTAAATTTATAGAACTGCAGCCCAAGGCCCATTTTTATATAGTGATGCTTCTGAATAAATATGCGTAGAATCAAGCTAGATGGACTTTACCCATTACCTTGAAAGCAATTATGATTCAGTGCTTTGAAAGCAATTATCGATTTAGTGAAGGTGGTAATAATATGCTTATTTGTTTCATAATTTATTTCATAACTTACTTGTAAGTTATGAAATAACTGTATTATGTGTAGCATACCATCAATGCAATGCATTTGCAACAAACCCTCCAACATTTCTCCAATGAAAATAGGGATGTCCTATTTAATAATAATTATATTTATACTCTACCAGTCTGATTGGGTTGCCCCTGCCACTCTAGGTGGTTTCTAACATATATAAAAACATAATAAAACATTGAACTATTTAAAAAACAAAAAAACTTCCCTGCCTTTAGATGTCTTCTAAAGGTTGTATGGTTACTTATCTCCTTTACTTAGGGGGTCAGATAATTCCATACCCTCCAACATTTTTCTGATGAAAACAGGGACATCCTAAGGAAAAGGGGACATTTTGGGATCCAATAAGAAACCAGGACGGCTTCTGTAAATCTGGGACTGTCACTGGAAAATAGGGACACTTGGAGGGCCTGTTACAATACAGCTAAAACTAACTCAGGTTTAAAAGAGGTTTATCAGACCAAAACTCAGTGACCCTTTTGAATACAATCCTTCTGCAATGTGGGACATGTTTCTATTGCCACCGTTAGTAAATGCTTGCTCACCCAAACACACCTCAGGGTAACTCTTCCTTGACATGGAAAATGGTGTAAGAGAGAAGCTGTCCATAGGAACCATTTCTAGGGAACTCACATTTGACACCTTGATATACTGTAATTCCGAGGTTTTTCCCCCATCCACCCTGTATTGGAGAGCCAGACTGCAACCAAACTTCAGGCGCCGGCTGATCTTTGAAAGTGTTTGCATTTAAAGAAACAGAGCTGCAATTCTATTAACACCAACACTTAAACCTGACACATTTTACAGGCAAAAATGTTGGATTTCCTCCCCAAATAAAGCAAACGACAAGTAAACAAAAACCCCTACTTCAAAAAACTGCACGCCTCTGAAAGCTGGCTCATGTCACAGGAATCTTAAACTTCAAAGAGCCAACTTTTTCCCGGATAATCACACACAAGCACCTTGTGGCTACAGTTCAGGCCACATCAAATGTCGCACGCAGTGCGTTTTTAAAAAATATATATTTTTTAAAAACCTGTCACCTGGCTTGGAACTATCCCATGTTTAAAGTCAGAATGCAAAGTAGCAATGAGATGGGGGGGCATTTCACTTTGGAATTAAGTAAATTAAGAGGGGCCTCAGCCCACCAGAAAGTTGTTGCACAAAAACTCGATTTGACTGAAGGGGAGGCCCACGCAAGAACACTGGTGTATTCCCATGGTGTGGTTTACTTCCCATACATTAATTGTACTCGCGACATTTAAAAATGTTGTAATTTTCTTTTCAACACGCGCTATCGTTGGCAATTTGCCTTGATAAACAAAGGAAAGAGAATCGGAGCACAGATCGTTACCTAAACAAGAATGTGGCTCAGATCCAGCTAACCCAGCATGCTAGAATAAGGCAGGGCCAGGGCTCCCACTCGTGAAATGGGGCTTCCCCACTCCTCTCATCCACTCACATGCCACCTGCATTTACATCTGCACTGGAAAGTCAGATGAACCTCAGAACAGCATGAGGGGTGGAGCGGGGGAATCATTCCGTCAGGCAGGCGGAAAGGCATGTGCAGATGAAATAATAACAGGAGCACAGAATTCCCCCGTATATATGCATATTCATAAGCTAAGAAATTCGAATCATAGAGTTGGAAGGTATCCCAACGGCCAACTGGGGGCAACTTCTGGCAAATGCAGGGATCTTTTCGCAACGTGGGGCTCGAACATACAACCCTGAGATTAAGAGTCTCATGCTCTGCCGACTGAGCTAAGAGTGATTTCTTTATAGCCCAGCCATTTCGGAACCATTTTGCGATTGACTTTCGACAAGTGCTACAGATCCTGTTTTAAATGCTGTATTTCGAGTTGGTTGCAGAAATATCATCCGAAAGGCTCTTTGTAGGACAGAGCTGTCTTCAATCTTTATTCGTGTGAAAAAGGGTTATGGGAGTAATAATAATAAAAATAAATAAAGATAAATGGCATGTTACAGGTTCATTTGCCGACTTGGGAATATAATTTGACCACTTGCAAAGGAACTTTTGCTCACGATGTGTAGAACTTCACAAGTACTGTGTTTTAAATCAGGGGTGCATGAAAGATGAGCAAGACTACAACCCTAACCCCACTTACCTGGGAGTAAAGGTAAAGGTAAAGGGACCCCTGACCATTAGGTACAGTTGTGTCCGACTCTGGGGTTGCGGCGCTCATCTCGCTTTATTGGCCAAGGGAGCCGGCGTACAGCTTCCGGATCATGTGGCCAGCATGACAAAGCCGCTTCTGGCAAACCAGAGCAGCGCACGGAAATGCCGTTTACCTTCCGGCTGGAGTGGTACCTATTTATCTACTTGCACTTTTGATGTGCTTTTGAACTGCTAGGTGGGCAGGAGCTGGGACCGAGCAATGGGAGCTCACCCCATCGTGGGGATTCGAACTTCCGACCTTCTGATCAGCAAGCCCTAGGCTCTGTGGTTTAACCCACAGTGCCACCCACATCCCTACCTGGGAGTAAGCACTATTACCGGCAAATTCACAGAACTGACTCCCAAGTAGGCATGGTTAGGTTTGTGCTGTATGTTATCTTGGAGAGTAAGTAAAAAACTTCATCCACTAGCTTGTCTCTCATTTGGAAATAGGATTAGTGCTGCTTCTTTCCTAGAATAATTCACCCCACAAACACCCCTCTTGTAACCGCTTCCATGTTTGTCTATACACATTCATAACAGAAATGATTTTTAAATGGTGATGAGTGTAAACCATATCCTATTTAAATAGGGTTGCCATATTTTGAAAAGCAAAAAAGAGAATGCTGTGACAGCCATTCAGAGCAAATAAGTGCATTTTGTCTCAGATTTTACCCCTGAAAAAGAGGGTGTATCCTGAAAAAAAGAGAACACATGGCAACCCTAAATAAAGGCCAATTTCCCACTGGTGTGGGGATTATCTGAGCAAAAAGGGGGGGAATCAGTACAGATTTTATTTTTAAAAACATATTTATTACATTTGCTATTATAACTAAACTTTGTCAAATATACATTTTAAAATACAAAATTCTCTACAATTTTTATGGATGTCTTCTGGAAAGAAGAATATGGGCATTTCCAGAAAGGGTCTTCAAAAAGAAATTTAAAACCAAATTAATCTAAAGAGAGAGAGGGTCTTAATAGTGCAAATATCACAAACAGATCTTTGGCAACAGCTATATATCAAATATTCAGATATTGCAAACAGGGCTTTGGCAGCAGATTTTTTTTTAACATAAGATTTTCGGGTGGGGTGGGGAGAATGCAGGCTGACATTTTGATGTCAGGATTGTGTAGACACTGTGAAAAACAATGTAAATATGGAGCATTGATTCCCACAATAAACACTTATATGGGAGCATCCTATGTAACCTAAAAGTAAGGGTTGCATGTGTTTTCCCCAAAGGAGACCTTTAGGTGGGAGTATCGACTACCACAGAATTTCAAAAACCTTAACAGGGCAGAACAATGGCAAAGAAATGTATGAATTAACCTTAGCAGTATTTATGAACACTCAAATATATCACCCTTCATATTAAACACAGCTGAGCTTCAAAGGACACATGTTGTTTTTGGCAATCTCTAAGAAAAGGAAAAGAATAAAGATGCATACGCCTTGCAATTTGTCAAGCTGGGTCGTTTGAATCACACTCAGATATTGCTTATATCGCAGCAGGTGGCGCTGTGGTCTAAACCACTGAGCCAAGGGCTTGCCGACCGGCGGTTTGAATCCCTGCGACGGGGTGAGCTCCTGTTGTTCAGTCCCTGCTCCTGCCAACCTAGCAGTTCGAAAGCATGTCAAAGTGCAAGTAGATAAATAGGGACCGCTCCAGTGGGAAGGTAAACGGCATTTCCGTGCACTGCTCTGGTTCACCAGAAGTTGCTTAGGCATGCTGGCCACATGACCCGGAAGCTCTCTGCAGACAAACGCCGGCTCCCTCAGCCTATAGAGCGAGATGAGCGCGCAACCCCAGATTCGTCTGCGACTGGACCTAACGGTCAGGGGTACCTTTACCTTTACCTTAAGCAATATGCTACATGATGATACATGATAGGTTTGCAAGCATAATATGAAAATATCCATGTTATTGTTTCTCATTTCCTATTTTAGTATGGTAATAAATATTACACAGGTTGGGATCATGAAAATTCAGAGTGCGGGGTGGGGACAGAGAATCAACCTCAGAGGACCCAGGATTAGTCACGGGGCTACTTTTCCTTCAACACTTCCTCTAAGTGAAAAAAGGGCAGTGAGGGGAGGCTTTCCAACAGCACTGTAGCAAGGGACGAAATGGTTCAAGTCCCTTCCCAGCCACTGTGGAATCAATCTTAATCAGCGGTGCAGGCTAGCAATGCAATACTGAAACACACTCAATACTGCATCCCGTTAGTCCTTAGGGAGTGGTTAGCCAAGATTTGGAAAGTAGCAGAAATGATACAGTTAACCAAATACAGTATAAATGTTCAGGAGAAGATTTTTTTAAAAGGCAGAGACTTTTCAGCTTCACTGCAGAGATGGCAGGAGGCAAACTTTGGCCTCTGTTACGTCCGAGGAAGAATGTTATTTATTTTATTTATTAAACTTCTGTCCTACCATTCTTCCCAAAGGAACCAGGGCAGCAAACAAAACAAAACAAAACAAAACAACCAGCAAAACAATTCATACATGCATACATACATATTCATTAAGTAAATTCATATTAAGAAGCAAAAGGGAGACCAGCTAGGACTCATCTATTGGTTAGTGAAGGGACGGGTGCTCAAATGCTTGCTCTCCTTTCTCATTCCCATTTCATGTTGTTTATTAGACTTTGAGCTCACAGATTTGGAATGCCTTATCTTTTAATATCAGCATAGGGCTTAGAAATTGTTAGGCACTTTGCAATGCAATCGAAGAAGTGTCTATTCAGAAAGAAATCTCATTGTTTTCAGTGTTTCAGACAAGAAGAAGAAGAAGAAGAAGAAGAAGAAGAAGAAGAAGAAGAAAATGTCACCATTTTATTCATTTTGTGAAAATCAGATACAGTTTAGATATTGACAAATGTAACCATTTTTAATTGATTGTTTCCCCTTTGGGGTTTGTTATACTTTTATACCAATACATTTATATAAGCTTTAATATATTTTGATTTCATAATTAAAGGGCAATTAAAAAAAACTAAAAACTAGACAAACATTAAAAATAGGGATATATATTTTAAAATTGTATTTGACGCCCAGAATGAAAATCTATTCAGTTACATATAGATACATATATAGATAGTTTTCTTTGAAAAGAATAAAAACTATACATTTGATTAGAGCATTTATGTCATGGACAGAAAAGGAGGCAGAAAATTACTGATTGGGGTTAGAATGGAGAGTGAAATTAATTAGAAACGGGCTCAATTTAGATTAAAAAAAGAGAGAGATTGTGGCTGAGAAGCCCCAAATTTTCTACGGCGATTAATCTCTTAATTTTTAACAGTGGAAGATCACTAGTGTCTTAAGTACAGTAAATGCTTTTACAGATCTCTCTCTCTCACACGCACACACACACACACACACACACACACACACACAGAGTGAGAGCACAACACATGATTGGAGGAAGAAGATGCCTGGACTGAGCTTTCCTATCCAATAAGGGGACAGCAGGAAAGGGCTCCAGAATTATGGCAGCAGGCATCTGCTTTGTAGCCACATCTACACAGAAGTTGTTTGCAGGAAACTTTGCATGCTGTGCATGCAGAAACAAATGTTCCCCACTGTTTCAGGACCAAATCATCCAGTAACTGGTGCTTTTGGGGGGGGAGGGGGGAAGAAGTTATCACAGCAAGCTGCACATGCTCAAATTCTCCATTCCCTCTCTATCTCAGTGTTCACTTTGAAAGCTTTCTATTTTAGGATTTTAATCTATTTGTCACTGTAGTATTTTAGCAACTCTCACATAATTAGGTTGACAAAGCGAGGTCCCTATTCATACCAGATGCACCATCTGGTTTTAAAGCATCCATCAGCCAGCCCTTCTACCGCAATTTATTCTGACTCTTAAAAATTTATTAATCCCAAGCTTCACATCTACATCTGCAATATCATTATCTGCGCTTGTTCTATCATTCACCTCGGTATTTTTGCAAACTGCAGGCAAGTGACAATTTGGAAAATTATGAGAGGGTTAATGTTGCATGACTGACCGATCCATATCCTGAAGTTAAAGAAAGTAAAGTATGTATCTTTAAATATGATGCAAGAGGCTTATTAAAAAAAAAATCCCTTTACTGAATCTTTATTTGCAAGAGCCTATGACCAATATGTGTTTTAAAGGTGGAGGCATGGGAAGTGCAGAAAGTCGATAACATAGATCAACTTCGCTTCCTGACCCCTCCCCTCCCAGAAGTAGCTACCTCAGGCTACAAATCTGTGAAATTGACAAAAAGTGCCATGAGATTTTGAACTCTTGAAAGGGAATGCTTGAAAGTGGTTTCTGCCAGGGAGTGGAAACTCCAGAGCCATATTGGCTGGTTGGTTGTGCGTTCAAATCCAGTTGCGTGTGTCTGAATCCAGACAAACCCATCTCTTCTCTGCTGGAACATTTGACCTGTTTGATATAAACACAGTCTGGTAACACCTCTGTTTGTTGTGCAGTACCTGGAAAGTTCTAGGAAATAGGATACAATCATTACATTTTAGATCTAAGAGGTTAAACCCATTGCATGCCAGCAGGGCCACTCCTACCATTTGGCAGAGTGAAGAGCCCTCCTCAAACAACCGATTTTGGTGTTATGAAAGGGCAGCAAATTAATGGCTATTATTATTATTATTATTATTATTATTATTATTATTATTATTATTATTATGTTTACTGTCAGCACATGAAAGATTTTCTGCATCAGATGCCAAAATAATTTGGCTGCCTTGGGCACTCCTGCCTTAACTTTTTTTGTGGGGGTGTCACAATTTGTTCCTCCCCCTCAGACAGAAAAATGTCTTGGACTGGCATTGGCAGCAGCCTATAAGCTCAACTATAGGCAGTGTGGTGTAGTGGTTAGGAGCAGTAGCCTCATAATCTGGTGAACCGGGTTTGTGTCTCCGCTCCTCCACATGCAGTTGCTGGGTGACCTTGGGCTAGTCACACTTCTCTGAAGTCTCTCAGCCCCACTCACCTCACAGAGTGTTTGTTGTGGGGGAGGAAGGGAAAGGAGAATGTTAGCCGCTTTGAGACTCCTTCGAGTAGTGATAAAGCAGGATATCAAATCCAATCCAAACTCTTCAACTATTTCCTAGAGCCCAATACATATCACCCCAAAGTCCTATTTAACATAGACCAAAAGCAAAGGCACTAAGCAAACAAACAGCTGTGCATCAGACAGCTAATCTAGATGGCGATGTTTTTCATACCAGAAAAGAAAATATCTCTGGCGATGTGAGGGGAATGTTTGGCAAAAGCAGCCTATTGCAAAACTAGAACACAAAATGCTGCACCTACCAAAATGTCCACTTCTACACAACTACTAAACCCTTGTTCTTGGTCCTTCGGGAATTGAGAACAAGGAAGTTGAGGAAGATAAAACTGTGCTTCTTTCTATTCATATGTGCCCTTACGATTGACAGGAGAGATAGCCATCCTAAATATCAATCCGACTGAGTTAGTCTCCTCTGTAATTACAGACTGAGTAGTCCAACTGAGTAATCTGACTCCTCTGTAATGGGAGACCCACTCTTATGAAATATGTTGTTCACATGTTATGTTTGTGGAAAATAACATAACCCAATGATGGATCACCACAACACTACAGCTCCAAACATCTTGCATTCCTCCTTCATTCAGACAATGAGGTTATGTTTTTACTTCACGTAATCAGATTGGCCATTTTGCTAGCAACCATTAGTCAACAGCAGCCCACAATGAGAGACTAATACTGAGCAGAGATACTGTGACAAGGCAAAGTAACAACAAGGAGGTAAGAAGGAACGGTTCATGAAAACTCCTTGTATTAAAACTGGTGCTACCTTGTGAGTCAGACCACTGGTCCATCAACTCAGTATGGTCTAAGGCAGGGGCCAGCAAACTTTTTTAGCAGGGGGCCGGTCTACTGTCCCTCAGACCTTGTGGGGGGCCAGACTATATTTTGAAAAAATAATAATAATGAATTCCTATGCCCCACAAATAACTCAGAGATGCATTTTAAATAAAAGCACACATTCTACTCATGTAAAAACACCAGGCAGGCCCCACAAATAACCCAGAGATGCATTTTAAATAAAAGGACACATTCTATTCATGTAAAAACACGCTGATTCCCGGACCATCCGCAGGCCGGATTTAGAAGGCGATTGGGCCCTGGATCCAGCTCCTGGGCCTTAGTTTGCCTACCCATGGTCTAAGGCTTCGGGTTTCACAGAGGAGATTTCCCCAGCCTGATAAACATCTCCATTGCTCAACAATATACTACTCTAAGAATTAGTTGCAGATTTTTCAATGAAGAAGTTCCATCGGAACAAGGTTTCCCCCCACCCACCCCCAACGTAGGGAATAGCGTCTACCTGAAAAAATGTCGACCCAGCACTTTGCTACTGCATAACCTCCGTTAATGTTTCAGCATGGGGCTCCAAAGAGGGCAATGCCGTCTCTCTTTTTGTTCCGTTTACCAATTCCAACCTGTTACTGGAAGTGAAAGTCCTCTCTACCACAAAAAGGTTTCTGGTGATTCTATAGATTCTGCCGTTTCCCACTACCCATATTACATTTTTATGATGTGGGACTGCTCCCACAAGTCTAAACATTGGAAGCGTAATGTGTGTTGCTGCCATGGTGACCAGATGCAAAGGAGGACTCTTGCGTGATTAGTAATTGTGCAGAAGAGAGAATTTTGGCAGGTGCAGCTTGTCATGTGAGGGTGAGAAAAGCTGCACCTCCTGAAATGTCCCCTTGAACTGCTGTTAAAAAGGTACACCAGCCTTGCCTTTCTTTCCTGTTTGTCTCTGTAGTTACTACCTCCAAGGAAGCTAAACATCTAGGAATCACTAAACGTTTTCTATGGGTTGGTTTTTTTGGAGACTTATTAATTCCTCCATCATCATAGCCTTAAGCATGGCAGGAATTATCAAGTGCATGACACTCTCATACAAAATAATATGAGTTTCTCTCATTCGAACAGGATTCACTAGTAGTGGTCTGATTCACAAAGCAGGAAATAATTGAAACACAGCTTATCAGTGTCAGTAATTTACAGCCTGATCCTTTACTTTAACCAGCAGTGCAGGTCCAAAGAAGCCCACTCCTGAATAAGTTGACAGGAGTGAGCCAGCAGTAAATCACACTGAGCAAGTGAAGTTAAATCTTTATTAGTAAAAGCAGGATCTACATGGGAGTGTCAGAACTAATGAGCACAGCAATTCATCTCCAGTAGGTCTAGCCCCCATGAAACAGTTGCTGAGACAACAGATCCCTGCCTCGTCAGAGCTGCCTTAATCCCCTCCTCTGCAGGTTTTTCCAAGCAATCTGAGACTGCACCTGTGTGTCTCTGCCATTTTTATGCCTCTCCTGGTTTTGGGAGACCAGGAAGGAGGGGAGTTTGTCGCAGCAGCAGCAGGAGGTACCCGTGCCTCTTCACCAGCAGGACTCATCTCTGCCTGTTGGCCTCCCTCTTCTCCTGCTCCCAGTCTTCTCCCTCTGACCACTCATTGTTGTCCCACCACCAATTCCCGGGCTCCAAGGCTTCTTTGCTTGGGGTTCCCCAACTGTTTCCTCTCACTATTCCTCGGCGTCCAACCAGTCAATGACATACATATGCCAAAGACTGCACTCCTTAACCCTTTGACCTCAAGATGGCTGAAAGACAAATCCGAAAACTTGGATCTGTCCAGAGGAAAGGAGAAGGCCAACACCAATTCCAAAACCCAACAAAGTGAGGCGAAATCCCAAAGGTGCTTAAAATCATACTTACGAAAGCTCTATTTTTATTGCTGTTGATATTCCAAATGAGTTTTGTAAGGTCCTTGGGATAGTTGCTCACAAGTAACCAGGCAAGACAACAACCAGTCTTTTAGCAGGTTTATTGTGCATACTATTTACAGTGCAAGTTCATGTCTGTATAAGTCACTCACAGAATCTGGGAGTGGCCCCTTCCGGCTGTGACCCCAACATAAGAGTTTCGGTATATGAAATCTCCACCTCCCCTCCTTGCGTTTCACCCCTCTGCGCACTTGGAGTGACGGAAATGGCGTGTCTCCCTCCTCGCCCACTGAGCGAGGGGAGTGCAGGGTCTCTCCAACAACCCCAGAGCCTCTGTTCTCTAGCCCCTGAGCTGCATGCCCCCCCCCACTAGAGACATCACTGCTTCCTCTGCTGGAAGAAGAGGTGCTGCTGGTCAGGTGGGGCTGGGGCTCTCTGTAGCATCCCGAGAGCCCTTCCACCACCCTGCGCTGAGCCGGGGACAGTTCCCTAACAAGTTTTAAGAATTATACAATTATTCATCAGCTATAAAAAACGGTTTTGAAATGATATAAATGACAAATAAAGAAATTTGAGTCAGCTCTTCAAAAGAGTTTTAATCAATTGATCTAATAATGAAATCTAACTATACACGCATGTGGCACTGTGGTGTAAACCACTGAGCCTTGGGCTTGCTGAACCGAAGGTCAGCGGTTCGAATCCCCGCGACGGGGTGAGCTCCTGTTGTTCGGTCCCAGCTCCTGCCAATCTAGTAGTTTGAAAGCACGTCAAAGTGCAAGTAGATAAATAGGTACTGCTTCGGCGAGAAGGTAAACGGCGTTTCCGTGTGCTGCTTGGTTTTGCCAGAAGCGGCTTAGTCATGCTGGCCACATGACCCGGAAAAACTGTCTGCGGACAAATGTCGGCTCCCTTGGCCAGTAAAGCGAGATGAGCACCGCAAACCCAGTCGTTTGCGACTGGACTTAACTGTCAGGGGTCCTTTACCTTTACCTTTGCATATTTAACAACAGGACTGGATTTTTGGTGCAGAAAAGGGCTTAAAAGAGCAGTTCAGTTTGACTCCTCCCTGAGGTCAAACTGACACCAGAAGAATGTTTTTTTTGGGGGGGGGAATAGGCAAGATTTGTACTTCTTTGATCAACATCCATGCTTAAAAATGGGAACAACATTCTTTGAAATGTTTCTCTGCCCATACCAGTGGGTCAAAGGATTAATTTCACAGGTTATAAATAAGCAGTGATACAAACAACATTCAACAGACTGTGGTTAATTAATCATTATTAATATTAACTATTAATAAGTTAGCTACTGGATGAGAACTATATGAAGAATTTCTGTATTCTCCTGCCAGTCTCCTAACACATTATTTTTGGAAAGATAAACTGTTGAGGACCAAACACCATGGGGTGGTGTTCAATTATGTTTTACTCAGAGTAGGCCTATTGAAACTAATAAGCACAACTTAGTCATGTTCGTGGTTGTTTAATAACACCCATAGGGAGAAATCTTGTACACAGGAAACTGACATACAGCAAGCTGGTGCAAGTTAAGCCAAGCTAAAGTTACACCAGATCCAAACTCAGTTCTGCAGCGGGGCTTCTTTTCTGCCAGCTTAATTTATGCTGAGTTGCCAAGTGATGTGACTGAGCTGAATCTGAGCTAAATCTCCTCCTTTTAGACCTGCCATGCTCTTGGAACACCCACTTTTCAGGGTTAAACCAGCTTATGACCAACTGGGCTAGGCTCAAGTAACTGGCGCCTTGGTGGCTAAGCCAAGATGAGGGAAATATGCTGGTGCATCTCTGGCTGAACTGATGATGACAGAGTTAAACTAGCACACCCCCACTGCGCCAGGAACCTCTTGGTTCAGCCAGAGATCCACTTGATCCTAAACCACTCATCCTAGCAGATACTGCTATAAGATTGCTTCCATAGTCTCTTTAAAGTTTAAGCAGTATGAAGTCAAATATTGGTCTTTCTGGGAAAACAGGCAGTCAGTTGTGGGTTTATGTGTAAAATCAAGCATAGAAGCTCAGTTTGAACACTCTGGGTTGCCCAGAACTTCCTGTTATGCATTTTGCCATTTTCCATTCTCTTTATTACCTTGTTGGCAGCTAACAAATTGTTGGAAAAAGGCATTAAATTAACACTTCTTTCTGCCAGTAAAATGATACACTCATAGGATGGAAATGTGAAAATCGTACCCTTATTTTACTGGGACCTACTAGCTCATTGGGTTGACATTGTTCCACAGCAGCGGTGGGGGTGGGAGTGTTTTTTTGTAATGTTACACAACATTCACATGTTTTTGTTAATGGTTCTATAGTATTGTTTGAAATTCTACTAAAAATGTAGCGACTGCAAATAAGCCCATAAAAGTTATTAATTTGCTGAAAAACAAAAAAGCTAGTGTTGCTGGCTGGCAGAGGGGCAGACTCTCCTGTTGCATGAAATAATGGGGTGGGGGGGTGGGGATCCATCCTCTGATAGCCCACTTGAGAGCCAGTGTGGTGTAGTGGTTAAGAGCGGTAGTCTCATAATCTGGGGAACCGGGTTCGCATCTCCGCTCCTCCACATGCAGCTGCTGGGTGACCTTGGGCTAGTCACACTTCTTTGAAGTCTCTCAGCTCCACTCACCTCACAGAGTGTTTGTTGTGGGGGAGGAAGGGAAAGGAGAATGTTAGCCGCTTTGAGACTCCTTCGGGTAGTGATAAAGCAGGATATCAAATCCAATCCAAACTCTTCAACTATTTCCTAGAGCCCAATACATATCACCCCAAAGTCCTATTTAACATAGACCAAAAGCAAAGGCACTAAGCAAACAAACAGCTGTGCATCAGACAGCTAATCTAGATGGCGATGTTTTTCATACCAGAAAAGAAAATATCTCTGGCGATGTGAGGGCGATGTGAGGCCACTTTGAGACTCCTTCAGGTAGTGATAAACCGGGATATCAAATCCAAACTCTTCTTCTCTTCTTCTTCTTTGTATGCTGGGCACACTTGCCTGCATATAATTATTTAGCAGACTAATGCTTAAGTTGAAGGCTGGATTAATATATAGGATGATGATGATGCATAATGGTTTATTATTCTTCATGGTAGGGCAAGAATATTGCACTCAGAAATTCCCAATGGTTTGATATGAATTTGTAAAGTATTCACCTTCATTATGGAAACCAACCAACCAACTTAGATAAACACCTGCCAATGTGTCTGCCTGTCTGCCGGAAGAGTTGGGATATGAGAAATCCATCTCCCTACTTCCCCAGGTTCGTCTTTTTAGGCTGAAATAGGCAGACTTGGGTGAGCCTCACTGGACACAGACTGCAGAATAAACATGCATAACAGGGCAGCAACTAACAAGAACCATCTCCCTATGGTTGGTTCTCCCCATTGAGGAGGCAAGAAGTAGTTGGACTTTGTGTATGGCTCCTCCAACTTTCCTGTGCAGATTCATTTACGGGAAGTTCAGTGTGATCAAGAGATGGAAAACTGAAATTACCTTTATATCTTCAAACTGTCAAAAGGGATTTACAAGAACAACATACAAATCCTCAATATACTAAAAGCACTCTATCCCAACCCCACATTCCCAGCAAGTCCACACTCCTTTCTCAGCAACATCTACGCTGGCTTGGTAATGTATACAGAATGGAAGATGGAGATGGCAGGATCCCCAAGGACGTGTTCTATGGGGAGCTGGCTTCAAGTACCAGGCCCATTGGCAGAACAACTCTGTGTTACAAAGATGCCTGCAAACGTGACATTAAGGCTGGCGACTTCAACCCCTCTGTGTGGGAATCCCTTGCAGATGACCACAGTGCCAGCCAGGTTGTGAATCCGCAGAACCTGACCAGAGGAGGAATGACCGCTGAGAGGAGCACTGAGAGAAGAAATGCCATGGTGCATCAGCACAACTGGACGCCTTCATCTGCCCCACCTGCAACAAAACATGTATCTCCCGTATTGCTCTCTGCAGCCACAGCAGGCGCTGTAACTGTCCAACGGTTTGTCTTCACTCCCGAAGGTGAACTCCTCCATTGTCTCCTGAGACAGACGGATGCCAACCAACCAGTATTCATCAACCCAACTTCATAAAATAACTATCCCACCCACATAAGAATAAACACCAAAAATAAACAACTGAAAGCCAGACCAAACACTTGGGTGGGTAGCACCGTTTTCACTTGGCATCAGAACGATGAAGCTGGCACAAGACAAGACTCCCTAGGGTGACCATTTTACAATGGATGGGGGGGGGGACACAACAGAAAAGGCATGTTCTCCTGTTGCCACCATCTAAACATCTCTTGCAAGAGGCATGCAGAAAGCAGCTCAGATGCTGATCACAGACTCTGGCTGGGCTCACACAGTGAAAGGTGTATACTCAGATATTCTGGGACAGCCAAGTCCATCATAGGATTTAAGCATGCAGAGGCGATTCATGCAAGGCAAATGGATTAGATCCATGCAGGCAAACCACAATTGCCTCTAAATATATGGGGAAACCACAACACTACAATTTCAGGCCAGCACTTAAGTGGACAAAGACACCCGGAAGCCCTTTAAATAGACACCACTCCTCTCTTCTAATACAGATTAAGTTATTTGTGGCAGTGCTGCACCATGCAGAGGTTTTCTCACAGACACTGATGTTTTCCCTCCACTAATTCTGCCTTGGCAGAGCAGGTAGGGGCTAGCAGCGGTTGTACTCAAATAAGTTAGGTGTAATAGTAAAATGTTGCTTGCTATGAATAAAACAGCAGAAAGTGTTTTTAATGTGCCTTTTAATAAACACACCCTCTTCTTTCTTATATTCACATACCCCACCCACCTCCTACCACCACTTCCTGTTTTCAACATGCTGGGCTAATACAAAGAAACTGGGTTTAGCCAAACTCCACTTATGTAGAAAATGAAAAATTAAACAAAACGATCAGAGCAAATATGGAAAATAACCTGTCTAGTAGAACTGCCATGCTCTCACTGTATCACAGACATTAATGAAACATTAGATACTTTCTTTTAGACAATCTCGCTTTCAAAAGTGACCTAGTCCACAAGCTTTACATAGGAAGTCTGATAAAATCTTGCCAATAACTAATTATCACTGGGGGAGGTGGACAAGCATCTTGAATATGTCTAGACTAAACCATGAATGTTCCTTGGAACACTAACAGAAACTTTCAGCTTGGACTCAGAACAGTAACTTGAAAATGAGCTTTAAAAGCCTGAGAACTGCAAAGGCTTAAGAGCTATCAGTAGTCAAAGATATTCTGAGTTTTATGAAACATACATAGAACAAGGCATAAGTATGGGACAAAAAGGGGAGTAGCCTACATTAATTTTGTATGCAAGGAATAAGAGACATTTGAGTAGCCTATGGTTTGGGGGGGGGGGGAAGCACCTTTCAGGTTAAATTAAGCCTACTTAACCCATGTTGCCAATTTAGCCAATTTAAGTCTCCACTAAGGCTAAATTGGCTAAGGGAACTTAAGTTGGCTAAGAGGGCAAAGTTGGTTAAGTGGGGACTTAAGTTGCCTTAAAAGGGACTTAAGTCCCTACTTTAGCCCACTTAAGTCCCCATGTAGCCCACTTATATCCCCACTTAAGTCCCATTGTAGACGACTTAGCCCATTTAAATCCCCACTTAGCAATTTTAGCCAAGTGGGCTAAGGGGACTTAAGTGGGCTATGTTGGGTAAGCAGACTTAAATGGGCTAAAGTTGGCTAAAATAGGGTTGCCATATGTCGGGATTTCCCCAGACAATAATGCTGTTCCCAGTAGTGCAGTAGTGTCCAGACACAAATGAACCTTAGCCTATATCCGGGAAAACCCGGACTTATGGCAGCCTATGTTGGCAGTGTCTTTTCTTCTTCTTTTTTGCTGATTTATCTCAAAAACGTTTTTTTTTTTGCGATTTGGCAAAACTAAAGAAAGCTCAACAACTCTCCATTTTGTGGACATGACCAAGCCAGTGCAGACGTCGCTGAGACAGGAGTGCGAACATGCTGGGAATGCGGGCTTGGGAGTGCACACCTTTGTTTCAGAATCTGTCCCGCCACGTGATACCCCAAAATCTTACCGACACAACTTCAAAAAACATGAAAAACTTCCCTGGCCTGCAGTTTACTCCTCCGCTCGCAGAGGGCGCTGAGTCTCAACCTCCCAGCTCCCTCACGCTTCCTATTCCGGACCCATCAAGGACGCGCGGACTCTCTTCCCTCCCTTCGCGTCATCAAAACCCAGGAAGGCCTCTCTTCTGGCTCCGCCCCCCTCCCGTCCGCGCTCCTTCAGCCTGAGCAAAACCGGCTGTGGCGAGCCCTCAGCAGCCCCTCCCTCCCTCCTCCTCCTCCTCCTCCACGTCACCCAATCGCCGCCCATCTCTCGTTTCTAACAAACCTTTCGCCGCACGGTGATGACTCGCCCGCCTCCTCCTTCCTCGAGGGAGGGGAGGGGAGCAAGAGCGGCGCCTCTCGTGGTTGGCTGACGGAGGAGGCGCCTGCCGCTGTTTTTCAAGAAGCGGAAACGGAGTGCGCGGGGGAAGAAGAACGAGGCCGGCCGGCCGGTCCCTCACCTTATATCCCCTCGTGTGCGTGCTTTTCTTAAGGGGACCCCGCTGCAGAGTTCCGGAGGGGGAAGTGCAGAGGGGAGGCAAAAGGGAAAGGAGCACCTGAGGCGCGCTCACCTTTACCTAGGGGGCAAAAAGGAGGGAGAGAGTGGGGGGCAGGTGTAAAGACACACACCCGAGCCTTCCCCACAGGCTCCCCATGCATGTTGGCCCCGACCTTCCCGCCCTGAACGAGAAACCTTTAATTTTTTGGTCGAGGTGAGGTGGCCTTTTGTATCCAATGGGCACCTGGGCAAAGCAGGTATCCGGCCATGGAAGCCAGCTGAGCCCACCCACCCTGTCCAGGTAACAGGTGATGCCCCATCTACCTGGAGCCTGCAAGTGCCGCTGTAAGTGCAGCTGAGGAGACTTGGTTGCTGCTGCTGCTGCTGCCCTCGAAACTAGCGCGTTGGGCAACACGCCTCCTCCGCAGCAACAGCTTACACGCTGCCACGCCGCTCCTTCCTTTCCCTTGTGTGCCACTCTGTAAACTCCTGCAGCCCCTCCCCTGCCAGGGCCATGGCACATCCCCAGCAGCAGCAGCAGGAAGACACCTGCTCGAGCTTGGCGACAGAGAACTGTGCAGATATGAGCCCAAGGAAAGTCGCCCTCGTCACTGGCATCACGGGCCAGGTAAGTGCAGCTCGGCCCCAGCCTATTATTATTATTTATTATCTTTTCTAAAAAGAAAATGTTTAGGGGTACTCACATTTTGACTCAAGAAAATCACCATTTTATAGTTCAAATTGGGAAAAACAAATGCAGTAAATGGGCAAAAGTGCAAAGATTCACAAAATGTTTAGGGGTATGCGTCCCCCCAGAAACAAAGCACTGATGGTGATGATGGTGGTGATGATGATTAAGCCTAGTCTCACCTGACCTGTTTATTTCTGTTGCGGAAGGTGTCATGGAACATCTGCCTTACCAAAACTGAATTTGACGATGGGGGAGGAAAGGGAGAGGGGAATCAGTGCAAAGGAGTTTGACTGAACTGATGTGATACGTTTCCTTTGTGAAACCTGAACCTGAAATACTAATCGCACCAGTGCAGTTAGAGTTTCAAGGCTAAATGTGTCTATGGTGGACGTATAGGTGCTTGCTAGCAGCTATGTGAGATGTCAAGCGGCCACCAGGAGTCTACTTGAGATCCTTCAACTGGAGATGCCGGTAACTGGACCTTATACAAGACATGTGCTTTATTACTGAAGGGTTGCTCAGTTGGTAGAGCATGACTCATGAGACACTTAAGGTTGTGGGTTTGAGTCCCATGTAGGGGGTTGGACTAGATGATCCTTGTGTTCCAGCTCTATGATTCAGTTAGCTCTGAGTTGTGGGTGACCTCTTTCATAAAATGTTATATTAAATACTGCATATGTACACCCCCCCACACACATTTTTATTGTCTTGTTATAATTGCAGTATAGTCTCTATGTGGAAGAGCTTGTTCTGAGTAAAAATGCATAATGTGCGAAATAAACCATAAGTGTGCACTCAGTTCTATGGTGCCACTAGTCTCTTGTTCTTTTAGTAGTTGCAAGAACTGAAGAACTGGACTGTCTGCAGCCTGTTATAGTCAGGGTATGTTGTATGTTAAATACACTTTTTAAAAAGTGTGCTTAACATTGCTGCTTTTATTTTGAAGGGAAAGCTGCTAATCAGCAGGTGTTACAGTGAAGGCAAGTGACTACAATATATAGCATTTTTCCTTTCCCTCCCTTTTGTCTGCTGCAGACCACTTAATAAACTTTAGTTCTATTAGTCAAGATATATACATAACTCATTCTTAAAATATTTTAATAGCCATAATTTGCATTTCTAATGTGATGGATGTGCCTGTTTTTGTTAGCAGGTTCTGAGAATCCCTTATGTGCCAAGCTGAGGGGTCTGTGTGTGGATTGGGCAGGGTGTTCCTCCACACAGTCTCTACTGCTTACCAATTGGGTGGCTTGATGCTGTGGATATGATGATGGCCATCACTCTGTAAAATCCTAGTTGGATGGGGGAGGAGTTTGGATTGCTCACTTGGTCATGCTTAGAGAAGATCAATTGAATCAAGGTGATTTAAGTTAGTCATGACTAACTTAAATCCCACTGGTTTCAATGGGTCTAGTCTACATATAACTTACAGTATAAAACTAGTCATATCTACTCAGAAGTACATCTTATTGAATTAAATGGGGTGTACTCCATTGGTAAGTGGAGTTAGGATTGTAGCCTAAGTCTGGACCTAATCCAATATATGTAAATTAGTTGGATTGCACCCAAAGATAACTATTTATTTGTTTAATTATAAGGGGAATGTTAACAGACAGCACCAGCAACATGTCAAAGTCATGGGGCCTAGACCAATACTTTGTTAATCTATTAGATAATCCAACCCTCATCAAAATGACCTGTATCTCTATTGTCATAAAAATTAAATCACAGTTATTTTCATGGTTTTACAATCTCTCAGCAGACCATCTGAATGGAGTGTAATGTTATGCCATCTCCAGCTGGAACTACATACAACAGCTTAGTTCTTTTAAAAAATACACTGAGTGGTATCCAACACTCATGTTCTGCTAGCACACATAACTCATTCTAGTGGGAAGGAACCTTGCCTTCCTCTCCTCCTGTCTGTGCCTTCAAAATTAGCTACAGAGGGTTGGGAGACCCTCCAAAGATTATTTGGGGAGAGTGTGGGGACAGAAGAGGAAACATAAGTGCTGCTGCACCAGCAGAACCTTGCTGATGATGCTTTGGATACAACCCATTCCTGTTAGACAGAATTGCGGAACTTATTGTGAAATGCAAACTGGCTAGGGTTCCTTGCATGACATATTCAAGATTACAATATGTTATCGCTGGTACTGTTTGCCTATAACAGGATATGCACCGGATGTCCAGCAGTATAAAGTGTTTGACAAGATTATAATCAGTATTGTAAACCCGCTGGAAGCACAAAAGTATACATATTCAGAAATTCATGTACTAAAACTTTAATTTTGTGGCTCTGTCTCACAAGTATGAAGTGTAACAGTGACAAATTTGAAAATATGTCAGGGAGCCATAATTCGTGGTCATTCCCATCTTCTACATGTTTACTCAGATGTATATTGCACTGTTGTGGGTGGCACTCACTTTTCATATTGGCTTCAAGTATCTAGTTATCCCCTCAACTCACACTTTTCTCTTTTTCAATTACATTACTCACCTGTATGCTCCCTCATACCACTCCAAACCACTTAATATTTCATACTATTTTCTATAACTCTAGACTCATTTCACCCTGGAAAAAACCAAGGCCTTTTTCCAAGGTGCATGACAAGAAACTAGATTAGTCCACCCCTAACTGTATTACATCCTTCTGGGCTCCAAGGTTATAGTTATACCTGCACGGAAGTTACATATTTGTTTTAGCATTTGACATTTTAAGAGAGTACTCAAAGTTTATATGATAGGTACACCAAATAATCCTGGGATAATTTCCTGATTTGTTAACTGGCAATATGCTAAAGTTCGCATTTGGATATAATGGGGAATTCTGACTTTGTGGTAAGCCTGAATTTTCATTCTGAAGCTAACATATGACAGCACGAACACTCTGCCCCCAACTAGCTCCTTGTGTCCTAGATGGTTTCATGAGGACTTCAACCGGGCCACAGAATATGCTTGATGAAATGTTGTTCTCATTCAAGCTGATTTAGCTTTTTCCTTTATCTCCATTGTGCTAAACGTTTAGTCTTGAGATTCAGCAGTCGTGTATTTCACTTGATGGAAAGGATTCGATACAATCTAAGCTAACCAAAGTTTATTCATAATATTTCAATAAAATACAGTATTGAAGAAGCCTTCTAGGATCGTGAAGAAGAAGGAATACATTAGCAACAAGTAAATGTTTAAAAACATAAAATATTAACTTTGTTACTGGTAAAAACACATTTGTTTCCAATTACTAAGAGACATTGTTACAGTTAACAAATCAAGTAGTTTTTCAAACAGCACATTTGTAATTGTTCTACAGATGGATATAGTTTACCAAAGAAGTAGGTTTTCTAATACAGTACAGTACCTGCCATGTAAATTGGCTGTCTATGGTTTGTTAAAGCAGCATTACTATAAGCAATCAGACTTGATCACATACATAAATGTACAGAGGGCCTCTGACAGTCGCAATAAGAACACTGGCATTCTAGAGCACTCATGGAGTTGACAAACCAGTTTGGTCAAAAATTGTATTAAACATTAACCTTCTAATATACTCCAAACAGATTAGTGTTTATGTATTACTTCACCCCACCCCACATTCATTTTTTTTCTTTTAAGGGCTTTGGGTGCATTACTGGGCAGATACGCAGAAGTATAGTATTTAAGCTCCTAGGTCTCAGTTTTTGCTTACCACAAAACAAACCGAAAACCCTTCACTATCTGGAATAGTAGCAGATGTGGTGCTGTGGTGGAGAGAGTAAGAATTCTGGGTTTAAAGCTAGTATGGCCCAGCAATGTGCATATTTGGAGCAGAGAAGGTGCAGCTCCTCTAGATTTGCCATTGTTCCTCAATGTAGCTTTTGTTCAGTGACAAGCACAAAGTGCAGCAGTGACTCCAAAACTCCCTTCTTCCCCACCCCTGGACTCCAGTCACTGGAAAGATGGCCACTGTGCAGTACATGCGGAATATGAGAGTCTTCCAGTGGTGTGCCGTCAGTGGACTAGAGGGACTAGGCTAGTCCCATAAATGTCCCCCTGGCAGCGGTGTCTCCTTCCAAACCTGGAAATCTTCTGTTTGACTTACGGAGGGAGATGCAATGCTCTGAGGGGTCCAAGGGCCCTTCTGCCACCTTCCCAAAGCCCACCCGGCTTTGGGAAGGAAGCAGGAGGTCTCCAGCATCTTGTCAGAGGCCTGGTGCCTCCTCACCAAAGCCTGTGTGACATTTCCCCTCCCCATCACCCTCGCAAGCTGGCACCTCTGGCTCTAACTATTCCCCTATGAAAAATTTCACTGCACACCACTGAGTCACACCTGAGCTGCTGACTGGTCTGAAGGGTCTGCTTTGCTTCTGTGTCGAATTCAGGAATTTGATTCTTCCTGTGGCAGCCCAAGTACTGGTCACAACACAATCAACTTTTGATCACCATTGCTCAGTGGCACAGCATCTGCCTTGCATGCAGAGGGTCCCAGGTTAAGTCCCTGGCATCTCCAGATATGGCTGGATAAGATTCCTGCCTAAAACCCTGGAGAACTGATGCAAGTCGGAGTGGACAGTACTGAGCTAGTTGGACCAATGGTTTGACACAATGCAAGGCAGCCTCTTAGTTTCCTAGAGTCAAATAAGATTTCACTTCCTGGATAGGAATATATTATACCAAGCTGTTATGTTGATGTCACTGCAGATGATGATGATGATGATGATGATGATTTTATTATTTATAACCCACCCATCTGGTTGGGTTGCCCCAGATAACTGAAGCCACTCAGATAACTGAAATTCAATTCATATCTTAATGCCTGACTTCCTGTAATTGAGTTACTCTAGACAAATTTCCACTAGGCTTTGTTCAATAAGTATACCATTGAATTATTGTGTGTGTGTTTTAAATACTTATTTTTTTATTTTCTCACTTCTCAATTGTGTTTTGTATGTGCTAAGAATGTCCAAGTTGAACAAATCACACATTTATGGCTTCTTGTAGCAAGGGCATCTTTTTATTTTCTAATGCATCTTCTTCCTTTTTTATATAAATGTAAAATACCGAAACCCTTTTAACAGAAAATTAATCCTACATTATTTAAAATAACAAAATAAAATGTACAATGAACTAGGTGCTGTAGCCGAAGAATTGGCTGGTTAGAATAAGAGCAGTTTTGTAGTGATGGAACTGCTCCAGCTTATTTATGTGTTAACTGATCTCTTTTTTCCCTTTTAAAGCAGATCTCTAAGTCATTGTGAATGTGTTTTGGTAGTGCCTAAACACTGGGGAACCTGTGGTCCTCCAGATGTTGTTGGGCTTATTATCATTTCTGACCACTGGCCACGATGATCGGAGTTGCAGTCCAACAAATCTGGAGGGCACAAAGTAAATGTCAAACAGGCCATAAATGCAACTTACTTTGCTATGAAAGTATTACTAATACTTGAAACATTTCAAATGAAAAAGAAGGAACTGCATGTGCCTTGATTGCTATCCTAATATGTTTTCCCCTTGAAGGAATGAATATATTCTTCACAATTCATTTACGAGTGATTGAAAATAAGAATTTTTTTTTTCAAATATTTAGAAAACAAGGGAGAAATTTATCATTTCTTCCCTGATTTCCTAAACACCTTTCAAGTTTCCTTCAGTTAAGAAAGAGACCTCTCCTTAGTTTACTTAAGATAAGCATCAGCTTTGTTTATTGGTACAGTGGAACTTCGAGTTGCGGACGTAATCCATCCCAGAGGCACATCCGCAACTCGAAGCGTTCACATCCAGAAGCGCAGCATCTGCGCGCGGCATGATTTAGCGCTTCTGCTCATGCGCAAATGGCAAAACCCAGAAGTAACCATTCCAGTACTTCTGGGTTGCTGCGGGACGCATCTTGAAAAGACATAACCTGAAGCGGACGCAACATGAGGTATGACTGTATATAGGCTGAGCCACATGCCAGTAAACTAATCCCTGTCCAACCACTTTTTAGAAGCAGTCAATGATTGATCATCTTTTTCCATTGGATATACCATCAACAGCTGCTATTTAAACAACTACAGGTTTGGGGGTAGATTTAGGCATAGAGAACCAGTCTTGTGGGTGCGCTGTCCACTGACCATATCCCAGGAAGCTTTAAGAATTTGTGCTGCTTGATCCACTCTGTCACTTGATGCTCAGCTGTAGCCCTTCCTGGAGAGAGAAGGCTTGGCAACTGTAATCCATGCTCTAGTAACTTCTCCTCTGAATAATTGCAGAGTGTTCTATATGGGGCTTCCCTTCAAGATGGCGTGGAATTCAGCTGCAAGGATACTCACAAGGTGTGATTGGGAGAGCTTGCGTAACACCTCTTCTGAGGGAACTTCACTGCCTCCCTGTCCACTTTTAGGCCCTAGTCAAGGTCTTGGTCTTTGAAATATAAAGCCCTAAGCAGCTGCGTTCCCATATGCCAGGCAGATCACCTCACCCCACACAAACCAAAATAGAAAAGGCATAGGGTCTCTGTTAGCAATTCAGCCACCCTCAGAGGTTTAAGAAGTGGCAGCATGTGGAAGAGCCTTCTTAGTAGTGGCTCCCAAGTTATAAAATTTCCCTTGATTGTGTGCCCCACACATACTTTGTACACATTTCTGTGGTGTGCCAAGATGCAACTTTTCACCCAGGCCGAAATGGGGATAGATGGATGTGTTTTTTCCCTTTTGCATCTGACACTGTATTTTATTTAATGTTTGTGTGTAATATTTTTGTTTTGTTTTTGTTTTTAGATAAGACTAATTTTTGGAAAGGGCTGGGAACCAATATAACAAAGAAAGAAATATTATTTTGAGGGAATATATCTACAATACTGTCACATATGAAGGAAAATAAATAGTTAACATTTAAAGTTTTAGGTTGGGTGGTGGTTTTTTTTTTTTTTTTTGCTAAACAACTGTACTTGCTATGTGTTAGATATAACCTACCGGTATATTTTAAATAGAAATGGGAGGAATGTTCCTTAATTTGGTGTCTAGACAGGGCAGATACACTTCCTTTTATGAAACTTGATTTCTTTAAAACTGGTTTAGAGTTGCTCAGGTATGCTGGATACAGAAGTGCTACAGTTACTTCAGTGTTTTCCTGGAGTGCTAAAGAATCTTGGTACTTTTTAAACAATGTGCTGTATAAAATCAATTAGCTTCTGCAGTATGGTGAGATGAAAGGTGTTATGCAAGTCGAAGGTGGATTTCTTGCTGGTTTGTGTATAATGTATGATATGTGTGTGTGTTAAATATTTTAGGAAACTCATGAGTCTGTACTAGCCAGGAATCGGAAGCCTGGCTGCTAGAAGGAAGACTACCAGGTTTTGAGGGTTTGATTATAAATATTGTTTGTTACCGAAGGGTGTCTTACAAACATACGGTAAAAGAAGGGAATAGTCATGTTTAATTCTTAGATTTGAGAATCTAGTGCTACAGATTGTGACCATTCTTTTTTGCTTGTGGAAGGAATACTTTATGTACTTCTTTTACTCTGTCTTGCTTTACCCTCTTCTCATATTTGTTCCATGCTTATTTTAAGGTTTCACTGTGATTGCTGTGACTCTGCACCAACTAATTTCGGTTTTGACTTTAGACACAAGGAATCTAAAAACAAGCATGAAAAATAGTTTCTCTTCTACTGCTCAAGTTGTGATTTATCCCTATGCAAATAATACAAATTTTACCAGAATTTCAGTGATACCTCATTATATGTATCAAATGAAAACAACTACTGTATTAGTAAAAATTATTTGTAAGTGTTGAAGACAGTTGGTCTATAAAATATTTTGTTCATATTATTCATATACCGTATTTACTTGAATCTAATGCTCGCCTTTTTTGGCTAAATTATGTTGCGAAAATTAAGGTGCACATTAGATTTGATGGCACACTTACATTTGTCAGTGAATACTTCTTGGGGGTTTCAAGGTTCTGAAAATTGAGGTGCACATTAGACTCTATGGTGAATTAGACTTGAGTAAATACAGTATTTGAATAGAAACTGTTAATGCTTTGTGGCAAGGCAACACATTAACTCATTACAGTTTTTGATGATAGGGTTCAAAATTGTGTCCTTTATTCTGAATCCAGAGCTGGTTTAGGTATGTATGTTTGTAGCCTATAAAGTCTGCAAACAATTTATCTCACAAGTCTCTATACCTACAATATGAGAAGGAAAGAACTTTTGTATTCCAGTTTGTTCATCAGTGAATTAGTTCTTAAATGCAGCTAATTGCTCTCATCTCAAAATCTAGACACCCCTGTTTTGGATTATGAGGTCAGAAATAGTTGTGCATATTCTATCAGAGGAGGACCAGATGCTTTTTAAAAGTACTTTACTTTTGGCTTCTCACTTCCAAACTAATTGAGGGAGAGCAAAGTTGCTGTCTGTTACTGGCTGACTAGCAACTATGGAAAAATGAAGGACACCTAGTAAAATGTTGTTAGGGTTGTAACTTAAAACAAAGTATGTGGTTTTGGGTGAAAAACATGGGGGGAACATATTTGCCTGTTTGCCTTTTTCAGTTTTGAATTCTATGTACTTCAGTGGTTGTTGCAAACTAATTCCCATCTATCCTGCTTTCCCCCTTTCCTATAAGGTTTCACTGAGACTCCAGGACTTTAGTGAGTTTGCTTCTGTGTTCATCACAAAACCTTAATATGTACTAAATGCTGACCTGTTGTATGATGCATAACATGGCATGTTGGAAGGAGTGGGAAACAGCAAATGTTTCTCTTGGCTTGATTATTTCTGAAAGATTTAATCAAGAGACCCAAAAGAAGCTCTTCCCCGGATTTAAAATATAGATGGAGAAAACACATCTTAATTGGTGAAGAAAATAAGTTATTAACTGCCCATCTATAGAGTTGTTGTGTCTGATTCAGAGGGTTTGCATATCTTTAGGTATTTACAAGCAAATGTTCTGCCAGGACAGACTTTTCTGATGAAGAAGGCCAGTCTCACTTCACTCCACGTAATTTCTGGAGACAGGAGTCATTTCAGCTGGTACCTGACATCTTCTATTTCTAGGTAGTTAGCAAATATTTTGAAGACTTCCACCAGGCTGTTTGATTTCCCAAAGGAGGAAGAAATCATGAGAATCACTCTCATTCTCATAATTCATTTGTAACTTCACTAAATATTGTCTGATCCAGACAAACAGTCCAGAAGGAACCACTTTGGATGGTATTGAAAGCCACTGAGCAAAAATATTGACAAATGAAAATAAGTATTAATCTATTATTAACCTCTTTCCAATGTGACAATTTTTTTTTTTACTAAGGTTATCAGAGTTATTTGCTGCTATTAACACTAGTTAAGAAGAAAAGAAAGGGGGGAGACGCTGGGTTACCCAATATTAGCCCACAGGTAATGAAATATCTTTTCATGAGGCTCAGTCAACCTTATTTCTATGTATTACTATAAAAGCAAGTTATTTTAAACTACTTTAACAATTGTATATGACTTCCCTATCAGTTAAGTCAAATTATCCAAGCAAAGATAAGGGTAAGAGGTATGGGCAATGGTTGACTTTATTGATGTTTAGAAGAATAAGACAAAGTCCAATTCTCAGTCTTCTGGAAGTGAATGTAACTTGTGTTATAAACCAATGAAATTTTAAATATTATTTTCTATAACCATTAATGGTTATAACCATTAATGGTTATAACCATTAATGGTTATAAATTTCTATAACCATTAATGGTTTTATTATATTTATTTATACATCATTTTTGCCCCTTGCCCTTCTTCCAGTAGGAGCACCTATAAGTCTAACAATGTAAAGAAAATACAAGTCAAACATCAATATAAATATCAATGTTTAGAAATATATCCTATACCATTTTTTAAAGCCTCATCAAACTGTTTCAAATCATCAGGAAGAACTATACCAGAACTAACCAACACTCAAATAAGAGGCAAATGCCTGGGTAAATAAAATGTTAACAAGGTACACTGTAAGAAAAGAGAACTTGTGTGGAATTTGCAATCTTCAGCAAAACCTTTAGTAGCTCAGAGGGGTGTGTCAGTCACTGACTCTTAAAGTTACTGAATAAAATTTGGAAAGTGTTAATAAATATAGGCTATTTTCATTGATATAAATTTATATCCATGTGACTCCCAAAGCCTCCAGGGTTGTTGATTGGTGTCATTTGTTGGTTGATTTTTCCTGTCATATTAATTATGTCAATATCAATTTATGTCATAACTGTCTAAGTGTGATTGCCATGCTGCACCTGAATATATGCCACACCTTTAAAATTTAAGGGGGGGAAAGACAATACCCAAATATAAGCCACTCCCTTAAAATTCCACAGGCACTCAAACCCGTTCTGTTTTACCGTATGTCTGTTTCAGCAGTGATATCATAAAAGCCATTTTTTTGTAAGGTCGCAAATTTAAGCCGTACTTTAACTATTCACAGTTGGAATTTTGGGAAAAAGTGAGGCTTATATTCAGGCCAATACGGTATGCACATGAAAGTTCATACCAATAACAAACTTAGTTGGTCTCTAAGGTGCTACTGGAAGGATTTTTTTGTTTTTGGTTCGACTACGGCAGAACAACACGACTACCTACCTGTATAATCATATTTATGTTTGTGTAACTTCTGTATGTTTTGTAGTAATTAAAAGCTAAAGTTGCTGATAAATCAAGTGTGGCTGGGAGGGTGAATTTGAAAACTTTTGCTTTTTTTAACCTGGGCTTGTTTTTTATCCAAATTTGGGGCTGATTGTTCAAAACAAGCCAACTTCAAATTACTGGTTATGAAGCTGGCTTGTTGAGGTTAACTATTGTTAAATGATGCTCCCTGGTTTGGTTAAAGCAACAAGCTGAGGTTAACTAACAGTGCAAGCAAATGCTTCAAACTTCATTTGGTTTGTGATAAGCAATTAAGAATGTACTGGAAAGTTACAGGGTCCTCTACTGAGCCACAGGGGAGGAAGAAAGGAGGCATGTGCAAGCTCAGGAGAAGGCTGGCCATTTTCAGGTAGTGCCTAACCATGGTTTAATGTTACATCCAACTATAGCTACCGTGCCAGTCTCCCAGTACTGTACATTGCAATCAACTCAAGTTGTCTGTTGCAAAACTGGGGTTGTAGCTAGACTGGCTACAAGGAACTGGATAATTAATGCCCTTCAAGAATTCCTGAAGCTCAGCATGCCACTGTACACTTGACTATGTTTTCTATGAAAGGGATATTGGAAGCCAAGTGAATATTTTCTGGATTTGGATTTAAGAGGGGATCCTGTTTGAATCCAAATGTGTTTTTCCCTTGGCAGAAGTGCTCTTCCTATCACAGAAGAGCTGTTTTCAACCTGTGCGTGGAAAAATGAGCGAAGTTCTGACTGGCACTGCAAAAAAATCACTGTTTTGTGAATTGATTTGAGCATCATCATTTTTCTAATTCTGGATCGCAGCTCCATTGTGGTGGTATTGCACTGAAAGAACTATTGTGCAAGAGTTTACACAACAGCACTAATGCAGCTTTCTTCTTCAGATTTGAACTATTATCTACCTTTCAGTCAGCCCCATAGCTTCCAACATAATAGGCCTCCATGTGATGCCCACATGTTTAAAATTATTTATTGTTTACAGGCTTTAGTGGAGATTAGGTCCTGTATTTAACTTGCCTAACACTGAACAAAAGACAAAAAAGTGACTGAAGGCTGGATTTCAATAATGCACTACAGTATTCTAAGAAATTACTTAATCATATAATGGTTATTTATATCATTGTTCTTAGAGACAGCCCTTCTAAATATCCTTTAACACTAAGCTTAATTGGAAGCAAGTTGTTTTTTTTTAAAATCAGGGCTTTACTTTAGTGTAATGCCCATTATCAATTTTTGCAGGCCTGTTGACCACTATAGGCGAAGGCATTCAATGTGTTCTCTTGAAAGCACTGGCAGCAGGAGAAAAATTTATATTTAGCTTTTTGAACTGTGTCCAGTCTTTTGGGGCATGGTATAATTCACATGCCCTTAAGAGAGAATTATTTTATGTTACATCTTGGATATGAGAGCTTATTTCTTTCAGAAATGAATCACTAATAATATTTCTGTTTAGATGGGCTGGGTATAGAAGGCCAAGAAGGAAGGTTTATGGTCAGATTTATCACGCAGATTGCGAGAGGTGGTAATATCCAGTGCTTACTGTGAAACACTTAGATTCACAATGTAGCTTTTGAAACAGTCCATCTGTAGTGTAACCAGTATCCTACAGCAGGTTTCCAGAAGCAAATGAAATGTTGCTTTATTACCACAGTATTGCTGAATTTTACTATGTGTGAATTCTGTAATGTCAAATTGCCACCTGGAAGGGTAGAGGTGAGATCCTGTTCAAGAATATATACTGAATACCTCTGCAGTGAAATAAACATGCCACCAGATGGCTCAAGAATATAGGTCGGAAAATGTTGGAAAGCTCCCTTTCCACTTTGTATTATCGTATCATTATTTAAATATTTGAACCATTATAGAAACTATTGTTTTGCACAATATGTTTCATTATACTACAGCATTTGAAAACAAGTTATTTTACATTTTCAGTTCATTTTTCCTGCACAACCTATAAGCCATAGGTGGCAGCAGCAGGTGGGTGGGTGGGACTAAATTAAAACCTATGCATAAAGATCTGTTGTGACTGGACTGAAATCTTGATGTGAATATGTAAGACAAAACATAAACTAAGCCCAGACTTCAAAACGATGGTGGTTATGGGTAGTCATGCAATGATACCCATTGGTTAACCTGAATAAACATCACAACTCTGCCTAAAATCCTTGATTTGATTTCTACCCTTGGCCTTGACCACATCAGATATTGGTAACCAGCTCATCAAAGCCATGCCTGAACAGAAATCATTCTACCAATGCTGTCCATTTGAGGACCAACTAATATGATTTCTAAATATGGCAGCTGTCTGGTTCCCATAATAACAGTTTGCAAAATGACCTCAAAATCACTCATTCTGGATTTCCTAACTTAATTTTTCACTTTGAGAGAGGAGGAAGACTTTGGAGGCAAAAAAAGGTTAAATTCCCACCACAAGTGGTTTTTTAAAAGCTTTCTTAGGAAAGCATTGAATATCTTTGAAATGTGAGATAAAAATGTCCAATGCTTTATGTTGCTGCAGATGAATAAAATAGTTGCTCTTTGCCCATGGACAAACCAGCCTGAACCCGAGGAGACACAAGGCATGGAAACCTGTTCCTTTGTTCTAGGATGGAAGACCTTTGTTCTAGAAGACCTTCTATTTATCTATTTCATTTATGTATTTAAAAAGTGCCAGCTCATTCAAAAAGAGCACGGTGGTTTACAATAGAACCATTATTATAAAATAATAAAATGCAGAACAAATGACCAACACTTTTAGCAGGCAGTGGCGTATCAGAACTTTGAGTGCCTGTCTGATTTCAGTGGGAACTTCCAGCTTTTACTCTGTTTTAGTTTCCAGTTGGTTTTAATGTATGTCCTTTTCTTGGTAAGTTGTTTGAGTTACTTTTCATAAAAGAAAGCAGTAAGTCAAATGAAAGGAATAGCAGTGTTCCAAAGCACTGGCACTTTAAGCATTAGTTTAGAAATGCATTAGTTTGAATGTTTTAAGTAGTTTTAAACTGTTTCTACTGATAATTTTATTGTATTACTGTATTCTTTTTGTAAACCACTTGGCTGTTCTTCACAGTCAGGTGGCATGTACGCTTTATGAAATAAATAAACTACTGTAATATGAAATAACGGGGGTGCAGTCAAGGTGGATGCTCCAGATGATTGCAGTAATCTGGTTGGTGTATACAGGAACAGGCAGTCCTTCAGGTAGGCTAGTTCTTGCTGTTTGGGGCATTACACACTAACAATAAAGCCATTAACTTGGCTTGATACTGTGTAGGCAGCCAGAGTTTTTAGCAAAGTTTGTAGCACATGTGTTACAAATAGCTTCATAAGCTACTTTATAGCTTGTACACACCACTTGTGGCAACATTTTCTTGAGAGGTGATTATATAAATACTACAGATAAATACATGGATTCTTTTTAGCAAAAACAACCTTACTTTCAAAGGGTAAGGTATACCTTTCTACCTGGTCTACAACAGTGTATTATTTGTGAATTTATACAGGTGGGGTGCACTGTTACTAACCAAAGCACATCAACCTGCTATATATTATTTTAGCTCTACTTCACCTAGTTGGTTCATGGGGCTAGGACTCGAGAAGTCATGGATTCAGATCCCTGTGCTACAAAGTATATTGAGCCACTCATTGTCTATCAGCCTAACCAGGGTTGTTGTGATGGTAAAAGAATATTGGGGTGGGGGGAACTATATATGTCACTATATATGGAGGAGGGATGGGATAGAAATCTAACTCATAAAATAGCTATTATTTGTATGAGTTGTGTGCCGTCGCTTGGGAAAGCGCACGAACAGCTGAAGTCTCTTTAATATTATCAAATGATTTAAGTACATTGCTTGACTTGAAGCATATGAATGGTTCTGGTGGTTTCCAAGATAGACATCTGCCAAAGTATGTTTCTAAGTTATTGGCTGCTTCAACTACTTTCCAGGTGTGTATGGAAAGTCATCGGTGCAACTGAATAGAAAAGTGTAGTTTGGTTTTGTCATCAGATATTAGAGGATTTACACTTCTCTGTGTCAGCATATGTGACAAGTCTTGTTGCTGTTTGGCTAGCTTGCAAGTCTGTGCGGATTATTCACATCCAGAGAACGGCAAAAAAAGGTTGCCTTGAAAATGTCTGTGGTCCTACTTACATTCTGATGTTTTTCCATTAATATCCTAAACTGGTGCTGTAGTTAACATTGGTCATAAGTGTAATTTTAAGCTTACCTTCTGGTTCATGGAAAGTTAATTTCCAGCTATTTCCAGACCTTTGTGATTGGTAAATATTTTTAACCACGGCATTCAGAAATTGTTTTTCTTGCTGCTAGATATTTCACACTACGATGCTACTTTTCTGTTGCTAAACAGCAAGAAAGGAGTCTTTCTAAGCAGGAACATAATTGAAGTAGTACACATTTTTCTCATTAACATAGACTTCTTAACATCACATATTAGCGTATTTTTTGTTCCATAAGATGCACCTAGTTTTTAGAGGAGGAAAGGGGGAAAGCCCTGTTTTTTTGAGGAACAGCTAAAAGTGGTGCAGCTTTTTTGCAAAGGGAAAAACCCTGCTTTTTTGAGGATCAGCTCAAAGTGGTACAGCTTCTTTTTCAAAGAGGAAACCCCCGTTTTTATGGGGTTCAACTCACAGTTCTGCAGTTTCTAGTCCTACAGCCATTTCTACAGTTTCCAGACAGGTAATCTAATCAGTCAGTCACATGTCGCTGGGGAAACAAACAGCCTCCCTCTGCATTCAACAATGGAGGCCTGGGCAAGGGGGTGGGGCTGGAAAGGGAGCCTTATCTCTCTCCCCATCACTTGCTGAACAGCTGTTCAGTGGCTTCCTTTCAACACCCCCTTCTCTCTTTGTAAAAAAAAAGAGCACTATCTGCTTTTGGCCCCTAGGCAATTCAGTTCCAGGGACCATACATTCGCTACATAAGACGCACAGACATTTCCCCTTCCTTTTTAGGAGGAAAAAAGTGTGTCTTATGGAGTGAAAAATATGGTACATTCAGCTGGGAGATGTGGCTCCTATTGTATATATCTTAGATGAAATGTGCCTTTAAAATGCCTTTTGGCATTTTAAATGTCATGGACCTAGAATTCTGATCTTAACATTGATCAAACTTTCATGATAAATTAATCTGTAATTATAATACAGAATGTGTTAACCTGTTAATATTTTAAAGTAAGGTTGTGAACAAGGATATTAAGGCATATCACCAATTACGAGCATTCTAGTATACCTAGCAGATGCAATTTAAAATAGTTCTAATATTTGACAGTGTTCCAAAACTTCATACAATGTTGTGTGGAGTAAATGAATTCCTTGTACAATTCCGTTGAGAGATGATGATGCCTTCCAACATATTTTGATTGCTTTACCCTGCTAAGTAAACTGGATAGACTCACAGCCTGTGAATTGTTTGCCATTTGAACAATTTATTTTCTGTTCTTTGAGAATGCTGAAACTACATACCTCCTGTAACTGCTTTGTGTCTGAAGAGGTTCACTGATAAAATTTATTAATGGAATTCCAGACAGTGAGCAAGTGGATAGGAGAGCAAGAGGTTGGACTTGTAAAACAATTTATTACCAAGCAAAGGGTGGTCTTCTGTCAAGGGTAAGGAAAGCTAACTTGTTAAACCACATAACTGAGTAACTGGGGATCTGAAACCCTATAGATTAAACAGAGAGGCTATGTCAGTATAAAAGCCAGAGAACAACACAGTTAAGCAGGGCAATACATGTCAGTAGCTGTTCACTCCAAGCCCTAGTCACTAGTGCATTAGAATTGGTTGTTCCTCAGTTTTGTGATCTGCTAATATTTTACAGCTTTTCAGGTCTGTATCCTAAGTGCCTAGTCAGGGATCTGAAGAGCCCTTCAGGTACTCATAGGGGCTTTTGCATGTGCTCCAGGTTTCCACATTAATTCCCTGACTGCATCATCATCATCTCATGCTGTATGCCAGTGGTTTCCCAACAACTCTTAAGTTTGTGGACAAGCAATTGGAAAGCATAGGCCCAGCAGTGGGAAACATTCAGCTTGCAGGCTTAATTAGACCTGCCAAGTCTCTCCATTTGGCCCATGAGGCTGTTTAGCGCAAGCCACCCTTACGTTTCCTATAGCTGATCTTGTATATGATAGCTGGGCCAAAAGGGGGGTTGAAAAATCAACTGATCTGCAGTGATTGCAAAGTGCTGTGCTTTTTCCCTTGTAGTTTGATTTCATCCCACACAGGCAAAATGGCACCAGGTGATGTATAGGTGGGCATGCTTGCCTGTCTGTCAAACATGGCCCCGGTGTAGGTGGTCTGTGGTCGAGAGGAGTCTCAGCCACCTTGCTACATGCATATAAGTTGCATACATACGGTAATTCAGGTTCTATAGCACAGCCTCTCCAATTCATGCTTGTCATCAGAGTCTGTAAAGCTCAGAGTTGTTGTATTAAACTAGTTTTATTTACCATATATAGCATCATAGAGTTGAAAGGGACCCTGAGGGTCATTTGTCCAGTCCCCTGCAATGAAACTAAAATAACTAAACTAAACTAAACTAAAGCATCCATAACAGATGACCATCCAACTTCTGTTTAATAACCTCCAAAGAAGGAGAGTCCATCACCTTCCGAGGGAGTCTGCTCCATTGTTGAACAGTTCTTACTGTCAGGAAGCTCTTCCTGATGTTTAGAACGGAACCTACTTTCTTGTAACTTGAACCCATTGGTTCAGGTCCTATCCTCCAGAGCAGGAGAAAACAAGCTTGCTCCATTTTCCACGTGGCAGTCCTTCATATTTAAAGATGACTATCATACCACCCCTCAGTCTCCTCATTCCCAGGCTAAACATACCCAACTCCCTTAACTGTTCCTCATCAGGCTTAGTTTCTTGATCATCTTGGTTGCCCTCCTCTGCACACATTCCAGCTTATCAATATTGTTCTTAAATCATGGCTTCCAGAACTGGACACAGTACTTCAGGTGTGGTCTGACCAAGGCAGAATACAGTGGTACTATTACTTCCCTTGATCTGGACACTAGACTTCTGAAGATGCAGCCTAGAATAGCATCACCCTTTTTTTTTGCTGCTGCATCACACTGATGACTCATGTTAAGCTTGTGGTCTTTATGACTCCTAGATCCTTTTTACTGTTGGTCAACCAGGTGTCCATCAACTTATATTTGTTCAGTTGGTTATTCCTGCCTAAGTGTAGAAGCTGACATTTGTTCCTTTTGAAATTCATTTTGTTAATTTGGGCCCAGTTCTCCAATCTGTGAAGGTCATATTTAATCCCATTTCTGTCTTCTGCAGCATTAGCTACCTCCTAGTTTGGTGGCGTCTGCAAATTTGATTAGCACCCCTTCAATTCCTTTATCCAAGTCATTTATAAAGACATTGAACAACAAGGGGCCCAGGTACCCCACTTGTCACTTTTTTCCAGGATGCTGAGGAACCATTTGTGAGCACTCTTTGGTGAGTCAACCAACTTTATGAGACAGACAGGCAGACATTTCTGTTGCATCCTTTTAGTCCCTGTGTAGTAGTCAGGGTAGCTTACAATTCTTAGCAGCGTAAACTTAAAACTCTCAAAAACTTGCTGAAACCAAAGGATTTTAAAAAGGTAAAGGACCCCGACAGTTAAGTCCAGTCGTGGACTCTGGGGTTGCGGCGCTCATCTCACTTTACTGACCAAGGGAGCCAACGTTTATCCGCAGTTTTTCCGGGTCATGTGGCTAGCATGACTAAGCCACTTCTGACAAAACCAGACCAGCGCACGGAAACACTGTTTACCTTCCTGCTGGAGTGGTACCTATTTATCTACTTGCACTTTGATGTGCTTTCGAACTGCTAGTTTGGCGGGAGCAGGGACTGAGCAACGGGAGCTCACCCCGTCACGGGGATTCGAACTGTGACCTTCCGATCGGCAAGCCCTAGGCCAAAACCCATTGCCAAAAGGCCAACAAGGGTGAGGCAAGGTGAACATCCCTAGAGTGGAAGTGCCACAGTCTAAGAGCTGAGAAGGATCTGCCTCAGGTAATTGTTTACCGTTGCTCAATATAATATGCAGCAGGACCTTGAAGCAGAGCCTTTTTATATATGGGTAAGTTCACAGTAGGGACCTTGATATATCCTGAACCCAAACCTTTCAGGGCAGGGCTAGCCAATGTGATGCCCTCCAGATACTGCAGTACAGTTCCCATCATCCTTGATGATTGGCCATGTCGGCCAGGCCTAATTAGTAATTAGTAGCCATACAGCATCTGGAAGGCAACCAGTTGGCTCAACCCAGGAGGTTTTTTCATCCGGAGCTCACTGGGACTCAGTTCTGACACCTTTCAGGTGGGCGCCATTGCCATTCCAAGAGAATGAGGGAGGTGCTCATGGTGAGTTCCGGCACCTCTTTTTCTAGAAAAATATCACTGGCTAAACCTAATTTGGGGTTTTTAGAGATCAAAACCAACAGAGTTCAGTAGCACTGAGAGAGACTTTTCCCTCACAAGAATTTATTTTGTTTTGTAGCTGTTAGGTTCACAGGTGTATTGAATGTCAAACCCATTCTCTGAAAACTGAGGAAATAAGACATTTCCTTTTAAAAACTGAGGGAGTAATAGGTGAAATGTCTCCAAAATGAATTCTAGACTGCTGATTGAGTTTGCTAACACAGGACATCCCCCTACCCTTTAATTACTTTAAGCCAGAAGAGGAAACCCAGCTTTCCTTTTAGTGCCATTCCAATAGACACATTAAATAGTTTCCACAAATACAGTTCAGCCCTTTAAATAATCTTACATCTTTGTTTAAAATAGAATAGTATGTCCACTAATGTATCGGAGATCCTGCCTTTGAGTCTAAACAATTGTTTATGCATCTGTAGAAGTAATTGCCTTGTGTAGAAGTAATTACTAGTGTGAGAGATTTGCACAATATATATCCAAATTAAAATTTTAATCAAATTTATCATTGTATTCCCTAATCAAGCTGATAATGTGTTTTAATATAAAGCAGCTTAATTTTTTAAGTACATTTAAATTAACTTTCATATTGTTTCCATCTTGGATTGAGAAGGTGTTATTTTGTTGCAGAAACAGAGGTGTCGCATGAACTTGAAGCCAATTTTTTTTCCTGAGGGACACATCAATAAACGAGTACTGCCTTGGTAGGTGTAATAAGACATATTCCAGGTCATGAGCTACCACTGGTGAAGAAAAGCAGTATAAAACCACACAAACACAGCACTTTTATATGTTTTCTTTCTATATTAGGGAGATGTTGACATGTGTAAATGAGGTCATATAATGAATATGAATCCTCATCTTTATCAAGTAACTAATTTTGCATTGGAATTGTAAAACATGGCAGAATGTGCATGTGACTCTTGTGATAGTACTTCAGAAGTCTTTAAAAAAAATTAAATATTGAACATTACCTTTATACATATTTTCTAAGATCTCATGTATAAATTACCAGACTATTGTGAGAGCCATTCCACTGATTCCCAGACTGCTCCTGTATCAACATCTGCTGGATGTTATGTGAGTTAGGCCACTGGGGTTCAGACTCTAGGCTGTTTCCAGTGAAATAAAGATATAAAAAATTAATGAATAACCATAATAAAATTGACAACAGGTTTACTCAGCGGCCATCGGCCTTTCAGAAGAGGGAATTGGTTTTTGCTTCACGCTAATGTTACCAACTTTATATTATTGTTACCTACATGAAGAAGGACTTCGCTTTGTTCATACTAAATCCACCACGACCAACTGGCAATAGCATTTCGGATGTCCTACTTCACAGATATTTATGAGTGATATTCAATTAGGTTTCACTCCAAAGTAAATCCATTACTTTCAATGACTGTACTCTGAGTAAAAAGGAATTGAATACAGTGTGACTGCAACTTCTGTAAGGGAGAAGTTGCATGGGAGTTGCGCATGTAAAGGCAAAGTTGTGCAAAGTCAGAATGACCTCTTGAACTGCCCCCTGAGATCTGGCGAGATTGTTGTTGTCCGAGATCTCCCATGAGTCTCCAGAGTTCAGTAAGCAAGGCAGAGGGTGTAAAAAGCTCTTTTTGTACAGGGTTTTCCCTTTGTGGATAGCCCTGGGAGCTATGCAGAGCCCAGTAAGTAAGGTTTTCTATTTTTTTGCGATCCACATAAAGATGTGATTGTTTAAGTAATACCAGCATAAGTTGTGATCCCACTGTCCCACCCTGTATTTTGCTATCATTCTAGTGACATTACTCATAGTAATTATTTATGATATTAGAATAGGTTCCCCTTTATGATGCAGTAGCGTTACAATATCCATTTACTAAGATAATTAGTAAATCTGAGAAAAATAAATAGGTGAGCAAGACAATGACAAAACAAAGGATCTAATGCCTCAATAAGTATAATTTGGTTGAAAGTAACCAGCAACTGATATCCTCAAGTAGAGCAACCTTAATTTGTTTTAAGAATGCACATGAGTTTACTAGAAATTACATTTTAAAATAATTTATATTTTCAATCTTCACCGTTACGAAATATAAATGTCACAATCCATTTTGGCTATGGCTGCAAGATAACCTCAGTGAACACATACAATATTTGGTATACATAGGGGTATAGTTTAAAACATTCCCAGAATAGTTCTTTTCAAAACCATAACTTATAGGCTGCATTGAGCTATGAACTACTACTGCTTCACATTTTTTCTTGTCAATGGTATTCTAGGTGCTGGAAAAACAAAGGAGCTATTTAAAAGCTTTTTCACTGTGGAACCATTAACATTGATAGAAGTCACATATTTTTTAATGAACGGTGTGCTATAGTACTTGGTATTTTATTTTCACAGCCTGATTGTGACTGCATTTGACTTGCGTGTGGGACACTAAGCACATTTGGCTGACTTTTATCTTTTTATATACAATTTAATTTATTCAAGTAACTATTTTTGTAGGGGTTTAGTTCTTTTGATTTGTGTGTGTGTGTGTGTGTGTGAGTGGTTTCTTAAAAACACCAACCTGTCTTGTACTCCACCAACTATTCAAACACTAAATGATCCACTGTTGAAAGAGTAAATAATTTAAGCCAAAGAACAATGTCACCGTCTTACTCATTCAACCTTACAAATCCCCTAAACAAAACAAATTGCAAACTAGCTCAGAAAGAAACATTTGGGTTTTTCTTTGGTTTTTCTTTTTAAAAAAAGGTTTTATTTAAACAAGACAGACCAAAGGAAAAAGATCATCCTGGTACAACACAGTGCAATACAGAGTGGCTGGATGGCATATAGTTGATGGCAAAAAGTGCTCTTAAGTAAGTCAATCAGGTAAAACAAACTTGTATTTTGTGGCAACCTGTTGCGGAAAGTAGTGTTATGGTAATGTGGGAGGGAAGATTCTGTTATGTGATGCTGTCTGCTGATTCTTGCATTATTTTTCCAGTTGGTGTTTGCTAGGATATTAGAGAAGTGTGTGGAGGGGATGGGAAACTTATGGGAGAGGAAACAAAATTAAAAAATTAAAAAAAAATTCTTCCAGTAGCACCCTAGAGACCAACTAAGTTTGTTATTGGTATGAGCTTTCGTGTGCATGCACACTTCTTCAGATATGGGAGAGGGTAACTGAAAGAAGAAGAACATGTTATGAAACTGTGGCACCCTGCATTTTCTTCCTTGGTATTCTGTTGAAGTAGTTCTCCTCAATCTTTGAACTGATGGAAAAACTTCTGATCACCCTAGCCATACATACACTGTTGCCACCTGTCCTTCACCTTTCGGGCCTCCTTCCCAGCCTCCCAGCTAACAGTTTAAGAAAGCCGCAAGGGAATCAATTTGCATACCCCAAGAAATGCAATCAGACCACCAGCAGCAGCAGCTGGTACTTCCAGAAGGCTTGGGAAGAGACTTGCCGTCACTGCCCTTCCTGACATGTGCTTTTTGCTGCTGTCAGCCTCCTCTGGAGTAAGGCTAAAGGAGCCAGCTGTATGTCATCTAGCCTGGTGAGAAGACCCCTCCCCTCTGAACTGCTTTAAGCCAGGCTCCTAGGAGTATAGCAAGACTAGTACCAGAAACACGGTAGTCAGTTAATATATTTGCTATGTATATATTGGCCAAACTGTGGGAGGCAGTGAAAGATAGGCGTGCCTGGCGTGCTCTGGTCCATGGGGTCACAAAGAGTCGGACACGACTGAACGACTGAACAACAACATATTTGCTTAGGCTCAGATTGCTGCTGCTGCTGTTGTTTTTGTAATATAGAGTTTATTCTGTGTTTGCCAAATTGTTGGTTTTTGTCATTTTTTAATTTGCTTACGTGTTTTGTATTCTGTTTCTTTTATTTCCAGTGCTTTGTATTTTGATGTGTTGCTTGTTTGCTGTAAGCTGCTTTGGGCACAGCTCATTGTGGAAAAGCAGCAAATCAATCAGTCAGTCAGTCAGTCAGTCAGCCAGGAAGGTTGGCTAGGATGCCCAAGGGGTTGGGGAGCAATATGTTAATACAAAGCAAGGTTCCTGTTGCTTTTGTCCATCTCTGGTTTGCCTCCTTTGAGTAACTGGCCACAAAGGAGTAGATCAAGCCTTGATGTTGGGGGAAAGAGGTTGCTTTCTTTCCCAGAAACAGCCTAGTAGAACCCTCCAGCTTCTGCAGAAATCACAAGGGAAAGATCATGCTTTTAGTACCACACAATGAAAACACAGATATAAGCTCCACACTAAAATGTTAGGGGAAATTTGCACTGAAATACTGGTGAGTTTTCATGAGGATTTTTTTTTTAAAAAAAAAAATCACAAATCACTTCAAAACGTGGAAAACTGAATTTAAGGTTGAAAAAATTAAAAGCTGAGAGAACCAAAATTGACTAATGCTTCTGATTTGCTTTAGGCTTTCTAACCCAAAAGCTAACTATAGTGATTAAAATCAGCATTATTCTGTCTCTGGGTATCCAAACCAATTGGATTTAAAAACCAAAAAAAAAACGAAAACATATTTACTAAGTGTAGTTGAGTTTCTGTACAAATGCCTTACACCAGAATCCTATGCATGTCTACTCAAAAGTAAGCCCTAGTGAGTTCAATGGGGCTTGCTTCCCGGTATAGGATTACAGTTTCGGATTGTGTGAATGATCTTTTAAAGGTGTGATTCTACACACACACATCTGAGCAGGCATGCATGAGATTGTATTGTAAATGTACCGGTACGTTATAATATTGTTACGTTAGTATCTCTCTTGATTTTCAGTTGAACGTCTGAAAGTCTAAAAAAAAGGTAAATTGTAAACGTGGACTGACAGTTTAATCAGCCTTCTGAGTGTGATGTTCATTGACCACTACCTCACTGAAAGAAAAGAGGGAAGTGGGACAAGTGGATTATGATAATGTATCTTGAAGTAAGCCTTTTGCTAGCGTGCATTGTGTGAGATTACTGGACAGCCAAATTAGCAGTACTATGCTGGAATCAGAGAGCAGTAGCTTCTGGCGGTGGCTTGTTTCCCATTCATTGTCATGTCATGTTCTATCACTTGATAGACCTGGAAAGGAAATACAAAGGAAGTGAATGCCACTGCTAGTTCGAAATGTTCCAGTGCGGCTGGAAAGTTTGAGAAACGGCCCTAGTGAGAAGAACAAGACCTTATTGACAGGGTTCAGTTGTACTTGGATCTGTTTCTCATCAGCATTACAAATAATCAGGATCCTCCGCTCTTCGTTTGGGATTTTACTTCATCTCTGGATTTTAATGTGTTAAGCAACCAAGGCAACCAACAGCATTTTGTTTCTTTCTTTTTTAATTGAGTGAATGGTAACGTATTTATATTTTCCCCTGCCTTTTCTCTGACTTCATGGTAGTCCTGGTTTGTTATTGTCAAACTAAACCAGGGTTGTAATCGGATTTTGCCTGATTCAAAGTATCCCCACATGTAGCAGAGTAAATGTTTATACACCAATACTTTTGTTTTCTCTCTCCATGTTAGTTTACAGAAAACAGTATTTGTGTCAAGAGTCTTAAGAATAGTTGAGAAGATTGGAAATCACATATGTGGGCCTTCCCCTGTCACTCAGCATGGATTTATGCATTGCCTCATCAGGGTTGCAGTGAATGTTCAATGGGCACTGTTTTATAGCAAGGAGGAATAGAATCATAGAATCGTAGAATTGTAGAGTTGGAAGGGACCAAGTAACCAGAAGCCCTCTCGAAGTTGCTGAACTACATCTCTCACCATCTCTGACCATTGGCATGCTGGCTTGTGCTGATGGGAGTTGGAACATAACAACTGGAGGATAAGGTTTCTCCACCCCCACTTCAGCACCTTATAACGCATTCAGGTTCCAAGTGAACACAGTGACTTAGGGAACCACTTTTGCCTCCACCCTTTGCTTGTGTGGATTTTGTTCCCCTCGAAGATAGCGTCCTGAAAGTTTTAAGAAATAGGTGGATATATCCCATGGAAACCTGATGGTACTTTGACACATTCAGTGTTATTTCATTGTTTCCTTCTGGTTTCTATCTGTGAAAAATGAAAAATACAGTGGTGCCTCGCAAGACGGAAATAATTCGTTCTGCGAGTGCTGTCGTATAGCGAATTTTTCGTCTTGCGAAGCACCAACGGGGGAATAGCGGTTTGATGGGGGGGGGGGGAATCGGAAATTTTTTGTCTTGTGAGGCAAGCCCATAGGCAAATTCGTCTTGTGAGACAGCCTTTCGCTAGCGAATGCCTTTCATCTAGCGAGTTTTTCGTCTAGCGAGGTACCACTGTAGTTGGAAGGAGGGATAAATTATACCCTTCAGTGACTTCACTCCCATTGCGAACTAATTGACAGTTAATGTTTTAATATTACCTCTATCTCCCCCCCCTTCTTCCCTCCCTCTCAATATTTGCTTGGCAAGCTGTCAGTTGGCCTCCATAATCACAACCTGTTGGCTTATATTTCTAGCTGTAAGAACATTCACACAGCCCCTGGTACGCAGGATAGCCATTTGTGCTTTTGGAGTTTGTTTCCCAGCACTAGTTGGTATTCCTCTCTCCTTTTGTAATTTCCCTCCTTATAAGTGCAGGAGGGGAAATCCCAGGCTGCACTAAAAAAAAAAGTGTGATCATGTGAATGTGTGATCCATGTCTTATAAGTTTATAAAACAAGTATACTCCTATGAAATGTGATATAAACTGACCCTATGGCCTTGGAATTTTTTTCAACAGACAGTTAAAAGCAATATGACAGTAAACGGACAAAGAGTACAAACGAGTTCTGTTGTAATGCACATTTGAAAAAAACAGTGGAGGGGGAAAAGGAGAATTTAAAATATGAAACAGAAAAGAATGATTTATGAGTTGACATGTTAAGTTGCTCTTCTTGGTGTATGCTATGCCAAGGATTTATATGCAAATACTTGTATTTAACTGGACATTAAATATATGCTGTTAGTCACCAGTTCAGTATTGATTTACAAAGGTCTTAGGGAGCTTATAACCACCATATACAGATGCAATGCTTCTAACATTTCCATAACGTTTTCCTATCTTTATTCTTTTCAGGATGGCTCATACTTGGCAGAGTTCCTGCTGGAAAAGGGCTATGAGGTGAGTGACTAGTCTTGGTGACTGACTGCAGACTCATGGAATAATTTGGAAAGGGCTTCCTTGCTGCTGTCCCTCTCTGCATATGTTTTCCACTCAGCCTTAGATAACAAATCAAAAGTTTAGAGAAGAATGTGCAACATGGTCTGTAATCATGCCAGCTTATTGTATTATTTATCAAAGACTGTCCAATGGTGGAATCCCTTTAGTCCTCAGGGTATAGCTGTTTTTTGCACACTTCCTCTTGTTCAGATAAACAGCAGTCTGTGCAAGGTAAGGCTGCTGAACATTAGTGAGCATGTTGTGATGCAATGTATAAAATTTAAAAGGGGGGGGAAAGCCTGGAATAGCTACCTTTTTTGCGGGGAAAATGGATTTCATGCTCAATCCCCCCCCCCTTTCTGCAGAAAACAACCTGCAGAACCAACTCTGAAAGAAGTTGTTTACTCTTGTTTATGTTCTTCAGAGTTGGACTGTAGTAAGTTGAGCTCCATTTGCACAGTCCCGTAATGTTAGAACTTTTGCAGAGCTGCCTTCTTTTGAGGAACAGGGTAGAACTGTGATGTTGCATAGCACTTCTGTGGGAAACATTTGCAGCTTGCAAGACTAGACATACCATTTTTGAAAAGCTCACGTGACTCATTAATGCAGGCAAAACCATGCTGTACTCTGTTCCTGAAAGGTCCACCTGGACCATTTGTCAGATTGTATTCCTCTCATCATTCACAAGTGCCTTTCTTGAAGTGCCTCTAGTTTTTCTCTACTGCTGTGACTTTCCTATACTCCACTTTCCCTAGTCATTTTCATGTTTTCCCTAGTGAGCCACCCTTCTTCTTTGTACTGTATCTAGAACAAAAATAAAAATTGTGTATTAGTGCTGGGGGCTGAAGTTTAAATACATATTTTCTATATCATCTACACTCTCATAAGCTGGTCTTAAAAATTCTGATTCTCAAATTTTAGCATTCTTTTCTCTAACAGGCTTAATATTCTATCCAACTGTAATTTAGACTAATCTACATTTTTATTCACAATGCTTTCTAAAATATCACTGTCTGCAATTTTGTTTTGCCCCATATCTTTCTGGTTAGATTCACCAGAAATTGGGAAGCTGGGTATAAGATGAGGAAGGGGGGGAAGGGTATGCTTGAGCTCACTGTGTGTTCCTGTTCCATGGTTTGTTGTAGCAGGAATGTTATGTTGTGAGGGTTGTGTGTGTGGCTGGTTTGAAAATATGAAACATAAATGCACTATATTTTATACTTGTTGCTATAGTATGACGTCTGATATTTTGATTATGAGACTGGTTTAACAAGAAGAAATAATGCAAAATGCTACACTAATCCCATCTGAATTTAATGCTGTGGTATTTGGGTTTGGTTTGACAAAATAACTGCAAAATTATGTCCTCTCACTGTCCTGAGCTGTGATCTTTCTAGTTGTCATCCTAGTATAACAGTTCCTTTGTTCTTTTTAAGGACATTACAGTTGTTACGACCAATAGGGGGGGAAAACTTCTCATTTTCTATATTACCTCTAAAAATATTCACTATGTATTTTATTACAGGTGCATGGAATTGTTCGTAGATCTAGCTCTTTTAATACAGGACGGATTGAACATCTTTACAAGAACCCACAGGCTCACACAGAAGGAAGTAAGACTTTGCTTATTGGTGGGATGGAGTGTAAGAGGGAGAAATGGGCGTATTTTTGTTTGTATCAGCAATGTTGTCTGGCTGGAAAGTTGTACAAGATGGTATCAGTGTGGAAAGTTAGCCATGGTGACTGATGTGTAAACATTTTCTAGTGAGGCTTGGAATTTTTATTTTTTTAAAAATATAATTGGTTTGGGTTGTGAGCCACATTTTGACCCTGTTGCATAAAAGGACTTTCAAGGACAGCAAGGTTGTTTAACTGAATTTTCTTAACAGTATCTTGCATGGTAATTTTCATGCTTGGCTGAGGACAAGTTCAGATGTTCTTCTCATGCAAATGAAGCTGTCTGTCTTCATGTGATCCCAGACCCTGGCCAGTAGAAACGTCTCAGTCACCTCAACAAAACAGGCTGCAGACAAATATAGTTGCTGAAACTAGCCATACAGTTAAGGAATAAGTATGTTTTAATTCAGCCTTTAACTTTCAAAGGCTGATTTAAAACATTGTATTTATTCTTTATCTGAGTTACCCATATGCATGGTCACATATACAAATTGTTATGTGAGTCAGTTGGTTTATAACAAGCAAAAATAGTGGTTTCACAAGTACTGATTTTCATGTTTTTTAAAAGGTATGGTAAGCTTTCTTTTTTCTTTTTAAATAATCGTAAGATTTTTTGAACATCTGATATGGCATGTGTATGTATGTAAGAAATCTGTATTTCTTTTGAGTAGTTTTTTTTTGTCAAACAGCTGGCCAGTAGAAAATCTATTACTTTTATCTAATATGGCTTTTAAAGTACATTTATTATAGCTTGTAAGTTTACTACGTACAAGCGATGGATTAAATGGCAACATTCATGTTCAATTTTGTTTATGTGAGGAGTTACCTGAAGACAGACCATATAACTTGTGTGACCAAGAAAATAATGCTTGAACTAGACTTCAGTCAGCTGTGAAGATCATTGTGCAAGATCTTATTGGAAAGAAGGGATCTATTGCTTTCATGACTACAACTTAAAATACTTGCTAAACTGTGCCTCTCTCTTTTTTAAAACATCAGTGGAATCTGGTTATAATAAAAATATGTTTAAATAACGAATTAAGTTTATTGGGACTCTGCACATTAAATACCATACTGTATTAATGTGTGCATCAAATCTCTGTTATCCTAACTATGTTCTTTTGTCTTCTGAAGACATGAAGTTACATTATGGCGATCTCACAGATAGTACTTGCCTAGTGAAGATAATTAATCAAGTGAAACCCACTGAAATTTACAATCTTGGAGCTCAGAGCCATGTCAAAGTAAGTAGCATGCATCAGCTAGGGTTTTTCTAATCGTGGCAAACAAGCGGAGACTTTGTGATAAGTTAGCAACTTGTGTACTTTGAAATTTGTCTCTCCTTTCTGTAATCATCCTTTTTCTCACAAAGTCTTCCAGCGGTTTTCAGAACTATACACCTGTTAAATAAACCATCACATTCCCAATATTCTGTTCTTGCTCCAGCTTCACTGCCACCACTTTTCTTTCTGCACATGTCCTCACACTTTTCTCCTCTGCTCCCAATATGTGGGAATGTGTCCGTGTTCAGACGTGGAGATGCATGCGCTGCACATGTTTAAATCATGTCTTTTTCTTAAATGCGTTTTTACATTATCACAAGACAGCCTGGCTCACATGGTGAGTTGATGATTGCAATGCTCATCTTGCTTGCATTTCTTCTCTGCCCTCTCTCCAAGTGTATCAAGGCTATGTAGAACGTCAGCAAATTTCACCAGTTGTGTTCTCTTCTGTTGTGCCTGCACACGGCCATCATCTGCTGTTGTTCATCCTCTAACACGTGTGCATAGCACATCAACTTTCCTTGAGGTTCGGGGTTGTTGTTTTTTGGCCTTTTCATTAACTGAGAGGGGCTATAAATAAGCAAACCAAGAATTTTGCAAATCTCCTGAGTTTTTACCATTACAGTGGAACCTCTACTTACCACCACAATCTGATCCGGCGGCCCGTCCATTAGGCGAAACGGGTTGCTGGTAGAAGCACCATTGTGCACATGTGTAGACAGCGGAAGCCGCTTCTGCGCGTGCACAAATGGCAGAAGCCGCTTCTGCACATGCGCAAATCACAGCAAAAACGGTATTTACTTCTGGGTTTGCCACGGTCGCGACTTGGATTGGGCCCAAGTAGAGGCAGTCGTAAGTAGAGGTTCTACTGTAGTAGGTTCAGTTCAGCACTCCCTGCTCCCTCACAGGCATGGAGCCATTTTATTATTTATAGAACAATTACAAAATCTGGTTAATTTTGGCAACAAGCTATATGGGTCAAGTTATTGCCCATTTTAGCTTTGTGTAGGTATCTCAGGATGCCTGGAAGGAGATATCCCCAAACCTTATTATTTTAAGTTATTGAATGATGATGTTATGTTTTAGGTTGAATTATATACACTGTTGGTTGCTAGTGTAATGGGGGGGGGTGTCTTTAAGTTTGGGTTCTCTTCAGATTGATGCACGTTTTGTGTACTGGCTCTAAAATAAAGATTTTTCCATCTGGTTTATTTTATATCAGCCATACTAAAAGTAAGGAAAAGAAAGAAAAGAAGAGGTTGGTCTAGCTTCCAGAAGGAAACAAACACAAATTAAAATGGGTTATTAGAATGAACCTATTGAAGTCCAGGAAACATGGGCAATGTTCTTCTTAATCATAAATAAAAAGGATTTAACTTCTAGGATAGATAAATTGTCTTTCTTTAACTCTTTGGATTAGCATGAACAAGCAAGTGTCCTGGTAAAAGAAAAAAATCATTATGGCCATTTCACTCCTTCCCAGTGAGAGCCAGTGTGGTGTAGTGGTTAAGAGCGGTAGACTTGTAATCTGGTGAACCGGATTCGCATCTCCGCTCCTCCACATGCAGCTGCTGGGTGACCTTGGGCTAGTCACACTTCTTTGAAGTCTCTCAGCCTCACTCACCTCACAGAGTGTTTGTTGTGGGGGAGGAAGGGAAAGGAGAATGTTAGCCGCTTTGAGACTCCTTCAGGTAGTGATAAAGCGGGATATCAAATCCAAACACCACCACTTCTTCCTCTTCTTCTTCTTCTTCCCTGGTCCTGCTGCTGCCATGTTATTGGTTTGGCTTAGAATTACAGCTGAACTTGGGCTTGTGACTTCTCTTGCCCCAGAAAAGCCACAAGCCGTAACTAAGGTTTGTTTTGGCTAACCACTCATGGTTTGTTGCCGTCTGTGTGGAAACAAACCACATGCCCATGCTCAGATGTAATTCTAACTTGATAGCATGGCAACAACCAAAACTGGAGGCAGGCATGAAACAACCCTTTTCTAACGGTGTAATGGTTTGGCTGAGAACTGTGAGAGCCAGAATATATAATCAGAGAAGGAAGATGCTTAAGTTTACAATTCTTATTTTATTATGCCTCTGCTACTAATTAGTTAGGAGATTGAAAACTATTGCCAGCTATACTCTTTTACTGCTAGCTCTTTGCCCAGGCAGGCAGCTATCATAGTGACACTATTTTTCCATGGGGCAATGCTAATGTCGCTTATCTTGCATTTAATCTTGCTATGAAAGTGTCATGAGTCCTTTTATTTGTAATAGTTATTTAGTTATGATAAAAATGGACACACATTATTCATGGAGTGTTGTAACCAAATACTAATTATTTACAGTAATATGCTTCATGTACATATTTGGATTTCAGTTAAACAATATAAATGTTGGGGGGGGGGACCACCACTCCTCTTTATATGACCAGCAATAATATTAAGTATCTTCTGCAATTGTCTATAAAACAGCATTGTTTAGCTGTATATACTTAATAGAGTAAGGGCATGGCCTGTTTTTTTTATGCTGCACAGAAATATTTGCATTCTGTAGCCACATCTGTTACAGGCCAAGCATTATCTAAAAAAAGAGAAGAAATAGTATTTATATTTTATTTTAATAGTATTTTATATTTAAAATATATATTTTTCTAAAGCAGTTTACAGAATAAAATATCAAAAACAATAAAAAATAGTTCCTTTACTAATGAACAGTTCTTACTAGATCATTTAATGACAATAAACATGTGCCAGTTTTTTTACATATAAACTTTTTTTTTACATCAAATAATGTTAATAGAAATATTGAAACACAAAATACCAGTCTTGTGGAACACTAAAGACTGACCAGTTATTTAGAAGGAAATAGTTGCCCACACTTCATTACATAATCCTACTGATCTTCCTCAACCCTTTGTTTGAATGTGTCCTGAGATATCAAAAAAGTGCTACAGAAATGAGCATGCCCCACTCATGCAAGTGCAGTATAGATAGCCAGGCTGCCTCCATTATTAGCAAACTCCATCTCTGCATGGCCAGATCACCTGTAGGTATGGTAGCAAGTATGGAAGTTTTTCAGCCATGGCACAGCATCCCCATGGCAATCTCGTTCTAAGGAGAAGACGAGTTCTCTGGCTCCACAACAGTTGCTAAATGCATCCTGCATGGAATTCGCCATGGGAAAACCTGGACTGCACGTGCTCCTCAGCCTTCTCGTCCGTATCATCAGCTGTTGGAATGATAGTCTGCCACCCTTCATGCCACCAGCAGTGTTGAGCAGGCATAGGCAAACTCGGCCCTCCAGATGTTTTGGGACTACAACTCCCATGATACCTAGCTAGCAGGACCAGTGGTCACGGATGATGGGAATTGTAGTCCCAAAACACCTGGAGGGCCGAGTTTGCTTATGCCTGGTTTAGATAGTTGTGGGTGCTTTTAAGCTGAAGTGTATGGCGACCTTTGTTTCCTGAAGTGGGTAGTGGCAGATTTGGGAGGTATGAGATGGGATAAGTTCTGTAGGAATTGTGCTAGTTTCATCCACCAATTGAATGTATACCTTTCTTCCCTCTGTGTAGCAATGGCTTCACCCTTGAGAGATTTCTTTGTTCCAGAAGTTGTAGATTGTTGTGAAGAGTCTCTAACTTGTAAGGCATAGGACTATGTAGCTAATACATAACTGTAGGTGGGAACGAGACAGGAAGCCATCCTAAGTTTACAGGATGCATGTTTTCCTTAAGTTCATCTTTGGATTCTTGTATTACTGCTGTGTTACCAAAGGCAGCAGGAGCAGGTAATGGCTAGGGAAGCACCAGCTGTATTTTGGGTGGTGCAGGCATCTTAGACACTTCAGAGTGGATAAATACTACCAAATTTCAGAAGGGAGGTGTAGGGGTTTTTTGACTGCAAGGCCAGCCTTAGCAGTATGTGAATGATTCAATTGTCCTCCTACTGTGCCATGAGCAATTTGTATGAAAATGTAATACATAATAGAAAATGGCATATGTCGTATCTTTAGGTTTTTATAGATTGTGTTTCTTAAAATGGTTCTTAGTGTTTCTGTTGTGTCTGTAAGTTGCTTTGAGCTTCTTTCCATGAGTAAAGTGAGTAACAAATGTAAATAATAATATCATTGGTAAGAAACTTCTAGATTTCAGGATAGGTGCAGAAGTTGGGGTGACAAATATTGCAGTTTTTACAGACACACTATGCCTCTTCAACTGACTTCAGTTTGGAAGCATTTGGAGAGATCCAGAGCTCTCTCCAAATGGGCTTGGTTCAGCTTGAAATTTGTCCAAACTCAGTGCACACTCTTGGAATGTGATTAACTGTGAGGTGATATTTAAGGATGCAGTCTTATACATACTTATCTGGGAGTAAGTCTGATTGAGATTGAAGTCAGTGAGGCTTACCTCTGAGTAGATACAGTATATAATCCAACATTGCACAGTTAAATTTCTTTCGCTCGTGCAAGCATTTCTGCTTGCCAGGCAAAACAATTTCGCCTCTCTTCCTGCACCAGCCCACACCCTGTTTTGGAGGTTCTCCTCACCTCTCAGAGCCGTGAGGGGAGAAGAGGGGGGTCCAATTGCCCTAGCACAACTTGTGCTGGTTTCCATTAGCACAACTGTTTAGTTTAACCTGGCCCATGAATTGTCCTAATTTCATTTGTATTGGAATAACCTCTGAGTTACTGAACATAGGACAAATCCAGCAAAATTTAAGCTGATCACTGTTCTTGTAGTAGATGTTAAGCATGTGCCCATGCACATTTCTGGATCACCATCACCACATTGAACATATTTTCTGGATAGAACTCAAGAGGCACAGATGTCACAGTGAAACTCAGTGCTGCCTGTTAACAGCAGAAACGTGCTGTTTTTAAAAAAATCTGCTTTCTGTGGTTTTTGTTACATGCTGCTCTTTTTTACTGTGTAAATATTTTTTTGTGGGAATGAGCCGTGTATGAAAGTCCAGTGATACCTGTCCAAACAGATTGTTTTATTAGATCTAAGAGGAGCTGTAACCTTGATAGCAGCTAATAATGTTTGGAATTTCTCTTAAAAATTAGTGGACCACACAAAAGTGTAGCCATTTGCATTGTGTAAAATCTGAGCACTAGTTATAACTGTAAGTATTGTTTAGCCTGAACAAAACCTATAAATCATATATTACTTTAGTAGAGCAATATAATCATCTTATATTGAAGCAGTTAATTCTCCCCTCCATGTGGCTTCTAGCAACTGGAATTCAAAAGCATTTAATTTTCCTTTTAAATAAACACATGCACATGGGTAGTAATGTGCTAGGTAGCAATAGCAGGAAGGTTATATTTCTTTACATGGAAACCAGTTTCATTTTAAATGGGTGTTTGAATCTCTCTCACGCAGACTGTTTTGTACAGGCAAAAGATACAGCCAGCATTATTGTGTTTAAGTGATTGGCTTATTAGCACTTACTTAAATCTCTCTCATTTAACCAAATGGATTTCTAATAAAAAAATGATTGGGTTGAGCCTACCATCCCAGTCCTTTGAGGTCAGCCACTACTAATGTTCTAATTTTAAGACGGGAAATTAAAACTAAGAAAGGAGACTTTCTCCAGGTCACTCTGAATCATTTGCAGAGATGAAATAAGAATCACAGTGAAGGCCTCTAAGGGTCAGGGTTTGAGGAACTATGATGATCTTGCTCCCTAAATTCTGCAAATAATCTCTTAACTTGACAGTTGAGTCCTCATCTGCTTCAACGTACTTTTGCTGACACTTAAAATGACGTAGGTGGTGCTGTGGTCTAAACCACTGAGCTTGCCGATTGGAACGTCGGTGGTTCGAATCCCCTTGACGGGGTGAGCTCATGTTGCTCGGTCCCAGCTCCTGCCCACCTAGCAGTTCGAGAGCACATCAAAAGTGCAAGTAGATAAATAGGTACCGCTCTGGCGGGAAGGTAAACGGAGTTTCCGTGCACTGCTCTGGTTTCGCCAGAAGCAGCTTAGTTATGCTGTCCACATGACCCGGAAAAACTGTCTGCGGAGAAAGGTCAGCTCCTTCGGCCAGTAAAGCGAGACGAGCACCACAACCCCAGAGTCGTTCGCGACTGGACTGAACTGTCAGGGGTCCCTTTACCTTTACCTTTTAAGATGGCTTTAAGGTGTCCTGCTGTGTTTTTGCTTTTGTAAAATTTTACATTGTGCCATTATATTTGGAATTACATATGTTAATATGTATTTATGTGTTGTTAATAGTGACAGTATATTTTTACACTGAATAAGCAAGAAGTAGCTCTAAAGTTTCTTAACTCTTAAGATTTGCTGTGCCACTACATAAACATTTAGGACTCTGCTTGTCTGCAGATATAATGGCACAGTGCCACCGAGAAATAACATGATGGTGATGTAACAAAAATATTCCTCTGTGTCAGAAATATGCTGCTACATGTGTTTATACACGGGTTGGCTGTGAAAGACATACTACTTTTTTTTTATTGCTTTGGCCAATGATTCAATAGAAAGCTACCTTTTTAGAAGTGCACCGAAACAGTTGTTTTCTTTTTGTCAAATAGATGGCAGCAGAGTGTTGTAGACAATAGACGATTCAGTTCCTCTAACCATAATGAAAGAGGCATGACAGATAGTAGACTTCTATCAACTGCAGCCTTGTAGAAGTTGTAGTTGTACATTAAAAAAGAAAGAATGCTACTATTGATAATGCACAAGAATAGAAGACTGAGAAGGTTGTGCATTGCTATACATTCGTGAATAGTTCCAGGTGGGAAAAACCTAATCTTTTAAGGTATGACATCAACTCATGAAATGTGATTGAAGTCAGCTAAGATAATATGCACATCAAAATAAATAGACAGAGAAATAGAAAGTGTTCACAAGTTTCAAGTGAATTAACTACTGCCTTGGGGTGCTGTGGGAATAAGCCTGCATGCCTCTTTAAAGATAAGCTAGTCAGAGAAAGGAAATGTCAGTCCTTAAATTGTACTGACGTTATTTAAGAACACTGCTAAGGAATAAGGATTTTCCCCCCGACAAGAGTTTTAACGTTTTTTTCCCCATCCATACTGTGGCTCCTGTTTGACAACTAAAATGAAATACATATTTGTGTTCCTTTCAGGCTAAGTTAAAAGTAGCATAGTACCTTACAAGAGGTTTTACTAAATAAAATATTATACAAAATGTTTATAAATTTGCCTGGTATCTTTAGATTCTGCAAGAACACCCTTAATAGGACAAAGTGTTTTGGTAACAATTTAGGCCATAGCAAAATAATCTGTGTTTCAACTCAGTGCATGTGGTTATAACTATTAAGAACTCAAATGTACTTTTTGTTATTTCTTAACTTAAAGCTGAAATTATTACTGTATTCTATAAATATGAACATTTTGAACAAAGTTAATTGTACAGCTGTGACTAAATCAGTGGTGTGGGATTTATTTTCTTTTGCCTGTACATAGAATGTGAATTTATATAAATGAAAAACGCTATTTGGGCATAACCCAACCAAAACTTTATAATAGTATAGCTATATGAATAAATTAACTTGAAGTACATGCATACTTCATATATTAAATTCACTGTAACTTCATTTAATCATAACTGTATGATGAGTATGCTATTTAAAATGTTCGTTTAGGGAAGTTTTTAATGTTTGAAGTTCTATTCTGTTTTTAGTCCTCTGCCGGGAGCCAGCCAGGGTGGCTGGGGAAACCCAGCCAGATGGCTGGTGTATAAATAATAAAGTTGTTGTTATTATTATTATTTATTATTAAAGCTATGCTATTTGAAGGTGTATTATCATTATATCCTCTCCCCCCCATGCAGTTAACTCTTTTTATTTTTACATTGTGTGCAGAGAAGCTTAGCTGCATTTGAAAACTCACTTTTATGTTAGTTTGGGTTTTCGAATACTCATTTATCCATTAGCCTCCTTTTTTTGTTTTTTGTTTAAACCCCCCACGTCCCCAGCAGTTTAGGTTTTAGCATTAGTTTCTAGATGTGGTCTTTCTCCAGTGCACAAGAAATAAAACAATAAAATGATATGAGAGTTCCATTATGAGAAGAGAGGCGTTCACATTTCTCCCAGGTGATTATAGTAGCAGAGTGAAAAATGAACTTAGGCAGAAATGAAGGCCATGAAGGTGTCCGTACTGGTGATGCAAGCACTGTTGACTTTCAAGTTCTCTGCCATGTTTATAAAGATGGTGGGAGAATTAGGTAGGGAACAAACTTGTGGCCGCAGTCCAGAGAGCTGCTCATGCAGCTTTGTCACATTGTCAGGTTATTAAAGGTGAGCACAAACTATTCTACACCTGACATTGGGAATGTTCTGGGTTTTCTTGATGCTGTCAGCAAATTTGAGATGAAGTTTTTTGACTGGCTTCTGTCATTCAGTTATCCTCTATTGGGGGCATTTGACAGGACAAAAGAGGTGTTGTTGTTGTTTTTGTTTTTACAACAACTTGCACTAGGATCAACACAAACACTAGGATCAGTACAAACAATTTGACCCTTCTCCTATAGCGTTATAAGTACAGGAGAAGTATTTGACGTAAGTAATGTTAAAAGTGCTTATCTATTCCCCTAGACAGCTACTGCCACAGACACATTTTCCAGCTGAAACTTCAAATCCTAAATCTTTGATTTGTGTTTTAAATAGACAAACCTCTACTATGCTGCTCCATTTACCTTATGGCTTCTTTCCCAGTCATTCTACACTTGTTTAAATTGATGTTGTCTCTCTAAGTAAATGCAAATATTTTATATATGTTGCACATCTGAATACACACACAAAGTAAGATGTTGACATATGCAGAAGATAAAATGCTACATGTAGTATTCTGCCAGCAGGAGTTTGGGGGGACTTCAGAGACTGACTAGCTCTAGAAAAGAATTCAATTTAAGAATGTGATCCTTAGATTAAGAACAAACATAAATGCAAAGAATAGAGCTTTGGTGCATATTTAATAATATGTCATCTGTCTAAGATAGGGAACAAATGCTTCTAAAGTATTTATTTATTATTCCTGTGGCAACTGATATTTATTTGCTGAACAGCAAGTTTGTTATGGTGCAATGGGTTTATAATGTCTCTTGGTCTTTGAAATGTCGTTCAGATGGGATAGTAAAAAAACCTATTAAAATTGGTTTTTTTTAAAAAAATCAGACTATGAACATAATGAAGTGTTTTAAAGTTTGTCAGTGATTTAAGAATGGTTGAGGTATTGGCATGGATAAACATATTTCAATATCTAAATAGCATTTTTTAATTTAAAAAATCATTAAACTGTGTAACACAAAATTAAACCTTTTCAATCATACAGCCGTGTTTTTATTTTATTCACAGGTCATTCTTACATCAAATTCATCAGCATTCATTGAACTCTATAAGCATTATATCAGCTTTATAACAACATATTTTATATGTTAATTTAGAACTTAATTTACGTTTTGCAAAAAGATGTATATTTCGGGTTATTTTCTCAGCACAGATTGTTTAAATCCTCCACTCTTATCACTTTCTGATTTAAGCTCCCCCTCCCCTGCATTAGATCAGTGATAAGAGTGGGGAGTATGTTAAAATGTTGCACGTTTGAACATATTTAGAAGAGTTTGACTAGAGCCATCTGTTTCAATGTTTAATCATCAAGCTGTTCTTGAAAAATAGGCCAAACATCCCAGGGGAACTAGTAGATACAAGTAGTTACAAAAATAATAAAAAGCAAAAACAGAAAATATGCAGATATCAAAAGTGAGTGATCTATAGCAACCTTTTCTTTGCTTCTGGATATGCTGGACCAGACTTCCTACTGATAGTAAAACTGGCAAGTTAAAATGTTTTCTTTGCATGAAACCATAGAAATAAGGCAGCTTCAGATGCACCCTTTGTTTTCCTGCCACCATTTTGAGTTGATCTAGGAGGGAAATAACAAACAGAGGAGGAGGAAAGTCATAGCCCCTCCCCACACATGGCCCCACCCCATTAAATGTAATTTAAGAGCTCTCATTTGCTCCTTGTCTATACCAGTCAAAATTCCTTCTCTGTTCCCTTTTCATTGGTTCATAAGGTTAGTGTTGGATCTGCTCCAAGTTGAATGCTACCCATACTTAACTTTAAATCGGCGTTTAAAACCGTCTAATTCTTGACAGAAACTGTTTGAAGTGAAATATAACTTGGATGAAATCTAAGCCTTACCATAGTTAATGTTGAAAGGGGGAGGAATTTTAGTGAGGGGGAGCACGTGAGCTTAAGTGGGAGACAGTATATAAGTATTAGGGATGTTTTATTCTCCTAACTGGGGTTACAAGATTGAAAAATGTTAAATCTGCACTGAGCCTTAGAACATTCAAGTATTTTCCAGCATGTACACCTGTGATTTATAAATGCTTATTTATTCTTGGGCAGAACCAATGCTTCAGCTAAAGCAGGCACCCCCAAACTTGGCCCTCCAGATGTTTTGGGACTACAACTCCCATCATCCCTCGCTAACAGGACCAGTGGTCAGGGATGATGGGAATTGTAGTCCCAAAACATCTGGAGGGCTGAGTTTGGCCTACCTTTTTGCTCTTTTTTTTAAATGTTACCAGATTTACTTGTGCTCTGGTGCACACATGCACATGAGCATGTGTTTCACATGTGTAAGGCATGGAAAAGCTAATTCTGGCAAATTAGGAATACTACTCTTGCGATCTGTACTGGAGACGACTGCATGCCACAGAGACTTTGCTTGCTTCGGCAGATTTTAGTGCTGATCAATGTCAGCTGATCAATGTGTTCTTTCTCTGGGGAGCTGTCAATAGCAGCAGTGGGGTTTTAATTGCAATGTTTTGTTTATTTTAAAATAAAATGTATAAATTAACAGTAGAAATAATGACTTTTGTGACTTCTCAAGCCATTACAGAAATACAGAGTAAAAATGGCTTAGTAACACACTACACAGCCTACACCCCATACCCCAATGTTGGTTGAACATAGTAACTGTTTAGTCACTATTACAGAGATAATCTGAAGGCAGAAAACCACCTATACAGAGAGGTGGAGTCTTAAGGTGCTAATTTAGCTGTGGGTACTCATCATGAAGAGGAGATAACCAATAAGGGGAAAGTTCACATGCAAAGTACAAGCTCTCCTGTCATTGTGAGGCCTGAGTAGAGAGCTAGATTGGGGTGGGGGTGGGGGACTAGAAACAAACATTAAGCAAATATTTAGCTGTCCTATGGTAAGAGGAAAATGGAAAGGCAAAACCCTGGATTTTTACTATACTGTATAACCTAGAGAATGACCTCTAATGGGGTAGAATCCATGTTTGGTTCTCCCCTCATTGAAGGAGACAATCCTTCACAGTCTTCCCAAATCATGGAAACTTCTCATTCACCCCAACTTTTAAAATTATTAAGTTCCTATACTGTCTGGTCTGGGACTGTAATAAATTCAATTCAAAGTTCCTCTACTCATAAGTTTTCCCCCTTTTAAAGTCCTAACCTTAGGATACGCTGAAACCCTCCTAGTTTAATTCAGCAATAGAAACATTTCTCCCTTTGAACAGGCACTGTTGGGAACCTCTGTAGAGAAGAGTCCTGGCTAATGCCAAAGAAAATAACAAATATGGCTCAGAAGCAGGAGGACAAGAAAAAGTGAAGGCAAGGAAGGGAGCCAGCTAAAGTGAAGAGAACAAGAGATGCCGTCTCTCACAGTCGGCTATGGGGATAGCATGTTTGTAAACTAGTTATGTGAAGCAGCTTCCTGGTGTAGTCGCCAAAGGCTGAACAAATTGTGGATGTGCACCTAGTTAGTTACCAATGAATTTCAACCTGAGTCAGAAAAGGGCTTTTCACAAAGTTCTGGGATAGGCATGAACACCATTTCATTACAAAAGATGCACATGATGAATATTCCTAGGTCTGCGTCATATTAGCCCTCCCTGCCAGAAGGCGTAAAACAAAGTCCCAAAGGTGCCCATATTCATCAATCTTACTTAAGGGGGCCTTGCTCCTTTTGAGAGGAGATGAGGTTGAAGCTCTTCAGATAATGTAAAATGGGCACTTGGCTTACTTAAGGCAAGATATGCTCACTGGATTGCATCAATTTGCCCCAAAGGGGTGATTAATGGCTGAATTATAGGCATTATAGGATCAGCAGGGACTTGCACTGTAAGGGCTTTCATCTGCCACAAGGACTTTCTCACTACTCAGTGTAAAGAAAAACGATCAAGTTTTGGTGCATTTGCAGGTTCAGCCAAGCTATGCAGTAACAGCAAAACTCACAAATACATTTGGTTGTGGGAAAACACCCTACAGTTTCAGTGGTCAGTATCCACTGAAACTTCTTTACACAAAGAAACTTATTGTGCAGGAAACTTCCTGAAACGCTCTGCAGCAGATGGAGGAGGCAAGGGCAGGGGGACGACGACGACGACGACTTCTGTTGCACTAGCAGAAATTATTGCACTAGCAGATCTATTTAGTTGGATATTCCCCAATGATCACCTACAGGATCATAGCAGTAGATAGTGCTTTAGATTAGCTGGGAAATGATTGGATTAGCTGGGATAATTTATATGTGACTGTACGAGTAAGCATTGTTCTTGCTCTCAATTGATTTAATTTGCCCTTTGCAATGAAACGTCGCCATGCCACAATCATGTTTACTACACGATCCCTGATTGACTCAGATCATGCAGCAAATGAGAGACAAGACAAGGTAGAAAAATAGCTCTGGGGAACAATGGCTAAATTGGAACAGAAATAATAATGTTCAGAAGTAATGTTTTCTGAGGGAACTCTCTGAAGGAATATTTGTACCAAAAATTGAGACTGGCATACATTCAGCACAATCCTAATCCTTTGCTCTTTCTTCTGAACAGTGTATGGAAGTTGAATTCTTGAGACAACATACATAAATCTCTCCAATAGCTAGATTTCTATTTGCTGCTTTGTTTCCACCTGAGCTTAAGGACATTCTTGTTCAGGTCGTAATTTGCAACTTCTTCTTTTGAAGGACTTAAGCACAGTTTTTCATATTTACATGTAGATGGAGGGTTGCATCGCCCAGTGATTTCCGCATAAGCATGCATGCATTCAACCAAGCAAAACCACGTGCTAGTTTGTGCAGGGTGTTTTTAAAAATAAATAAATAAAAACAAAACATGGGAATTTTCAAACATCTCTCATCTCACATGTGTGTTTAACATGCTATTTGTTTCTGACTTGACAGTACATTTGATCTGATAGTTCTGTCTTTCCTTTTAACATAATTGAGATAGAAATATTAACAGAACTAACTCCAGTAAAAACTGATCCTTACTAAATGAAAACAGTGAATGCAATGATAAAAGTGGAGATGTGCAGGAAGCCATCATGCTGTTCCATTACTTTCATCCATAATCCTTTCACAAGTTTCCTACATACAGAGAGTGTCTTTTCACACCTTCTTTCTTCTGTAATTCATTGATATACAGTGGTACCTTGGTACTTGAATGGCTTGGCTCCTGAACAAATTGGCTCCTGAATGCCACAAACCCGGAAGTAAGTGTTCTGGTTTGCGAATGTTTTTTGGAAGCCGAAAGTCTGATGTGGCTTCTGATTGAGTGCAGGAAACTCCAGGCAATCAGAAGCCGTGCCTTGGTTTTTGACTTGAATGGACTCCCGGAATAGATTAAGTTCGAGAACCAAGGTACCACTGTACTAAAATACTATATGTATGCTACAGAAACTGGATATGCCATTTGAGAAGCTAATATTCTCCAGGAAATGAAAATCAGCTAAATCAAAATACGTCTGATTGTTCATCACAGATCCTAACATGCTCACTTTTCTTGGTGCAGCTTAGCATCTGTTTATTAGCATATAGCCTATTGGAATAACGAGCTGTCCCCATCTCATGTACTTGGGAGTGGAAGTGCTAGGAAAGGAGATAGATTGGCAGATAGATAAACTTGTCTTTGGTCTGAGCCAAGTGTAAGGTGGGGACATGACATGGGCTGATTGAAAAGCTTAAAAGGGAGAAGGGTCCACCAAGCTATCCTGTTCTGGTTCAACAGAGGTGGCCCATGGTGCCATTCAGTCAACTGGTGGCTGCAGCACCAAGGAGAGTTCCTTGTGAGCAACTTGTCTGATGGCTGGATGTAAATGTAGGCCTTTGAGCCTCTGTCTCCAGGCCATCTCTGTTATGCTCCACCTCCTTTGTTGGAGAACTAGAGTCTCTTAAAGGGGCCAAACCTCCAGCCTGAAGGTAGTCACTTCTCCTGTGCTCTGTGCCCCCTGCCAAGTGTGTTCCTCATGCAGTTGTGAGGTGATGTCACACGCCCTTGGTTACTTACAAGGCAAGGTGAGATATGAAAAGGACTCCATGACTCATTTTCCTGAGTCTCAGCTCTTCAGCAAAGCAGTGGTGGCAACCCCGGGGAGCAGCTTGCTATGACTGCATTTTTCTGTGCACAGAAACAATCTAGATGGGGACTGGGGATTAGATGAGGCACAGTGGCTTCTCTGTTCCATTTATATGCTCCATTGTAATGGAAGTTGTAAAAAAAAACCCACACACCATATATTCTGATATGCACACTCTCTCAGATATATACATACTGGACATTCAACATTATTAATTGATGGCAATATCATACTGATCCTCTTCATGTGTAAATCTCCTGAATAATCACTCAATCACCATAAGCAGAGCTGCACTACTGGCCCTGCCACCACATGGCCACTGACAGCATAAGCAAAGCCTATGTATAGGTAGCTGTTATCCCATAGGCTCTGTGACTTTATGTGTATTTGTAGAGTCCTAAATATCTATGTTTTGTACCCATATAACAGTCTTTCTACAACATCAAAATATTTCCAGGCGGGGGGAGAGGGACACACACCCTCTTTTAATTTCACTTATCGAGGTTAACTTTCCACAATTCAGAACCTTTTTAATTTTGTTTATGAATTGGGTAAATTAATATCCATAGTGCAGGAAGCAATGAGTCATTAATTCCTGACACCTCTTGTGTAACATAGTGAGTTCACTTTATTTGCTTACTGCTCTTGCTTGCTTAAAGCTGTTGTAAGGATCATTTGGCGGCTGTCTCTGATTATAATGGGTCAGTTGACTTTGTACAGGAAATGAAGTAATTTACTTTGGCATTTGTGCTTGGCTGTTTTCAGAACCATTGCTGTAAAAATACAGATATTTGGAAAACATACTGAGAATTATGAAAAATTTGCTTTTTTATATCTGCGAATTTCTTCATCCTATAAATATTCTTTAATAATGCTGCAACCAACATTTCAGTAGGCACTTTTGTGCAATTAATATTGCAGTTGCTGCTGATTTATCTATCTGATACTTTTGGAGATCACTGTATACTGACTTGTAAAATACAGATGAATCTTAGTTTAAAATAAACTTTCCTTTTTCTAAATTACTGTTCATCTGTCACAGGCATATGAATTGATATTTTACCTTTTTTTTTTTAACAAAGCTTAGAGTCATGATGACACCATAGCATTAGAATTAGTAAAAGGAAAAAAGAGTGTAGAATGGATTCAATAAACACTGAATTGTTTCAATCAGATACATATAGAGTTCATGGTTAAAGTTGGTGTTTAGGATGTAGCTGAGTGGGTTGAGTTTACTGCTGTAGGTGCGGTATATCTATATATGTAATAACTTTTTGTCCTTTTCCCTATAATAAACTTCCACATACATACTGGCCTTTGATGCCTAAATTTTCCTAATATAAAGCACTAAATATTTTCCTTGTCTAGGGATATTTTGAAGACAAGTACCTCAACCAATGACATAAACCTGCTGTTTGTATTAATTTGGTTTACCTACTGTGAGAGTTTTCAGTAATGTCTACTCATTGTAGTAAAATCATTTAGAAAATATTTTTAATTCTCACATATTTTTATAAATTGGCAGTGCGTATTCAGATATAAGACAAAATACATTTTGGAAGTTATTTTCCTAGTTTTTCTCCTGTTGCTGATAAATTATAATGCAATGTGTAGAAAATGCTTTTCGGCAGGTGGAATAAAAGAGGCATTTTCTGCCAGATGTACTATTTTAGGTCCATTCTGTAAATTGCATATCATGTTACAAAATGATAGGACACTCTCTACCTATAATGTAATCCGTTAACAAGTTTGTTCATTATGTGAGTGGTTAACTATGTTTGCAACAACTTTTTTTAAAAGCATTAAACAGAGGTGGCAAGAGTGACTGTTATTTATAGGCAGTTCTTTTCACCTTTGAGAACAAGTTCTGTCCTCCATACTTTCTTCGTTTTTGCTCAGAGCACATTTGACACACAAACAAAAGTCACTTTTGTCTCACGGTGGAAACATGCCAAGCTATTTGACAGAATGACAGGTGGGATATTATCGTTGCTGAAATTTTGGCTGTATGGCTGCTTTGTTCATGTTAGATTGTGTTTTGACTTGCATGTTTTTGGCTGCCATGTAGGATTCACCTCCTTTATTGGATTTGGAACTTGCCTTGAAGTATAAGTGTTTTCCTGTTATATAATTTTCCAGTTGCAACTTGCCCGTTGTACATGTATGTACATGCTTCTTATTTCATATTTAGCTTAAAAGTGCAAATTAAAAATTAATTCTGCTCAGTTGGGAAGTACCAGCAATAATGCCCACATGTACGAACTTAAATCTCTTAAATGAACACTGTGTGCGCTACAGGCGACTATGTAAAAATAGTGAATAATACCAGTGTGATGTCTTTGGAAGGCTGTTTATAACCAAGGCGAGAGATGCTGCTGCTAATATAATTAAATATGTGCATTAATCTAGTTTAGGTTAATGCACATATTTAATTATATTAGCAGCAGCATCTTTAAAGTGTCTTTTAAAACAGGCCAGGTATATTAACTTGAAACAGCGGGTCAGGAGTTAATGTAGCATAGAACTTGATTTCAGAGGAATGACTTGCATTGCAGAATACAGTCACTTATAATATGAGCAGCATATACCGTATATGTACTTGTATACATTACTGTATTTTTCCGTCTATAAGACGCCCCCATGTATAAGATGCCCCTTATTTTTGGGGGACTCCGATTTAAGAAAATGGGGGAGATGGCCCCCATGTATAAGATGCCCCCAAATTTTGGATGTTATTTTTTAGGGAAGAAACCTAGTCTTATACATGGAAAAATATGGTAATTACTCACATCTGCACTGCATAAATATAGTAAGATATTTATTTAAACACAGTGGCTTGTATCCTAAGTGCCCTTCCAGTCAAGCAAGGGCAGAGTGATTATTTCCCATAAGTCAAACGTTTTTAAGTGTCAAAGGGAATAATAGATCCAGTGGATGTCTTTCCATTCTGCAAACCTCTTCTTGTTGTTGTTCTTATTGTGCATTGCTGTAGGTACAATGGTCTGTTTATTAATGTTTACAGATCAGTTGCAAATTGAGAAAAAAGATTTATTTGGAAATCAATCCCTCTCTTGTCAAAGGGTAGTGTGTGACTTAACACAAGCAAGTTTATTTGAATGTCGGCATGGATTGGGTAATTTTGGTGTTGCTAACATCATGGAAGATGCATGGAAATATTATGGTTTTCCACACAGATGCTCAAAAATCACTTTATTTTTAGCACTGACAATTTAATATCAAGGATGGTCCAGTCCATCTCCTAAGCTTGGAAATGCAGGTGCACAGGCAATGCAAGGGGGTCAGCAGGTATGGGGGAATTATTGCATGAACAAGAAGGTGACGGTGGGAATGAATAATGCAATGAGGGTAGGAACTAGACATGTCACATAACTTGTTTATATTAATACAAATGTGAAAGTACGATTCTAAAAGGCATATGCTTCCTAGAGGATTCTATCCAGCGCCAGTGGCTTGAGGGCTGTAATCTAGAGGTACTCCTTGATTTTTACCTTTCTCTTCTTGTTTTTTAATATAATGCTTGAATTTTATTCAGTTGCAAGAAAAACCAGAAATATATACCTCCAATTAGTTTTCATTCATGCTAACTCCTGTATGTGAATGAAATATTTATTTTAAAAGTTCAATTACCTCCATAAAGTGTTTTCTCCAAGGAGTATTTTCCCTCAGGAATAAAGAGAAAATGTATTTCATTCTATGAATTGAATATGAACGATGAATGCCAGTATTCTTTTCAATAAAGGAAAGTTGGTATGTAAGACCTCCTTAGGTTCCTAAAATGACCACAGACTAGGAATCGTTATTGTGTGGCCAAATTCTATATATAGTTTATATAGAGCCAGTTCCTTCCTTCTCTTCAGTCTAAAAATGTAACTTCAGTCATGCCTGTTTGTAAGCTGTTGCTCACGGCTGAATGGCTTTTCTCTTGCTACGTGTGTTTGTGTGTGTACATTCTTACTGGGAAGGTTAATTTAAGGAGGCTTTTCAATACTGTATTTCACTAGAGCTTTTTTCCCCATGAATTGTTGTAGATTCAACCCGTATCTAAAGTTTATATGCTCAAAAGCTTATATGCATTAAAAATGCATAATTATTTAAACAGAATTATTATGATTATGCATGATATATACTCTAATGGAACTGTAGTTATCATGTACAGTAATTTTATAATATTGAGTAAACATCTGTAACACAGAGGCACAGAATCCATAGGTGTACACGGCAACACACATATATGTACAGATGTATATAATGGGAAAGGAGTACAACAAGGCTGTATATTGTCTCCCTGCTTATTTAACTTATATGCAGAATTCATCATGCAAAAGGCTGGACTGGATGAATCCCAAGCCGGAATTAAGATTGCTGGAAGAAATACCAACAGCCTCAGATATGCTGATGACACAACCTTGATGGCAGAAAGTGAGGAAGAATTAAAAAACCTTTTAATGAGGGTGGAAGAGGAGAGCGCAAAATATGGTCTGAAGCTCAATATCAAAAAAACTAAGATCATGGCCACTGGTCCCATCACCTCCTGGCAAATAGAAGGAGAAGAAATGGAGGCAGTGAGAGATTTCACTTTCTTGGGTTCCATGATCACTGCAGATGGTGACAGCAGTCACAAAATTAAAAGACGCCTGCTTCTTGGGAGATAAGCAATGACAAACCTAGACAGCATCTTAAAAAGCAGGGACATCACCTTGCCGACAAAGGTCCATATAGTTAAAGCTATGGTTTTCCCAGTAGTGATGTATGGAAGTGAGAGCTGGACCATAAAGAAGACTGATCGCTGAAGAATTGATGCTTTTGAATTATGGTGCTGGAGGAGACTCTTGAGAGTCCCATGGACTGCAAGAAGATCAAACCTATCCATTCTGAAGGAAATCAGGCCTGAGTGCTCACTGGAAGGACTGATCCTGAAGCTGAGGCTCCAATACTTTGGCCACCTCATGAGAAGAGAAGACTCCCTGGAAAAGACCCTGATGCTGGGAAAGATTGAGGGCACAAGGAGAAGGGGACGACAGAGGACGAGATGGTTGGACGGTGTTCTCGAGGCTACCAACATGAGTCTGACCAAACTGCGGGAGGCAGCGAAAGAAAGGCGTGCCTGGCGTGCTCTGGTCCATGGGGTCACGAAGAGTCGGACACGACTGAACAACAATATAATTTCAGTGACAAACCCACAGTGGAAGCGCATTCACCACATTTTTGACACATGTATTTCTGCCCAAATTGGGCTCGTACGGAATCTGTATTCACTTTTTTTTTGAGAAGCATTAGGTTAATCTTAAAGCAGCTTCCAAACTTTTGACCGGATTAGTATTGTTATATAAAATAATAATAATAAGAAAATAAAAGCAGGCAGCCTATCTGAAGCATGGGGTGAGAGGTGACAATCGGCTTTGGATCATAGCCCGAAATGTGCATCAGTACAGAAGTGAAGGTGTGGAAGCAGAGCTCACCTGCAGCCCTCTTCTCCCTGATTTCTACAAATGTTGCTGTGCTGCCTGAATTACATAAATTTTGTTCTTTCATCTGAGCAGAGTAAGCGGCTGGTTGCTTTTCGTCTCCTTGGATCAGATATTCCCCAACAATTTGTTAAAGGAGAGAGTAACATTCACATTTATGTCTACGTAAAATTAAGTCCCATTGAATTCAGTGGGGCTTATTACCAGGTGAGCATGCCTAGGACTGCAGCTTTTGTTTGTCTTTGAGACTATGGATGGGAGTGAATACCAAAAGTGAAACTGAAGAATACAGCATTTAGTATTCTGGGTACCAGAAATAATCTGCTCTTTTTAGAAATCTGTGGTGAAGCTCTTAACTGCATATACTCAGAACTATTAATTGTACTTCATCCCCAACTGGTTTCCGATTGAGCAGTTTTGTTGGGTTGTACCTCTCTGAGACAGTGAAAGATTATGCAGGTAGAAACCTCTGCAGATTTTTTTATGTGCTACCTCTGTTAACTGGTGAACCTAGCAGGAATTTGAACAGCTGTGAAAGTGTCTTGTTTGCTTGCTTTTGAGATTGGTCCTCTAATCCCAAGAATTGTTTGATTGTTTCCAAAATTATGTGTGGTTTTAATTTTCAAAACTATCAATAATGGCTGTCTTTTAGACATCATATTATCAGAACTTCCTATTCATGGTTTGGAGGAGACTGGGATTGAGCTGTGTGCTCACACATTATCCCTTCCCCTTGCATTCGTTCTTTAATGGAACACTTCCTGGTTTGCAGTCTTGTTTTGGAAAGATTACTCAGACCGCAGTCTGTCAGTACAGATGTCATGACAAATTGTAGCTCCACAAACCAGGAAGTGTTTTTCAGGTCAGGTGTGTGAAGGACCAAATGCCTTCTCCCCATCTGTTCTAGAGCAGGCATGTCCAACAGGTAGATCGTGATCTACTGGTAGATCACTGGTAGATCAGTGGCTCCCCCCCAAAGAAGCTAAAAAACTTTGGCTCCCCTAAAAAAAACCTCAACATCTTTGCCGTCCACCCCTAAAATGACCCGACCCACCAAAAACAGGGCTTTCCTTCCTAAAAAAAAAAAGCTCAACAACTTTGACCTGAACCCCCCAAAAGGGTGTAATTTTATAAGATAAATCAGATTCCTTGGGGGATGTGATATGCTGCGTTGCACATGTAACATTTTCAGATGCCTTATAAATGGGAGATTGTAAATGTTGCGATCTGAAGGCACACTTTACCGATGCTGAACCAATCTGGGTCTGATCAGTGCCTGGATAGGAGAGCACCTGGGAACTGCTTGTATGCCACCTTGGGTTTCATCATGGAAGAAAGGTGGGGTATAATAAATGTAATAAATAAAAATAATTGTAAAAATATTTAAAAGGAGTGATGAAAATATGGACTGAATAAACATTAAGGCAATATTGAAGAAGAGAGGACACATTCTTAACAAAACCCAATTTGGATGTGGGAGTTGGTATGAGTATGTCAGGTAATAAGTTTCCCTATTAACACAGATGAGAATATGGAGCTTTGCAACTATGCCCAGATGATGCAGAACCCATTCAGTTTAAAGGGGCAAGCAAACACTTTCATTGACAGACTGTTTTCTGTCTTTTTGAACCATGCAAATATACATTTAATAAACGTGCACAGCAATCAAATGACCATAAGTAGACCACAAACCAGCCCCGTGAGTTGCTGCTGTTGAGTCCATCGTAAGAGAGCTAAAGAGGAATTATGGGTTGGACCATAATGGCTCCTGAGGCCCCATTACTTTCAGACGGGTAAATAAATGCATGTTTTCAAAACTTTCACACATGCCAGGGTTTGAAGTGCATCGCAAAAAGCCAACTGGATAAGTGTAAAAAAGAAAAAAGAAGAAAATAGAACCCCAAACCATTTATATAGAGAGCCAAAATGAAATCTGAAACACAACCAGTACAGTTTATTGAAGCAACCTTAACAACAACACATATTTACACAGATACTTCAAACTGTTGAGGTGGCTCAGTAAGCAAGCAATTAGAAACAAGACAAGGAGTTCTAAGACAGGATTTGCATATTTTATGGCCACTTTTCAGTCAACTCTCGGAGCTGTCAATTCCTTTTCAAGCCTTATATTCATGCATTCAGCACCTCAGCAGCTGAACACATGTGCACACATAGAGTAGCTACAGATGTTAGAATCCCTTAGGGTTGTAAATGTTGTCACATCTTTCAAGTGTTCTGCATTTTACAGGCTTCCTGTTTTTAAACCATTTTTCTGGCCTTCTCCCACCTATTTCTGAACTTTGCTTATACTGCTCCTGTACTGCCAGCTTCTCGCTTTAGTGAAAACTAACACTCTTCCTTTCTTCACCCTTAACTGAAATAGGTCAAGAAATGTGAAGGAAGATGCAACAGTTATAGGTAAAGATGTCTTGAAAGCAGATGAAGAAGACTCTAAGAGATATCAGGGAAGGGAGACGGGATATAGAACATGTAAAATGAGCAATGAGCAAAATAATTAGGCCCTTTGTTGTAGGAATCAGAATCCTATAGTTGGTGCATCCCCACTGTTCCATAATCTGTAGTAAGTCAATGCTTTTATTCAGGACTATCCAAAATATTGCGGAAACTTCTTAAGTTTACTAGAACACACAGTGGCTGAATTCCTACTTTTGAAAATGCAATTTTTTCCTGACATGAGAGTAAAGAGGAATGTAGTATTTTTATATTAGCAAAACTGGGGATTAATTTTAGAGTAGTGTACTTGATGCAATTGTCAGTGGAAGCCAAACTGTGTAGAATTATAAACATTTTATTAACCAGTTGTAATGAATGAATCTAACATGCTTATACAACACTAAAACTTTATTGCAACCAAATCACAATCTAAATATTGGCTTTGTAGAGATGTTAGCTTTTTTGTGCAATTGGAATTTATCATTTTGACTATTATGAAAAAAATCATTTGCTCCACAGAGTATATATAACTTTGGGTGGCATTCAACTGCATTTTACTCAGAGTAGACCCATTGAAATGAATGAGCATGATTTAACAAAGGTCCACTAATTTTAATGGATCTACTCAGTGTAAAGATGAGTTGAACACCACCTATTGCAAACAGCCCAGAGTGTGTGGCTAACAAAATAATATATTTAAAGAGTTGCAACATTTCTGGTAAACAATAAAGCTCTTCAGTAAATGGTTGGCAGAAAAGAAGGGCACAGGTGAAAGTTTAAGGCAAAAAGTGCAGCTTGGCATGAGTCTGTGAGTTTAATTACACATCATTTTTAATGATATAGAAGATGTCAGAAGGTGTTTTTGTTCTGTATCCCAGGTAAATCATGACAACTTCACTGAGGGGGGAAACTGTGTAGAGAAGTGGGCCAGGTATTTGAACAAGGCATTCATTTAGAAACCGAAGCAAAGTGTTCTTCTGTTTCTCTTCAGCTATTTGGAGAGCACTTCCTAAAGGGAAGGTGACAAAGTTTGCTTCATTAAACTGCATTTATTTTTAACAGGATTTTTCTGTTGAATAAAGAATCTCTTTCATACCTGCAGGTACAATAAGGTGAACTTGATTATTCATTTGTATTGATGGTATCAAAGCTAATAACAATGACTGACTAAATTTGTTCGGCTGAAACCTCTATATGTTAATTCTGTAATAGGAAATTCTGTGTTTAACCATGATACATGTACAAAAGTTCAAACTAGATTATATTCCCATATTTGATAAAGATCAAAATATATATTATAATACTTTTCGCAGTGAAAATGTTAGCATGTTGCTATAACCAAAATTGCACTCTATTCATAATTGAATCCTACTTTTTTAGAAGGATATCATAAGTGTTAGTGTCTTGAGGGGCATTAGAGTATATTGCTTGTGTATTCTGCTGTCACATGTCAGTCAGTGAATCAATCAATAGTATTTTGAAATGAATGAACTCACAGCATAGTATGTACAGCAGGCTCAAGCTTATACATGAAATCTTTACCTATACTAATTTGTTTTTATTTGTTTATAAAATGACACCTCCTGACTCTGAAAAGACCCTCTAATGCAGTTTTCAGCAATAAAATTAAAATTAAAGGCAATACAGGTACAAAGAGCATTCAGAGCCAGAGTAAACAGGTAAAACCATGGCTACATTGAATTAAGACACGCTAAAAGTCCGGGAGAACAAAAAAGGTCTTAGCCCTTCTCTCTTGAGCAACAGAGAAAGGGACAGTCTTAACTCCCTTTGGATGAAATTCCACAATCAGTGCTTTCACCCAAAAGGCTCTGTTCCACATTCCTACTAGCTGCTGCTCCCTGCAGTTCACCCAACATCTATGCCCAGTGGTTTTCAACCAGTGTGCCGTGGCACCCTGGGCTGCCTTGAATGATGGTCAGGGGTGCTGCAGGCAACACTGGCCTCTGTCCCTCTTTCCTTCCTTCCCTCCTCTGGTGCCCTCTCACATCTCTGCCTCCCAAAGGCTTGCTCAGCTGCATGTTGCAGCAGCCCCAGCTACAAGCTCCCCAGGCAAATGGTGCCTCTGGGGCTGGCCAGGGGTGCTGGTTGCCAGGAGCTGAGGAGGCCTTGGAGTCAGTAAGCCAGCGGGTGAGGGAGCCCAGCCAGCCAGTCCGCCAGTCCTTGCTATTGGGAATGGACAGACAAGTCCCAGGCCCCTGTGGGGCAGTGTGAGGAGGTACCTCTCTTCGGGGTGGGGTGGGGCAGCTCAGAGAACAGGGGTGGCAGTTGTCGCTGCCCAGAGGACTCCCAAGGAGAGAGGAAACAAGAGGAGGCTGAGGGAACACTCCACGAGGAGAGTGTTTAAGAAAGGGTGAGAGGCTACCAGCTCTGCACGCAAGGGGTGACACAACTGGGCTCTTGAGCCCCACATGGGAGCCGCAGAAAGAATGTAGTTGGAGCCATGGACTCAAGGTTGAAAACCTCTGATTTATGCCATCCTGCCAACATAGATGATTCAAAACAAGGTGGATTTAGGCTCCACTGTCATTTGGGGTGGATAGTTCGAAACAAATCTGGAACACGCACACACATACACACAATTAATTTACCATATAGCATCAGCCCAGGCTCAGTTCCCAGCTTATAAGGATGATATCTACCTAAACGTATCTGTGGAGGTTAAATGTGTTGTTTTTTTTTACTTTTTCAATAAATACATTAATTCTAAAGAAGTCTTGAAGTTTATCTACAAATAATGCACTATGAAACTACTACTGCAGCAACAACGTACAGGTTGCTTGGGGGTGCTGAAGGCCCCCTTTAAAATATTAAAAGCTCCAAGTAACGTTTGGGTTCTTTCCTCTTGAGGGTTAAAGTAAACCAATCCCGAACATGAACAAGCTCCATAATACAATGCTGTTCTTGTCAGGAGCTCAGAGCAAGCTCTGAAGCACATAGTGTACATATTGAAAAACAGCTGTTTGGTGACAGACTGCTAGCTGGGAAGTTGAAGCTGAGTGAAGTGGTTAGCCCACATCCCTTTGCCACTGATAAAGTGCTTTGATAAGCAGACTATAGTGGTGAAAACCAGCGAAAGAGCCAAAGATTGTGATTTTTTAGAATGAATGTAGGTCTTGTTTGACAAAGGCAGCCTTCTTCTCTTGTATACTGTTCCACATTTTGTTTTTACTCATTCCTTCATATTCGGTGTATGCTTCAATTTATCCACCCACTCATCGCTGGATACAGAAGTGGAAGTAATCCTGAATATTTCAAAGGCATGCCTTGCAAGAGCAACAGAATTTTTAAAATATGCAGAAGAGTTAAATCTTCCTAGTATAATCCCTAGTGTAGCCATTTATTTATGTATTTAAAATATTTATTAATCATCGCTAATCATAGATCTCTTAAGTGATTTATGTCACTACTGGGCCGACAAGGGGGATGAGAGGAAAGGAAGCAGGATGGGATGCAGCCTTTTAGAAGAAGTCTTTCGTTAAAAAAAATGCTTGTCTGGTTTAACCACAAGCCAGCAACACATGGGCATCTATTTCTGCTTAATTCTATTTTAAAAAGAAATTCACAGTCAAAACATTCTTTGATTAATTTCTCAGCCTCAAATGGGCAATCTCAGAGATAACTCAGTGCAGATGTTGTGCATTTATTTCCACATTACTTTTATGCAGTTTCTCATATCTTATAACTAAGGAAAGTTAAGTACTTGAATAGATAAATAGTTAAATTCTAAAGATCGATCATGTTGGCTGCTTCCATGAAGCACACCGATTTTTAACAAGTTTCATTAAAATCCGCAAGTCCTGAGTTCCTAGCAAAATAAGTAAGTGTTTGAGTGTCTGTATTTTACAGTGGCAGAGCAATCCTACCCGGTTGGAGGAGGGAGAATCAAAGCCAGATGAACCGTCAAAGTCCTGGCAGACTTGTGCCAGCAGGGCAAAATGTGTGTGTATGAGAGCATCATTCCTCATTTCTTCCCCCTTCCTTTTGAAGGCTTTTTTTTAAAAATTTCAAAAGCATTTTCTCTCTCTCTCTCCTTTGAAACTAATGGGAGAAAAATACACTAGGTTAGCTTCAGGGCTGGTGTAGTTTCCCCCATGCTCAAGGCTGGTCTTGGGGGAATGAGAAGACTTTGCATCCTCCAGATCCACAGCCACAGCATTTCCTGGTACCTCCCCTTTTTGTCCTCTCCTACATCTGAATTCCAACTTTGGAGAAGAGGATCATGAAGTTGCATCTACTTCTCTCTCTCTCTCTCTTTCAGTTTGTGGACTCATCTCTCTACCTTTAGAGAGGGAGACCTGAAAAGTTCTGTGGCCCCTGTAATGCCCTCACAGGAACTATAGGATTGTACCCTTAGGACCAATTCAGATAGTCCTATGGGATGGCTAACCTGTGATCTTTCAGATGTTGCTGGATTATAACTCCTATCGTTCTTGACCATTGGTTAGCATGGGAGTTGGAGTCAGACAACAGCTCTAGAGCCACACAGGTTGTTGTTGTTGTTGTTCAGTCGTTCAGTCGTGTCCGACTCTTCGTGACCCCATGGACCAGAGCACGCCAGGCACGCCTATCCTTCACTGCCTCTCGCAGTTTGGCCAAACTCATGCCAGTCGCTTCGAGAACACTGTCCAACCATCTCATCCTCTGTCGTCCCCTTCTCCTTGTGCCCTCCATCTTTCCCAACATCAGAGTCTTTTCTAGGGAGTCTTCTCTTCTCATGAGGTGGTCAAAGTACTGGAGCCTCAACTTCAGGATCTGTCCTTTTAGTGAGCACTCAGGGCTGATTTCTTTGAGAATGGATAGGTTTGATCTTCTTGCAGTCCATGGGACTCTCAAGAGTCTCCTCCAGCACCATAATTCAAAAGCGTCAATTGTTCGGCGATCAGCCTTCTTTATGGTCCAGCTCTCACTTCCGTACATTACTCGCCACACAGGTTAGCTACGTCTAATGTGCATGTTTGTTTTATGTTGAAATTTTATGCCCCACCTATTTCCTCAAGGAGACTCAAGGCAGCAAACGAACAGTAATAAAAGCGGAGAAAGGCAGGTAGACAAAAAAAAAAGCAAACTGATACAAACTGAAGCGTATTCAATAAATAGGGCATAAACAGTACTCCTGGTCTTCTCTGGAACAAACAGTAGTCCAGGTCACAGTGGATCTGAGTGCTTTTTTCTGCAAAGTGCTTTGCAAATGGGTAGCAAATGGCTTCCGTGGCTTCGTGTGAAACCATTCTGTACACCATGATAGAAAAGGTCCTTCACAACATATAATAGTTCTGCTGGTTGGCTCTGCTTGGACGTCATTGCACTGAAGTACTCCCATTGCCTCTTTTGAAAGTAAAGAGATAGACTCGATGAAAACTTATTTCCCTCTCTAAACCTTTGTCAGTTTCTTTTCTTGTTATCTTTATGTTAATTTCATTATAACTGTGGTCCGCTTGATATGGTTTTGGTCACCATGTGGTGTGGAGCTGCTGGTGGACTTGCAGCTGGCCTGGACTACATGGCTGCCGTCGTTGGATGAACTGGCAGCCCCTTAGGGATTTGGGCTTTCAATGGACATCATTTTCACAACTACAGTACCTCAAAAAAACTGTTACTTGCCACATCCCCCCCCCCCAAGGAATTTGAACAGAAGTCAAGCAGCTGAACTGGGCCCAAGCCATCCATTTATTCAATATTGGTACTGCATGAATTTTCAGAAACAATCATTTTTAACATTATTCTTTCTATGTTGTAAAATACATGCCATACTGTACTATTATACATTTCAAGTTCCAGAATTATGTTGGTACATGTCAAACGTACGTTTAAAGTCCAGTTCATCCTCCAGTCAATCTTTCTGCATTAAGACATTACTAATGTATCTGTAGGGTATTAATGTGTTGGAAAAAGCTTCAGTGTTTGAAAAGTGAATCAAGAAATCTATACAGATGCTATAAAGGCAAACTGCTAAATCACATACACCAGACATCACCATTGTGTCTCCTGGGGGTGCAGTGGTGCCTTGAGGTCTTCACCTGGTGCTCATAATGGCGCTGAGCCCCACACTAACTGTCCCATTGGTCATGAGGTGGTAAGGATGGCTACCTTTTTCACCCTTGAAAACTTTATAGAGCTGAAGAAGGAAGTTGAAAGCATGATTCTCTTTCACACTTTGTCTTTTGTGCCTGTGTGCTTTTCAGGGCTCAGATTAGTTGATTTTATTGATTAAACACTCAAGAGATTTAAAGGCATCAAAACACACAGGCAGTTATAGATAAGAATATATGAAATGCAAAAACACTTCACACTTCTCTGTCTAGCTCTGCACTGAAATGCCATGCTGGTTGTAAATACGTTGTTATAACTAGGTTAGTTTGCATCTTAATCGCATGATCGAGAACAATACTTCAATAATAGAATCCAACACTTTCACAATAGCCAAGAACTAACAAACAGTGTTCTCTCATTCTCTCTCTCTCTCTCTGATTGTAACTATGGAGGATGGATGTGCTCAGTGTTTGAAAACAACTAGTCTTCTCAGAAATCTACATACAGACATGTTCATACTGTAAGAGTACACAACCAGAATCCAAAGTGCTTCTTGGGCTCACACAATTGAGTTGCACTAGCATAGTATCATCTTTGACTCCCCCACCCCAATTTGAATAGCTTTTTCCAATCTTGTATCAATCTTGAATAGCTATTCAATCTTGAATAGCTTCCTCCAATCTTGGAGGGTGAAAGGTTGTTTTCTGCTGCTCCAGAGAAGCGGACATGGGGCAATGGATTCAAACTACAAGAAAGAAGATTCCACCTAAACATTAGGAAGAACTTCCTGACAGTAAGAGCTGTCCGACAGTGGAAATTGCTGCCAAGGAGTGTGGTGGAGTCTCCTTCTTTGGAGGTCTTTAAGCGGAGGCTTGACAGCCATCTGTCAGGAATGCTTTGATGGTGTTTCCTGCTTGGCAGGGGGTTGGACTGGATGGCCCTTGTGGTCTCTTCCAACTCTATGATTCTATGATTCTAACTTCAGTTTTAGAATCAGTTCCCCATACGGAAGGGGAAGTTGTGGTTCACAATGAATTCCAAACCAACTTGGGCACATAGAACTTGTTTAATGGTTCTTTGTATTTTTGCCTCTGTCCAGCAGAGAATGAAGCAGATGCTTTCCAGCATATGCATACAGAGGTCCAAAAAGTAAATCATGCCAAGGATCCAAAATGTATTATCTGTGCTCATATTACATTTTACTATATCTGGTTTCTGTGATAGCTGTCTATCTGCATAGTCTATTATAAAATACAACACCTTAACTTAACTGTAGCTAGATATACATTCAGGTAGGTAGCCATGTTGGTCTGACGCAGTCAAAATAAAAAAATTAAAAAATTGTCCAGTAGCACCTTAGAGACCAGCTAAGTTTCTTCTGGGTATAAGCTTTCGTGTGCATGCACACTTCTTCAGATACTTCAGATGCACACGAAAGCTTATACCCAGTATAAACTTAGTTGGTCTCTAAGGTGCTACTGGACAGTTTTTTAATTTTGATTGCGTGAGACCAACACGGTTACCTACCTGAATCTAGAACCATGAAAGGCACCACATTGAGCTGCGTGAAATGGAAGTCCATAAACAGAGTGTATTGGAACAGAGTATACCCAGAACAAATTTAGTTGGTCTCTAAGGTGCTACTGGACAATTTTTTTAAAAAAATTGTAGCTAGATATGAGAGACAATTCTCACAACCGAAAGATTCTGTTGAATCACTTTCATTCCATTCCCTTCATATATTTCCAGGTAAGCCCATAAGTGGTCTTAATCTCCTAAAATAAGAGAGTTCTATTTGCTTTTGTGTGTGTAGAAGTTGCTGATCCTTAATAGAAAGCAGCATGTGCACATCCTGCAAACTCATTTCCTTATTTAAAGTGAACATCCTTCCTTTACTGAGAGATGCTTCCTTTTATAATAGGGAAGTTAGAAGCAGGCCTTTGTAAGCTCTTAAAGGCACATCCCTTCCAAATGACCTTTGTCCCATTCTACTAAATTATATTGTTCAGTCAACTGTCTTGTTCCATGCGTAAGATATTCAAGAAAATACAAACTCAAATAAAATTCAGAAAATATCATATTTTTCCCATTATACAGCATAAATAGTAGATCAGGAAAAGGGATTGGTTTGGGGGGCAAGCGGGGTTGCTATTGCGGTATATTATTTCTTGTAGTGATTTTATAACTTGCTGAGATAATTTTTGGAGATGTCAAAAACCCTAACTTTGACATCCAGATTTACAAAAGAAAAATACACGAGATGTTGCGATTAAATTTCTTGCTTGCGTGTATTTTGTCAATGTACATCTATCCATCTTAGAATATAATGCTAATAGGCATGTGGTTATATAACACATTAAAAATCAATTAGAAGCACATTTCTGTAATTGGCAGCTCACAAAATAAACGAAAGCATCTAGAAAACCTTAAGGTGGTATCCAGTGATGCTGTTAGGCTGATGGTTTGGTATTCTGTCAGCAGAATTTCAGCCATTACCCCTGTCTCCTGCAGTTCTACCCACCATACCTCCCAACTGGAGGGCACTCCAACCCTCTGGAGCAGATTTAGTTGTGAGGGGGAATTGCCCAAAAAACTATTTTGTCTCCATTCTGCTGATAGAAAGTCTTATTGTCAGCTGAGCAACACCATGCTCTAACCAGCTGAGCTATCCAGGCTGACCTATTTGGATATTATTGTTTCATTTGTTATTACGGTATATTTTTGTCTTGTTATTATATTTTTGTCTGCCCTGTGATCCTTGGATGAAGGGAGGTATATAAATTTTAAAAATATATTTTAAAAATAAAATATTGTTGCTGATCATCCTTACTGCAGATGGACTTTCATTAAAGCCTTTATTTTTCTCCCTCCTAGTAATATTTAATCCCTACTCAAACCCCAGGTGATTGGCATATAAATTAGCTGATTTTGTTGGAAGAGATTTCCCTTTTTTAATGTCAAATGTTAAACTTTTAATTCAGCATTCAGTGACAATAGTGGCCAGAGGTGGGAGTTGACATGACTTGGATGAAAGCTACAGAAGGCATATCCTGGTTTAAACTAAATAAAAATAAATAAAAAAATAAATTGAAGTATTCAAGTCTGTGAGACTGGTTGCTTTTCCCTCTCAGAAGGCATATACTAGAAGATACAAAGCAAAATGATCATTTTAGAGGCAGGCCTGTGTGTGTGTGTGTGTGTGTGCGCGCGCGCGCGCACGTTTAATACAAATACTGTGCTTATGAGTTAAGGAAGAATACAGATCTCTTTGAAACAAAATAGGAAATTCTTTCCAGATCTCTTTGGTTTGTTATTGCAGCTTTTGTAAATTTTCTGTAAGAGACAGCTCACAGTAATGTCCTAATTTCTTCTTTAATTTCAAATCATTTCAGAAGTTTGCAAGGGGTTTTAATATTATTATTTCTGATATTTTGTATCCTCAATAACGTACTGTCCTCCCCCAATAAATTAAGCTCCATTTAGAGCCAAGCTGCCTAATGACTGTATCTTTTCATGTCCTAAGGTAGGTATAAGCAGGTGAGAAATAGAATGAAACTTCCAAGGACCCCCCCCCCCAAAAAAAAGGTTTTATAAAAGAGGACACAATTTTTATATTCAAAAATCCTATTGTGGCTAGTGTATTCAAGCAGCACCCATGGGGATATGAACAAATGGATCTTCCTTATACTGAATAAGACCAGTAGTCCATCTATTATCATCCAATGCAGGAGATGCTGCGCTGCTCTCCAGATGTTATGTATTACAACTCCTATCATCTCCAGTCGGTATGTGCAATGGTCTAGGATGGTTAGAGTTGTAGTCCATAACATCTGGAGTGCTCCATGTTGTCTACTACTCTTCTTGACTGATTGATCTCAGTCTCAGGCAAAGGTCTTTCCCAACCATGCTGCTGGGGATTCCAAAGATTGAACCTAGACCTCCTGCATGTAATGCGTGTGATTTACCATAGAGATTGAACACGTTCTCTCCACTTCTAAAAAGTATCACTGGAGAGCTGCTTTATTTCACTAGAGAGCTACTGTCAGTCGGTCCTCCTGAAATAATTTTCACAGCACTGGAGTTCCACTGAAATTACTAGACCTTGCACCAATAAATCGCCTTTGAGCTCCACTAACTTGTATTAGCTTTTTGTACCCTGTTTATGACATCTCATAGATTGGTGGTTACAGTAGTCAGCACATTTTTCTGCAGCATAATTGCTCTGTGGCATTAATTTAGGAGGGCTGTTAAAATATTGGTTTATGGAGGTGAAACGGTCTGCATTCTTGTCAGTGGGGTAGTTATAAATAGACTTGAAAATGGTAACAAGCCGAGCCTGCTTCTCTTCTAATGTTCCTTTTGAAATACTTTAAAACAAATGATTCATCAAATAAGCAAGGGTAAAGGAAGAAATCTGCCAATTTGTAGAATTTGACTCCTCCTAATCAGAGCAAGGCTACAGGAAGTTGAGTTCCTGCCCTCCACCTGATTAAAGCCAAATGCACTACGAAATGGCTGGGACTAAGAGGAAGCGCCAAACACTTCACAGTTGGGGGTAGGACAGCAAAAGAATAGAAAAGAACCCCTTTACCTTTGTTGTTTTTCTGGCTCTCGCAGATAAGCACTTATTTCCTGTGGTGTTTGGACCTTTAAGAAACCGTGTGCAGTGTAAGGCAAAATTTTAAGTGCCTGGTCTTGGCATTTTTTTTTTATTTTCCCTGATATTGTAGCCGTTTTCTGGATAGCCAAATTATTTTTTTGACTGTGGTCTCTACACATGCCAGGCTTTCAGATTGCCGCCCACCCACCTTTTTGCAAATCATAAATTTTGTAGGAATAAGAAGCAGATTCAGATTAATTTGCCATCTGGATCATTCTGATGGCTCCTATACTACTGAAAGACTCTTTACAGGTTCTCAGGTCTATGTTTTTCTCTACAGTGAAAATTACTAGCTATTAGTCTATATGATTCCTTGGGTTAGCTTCATAGTTTGGAAGTTGTATGTAATTGTGTGGAATAGTAAGAGTTCCTTCCACCTTAAGACTCACCCAAGTTCAAAGTTTCACTTCTATTTCAGTTATTGTAAAAAAAATAAAATTATAAGATAGGATTCATAGGCTTACCTTTAGCCATGTCATATTTTATCATTTGTGATGTTTGGGGTGTTTTAGAGTCGGACACGACTGAACGACTGAACAATTAGTATTTGTCTTTAGAAACCCATTGTTTCTCAACTTAAGCTTTCTGAAGTGTACAGGCTATATACATAGTGATAATTGTGATATGCAGAAGAGGATGGGGGAAAGACTATAAGGCACAGTCTGCCTGGAAATTCACTTTTGAGAAAGACAGGCTCCAAATTGCCTTTGGGTACCTGAAGCTAACAGCACAGGTCCTTTTAAGGCTTATCTTATTAGCTGAATGATAAAACATTGGTGGGTTATTTTTGTTGTGGTATGGTACTTTGAGTGCCACTATTGTTCACTCAGTTGTTTACATGAAATGTAATACTGCTTAAGATTGTTCTCCCTGATAAGATGAAGTGGAAACACACCTAATTGCATGAATTACTTGTTGACTGGGAATAAGGTGTGGTTTGGGTTTTTTTTTTTTTTAAAGATGATTTGTAGGCCTTTGTAATTGCTTATTTAGGTTTTACCCCTTTAAGGAATTAGCTTTGCTTTTGCTGTCATGATAGCTAATGCCCTTATTGGTTATTAAAGTACAATTATGGATAAGTACATCCAAGCAGTTGTGTTCAGATCTCTGCCTTCAAACTCTTAGGGTATGTTGATTTAGGGTGGAATCTTAAATACACTCCCTAGGCAGTAAGCCCAATTGGACAGAGTGGGACTTTCTTCTTAAAGAAGCATGCATGGAATTGTGCTCTAAAACTGTCAAGAGAAAGTCATACATTTATATGCAAGAGTTGAAAAAACAGCAGCAACATATTTTTGTAAGAAAAAAGATAACTTAATAAAGCTACTGTGCAAATTAGGCACTGTTAGTTATTTCTTGTCTATATTGGGATCTATTATTTTGCATCAGTTGTGCTTAAAAATTCTGTTTAGCAAATGTTTCTGTTACCATGCATAGTTTTCTTTTCCGTTCATTTGAATGCTTTCTTGAGACCAGTGTTTTCAATGGTTTTCAAAGGAGCAAGATTAAACACATGTCAATAGATAGTTGAAGGCAGGCACAGACAAACTCAGCCCTCCAGATGTTTTTGGCCTACAACTAACGCCCTCCCATCAGAAGTCAAGGGAATAAACAACTATCTGACATTCAGAAAACACCTGAAGGCAGCCCTGTTTAGGGAAGTCTTTAAACTGTGATATTTTAAATGTATTTTAATGTTTGGTGGAAGCCGCCCAGAGTGGCTGGGGAGACCCAGCCAGATGGGCGGGGTACAAATAATAAATTATATTATATTATATTATATTATATTATATTATATATACAACTCCCATGATCCCTAGCTAACAGGACCAGTGGTCAGGGATGATGGGGAAACATCTGGAGGGCCGAGTTTCCTATGCCGGGTTTGAGGGAACAGTAATGCTTTTAAGCATACACAAATGCAATTATGTTAATTCAGCTGTTAATACCTATAGTTTAGTCTCAAATTACATTATCTACATGTTGCATTGTGTGCTCTTGGGTGCCTGTTAATTTGTAATGCACTTGAGTTATGTAGCATAAGAAACTCCCTATAAATTGTGCAGGATATGTGTAAGACTGAAATGGTGCTTTTAAATAGATTGGATTAAAGCCACTGTAGAATTACATACTTGTTTCTAGGAAGGTTTTTCCTCTTTCATGTTGCCAAAAAAAAAGGTGTCTGAAAATATCAAGATGCACTAATTTTCTGTGACTCAATGGAACTTGTCTGCTTGCTATTTTGGAACACACTATAATTATTTATGCTTAGACATGTCTATATTTAAAACAGAGAGCCAATGTATATTGAAATGTGTGGAAATTTTGTAAACTTCACTGCTTGTTTTACATTACATTGCTGAAGAATGAAAACACCCCCAAGTTACTGACTCATACATAAAAACAAAAATGGAAATATATGATGGTGTTTATTGTTGGATCCGGTCTAAGTTAGCGGCACTCAATCCCCATTTAAATCATTGGCATCCAATGACATAACTTGTCCCATTAATATCTTATGGACTGTATCTAACAAAGTTCTGATCAGAGCAAACCCAATGAAATTATGGGACCTAAGTTAGTACAGTCCATTAAGTTCAGTTAGACTGCTTTGACTAATATTGGATGCAACTCTTAAATCCGGTAACTTTGGCTATATCCAGCCAATCTGGGTTTTCATAACAGCCACTGTAAATTATAGAAAGTTGTTGCATGTGTGACCTTCCCTTATTTTACGCAGGGGACAGGATGCGGTTAGCGCAAATCTGTTGCATTTCATTCACTCTTTCACCAGAGTCGTACACGTTATTTGTTAAGCATAAAGAAAGCAAAGTAAAAAAAATCTAAGCACACGCAACAAAAAATGAGAAATGCTTCCATTAGCACCCAGCAGCAGCTGTCATTGTCAAGATGCACACTGAAATTGCCTATTTTACATCAGTTAGGATCCAAAGGAAGAAAGGCCTATTCTTGTATAATCAGAACATTAAACGTGAGGGGGTATGAGCATCAGGCAGATACTTCTGCTTCTCTTAACAGATACTTCTTGTGTTTGTGTAGACATATTTTGTAGACTTATGCCTATATATGGGCTACTCCCTAGTTCACACATTACTTTCTCTTTACGTTAACTGGACAGGTGTAGAAAAAGAGCCTAAGTTTCTGAGTTGAGATTTCTCATTGGAAGGTAACAAGTGTTTGAAAATAGGTAGAAGAGGCACACAAGTAATTACATAAGTTTGCGGGCAGGCAGGCTGGCTGGCTGGCTGGCTTCCTTCCTTCCTAAATGTGTGTGTATATTTAAGGCATTTGGGTATATTTTACTTTTGCATATCTTAGCTAAAGTTTCTTCAGTTACTTCTAAATTACATACTGTGAGCAGATGGAGACAAAACGAGCTTGCATTCTGTTTTGAACGGAGAATGGGATCCACTTTAGTCAGTTAAACTTGCAGAAAATTGCACTCAGCTTCTATCTCGTACAAATAAAAGAATGAAAAATAATACTAATTTTTAAGAGCGGTAGCATATTTGACTCATTCTATACTTAGTAATGTTTGCTTTATTTAGCATGATGTTCAAGAGGAGCACTTCACTTGGTGGTTTAGAGAAAAGGCAAGTAAAGGTGACACGATAGAAGTTTGTGAAAAATATTCATGAAATGGAGAAAGCAGACCGATAAGTTTCTCTCTCATAACACTAGAACTCGCAGACATCCAATGAAGTCGAACCTTGGGGGATTCAAGGTAGATAAAAGACAGTACTTCTTCATGCAGTGCATAGTTAAACTGTGGGACTTGCTCACTCAAGTCACAGCAATGGCCACCAGCTTGGATGGCTACTAGCCATGATGACTATATTCTGTCTCCATGGTCAGAGGCAGCATCCTTCTGAATACCAGGTGCTGTAAACCTACAGAGTAAATGAGAGTTCTCTTGTGCTTGGGTCCTGCTTGTGGGTTTCCCACAGGCATCTGGTTGGCCGCTGTGTAAATAGTGTGATAGATTAGATGGGCCATTGGCTGCATCCAGCAGACTCTTAGGTCCTTATGAAGAAGAAGAAGAAGAAGAAGAAGAAGAAGAAGAAGAAGAAGAAGAAGAAGAGTTTGGATTTGATATCCCGCTTTTCACTACCCGAAGGAGTCTCAAAGCGGCTAACATTCTCCTTTCCCTTCCTCCCCCACAACAAACACCCTGTGAGGTGAGTGGGGCTGAGAGACTTCAAAGAAGCGTGACTAGCCCAAGGTCACCCAGCAGCTGCATGTGGAGGAGTGTAGACACGAACCCGGTTCCCCAGATTACGAGTCTACCGCTCTTAACCACTACACCACACTGGCTCTCAATCTCAATCTTATGTGTGCAATCTTCTTCCTTATGTCCAAGGGTGTAAGTAGAATACATTTAATCACCTTCCTCCTTAATCCCTTTCCTCCCTTTAAAAAAAGTTGACAGAAAAATAAGGTGACAATATAGCAAAATATATGGGGGTTGTTTATATGTTTTTGTTTTTTGAGGAAAACGTTGCTCACTTTCTTCTAACCTCTCCTTTCATTGTACTTGCTGAACCTCTAAAGGCAATGATGGATTGCACCTTGGTGTATGCTTCATTTGTGAAATGTATTAAACTCTGTCAGTATATGGGAAAAAAAATTAACAGCAATTTTAATAAGAAGGAAAGCATAGAAGTACTGACAGTTTTTAATAAAACTGCTGTGGAGAGTCACGGTAAATGAAACTTAAAACAGTGATGTGCTCAGATTTGTAACCCAAATCTGTAACATAATGCCTGTTTCCTTTCTTTCTGAGATACTCTGTGTGCTTTCTTTAGATCTTGTACTGATACAGAATTCCATTCCATTACCTTATTTAACTTTTTAAAAATATATATACACTATAGGGAAACTTCAGTTTCATTTCACATACTAGAAAATTCTCAAAGTCCTAAACTTTACTTTTTTCAAGCTCCATCCTATATGATGGATATTCTCTCCCCCCCCCCAATTTTAATTATATTTATAAATCACTGAACATCTCAAGGGAACCCTAGAGCAGTGAACAGCAAGTAATAATTACAATACACAGCTTAACTATTAGCAAAAAATATCGCAAAACCTTACAATTAAAAAAATCAGTGTGAACTACAGTATAAGTCACGCCTTCCCTTCATGGCATTTGCAGCAGGATGAACCAGTGCAGCGCTGAGATCACAGCACAAAAAGTAGGTAGCTGAACAAAATCTATGGGCCACTGCAGTGATGTAAGAAATGTTCTGATGTCACACTAAGTCATGGTTTTCAGCGTGAATGGCTCTAGCTCTCCCAAGGCTTGTGTACTCCCACTTTCCTCCTCCCATGTGACTGGGAGGAAGCGTTTGGAAGTTTTTTCTTTTTCTTTTAGTCAACAACTCTTTGTTATGCTGTTCAGAGTGGCAGATTGTGGTTAAGTCTGGTTAATTCAAAGGAAGCTAGTCGATTGCTTCAGAAATTGTCAGTTTTCTTTTTAAATAGTCCCACTCTGAAGATATAGTGGTAAATTTACAGAACTACCATGATATACTGCATACTTGAAGCTACCTTTTATTTATTTTTAAAGAAAAAAGAAAAATACTGATTAAAAGAATTTATTTTGTTTGTTTGTTTGTTTATTATACCACCCGATACCCATCAATCTCGGGGCAGTTCATAACATAAAATCACAGTACAGTGGTACCTCGACTTACGGCGTTAATGCGTTCCGAAGGCGCCCTCATAGGTCGAAATTTTCGTAACTCGAAGGGCGCTATCTCCGGAGGGGAAAAAATTCGTACGTCGAGAAAACCGCATTAAAAACCTCATAAGTTGAGGTATCGTGCCGCCGCTTCCCCTTCGTAGGCCATTTTTTTTCTCCCAGAAGTCATTTGCAAGTCGAAAACAACGTATGTCGAGGAGCTCGTAAGTCGAGGTCCCACTGTATAAAAAAAACACAAAACACATACTAAAAATAAAAACAAAGACAACCTAAGAATCCTCCCCTTCCACAACACGTTTTAAAAGGGAATTAGATGTCAACCAGCCATTTATTCAGCTGTCTGTATAAAAATTAATAACAAAACACTGAAAGGAAGTTTTCAAAGTCACCTTTTCCCTCCCACATTTTATTCATTGTCGTTGATTCCCATGACTCCTATAAAGCAAAATGAATTGGTTATCCTTTTACAACTCCCTTGCTAAAGTTCTCTAGTGACTCTGCAAGACTACCCTTTGGGGCTTTAAAAAGGGGGGGGGAGGATGTTTAAAGCCTTTAGGACAGCTGGATTTCACCATATAAGAAAACTTTCAGAGCATTACTGTGTCACTGATCATTAATGTTGGAACATTTCAAACTGTAAATCCATTCCTGGCTGCACTGCAGAATTTGGGTGTGTGAGAGTGATAAGCTTCTTGAAAAATGATGTTGAAAAATATTAGCATTCTCTCTCCCACTATTAAAATATTTATGTTAATTGAGGCTCCAAACAATTTGCTAAAAAATAATAATTCCTTGCCCTATATAACCTGATAGTTCCTCGGCTCCTTCAAATTAATAGCAAAAGGGTGTGATCTTAAACATCCTTACTAGGCAGTAAATTCTCTTGAACTCAGCTGTATTTTGCTGCAGATAAACATGCTTAGGATTGTTTTGCATGTGTGAATACATACTTGGGACAAAGGTTAATAGCCATTCTGAAGTTTTTACATTCTCTAATATACCACCTTATATTTTTCCTTGTTGTTCCCTCCACACCAGTATGTTATCGCTGTAAAATCTTTTCATTCCTTTATGAAAGCTCTTCTGTGATGGAGAGATTAATAGTGAAGGTGCATAGATCGTGTGTGTGAACCAGTCACCCAGAAACATAATAGATGCAGTGAAATTTAAAATATAAGAAGGGATTATAATCCCACCAGAGCCCATAACATTTATCTAATCACCTGTAATTTATATATATATAAATCTTTATTACGGTCATAGACCAGCAAAAGAGAAAATAAAACGATAGTACATAGTATAAATATTTCTTAAATATCATCTTTTAACAATACTATTTCAAATCCCGTATTAGATTAAAATTAAGCTAAAATTTAATGGGAAATAATTCCATTTAAGTATTATCTGCTATGGCTTGGTGGACGGCTTTATCGCTGTTGTTAGTTGCTGTCACGACGCGTCTCAGTCTTGCCGCATGGTAACAAAATTTGGCTACAGTCATAGTTTGCTCTGGGTTGGTGTCCTCAATTAAATATCTAGTCAGCATTTCAATTGAACGGCCTGGTAGATTTTTTAACAGGGGTTCGATTAACTCCTTCCTCAAATCTCGATACAGAGTGCAGTGTAGGAGAACGTGGCTAATAGATTCAATTTCCTTGTGATCGCAAGGACATAGTCTCTGTTCTATCGGGATCTGAAGATATCTACCAGTTAGTAACGCCGAGGGTAATGCATTAAAACGAGCCCTAGTAAAGGCCTATCTAATCACCTGATATTCAAACTAGCATGTTCATAGGGCGTAGGTGTCATATGGCCGAATTGCTGTGATGTCACAGAAAACTTTGACACGCAGAGGAAGTGTGAATGCTCTGTCTACCATACGCTCTCCTGCTATAGTGTCATCATGAGCCCAGGTAGACATAGGGGTCCTTTCTGATTGCTTTGATTTGGCTGCTCTGATTTCGCTGAAGAGTTAGGACAATTGTACCAAGGATAGTTGAATGCTAAGGGAGACTAGAAAAACCTGAGAATTAGCATTCCACTGAGCTCATTGAACGCTTTTGTTAAACTAAATCATAGCAAAAAAGGCTAATAAGCTCAGTTGGTTAGAGTGTGGTGCAGATAACGCCAAGGTCACAGGTTTGATCAACCTGTATATTCCTGTATCGCAAGGGGTTGGACTAGATGACACTTGGGATCCCTTCCAACTCTACAGTTCTGTGATTCTATATTATTGCATTTATACCACATGGCTTCAATTGACACCATATTTTAGTGAATACTTCCTGCTTGCGTATGTCACTTCCTCTAAAGTTGGTGATATTTGTGTTCTACATAGAAAACTATGTAGAAATATATTGGTTCCACATAATAACAATAATAAGAGGACTATATATATTTGTACGGCCTTCAGTTGGCTGGCTAAGCTGAAGGAAACCAAACATCCTGCTTCCTATCGGCCTAGGGTTATGTAATAAGGGAGGTTGGAATTATGACCCTTGAACAAAACCTCTGTATAGTTGAGGAGACTCAAACTTGACTGCTGTTTGGAATTTAAGCCAACCCCCAAAAGAAGTGCTGTAGTACTAGCATGGCACCCTAAAATGCTGGTATGTGGAGACTGGGTGATATCAAATGCACTAGATATACATCACAACATTTCCTTGCAGTTCCCAATTAGAAGTGACACATATCTTTAATTGAAAGCCTTTGAGCACTGATAATACTTCCTTCTTTAGTAGAAGTCCACATAAATATAGTGTAATGCCAATATTCCATCCCTGTCTGGAAGGAAGATACAGAGGCCTTGAATTTGTCATTTATCTGAAAACACCTATAGCAATTAAGAATCACCTCAAAGCAGCCTACTGACATATACCTATTTTATTAACGTTTTGCTTTTCAATAGCTTATGGCATGCGCTTGGTTAGTGAATGTAAAACATTTTTACTAACCAAAACTGTAGGCTATAGCAAAGCAAAACATTAATAAAATAGGTACGTGTGAGTAGGCGGCCTAAAAATACTTTTCCGTGGGGCTCATGCAGTGCTGTAATTTGGCAAAGACATCCAAAATTTGCACTGTGTGAAAAATACATGAACCTTCCCACAAAAAAGTATCTACATATTTCAATAGGAAATAATGTGTAAAACTCTATAGGGCTATAAGGAACTGCCTTATACTGACTCCAATATTTTGTCAGTCCTGGCAAAGTTTGGGGGTAATTGTTCTCAGCCTATTGTTAAAAGAAAACAATATGCAGAGGACAGGGTGGTATGGTCACCCCTTGGGAATCTCATGCATGCCAGCACCACCAATTCTGTCCAACTATGCCGTCCCTGCTATGACAACCGCTTAATGATCTCTTTCATTTTCCCATCAATGAATAGAGAATGACTTCACCTTCGGACCTTTCCAATATGGTATGTGTGTGTGTGTGTGTGTGTGTGTGTGTGTTCGTAATAAAAGCAGTTTCTCAGGAAACCAGACCCACAAATCCCTATTTGCTTAAGGGTCTCCAGCCTTTGGCGGGCCTGCCCTATCTTCCTCCTTTTGCAGCCGAGACTCTCTTTTTTAAATGCAATTCCTTGTCCTTCAACTGTCTATATTAAGCTTTAGCTCCTACATATCCAGGTACCCTTGGGGAGTCCTTTCAGTAGCCATGGGGAATGTTGAGATGTGGGTAAAGCTGCCACCTTTTCTGGCAAGGTGCCTGTGCCTTTAATAGTCGTAGAATAGGGGAAAATTCAACAAATAAAGCTCCATCTGCCACAGGGCCGTCTTAAGTAAATCCGGCGCCCTGGTGCGAAGATCCCTTCGGTGCCCCTCGCGCTCCGTCGGGTAGGGCCAGGCAGTGGGCAGCCGCAGGGCACGGCGCGGCAGGTGGGGACGCCAAACTCGCGCTCTGTCAGGCAGGGCCAGGTGCAGCAGGCAGCTGGAGGGCATTTAGGGGTGGGTGGGGACGCTGCCAGCTGTGCTCCACCTTCGCCACCGCCTGCTCAGCCGAAGCTGCAGCGCGGCGCTGCTGTCCAGGGAGTCCTGGCTGCAGCACCGACGGGAGGCTCACTGACAGCCTCCCCGCATCTGCAGCCCGAGACGAGGTGGGCGAGAGCGGTGCTGCCGGCGGGGCTGGAGGGCGCAGGCACCCTCCTCAGGCTGTGGCGCCTTGTGCCAGTAGCCTCAATGGCTAAGACGTCCCTGATCTGGCAGAGTGGCAGGGGTGGAAGAAGCTTCAGTTTCCAATTTTCCAACAGCCATGCAGGTGATAAAAGACATAAAGTCGTGTGAGGCTTCTAGAACGATTTGTGTGACTTGCACGAAAGTACATTTAAGTGTGGGATGCAGGTAGCACTGTGGTCTAAACCACAGAACCTGGGGCTTGCCGAACAGAATGTCGGCGGTTCGAATCCTCGCGATGGGGTGAGCTCCCATTGCTCAGTCCCTGCTCCTGCCAACCTAGCAGTTCGAAAGCACGTCAAAGTGCAAGTAGATAAATAGGTACCGCTCCGGCAGGAAGGTAAACGCCGTTTCCGTGCGCTGCTCTGGTTCGCCAGAAGTGGCTTTGTCATGCTGGCCACACGACTGTACGCCAGCTCCCTGGGCCAATAAAGCGAGATGAGCTCCACAACCCCAGAGTTGTCCGCGACTGGACTTAACAGTCAGGGGTCCCTTTACCTTTACCTTTTATATTTAAGTGTATTCCGACTTGCTGAATCGAAGTGGCAAATTTTGTTTCTGCTTTTAAAGCAGAGCAATTCATATTGCTAATGAAAGTTTGAATGTCAAGGTGCTATTCCCTGTGTAATGTGAATGGTGGTGGTAATGGCCATCTCAGTTTCAGTGTTAAGCAGCTTTTGCAATTGTGGTGGTAATTTAGCAAACAAAATACATTCTTCTTTCCTTTATGCTTTTGTGACTTTCATCGTAGGTTAACCTGAAGTGCTCACTAAAATAAGTTTACTGATTAGAATATCAGTCTAATGAATAACCTGGTACAGATTAGAAGTGAAATCAGTGCATAGCAACATACACTCAGCCAGTTTCTCTTCAGGAAATAGGACAGAACAAAGATCCACGAGAAAAGGATCCACATTTATCTGATGCTCTATATCTCTCTCTGTATATATATGCATGTAAGAATGAAATTTGCAAAAAATAAAATTAAAAAATGACTCATATGCCTAAGGCAAATGTGTGTGTGTGTGTGTGTATGCATGCAATCTTGCAGTTTTGCTAATAAGCATGGTTGAAACCTTAAGTGCAACAGTTTAATGCTGAAACATTTTGCCAAGTATTTTAGTGTTTGTTCTGTCTTTTTTCTGCCGTCACAGATATCTTTTGATTTGGCTGAATATACTGCTGATGTTGATGGAATTGGCACTTTACGGTTGCTTGATGCTATCAAGACATGCAGCCTCATAGACTCTGTGAAGTTCTACCAAGCTTCAACAAGTGAGCTTTATGGGAAAGTGCAAGAAATACCGCAAAAGGAGACCACTCCTTTTTATCCCAGATCACCATATGGTAAGTATGTAAGCTTATGTCTGTGCTTGTCCCTGCCTACATATTGCATCCTAATTAGCAGCCATGAAGCACAAAGTTACTTGTCCTGATGGAGGCACAAAAGTTCGAGGCAAATGGGAGTCTGGCATCACAGATCTCGAGGCTGCAACCAATTTTAGATCTTAACTTACTTTCTGGAACAGCAGTTTACAATCTGGCCTGCTAAAACTGAAGGCTTTTGTACCGAAGGTTAAAATGAAGGCAGTAACATTTTCTACATTTTACTCTGCATTTTTTTTTCCTTTTCACATTTCTTTCCCAGTACAAATGCTACAATGTGAATGTGATCTGTCACTGCTTGTTGGATGTAAGCTACCATTTCCATTAAAAACCTTACTTGTTTTTCCTTAAAGCATTCTCTCTCTTTGTGAAATAAAAATAAAGATGGAAATAACATGGTTTCGTTTACTTGGAGAGGGGTTAAATTAACATTTTCAATAAATAAGTTACAATTATTGTTATAGGGGCAGCCAAGCTATATGCATATTGGATTGTGGTGAACTTCAGGGAGGCCTACAATCTCTTTGCTGTGAATGGTATTCTCTTCAACCATGAGAGTCCCAGGAGAGGTAAGAAAAATATTGGAAATTTCTGCGTTCTCTGGTGCATGTCTGAACAGGAATGCATTGTAACTGGTCTCAAGATAAATTCTAAACCCGCATAATGAAATCTTTCACATATAAAATAATTACTCATTTTGTGGACAGGCTCAAAACACTATATAATAGTTCGGGGGGGGGATCAATAGCAGAATTGATAGAGTTGCAAACTTTCTATTTCATTGAAATAAAATAACCAATTCCCAATGATAGGGTTTATCCTAATAGCAGCACCTATTGCTCACCTAATGCAGGTTTCATATTAAGATTGCCCTCTGATAGCCTCACTCCTGTGCTCTTTCATTCGTTGGCTATAAGGAAAGATATGCCAGGGTCCATACACATCATATCAAGGGCACGAAAAAGAAAAACACTATTGATTACTGTGTTCCACTTTCCCCATCGTTTGAAAGGGCTCTGGGTGTGGATAGGAATAATGTGTGTGAAATAGAGTGAGTCAGTGTGTGAAAGAGAGGAAGCGTAATGTTCATTATTGTAGAACTTTTTTTAGAAACGGAGATATAAAATTGATAAAATAAAACGAGGCAAGGCAGCATCCTTAGAGGAAAAATGTTAAGATTGTATAAGACAAATTTGTGTGTTGCTTTTGTACTTGTCATGTTTGTTTTTCTTATAAAATGAATAAATATATATTTTTTTAAAAAAAGGCAGCATCCTACTGCCACTCCTTTCTCACAACACTTTTACACTATTTAAATGTATTTCAGCTGCCATCCATCCATTCCCATTTCTGAATGGCAGCAATAAGTCAGATATTCTTGCACAGGGTTATCAGAGTGGTTCACAATGATTCCTGGACAGTGGGGTGCTGTCTCCCGAAAAGTCAGACAGGGGTGCTTCTGCTATCATTTTACAAGCAGTCTATTTTGATGCAAGAGTGGAGAATACAGTACTAGAGGTTTAAAGTTGAGAGAACCATTTAGGACCTTTGCTGCTATATAAAAGAGCAGAAGTTTGTTTGCCTAATTATAACATTCGCTTTCAAATTAAATAAAATGCTTGTAATATGAATCACCCAACTTTCCGAAAATGTCCTGCATGGTTTCTGATATTTCTATAATTGGGAGTAACCTGGATTTCATATGGAGTAATTTTCAGGTCAGGGTGCCTCTTTAAAGAGTGTGTTATGGTTTTGAGAAAGAAGAAAGATTTCTGTATTCATCACTGCCTTTGATCTGCAAGGCTTCTTTGACATTCTACCCAGCTCTGAGACTACTTCCCACTGAGCTTCCAGTCTTATAGTTCTCTCTGATACATTTATTATCCCACTGGATATTGGGAGCCTGAGATTCTAAGTTACAGACCTTTTTCTTTTAGAAATATATATTTTGTGTATGTGCGTAAATGTATATGTGTGCGTGCCACTTACTGATGAACAAGAACTTTCTGTCCAAAAATGCATTCAATTTTGCTCCTGTTAGAACATGAACAAAAGCAGTCAGAAGAGCTTTTTGGATGAGTGGTGCCATTGTGCCCAAATAGTTAGTGTGAAATGCATGCATATCTTGTAATTCTGGAAAGGAGAGAAGAAGAGTTTGGATTTGATATCCCGCTTTTCACTACCCGAAGGAGTCTCAAAGCGGCTAACATTCTCCTTTCCCTTCCTCCCCCGCAACAAACACTCTGTGGGGTGAGTGGGGCTGAGAGACTTCAGAGAAGTGTGACTAGCCCAAGGTCACCCAGCAGCTGCATGTAGAGGAGCGGAGACGCAAACCCGGTTCCCCAGATTATGAGTCGTCTACCGCTCTTAACCACTACACCACACTGGCTCTCAAGCCTACAGCACCCGGTATTCCCAGGCGGTCTCCCATCCAAGTACTAACCAGGCCTGACCCTGCTTAGCTTCCGAGATCATACGAGATCGGGTGTGTTCAGGGTAGTATGGCCGTAATAATTGCTTAAGAGCTATTCATCAATTTCATAACTTTATCAACACTAAAACATCTATGTAGTGTGGGGGGTGAAAAAGAGCAAATTGTAATAACATACATCCTGATTGGTCCATTTTCTTTTGAAATGACTGATGAACAGCCTTTCCTTGGATGCCTAGGTCAGTCGTTGTCAATTGGGGGGGGGGAATCAATAGTATCATTTCACATCAAAAAAAGAAAGCAAAACTCTCAGTTGATTTAACTATTCAGCAAAACACAAAGTACTTCAGTATTCTCCTTAATCTTTAATAATTATTGCTCCCTGAGCCTGACCTTGTGTTTAATGTTGTACAAACTATTTAAAGACTGAATTAAGTTTCAGAAATAGTTGTTATAGGGAAGGCAAAGCTATTTGCTTTCCTTTGGTGAAAAGATATCATTTCTGCTGGGCTGATTGCATTCATCTGTTTCTGGGTAGTCCATAAGTTTACTTTAACATGGCAAGAATGAATAACAGAAAAAAAAAACGTTTCATGGGAGTCAAGACATTGTAGAGGTAAGAAACCCAATTGCATTGCTTTGCAGTCATTTGTCTTGTCCCCATTCCGTGACAAATGACAGCTTGGATCAAAAAGCTTTAAGAGGCTTTCCTGCTTTCAAGTAATGAGAACAACAGAAACGTTCTAACGATGGGTGGCTCAAAACTATGCCTTTCCTTCTCTGACATGGCTACCTGCCAGTAACTGTTTTGTATAAAAGCTGCTTTGTATAATAAGTTATATAAATTGGCTTTGCATAGCGTCTTGATTGTCACTAGATTTATAATAATAAAGCTCTGAAAAGCATGCTCTGTGAAGACTGACATATCAACATATGTGACAGAAGAATATTTGATGTTAACCTCCTAAGCCACATCTTTTGCTTTAAGATGTGGCTGTTTTGTGGGGTGCCTGTGCAATACATCTGACACAAGATTAGTATATGTAGTGTTAAGCAGGTCAGGTGAAATATTTCTGGGTCTTGGAAAGGAGAAGAAGAAGAAAAAGAAGAGTTTGGATTTGATATCCCGCTTTATCACTACCCGAAGGAGTCTCAAAGCGGCTAACATTCTCCTTTCCCTTCCTCCCCCACAACAAACACTCTGTGAGGTGAGTGGGGATGAGAGACTTCAGAGAAGTGTGACTAGCCCAAGGTCACCCAGCAGCTGCATGTGGAGAAGCGGAGACGCAAACCTGGTTCACCAGATTACGAGTCTACCGCTCTTAACTACACCACACTGGCAAGGGTAACCATGTCTCTGTGGTCTGTGACATATCCACTCTTCCCAGTCTGAGTCTTTGCTCAGAGAGGGTTAAGATTATTGGTGATTAGCTGAGCAGTTGTTCCCTTCAGCTGCGTAAGGAGCTAATACAGGTATCTGTCATACTTTGACTTAAAATCTGTTTCTTTAAGGTTGGTAGAGATGACCTAGCTACCCCGCAGTGGGAGGGCTCACCTCTGAAAGAAGAGACTAAGCACATTCAGCTAATCATGCAAGATTTCTGATTGCAGGGGCTTCTAGCCATGCTCAGCTGAATGTACTTAGAACATCCCTTCAGCCCCTCATGCTGAACGCACATTAGTCAGGAATGTTTGGATATGTTGAGAGAAATTTGGCATACATGGTTCCCATGTCCCCTACATCGGTTGTGTCCTCATGTGTTCTACTGAAAGTCTGAATGCATATTTAGGTTAAGTTAAGGAGAAACATAGAATCACAGAATTGTAGAGTTGGGAGGGACCCCAAGGGGCATCTGGTTCAACCCCCTGCAATGCAGGAATCTCAGCTAAAGCATCCATGACAGATAGACATCCACCATAGTTAAACAGTATAGATCTTTAGATATTGGGTTTTCTCTGTGCTCTTCATTTCACTTGTATTTATAATTTGAGACTCTTTCCTTCTTTTTTGGAGTTCAACACTTTTGCCATTCTGTTAATCTCGTGTTTAAAAATCAGGTAGGTGTATAAATATACGCTGGATTCAGAGAAGACTGCGTGACTGAGACTGGCAGAAGCTGACTTCCCTGCCCCTCAGGCAATCCCCAGAGCCATCTGAAAGGTTTTCCCAAGGGAAAGAAAGGGGACATTGCTAAATGGGGTGCAGTGCGGAGCTGCGGTCTGAGAGCATCACAAAAAAATCATGAGGTGGCAACTTCTGCTAGCGTAACTCCCCCTCATAGCAGCTGCCTCTATCATAGAATTGTAGAGTTGGAAGGGACCCTGAGGATCATCTAGTCCAATTGCCTGCAATGCAGAAATATGCAGCTGTCCCATATGGGGATCGAACCTGCAACCTTTGTATTCCCTCCAGCCACGCACACCAGAGCCCAATATTATGAAGATTGAAGAGCAATCATAATAAGCTTATTTTAAAAGGCTTGCTGCTGGTGAGTGCTTGCAGAAAGGCTGTAGCTACATTTTCCCAGAACATGCATGCTTGCAAATGATTGGTTTTCAAAGTTTAACATTCCTTCAAGCAAGCCAGTTTTAAGTTTTGAGTACCTACAATTTAAGTAATGTTGCTTTTGGCAGAGCTTGGTGGGCAAATAAGACATCAGCTCTCCCATCGTAGTGGTGCAACGAGGCATGACAATTTCCCAGTGTCTTGTCTTGCTTAACCAGGCCTGAAGGGAGATCCAGCCCCAACAGCTCACAAATATTACCACAATCAGCGAGGCAGCAGATTGGAAAATGCGAAGTCTCCAAGGCCTGGATTCCTTGTATAAGGAACAAGGTCAAAGAGGAAATTGTTTTCTTTTGCTTTCAAAACTTAATGAGAACAGCGACTTTCCACTGAAAGGCAATGACTTCCAAATTTAGGATGTGTGGTTCTAGATTCATTTCTGCGTTCAATGAAAACCAAGTTATTGCCCACTTAATATTTTATATTCAGTTGTGCTTTCATGAGGGAAAAGATCTATGAAGAGACATTTTGCTGAAATCTTCTAAATCAGGCTTCCTCAAACTCGGCCCTCCAGATGTTTTGAGACTACAATTCCCCTCATCCCTGACCACTGGTCCTGCTAGCTAGGGATCATGGGAGTTGTAGGCCAAAAACATCTGGTGGGCCGAGTTTGAGGAAGCGTGTTCTCAATGTTCAGATTGCATTGTGTTTTTTAAAGAACGTCAACTCTATTCTTCAGTTGTGTTCCAAGATTGTTCTCAGGTGAAACAGTTAGGCCTGTGTATTTATTGGGAGATGTTCCAAGCATCTTTCGGCACATGTACTGTAGGTTTGTTCACAGTCCCCTTTTCCTGTGACAAATTTCCTGTTAGAATGTCACCTGCATAATTATAACCCTATAGAGCTAGTAAGGGTGTGTTCACAATACCAGTGAAGTTGTTTCCCCCAATTTCTTTTACAGCTCTTTCCCCTGCTGCCCCCCCCCCTTCCCGCCACTGCCAGCTGTTCATATCAGTACAGCTTCCCTGGTGTCAGATTAGATTCAGTTTGTGTACACATCACATCTTGACTAGAGAAGAATTAGGAATGGCTTAACAACCCCAGTCAGTGTGAAGGTTGTTTGAGAAGCTACAGAACGAACAGCAGCAGCATCCTAAACAAAGTGCAGGATACATATGCATTTTAGATAACATGATGTGGACAGAGATTAAAAACCCAGCACTGGAAATGCAGTGAGTGCACTGTAAACAGGGATGTGAATACAGCCTCAGACTTTCAGGAACAGAGACACTTCTTATGTCATTTCTCCGGAGCAGGAAAAAACAAACTTGCTCTCTCTTCCATGTGACAGCCCTTGAGATATTAGAAGATAGCTATCAGATCTCCTGTCAGTCTTCTCTTTTCTAGGCTAAACATACCCAGCTCCCTCAACCGTTCCTCATAAGGCTTGGTTTCCAGACCTCTGATCATCTTGGTTGCCCTGCTCTGCACACATTCCAGCTTGTCAATATCTTCCTTAAATTGTGGCATCCAGAACTGGTTGTAGTCTGATCAAGGCAGAATAGAGTGGGACCATTACTTCCCTTGACCTGGACACTATACTTCTATTGATGCAGACTAGAAGAGCATAAGCTTTTACTCTTTCTTTCTTTCTTTCTTTCTTTCTTTCTTTCTTTCTTTCTTTCTTTGCTTCATCGCCCTTTTGATTCATGTTAAGCTTGTGTATGGTTTCTTCTTTTTCTAGCAAGAGAACTTAAGACTACAAAATGCTACCCTATAAATTTCAAAATTTTAGTTATTGAACTCAGCCTAGTACGCAGGCTGAGACCCTACCTACCCGCAGACTGTCTCGCCAGAGTGGTGCATGCTCTAGTTATCTCCTGCTGGGACTATTGCAATGCACTCTATGTGGGGCTAATTCAGAATGCGGCAGCTAGACAGATGACTGGGAGTGGCCTTTGAGACCATCTAACACCAGTCCTGAAAGACTCCCAGTATGTTTCCAAGTACAATTCAAAGTGTCAGTGCTGACCTTTAAAGCCCTAAATGGCCTCAGCCCAGTATACCTGAAGGAGCGTCTCCACTCCATCGTTCAAACCGGGCACTGAGATCCAGCTCTGAGGGCCTTCTGGCAGTTGCCTCACTGTGAGAAATGAGGTTACAGGGAACCAGGCAGAGGGCCTTCTCAATAGTGGCGCCCGTCCTGTGGAATGCCCTCCCATCAGATGTCAAGGAAATAAACAACTATCTAACTTTTAGAAGACACCTGAAGGCAACCCTATTTAGGGAAGTTTTTAATGTCTGATGTTTTATCGTGTTTTTAATATTCTGTTGGGAGCCACCCTTTCTCACTGTGCCGCATCACGTGCTGTCTGAAAGGGTCCCCCATCACTCTGCAGCAACTTTCCAGGGGGCATGGGGAAGGAGGAATAAACAAAAATCACCTTCCTCCCTTTTTTGTAGATCCATCCCATTACTTTAAAAAAATAAAAAAAATAAAAGCCTATTATTTAATTGTCTGGTTCGGACTAGGAGAAGTGGATATACTTACACTGTACATTACAGTGGCAGCTAATTCCCATATTTAGTAATTTGCCTGGTTTGCAGAGACCTGGGGCCATCCATCTCCAGTATACTTTTTGCAGTCCTTCAATAGTGTGTGGAATTGGTAGCTCTCAACCATTCTTCCAAACATATTTAATGTTCCCTCAAGAGGTAATCATTGCAGAACGGAAGCTTTCATGATTGAACCCAGTAGGTCAGGCACTAAAACTCACTGCAATGCACATGATGATTACAGATCTCGCTGCTGATACAAAGTATGGACATGCAGTGCTGAAAGCTATTAGATTCACTTGCTAGCTTTTTTGCAGTCTGAAACCTGGATTGTATATTTTTACTTTCTTGGGGAGTTGCGGGCAGGGAGGGGAGGGTTGCTAAAGAGTATTTCAGCTCTTGGGTAATCAAACTGCAACATGATTATGTTCCAGAATGCCAGAAAGCTGCTACAAAGCTCAAAAGCAGACACAGTAATTTTATGAAAAGTTATAATAAAATTTCTTGTGTTGATTAGAATATTCTCTACACATTAGGAACTCTTGGTTCCTTTTTTGTTATCAAAGGTTTTTAGTCGAGCAGCTAAAACCTTTGATCTACTGCAGAATAAATCTACTGATAGTTAGGGAATATTCTATTTTTTAATTTTTAATTTTTAATTTTCATTTATATATATTACAACAATTATTCAGTCATAATTTTAACATTTCAAACTCCGACTCCCTTCCCCCTCTTTCTGTAGTTCTTTACATTTCTTTTCATCTTCCTGCATACTCCAAATTATCTCAGCGTATTCTTTTATATATCTATTCCCGTATATATCCCATATATATTTTGTAACTGCAGATTTTTACACTAATTCTGCCAATGTCGTGATCTGTTTACAGTTCATTTGTAAATATTCAACAAACTGTTTACATTCCTTTCTTTAAAAAAATTATATTGATTTCTTACTTTCCTGGTAAGTTTTGCCATTTCTGTGTAGTCCATTAACTTCTGTATCCATTCTTCTGTCGTCGGGACCTCTTCTTCCTTTCATTTTTTGGGCAAATAACATTATTTATTTATTGGTTATTTATTTATTAGTTATTTGTTTATTTATTAGTAGTTACAGAATATTAGTTATTCCAATGCTTTCTTTTCTAAAAGATTGTTTAGAAGTACTCTCATTTTCTTACTCATATTGAAATACTGCCCCTCAATGAGGCCAAAGTTAGATTCACAATATATTTAGGGGTATGCATACCCTTGTGTAACCCCCCCCCCAAAAGCACTAGAATATTCTAAATGTACTCCCTTGATAAAAGCTAAGGCTAGTTGGCTGTAAAGTTCTGCTTTGTGTGAAAAACTTACAGATCTATTAAACCCAAGAAGAATCAGTCACACTAATTCTTCAGTGTCCTTTCATTCCTAATCCAGTCTTTCTGCCATTAGACTATACCTTCAAAAGCATATAATTTTATTTTGGGGTGATGTTAATGCCCCACTTCACACAACTAGAGGAAGCAGGACTGTGCTGTTGATTCCAACCCAAAGCTTATACAGCACTGTTCAAAGGCGAAGTTTACCTATGTGGCCCAAGAGTGACATCACAGCCTGTTGTGGAGCACCTAGGTTGTATTTAGCATGCCCTAAATCTCAGGGGAACACCCCTGTTCATATATAAGTACAAGGATCTAGGACAGTGGTTCCTAAACGTTCCCCCCATGGACCACTTGAAAATTGCTGCGAGCCTTGGTGGATTGTTTAATTATTTTCTTTTCCTGCTTGTTGTAGCTGTTGCAATGTGCTATGATATATACTGTATGGCTTTTAATTGTATTTTATTGCTTATTATTAATATAATATAACAACAACAACAACAATTTATTATTTATACCCTGGGCGTCTTACAGCACATATAAAAAATTGTAAAACATCAGACATTTAAAATTTCCCAATATAAATTTCCCAATATTTCTCATAGAATTCAGATTTTAAATGTTCCTCGCAGACACTCCACAGACCTTTTGAATGAAGCTTGTGGACAGCTCTTGGGACTCAGCTAAATTGGCAAAGAAAAACCGCTTTATATGCATTGTTTATGCATTCTAACCCTGTGACACCAGGTGGCGCTGTGGAGTTCCATTTTTTCCTAACCCGATTTCTCACACAAAGTTTGCAATGCGTTTAAGTGAAACTCTTCTTTGATGTGTCTAGATCCAGCCTGGGTTTGTGGTACCATGGCTTGGAATCCCTGTTACAGGAGGCATACGTCCTCTTCCTTGGAGTTGTGTTGTGGCTCCTAGACTTCAGATGTGTTTAGTTTCACATAGTTAATTATCATCATAATGGGCAGATTCTTAGGACTGAGCACTTCTGTAACCTTAATTTCAGTGGACTCTGGACTGTTCAGCACATGCATCTTTATTTGGGTCTGCTTGAGCTTCAAATGAATGAAGGGCAGAGGTGTCCCATTATTGCCCTCTTGAGAGCTCTAAAGCAGGCATGGCCAAACTTGGCCCTCCAGATGTTTTGGGACTACAATTTCCATCATCCCTGACCACTGGTCCTGTTAGCTAGTGATGATGTGAGTTGTAGTCCCAAAACATCTGGAGGGCCAAGTTTGGCCATGCCTGCTCTAAAGGGTTCTGCATTTTCACATTTGCTACTCCACAAATGACCATTCAGATAACAAGTTACAGGTGACTGAGATCTCATTTCTCTTGCTAAACGTTTTAGCATGCAAATTTCTGTTTTACCCCAACTTTTGGAAAGGCCTAAGCCTTTAATGTTTGGGTTGCAATCTTGTTTTTATTTTCTTATTTTCAGAAGTCTCTATTTGAATTTGCTTTTCTTGGCCTTGTGCCAGATTTAATACTGAAGCTTCAGATTAGGGATGCTTAGAGTTTCAAAGAAAGTTATTTGATGAGAGACTATAGCTAATGTGACATGTATGTTGGCACTCCTTGGCTTTCAGAAATGATAAATGATGACAGAATTTAGGTGATAGATACAAGGAGGAGGGAGAAGGCTGAAAGAAATTATCATAAACTGTATTTCTTGGGATCAGCTATCAGACAGTTACCAGACAGTTTCTAATCCCGTTATGCTATCTTTCTCTTTATTTTAGGGGCTAACTTTGTAACTCGAAAAATTAGTCGTTCCGTTGCTAAGATCCACCTGGGGCAACTGGAATGTTTCAGTTTGGGCAATCTGGATGCCAAGAGAGACTGGGGTCACGCCAAGGACTACGTTGAGGTACGCTGTTGGTGAAAAGTCTCATTTAAAGTAATGCTTTTTTATGTTTCATTGGAACAGTTTCAGAGAAAATGTACTTCACACAGAGATATACCTCTAATCATGCATTTCTCTCAGCTTATCTAGAGAAGTAAATAGATTCTCAGGTTTACATTCTTTGCTAAATTCTCCTGAAAGGGGGCTGGAAACTAGTATTCATGAAGTATCTCTCCGTTCACCTCCAAAATGTTCTTTCTGTTGTCATATTAAGTATTAAGATGACATATTTCAATTGCGCCAAAAGCTTTCAAAATCCTGCTATTTCTCAATGGCCTCTTGCAGTGACGAGACAAAACAATTCCCATCTTAATTCCAGAAGGCCATTTTGGTTCTCTCATTTGAATACAATTGTTGCAAAGGTTAGTTTAGGAAATAGTGCAGTTACCGTTATGTAACTTGTGGAAACATTTATAAACAATGTTATTTTTCCACAAATATGACTTTGGGGGGGGGGGAATCATACAGTTGCTAACTGCAATAAATATCAGAATTGATTTCTGTTTCTCTTGAAAATCTCTATTTCCACCATACGGTTATGTGCAGGTCTATGACCACATGGAGAAAGCCTAGTGTGCCAGACTGCACAAAGAGGGAGGCAACCACATTATCTTTAATTATGGCTACTGGGGGGAAAATTAATGCCACATGTAGAACCTATTCCTTGTGGTTGGTATTCACATATATGATCACATCAATAAATGTAGCAGTGTGAAATTGCCCTTATCTTTCCATTTCAAGTGGAATTTTGAAAACTACCCAGCAGAAATACTTTATTTAAAACATAAATGATATGCATTAAACATAACAAGTGTGATTCAATAAAGAATTGCAAGGAAATGTGCATAGATTTAAGGCTGAGCCTCTCTCTTGAACCTGACCCCACCCTTCAGTCTAAACCTCCCTGGTAATGCAGAATTTTCAGCCTAAAGTTTTCTCTCTGTGTGAATACTGGCCCAACTTCTTCTGCAAATATTAGTTGCACTGAAAATAAGAGTGGAGTTTATTTAGCAATACCAGTGAGTTTCCAAATGTGCTGGCCACCAAATAGAATGCACTCAGCTGGGATCTCCACCAATCACACATGTTGATGATGTAAGTAACATTCCAGATCTTTCACGTGATTTGAAGCCATCCCAAAATTGTTCTGAAGCAATTCATAACTGTGATAGAGGTCATCTTGAATATCTCATCCCCCAGAGATTAACTCCTGCATAATAGGTCCCTTGTTAATTCCTGGAGACACTGAATTTGCAAAATGCATTCAATTCCGGACTATGAAACTTTAAAGCAGAAATAAACAACTGTTCCAGGATTTAATGGACTGGAAAGCGAAACTTCAAGACTTAGCACTGCTGTATAGTTACTGGACAGTGCAGCAAATGTAGATATTTTTGTTAGCATTTTAGAAGCTTCCTAGAATATTTTTACTAGTACTGAAGGCCTTTCAGAACCCCTTCTACATTTATATCTTGTTGATACGCAACAGGGATTTTGACTTCCCATGGTAACTCTGTCAAACATATACTGTATTATTTTTGACCTTTCAGTGGTGCAATATTTTTCAAGCTAACAATCACAAGTGGAGTATTTGTACGCAGAAAGAATGATGCAGTGAGTTGAATCTGTTGTGCTTATTTTAAAAATATTTAAACAAAGTGCTTTGGGTTGAAAGCAAGCTTTAATGCTTAGGAAACGTGGTGCTGTTAGAAACAATGATGACTTAAATATTTGCACGATCATCTGCACGAGTAACATTGATCTTGGAATCTGCCTATTAAAAGCAACTTATAATAACGTTTTGATGTTACACATGATGCAAGCAGGTCACATCATGGCTGCACGTAAGTGTGTTTGGATTTTGGATGGCAGTCAGTACCACTGTGGGTGGGGAAGGGTGGATAAGTAATGTATCAGCAGTGCTGATATATGAATCTTCTGTGTCTTGTTTTGTTCTGTGAAGATGATTTATTCCTTTTTATTTGGTAAAGGACAGTACAATAAACCATCTGTTAGATACGTTCTAATACTAGTGCAACAGTAAGCACTTAGCAGTCAATGATTCATTTCTATACAATGTAAAGAAAAAATAGCAAGACATGTTACAAAAACCCTTGCATACCCCCAGGAGAGCCCTATTTCAAATTAATATAGATTCCCACAAACATTTAACTTGGAGCAGTGAGAACGTACGTATCAATCCGTTACCAATTTTTTTATTTCTCATATACAAATAATGCCAGAAATCATGAATGGATGGAATTTGAGGACATGTTTATTTCTGGTTGTAATGAGATAGTTTTCAAATATGCAGTCTTATTAAAAAGTTGGTGTGGGAAAAACATTAGGATTGGTTCACATAATACCAAATGTCAAGCTATTTACATGTTTTTGGCTTATGTGGTCATAGACTACCATTTTTGTGAAGAGCGAAGCAAAGTGGACCCTGAACATTTCTACAGTCTCATTTGGTTCCCGTTCTTAGCTATGGGCTTGGATCTAGAATAGCACAAGCAGAACTCTACTTATATGATGGAGTTTCAACGTTTGCTCCTACCTGTTTCAGTCCCCTGCACCCCCTGAAAAGCCACTCTACTCCTGAGAGGTGGAGACTCTCCAGAATACACATAGGAGCAAATCATAATAATAATAATCTTAATTTCACTTATATTGTCATGGGGGCTGAACTGGCACTGACCAGAGATCTTGGGGGTGGTAAGTGAATAGCTCAATGAAGATGTCAGCCCAATGTGCAGCAGGTGGGGGGAAAGGTGAATTCAATGTCTAGGTATCGCTAGAAAAGGTATTGAAAATGAAAAAAAGAACTGCCCATATCATAATGCCATTACACAAATCTATGATGTGACCACACTTTGAGTACTGTGTACAATTCTAGTTGCCTCCACTCAAAAAGCATATTGTTGAGCTGGAAAAGAGCAACAAAAATTATGAAAGGGACGGAGCAACTCCCCTTACGAGGTCAAGTACAATATTTGGGCTTTTTTAGTTTAAAGAAAAAGTAAGAGAAGACTCGATGTTTATAAAATTATGCATGGTGTAAAGAGGGAGTTTTTTCTCCCTCAGTTATAACTTGGGGACATCTATTGAAGCGGAACGTGGGACGATTTAGGGCAGACAAAAGTACTTTGTCACATAGCACGCAAACTATGGAATTTGCTGCCATGGAAGGTAGTGATGGCCACCAACGTGGATGGTTTTAAAAAGGATTAGATGAATTAGATAGAGGATAATGCTATCAGTGGCTACTACTAGCCACAATGGCTGTTTCTTCCACCACTATCAGAGGTAGGCAGTATGCCTCTGAATATGAGCTGCTGCGGGTCACAAGCAGAGAGAGTATTGTTGCACTCAGGTCCGTCCTGCTTGTGAGGTTCTCAGGGGCATCTGGTTGGCCACTGTGAGAACAGTATGCTGAACTAGACAGGCCATTAGCCTATCCAGCAGGCTTTTCTTATGTGACTCGGGAGAGCTGCAATAGCAAGCGGACATGCTCAGAAACCTTGCACAAATGGAAGTTCTCTGAACATACATGACTCCCTGCCTCTGTTTTCACTAATTTCCCTATACATCAGAATCCGCATTACTCAAGGGCTCCTGGACTTGTGAAGTGACTTTTGGTGGGTTGTAGCAGCTACAATGAGGAGGAAGGGTTGGGAAATCCCTGTTATGGGACTGGAGTTCTGATCACGTTAGTCTGGAAACGAGTCAATATTGTTGCCTGTAAAGTGTTATTTCCTTCAATCCCGTTTTTCTTTGTTTTATTTTAAAAACGGACAAAAGAGAGCCGTTTTAATTCATAAGTGGGCTTCCTAATCACATCCATGAATTTTACTCCTGCATGTGATGTCATAGAAGCTGCTATTGTGTTTTCCCTACCCCCAGACTGTATCTGCATGATCAGGGTCCGACAGTCTCAGCGATATTGTACAGCTGTTAGGCAAAGGGTCAAAGTACCACGCAGGAAGGACGGTCTAAAGGGCAGTTCATTGGCCACATCAGAATCGGGGAATCTGTCTGATGGATGCAGGGACAAGGCAGACAGGAAAGGAAGTGGTCTGGTTTGATACTGATGCAGGAAGGTAGGGATCCAATCAGGTGAGGAGGCACTGCATGCAGAAAAGAAGCTTCCCGGTTTTTAAGTGCCAGCAACATTTTAGCAAACAAAAATCCCAATGCAATATTTGAGTCACGGCCCCTGCCACCACCAGCACTTCTTTCATAGCGGAATGCAGTTCTATGATTCATAGTCATATATGCGACTTCTGGCTCTGTGCCACCTGAGAGGGGGGAAAAAAGAGGAAAGGTTCTTTCTTGTGAGGCAAGGAAAAAGATTTGCGGGGCAAGGGTTCAGCCTTTTTTTTTTTTTCATCAGAACATAAAGGAAAAATTATGCACTGCTTATAGGAGCCACTCTCTTGTATGTGGGATAAGTGTGAGTGATTGGCAATAAGAGAGGAAAAGAAGAAGAATGTAGGCCATGGTTATTTCAGACATGAATAGGTTCTGTATTTGAAAGTACATAATTGAGGCAAGAAAGTGGTTTTAATGATAATGTGTAGGAGCTCCGTCTAACGTAAATCATATGGTATTCATTTACAAAGCACCACAGTTGTGTCTACAAGTAAGTGTTGTTAATCGCCTCCTTTTCTTCAGGAAAATTATGCTCATCTGTTTCATAGCTACTGTACCATGTTGCTTTTCTGCAGTTATTCCCCCAGATGTGAATAATGGAATTTAAAACAAAACCAAGCCTATCTCTGTTTACGCAGATCCATTTCAGTGTTTCTGCGTCTTTAGAAAAAGATTGTTATATTTGTTGAGTTACAAAGCAAAAAAACATATAAATGCTTTCTTCAGCAGAGCCATCTGGTTTTGTTTCCTGTGCGTCAATAACTGTATGCATATCAAGGCTATTCCCAGGGTTTTTCAAGTGGTCTTCTAGCACTGGTGGTCTCAGAACTCTGTTGGAATGATTGCAAAGTAAGAGCAAGGATTTCTTTCATGTATAAGGTTTCCCAATTGAGAAAATAATTATTATTGTCATAGTTTGGAGACTAACCTTTTATTTTGTTATTAACGATAATGCATTATCTTTAAAATGTGTCAAATCACAAGCAGCTTATTTCTTCTCCTGTCCAAAGCAAGAGTTTTCTAGAACAGTATTATATAGTGTACCAAATTTATTGTTTAAGTTATGGCTGGAAACCATGTGTGTGTTTTGTTGCTTTTTCTTTTAAATTTACTGAACCTGTGAAATAGCAGGTGATATAAAACTAAATCAGAGTTTTGAGATGATGTTGTTCTTGCCATCTCCCCACACTCCCACACCCCTTAAAACCATGTGGTGGCCCAGCCTATTGTATCTGTTTAAATAGGGCTAGTTTTCCGAGGCAGTTGCAGCAGAAACAACAAAATCATGAAACTGAAATAATAATAGCTTATTATGGCATAATAAAGTTCATTAGTTTTTAGGTGCAATTTGTTAGTAGTCAATGAAATGGTGTACAATGTCTCCTCCGCTTAAAACCCAGTGACCTGATTCAGCTAAAGAGAGTCAAATGTGTCAGCAACTGTCCATCAGTGTATTACATGATGGCACTGGAATAATGTTCATCTTCCGTGCATCCAAATTTGCATCTAAATGCGCATCTTATTGCTTTTCCAGTTGTGGACATCTTCTATCAACACTTCCTTCCTTTCGGTAGGATGCTCATTTGAATGTTTACGTGCATCCATATTCTGGTAGAAGTAGTTTGCACAAGTTACTCTCTTAGGCGTGCATCTGAGCACACATTCTTAATTGTCCCAAAAGACTCGTTGAGTTTCATAGAGGGAATACATACCTTAATAGGATGCTTATATTTTAGACGTTATTACAAAGAGGATCTATCAACAAAATGACCGTTCTCCACAGTTGTATATTAAACAACTGTGATTCTTCTTCCGTGTCAGAACATTCCCCAAATCTGCAGGGTATACTTAATATGCCACTTCTAGTTTAGAACAAATGCTTCAATTTTCAGCTATAGGTGTTCTGGGATGTGGCTTGACCTAACAAATAATGTTAATGATCCACAGATAGAGCAGCTGAACTTTCCAACTGGTCTTCTTTGGCAGGCTTTAAATTTATCTCGGGGGACTGGCAGCTCTGGTTACCAGGATAAGTATGCGGTGAAATTTTATGGCTGTCAGGCAATATTACCACATGGTTGTTCTTACTACTTCAGTGTTCCCCCCCCCTATCTCATCCCTCTCATCTCTTATATATTGTAGAAGATGAACACCATACACAAAACACGTGTTACATTTTTAAAAAAGCTACCTGCTGATATATTTCACTTAATACAATTCACATTTTCCCATGATTTGCCTCTGTCCAGCTTGTCCTGCTTTGAGGTTTTCTTCTTCTTTTTCTTCCTTTTACAAAAGCGGTCTACAAGCATGATAAATAAATAACTGTTAACGCCTTCCGGAGTCTTTTGAAGTTGTTGTATTGCCTACACTTTTGAACTTTGTACGAAAAAAATTCCTCCTAGATAATGTGGGTGGTAGGGTGGACATGCATTCACTGGGTGCTTGTATTCTCCCACTGGTGGTAGAGTAGTGGCAGTAAACTGTTTGCTCTCCCCTGCCCCAGAGACAAGGATTAATCACAAGGGCAGCCGCAACAGTGCGTGTATTGCTGTACATGTGTTGGGACAGAACGCTTGGGAGCAAAACCCAGCTTTCACAACTGCCTTCATCTTCTGACTTCATGTGCATCCATACATACCCCTGAGGAGTAGGAAATAATAACTTAATATACAGTTGAAAGTACAGATATATCCAGGTAAGTTTTTTTCCCTCACCAAAAGCACATTAAATAGTGGGAACAAATTCAGCAGTTCCCCTTTCTTGCTAAAGTGTGTGCATGTATGCACAGAAACCTTATTTCTCTTAAATTATGAAGGGGGTGGCATATTGGAAGGTCCTGATTACCCCCCCCCCCCAAAAAAAAAAAAATATAGAGCAGGGAACGGTTTAGAAAAGGACAGCCACAGAGATCAACGGGATGAAGCAGTTCCCCTGTGAGGAAAGGAAGGTTAAAACTTTGGGGGCTTTTAAAAAAGGAGGCAAGTAAGGTTTGAAATGATAGAGGTGTATACAATTACACACAGTTTGCAGAAAGTAGATAAAAATAAGTATTTCTCCGTCTCTCAAAAAACATCTAATGAAGCTAGAAGTTGTAAGATTCAGGATAAACAAAAGCACATAAACTCTGGAATTCAGTAGCACATGATGTAATAAAGGCCACTAATTTATTAGATGGCTTTGAAAGAGCATTAGACAGATTCATGGAGGATGAGGCTCTCTTTGGCTACCTGCCATGATGGCTGTGTTCTACTTCCACTGTTGGAGGTAGTGGGCTTCTGAATTCCAGTTGCTGGAGAAGATGAGTGGGAGAGTGCTGCTTGCTCATGTTTTTTTAGTGGGTTTTCCATGGTCATTTGGTTGGCCACTGTGAGAACAGGATGCTGGACTGGGTTAGCGCTCTTTGTATGTTCTTATGTGGTTTATTGTTGGTTAGTAGGCTGTTTCAGATTATCAGTGATGATTGTCACAATTAAACATATACTTGAAAGTAGTAGTTTAGTTGTTGTTTTTTTTAAAAAGGACAAAAGACTTTTTAAAAAGCCCCCGTTTAAGCTTTTGTTGCACTATTCTTTTTACACAGAATAATTGTCACTTTGCTTATTTGCTTAATCATCAAAAGGTAATTTGATTGGGATGTAGGAAGACCTGATATAAAAGGACAGCCATCTACTCTGGATTGGCGGACAATGGAACATCCTCTCTAATGAAAGTAATTCATTGGGGAGAGCATCAGCTCCGCTTCTCTGTATTTTGCTGAATACAGATGATCGCTACGATTAACTCAAATGAGTGGCTGGGGATTTATTGTTTTCTCAGAGATAAGACATGGACTTCCTTCATTGGCACTTCTGGCAAACAGCTTGAACTTTACTAAAGGCATTGTTTTAATATCTTGGATTCTTTTACCAATTCATGTTCTGAGTTTCTTTTCGTAGGCCGCGTTGCCCTTTTATTGCAATTGTCTGAGCAGTTTGTCATTTGGGCCGCAGGAGTTCGGAGGTCCTCTCTTTGCACCATGTGATCTGCATCCAACAGTGCCTTTTCTGTTCAGCGCTTGCCCTTCTCCCCAAAGCTGAAATAAATCAAAGTTGGTTGAGACTCAGTCGCAATAAATCAAGACCTGTCCAAAACTGGAGCCTGCCCAGTCAAAATGTCATAGCTTGGCTTTCACTGAGGATTAATTAAAGGGCTGATATAAAGCCCAGATGTGCTCCAGGAGAGTAGCAAAATGCTTTGTGGTAGCCATACTAAAAAGCAAAGCTTCCCATGGATCTGCCCACCCAAGTATATGGGAGGAGGACAAGACTGGGAGGGAGGGAGGGAGGCAAGGTGGGAGAAAACAGAATCAAGTATGTTCTCAGATTTTTACAGTATCTAGCTGGGTGGAAAACAAGACAAGCTATGTTTCAGCTCTACTGGAAAAACGTGTGTGTGTATGAGAGAGAGAAACTGAAACAGAAACAGCAGCAGAAGCAAACATGATTGTTAGGAGTTTCATTAATCAAGGGGGAGGAGAAAGCTGACATAATGAATAAACTTCTGCACTTTCATGGCTGGAAAAAAAACCCTTTGCCTTAGTAGTGTGTGCTTAGTGCCTGTTTTGCATTAAATTTCTAAACATAATTGGGATTACAATAATTCAGTTGAAGATTTCTCAGACTGATACAATGGGCTGTTGAAACGTGTGTGTGTGTGTGTGTGTGTGTGTGTGTGTGTGTGTGTGTGTGTATATATATATATATATAGGTTTTTCAGTGCAAGCATCCCAAATACAGTAATGTTGATTTTAAATTCTAAATAAATATTGCTGTAACACCAAGCAGCTTGAATACTGTATAACCAACATTTGTAATTGGTGGGTTTATTAATCACATTAACAAAACCAGCATATAAATGTAATTTTAATGCAATTTGCCCCACTTATAATCTGATATAACATGCTGGACTGCAATTCTGACTCTTGAGTATCTGTTTTGAGACAATGTTCTGTTCTAGGTTTCTGGACTTTAAAATTTGCAGCAATTATTATAAAGGTGTGTAATATAAGAAATTAATCAAAACAGAATGTTATGGAGTAATTTCGTGGTAGGGAGCACTTGCCCTAAATTCTCTGTGGAGTAATAGCGAAATGTGGCATCCCAAATGTTCCCAGGTACTGATAACTTTGTTAACATGATCAAGAATATGAGTGAATTGAGAGTTTTCATCTGACATTCAGGGTTGATGTATGGCTAGCCTTCCTAGCCTGACATAAATGGTTTGTTTTAAGGACAGATTATCATAGATGCCTTATTATTTCTGTCCCTCCTTGCAACAGTACACTTTAAATGGATATGGTCTTTAAACATTTGTGCAGGGGTAGCAGAATGGCGCTTTGGAGGCATTGACTCTGGCCCATTGGATCAAATCAGGATGCAACATGGCAGATAAGACCACCAACATTTATTGGGATTAGAAGCAAGTATATTCACCCCTTATCCCCTTTCCCCCCCCCCACAAAAAACCCCAACCACCACCACAAGGACTGAACATGCTCAGTGGGCATGGAATGCTGACTGGCTGATAGGAGAGGGTGAATGGAATAGAATGGAGTGGTTGGAACCCTAATCAGAAGTCCATGCAGCAACATTTTGTTGTAGGGTCTCTACAACTAACATTTGTCACTTATGGAAGAAAACCCTGTATTTTATGGATGGTACAGCATCAGACGTTGGATAATTCTGTGTTCTGTAACTTAGCAAGAATGATTAACTCCAATATAGTAAAAATATTTTGTTATATTGTTATGGCACCGTCATTTGTTTTTTTACTGACATACCATTTCCAGTTTGCCCCTAACAGAATTCAGTTTAAGCACCATGTAAAAATCTCATAACAATTTTCAGTTAATTGTTGCATAGTTTAGTTTGTAAGTTTAGGAAAGCTCCTTGCTGATACATATTAAATATGTAAACCAGCTCTAACTGAAAAAGCTTTTTCAGGCAATTTGTTCTGAAAGTGAATTAAGCTCTACATGTGCACGGGAAGGAAAAAGATATGAAACATTTGAAAAGTTAAAACTGGACAACTAGCCACTGTACATACTCAAAATACTTTTTTTATTGGGAATATTTTCCTTTTCTCCTGGGTGGTCTGCAGCATCTCTGGTTCTTTTTAAAGTACTTCCTCTTCCCCACTCCCCTTTTCTATTTGTCCTCTCTCCTCTGTTGGAGGTCCTCCCTTCCCAGACACCATCCTTCCTGATCAAGACAACTAGCTATGATCCCCTTGGGCACCAGGCAGAAATGCTCAAGTTTCTAATCTAGAAGCATTTTATTAAGATTTCAGACAGACAAAACAAAAGACAAATGATCTAGGCAGTTTTGATGAGTACTAAAGTATGGGAAACAGCATTATTTCTCTAAACTGTGATCAGATGAAGGCCATGTGGACTCTGTCTCCATGTGTGGACAAGATTCCCGTTCACTTCTACTGGCTGAACATTTGCTTCTTGAAAGGGGAAAGGTAGATATTGGCTATTTGCTTATTTATATTTGTCACCCACAGTGATTTTTCTTCATAGAACTGGAAACTTAAACTAGTATATTCAGAAGAGGCAGAATGCAGCTTTGGCTCCACCTCAGTAGTTCATCCAATTATGGCCTCTTTACTTTCTCCCATAATCATTGACTCCCACAAACTGCTGTGGGAAGAAGTTGTTTCAGCCTAGTCTTAGGGGATGTGGGTGGTGCTGTGGTCTAAACCACTGAGCCTCTTGGGCTTGCTGATCCGAAGGTCGGCAGTGGTTCGAATCCCCATGATGGGGTGAGCTCCCATTGCTCTGTTCCAGCTCCTACCAACCTAGCAGTTCAAAAGCATGCCAGTGCAAGTAGATAAATAGGTACCGCTGCAGTGGTAAGGTAAATGGCATTTCTGTGCGCTCTAGCACTTGTCACGGTCCTCCGTGCGCCAGTAGCAGTTTAGTCATGCTAGCCACATGACCCAGAAAGCTGTCTGTGGACAAACACTGGCTCCCATCGCCTGAAAGTGAGATGAGTGCCACAACCCCATAGTCACCTTTGGCTGGACTTAACCGTCCAAGGGTCCTTTACTTTTACCTTTACCTTTTACCTTACTTTCTTCCATAATCATTGACTCCCACAAACTGCTGTGGCAGGAAGTCGTTCCAGGCTAGTCTTATTGCAGAAACCTGATTCATATTTATCAGAATTGCATGCAACTGTGGTGCTGTTTGATTGAGTAAATTGTCTGTCTGTCAGAAGAATGGGTCGTCCATGTCAGCCTGGATAGCTCAGTTGGTTAGAGCGTGGTGCTGATAACGCCAAGGTTGCAGGTTTTATCCCCGTGTGGGACAGCTGCATATTCCTGCATTGCAGAGGGTTGGACTAGATGATCCTCAGGGTCCTCTCCAACTCTCCAACTCCATGATTCTATTACTCTATGATCTCCTATCGTACATCCAAAAAAAAAAACCTAGCCTTGTCTCTGGATTTCCTGGTGGATCTGGACCAACTTCTTTTTTAAATTTCATTTATAAATTTCATTATTACCATTTCCAAAATTACATTCATGTTCAAATATACATTCCCACTGTTAATATCTTTCTTTTAATAAAAACATTCAACAACTTTCTTACTTCCCCTTCCCTGGTTCCTTTAATTTTCCCACCATTCCTGCATATTCTTGTATATCCATTTAGATCACTTTCTCCCCTTAAAGGTAAAGGTAAAGGTAAAGGGATCCCTGACCATTAGGTCCAGTTGTGGACAACTCTGGGGTTGCGGCACTCATCTCACTTTATTTGCCGAGGGAGCCGGCGTACAGCTTCCAGGTCATGTGGCCAGCATGACTAAGCCGCTTCTGGTGAACCAAAGCAGCACACAGAAACGCCGTTTACCTTCCCACCGGAGTGGTACCTATTTATCTACTTGCACTTTGATGTGCTTTCAAACTGCTAGGTTGGCAGGAGCAGGGACCGAGCAACGGAAGCTAACCCCGTCGCGGGGATTCGAACCGCCAACCTTCTGATCAGCAAGCCCTAGGCTCTGTGGTTTAGATCACAGTGCCACCACCCGTGTCCCTTATATTATACTGCTGCTAGTGTTTTTGCTTGTGCATCTGGACCATTTTCAAGGCTCCGTGGTTCTGTTTTTAGAGTCAGTGCCTTGGGTGAAATTTCATGCCAGGCCACTCCTGTGGCTTCTACTTCCTTTCCCTGGAGAGCCTCTCTGTTGTCTCCTCTAGTAATCCATAGATTTCCTTAGGGCCATCATGGCCCATCCCTCTGAGCATATACACTTAACCCCTTTTTAGGAAATTGACATGGAAAGTGGTTTTCCTCAGGGCAATTATTTCAGCTAGGAGGATGAGAGGGTTGCAGCTCTGTCAGCGAGGAAGGAACACTGTGTTTTCTATCATGACAGGGTGGTTTTAAGACCTGGCCCAAGTGTCCAGCACTAGTTAAATTGAACTTTCCCTTAGGGCACAGGAGTTTCAGAGATACGGAAATGGAATATGTGTTAAAATGTTACTTTCAAAACGAACCTATTATGGCAAATAATGCTTTGCTATCTTTCAAACTGTGATAAATGTAGGTGTTTTTATTTCAATAAACAAGATCTTGGAAGAAATGATAATAGGAATGCTTATTTTTTTCTTTAAGAATCTGCTGATTAAATATATGCACCAGCACGTTCTCTGTTATTGGGTTAACACATATTTCTTCGTGCTACTACTTGAGATGGGCTGAGTTCATTTCAGAGAAACAAAAGTTCTTCAGATTCGCATTAAATTTCTTACCAGCCTTCCTAGAAGCCACCCTTCCTAGTTTTCATCTTTTGAGCAGGACAGGGCAGGGCATGGCATGGCACTGAGCTTAACACGTTCTGGTAGCCCAAAGATTTCTGCTTTGTTAAAAGGTTCGTAGCAGGTCAGGCATTTTTCTGTATTTTTGTTTTAACTTAACTGAGTTAAGTTAATTTCTCTTTGTTAATTCATCCACTTACACCCCCTTCAAAATAAACGGTTCTTCACACAAATCCAATTTAGCTTCAATATACCTTATTTACACTGTCTTTTATTGCAAGCTGCTGTTCATCTAGCTGTAAGATTTCCCAGCTGCCTCAAGTTTCTCAGTTGAGCACTGGAAATGATTTCAGCATGGTAGAGCCTTTTTGCTGCCTGGTTTTGGAAATGGGCTCAAATTTGAGAAAATGCCCCAAGTTTTAATTTTTTTGCCGTGGGGGAGCGGTGGAAGGATTCTTTATTTTACCTATTGTTGCAGAGGGTTGTTTTTTATGTTCTTCCCATCCATAACTCTGGATGGCCAGCAGCACAATTACCAGAAATTGCAGATCAGTACTTAGCTTTGTACTTTTGCCACCCTCTGAGGGACTAGTCATCTTGCCCTGAGCTTAAGTGCACTGTTGATATAAACAAGGAATGTTGTGTGAAACTCCGTATAGGCAGCTGGAGGACAATTGGCCAGGAAGATCAGAGGCAAGAAAAAAGCCTGGTTTTGTCTGGGAGCAACAGCAAAAAGGCAAAATGCACCTGGATGGTGAATATGCATGTCTAATCAAATAGGTCTAGGCCTCAAATGTCCATATATATACATACTTGGCCGCAGGTAACAAATAATAATAATACTGTTTCTCAGACATCTGTACGTTTGAGGGGTGGGGGCTCCATTTAGGATCTAGCAGTTTCAGCCAAGGCTATATTTTATACTGTTTGGGAATCTGCTCTTGAGGGGAAGCATAGTTTTAACTGAGTGACGGTGTAGAGAGCTGCGCTCGAGTCAGCTAGATAAGTGCAACCCCATTTACTGATAAGTAATAATAAACCTGTTAGGATGGGGTCTCAGCTAACAAACAATACCTAGACGGTCACAGGCACCTCAGCTCACATTCCCCCATATTTTCAGGTTTTAGGACACTGTTGCTTTGGGTGGTGAAAGTTGACATATGGAGAATCCCGCTGCCTCCGTTCCATCTCAGCAGCTCTGTGATCATATCTTAAGAGACCTGTTTTTGCCCTCTCTGCTCTAAAGCTACACATGCCACCTGTCTTCTGAAAGGCTTTGAAAACACTCAGCCAGTCCCTCCTATTCCACTTACTCTGTGTTTGGGGACCAGAGGATACAAGTTGCAGGCATGTGGTGCATATGGCATAGTATAATACAGGCATAAATTAAGACCACGAGTCTGACCACAGATTATGTGCAAGCAAGTACCATTGATTTTTCATAGAATGTACCTGTTCAGAACCTTAAATATATGGCTTCAGGTATAGGGCAGTTTGGCTAAACTGACTAGATGGGCCAATTTAGACCTTGTTGTTGTTCAGTCATTCAGTCGTGTCCGACTCTTCGTGACCCCATGGACCAGAGCACGCCAGGCACGCCTATCTTTCACTGCCTCCCGCAGTTTGGCCAAACTCATGTTAGTAGCTTCGAGAACACCGTCCAACCATCTCATCCTCTGTCGTCTCCTTCTCCTTGTGCCCTCCATCTTTCCCAACATCAGGGTCTTTTCTAGGGAGTCTTCTCTTCTCATGAGGTGGCCAAAGTACTGGAGCCTCAACTTCAGGATCTGTCCTTCTAGTGAACACTCAGGGCTGATTTCTTTAAGTATGGATAGGTTTGATCTTCTTGCAGTCCATGGGACTCTCAAGAGTCTCCTCCAGCACCATAATTCAAAAGCATCAATTTAGACCTGCCAGGCCTAATTAGAGCGACAATCTGAAGCTTCCACACCACTACTTTAAAGCATGTACAATTGCAAATCACTTCTTTGAATCTCATACGAACCTGCCCAGACTCTGAGGTCTTCAATGGAGATCTTTCGATCCCACTTCCCTCAGAGGCAGGCTCGTTGGGGACACAGCAGAGGGCCTTCTTGTTGGCTGCTCCCAGACTTGGAAAAAAGTTGGGATATAAATAAATATAATCATCATCACTTTTACTACTGTGCCCTCCCTTGCACAAATGATTTTCAAATGTTTATCATTGACATACATTCCAATATCTTCCCTACACAAGCAATGCTTCAATGATTTCTTAAAATCATATGCTGCAACATAAACTAAATAGTCTGAATAAAAACAGACATAATTTCATTTTTTAAAAAAATTAATCACCGTAAGAGGTCATACAAATAATTCTATTTGCAGATCAGGTAATTATTGTTTTTAAAATGTATTTCCTGCATTTTTTTAAAAAAAAGAACTCAAGTTGGCTTACAACAATACAGTTAAGTAGACCCAAGTAACAAAGACAAGTGTAATTGTTAGGAAAGGGATCATGTGTTGCAGTTTTCTTGCAAGAACTTGTTGCAGAAAGTGGGATGTAATGCAGATAGCCCTCTATTAAAAATACATCTTTTTAGGCTGCCGCAATTAAGTTTACATCGTCTACTGTGGCATTCAAGTCTAATCTCTAAGTACAGTAACCAGACAGTGTGACCTTTTGCATGAGAACTGCATTGCATTCTTGTTCACATTGATATTAGTACTAAAAATAAATACTGGACAGGGTTTCAATGCCATTATGTTCTTGATTAAAGTGGCCTGTGATTAATTAAACTGAGGTGAGTAAAGCGGTGGGAGACTGTTCAGTGAGATCCTAGAAGCTCCAGACACACTTTTCTTTGGCACAGCATCTGCTCTTGCACTTTTCTGCTTCTTACCATTGTTGATTAGAATTTGCTCTTTTATATAATAGTTAAAATTAGGCATATTTCGTTAAACAACATAGTTTCCTTAAACGTTCATTAGGAATCCTTGCCACCTTAAGACTATATGAGTCAGTTAGTATTTATCCGCTTTCATACTATGTTCCAGATTCTTTGCTGTTAAATGTTTTCTTTCAGAATCAGTTGAGTTCCTGTCTCCTGTACCGAAATATTTATGCATATTTTTTGTTGAGCCGGAATATGAATGAAGATGCATTGAAAACAATGCAGAACAAACAGGTAACATCAGTTGAGTCTACAAAGTCATGTTTCTCAAACGGCACTTCAGATTTATGCCTGTTGGTTCCAGATCTATCAAGTGATGTGTAGGCTTATTAGCATGAATCTTAGCAGGTAGGTAATGGATAGGTAACAGATCCTTGTTGCTCCCATAGCTACAGCTTTGAGTTACCTACTGGAAACTACTATTTTAAATTTGAGCATGTGTACTTCATATGTGTCTGTATATATATCAGCCATAAGCAAACTCAGCCCTCCAGATGTTTACGGACTACAATTCCCATCATCCCTGACCACTGGTCCTGTTAGCTAGGGATCATGGGAGTTGTAGTCCCAAAACATCTTTTGGGACTATGCCTGGCATATACCGTATTTTGGGGGACTCCAAATTAAGAAAACACCCCTCAGCACTACCCGTGTATAAGACGAGCCCCAATTTTAAACCTAATTTTTTGGTTAAAAAACAGTCTTATACATGTAAAATACGGTATATATGTTGGGGGGAAAGGACATGGCTTGAGTCAGGAACCAGAACACTTGACTTTAAACTTTTATTTTCAAATCAGCTTTCCAGATTTGTTTTAAAATGGTCGTTGTTCTGTCAATAAGTGATAGATTTTGTTTCCTACAACTTAAATAAACTCTCAAAAGCAATCCTAAAAAAAAAATCAACCCACTTTATTCAGGTTTTGCAGAATGTGATATAATCAGTCAATAGCTCATTGGTTAAAGCCAATTGTAATATTTGCATCTCCACAACCACTTTTGTTCGTAGTTAAAATTAAGGATTCTAGCAACAGGCTTAAAAGTAAGATCTTTGGACTGAAGCAATTGTTGCCTGCCCATGATGTAGAATATTAAATTATTATATGTCCAAACACAGGTCATTCTTTATATCTATCTATCTATCCACATAGAGAGAGAGTTTATTCTGGATTGCTATTAAAAAAAAAAAAAAACCTCTCACGTTAGATTCACTTACGCATGCAGATGTTCTTGTTTAAAACATTTTACTTATGCTTTCCCGCCATCTTTCCCACTAGAAGGCTCACTGTGCCATGCTGGTTGCTGATTCATTTGTTACATCTTGAATTATGTCCCTTGCCTCATCCCTGCTGTGTCTGAGATGAAAGCAGATGCTGTTCATTATATAACGAAATCTGAATCCTTAGATTTCAGTTTGACCTGGCAGGATTTATGTCAGTAGGCTGCGATATTGTTCCCGCCACACAACTGTAAAAAGCAATACGAAGCCTTTTTTGCATGTGGTTTTTCAAAATCCACAATATTGTTTCTGTAACCCATTTTGTTAAGACCAGGCAATTTCAAACCTTCAGTGCTCCAGCTAAATTATATCTTGATCATTTATCTGGCATTGTGCAGTTTTTGTATTAAGTAAGTCTTTGCATGCAAGCCTATTCTTTGGCAATATTTTAGACTAGTTTCATGAGTTAAGAGTAAAAATGCATTCTGGGAATCAAAAATTGTGCATTAAATTTATTAGGAAGGGCCTGTGTCTAGATAGGATCCCGATCTTCCCACTTCTCCTTTATCCTTCGAGCAGTGCTTTTTTTCTGGGGGATACGCAGGGGTACGCATACCCCTAAACATTTTGTGAGTCTAGATTTGGCCTCATTGAGGGGCAGTATTTCAATATGAATAAGAAAATGAGAGCACCCCTAAACTATTATTATTATTATTATTATTATTATTATTATTATTATTGAAAAAAGCACTGCCTAAGAGGAACAGCCTCCAAAACCAATCTATATTTTTTCTGCCCTTCCAAAAAACACATCCCAAATCTCAGCCAACGGTTGGCGGCTCATTTAGGGTTGTGTGTCCCCCCCCCCCCCCCGGTTTAACTCATTTTTAAAAAAGCAAGCTTATTTTTAACTTTGGCCAAATTGTTGTTTCAATTCTCTGATACACATATAATGATTGCAGATGAAAACAATTCCCATGCCTGGATTTGCATTAAATGGGCAGCTGCTGTACTAAAATTAGCACAGGAATCTTCACCGACACATACCGTATATACTCGTGTATAAGTCGACTTTTTCAGCACATTTTTTTATGCTGAAAAATCCCCCCTCGGCTTATACTCGAGTGAGGGTTGCTCCTTCCTCTTCCTCCACCTTTGCCACATTTCCCACCCTAGGCTTATACTTGAGTCAGTAAGTTTCCCCAGTTTTTTGTGGTAAAATTAGGTGCCTCAGCTTATATTCAGGTCGGCTTATATACGGTACGTTTCCATAGGTGAGAAGTGACTCCTTCCAAACTATTGGACTGTGTCCAAACTATTGCTTCTTCTTTTTTAAAGAATTACCATTGTTTGTATTATTCGTGCTCAATTTTGGGATGTTTGGTCAGCTTGTGCTCCCTGAAGCAGGTGAAACTAGCTGTCAGTTACACAATCAGCTACAATATACATGTATATTTTTGGTTTGCGTGGGAACCTATCAGTAGTATACCCATGATAAATAACAGTCCTCTCTCCCTGCATGCCCAGAGCAATTTTACTTACTTAAAACAAAACCTACATGAGCTATATAAAAGAAGGCCCCCATGTGCACAGAAAAAGTTCTTTTGAGACCAGCACCTTTTGAAAAAATCTTTTTTAGAGAACAGTATATAATGTAAAAAAACAACAACAACAACCATGAATCATTCAAATGAAACATAACTCGAGGTGATCAAACTGAATAATGATCAATTTACATTTTGTTCTTCGGTAGGGTGCTGGGAACATTCCTCCTAATGCTTGGCAGTAGCTACTGCAGTTGAATTCTTATGAGGCTTCTGAATCTGGTGGTCATTGTTGATGACAGTATATTGTACTATATGGACAATTGGCTTGACCCAAAACAGCTGTTCTTTCTTTCATGGTGAGCTGCTTCTAATGGGAGCTAAAACCTTAACTATCTTCCCCCCAGCCTGGCTTTTCCATAGATAATTTCCCTTCAGGCTATACATTTCTTCAACAGCTAGAATTACAACACAATTAACTCACCGATATACGATAGAAATGATAAAATATTTTACAGGGTAGATTTACTCGTGGTCACATGGTTCAGTAGTGACATGATAAATCAGGTAATCTCTGTCTTAAAAGTTAAAAGTATCAAGTAAGGCTATTCTGCTTCAAAGTTTATTACAGAATTTGAGACACACATGTGCTATGACACATACATAGCAATTAATTTAGTGCCAAGAAGGATTAGAACTAGTCTTCATATTCAGAATAATCATTTTCTATAAGTCGAGACTGCACGGTTACAAACTGTTAGCTAAAGTGCACATGTTTCTTCTCATTAAATACTTTACACACATAAAAAAAACTAGGACATCGGAGAGAGAGAGAGGGCTGTGCTACAAAAATATATTTTTCTAAACGCAGAGGTTTATTTTAATACAACGAAGCACCCACCACCATAACTTGAAATGGTCCTGTTCAAATAGGGTGTACTTTGCAATGATTATTTTGTGATTATTCTGAATATGTACTACATTTATGCAAGCTAGCTTGGTTGAAATGCATTGTTTCCGGTGAATATTGTAGTTTTAGTCTGATTATAATTTCTAATAGCAGTCTTCACCCTACCCAGCTCTAAACATCCTAACCTGGATTGTGAACAATTTCAGAAGACCTTATACCATATTGTTCCATGTATAAGACAGCCTTTTTCTGGGGGGGGGGGGGGAATAGTGATAAATTGGGGGTCATCTTATACACGGGTTAATACGATAAGTAAGCAAGGGCTGGAGCCGCAGTGGTAGCAGGGAACGTCCGCAAGGAGGCTGCTTGCCTGCTTTTCTCGGCTTGGGACATGGTGAGTGCCAGTATGCGCTGAGTTACGACAGCAGTTCCATCAGCCAGAGTGGGGGATCATCAAAAAAACAGCTCAACAGATCAGTAAAATTACAAAAGAAGCTCAACAGCGGTTTTTTGCAATTCCCCCCCCCAAAGCTCAACAACTATCTTAAATTTTAAAATTATTAATTTTGGGCTGTGTAATACATGGGAAAATACGGTAGGTCTTATATATAACCATTACCTTACATGCACAGCTGCACTCATCATGGGAGCAAACACCTGAAGCAGAAAATAGAATTCCTTGAAATGGAAAAGCCTGGCATACTTAATGAGAATGATGACTTTATCTACTGCTTAAAGATCTAAACCTTGATTCAAGCATCTGTTTCACTAATTTTGCAGGTGCTTTAAGGCTGCAATTTACACCTCCCACCCCACACATGGCAGCCAGGACAGAAGCTGGCAGGGGTGGTGGTGTAAAAGTCCTGAGCCTGCCTGGAGCTGCCACAATAATGAGGCGTGGTACCATCATGCAACAGCAGTGAGACTGAATCCCATGGATCCTGGGCCGATTCAGCCCCTCCCTGACTCTACAACACCCAATTTCAGGACATTCTGCAGACGGTGGTTAGTGGCCCCACCACCACCACCAGTGGCCTGCCTGTGATTGGCAGGCAGAAGTGGAAGACTCATAGGGCTACACTGTTATCACTCCCATCAGCAGGGGGCCAGCATAACTGGGAGAGCTGATCCGAGGGACACTTTTGCCGACTCCAAAGGCCCCCCCCAAAAAAAAATAGTGTGAGAGGTGATGGATCGCTATGTCAATCACTCTGAATTTGTAGGACTTGTTGTACTTGAAGAATTTGGTTTCAGTGCAGAATACAATTTTCCCAGATAAAATTAATAGCGTGTGGAATGCGACGGATTAGCGAAGTATTTTGAGTCCCAAGGAGAATGTTCAGATTGTCTGTTCAAAATTTCAGCAGTCAAGTAAGGGTAGCCCTAAACATTTACGGTGTATTAAGATAGCCAGAAAACACCCGTGAATGTGTTTTTAAGACAGCTCCTGATCGATGTTTTAAGTCCTGCTGAAATCATTGGAGCTACACTTAGCTGCAGCTAACTTGTCTTAGGCGAAAATCCTAACCAAAACCCTACACCAAAGTGATTCCTATTGAATTCAGTGGGGCTTACCTCCTGCAACTGAGTAAGGATTGCAAACTTTAGCTGCATCAGTTGCCTTGAAATCAATAACCTTTTAAAAATTTGGATCAATGGCTAAATCTTTTCAAGTTAGATGCTTCACCCTCAGGCTTCCTGCAGTCACCAATACAAGGTGAATATTTGTGAAATGTGAACATGTAGCCATTGATTTGTCACATTTTAATAACTTTATGTGCAGCATAAAAAATACTTTTTTCTGCATTTCTTCAGCTATGGGGGGACGACGACCCTGGGTAGATAGCTTGAACAGATCACTGGCAAAATGCAGCCATAGATAAAGAATCAAAAGAAGAATGTGTTGTGGTTTTTTTGTTCTTTCCATTGATTGATTGTCCCATGCTATTCATACTTCTGCTCTCCTAAGGCCAGAGGTTTAATGTTAATTATTTTTATGGCTTTTTGAGTAAGTTTTCTGATAGAGGTTCCATCTACAGTCTTTTCCCTCTCTCCCCCCTCTCTCTCCATATTGAGTATCTAAGCAATAATTATCTCTATCTTTACAAGTACTTCCTCATCACTCTCTTGTTTCAACATTTTCCTGCATCTGCTTAATATCACCAGGCTGGTACTACTTGTCAGCAAATGGCTCTTAATGTCTACACATTTTATTTACCCTTTTTCTTGAAAGATGCTAGGGCATCCATTGCTTCACTGTCCTTGTTTTCAAGATGTTTGGAAGCAACTGTAGCATGCTATTGCAGCAAGGGATTTGGTTTAGAAACAGTGGACCACCTACACATAAAGAATATCAAGTAAGACGACAGGGCAAGGTTTCTATTCAAGATACAGGAGTATAGCTGGCAGCCAGAATCGATCTTTCTTGCTTGAAATGGAGCTGTGTTTTAGGAAGGTGTATCATGGGCTGGTGAGGGGCTACTGCTGTCTGTCCCTAAAACCACCCATCCCATAGATGGGAAAGGAGCTTGGGGGACAAGTTGAGAAAAAACAATAGTAAGGGAGGGGTTGTTCAGCAGCCTCTCTCTTTACACTTGTTCTGCACACCCAATTTCACCCTCCCACAGCTGCTTTTCATTTACAATTATAATATGAAATACTGTAAAACTGCCCAACGAGTAGTTTTGTGCAAACGTGTAAATCTGATCTCCCACCTACCACTCCCAGTTCTCTACTCACCAGGATGCTAGTTGGAACTAGGGCATGGGAAGCAACCATGAGACTGTTACTACACCAAAGTTGGCTGAAAAGGAATTCCTTGATAACAGTATAAAAAGTCAGCTGAACCTACCATCTCAATAATGGGTCCAGTTCAAAGCCAAGGGCAACAGGTCGTGGAATTTCAGGTTTTCCCCATTTCAACCACTGTTTGAATGCATGTATTTGGTTTTACGGTAATTCTTTTAGACGTGGACGGTTCCAGTCAAAGATGCTAATGTGTGATGCACAAGTGAACTTCGCGTCCCCCTTTTCCGAATGCTATGCTTCATCATTCATCATCACTAGCAGTTTGTGTTGCAAACATGTAAACAGCTGCTGAAGAGGGGGGAAAGTTGTGTAACTGAATAGGCTGCCAAATGCATCTCTACCATGTGTGCTGTGTAATACTTGTCATCTCAAGTGACTCATTAAAAGGTTTCCCCCAATGGTGCTTTGAAGTGCTGTGACAGCTTGAGAGCATCTATAAATTGTCACAAACAGCCCTCATACCGCGTTAGCTAATTGCTTGCTCTTTGACTTATTAGGAGTCATTGAGTTAAATAATTTGTCACGTGTGGCTCTTAATAAATAATGTGAATAGCCAGTTTGTTAGCTGCTTCGGTGATATATAGTGACGGTTTTGGATATTGTCACATAAAGCTAGCAGAAATGTGCTCCTTTTGACCCTAGTATTGTCAGAAATTTGTGATAATAATAAAATCCTGGCAAAGCAACCTGTAAGGGGAGAAAACCTGCTAGAACCAATGAGGATGTTCTGTTTAAAGTTCATGGAACCATTTCAAAAATATACTTAGGTTTATATTTACTCTTTATACATTTATTCTTTATGCATAAGATAGTATTGATTCCTTTAAAGTTATTGTACCATCTCTGGATCATATCCAGTGAAGTTACAGACCTATTCAAATTTGTGCACTTGGTAGTCATGTTCCCTGATATCAGTGGATCAATCTAGAGTAAATTGGATTCAATATACTGTGTCCTTTTACTTGGTATTAATAGGAGCTCAGCTGCAGTGACCTACAATAGCAAAAGAGATACAAAAGAGGGAGTGAAGCAGAAAACTTTGCACTCTAAAGATGTGAAAGCAGGTGGTTGCAGCAACTGAAAACAGTATTTGGGGGGTCTTCAAATATTTGGTGCCAAAAATATACACACTGGGGTGGTTCAGATGTAATATAAAACCATGGTTTGGTGGATCAAAGTGCCTCAGCCTCATACATTCATCCCATATATGGTGATTCTTTCTCTCTTTCCCTGGATCATACAAAATGCCAAACCAGGATTAGATCATGGTTAGCAAATCATGGAAGGGTGGTGTGAGGTGTAAGTATGAGTTCAAGGCTCCTTGAGTGCTCATTCCAATAGCACCAGACCATAGTTGGTCCCATTCACATGATACTCAAGTGAATGGGATATTCATCTGATTTATCCTGAACACTTCCCAATTCCTGTTGATGGCAAACTTAGTGATAGCAACGCCCTATGTGTGTATTTTCTCCCAACATATGCTTCTGTTTTGTTGTCCTTCGATTTATATGTGCTCTCATTTCCCCCCTCCTAATTTAATACATCTCTGTGCTTGCACATTATCACTGGAACAACAGGCAATAAAAATGTCAGAAAGCCTAACATGAGGCAGGGAAGTCACAAATAGCTCCCAGCTGGAATGTTTTAAGCTAATTTGGGGTGTGGTGGGGGTTGGTTTACCTTTTGGATTGCAGCATCGCTTACGACAATTTAAATAGATGTAGTAATTAAATGATTGTTTAATTTAGCTTTTAGTGCAGACAAGTACTTTCTGTATTTAAAGTTTACAGTGCTACTTAGTCAAGTGCCATTTGGCCGTTGGATGAAGCCGCAGAAGAGAGAAAAGAATGCCTGGGGTTAAGATGAACAACTCAATAGAGGGCTATGCTTGCTTTTATTTATACAGATATATTTATTTGTATAGTGAAGGTGGGCGTTATATGCTGTTCTAAGTTCACCCAGTTCTGTATGACTTCAGTAGAAACTGCTCGTGGAAATGGTTGTTTGACTTGGAAATAAATAGCGTTGTTTTCTAATTTGTGGGAAATCCTCAGCATCACTATTCTTACCATTTCTATTCTGTGTGCTTTTATCTTTTTATGTCTTTCTGGCCCATACTATATATGGATGCGGGCAGAGAGTTGCCCATGTTTTACTGCTAGACCTGCACAGTTGCTGGGATTCTTTCAGAGGACGCTAGGCTAGGTCAGCCTCTATCTAATCCCACATGGCAATTCTTTTCTTAAACAAAAATTCACAGGATTGCATACTTTTTATTTATAGTTTATATCGATGAGAGGATTTACATATCAACTTTCTTGCAATATAGCGCTCCAGGCCGCTTACCGAAAAATTAAAAAGCAAATTGAAACAAAACAAAACTAAACAAGATCACATACTCAAAAGAAGCAATTCAAAAAGACAGGTGGCAGACATGACAACAGACCTCATTTAAATAAAACGACAACACCAGATATAGTCAGCAGCTAACCCAATAAAAAATACCTGCCCGAAAATATGCCAAAAGAAGGCAGCAAAAAGACAGTAAGGTGGCAGCCAGATGGTTCCCATGTTGCAGGAAATTTAACAGCCTGTGCAAAACTGGATAGAGGTCCCTCTCCCATGGCTGTACCACATGTGCAAAGGCATCTCTCCAGTATATATCTGAGATTGTGCAGGCTCGTACAGGAAGAGAATCCTTTGAGCATTCTGATTCCAAGCAATTTAGGGCAGTGGTAGGAAACTTCAGCCCTATCTGTCTGGCCCCTGAGACTCTTCCCAGGCCACCCACCACACTATTCCTGTTCCACACCCTCCTTGAATATTCAGCTTGGCTACTATGAGTCAGTGAACTGTACTAATGCATTTTGCTTTTCTCTGTGTGTGTCTCTGTAAAAACCTGCATGGCTGGAATGTAACCTATTGATGTAAGAGTTACATCTGCTGGTCCACCCACTTTTGCCTATGTCCTCCCTACCACTGAAAGCACCCCTTGTGCTCGAAAGGTTCCCCCACTCCCTTACTTAGGGATTTAAAACTACTAACCAGCACTCTGAATTGAACCTGCAAACAATAGTCAGGGCAATGGAAACAACAACAACAAATGTTGCATGTTCTAAATGACCAATCGCATTTATCATTCCGCAATTTCTGCAATTTCTGGAGCCTTCTTAAAAGAAACTCTGCCAAGAGCATGTTGCAACACCCCAGTCTAAATATAACTAAAACTTATATCACCGTCTGCCTTCTGATGAAACGAATGCAGTTGGTGCCCCAACCCAAGATAAGCAGAGCCACTCCTTGACACAACCATCTCCTGATACCATCTGAGCATCAGGCTGCCATCTAAGCAACCAGTAGCAAAACACGGAGAAGGAGAACTTCCTAACCAGACCTGTTCTCCACATGCAAATAGCTCTTCTTGTAGAATGCATGACGAAAGGGGTGGTTCTCATGTTTTGAAAGGAAAAAAAAAACTTTATAGTTCAGACTCTCTGTAAAAATCTTGGACATCTGTCTTTAGGTTCCTGGGTACTATTCATTTTAGCTGGCATACTGAAAGGGTTTTATTAATCCTCATGGTTCAAATAATGTGCAGCTCTTGTTTTAACAAGTAATTCCTCCCTAAAGGAGTTCTGCAGATTTTTACCAATCCTCTGCAGAAATTATTGTCTCAGCAACTTTTGTCTGAGTCAATATATATGGGTCTTTACTGGTTTCTTTGAATGGATTGCCAAATTCTCTTGATGCTGTCCCTCAGTGCACACATGGAATACAGTGGGATGACCCTGTTAATGTCGCTATCAAACTCCTCAATTAGTTGACACTCCTCCAACCATCCATCAGAGCTGATTTTTTGTAAGCATCAGTGCTCCACCATCGCTTTGCACTGTGACATTGTTTTAATCAAACTTTTAACTTCGTTTAAATTTAAACTAATAGAATTGAATGCACTTTGTTGAAAACGTTCATTTTCAAATGTAAATATCATTAAAATGCATGAGTGTTCGCAACACAACTCCTGATCTCAAAAATGACAGAATCAGAACTGCATAGTATCACCAATAGATTCCCGACAAGTCTGTTTCCCTGTTAACACCTGGCTCAGGTGTACTTACACCTTTCTATGAAACCACCTCTCCTTGAATTGAAACAAGCACGTGTATTAATGCAATTTTGACGCTTTCTGAAAACATTTATTTTTGAAGACCCTTTTTGCCATCAATAGCACTTGGTTTTTATTGAACTATCTGCCACTGATCTAGCGGCGGCTGTTTTGTAATTTGACTGTGTGTTCATTTTTGTACACGAGCTTCTTATTATGAATGAAAGATGCTATATAATTTTTTTTATTTAGTTTACTCCACTGACAATACCTGAATAGTTAATAAGAATCTGGAATATGCCATACATAGTTAAGGGAACTAATATGGTGAGGGTTAAAGAAGACAAATTGTAAGTTTATTAAAACTTGGAATATTTTTTATTCTGGAATAATAGAGCACAAGATGTAATTAATATATTTCTCTGGGTGAATTTTAGTTTTCCCCTTTTTTAAGAATAGATGTAATATTGTTACTGGAAACAGTTGTAATATTTGGCTTTTCTCTTTTTTTATTCCTGTTGTTTTTACTTCTATTATATAGCATTTACCTATACATGCATATATAATGGCAGCTAATACTGTCTAATACGACTTATCTCTGCACCACCAAAGTAAGATTGGTAAGCTTGCGTATGAAATATATCTGTTGGTTTAACTGCTCCTTCGCGTTTTGTGTGTACATATATGGCTCATCATAATAATAAACTTTGAAAATTATATATATATAATGTAGAGTTGTTATTTTTTTTAAAAAAAAATATTTTTAAAGCCTGTGTGTAATTTAATTATATTTGGGATAAAGGTTCAGAAGATGTGAACTTCAGAGGCAAGAGCCAGATAACAGTGGTAATATTTTTGTGTGTGTGTGTAAACACAGTGTATATTTATCTGGTCTGAAGTATGCATTAAATGTTAATTACAGTATAAACATTTTGAGCAGGTGTGGAATAACATCGCTTTCCAAAAAAAGAGAGAAAACGCCATGTTTATCTGCTCAGTTCAGGGAAAGCGTTGGCTCTGCTCCTTTAGCAGTTTCACCTTGCTCTGCCTAAGGTAAGAGGGGCAAAAAAGGGGGGAGGGCAGAATAATGCCCCCAATCCCACATAAATCAGAAATTTCCAGTTGTAAATTGCACACCACCATAACATCCTTTGCCACAGTTTACATGCCAGGAGTGGGGAGCTTGAGGGTAGTTTATAGCGGAAAAATGGTTTCTGAATGGATGGATAGAACACCCTCACACTGCATCTCCTCCTTGGACTTATGCACAAGGTCTGTGGTGTGAGGAAATATAAAGCAGCATTTTTCTAACTGCCTTTTGAAAACAATGAATTCTCTGTTAGCTGCAAGCCTGAACTTCTGCAGTGCCTGCCTCACGAGGTTGGAATGGCTAGTTAAATGCAGGTTCAAAGCTCCTAGCCTCCAAGTACTTTTAACTCGGCACTATTTTTGCTTCTCTAACCTCTATTTTTTTCTGCTTAAGCATCTAAGGTCTCCTTGTTTTTCAGGGAACTAGGCAGTAACTTTTTATAATTAGATTAGAGATAATCAAATGAAGCCTGGGATATTTATTAAATGTCATTTAATTCCTCTCTTCTCTCCCCCCCCCCCCAAAATAGCCTTTTTATAGATTTTGCCTAGTTTCTTGTAAATTTACACTTTGTTTGTTGCTTAGATATATTTCAGGTACCTTATTTTTGAATCAGATATCTGATTTGTGAGTTGAACTTTTTCCTTAGTTTAGTTCCTTCTGTTAGATATCTATCTGTATGTCTATAGATATATGTGCATGCATTATTCTTAAAAGAGGTTTTCGATGTCAGCTTGAGAAAGTAAACAGATTTCAAAACAAGAAAGAAAGACTGCAAAATCACATTTTCAGAATAACTTTTGTCCTAGCTTTGTTATGTAAGTTATGCTGGACCCAAGTATTTACTTACACACGTGGAAGGCAACTTCTGTTGATAGAATTTCTGTATTACATTGCATGAGAAAAGTTAAACTAAATCCAATCATCATCATCATTTTATTTGTATGCTGCCTTTCCATAGTTAAAACAGTGCTCAAGGCGGCCTACAACATGACAAGATTTACATAATTACCAACATAACAAAAGTCATAAACAATAATTAAAACACATCAAAAGGTACACAACCAAATGGAAAACAATTTCCACATAAATCATAAAATCTAAAACTAAAATTACAACATTAATACCAATGATGTCCTTTAGCTAGCCCAAGAATTTGCCCAAACCCTTTCACAAGCAGAGGCGAGCTATAAAATAGGGTTGAGGAGCCTGTGGTCCTACAAATGTTGTTGGGTTGCAGTCTCCATCATCCTTGACTATTGGCTATGCTGACTGGGGCTGATGGGAGTTGGGGTCCTACAACATCTGAAGGGCCATGGGTTATCCATTCCTACTACTGAACCAACCTATTACTGCAGAGGACGCGAGTTGCACTGTGGGTTAAACCACAGAGCCTAGGGCTTGCCGATCAGAAAATTGGCGGTTCAAATCCCTGCGATGGGGTGCGCTCCCGTTGTTTGGTCCCCGCTCCTGCCAACCTAGCAGTTCGAAAGCACGTCAAAGTGCAAGTAGATAAATAGGTACCGCTCCGGCAGGAAGGTAAATGGTGTTTCTGTGCGCTGCTCTGGTTCGTCAGAAGCAGCTAGTCATGCTGGCCACATGACCCAGAAGCTGTACGCTGGCTCCCTCAGCCAATAAAGCGAGATGAGCACCGCGACCCCCGAGTCATCCGTGACTGGACCTAACGGTCAGGGGTCCCTTTACCTTTACCTTTACTATTGAACCAGATTACTGCAGAGGACTCTTGTGCAACTGTTTGTGGTGATTGCACTAGTGATTTTTTTTCTTTCTGTTTTTGGGGAGAAGGTAAAAACAATTTGGGATCATGACCTGAGATTGAGGTAAACTGCACTAAGTAGCTAGCACCTGTCAGTATATTTTCCAGTTAGATCTGGGGGGAAATAAAATAATGAATTGATATTTATTTTCATATACCTTTCTATAATACGGACTTGTCTGAGTATTACAACTTTATATGTCACAAAAAGGATACTTTGTGGAATTTAGGAGTTTTAAAGGTAGGCTTTCCTAACTTCAACCATACTTGATACTCTTGGAGGATTTTCATTACAATTAGATGCACTGCATCCCACTTTTATTACAAATGTAATGAAATCCCTTCCTGTTTAAAAACATGCCTGGAACATCCATCCCTTTTTCATATATTTCACCTCCTCCCTGCAGCAGACTGGTGTTGACTAGTCTAGTAAGAGATAACCGAACTCAGATAATGACAGGCCCATTCTTTATAGTGACTTCAGACATATCTGGAGAGGCCAAGGCAAAGATCAGGTTTCCAGTTTGTTACATTCAACGGTACACAGGGGCAAGTGGGCTGATAAATCTGTTTCTCATTTTAAAAGGTGATGGCTAAGAAGGTCAGGGTTTGCCACATAATATATTATGAACATCAGCTGTCAATTTACTCATTTAATTTTGTGTGTGGTAGTAACAGCTTTACACCTTTATTGTAACATAAATATATTTGAACTAAGGAAAAAGTAGACACCAGAATGTATTTAAATATATAATATCTCAGTTACTTTTTGTACACTTAACCTGCATGTAGGGCTGAGGTGGGGGAACTAGTCAATATATATCTTGGGATTTTGTTTACAAAGGAAACTAGGTTGCAATATTCAATTCTTTTCTGTGTGAAGTAGATACACATACATAGTGTTAACTTTCAGGAACTAGCCTAGATTGAGAGCCTCTGTTTTCGTTTGCATATTGCTGAGCTTTTTCCTGACCAAAAGATATTGATTCAAAGTCTTCATAGATAACACATGCTTTGAACTGCAAAACTGGGAAACTTTGAGGTTTTTGAATTTCATTTACTATATACTTTGGGGAAAATATAAACTATATATTTGGCTGTTTTTGTTGCCTTCTCTGATGTCTTCAATGTCATTTTGGTTTTTTAAAAATAATTCTGGACAGAGTTAAACGGTCATGGGCTGTTAATTACAAACTGTGCAGTTGTATCAGTCAGTGGCAGATTTTGTGAAGAGATTTGGTAAAGGCCCAGAATATTGAGACAAACTACTATTTTACATATCGGCCTGGTCCACGTGCCTTACTAGGTCTGCAGCACCAGGGGAATATTCTGTGTTATTTCAGGACCATGAGAGCAGGGGCGTCATCTAGGGAAACCAGGGGACTGAGAGCCCCGCATAATTTTCAAGGAGGCCAGGCCCCCTCAATATTCCACAGCTGAGGTGGGCTCCAGCGGGCGCTTGCTGCATCTGCAGCAGGCCTTCACTGGGCCTACCTGCTTCCGTGGCAGGTCTCGCAGGGCCTACCTGCAGCCACAGCAGGCCCCCTCATGCCATGCTGTGGCTACATTGGGCCCTTCAGGCCACCCCGTTGCTGCAGCAGGTCCATTGGTCCTCCTCACACCATGTAACATCACGTGTGTGCCAGGCCCCCCCCCAAAGTTAAGCAGAGCCTCACATGTGTGCATAGACTATTAGGCTCAACAGAGGTTGAGATGGTTGGACAGTGTTCTCGACGCACCTAGCATGAGTTTGGCCAAACTTTGGGAGGTAGTGATTGGCGTGCTCTGGTCCATGGGGTCACGAAGAGTTGGACACGACTGAACGACAACAAAAAAGTGGTTAAGACTCTTCAACATTTGCATCAGTCCTATGTCTTACTTCTTCATTTTACTTCATGTGGTGGGGTTCTTCCCTAGCCTTATTGAAGAATCTTGTTCTATGCTTGTGTGAGAATAAGCCAAGCTAAGAGATCTCTCTACGATGTTAGAATTTTCTGTTAATGGTATTGTTCCGCACAGTGGATTGTCTGTTTCCCACCTTTTAGCCAACTTTCTCATGATAACAGGAAATAGGTTTTTTAGAGAACCATCTAGGTATTCCTCTTGATTATTCTCAGAGACATAATGAACCAATGAGCTACCCAGTGTAATAACAAAACAAAAAAGGGGCTACAAATAAGACCAGGGGTCAGCAAACTTTTTTTGGAGCGGGCCAGTTCACCACCCCCCCAAGACCTTGTGGCAGGCCGGACTGCATGCGCGTGCACATGGTGGAGGGGGCTTCCCTCTCTCCCCCAGCCCCTCCCCTCCCTCTGCCTACCTATGGTGCTGCCGGCGCAAGGGCAGGCTGGCTCTGGAGAGGCGCTGCCCAAAATGGCTCTCAGCTAGCTCCGCCCAGCCCCCTTCCTCCTCTATGCAGGGCAGGGAGATGGGCGGGAAGAAGCCAGGAGGAGGGAAGGAGGAGGCATCGCGGTGTGTGAGAGGGAGGGGGGAAATGGCTCCCCAGGAAAATGGCGGCACAGAAAAAAAAATGAAAACAAAATTAACACAATCCACGGACCGTCTGCGGGCCGGATCCTGAGGGCAATTGGGCCAGATCCGGCCTGCGGGCCATAGTTTGCCGACCCCTAAATAAGACTGTTCAGAACTGTTTGAAGATATCTACCTTGGTATTGTCATACAAGAGTCTCCCCTCGCTGCTGTGGAGTTCAAGGCAAAGTCCATATGGAATTTGTTCTGTAGAAAAATATTGGATCCCAAAGTGCCCTTCTACCAATGGAAATAGTCCTTCTTCTCACAGGAGGATGGGTGAAATCAAACCATAACTTTTGATAGAGAGGAGATCTAGCAGTAGCATTTAACAGTGAGGTGGCAGGAGGCAGTTTGTGGTCCTGTCTTCCCTCTTTGGTCGATGTAATCTTGTTACTGTAAAGTAACTTGCTGTCAGAGGTGACCCATATGTTGTGAAGCAGGAGCCATGTAACAGGGGGCAGGTATATTCATATAAAATAGAGCAAGAACTTTTGTGAGTAGCTCATGCCGAAGATGCTGGATTTCCTCGGTGTACTTTTTTTCCACATTATAATTTTCATTTAAGTAAACTTCCCCTGGGGCCAATTCATAATGAATTAGCTCATTGTCAGCATACACCAGAGGTGAATTGGACCTCTTGAATTAATAAAAGCATTCAACTGCAGCACTAAGTGGCATGCTCCTCTTGTGTTTATTTTCTTGTAGGTGAACTTGAAATAATTTCCTTCCTTCCCTCCCTCTGATGTCAGGTACAGAATTGTTTACTTGGTTCAAGGATGCTCTCTGCCTGATTTGACATAGCCCAGCACATTCTCTTTATTGCCAGCAGTACGCCATGGGAAATACTTCATCAGCAAATGAATAGGACACCCAGTTGACCTCAGAGTTAAGATTTAGGGAATTACTTGCATGAAGAAGGGGGGGGGACAACCTTAGGCTGTAGAGGAAGATTTTACAGACTTTCAGTTCAGCCATGTTTAACAGACAAGCTTATTAAACTTTTTCCCCTTTTGTATCTGGTATATCTCAAAAAGGCATTTGTCTTTTTACACTGAAACAGCTACCTTATCAACAGTATAGTTTTGTTGTGTGAGAGAGCTGAATAATGAAAATGGAGCAATGATTTAATAGGCATGATTTAATTTTAAGTGAATATTTGTTTTTATAGATTATAAAGATGCCTCTGGGGCTTTTACAAGAAGAATTTAGAATTTTCTATGTACTATACTGCTAATATCAGAAATTTATTGTTGGTTTAATTTACATGTATAGCTGCACACAGTAATGTCATTTCTGGTTTCAAGGGATGCGAGGGACAGGAAGAGACTTTCAGTGGAGGGTAGGAAAAGGTTACATTGCTCAGAGCAGTATATTTAAAAAAAACATATTGTGGTCACCTTTCCATGTCTCATAATAGCCAGAGATAAAGAAGATCAGATATTAACTTTCTGTATGAAGACGTGGAGGACATTTCTGACAGTGGAACTTAAAACATTATTTAAAGCTAAGCATGAGATTGAGATCTGTGATATCCTTTCCTGAACTTCTAAGTGAATGCTGTGTCTAAATGTCAGAATGGGAGTATATTGGTCAATTAATCACTGCCAATGAGCCATAACATGTCAAAGCACCATTTCATGTTGACCTCCTCCTGATGTTTGTAAAATCTAAACCAGCAACCAGACAGCCTCTGATATTGACCACACTACTTTTTTGCTTTCTTAATAATTTTGGAGCAAAATGTATATGAAATACTTTTTCAATATCTGTGTTTAGCATTTCTGCTGGTTGTTGACAGAAAGAACATAGAAAATTTACTGTGAACGCTGAAAAGACATGTTTCAAAACAATCTAATTTCCCCATTTAAAGTTTTTCCGTTGTAGACCTCTACAATAGCAGATACTGGAGGAGGTTACTGGAAGTTTTAAAGTTTGCAATTAAAGAAACACAAAGGTGGTCTAATGTTTCACCTATTCTTTCTTCCTTATGCACTTCAGTAGCACAGGTGATGTTGAGTTTTGATCATTGTAAGTAAAAGTTCAAATTTTTAGCATTGATTAATAATAGTTACTCTCCTAAGGCAGAAATGATTGCAGTATTCATGTATAATGGGGTTTTTTTCCCATATGCCTTCTGTGTTCTCCATTCTTTTTCCTCCTCCATACACAGCAAAAGTAACTTAAGTCACAGTATTAATTTGACAAACTAGGAAAATTAAAATATTGTGACAAGCAAAGCATTGTGTTGCTGGTGGAAGGAGGTACAGGAAGAAAACCTCTTCTACTTTGCTGGCCCATTTAGGAAATTTGGTCACTGGTACAAAGCCATGCAGCTGCACATAATATAGAGTAAGTTTAACTGCATATTTGGTGAGTTTATAACTTCCCTAGGGTATTTTAACATTAAAAATAGTGATTGTTAACCCAGTCCATCTGAACTTAAATATGAACTTGTTTTGCAAGAAACAGAGTAGCATCTAAAGTATTATTTGTATCTTTTTTTCTTTTGCATAAAATTTTACATATATTTTAGCTGAATTGTATGTTTTTGTATGACTCAATGGGTACATAGGTGCTCAGATCCATGTGTTAAACAAAGATGGCAATTCCCAGTGATGCACTTTGAATATGCATATGCTGTGCTTTCTATAGTCATGAAATGTTTGTAACAATAATAAAATCAGATGTGCCATCACCATCATTCTTGTTACATTTTAGACAGCAGTGATAAATGAATTGCTTTGATAATAAATTACTGGCTACATTGTACTAGGGAGTTTAAGAAGGAAAAACACAGCTAATCCGGAATTTTCCCAGTCTAGGTGGAATAAAAGAAGCATAAATGTACTCTGCATATGGTAAACATTGTCACACATGTTATTAGGCACTACTACAAATTATTTTAAACACCCAGACAGTTTCTGTCGTAAATTGTCTCCTTCAACATTTCTCCTTCATGCACGACAGATTTAAGCCCTAATACTATATGGCATGTTTAAGCGTACTTCGACATCCTTTCCTGTTATGTGAACGGATTAGCTGGTGTCATGCAGTTACTCCTTTAGTTCATTTTTAGATTTACAGGTTTTAAGTGGAATATCAGGAGAGCTTTCTCTCGTTTCATAAAATTGGACTTGAGTGGAGGTATTCCTTAGCTACATGAGTAAGATCAGAACAAAGGCCATAATATGTGTTTAGGGACTCCTTAAAAAGCAAGCTATGCACCAGTTTATTGTAAAGCTTTGGGAGCCCCCATTGACTGTTGTAAAGCTGTATTTATAGAGCTCTGTGTGGTTTTGTCTTGGCATCAAGTCCTTATTATCATGATTTCATATGCTGCAGTGAATAAGAAAGCATTGGCTGCGTAGGCCGCAAATACTCCTATGCAGCCTTCTTATTAGTGGAATTTCTGTGCATATATATTCTACAACTATATACCTATATATAAAGATTAACTTAATTGGTTCTGCACAGGAGACCAGCGTTGTGGGCGTTGGAAGGGAGCAGAACACCCACTTAGAGGGAGCGTGCAGGGTACTGGCATTCCAATCCTATTGTTAAATTCCAGGAATAGTGGCCATAAACTCATACAGCCCTGCTGCTGTAAGGACTCCAACCCAGCCTATCGGCACTGCTCAGCAATAGCACAAAGTGCCTGATTGTAGCAGAGTCGGTGCTGCTACAACAGTTTCATCTCAAATGCTTCCCTAATTTTACCATGCGAAACGCGAGGACATCTGCTTAACTTTGCATTCTTGCGTACTCTGCGCCACAACTTTGGTCCACTTCTCCAGACCTGTGGGAGATTGTGGGAGGATATCGGCGGACCAATATCATGTACTCCACTGGCAAACTCCCAAGTGTTGTATTTTATTTTATTTTTAATCTCTAAACTGCTGTTTGATTTGAACTTGGCAGAAGTGCTCAAGTCAGCAGACACCTGGATTAAGTATTGTTGTGGGGGAGAGGAGAACACCTCATATCAAGCCATGCTCCCAGCCCATTTCCCTCCAAGAGGATATTTTCCAAGACTCTCAATGAGTGGGAGAGCTGATGTATTGCGTATTACTATGTTTCATATTTGTTCTGTGCTCCTTCTTCCCATAGTACTGGGAACTCTGAGCAGTACAGGTTTAAATTCCCAGTTTTTTTGTGGGAGAGAACATTAGGGGTTTATCATTTAAATTTTAAACAGTCTGCTTGTTTACAGTTATGCAGCTTTACCTTTTGCAACAGGCATTTCAGGTGGGGCGTTTTAGTAAAGGCTGTAGCATTTTTTAATGTGTCTTGTTTCTTTTAATTGAAAATTTGGATGTATTGCTCTACCTTTATGCATTTGTTTGCTGCCTTGAATACACTCGCATTCATTTGCTCACCCTCTCTCTGCCTCCTCGCTCTCTGTATAAATCAGGAGGGTGGGGGAAGAGGCATAAAAATTCTAGAAATTTCCCAGCTTCTTCAAACACATGATTTTGAAATATGGAACACAGCAAGGATCACCTATTTATTTATTTATTTATTTATTTATTGTTTTAAATAATATTCCAAGATGATAAAAACAAGTAAGAACAATAAACCATGGTTGTGTGCTCAGTGATCCTCAAATAACCAGTTCTGCATGGTTTGCATGCAAAATGCAACCTGCGCCATCCCAGTTGGAGTTATGCTTGCTGCTTTAGGACCAAGTCCCTTCATCCACTGCCTATCAGCTGATGGCTATAAGCTTCTCCCTCTCCAGTCACTTAGCCCTCCTCACTAGGTCTGTGAAGTATCTTTGTTCCCTATCTCCATTCATCAATTTGATTAATGTAGCCTTGGGCAGATCTGGTGAGCATTCCTCCCTTTGCTTCTCTGTTAATTAAGTAAGGTGCCGTATTACGAAGACCCTAGACTTCGCCATGGATAAAGCATTCTACTACCATAAGAACGGCTCACATGAAACATAGAATTATAGGGCTAAAGAAATAAATTAAAAAATTGTCCAGTAGCACCTTAGAGACCAACTAAGTTTGTTCTGGGTGTAAGCTTTCGTGTGCATGCGCACTTCTTCAGATACAGAAGTCCCTGAAGTTGAACCCATTGTAATTCTCATATAAGAATAGAGTTGGGAGTTACCTAGTATCAGAAGCTGGAATCAGGTGTAGGGTCAGCAATAGAAAACACAGTGTCAGTGCAGTTAACTGTTTATTCAAAGAAACCTAAACATCGCAAGCCTAATGATCCCAACAACTCTTCCCAGTAGGTCTTGCTCCAATGAGGCAGTTGCGAGGACTTCCTGCCACTCTTTAAGGCTCCTCCTCTCCAGGGTCTTTCCCAAGCAAATGCAAATGGTGTCTGCGCACAACCAATCTTTGCTCTTTTCATTTCTCTGTGTGTTCTTGGAGACCAGGGAGGAGGGGAGCTAGTTGCAGCAGGAGCGGGAGACACCCTGGATTCTTCAGCAGCCTGTCTCAGCTCTGCCTCTTGGCCAACCACCTCTCTAGCCTCCGCTTCAGCCTCGGAGTCTGAACTGCTCTCTGGAACAGACTGTCCCTGCTCACTAAACCCTGTAAGCTCCTCAGCCGGTTCATAACACCTAGTCCACCTCATGCTTGATGTAGAAAAGTGCACACTACCCTTTGTTTGAAGGCTTTCAATTTAAACCAGGGGTGGGAAATGCTTTTCAGCCCAAGGGCCATATCCCCTTCTGGGGAAACTTCCGAAGACTACATGCCAGTGGTGGGCAGAGCCAGAGATAAAAGTGGGTGACCAATGGATGTGACTCTTACCTTTGGACAATAGGTTACATTCCAGCCATGCCAACTCAGAGGTTTTAATACACCTTCCTGTCCTTTATGCATGTAAACAACAGGTATTAGCACAGTTCAAGTACACAAACCAGCCAAGCAAAAGTACAGGGGTGGAGAATACTGTTTTCTATATATGTTGGAAGCCTCTGAGAGTGGCTGGGGCAACCCAGTCAGATACATGGGGTACAAATAATAAAATTATTATTATGATTGTTGTTGTTGTTGTTAAGCTTCCCCCACCCCATGCAAGCTACTTTGACAGTGTCCTGTTAGATAACCCAACTTCAGTGGAAATTATTGCGGGTGGGGGGGGGGATAAATTTTAAATGTAGTCCCAGTTCCTTCCTTCCTTTGCAGCCTGGCTCAAGCTGATCGGCACTGACTGCAAACCCTACATTGGCAGGGACCAGCTGTACTCATGAACAACTGACTGCAGGGTTTGTAGCCATCACCAATCAGCTTTGGGCTATGTGTGGGATCAGCTGTGCTCAGGGAGTGTTATGTAGATGAAGGTGTGATTTGTGAACCGCTCTGAGATTTTTCAGTACCAAAAATAATTCAATAAATGAAATACGGTGCAGTCCTTACCCCTCTTGTCTGGGAGTAAGCCCCATTGAATTGAATAGGACTTATTTCTAAGTGGGGTGTTAGAGGAGGTGTGGTACCTCTGGTGGCAGAGATGGCATTCTCCTTTGGTGCAGTTTGCCCACTTTTGGTCCCTACACTGCACTCAGCTCTCATTTGTAGCTCCTAGAAGCTGCCAGCATGTGACAGCGGCCACACCCCGAGAAATGGCTTCGACTGGCCAGCTAAACTAGGTGAGGGTAGCCAATGGGACTTAAATCCTCAGTGAGTTAGGGACTTCCCTTGCATGCAAAGACAGGCTCCAGCAGATTGAGCGGACGAGAGCAATATTGGGTCCAACGGTCAAGAAAGCGGTTTCTGCAACAGCTGTAGAGGGAAGTGAGGGCAGATGGGGTTTGTCAACCTAGATGGGTTCATAGCCCATCTAGAAGAAAAGGCTAAGAAGTAAACTGTACACAAATCCAGAGTGGAGTCCTAAGATGGTTGGGTGGCGCCTAGTACACCTCCTTCCAGCAACTTCTGCAGCCAAGCTGGTGCCAAATGTATTTCTCTGCTTTCCTTTGGACCACATCAATGAGGCATGGGCAGCCCAGGACCTCCATGCACACTGTCCTGGCTTGTACCCCAGGAAGGTCACTTTGGTGCTGCTAACACAGTGGTTTGACTTCAGCCCTGGATGCGTACTCCATTGTCTCTCGAGACAGACGGATGCCAACAAATATTTCTGAGTGGGCATTGTTAGAACTGCAGCCTTAATTAGATAAGGGGGAAACAGCACATGTGGAAACCTAAGTGTATGTAGGGCAATGGGTGCTACATTATCTCCTGGCTTTCTGGAGAATCATTCAAATCGGTTAACAAAATACACACATAAATACATGAAAGTTAACAAAATAATTTAGATTACTAATAAGACCGGTTCTGAGACCTATATAACTTTGGAAAATTTAAGCTCAATTTCTGAAAAGAGCGAGGTTTTTATGGCTGAGCTATTGACCTCTGAGATTGGGTTTTATAATGGAAATGATTACATAACCTTGAACCACCAAGCCACAGACAGTATCATTATATTACTCTTTGCTCATGTCTATGCTTTGGAAATAGTGTGGGTATTGTCTGCTGCTAATATTGCTAAGGGACTTGAGAGAGCTGGCATGTGCATTAGGCCCAGAATAGCTTTTTTTTTTTAATAAATTAAAAATTACTCAACATGAGTCACAAAACTTAGGAGATGAAAAATAAATTGCTTGGTATGGAAATGTGCGTGCCTTTTGCCATTTTATTCAATGTGGTTAAATCAATATATGTCACTTGGTGCATGTGCTAAATTGTTTTAGAAATATAAAGAATTTTTACATGTCTGAAACTTGTACCACGCCATCAAAATACAGTGCACTTTTTTTAAAAAACGGACATGTTTTTTTTCTGACAGAGCAAGTCCATCAGTGTGTATGCCTTACTTCAACCAGAAGATCAAAATTTCACTGATTTATTTAGTCAATTAAAAATATGTATAAACTGTCCAGTCATTAAATATCAAGGCATTGTACCACAATGTATACAGCTGCAATATAACATAAAATACCATAAAAAATATTAAGATTACTGGCTCATCTTAACAAAATGTAAACTACTAAACAGGGTTATCAACATTAAAAAGTATTCAAGAAATGCCTGAAAGTCAGTTGCAAGGATGCCTGCTGAGCCTCTACTGCAAGTGTATTCCACAGCATGGAACCATTTATGCTAAATGCCCAACTTTTAGCTGAAGCCAGTCAAGCTTTGGAAATATGGAGGACAAGTAGCAGCAGTGCTCCAGGTGATGGAACTGGAGTATAAGGGCTCATGTGGTAATTAAGATATTCAGGTCCCTAGTTGCTCTGGGCATTGTCTGTTGATATAAGAACTTTGAACCTGGTCCAGTAGCACATGGAAAGCCTTTTTTTTATAAAAGTGGCCACATCACTGTCACTTTATGAGCAGCAGGCGCCACCCCCTCACACAGTGGTGTATTCAAAACACCCTGGACCCACCTGGTCATCCCACTCTGGCTAACTTTCTCCAGCCAGACAGGGCAGGGTCCAGAGGACAAGAGGTAAGATGCATTATTATAAATGTGAACTATTATAAGAGGCAGATTTAGCGAATTCTAATTTGAGAAGAATATTCTCTGAATGCAATCTATGCACATAGCATCATCTTGCATTTGCAGATCTAATCTAACAGAGCAGTTATCTGAAAGTTTACTCAGAAGTAAATCCCACTGTGTTCATTGGGGCTTACTGCCTAGCTAAGTGTGTTTAGAATTGTATCCTAAACCTGTTTTTCCTAGTTTTCAGTGCAGAGGAAACCACTATTCATAGTTATTTACTTAGCAAATATGATCGTGTTAAGCCAAACCACAACATTATAATCTCTCTCATTCAAGTCCCCATTTCAGCAATAGGTATATGAGCTACCTTGGTACTTCACCTAAATTTGGTAGATATATTTAAGAGGAGACATTGTAAGGCTAACTGTAATTCAGGGGAACCCAACCAAATAGCATTTTTATTTATAAAATATCTCTGTGCCATCTTACAACCATAAAGAGAGCCTCCAAGGTTGTTCATAATAATAAAATATCAATACAATTAAAACGAACATTCAAAGTGAAACAGAAATACAAAGCTAACTAGATAAAAATAAAATACATTGAAAACGTGGTGAAACAGAAATATCTTAACAGCCCACCTGAGAAGACACCAGTCTTGTCTCCCTTATGGGGGAGTTCTAGAAGCGCAGTACATTCTCAGAAATGGCTCCATCCAAGCTCTAGGATCCCTTGGGATCTGTTTTGGTGACAGAACACAGAGCAGAGCCTTTGAAAATGACTGCAATTGACAGATTCATGCTGAAAGAGGTGGCCCTTCTGATATGCTGGTTCCAAGCCATTTAGGCTTTGTAGGTAATAAGCAACAGTGTAATTGATTAACAGTGATGGGTCTTTAAAAGGAATGATTTACTTAGCCATGAGTCCCAAGGTGCCCTTTCTCAACCAGAAAGCTACCACTCATGGATGGGTTGTTTCCAGCTTAGCAGAAGAACATTGCAAACTGAAATCCAGATATCTTCTTCCATTAGCACAAGCCCTTGTACAGCAGTTTTGTACTGTACAAGGAGATTCAATATTTGTTAGTTCCTCTTCGCAGAGCAAGCCCCAGCAGCTAGGGCACAGAGGCCCATAACAGAGCTAGTGTTGTAATGCGGAATTGCATGCTGTCCAGACTTTGTAATGGGGAACTTTTTTGTGTCACACAGCCTAATGCTTGCTTTACAAACATGTGAAGTGTTAAACTCAAGATCTGAAGAAGTATGCATGTACACGAAAGCTCATACCAAGAACAAACTTAGTTGGTCTCTAAGGTGCTACTGGAAGGATTATTTATTTCTTTATTATTTTGTTTTGACTATGGCAGACCAACACGGCTACCTATCTGTATCAAGATCCAATGATTTCAGTAGGTCTACCCTGAACATGTCTAATGTATCACCCATGAACTCCATTGAGATCATAGGGGAATTATCGTGTGCAAATGGATGTACATATCTAATTTTCTCATGCACAAAAAATATTCTACTGAGTTGAAAACACATCTTCCATGAAGAGAAGATGCAGTCCACACACAGAAAGACACTCTGAATGCATTATTGAACCATTGGACTTGGGGAACATCTCTAAAACCACAAAGGCTCTGCCACCATCTCTACACAACACATTGCAACTGAGCCACACACAAACAGGAGGGATCATCCATCTTACAATCAAATAAGGAGTTCTAAAGATTCTAAAATCTTGACCTGCTTTCAGACTTACACATCTAAATAGTTTTTGAAAGTTGGATAAATATTTGGGGATAGCAGTCACACATTGAAACATAGAGCATATATGTGTTATATTATAGAGAACCTTCTATTCCTGTATGTATTCTATTCCAGAGTATTTATTGATTATCTCAGTTGATGATGAACTTCACCAACGGGCTCTAAAGGTAGTCAATATTTTTTGTCATTTATTGCACATTTACCATAAGAAAAAAAGACGTGTGGTGCTATTTATTAGCAGAGGTCTGGGAGTCCTTGTGCAGATTTGGTTTTGAAATATATGTAAACCTTATTCAATCTTCCACCTTGAGGAGATTGCAATACACTTCTGCTATCTTAAAAATATGAAGGCAATTTACATTACATTTTTAGAGACTTGTGGATTGCAGAGAGCCATGCTATATTTGCCAATTCCAGTATTTCTTTCCGTACATTTAGTTTTAGTGCTAACCCCCTTTTTTAAAAAAACAAAACAAACCCCCTCTTGCATTCCTTTGTTGGCTACATAATGCATTGTTCTTATTCACCTTGGAACTTACACACCGAAAAAAATAGAATGCTGTCATAAGATTGTTCTTTTGTGGTCTTGATTTTTAGTCACATCAATCATAATTAAATTGCTTGGCGGCAGAATAAATTACAGTAAACCATTTGACCTTTATTCTTCTGTTCAAAGAAATCATGCAAAGCTCAGAACTTCCTCCTGTGAACTTCCATGAGATTTGCTATTATTTTTGTTCCTTTAAAATGGTAAGAATGAGGCTTTGATTGAAGCCACGTAGTAAATCTCTCAAAAATTCTTCACCACTTTGCTACTTGCTTGATATAGTATTTGCTGTTTATAATTGGCTGTTAGCGGATTGGCTTTCTGTGTAATAAACTACTCAGAATCGCATAGAGTTGGATCAACTTGGGTGTTCTGCAGTTAACATGGTGGTGGTTATGCCTAATTCCCGCAGCAGAGAGGGGGAATTAGGAGGAGCATCACAAAGAACAAAAGTTAGTTGACTGCCAGCTGAGTAAAGCCCTTGCTGTGAACAGGTTTGAGTAACAGCAATATTTCTAAAGGAGGGAGAGTAATGACACTTAAGTGAGGTTGGTCTTAGTGTAAGCAGTTGCAGGTCTGTATCCAATAATGTATCATTACTGCGTCTGGAATAGATCACATGGATAAATTAACTGAACTCTTACCCTGCTGTGAGCTCTTTTGCTGTGTTCTCTCTGCTTGTTAGCCTCCCAGCCTCTAGTTTGACCCTGTTCCTTTCCTTAATTAATGCATCTCCAATTCCCTAATCTGGACTTTTAAAAAAAATCAGAAAAAAATCTCATGTTTCTTTGTTTCCCCCCAACTCGAGGAAATAGTTGGAAGAGTTTTCAACAGTTTACCCAGAGGCAAAATTAGCAGGTGCATCCAGGGTTATTATAAAGCTGATCAAATGTACAGAGAGCCTGGCCCAATTCCAGTTCTGATAAACAAAATAGCATTGTGACTTAACTGCACACTGACATTAACAGCATTATTCAGATCATCATGATAGATTCTCGGATCTGTGGCCACAAGAAAGAACAATGCATGAACAATGATCAGTAACCACATTGGGCCAGATTTAGGATTAGGTAGGAAATCTTCTCCCCACGCCCAACTGTTTAAATAGGATGTGTTGCAACCTGTCAGTTCCCATGAACATGAAGTGGGGTCTGTACCTGACCGCAGACTTGCACACACCATTGTTTTACATATAATAGCTGAATGATTTTCATTTGGTTATACAGGTAGAAGCCTTCTCCAGCTAGCACAACGTTGGGGGCATAAATACTGGATTGTCTGTCATCTGCTAGTCTGATCTGTCCCTGGTACCCAGATTAGGCCACTAATATAAGAAATAATGCTTTGGAACATAATTAGAACTCGGGTACCTAAATCTCATACCCCTTTTGTTATTACTGTTCCTTTAGATTGTGTCTGAAAACACGGTAACACCTTACCCAACTTTACTGAAAGATAGCTTGCCACACCTGTGTGTCTAACATACTACCCTTCTGAAATCTGGCGTGCATGATAAAATGGTCACATTATCTCTTGTTAAGGGGTGTGAAGATTTCCCCCCCCCACTCCCCTACTTCCCTAGATTTCTTGTTGGATGGAAATGTTTGGTAAAATTTCCTTACCACTTGTTAGAACATTGCAGGTGACTAGTTAATCTACCAGTTAGATAAACATTGTGTGCCAATTTCTTCCCAGTTAAATGATTCACCCTAACATCTCAAGTGCAAAGGTTTTGATGGATCTGAAGCCATTCTGATAAATGGGGTATATTGTTGACTCTTAAAACAGGATTGGTTTTACTGATGAGATTTTGGGACTCCAGCGGATATAGGAGCCAGTTCAAGCAATCAATCAATATAAGTTTATTGCTCTAGCCAAAGGCCATGACAAATCTACAGCAACATTACCAATAAAACAATACAGATCATGCATCCATAATAAGAGCCAACATCCATGATGTAAGAGAGACGTTACCAGAAACATCAACAAACTCGAATCCAGGCTGATTTCAAATTGAACCTCCAAATCACCACAACAATTTATGGCAATTTAATCTAGCAACTTTCCCCCCCTCCTGCCAGTGCACAGAGGGCTACTGTGTGTGTTACAAAGCTATTATTGTCACCCCCCAAAAAACCTGGACCATTTATGCCAAGTCTGGCATAAGTTGCTTGCTTGTGTGAAGCATCTCTTGGGTCTCTATGTAAGGGGCAGGCTAACAGATAATGAGTTGTCGTATGTTCTGTATTATTTTATTAATACCAATAATAAACTAATTAAAGTTTGTCATGGCCTTTAGCTGGAACAATAAACGTACGAACTTGGATAATGAGTGATTGTCTTCCGCCTGAGGTTGACCACAGAAACTTAAGTCTGTCTGCGTATGGGACCTTGTAGCAGCTATCAAAGACTGCAGTTGGCATCGCTTGGAAACGCAGCTCAGTAAAGGCATTTCTTATGGAAGCTGGTGAGAGTTTGGTCAGATAACTAGCACTAAAATGCTGTGTTCTCAAGAGTGGATACCAAAGGGGGTGAGGATCTGGTGTTTCTAATTAGTTGCAGGTCCCTCTTGATTTCTATCCAGAAGAGCCTATCCCTGTGTTGACCTTACTCAAGGTCAAAGCAGAGCTCAGTTCTGGAAAATAATAATATGATATTCTATAATAGTGCATATTCTCACTCTCTATTACACTCTCCTTAAAATATTTTCTAGCTAATTTATCTAGCAGCAAAAAAATTACATTTTGTATTTTTAAGAAGTTTTTGAAAATTCCATGTGAGACAGATGAACAGTGAATATTTGAGTTTTAGACCAGGGAGGTTTGGGTTGATGTTCTTATCTAGGTCTGAAACTCATTGGATGGTCTTGGGCCAGTCATTCTTTTTTAGTGTAACCTACCTCACAGGATTGTTGGAATAACCTCCTATATCCACCAATTTTTAATTCACTGAGGGCAAGCCAGGATATCAAATAAATAAATAAATGCAGTGTTTTACAATATTCTGCATTAAGAGATCATTTACATGAAGCCTTTAAAAATTGCTGAATTACATGAAAGAACAATTTAAACAAGTACAAAAGGTCTTTAATAGCCAACTTCCTCATTGTGAAAACTGAAGCTTAGATTTTGCAAGGAACTCTTAACTCCTTCCAGGCACTCCCAGCAATTAAGATGGAAAGGCTTTAAAAGCTCTTTGTTAGAAGTGATTGTGCAACTGGGACTCTGTCATAATATTTGATAGCATAATATGTTTTATAAAATGTCATTGAGCTTCAAGTTGAATTGGCTTTGCATAAGAGTCTTACAGTATTTATAGAAGTGGAAATTTATTTGTTGGAGTTTTCCTCCTTGTAAATGTGAAAAGGGATACTTTTTGATATTTTGTTGTGGAAGTGATATATTTAAAATATGTATGTAATAGCTGCATGTAATAGCTTAGTTCAGATGCAACGCTAAACTATGGGTTTCCCTGTCCTCAGTTTAGTGTTTAAAACTGAACCCTAAACTGTTATTAACCTAAACTATGGTCCATGGGGTCACGAAGAGTCGGACACAACTGAACGACTGAACAACAACATGTTTTATTGAAACAAGTGAACTCCAAGTACAGTGGTACCTTGGTTTAAGAACAGCTTAGTTTATGAACAACTTGGATTAAGAACGCTGCAAACACGGAAATAGGTGTTTTGGTTTATGAACTTTGCCTTGGAAGCAGAACATGTTTCGCTTCCTGATGAGTGTGTTCCATTTGTAAATTGAGTCCCCCGCTGCTATGGGAAAGCATGCCTTGGTTTAAGAACGCTTTGGTTTAAGAACAGACTTCCGGAACGGATTAAGTTCGTAAACCAAGGTACCAATGTACCATGATTTGAAGTTGCTTAATTCAACAAATGAAACAAAATAGAAAATTCTTTCCAGTAGCACCTTAGAGACCAACTGAGTTTGTTCTTGGTATGAGCTTTCGTGTGCATGCACACTTCTTCAACAAATGAAGAGCTTCTTGTTTCTTTTTAGCCAAGCTGGGGGAGAAGAAGGAAGAGAGAGCTGACAAGCAGGTAGCTTTAGCATTATAATCAAATGAGGCCATTCTTTGTATCCATTAGATGAAACTAAGTGTTATTTGCTATGGCAAATAAACCATACATTCACAGGTAATGTTTAGGCTAGAGTAAGGAATAACAAATTAGCTAGTTTCCATGCAAACCTTTTACAGTATGTATTTTAAAAAACCACTTGTTTATCCAGCAATTCTTATGTCATGAAAAACATTTTAAAGCTGAAGTGAAGAGGATGGAGCTGTTGGAGGATGGATTGAGGTTGAATCCTGACAAGACAGAAGTACTGTTTTGGGGAAACAGGAGGTGGGCAGGTGTGGAGGACTCCCTGGTCCTGAATGGGGTAACTGTGTCCCTGAAGGACCAGGTGCACAGCCTGGGAGTCATTTTGGACTCACAGCTGTCCGTGGAGTCATTTTGGACTCACAGCTGTCCATGGAGGCGCAGGTCAATTCTGTGTCCAGGGCAGCTGTTTATCAGCTACATCTGGTATGCAGGCTGAGACCCTATCTGCCCACGGACTGTCTCGCCAGAGTTGTGCGTGCTCTAATTATCTCTCGCCTGGACTACTGCAATGCACTCTATGTGGGGCTACCTTTGAAGGTGACCCGGAAACTACAACTAATCCAGAATCTTGAAAGACCTACAGGTACATTGGCTCCCAGTACGTTTCTGAGCACAATTCAAAGTGTTGGTGCTGACCTTTAAAGCCCTAAACAGCCTCGGTCCAGTATACCTGAAGGAGCGTCTCCACCCCCATCATTCTGCCCGGACACTGCGGTCCAGTGCCAAGGGCCTTCTGGTGGTTCCCTCACTACGAGAAGCCAAGTTACAGGGAACCAGGCAGAGGGCCTTCTCGGTAGTGGCACCTGCCCTGTGGAACGCCCGCCCACCAGATGTCAAAGAGAAAAACAAGTACCAGACTTGTAGAAGACATCTGATGGCAGCTCTGTTTAGGGATGCTTTTCATTTCTGACGAAGTATTGTATTTTAATATTTTGTGGGAAGCCGCCCAGAGTGGCTGGGGAAACCCAGCAAGATAGGCAGCGTATAAATAATATATTGTGATGATGGTGATGATGGTGGTGATGATGATAATATATTGTGATGATGGTGATGATGATGGTGATGATGATGATGAAGAAGAAACCATCTGAAGAAACCATCTGATGAAAAGCTTTGTGAGAGGGCCAATCTAGTTGTCCACAAAAGGACCTCTACCTGTTGACCCATGCAGCATCACACTTCAGAACTGCTTTTAGCTCATTTCTCTCAGTCTTGCGAAAGAGAGAAAAGCTGCTTTTCCATGTCAGTTTGGCCCCATAGCAGTCATTGGGCTGAGCATGGTAGAGTTGACTTTGAAGGCCTGTGAGAACTTAGGATCAGATCACACCATATAGAACTAAGATTATACCCACAGTCTGTCCTAGGTAGCTTGCTGAGTAAAAATACCAGGACCTTGAACTTTGCTTCTCTAGCACCAGGTGAAGAAGCCCCTTCTCTACAAATTAAATGCCTTCAAACCAGTTGTACCATTTCTTCCATATGCACACTTGCCCAGTGATCTGCTAGGTCCCAGTGATCCCAATTCTTATGTAAGATTTAGAATTAATAATTCCCTGCCATACAGTCCAGTTTGCCAAATGCAATAAAACACCAGTGGAGGGAAATAAGAGAAGCAGGGCTACCTTTGGCTTTCCCCAACTGTCACCTAGCAGCAGAGAGAAGGGAAGCAGAGGCTGTTCCTCTACTTTGAGAACAACTGCCTTTAGCCCACTCTCTACTGCCTCCTAGAAGAAACCGTTCAACAAGTCTTCTTGCACTCCATCCCAGCTGGACATTATAAGTACTATAGTTTTAAGAACTGATGCCCAAATCCCATCCATTTTTCCTTGTATGTCTTGCATTTTAGATGGGAAACATAAGGGGTCTGTTTTGCTTCTGAGTTTTGCAAGCTGCTGTTGGAGCCCTTTTGGATAAAGGGAAGGGTAAAATTGATTATTATACATCCCTCCCAGCAAATGTAAGGGACGCGGGTGGCGCTGTGGGTTAAACCACAGAACCTAGGGCTTGCTGATCAGAAGGTTGGCGGTTCAAATCCCCGCGACGGGGTGAGCTCCCGTTGCTCGGTCCCTGCTCCTGCCAACCTAGCAGTTCGAAAGTACGAAGTGCAAGTAGATAAATAGGTACCGCTCCGGCAGGAAGGCAAATGGCATTTCCGTGCGCTGCTCTGGTTCGCCAGAAGTGGCTTAGTCATGCTGGCCACATGACCCGGAAGCTGTACGCCAGCTCCCACAACCAATACAGCGAGATGAGCGCCGCAACCCCAGAGCCATCCGCAACTGGACCTAATGGTCAGGGGGTCCCCTTACCTTTACCTTTACCCAGCAAATGTAAGCTTTGCCAAAACCCTTTCTTGGTTGGACAAATCGCAGTGCTGTTGTTCTAGAAAAAGAGGTGCTGAAACTCACCATGAATGCCTCCCTTGTTCTCTTATAATGATAATGGTGCCCGCCTGAAAGGTGCCAGAACTCAGTTCTGGTGAGTTCTGGCTGAGAAAAAAGCCCAGGACAAAGGGCATCTTGGATTCTGCTTTCATTCCATGGCGTGCCTATGGATGTAGTTATCAGATGGCAACCTATCAATATCTCATTTAATTAGCTTCTGTCTCTCAGGTGATAGAACATAACGGCAGGTGTTTAGAGGAGGCAGTAGTGTACAGCTTTCCTCTCGTGTGTGAAAGGTTTGGACAGAGAGTTAATGTCTGAACAGGGGGAAGTGTTCCTTGCCAGGATACTAAAGTTAAAGTGTTGAACTTAGGGTTCAGCATAGCAATTTTTTTATTTCTTTTTTTTTAAAATCCTTGTAGGAGATTAGAAAGGTTATTTGCACTATTTATAGGATGCTCTATAACAAGGTGGCTTAATGAAGGGGGAAACTATCAATGACTATAAGTCATGGTGGCTATATGATGGCTAAGGTCAGACCAGCAAGCCCCTGAATACTGGGTACTGGGAAACAATTGGAACAGAGAAATACTGCCTTCATGTTTTGCTTGTGGGTTTCCCAGAGGCATCTAATTGGCCACTGTGGGAAACAGGATGCTAGGCAGGCCTTTGGTCGGATCCAGCAAGGCTCATCTTATATCTTAACTTATAAAATACAGTTCATGTTGGCAAAATAAACCATGGAAGAGTCATAATTTCTCTACCTTACTTGTATAAACATGACTTGAAATGGAGATGACTGAAAGGCATTTATTGATGGAGGAGGGGATGAACTATTAAGCTGTAATTCAATAATCTTGTCTTACAAATTGTATACATTACCTTACTCATGAAGTAGATTCTTTTTTTCTTTTTCTTTGTCTTTTTTTTCAGTGCAATAGCTTGAGGGAAGAATAAGCGTCAGCCTGAACAATGAACACCTTGAATTTTGTCAGTTTGTCTCATATTCTGGTATTACTTAAGGGAAATTCTGTATCTGCTTCGTTTTTAAAAATACGTGAATAAAGGAAAGACTGTGGGACACATTTATTGAATGACAGAAAGCAGGATGCATTGATGAAAATCAAACTGAAATGGTATTTAAACTGGGTTTTCTGTAACTGAGGGATAATGTGGAATGAATTTTGATACTTTTTTAAAAATATATGTGGAACTCTTGTTCTCTAGAGAAGCTAGACTGGCTCCCTCTTTGCCGTCCTGCCAGCAGGTGAAGAGTTCCTTGTTCTAACATTGGTGGTGGTGTTTTTTGGTTGGCATCTGTCTGTCTCAAGAGATGATAGAGTTCGCCTCCAGGGATGAAGTCAAACAAAAAATGACCTCCCCAGAGCACAAGTCTGGGCAGTGTGTATGGAGATCCTGGGCTGCCCAGATAACAAGACCACACTCTGGGCCTCACTAATGCGGTCCAAAGGAAAGCAGAACAATAAATTTGGCATTGCTGCAAGGAGGCATGCAAGCCTTTTGGGGATTGACTGCTTTTAGTTAAATGGCTGGTGCCCTGCTGTTTTATTGTAATTATTGATATGTTTTAAACATATTTCATACATGTATATAGTTTTAATTCTATCAGGGGTTTTTTAATTATTGGTTTTTCTGTATTTTCAGTTGGTCTTATTATTTGTAAGTTGCCTTGAGTTCCATAAGGGGAAAAGGTGGGGTATAAATATAACAACAAGAACAATGGGCACAGCTGGTTTTAAGGGCTGAAACCCTCTCAAGGTAGCTTTCTATACAATATATAACATGAATAATAAAAACTTCAAAACAATAAAAGAGGAACACTGAAGAAACCATTAACAGAACTGGTCAAAATACTAAAAGTGTGTGTGTGTGTGTGTGTGTGTGTGTGTGTGTGCACGTGCACGCGCGCACACACACACACACACACAGAGAGAGCCCAATATATTACTAGGATCCAGTAAATAATTATAGCTAAATCCAGTTCAATTCAGAAGCCCAATGAAACCTTTGTAAGGAAATGCAACAGAGAGCAAGCAAGTCTGTAGGGCTCTTCTAAAGGCCTGCAATGGTGGGACTTGGTGGTCCAGTTCGCAACATGCCCTGCAAATGGGCCCACCACCAAAAATCCCGCTTTCCTTGTGCCCACCAGCTTAGTAGTTCTCCTTTTTGAGACTTAGACAAGTGCTTGTTGGGTTTGCAAATTATTGTAGAAATGAATATCTAACCATTCACTTTGCAGAGTGAATGGTTATGGGAGAGGAAGGGATGTAGCTCATTGGTAGAGCATCTGCTTTCCATCCCTTGTATCTCCTGGTTGGGCTGGGAAAGACTCCATCTGAAATCCTGGAGAGCTGCTGCCAGTCAGTATAGATATTACTGAGCTAGGTGGGCCAATGGTTTGACCCAGTAGAAGGCAGCTTCCTATGTTCCCATTTTCAAAAAGGGGAGGGTCAACTACTTAGATGTCATAGACTACCTATAACATGCTGATTCCTATAGATGTTTCAGGATCTGCTTTTACAAATCTAGAAGGTGTGGGGTAAGCATATGGTAAAGAATTCATCCCTTTTTTCTTTGAGCTATATTGGGTACATCTAAATGTTTTGCCAGTGCTGCCCTTAACTTGGAAGTACTGTAACTCTTAGCTCATTAAGCTGTTTGGCATAGACATATTCTATTCATTATTGACTCAAAATGTGCTTCTTTGTCTCTTCAAAGTCTCTGTCATATCAGGTACCAGCTGACTCTTTTGTGCCTACATGGAAAAGTGAGTTAATGGGGAAAATTTGTACTGTTGATTTTTTTAGCCTCTTATCTGCTGTCATTGGAGCAAGTGCAAGCCAAATCTATCGTTATACCAAGATTATAAGATATGAACGTGCTTGTTGTTAGCTATTGCACCACATGCTCCATAGTCATTGGACCTCATTTAGTCTGCCTCCAATAATTTTATGCTGTGTACGTAAGTATAGAAGAGCTATTTCATTGGCCTGTTCAAAGATTTTAAGCAGCGGATTTCCTGCCCATGCAACCACTCAGAAGTCTCTCATGTATTTTACTGTAGTTTTTATCAGGGGGTTAAATATATGCATAGCATAGCCTCTTTGGAAACAGTTTCCTGGTCAATCTTTAGAGTCCTTTCTGGGTTTCTTTCTCAAATGTATTACCAAACAGGCAAAATATCTGGATATTATTTAGACCTTCTGTGATGGGCACTAGCGGTGAACACTCCGCCACTGCAGTATAGGCTCTAATGAATTATCCAATTCTGTTTGTTCATGCTTTTATTGCATAGTACCCACAAATTTGCTCGCCATGGCAACTGTCCCTCCCGCTCCTTGCTTCCCAAGCCTGCAGCTTGGAAGGTGGAGATCACCCCTATGTTCTCACAGCTCTTTAGAGATACTAAAACTGAAGCACTCAAACCTAGGCAAATATCCGCCCTTCTGACCTTCGATCTGGAAAGAGGGGTGTTCTTTGCTAGCAACATCAACCACAACTAGTGGCCCTTTGGCCACGGCTGTATCAGCCAAATAAGGGGATCTTTTTGTTCATTATGAGTATAGTTGGAAGTATGCCTGCTTATTCCTCCTATCCACATCTCAGAGACCAGACATCATGGAGAGGGTTAAGTGGACAAAGTATGGCCCACTCAACAATTGTTGAATCGTATCTTTCTCACGTTTTCAAGTGAATCATTGGGATAATCAGTAACTGAGATCCCATTTAATAAAACTGTAGCAAACACCATTCGTTATCCTTGATTCAATTTGTCTTTCATTTTGAGATTGCTGCTAAGAGATACTAATCATACTACACAATTCACTAAAAAGCTGAGGGTTTTCTTAAAGAGAACATTTCAGCCCACATCTTTGCCATCCAATCAAAGTGTCCGACTTGGATTGACTAGACATGTAACTCACTGGCAGAATGATAGATCTGAGATACACTTGAAGGGATAATTGTATACAATCAGTTTAAAAGCTGGTAAATATTTAAGGGTCAGGGGTTAAATGTCACAGCCACAGTACTTGGGCATATGGGTCCATAAAGTATCAAGAATGGTAATTAAATCCAGGGTATATTTCACCAAAGGGAAATAAATTTGACAGCTAACAACCAATACTGGATTACCACCTTTCAGGGGTTAGGGATCATGCTAGTAATTGTAGGTGGTTTACAGTTGTTAACATAATAAGTAGAATGATTACCTACTTTGGGATGTGTAATATTAAGTGAAAGGGTACTACATTTTCTCTCTCCCTTTTACAAAAAAAAAATGTGTGCATATTTTTAGAAACACATTTTTAATCATTTTATGCTTATTTCTAAGTCAGGTTCTGAAAGCAAAATATCTTCAGACCAGTCTGCCTGTGTTGCATAAGCAAATAAAAGCATTTTCAGCAGTCTGTCAGGTTATAGGTTATGTTTTTTTTAAAAAAGACACAAAAACAAAAAGCAGCATTGTTATTACAATAAAAAATAAAGAAACATGAGTAGCAAGATTCACAGTAAGTAAAACTGGTTTGTTTGGGGTGGGGTAAAAAAAAAACCAACCATCCATGCTATCATTTGTTTTTCTGTAGTTATAAAGTTGTTAGCCTGTTGATCTCAAAAAACATTTACAACTATATGTGTAGTACCATGATAACTGTTGATAAATTAGGTAGAGAGATTTGTGCAGTTGAAGGGACAGTGTAACTGTGGCATTGTAACCGATCACTGTAGCTCATTGTGTTTTTACTTGCCTGAAGATAGCTGGAGGTTTCAGTGGCCAAGAATGATTATTTTGGTGCAAATGAGTTAGATGAGATGAAGCATAAAGATAAATCTTTTCCGCAGTTCACAGATTTCCTGCTGGAACAGAATATTCCCCTCGATTCAGCATGAAGGAAGTCTTGAATGAGCAGCTTAAAAGAAACAGAAACCAGTTATTGACTTCAGCGCGGGTTTTTCCCACAGATTCTTTTAGAAGTCGGCATGGGCTTTCCTAATATGTGCCACTGATTTGGGTTTGTCTCCTAGGTCCTCCTGTTTCCTCCTTGTGGGGCCCAGAGTTTCCAATGTCTGCTGTAGATTTGGGTCTTCCTTTCGGAGAGGCAAAAGCTGATCTGCAGATCCTGTTCAGACCTGTGGGAAACTGCAGCAAAGCAATCGCTATTAATACTGTTCCTTTCCCACTTAGTGTGAAAGGAACTCTCAACAGGAAGGTTTGAGTAGTTTGCAGAGCATAATTCCTTCTTTTAACTCCTGGACTCCAGTGCCATTCAGACTGCTTAAAGCTGGGAGGGAGAGATACTTCCTTTACAGATATTTATATCCCACCTTTTAATTCTACAAAGACTTCCTTAGTGGCTAACAATTAAATCCAACAATGTAAAGCAGCGACCGTCAATTGCAACAATAAAACAGAACATTAGCAACCACACTAAAGCTACAAGCAAGGTGCTTCCATCTTGCAGGATTCAAGTTCAGTTTATTTTTCCTTACCCATCCCACCATTGCATCCAGGCACCCGTCTGACCCTGCTCAACCTCTCCTGATCCAGACGCTATGAAGAAATAGAGCCGTGTGTCATCTGCATACTGATGGCACCTTGCCCTAAAACTCCTAATGACCACTCTCAGTGGCCTCATATACATATTAAGTAGCATTGGGGATAAAACAATGCCCATGGTGTAATTGCCAGGGGGCCAAAAACATTCCCCCAGTGCTCCTCTCTGGACAAAATCCCAGAGGTAGGACCAGAATCACTGTAGCACAGTGTCCCCAATTCCCATTTTTACAGAGCCGTTTTCAGGAGGATATTATGCTCAATGGTCCTGAAAGCTGCAGAAAGATGAAGAAGCCGGAGCAGGTAGAAAACCATAGGAACAAAGGAGGGGCTTCAACACCAGCTCTGTTTTGTATTTTCTTGGACAAATTACTTGTCCTTTGTGACAAGCAAGGCTACCAGAGCAGCCAGTTTGTGACTAGCCACTTCTCCATGGCAGCCATTTTGTGCTAGTGACCACAACATGTTTTCAGATTTCTGAATGTTCCCGTGAGCCCAAAAAGGTTGGTGACCCTTGGTATGAGGTATATTCCTATGTTCTGGATTTTCTTTGCAAGGTTCTCTCATGAGCTGCTTATGCTAGTGAAATGGCTTCTGCACATGCAGAAGGAGATCTCTGAATCCCAGCCAATAGGTATTGTGCCTTTTGTTATTGTATATATGTCTTATCCGTAGATCATCCATCGGTATTTTAAATGTGCCGGCTACCCCAAACTATGTTTGTAAGTCATTGTTAGTTATTCTTTTTGGTCAGTCTGAGAATAATAAGTAACACTGATATGCTTCAAGAAAAGGATTGGTGCAGAAGGTTCAGTCCCAAAACTTTAAAAAGCCATGATGGAGATGTGGCCATTGGGTTCAGGCCTAGCATACAGAGAATATCAAAAGTCTGAATGGGCTAAATGTGGTATTTCCTCTAGACAGAGAATTGCTTAGTTTAGTCAGATTTTAGTCTGTGGTCCCGCCTACTATAGAAGGATTGAAACCTTTTTGACCAGGGATCAGCAACCTAAGGCCCATGGGCTTCCGCAGTGCCAAAAATCGCGCACCCGCAGATGCTGAAAATCGCAGGCGCGCGCGCTCACACACACACACATGATCCAGCCCACGGAGGGACACATGATCCACACACATGATCCAGCCCAGGCAAGATAAACCTTGCTGACCCCTGTTTCTGACCAAGAATATGCAGCATAATGATTTGTACTGCAAAGGTCACATGCCTTTTGTTTGGAATCTGGAAGCTCCCCTTTCTTTAAGCAAATGAAATGCATAAATAATGAAACATTTATTGGCATGTGAAGCAAGGAATCCGTGTCTTGGAAAAGACAGACAATGATATTTTAATAAAGCATACTGGAACCTTAAAAAAGAACAAAAACCCTAAAGGCTTTTTTTAAAAATACATACATAAATATCCAATGTGAAAATACTGCCTCTAGCCCAGGGATAGGCAACCTAAGGCCTGGGGGCCGGATGTGGCCAAATCGCCTTCTCAAACCAGCCCACAGACGGTCTGGAAATCAGCGTGTTTTTACATGAGTAGAATGTGTCCTTTTATTTAAAATGCATCTCTGGGTTATTTGTGGGGCCTGCCTGGTGTTTTTGCATGAGTAGAATGTGTGCTTTTATTTAAAATGAATCTCTGGGTTATTTGTGGGGCATAGGAATTTGTTCATTATTTTTTCAAAATATAGTCCAGCCCCCCATATGGTCTGAGGGACAGTGGACCGGCCCACAGCTGAAAAAGGTTGCTGACCCCTGCTCTAGCCTGTCTGCTAAAATTTAATTTAATTTAATTTACTTGGTAGGGGTCCTCATTGAACTCAACAAGACTTATTATATAGCATTATACTATAAAACTATGACAAATAAATTGGAAGGGTAGGCACCAAAGGGAAAATAGTAGTAGTTTTTAAAAGTTCTAGTCTTATTGTATCCTATCACTCCATGGAAGGAAATACAGTGCAGTACTTCTTAAAGCAGAAATCAGATTTCATGTAGAGAACTGGTGTAATGGGTTTGAGTTTCCTCTTTGTCAGAGAGGTTTTGATGGAAATAGTCCTCTGGACTTCTTTTAGGAAGTGCTTGATCTACAGATACTGATAAAAAAAAAGCAGTGCTTGCAACAACCTTAGCTAATATGTCTGTATATGGGACTACACCGCCATCTTTGTATAAAATAGCAATTTATACTAAGACTTTCAGCTTCCCATGTTTAAGAGTTCCTTAAAGTACTCTTCAGTGTGATAAATTAGATGTAAAGGACAAGCAGGAGGGGCTGAATCAGTCACCTACTAATCTTCTTCAAAATTCACAATGCTGAGAATTGGTTTTATTTTATATTTCTAAACATTTGTCTTTCTAAGAAATCCATAGCAGTTAGGGCAAATTAACCATTTTTTGCTCTGAAGTTTTATTTTGGGGGGGGGATTAGAGAATAATATGTCATCATTTTGTAACATGACTCCTACTTAGTACAAGCTTTTGTATTTTTTATTTAATCTTGGAACTAATAAACAAGATTAAATATTCTCATACTGAGATGGATGGGATAAGTCATGGGGATGTAAGTGTGCAGGACTAGAAGCATTTATATGCTGTTTTTCCTATGTTCAGATTGGCATTTGAAGACTGCACATATGCCAAACAAGCATTAGAAAATAGCAAGGTATTCTAATATTAACAATGTGCTGCGGTTAATCACGAAAGAAGTGTGGTTTATAGAACTGAGGGTGAAGTAAAGATAAGGGGTTGGTTGTCAGATTGTTCTTTTGATGAAAGCAGGGATTTGTACTGAAGTATGACTGTGAGAATAAGGCTGTGAATATTACTTTTCCCAAAGGATGAGAGAGAATGTGTTCTTAATATTCACAAAGTACTTAAAACATTCTTCAGTTCACCGGTGAAGTTTAAATCATTACTGTGTGCTAATTATTAGCCTGCCACATGTTTGTTTATCATCTCAAGGCATTAACTCTTTTTAAAAACAAAATAATGGAGGAGAAGCTTGTTTTATATTGGCTATCTCCCTGAAATTCTGATGAGGTGATGCCAAGTGCCCAGGTTGAACCTTTCTAAAGTGGAACCTATTTTAAAAGGAGCTAATAACCTGTTATTATCTGGACTAATAAACCTACATCCTGAATTTAAAGTAGGGGGGGGGAATTATAGTATAGAATGAAATTTGTAAGTAATTGTGGAACAGATGAATGATACCACTTTTCTTTCATTAATTGCTGATTAATGTAGTGTTCTAATTGAGTGTGACTGCTTACCACAAATATATAATCATTCAATTAGAATGCTAGCCTTCCATTTTTATGCATCAGATGTTAAAACCTGTTTCAGGGTTTTAATTTGTGACTTTCCGGGGGTGGGTGGGGGAAATGTATGCTGAATTCCTTTTCATAAAGCAGACCTATCATGGGCATAAGCACATGTCTCTCTTCATTTTAAGTAATTTACAGTTTAATTAGAATCCTTTCTGATCCCTTGGGGACTGAAGAGGGGGGAAAGACAGAAAGGGCTTTGTAATCTTGTGTTGCTTTCAGGGTCTAGATCTCACCTTGTAAAAAATTTTATTGCACCCTCCTCCTCCACTTGTGCCATGAAACAGTGAATCACTCCTCCTTGTCTCTAAGTACAACTGCAGCACTCATGTTTTATCCTGACATTCCAAGATGAGCTTACCATTCCTGAGAAGGGGGGGGGGGTGCATTTGATGCCTCTAATGCAATTCTGCTGCCTTCTCTTCTCAGAGGAGTCAACTTCACTAGCAGCCATTGGCCGTTAAACCCATCATGAGACTCTTGACCTGATGATTAATATATGCGAGGGCTCAACTCACTCCTCATCCTATTCTAATTCATTCCTTCTCGTGGCATAGCATTGCGTATGTTCAGCTGTAGGGTGACCTTAGCAGAGGCCTAGTGGCGCCGACAATTTCCCCTCCTTTGTGCAAAAATCCAGAGAGACCAGCGGGAAGAAAACTGACAGTGGCTTCACTCATCACTGCTAATGGTCTTCAGTGCCTGAAGACTTCCTTCCTTGGGTGGCCCTTAACACTGAACGGGAGAATTTAAGACCGAAAGTGATTGCTTTTGGTGTCATATATAATTCGGGTGTCCCGTCCCCCGTCCCCCCGCCCAGAAAGAATAATGCAGAAATGGTTCACTTAGGATCTCTTAGAATATATCATATGGCCGCTCATCCAGACGTCCGTTCCTTCATTCTACCATCAGACGCTGCCTTGGGTGTTCTCAAGGATTCGTCACATGCAATCCCTCTGCCACTAATTACAATTGCTGCTTTCTGACAGTGATTTGCATGAGCATGGTAGTATTCATGGTGAATGACTGTGACACACTTGCATTGGATAGACCTGGAAGGTAACTAAGTTACCCCTTTCCCCACCCCATAACCAATCTCCCCCCCCCCTAACCAATTTATGAGTTACTTATCAATCCAAGGATTGGTTAAATAGCCCCACTTTCTGATCAGTCCCCCTGACTCCCCAAACATCCTCCTTATTTCAAAAGCACCCCCCTCCCAGTAAATGCTGCGGGGGGAGGAAAGCCCACCACAGCAATGGGCCTTCCAGAATCAACTGGACTTTTATCTCCCATGTGCCATCTTTGAATGTATCCCCTATGCAGACAGATATCAAAAGGTACATTCTGGGCACTTATTGATAAGTTTAACTGTAAAAGTGCATTCACCTGTACGTCCTACTTAAATTTGTGAGAATATTATGCGTATAAGTTAATGTAAGACTGTAGGCTCTTGTTGTTTGGGGTTTTTTTGTTGCAGGGTGGTGTTGCTTTTGCCATTGTTGTTGCTGGTTTTTTGTGTCTTTATCGTAGATATTGTTGTGATTTATGTGGAAATTGTTCAGCTTGGTTGTGTTTTGTTTATTTTTTTATGACTGCGTTTGTTATGTTGCAGTTATGTATTTTTTCATGGAACCTGGATAGCTCAGTTGGTTAGAGCATGGTGCTGACAATGCCTAGGTTACAGATTTGATCCCCATAAGGGACAGCTGCATATTCCTGCATTGCAGGGGGTTGGACTAGATGATCCTCAGGGTCCCTTTCCAACTCTGTGATTCTATGTTGTAAGCTGCCTTGAGCATAGTTTGAACTGTGGAACGGAGGCATACAAGTAAAAGCATTATGTATGTATTGAACCGTGTAAATTTAACATTAGTTTTTATTTTGCATTCCTGTGACATTCCTGTGATTGCTTCCGGTGTGCTTGTGTCTATGACAAATATGGGTGTTAGATTTCTTTTAACTGATATGCTCTAAAATGATATTGATGTTCAACCAGTAACTTTCTGATCTGAGCTAATATGAACATTATATATTGAGGAGTTACATTCAGTACATATTTCTACTATAGGTTATACATATTATACAAAAATAATTTACTGTACCTGTTTTACTTTTTACTTTTCATTTTGATACTTAGTATCTCTGCTGTAATGGCTATAAATACCGGTAGATTAACTATTTGTTTTGGCCTAACTTGATTTTCCTTTAATGATGCTTTGGACAAAACATTTTACTCAAATAGCTTAATATGGTAATATGGTTTACATGTCTTTTTATTGATAAATAGCATGTGGCATAGATCCTTATATATAGTTATCCATAGGGTTGCTGCTTTAGACAAATAAGAAAAATGAACTAGTTTTCAAAACTTTCCATCTCAAAATTGCTTTTATGGCTGAAAGAAACATGAGAAGAGGATTTCAAAGAAAACAAAGAGCTTCAGATTTATTTATTTTTTTCAAAAAAAAAAAAAAAAAGCGCACAGAAGCTAAATTTAGCTCCTTGATCAAATTGACCCAGTCTTTAACCCTGGCAAACGTTACCACAACACACTTCCAATAGACAATAGTTTGCATACCAACATCACACTGGAAACAGATGTGCATGTAGAAAATACTTTCTTGGGTGATTCTCTGAGAATCTTTTTGAGCGAAATTCTGAAAGGGCTTTCTTCCTAATTGGGGCATAAACCGCATCTCCTTGCAAAGACAGAATGCAAGCATTTCAGAATCTCTCTTTTTAAAATTTATTATGTCACAACTATGTTTTGACCAATGTTTCATAATATCAGTCACTGGAAAACCATTGCTTGGCATGAAGCTCGATTATTATCTTATTTAAAAATTGTTAACAGCTGGCCTATTCATGGATGAGGGTTGCACAGTTTATATATCAAAATGTTTGGAATGTGAACAATTACCTCTTTTACTTTCTCACAAAGTTGCCCATAGTTTATATAAACTTTTTTCTGGCCCTTACTAAAATATATATAATTCCCCCACCACTGCCATTCATTCATCTCAAATCCTTTCCTCCTCCAAACACTGTTGCCCTGTGTTGTCTTTGCCTTCTCTTGCCCTTGTGTTCTAGCATCTTTTGAGGTCTCTTGTTGTGTGGACACACAATTAGGTGAAGCAGGATATTACACCTTTTTTAGACAAACATACATTTTTGTTTACAGCATCAGTGAAAAGTAGCTGCAGGACCACTTTTTTCTGCTACTGTAACCAAAGTAAGAAGGTAAAAAAAATCTTATAGTCTGCTTTGTACTTTCTTCTCTTGAATCCAAAAGGGAACACTTGAATGACCCCAAAGTACATCCTTAAAATAGAGGACAGTCCCTTTTGCATTTCCTGTAGTTGGATAAGGATCATTTCCAAACACTTGATTTTGGATTTTTCTTATGCGGCTAAGAGAATAATCATAGTTGAAAGAAATCAACAGAGAGCATCTTTTTGCAGTCGGAATATATATCCTGTAACATCCTGTTTTATTTGCTGTGATGCAGGCTTCCAAAATAATTATGTTCACACATGTAAAAATAAGTGGGCTGCTTCTTTTAAGTTGATTAGTTAATTCTCTGCAACAGGAGTGGAGAACCTGTGGCTCTCCAGTTGTTGTTGAAACTCAACTCCCGTCACCCTTCACAGTTGGCCAAAGACATAGCTGGAGCCTGAAGTTCAGCCAGGAAAGATACTGTTTTATTAACCAGGCAAGGATCTTCAGGGCCTGTGTTTATTCCAGACCTTCTCAGCTGAGAAACTTCCAACCAAAGGAGCTGATGTTGCACTCCTTAGTTATCTCCCAGCCTGGCACCTGAGTTTACTCAGTCCTGACTCACTCGCTAAACCCAGCCTCAATCAATGAGTGGTTCAAATGCCTGTCTGTAACAGCTGCTTACTTTTGAGTGCAAACATAGGATTGGTTTAGCAGCTGCTTATGCAGCAGTTAGCTGGCTGTTTGCTACCACGTTTCGCCACTGAGTACTGCTTCTTAACAAATCAGAGTGTGTTGCAAGGTGGCAGAAGCAGCATTGGGAGTGATCCTTCAGCACTGTGGCAGTGGGCTACCAATATGATGACACCTGCTAGGCACTGCTACCCACCCAGCAACTATGGACCTGTGCAAAGCTGAAACAGCAGCCCCCATTCTGTGGGTGTTCCACTCTTGCAGCCGCCTGTGCCTTCAGTGACAAGAATGCCTATTTCCAGCTACAGTTTGCCCATCGGCTATGACTATTTCTGCACATAGATAGGCTGGCCAGAGTAAACTCTCTAGTAATGGTAGACTATTTTAATGAACTCTGCATTAAATGTGCTAAGTCTGACATATAAAATCCCAAGAGGCTTAGAACCCACCTATCTGTAAAAAAATACCTCTCTGTGTTTGATCCAGCACGTGATTTGAGATCGCCATGGGAAGCCGTTTTTGTTATGCCCTAACAAAACAATGCCCAGACCACCAGAACATGTGAAGTGAGAAGGCCTTCTCAGTGATGGCACCTTGGTTATGAAACCTTCCTGCCAAGGTTAGGGTGATAATGTCTAGCTTTCAGTGCCAGGTGAAATTTTCCGCTTGGCCTTTTGAGTTAACAGTATTGGCTTACCTATCGGAATGTAAATGTTGGAGGGATGTGGCATATTGAATTGAATTGTAGATTCTGTAAATATTTGTGTAGGTTGGTTTTTTTGTAGTTTTTTGCAGGTTGTGGCTCACTCTGAGGTTGTTTTGTGGTGAAGGGTGGGTGTGCCTATTATAAATAAAATAATGCCCCAGATTCACATGAAGTCTTTGCAAATGGTGAGGCTCATCAAAGGAGCTCCAAAACTGAAAGTCTATCCTTTTGGCTCCCTAGGAGCAGCACTACTCAAAGACCCTCATCCCTTGGATCTGATCTGCTGGGCCCTGACACAATTTCCAAAGAGAGAACTCTCAGAGGGCCCTCTCACTGGTAATATAATGTCACTGTGCTAATACAAATAATAAATACCTATTTTCTAGAAAGGCTTTCATTGGCCATGTTGAAGTACTTTCAACGTACAGTGTATGTATTTATGTGAGGTTTGAGCCATATTACATTTTTAGTGAATTGATTTTAGTTTTTCTTTGTTATATAGAATAATTACTAATTTTAATTATAGTTTGAGTATCTTTCAATGAATTGAGTACTTCAAATTGCTTGTTTATATCAGCTCTAAGTAGCCTGTCTCTTGCGGGGTGGGTGGGATGATGTAAATTGCATTTTGCCTTGGCCTCTTGTCCAAAACTCATGAAATGTGCCTAAGTAAGAAATGGAAGTTTGCCACACTGTTGTTCAATATACTTGTGAGTTAATATGCCTAATTTTTCCATCTGTATCTGTATTTGTTTGGCATTCCCTTTGGACCATACGCTCGGCTGCCAAATATCCCATCCAATATTTGTGTTCTCCTGAGGGATGTGCATTCCTCAGCTTTCTCTGGAACATCCAGAGTCTGGGTCAACGGGTACTTCTTTAAAAATAGCACGTTGTGTGTCATCTGTATTCTTTATACAGGCCCATTGAATAATGCCAACAAGCAACCACACTACTTTGGCCATGGTGGTCACAGCCTTGGGAAGGAAAGTTCAGCTCACACAGCTAATTCCTGGAGCTAAATAATTATCATTTCAGTTGCAATTGTCTAGTTATGGCTGTGTTTTCTTCTCCTTTGTGATATTAATTTTCCTTTTGGCAGTTTATATGAGCAACAGGAAATGGGGTTCCCCTCCAAAAACTTAAAATTGTTGGCTCTCTCTCTCTCTCTAGGCTAGCTAAAGTTGGATACAATTTCCTTTCAGCAGAGCAGCATGTTAGACTATGAATCTAAGGAAACTCAGATGGAGAATCAACCTACTCAGCAAAAGGATGTAAATATTCCCAAGGGGCTTAGTTTATTATGCAGGTTTGCTCTCGAGTTTTGTCAGATTACTCTAGGCTTTCTCAGGCCAGATGTACTTAAGAGGTCTGACTAGATGCAAGTGACAAGCTTTATTAATACATTAATATTTTTTTAAATTGCATAGAGGACAGTCTGTGAACCAATAACTCTAGAACAACCTTGTGGTTAACTTTGGTTGAATTCTGCAGCTGAAATCTAATGGTGGGCGTAACAGACACTATATAGTAGAAGAAATTCCCCCTGCAAAATCTGTTTTGGAGGGTCAGAAAGGGGGGCAGGGAATGCAGGGCAAAGAGAGTGGGCATCTGTTCACATAGTGTTGGATGTTGCCCTATGCAATTACTTCAGGATCATTCGAACTGAAATGGTTTTGAAAGACAATAACATTATTGCTAACTCTTCCACAGCCTACTGCGAGGGGAGAATGAAATGAATAAACAGATATAAAAGTTTGAAGCAATAGAAGAGCAACAATAAACTGCAGTTTGGAACAATCCTAAACGTTGCTGTGCCATGTTTGCCTGCAATTAAGAATGGTGGAGGACTAACTCCAGAGTTTTCCACCCCACCCACGCCCAGCGGTCAGTCAGCATTCTGTGCATGTTAAGCATCCTCATGACTTATTGAGCTGTTTGGGGGTTCTCACTCCTTCAGCTCCCATCCCACCCCATCCTTGGTTTGTACCGTATTTTTCGCTCCATAAGACGCACTTTTTTCCTCCTAAAAAGTAAGGGGAAATATCTGTGCGCCTTATGAAGCGAATGGTGGTCCCTAGAGCTGAATTGCCCAGGGGCCAAAAGAGGATCATGCTTTTTATTTTACAAAGAGAAAAGGGGGTGTTGAAAGGACCCCGCTCAGCAGCTGATCAGCAAGAGATTGGGAGAGAGATAAGAGTCCCCGCTCCCTTTCAGCCCCGCCCTCTTGCCCAGGCCTCCATTGTTGAATGTGCTGCAGAGGAAGGTTGTTTGTTTCCCCAGCGACATGTGACTGGCTGATTAGATTATCTGCCTGGAAACTGTAGAAAAGGCTCCCTTTCCTTTAGAAGCTGCAGAAATGTGAGTTGAACCCCATAAAAATGGGGCTTTTCCTCTTTGCTTTTCCCCCTTTGCAAAAAAAAAGCTGCAAAACTTTTAGCTGATCCTCAAAAACCAGGGCTTTTCCCTTTGCAAAAAAAGCTGCAAAACTTTTAGCTGATCCTCAAAAAAGCAGGGCTTTTAGAGGAGAAAAACCAGAAAAATATTTTTTTTTCTTGTTTCCTCCTCTAAAAACAAGGTCACCCTATGGTCTGGTGTGCCCTATGGAGCGAAAAATACGGTACTTCTGTGGTTCTCTCAAACCTGTTGATACCTGCTGCAGAGTGTTGCTTTGGAGACATCAGGATCAAAATCCAGAAATTTAATTTGCTATAGGTATATAGGACGAAGGAACACAAAGCATTTCTTCTTCTGCAGCAATGTTATGCCTGGATAAAAAGAGCCTAATACAAAAGGAGCTTTTATTTACATACAGTATATTTTGGGGGGGGGGGGAGAGACAACCACTAACCTGATTCTGTTATGATAGTGGCCGTGATGAGGATAATGATGATGACTAGTTTGCATAGGGAAGCCTTGGGTTTTATAGAACAGAAGCTTAGTAGACATTTGTTAAAATAACAAATGTGGTTTTTTGTGGGTTTATTCAAATCTAGGTAAGTGGAAGTCAAGAATATATAACTGGAACTAGGCAAAGGCTGTATAAATTACACTTTACTGAATACAAAAGTTGCTTTATTTTGTTTTTAATATCTGTGGTGTCAGTCCACTGTTCTTCTGGCACGACAAGAAGAGATTATGCAAGAATTCTCCGTGACTAGAAATTATATAATACGCAGTTGAATTTTCTGGAAGTAAGAACCTGCTCAAGAAATGCATTTCTAGGTACCTGCACACAGGCAATAGAAATAAATATTGTACAGCATTCCCAGAAGTAATGCTTTTTGTTTCATAGCTCTTGTCCTTAAGGGGCTGGAGACTTTAAAAGGAAAGCCTCAAAATCTGCTTCCCACCCCCACCCCCACTGCCTCCTGGCACAGTACAGATGTATTTTCCTGCACCACCCTCTCAGTAGGTCTACAGCCTCAACTATTTTACAAGGTTGTTCTGTGGATAGAATAGTAGAGGAGGGCCCAGATACTTTGCCCTGCAGTCTTTAGGGAAGGGCTTTGATATCATTGTAATAAATCATAAATAAATGTGACTGTGACAAAGACGAGTATTTTACTTAGCCTGATTGACTTTGTTTCTCCAATTGAGTGAATAGATCATGGTAAATGGTCCCTAGTAAGCAGTCTAAGATGCTGTGCACCTGATTGCTATACAAGCCCAGGGCTTGGAAAAGGAAGAAATGTCTCACTTCCCACCTTTGAATTCTAGTTCTACAATTCTGTTAATATAACAATATTTTATGGCAATGTAATCCTTGCATTTAAATATCTCCCTGCAGGCTAAATATAATTGAAGTTTAATTGTTTGGTGCAATATATCCGCAGTTGCCTTTGTAAAGCAATTATACTATCCTCTTACTACAATTATTTGACATCATATTCGACATTTAAGTTCATGTGAGCATCTTTCAGACTTTTCAGCTGCATCTGTGAAATAATTGGTGGGATGCAACTTGCTCATCCAAGCCTGTGTCTAGACAGCAGTTTCTCACGCTGTACAATTTACTTGCAAACCAGAAGTACAAGAAGCAGCGCTTTAAGAAAAATGTGGTGTAGGGAAGGTGGGTTCATGTAACAGTTTGGGGGCAATCTTGAGGTCAGTTGTGTCATGATAGTTCAGCTAACCCGGCTACCTACCTGTAACTAACAACAGCAATAATGATAATGATAATAATTACTATTTATACCCTGCCCATCTGGCTGGGGTTCCCCAGCCACTCTGGGCAGCTCGCAACAGAATATTAAAAAAACAATGAAACGTTAAAAACTTCCCTAAACAGGCTGCCTTCAGATGTCTTCTAAAAGTCAGATAATTGTTTATTTCCTTGACATCTGATGGGAGGGCATTCCACAGGGCAGGTGCCACTACTGAGAAGGCCCTCTACCTGGTTCCCTGTCACCTCACTTCTCGCAGGGAGGGAACTGCCAGAAGGCCCTCAGAGCTGGACCTCAGTGTCTGGGCTGAACGATGGGGGTGGAGACGCTCCTTCAGGTATACTGAGCCGAGGCCGTTTAGGACTTTAAAGGTCAGCACCAACACTTTGAATTGTGCTCGGAAATGTACTGTGAGCCAATGTAGGTCTTTAAGGACTGGTGTAATATGGTCTCAGAGGCCACTCCCTCAGGCATTACAGATCTCCATGGGAGTCAAAGCACTCCCCATTTGGCTTGTGGCTGTTCATTGTTCTGATTCAGTACACCTTTCACCTGAAAACCATTCCAAATGTGATCCTAAAGCCTGTTACCTGAAGGTTACAAGAGAGAGCTGTGTGGGTAGACAAGGGCCAAAGAAACCTAGCTTTCAGTCCTCATCTAACCATAGAGCACAGTGTGTGATCCCTGAACAGTCACTAACAGCTTGATGTGCCTTACATCATGGGTTGCTGTGTCCTGAGCTTCTTGGAGGAAGAATTAATGTGTTAGATCCAAACCACCACCACCACCACCACGAGTGGAAAGAAAATTACCGCCAGTGCTGCTCCACAAGAGCTTGCACATGAATTTACGCATTGCTATAATAGCTTGATTCTATAGCAGGTTTTATGCTGAGTTTGTATAAGCAGAACAGCATTTAGGGGTTTAATTTCACTTTTTCTGGTTACATAGCAAAGGATGCTTTCTGCAGGAGGGCACATTTGGATCCAACTCAATGAAAATAAAATTTAATAGTAGATGTTAGACTGCCTAAACAGTGCTTACACGTTTATTCATCCGTGGCTTTTTCCTCCACAATTAACTTAACATTAGCCATAGTCAATTGTTATCTATTTCTACCTTTGTGATTTTGGGATTGTTTCAGAACGCCCACACATTGCACTAACTCTGATTTATATGCTTGGCTTTACTGTGGCCCTCACCCTGCCTACAGATTTATCCCATGTCATCTCCTTATAGCAATTTATAACCTCTATAAAATGTCATCTAGAGTTCCTTTTTATGTTTTCTGAGTAATAGCTAGAAAGAATTGCATAGGGAATCAAAAAATCTAATGAGTTGTACATTATTTGACTATTTATAACCAGAAAGCAGTCACTGACAAATTTTGGCAATTTTACAGCTAAAAGCCTAGGCTATTGTGCTTTTGAATGTAATTTATTAAGCAAATAAAACTCCTTACTGGTAATGGATCCTGTTAAACCTGTGGCACTGCATGAGCTCCAGGCTTCTACAGCTGTGGAGGCTTCATAATACCTGCATACATCTTGCATGTCTGGACACTAATATTTTACACTTACATCATATTTCATTTACTCAATTGCTTTTATGCTCGTGATTGGGTTGTAACCAGACATTTAGAGTGAAAACCTTAGGTGGTAGGAGGAGCTGGGCAAGAAATGAATTTCATTTACTCTGTGAAGATTTAAATCCCTATTTTATGAGGCATAGCATTTAGTAAAGCCAAGTGGTAGAGAGAATGTTAATGGCTCTAGAAATGTAAAAATAACCTCAGGAAGGAAAATTGGAGGCAAAGAAAATAGAAAGGGGAGGGTGGAACAGAGGTGGGGAGCTGTTTAGGGCTTCGGTATCATTCCTGCACTGTCATTAGATGGTACGGAAGTTTGCAAACTCTGTTAACAGAAAAATATAGTTCACAGCAGAAAGGATTGCCTTGCTGTCAGGGTTCTCCAAAACACGAGATGAATTTCCCTAAGGCAGCTTGATCTGTTGCTAGGTGAAGTCACATTTCATTCTGACACATAGGGCAATTTTTTTACTACAAATGGAACCTATAGTGTAATGTGGCAACTGTGGGGTGTTGCTATTCAGGGTTTCAGCCAGCCAGCTCTGTCCTTTTCCAGGATGCACAATTTGGCTACTTAAGAACCAGCACTCAAGATAATGTTTGCTTTTGAGATATAGGATGCTTCTTAACTATCACTGTAAGCAGTGTCAGTGGACTACAGTCCTCTCCCTTAAATCTTCAGCAATGCAATATGTATATTAACTCCCTATTTTTCTGATTCCACACACACCCTTGGCTCCCAAACCTATGTCAGATTCCCAGATTGTTTGTTTACTTTGGGTTCGCTCTAGGTCCTGAAAATTAATGTATAGTACAATACGGTCTAGCTTTACACTGATTTTTTTTTTTACCAGACATAATGTACACGCTTGATTTGATTTGATACTTCTATTCCGCTCTTCCAGCAACAAATGCTGAGCTCAAAGCGGTTCACAATAATCACAAACATCTAGAAGCATAGAGGCTACAAGTTTGCATTTTCAGTGCAACATCAGTGTGTTTTAGGGGGCATGTTCAATATCGGAGATGCCAAGCCGATGCAAACAGCAACCAAGCAGGAAGAGCAAGCAGATTTTCATGCACTGAAGCCTATGGCACTCCCTTCCAGCTGAATGTAGTCCCTGTAGTCCCCTTGAGACATTTTTTTTTGGGGGGGGGGGGTTAATAAAAAAATGTTTTTTCACCTGAGACCTCCAGGTATAGGGCGGTTTATAAATTGGAAGAAGAAGAAGAAGAAGAAGAAGAAGAAGAAGAAGAAGAAGAAGAAGAAGAAGAAGAAGAAGATGAAGAAGAAGAAGAAGAAGGCGGCGGCAACTGTTGGCATGCTTCCCTTAGGCATCCTACTGACCACTATGAGAACAGGATGCTGGACGTAGGTGGGCCTTTGGGTGTGATCCAGTATGACTCTTTTGTTCATATATTCTTATAATTCTCTTTGTCTTTCTACGGGGGGGAAACCTACAAAATGAAAGTTTAGATTTAACAGCAAATTGCTGGCATAAATCATTTTTTTTTTGAAAGGGTGACTTAGAAGACCACACTCTTGTTTTTCCTTCATTAACCTCCTTTGACACCTCTTTTTGCCCTCGAGGTAGCCAGATGCTAGCTGCAGCTGGGGCCCTACACAATGTCATAAGCTTTGAAGTTTTATTTTAGATTAATTTGATACCACAGAGGAGGTGAGGTAGACTGTTGATCAACACCTCTGTAGTCCTTCTCTAATTGCTGAAGTAGTATCTCGGAAGTTGGGTTGAATTTTGTGCTTGGTACTCGGCAAAAGTTCTCCCCACTACTTTTTTAGCCTTCCCCAAAGGAGCCCCCGCCATCTACAGTAAATTGTAGCTGTAGGTCTTGATAATACACTGCGTGGACAATAAGATCTCAAGGGGTGCTTACTGAAAGAGATTAAACTGTAATTAAACTGCCCTATGAGTAAGAGGAGAGGAAAGAAAAGATTTGTGGTTTTCATAAAGCTGGGGGGGGGGGATACAAGGGCTGGTGTTTACAGCTTGGAGACATTTTCACCGTCTTGACACAAAACAATTTTATTTTTAGCAGACCATGGTTTTGCAATGGTGCCTTATCAATCCCACAGTCCTGTTCAATGAAATAATTGGCCTGAGATAGTCCCAAATCAGCAATAACTGACTCAAATTCAGGAAAGAAGCCTTAAACACCCATATATAGAAACAAATTGTATTCACCCCCAGAAGCATGAATATATATATATATATAGGCATTTTGAAATTCTGTTGTTTTTTTTAAATAGAGCTTAATTGAACACAAAGCAATGTGATATCCTTTTGTTTAGGTTCAAAAATAGTTTGTATGTGTGCGTGTTTTTTAAAAAAAACCTTTCTTCTTATCAGCTCAGCTATTAAATATTGTGGCTTACCAGCTATCAGTCTCCGATCAGCACAGTTAGTGCATTTTACCTTCCAAGGAAGTGCACTTTGAGCCAGCTGGAGCACGAAAAATGTAGGAGCAGGAGAAAGTCATAATTGAAACAGGCGACTGCCCTAGTGCAGACAGGAAATAAAAGGAAGACTGGACCCTTCAGTGGATTAAATTAGATGTTTCGAATTCAGACAGTATCAGGGGAAAAAGAAGACTTATTTAGAATAAAAAAAGGTAACAGTAAGTTCATTCAGATGAATGCCTCCCCTTCCTGAGCCCTCCCTCCTCATCCATAACACATGAATTTGCTGTAGTCTTTCTGTGATGTACTGTAATCACATAAGTCTCTTTCTTAGCCAAAAGAATAGCAGGTTCCATTGGTAAACTTCTCCTTATCCTATCCCTACATAAGCATAACTTTCTTCTAGGTAACATATTAAACTGTATAGGTAACATATTAAACTGCAAGTTGGTGGTACTGATTTCAGTAGTTTTCATGAATTTTCACTGGTATAAGGGAGAGTAGAGTATGCCCCACTGTTTGTAATAAAAAACTCCTATTATAGCTAATGTGAATGAACTGCTGTCACAATAAGCACATCAGTTTACTTTAATATCCATTAAAGCTGTATACATGCTCTTCATATGAAATGTTTAATGTCAATGACATTATAGATCATTACTTAAATAGAGCTCTGTGTCACATCTGTGACATGAGGCTCTTTAAACAGTGCTCTATATCATTCATGCATGGCAGCAACACACACACACATACAGCAGGCTTTTGCAACATACGGGTATATTCACATCTAAAGAACATAAGAAGAAGCTGGCTGGGTCAGACCAATAGTGTTATCTAAATCAAAATCCTGTTTCCCAGTGGCCAACAAGATGACTCTGGGAAGCCCACAAGTAGCTGGTGTTCGCTGGTACAGTTGTACCTTGGAAGTCGAACGGAATCCACTCCAGAAGTCCGTTCGACTTCCAAAATGTTTGAAAGCCAAATCACGGCTTCTGATTGGCTGTGTGAAGAAGTTATTTCTTTTTATATGTTATGAGTCTCTTGCCAATCAGTTTCAGAGGATTGTCCTGAGTTCCAGTATTATATAAAAGGGAGAATGTCAATCCATTTTCTCTGCACCACAGGTGGTATTTAGCTACTGCATCCAGTCAGTATAAGGATTTCTGCTTGCCCAATTGGATTTTTTCCTGCACGACAAAACTTTTCCCCTCTCGTCCCCCTACATGGGCCCTGCGCCCTCCCAAAATCTGCTCCAGAGGGTTGGGGGAACCCATAGAACTGATTTATGACATATGGGATGAGGAGAGGGGGAGAATCCTTGTGCTGATGGAACACTGGATTCTATCCCATGCTGTCATGAGTCCCGTGGAGACATTGTGGAGAGGGTGGTCAGATGAGAAGCAAGAATGGGAGATGCTCAGAGAGTTGGAGAAGGCTGACCAAGGGGAAGGTGATAGTGGAGTATCTGTCCAACAGAGACAGTAGAGTGTGCCTCAAACCACTGTGTTAGTAGCACAGAAGTGACCTCCCTAAGGGACAATCCTGGGCAGTATGTGTGAAGGTCCTGGGCTACCCAGACAACATGATGCATCTCTCATGTTGTGGGAGAGCCAGTGTGGTGTAGTGGTTAAGAGTGGTAGACTCGTAATCTGGGGAATCGGGTTCGTGTCTCCGCTCCTCCACATGCAGCTGCTGGGTGACCTTGGGCTAGTCACACTTCTTTGAAGTCTCTCAGCCCCACTCACCTCACAGAGTGTTTGTTGTGGGGGAGGAAGGGAAAGGAGAATGTTAGCCGCTTTGAGACTCCTTCGGGTAGTGAAAAGCGGGATATCAAATCCAAACTCTTCTTCTCGGCCTCGCTGATGTGGCCCAAAGGAAAGCATAGCAATATGTTTGGCACCAGCTTGGCTGTAGGAGTTGCCAGAAGGAGTCGTATAAGGTGCTATCCAACTGTCTTAGGGACTCCACTCTGGATTTGTGTATGGTTTACACCTTAGTCTTTTCTTAGTTTCTAATAGTAGCTGTTAATAAAATGTGCTGTGCACAGAGACTTGGGCTAGGTGAATTTTTTGTTGGATGATGCTATGCTTTTAATAAAAGTAAGGAAGCAACATTCTTGCACTACTCAGATAACAGTACCACTTGTTTCTGAGATGGACTTATAACATGTTTAGCAGCTGGAATTTATATGGAGCCTTATTAAATAAAACAGCAGTAGCCAGCTCCCTCCTACTGAAGCATACTTGGAAGTAAAGTACCTGAACTTTTCCAAATGTGCTTGGCCTTTTGTACTTCACTCTGCATCTCTGTATTTCATCTTCGTTGTGTTTGACAGTTTTTGACCTCACAGTAATTTATTATTCTTTTTATTACTACTTAAGATCATGGTAATTGAAAGGCTTTATTTATATGATTACAAGTTAGTAAGGAGAAGATTAAGACACACCCAGAGAGCATGCCATAAAAACGAAAGCCTCTAACATTAGCTTCTATTTTATTAAGTTGTGAACTTTCTGTTTGGGCTTTTGCCTTGCAAGATGGTGGTTAGAACATGTGTTGTAATTGTTCGGAGCAGGAATGTAAATGGAAGCAATACTGTGCTTAAATAATAGTGCTGTTTTATTTTGTGCATGCAGTTCCAACGTTTTACAAATGGATGGTTACAGCACTGTTTGTGGGAAGTCTTCATACTTTTGGTGAGCTGCATTATTTTTAGTGAATTCTCTGTAATATAGATAATCAGCTAAACTGTTACAAAGGAGAAGGAGCATTCCTTTATCCTTCACTTTATAATAATTTTGGTATTTAATATACAGTGCAATCATAAATAGGCATATACACAAAAATGAGTCTCGCCAAGTTCAATGGAGCTTACTTCCTAGTAACTTCATACTGCCTTCTTAGGATTGCAGCAGCATGAATTACTTTTATGGACAAGCTACAAAGGATAGAAAACCTAGAAGGCACACCTGTATAGAACTTCATATCACACATATCATGTCAGGGCTCTGAGTTATAGTAAATTTTAAATCACCAGCAATGTTTATGGCACAGCATTGAGAGACTAATCCAAAGGATGGTACGGTTTTTCAGAACACCTCCATTTTCAAGGCACTTTTAGTGAGGTGTACAATCCAGGATACTTAACATTACAGAATGGGATTATTGATGTATTTATTTATTTGTGGCAGTTGGTGATCCATATGATAGAACTACACATCATAGTTATTACTAAGGAATCTGTTTTGGTTGCCAGGATTTATAGACATCTAATGGGTATGTGATATAAACTATATATACTATAGTTTCTTTGAGTGTTGCTTAGAACAGGGGTCCCCAAACTAAGGCCCGGGGGCCGGATGTGGCCCAATCGCCTTCTCAGTCCAGCCCGCGGACAGTCCGGGTATCAGCGTGTTTTTACATGAGTAGAATGTGTCCTTTTATTTGAAATGCACCTCTGGGTTATTTGTGGGGCATAGGAATTCGTTCACATTTTTTTTCAAAATATAGTCCGGCCCCCCACAAGGTCTGAGGGACAGTGGACCGCCGCCCCCCCCCCGCTGAAAATGTTTGCTGATCCCTGGCTTAGAAGGTTCCAAACAGGCCACTGACTATGTGTGACAGTGGCTCCAAGGGAGGGGGGGAATAGGAGATGGCAGTAGTTCTGGTGGTGGCTGAATATATTAATATATTAATAAACTAATACAGAAACAAAATGTAAGAGATCAATTTATTCTTGGAGGGAGGGAAATTTTCTAGAAGAATATGAACTGCAAAGATGGCTCAGCATCATCCATCTATCCATCCATCCAACATTTATGTTAAAGTGTTTTTCCTGATGTAAACAGGATGTTAAGTTACAGGTGGGTAGCCGTGTTGGTCTGCCATAGTCAAAACAAAATCGAAAAATTTTTCTAGTAGCACTTAATTTTAGCTTTTCTTTTTCAGAGGTACTCCGTCCTTCTCTCTATTGAAAACAATGTCCCTACTCTACTCTAAGTTCCAATGTATGTTCAAAGGATGTTAAGGTCTTGGCTAATTTATCACAACTGGAAATAAAAGACTCGTTCCTCAAATAGTAAGAAGATTAGCTTTCTGAGGAATGAAGTCTACCAGAAATCAGCAGAACATGAAATAGGTAGCTGAGGAGAAAAGGATATCTGCTCTTTCCCCCCCTCAGGTATGCTTAGTGTCAAAGAAAGAAAAATCTAAGCAACATAAATTAGTCACTAGAGGAGGTGTCTACCTATTGCCTCAAGTTGCTCTGGATCCGTTTTCCTTATTCCGGCTGTGGTGAGACACTCACCACATTTATTTAATTTTAGCTTTTCTTTTTCAGAGGTACTCCGTCCTTCTCTCTATTGAAAACAATGTCCCTACTCTACTCTAAGTTCCAATGTATGTTCAAAGTCCTTAGTCAAGCCTCCCTGACTTTGGAGAACAGCTGGGCTGCATCCTTACAGAAGCAGCTGGAGATGAAAACCAACTAGGAAGCAGCTGTACCAGGTCTAAGTCATTTAGGCTTTTAATTAAATTCCTTACATAGTAGTACAATTGTGAAATAAAATCTATGCTAACCAATGGGAATTTAGAAGAAGACCAATTTTCCGATAGCTTAGTTAATATTAAAAATCACTGATGTGCCCATTTTATCAATAAAAGAGAGTTTGCATAAGGATTTGCCCATGAAAGTGGGGCCCCTCATGCCAGGCATGTTGCATAAAAACAGCTCCTAATGAAATACGTTATGTGATCAGGTTTTTATGGATTATTTTAAACCGTCTATTCAGAACTGGAAAGGTGGATGTTCTTAAAAGAGGTTCATTCAGGAAAATAAGGGATGGAGCACCAAGTATTGGCCAGGGGCATAATGGAAATTAATTGGGCATCATGTTAAGTAATATTACTCTAATCCCACAGCTTTGAGCAGTTGGACTGAATTTATATTTTATAACCTCTGTTAGAAGCTTGCATATTTTAAGTCTTGGCAACCATTCAGTTTTAGTGGTTAAGCTCAGGAAACACGCCTCTCTGCTCTCAAAAGCTGGAATTTGTTCTTTATATTATTCACCCTGGCATGGTGCACACGGACAGTTTTCCCTGTTTGCTATCTTTCTGTTGAGCCTTTCACATCAGCTCATTTATCTTTCAGGTGTTATAATCATTGACCCTCAATCAGTATTACATTATCCAAAACAGGCAATTATCCACATTGTCACTTTTGCATTTGCTCTTTTGACCTGCAGGTCATGGAGGCCTAGTGTAACTGAATCCCACAAAATTATTCCCTTACCTGTCATATAAATAGTCATCCTGGCAAAATGAGACCCATGGGGGCTTTTGCTGAGGTGTTGAGAAGGCCAGTCTAACTCGATCCTTTATTCTGCTCTTTAAGGAATGCAGTACTGTTTTGGCACTCCATCAAAATAAAACAAAGTTCCATTTTTGAGTCTTTTTTTTTAAAGGGGGGGAAAAAGAGTACCCCTGTGCTTACAAATGCTTCTTTGTGGCCTACTTTATTGAAATTTCCATTCAGCTCTTCCATCTGTTAGCTGTGTTTGCCACTATTCCTAGGGCAAGAATTCTACCTTTCACCTTCATTGGGGGGGGGGGTGGTAAGGTCATAAAACTGTCTGGATTATTTCTGCTATATTTATACCTAAATTAATATTACTTCTCTAACAGATTTAAAGCTTTTTAATTCCCCAGCTCATTATTCATGGTGAATTTATTCACTGCAGAGAATAGCGTTTGTGTTCCATTGGAGAGAAAAGCATTTTCTATTGAAACAATATTGTCCAAAAGTTACTACGGCCCCAAACATTTATAAATGAGCGTGCGTTTTCGCTTTTTTTAACCTGGCTGTAGTTAGGTATAACTATTAGAGTACTCTTGCTTTTCGACGTTGGAAAGCTTTTCTCAGAAACTCTTAAAGAACCAGCAACTTCATTTTAAGTTTGTTCAGTACTAGCAAAAAAATATGGCTCGCAGAGATTCCCTTGTGCTGCTCACAAACAGTGTTTTAGGATTGCAAGACAAGAAAGGAGGAGAAGAAACACATCACATACAAAGCGCAATGCTGGGTACATACACAGCTTTCCTAGGACAAGGGTTTGAGACCACCCAAGCAGGGAAAGACCCTTTTGACAAACAGCCAAGGGGTGGGGGCACAGCATGCAACAAGGGCAGCCATGCTGACAGCAGCAGCCGCCAGTGGCTCCCTGCATAGGCCACGAGGTTGGAAAGCCGGAGATGCGAGTTCAAGCCCCACCACAGGGAAAGGGAGAAACGCGCCCCCCCCCCAAGTCAACTTTCTGTCGGGACTCAAACGCACACTGCAAATACCAAAGTTCCCTCACTACTCAGAATCAGTAGCAGGCAGCAATCAGACACGTTGTGGGGTAATTGCCTGCCCCTTGCCCCAGTTCTAGATGCCAGGAGCTCATCTGTGGTAGAACAACTTGTGGCTCCTGTGCCGTGGAGGTTCCTGGCTCAATTCCAGGGCACAATTCCACATTATAAAATGGGAGGAGCCCACTCCCAGGCACACCTGGCTCTCGCATGGGCCAACCAGCCCTTTTAGCCCATCCTGTGGTTTCTGTGCTACTTGGTTGCCTTAGGGATCAGACTTACGGCTGGCAGACTCTGTCATAGGATAGCATAGATTGCGACTCATCAAAGCAAACAGCGACAGCCATGTATTGCCTCCTGCTGCTTGCTTGACAACTTTGTTTTTGTAGTCCTAGGCAGCGGAGAAAGGAGTTTTATGGAGCTTCTGGTAGATTGTGTCACAAGCTATGTAAGGTATAGAGTAACTTCTGTTTTCAAGTGCTCTGTATTCTTGAATTTTACTTAAGAGGTTGATAAAACAGGTGACTAACTCATGGTCCATAGGCCACATATGGGGCTGTAGAGCAGGGTTTCCCAAAAACAGTTTCTAGCTGTTTTTGTACTACAATTCACATCAAACCTGACCACTGGTCCTACTGACTAGAGATGACGGGAGTTATAGTCAAAAAACAGCTAGAGACCTAAGTTTGGGAAACGCTGCTCTAGGGATTCTTTGTGGCCCTCAAGTCTCCCCCTCCCATTATTAATTAAAATAAATTACTGACCACTCCTGTTGTCCCCTTGTTCTGATACTGTTATGCCACAGTCCGTTCCGCCCCAGCATGGAAAAGGGGAGAATTGGCCTCATTCACATTTACTCTTTTGCCGTGTCCACTTTGACATTAGGCCTGCGGGGCGGGGTTTGATCTTGGCCTGAAAAAGCTACCTCTTTGTTGTATCTTTTGTTATAACTTAATAGAGAACAGTGGGTCAGAGATGACAGCTCTTTTTTCTATCTTACATCTCTCCAAGGGTGATAGGTAGCAATCTATTGAGGAATAACGTAGATGTGGTATTGCATAACCTCCATTATTTTCGTTGAGGAAGAAAATGAAGTGAACAGAAAAAGGCTCTGCCCTAATAGTCAGTTGACTGTATCCCTTATGTGATCTTTCACAAATATAAATGTTTATTTATTTATTAAATTTGTATACCACCCTTCATCTGTAGATCCCAGGGTGGTTCACAATACAAGATGAAAACACAAAATATATAATAAAAACAAGAACAAAAAGGAACTAATAATCCCCCCTCCCCACAACACGTTTTAAAGGGCATCGGATGATAATCAGCCAAAGGCCTTGTTGAAGATGAATGTTTTCACCTGGCACCTAAAGGTGTATAATGAAGGTGCCAGGCGAGCCCCCCTGGGAAGAGCATTCCACAAATGGAGAGCCACTGCAGAAAACCCCTGTTCTCATGTTGCCATCTTCCGGACGTCATGTGGAGGAGGCCTCAAATTATTATTTCATGGTCCAGGTAGGTTCATACAGAGAAAGAAGGTCCTTGAGGTATTTAAGCCATTTAAGGCTTTATAGATCAAAACCAGCACTTTGATTTGGGCCGAGAAACTAATTGGCAGCCAGTGCAGTTGGGCCAGGATCAGTGTAATGTGCTCAAACCATCTTGCCCCGGTGAGCAGCCTGGCCGCCAAATTCTGCACCAGCTGAGGTTTGTGAACCATCTTTGGAGGCAGCCTGTGATGGCCTGGGAGTCAGACTCTGATGCTGAACCTGAGGGATCCCAGCCTGCACAGGATTTCCTGCCTCCAGAACCAGCTGAGCCGGGGCCAGGGCTTGAGCCTGAAGGATCCCCACCTGTGCTGGATCCCCAGGTGCAGGCATCAGCAGAGTCTGCTCTGGCTCCTGATGGGAGGGAGGACCCATTGCCTGCAGGTGCTCCACTCCCAGCCTCTTCAGAGGAAGCTGAGGCAGCCCCTGGGTCCAGTAACCCACCAGCCTCTCCTGAGCTACAGAGGCTCAGGGCAGAGAGGCGAAGGGAGTTAAGTGTCTGCAGGAGGAGTGCTCGCCTCCAGGCCCGGAGGAGAGGCGAGTCTCCAGAGGATCGGGGCGGCCCTAAGCATAGGGCCAGATAAAAGCCAGCCAGACCCAGCCCAAGTTGCATGAGCAACTTAGTTGCAAGCGTGTGCTCAACCTGCAACCTTGTGCCTGAACCTGCCTTGGACCTCGACCTGCTCCCTGCCTTGCTCCCTGCCGGACTGACCTCCTTTGGACCCCTAGACCCAGGACTGGACTTGGACCTCGCTTCACGGACAAACCCTTGGGGCCAGCACACAGCCTTACATATAACGTGTTGCAGTAATCTAACCTAAAGGTTACCAGAGCATAGACAACAGTAATTAGAATGTCTCTGTCCAGATAGGCGTGCAGCTGGGCCACCCACTGAAGCTGATGGAGGGCACCCTGGGCCGCTGGGGACACCTGAGCCTCAAGCTACAGCGATGGATCCAGGAGTACCCCCCAAGCTACAAACCTGCTCCATCCAATCTAGGGGTTTAATTGATAAATGTAGCGTCATGTCTTCAGTTCAGATCAAATTACAGACCTTCTACTGTTATATCCCATACAAAACTTAAATGCCAAAACATCCCATGCAATTTATAATGTCCTTTGTTATGTTCACAGCAGAACATTACCAAGACACTAGCAATGTTGTTTGAAGTTTCTCTACCACTGTTTCTAATTGTATGGTAATTACTGAACGATTATGGGGTGCTGTTCCCAGATTTTATTGATCTTTTCACTCTTCCCTTTTTGTTATCATTGAAGAAAAATGTATGAAGGAATAAACTGGAATTACATAAAGGAAAGGAAGGCTTGACCAGAACAGCATATTGGATACATTATTGCTTCTACTAATAAATGAATTTGGTTGGAATATGTAAAAGGAATTTATATTAATTCCATTCGTGTGATACCTGCTGGTGAGAGCTGAGCTGATCAAAGGCAAGTAGCCTTGATGACAACTTACTCAGGGCTTTGGCAGATTTTTATGTTCTTCTAACTGTGTGAAAGACTTTATAGACTATATTCTGTCTCTCCTTGTAGCAAAGAAACAGCAATAAATCAGCCTTCTAAAATCATGTGGCTTGTCATAAAGAGCTTCATGTAGATCTGTCTGGAAAAAGTCTTGAACTTTTCTGAAAAGAAGATAAAAGAAAGAGAAACATATAGAAAGCACAATCATTAAATTTCCCGTGCTTTCTTATTCAGCTATACTCATTCAGTATTGTAAATATATTTTTAAAAATCTCAAGTGTTATTATTATTGCTTGGTATGGAAAAGCATGTGCCTGGTTTTAAAATATTTATTTTAGATTAACATTAACAGTGTGCTCTCATTTCTCAATAGAGAGTGATGTTGAACAACCCTTATGGGAAACTGGAATTGCTTGTGAACTGGAGCAATTTGTGTTTCAGCTGAGAGTAGATTCTAGTCACATCAGCTTTACTGCATGGGTTACTTTGCTAGGCACTGTAGGATGAAGAGCCCACTGCCCTATCGTCAGAGATGCTGCTTGTTGATCTTGGAAAGGGAACAACAGTACTTTCTCGTAAAATACTGTGTATGGCTCGCTGGTGCCATTATATTAGACACTGACTTCAAATCAAGTGCTTGTGGTACCTCTGCTAGCTGTGTTTTTGGGAAAATATGCTTAACTTCCTAAGCTGGTAATGTGAGAAGCTGTTGTTCGTGTGGAAGATGCCCCAGTGCAGTGACATTTCCCCTCCTTGAGATTGGGGCAAAAATGATATGGGACTGCAAGACACTCCCCCTACATGACCGAGCAATTCTTGCATTCCTTCCTGCCCCACAAAAAGTAAAGACTTTGCAGTGACTCACATGCCAAGAGTATCAGAAACGGCCCTTTAAAAGGTTGAAAGGAGCAGTTATCTTAAAATGCTCACGCACCTGTCCCATGTTATCATCATAATCATTAATTACATTTTTATACCGCCCTTCATGCAAAGATCTCGGGGTGGTTCACAGCACAAAAATACAGAATAAAGCCACAAAGTTCAAAATAAAAGTGGGGCGGTGTGTGCCTTACACTCAACCCCACTGTTCTTTTTAGAATAATATTGATATTGATACTTCGTATTGGAATACAAAGGAGATCTGTGTTACAGGCAGTAGAAGAAGGACAGGTAAAGCAATGAGTGAAACAGGGACCTGGAAGCAGGAACTTAGGGATCAGCCAGGACCCCTTAGTCGGTAGAGCATGAGACACTTAATCTCAGGGTCATGGGTTTGAGCCCCATGTTGGGTGAATGGTTCCTGCATTGTAATGGGTTGGGCTAGATGACCCTTGTGCTCCCTTCCAACTCTGCAACAGGGCTAAGCTGAATAAGTGAAGTGCCCAGCAGGCTAAAGATCTTCACAGTTACATTGAGGGTGTCAAAATGCGCAAGACAACGTTGCTTCTGCTTGTTGTTCTTGTTCAGTCATGTCAGACTCTTCGTGACCCCATGGACCAGAGCACGCCAGACACGCCTATCCTTCACTACCTCTCGCAGTTTGGCCAAACTCATGTTAGCAGCTTCGAGAACACTGTCCAACCATCTCATCCTCTGTCGTCCCCTTCTCCTTGTGCCCTTCATCTTTCCCAACATCAGGGTCTTTTCTAGGGAGTCTTCTCTTCTCATGAGGTGGCCAAAGTACTGGAGCCTCAACTTCAGGATCTGTCCTTCTAGTGAGCATTCAGGGCTGATTTCTTTGAGAATGGATAGGTTTGATCTTCTTGCAGTCCATGGGACTCTCAAGAGTCTCCTCCAGCACCATAATTCAAAAGCATCAATTCTTCGGCGATCAGCCTTCTTGATGGTCCAGCTCTCACTTCCGTACATTACTATGCTTCTGCTTACGTAGTTCCAAACCTTGTGAGACTATTGCTGTGTTGTTTCATTATTTCATTTCTTTTTGGAAGATACCCAATATTTAGAATGACATATTACAAATCTGTGTGCGTTATGGGTATGGCTGGCCAGATGTAAACCTCCTTTACCTCTTCAATGTGGTGCTCTGCCAAAGCAGAGTTTAAGCCTTCAGAGTGCAAGTATTGAAACACGCTCTACAATAGCTTGAAATCAGACACACAAAGTCAGAGAGAGAGAGAGAGAGAGAGAGAGAGAGAGAGAGAGAGAGAGAGAGAGAGATGGCTTTTAGCTTTCTTCCAGAGATAGATGCTTCATGTTCTGCAGTTGTGTTCCTCCTGCTGAGCTGGCAGCTGCTGCTGTAAGTTCGCAAAGGTCACCGCAGTTTCTTTCCTGTTGCTCCTCCAGGCACTGAATTTCTGGAGCAGAGCTAGATATAAGATAGCCCTGTTTGTTTTTTTGGCAGCAATGAAGATTAAAAATAAAGTATATGCTTTGCAGATCTTCTCGCAATGGGAAGAACAATTTGCATTTTTGATGCACCATATACAGTACTCTGAATTATCCTCGCTCAACCTTCTGACAGAAAGCCATTGTGTACATAGTATTTTTGCCATATAATACCTGGTTGAGGAGCGGGGCTGTGTTTTACGTTATATTTAGTGATCCATCTCCCACTAAGAAAACAAGTCCGTCCGTCCGTCCCCCACATTCGGTAAGATTTCCCTGCAAAACTTTTAAGGCAAAAGTACTTACATCTTTTTAAAACTTCAGTTGAATCACATTTTTTAAAGAAGATGCTAATACTTTAATGCAGCCCTTATTTTTATTTTCGGTACCGAGAAAACTTGAATATAGCCTGCTCTCCTCTCCCCTCCCCTCTCATTGGGAGTCCTCTGGGAAGCCACTTCTGCCACCCCTGATCTCTGAGCTGCCCCCCTCCACCCCAAAGAGAGGTGTCTCCTCACACTGCCCCACAGGGGCCTGGGACTTGTCTGTCCATTCCCAACTTCCTTGCTTACTCTGAGGCCACTTCAGCTCCTGGCAACCAGCACCCCTGACCAGCCCCAGAGGCACCATTCACCTGGGGAGCTTGTAGTCAGGGCTGCTGCAACAAAAAGCTGTGCAAGACTTTGGGAGGCAGAGATGTGAGAGGGCATCAGAGGAGGGAGGGAAGGAAGGAAGGAAAGAGGGACAGAGGCCAGTGTTGCCTGCGGCACCCCTGACCATCAATCAAGGCAGCCCAGGGTGCCATGGCACACTGGTTGAAAACCACTGCGCTAGAGTGACAGAGCATTTTAATCCACTTTAACTTCAAACCTCAAGTTCTGGAATGTACTTGAATTCCTCTTGCAAAATGGTGATGGTCTGGATGAGCCCTTAAGGAACAGAACAGGAACTTATCAGGTCAAAAAGGGCGATCTGGAGGAGCTTTCTACCCGTTTCTATAGGTAAAAACTGACTGATACAGTCAGGCACAACAATAGCAGAAGAAATAGGCTCATAGTGGTCCAGGAAAAAAGCTATGAAAGGTACAGTTTTCAGCTACAAATATCTGTATTGGTAGACCAAGTTCTACATCAGTAAATAAGGAGAAGCCTAAGACACTGAGATTTGCAGTAACATACACATTCTCTGTCATTGTGAAGTCTTTGTCTACAGTGAAAGTTACTTTTGATTCCTACCTCTCCCCATTTGAAATCTGACTTTATTATTTCTTTAGTTTCAGGTTTTTAAAGGATTTCTTTGCCTGCAAAAAAACCACATTTTTTGTTTGTTTGCTTGAATAAAGTTGTGTACTCTGTTTTGCTCTACTTAAAAGTGTTCTATGCTAAAGAGGTTGGAAGGAAATCACTCCAGCATTTTCAAGCTTACAAGGCCTGATTTATTTTCCACTGATAGGACATAAAAGTGCCTGTTTGAATTGTGTATGTGTATTTTGGAGGTATACTGTATTTGCTTTACTAATGAACACTGAAATCTGCAATTGTATATATGAGTTCCAATAGGCCCGCATATTAAACTGCTCATGTTTCCTGTTTAAAAAGCTCATATAAGGCTGAACCACTGAAATGTTTATCTTTTGCCATTGGATCTCTGCACTCCACAGAGTGACACACAAACAGGCTGAGCAGCTACTAATCAAACTCTTTAAAGCCGCCAAACTCACTTTTTGTCTGCATTATGAAACTAAGATTTGGTCAACTGAGGTCAAGTTGTGCACTTAACACAGCTTTCCATTATAGGCAGTGAACTCTATAACAGAGAGTAAACTCATATATAAACAGAGAACTTTTTCTGCTGCTGCTCAGGGCTGGGATTAAGTTGGATCACCTAGTCTTCTGCTTTTAATGAAATTCTCTCCCTTATATTTTCTTGTTTGGAAGACAGTCCAAAGTTATCTCATGCTAATTTAGTTAGGCAGTGCCCTCCAGGGATGTCACAGGCCTCCATGACCCCTCCAGAGAGACTCCGGGAAGGGATGAGGAGAATTAAACATTCCTGAGAAATTGCAAAGCAAGAGCCCCCAGAGATTTTGTAGAAAAACTAGCTCCAGACTATCTGCCAGAGACCCAAGTCACCTTTTCAGCACTTCCTTGACATCTCTCCACCAATTCCATCTGGCTTGACTCAGGGGGTCAACATGGGGACTGGGAAGAGGTGGCAGTGAGAAAGTGTGGAATTCAGGGGAGGTCTGATTTACGCTGTTTGTGTGGGATATGTTAGATAAATGGAAAGAGCAGTGCGAGAAAATAATAGATCTTATTTCACTCCAGAGCCTTTCCCCTGCGTTCCGGAGGGGCAGGGAAGAAGGATTGTTTTTCAGTGAAAGATACTGAATAAGGAGATTTAACAGTTCATTAGCAGTTGTATAATTTGATGCAAGCTTTGTGTCTTTGGACTTGTAAGGCAAATGTGTTAAAGATTTGTTTCTCAGAGCATAATCTTGCAAATACTTATTACTGCGGATTCATTTCAGTGGCATTACTCATATAGTAAGGCTTATGGGCATGCCCTTATTCCTTCTGGGATAAAGCTGTTTTAACTGTTGAAGCATCCTATTTTTTATTTTTTTAATGCACAGGAATGCTCCCATATCTCAGTCCTTTTTCATAAAGTTATGTTATAATGTTAAATCCTAGTGTTTTTTTTTGGGGGGGGGGAAATAGCTCCCTTGTATGAGTAAGTTTAGCAACAATAAGTGCTGTTCAGTGATTGCAGTCATATATGCTGTTTTTCCTGTGTGTCTATAAAACTTATTTTTAGGTTTTACTCACAAAATTTGTGATCAAATGGGGAAGCAGTTCTTAGCACTGTGTCCATATAAATGTGGAATGGGAGTGGGCAATAAAGGGTAATCAAAAAAAGCAAAGCAAAACATTATAGGTTTGTTCTATATGCGCACATTCTTAACTCTGAAATATATTTAAACTCTTAATCCATTTTTCTGCATTTTATTTATGCACACAAGGTTGAAGAAAATCCAAAAGCTACAGGGGGTGTATCTATTGGGGTCAACTAAAATGTCAAAAAAGCAGTGAGGAAGATTTTGAGTTTTCCAGTAGTCTTGTTCTGGCTGTTGAGCAAAACAACATCCAGCCTGAAGAAGCATACTACTTGTTTTACAGAATGGGTATCAAAGGAGTGATCCGACATAGTACTGAAAGTATCAACATTAAGTGAACACTAAATTGACATAGTTGTCATCCAAAGCCCTAAATTGTCGCTTTTCCTCCAAGGCAGAGAACAAAAGAGCCACACTGAAGGCTTTTTGCAGCTATACAAACCATACTCCTTGTGTCATTGTGAATAGTCTCTTCTCAGTATTGCGTTAACTGGCCAGTTACAGATACAGCTGGCAGTCATTTCTATGACTTAAGATCATACTAGAAAAGCCTTACACATCCTTAGACTTTTTGGGTGTGAACTTTTGGGTGTGAAGTGAGACTTCAATGTGCACACCAACTTTTAATTCCAGCATCTGAGTTTTCAAGGGAGGTATCACATTGCATTGTGTTACACACACACACACACATACACACACACACACACACACACACATATATATATATATATATATATATATATATATATATATATATATATATATATATATAATGTTGTCCTCCTTCAAAGTAGTTGAACTGGATTCATCCTTGAAGCACAGAGTATTGCCCTGTTGTTCCAGTTCCTAAGTTCTCAAAGGCAGGCCTCTGAAACACTCAAACATAAGGACACTGTTACAAAATAAATTTAAAAAGAGCATTAGAATCCACTGCATTTATAAACGGAAAGGAAAACTTGGATTGGTGTCTATCTGATGTACATTTGTCCAGACCTTAACATTTGCACACCATACATTCCAGATTAAAGGTGCCCCCTAACACGATACACTATATTTCACAGGCTCCCACTGCATAATAGCCATGTTGGAGCAATAATCCTATTATACTGCTCGTTGCGTAGCTGCTGTGTCCTCGACATCAGGCATGCCGTCAGGCCTCTTTAGTGGTGAGCCTTCAAAAGTTTGGATTGCAAGGGTTCATCTAGTTCAGCCCTCTATTTCATGTAGGATCTGAAATACAGGCTGTGTCCACCCTGTCCCTAACAGATGACCAACCTGGCTCCACATAAACACCTCCGGGGAAGCAGAGCCCATGATCTCCATTCTAAAGTTATTTGCAATCTCTGTGCTGTCCACATAGGAGCTCTACACGTGTGTGTGTGTGTGTGTGTGTGTGTGTGACTATGCAGACTTTGTTTTATATTTTCATCAATCAATTTTTCAATCCAGTTAACAGATTTCACAACGGAACGTATACATCCATTAATACGACCCTTTAAATTTGTATAGAAGCCCCAGTGAAATGAATGGACATTGTGCATTTATACACATAGACTTTGGGGGGGATGGACGACACCTATGTAGCAATTTGCATGCTTTATTATCTAAATAGCAGGAACCCTGACCTTAATTCATAGATTTAATTCTGTATTGTATGCGTGGGCGCGCTTATGGTCTCTCACCCATAAATCCTGCGTCTTTGAATAGAATTGCTCCCTGGATGGATAAAATATGTGGCTGTTCTGCAAGAAGTTATCTAAACGTCGGGAATGTGTATGTTGCTGGCAAGAAAATAAATGTAACTTTTATATTCACCGTCATCAAACCAAAATTATAAATAAATGCCAATGTATTTGAACCCTGCAGGCCCCTTTCACTCAACGTTTGGTTACTGTTGACCTGAATTTCAGCTTGAGACATAAAGTGAACAATACATTTTCTGCTTCTCTCCACATCCATATGCACTGTATTATTGTTTATTTGAAGCAGTTATATCCCACCTTCCCTACACAATTCAATCTCTAGTTGTCTTTTCAATGAACTCAGGACTTAATTGTGTTAAGGCCCAGGAACGCTTAGCTCCAACATCTATTTCTCTGCCAGTTCTCAACCCTGAAACATCTAGAAAAAGAATTGATGGGAACGTCTCCTGATCAGATGCAGAATGTTACCATCTTAGGAGAGTACACAACACATCACAGTGACAATATTGCCATCAAGTTCAACACATGTCGGAGTGGACAATTGCAAAAAAAAAAAAAGTGCAAGAGTCACACCTGACTTAAAAAGAAGACACTTTTAATCCCAAAATGAAGGGATTGGTAAAGAAAAGAAAGTTGAAAGGGAAAGTGCAGAGGGTTAAATCACTCCAGAAATCACAATAAAAGACGCTCAACTAGAATGCATACCACAGATCAGCACAGGAGCAGGACGGCAGAGAAACAAAGTGGTCGTGATCTCCTAGCTGCGCATGCCTTAGCTGTTATGTGTACCAGGCCAATGCCTTGAATTTACTCCTAATCAACATTCATTTAAAGTTCCTAGAGTGCCCATATACTGGTAAATGAGACTGAAAATCTGCTGCCGTGTTTTCTTTGTTTATTTTTCCTTGCTGACTAGCGTAATGTCTCCTGGTTCAAACTGAGATGATGGTCTCTTCGTGGAAAGAACACGATTAATCCTATTTTCTTCAAAAATTAGAGACGGAAATGCATAAGCATCTTCATCTGATGCCAAGAAGCCTTCCAGCCAGTTCTTGCAACAGGGTGATCAATACACCCAGTGTGATGAATAATTTAAGGAGATTAAGTTGTTATAGCAACAAACCAACACTTGACTTGAAAGTCTACTTGAGCTATTTGTAATGAAAACATGCCTTTGACTAGTGCTTTCCTAGCATTCATTCCTATGTCTGCCCAAACCTGACCACATTCTGGGTGCCACCCTTTCGTCTTGCAGTGATTAAGTTGACTGCATAGGGTGGCTGCTTCCTCCATCCCCCCATGGAACAAACATTTGTGCTTCATTTCTAAACCGAACAGAGCAAATTAATTCGTGAAGCCATAAAAAGCAGCTGATTAAAAGATTTGGGGGGGGGGGTAATGAGCCAGAAGGCAAAAACTTGGAAGCGTGCTTCATATTTTTACTAGGTATAAGAAGTTTTGTAGAGCTGATTCAGGAGGGAAGATTTTTAAAGGAAGAATATCCATTGATTCATTGTTATTTTATTATTATTTTTAAATCTAAGGGATGCGGGTGGCGCTGTGGTCTAAACCACTGAGCCTAGGGTTTGCCGATCGGAAGGTCAGCAGTTCGAATACTCGCGATGGGGTGAGCTCCCATTGTTTGGTCCCAGCTCCTGCCCACCTAGCAGTTTGAAATCATGTCAAAGTGCAAGTAGATAAATAGGTACCGCTCCAGTGGGAAGGTAAACGGCGTTTCCGTGCGCTGCTCTGGTTCGCCAGAAGCGGCTTAGCCATTCTGGCCACATGATCTGGAAGCTATCTGCGGACAAACGCCGGCTCCCTCAGCCTATAGAGCGAGATGAGCACCGCAACCCCAGAGTCATCCGCGACTGGACCTAACAGCCAGGGGTACCCTTACCTTTACCTTTAGGTTATTGACATGGTTATATTTTATAATACTTGGTGTTATTTCCCCCCACCCCCGTCTTCCCCCTGCTTACTAGTATGGTCTTTCCTGTGACAAAGACGCTGGGGCCTTCCTGTTGAGCAGAACTATCCTATGGAGATTGCGTTGAGGGAGGGAGAGAGATTATGCGGTGAAGGAACCATCACTACATCCTAAACCTGCTGAGTTTGTGTCTGCTAGAGCATGGGGTATATGACTTGCTACATTTTTTCTTCTCCTCACTGGCATTTTTAATTATTATTCCCTTCCCAATTGGGAACGCACCAGGGAACATTAAAGGTGTGTCAGCAGTAGTGGCACAGCTCTCCACAGGTGTGCTAGGGAATCCTCTGATGACAGGCCTCCCTCTCTGACTGTAGAGTGGTAGATATGCCACATTCTGTGGCCCCTCAGCCCCTCTCCAAGGGAGCATAGGGCTGCTCCCTAAGTCTTCATGCAGCAAGAAGGTATTTCTACTGATCCAAACCAGCCTTTATTTTATCTACAAGCAGCAGGGTTCTTGCTGCAGAGTTCCTCGTAAAGGATTACAAGAGAAAGCATATTGAACATCTTTATTTCAAGTGAGATGTTAGTGCATGTACTTGACTTATTATGCATTTCCTATTACGTTTTCTTGTTCTGTTTGTCAATTCAATTAAAACAATGTGTATAAATAAATGAAAACCAACAAACACGAGGGGACAGATAGGAAAATACATTAGGCAGACCAGAAGATTGCCAGGCTTCCCTGAATGGATTCCCCTCAGATTCCCCTGGATTCCCCTCAATAATGGATTCCCCTCAGAAAAGCACTACAACAGAGAAGATCATCTCATGCATTCCTACTACCAACCATACATGTGTGGGGAGCATGGAGCAGGCCTTTCCAACTGGCCTCAATGTCAACTAGGATTAGTCCCTTTGGTGTCATGGCCCCTAGTCACTTAGAGATTTAAACAATTCAGGGCTTTTGCCAGTAGACCACACCCTAGGGAAACAGGTCTTACCATGACCATATAGTGGCACCTTGTGCCAAAACACTGAAGAAGAATTTTCACCACCACTCCTACCTTACGGCACATAAGGCTTATTCATATAATAACAGGATAGGAAATTGTGCTTTTCCCCAGGGAGCAAATCTGGGGCCTTTCCACCTGACCAACTTGGCACATGTGGCTCCATTCCCCCGTCAGAGGATGAGGTATGTAATATCATGGTTCTGTTGCCGCAAGGACCATAGCTTTTTCTTGAGAAGCAGGGTCCAATTCCAAATCCATTCACTCCCACTTAAAGTATTATAAATTCATCTGCAAGCAAGTCTCCTCCATCCCCTTCAGAGATTGAAGGCTTGGTACTTCTCCCCAAGCACCCACAACCAGAGGCTCCCATCTTCCCCTTATGACCCCTTAAGGCAACCTAGGGGTGTTTTTAGATTATCTTTTCTTCTCCGTCAATGAAGTGAGGGAGTTTTTGTGAGGAGATGTGCAACAGATATTAATAATAGATAAAGATGGCTCTGGACTTTAAAAAAAACTTTTAAAAAAGGAAAAGACAAAGGGTGATATATTAAAAGGCTTGTTTAAACTTCTGTTGTTGACGTGATTTCCCAACGAGCAGCTTTTCTGTTTCATTTTGCCCGTGGCAAATACCTAAAGATCAGTAATAAAGCCTTATACAAATACCTTCATACTTTGCAAGAACAGCATTTTGACACTCGCTGATACAAGGAAAAGGACAACACTACATTAATGTTTGACAACACAGTAAGAGCATTGTGTATTCACCTGCAATGAATGACGAAAGAAATTGGACGAATTAAAACAGAAAGGTTCTCAGAGTTTATATTTAAAAGCTTATCTAGATCGCAGTGATTATGTTCCCAAGCACTGTCTTCCGTTGCCCCATGATTTCTCCTGAGGTCTTGTAAAACAGTTGGACCAAAAGAAACATAGATATTAATTTTATTATTATACACCCCAAGCACCCCAGTATGCCAAGAGAGACCACTGCTTTTCCTTCTAGTGTCTCTGGCTAGTGAATAATGATGTAATTAGTATAAACTAAATAAATAATCGCCATTTGCAAGTGCAAGGATTGCTACTATTGTTGCCATTTGTCCTGAGAAAATACAGTTGTCGTGCAGAAAGAGGTTCCATGTTAGCGTCGCATGGTAGAATTACATGTCTTGGGAGGCTTGCCTAAAGATGAAAAGGTTTTAGCAGGTGCAGAAAACAACACACTGACAGTACTTGCCTAATGTTAATAGTCAGGGAGTTTCAGAGAAACTGTGCTCTTGCATTGAAGGATCAGTCTTACCAGATTTGCAAACAGTCTGGTATTTGGAAGCAAAAGGACACAGCTGCCCATGGGCTCTGTGCTCCCTGTAGTAGACTGAAACCTCTCATATTATCACTGTACTATTGGGGAGAAATGAACAGATTCCATTTGTTCACACTCCTGCCTCTACCTGCTCCATCATACATACCTAAACATGATCAGTGTTGTGAATGACTCCTGCTCTCCAACTGTAATTGTTGATGCCACACCATGGGCTAGTGTCCACATGTGAGTGTTTATTGGCTGTGAATTCGCTTTGTTCTCAATTCAAATTAGACCGCCGTAGTCCACAGCCACACATATTGGAATTTGTATATGAGGAGCAACTTGGGTCTTTCCCATTCATACCAGTAGGCATTTCCTTTTGTGTTTTCCCTTCCTTACAATTTGTTAATTTTGTTGTGCCTATTGTGTACCAAGAGCGTATGAGAACAGATAGCTCTTTGCACACCTTGGCTTTCCTTTTCTTTTTTTTAATTACCTGCCCCAGGAAATGTGCAAAAACACACCATCGGGTATTGTAAATTCTCGGCACATATTTAATGTGGTTTGTGTGTACATTGTTCTGGTTCCAAATGTATTCTTCTAGTGTAATTTTTCAATAGAAACCTGTTTCATTTTGTGTTTTTATTTTAGTTCCTATTGCTAATTGGACTTACGAAATATTAAAATAAGTGCGTACGTATTCTTAACACTCTGCTTAGATTTTCTAGAATGTTCAACTTCAGAAGTTAACTAAATTATAGGTGGTCATTTCATGGTATTCAATTTGAGATCTCATTACCTCCTAAAAACAAAAAGTAGTACGTGTAGAAAATTCATCCATTTTAAGTTAAAGATTTCTGACCACTTTCAGGTTTTGATTTGGGTTTTTTTTTTTTTTTTGGTTTTCAGACAAATAGCACCATCACAAAGGCGTCATACAACAATGCAGGGATCTTGCTACCATGAACATTTGGGTGTTTAGTTAAACTAAGCCTTGATTAACAAGCATTGTGCTAATGGATGACTGCACAGTTAATAAGTGTTTTCAGCTGGGGTGCTGGATTAGTGAGTCATATCTATAGTTGCTTCAGATATGTGTGTGTGCATGGGCGTAGCCAAGGGGGGGCAGGTCTCCCCCTAAATCAAGTAAATACATAAAAAATACTTAACTAACTGACCAATTGCATTACAGATAGCTCAGTTCTGCCCCCCTCACATTGATCCTGCCCCGCCCAAAATAAATCCTGGTTACACCCACATGTGTGTGTGTACGCATGTCATGCACATATAAGAGAAATGTGCAGAAATTGTATGGTTTGACTAGAATAATCCTATGCAAGGTTTTATTTCACTTCCTTCATTAACCCAGGTGTGAACAATATAGAGAGCAAGCTATTTCTGAAGGGTGTTGGCCTGCATGAATATTCACTTGACACTCAACATCAAAACATTTGAACTGCCAAACTTCCTGCAATGTCGACACAGTATCCATGGCATAGCATCCTCTTCTGTACTGCTATTCTAGGTCAACAATGAATACTCACCCTAACTTCAACCCGCCCCTAGTTATTTATTTAAAAAGCAAGGCTTAGGATCTCGTCGTAAGCTCAGAAATATTCCATGCCACGATCACTAGAGGGATTTTATTATTTGTAAAAAAAAAAAAAATGCTGACAACCCATGTACAGTAGTTATACAGAATGTTAAGTGCAGGTCAAAGTATTCTGAAAGTACGCAGGCATGCTACTATCAGGGCTTTTTTTCAGCTGGAACTTGCCAGAACTCAGTTCCGGCACCTCTCTGGTGGGCGCCAACAAGGGAGGCATTCATGATGAGTTCCAGCACCTATTTTTCTAGAAAAATAGCACTGGCTAGTATGTATTCTTGCACTGCAGTCAGTATCACTTTTAGCATTGCTGGGAGCCCCTAGAGGAAAACTAAATTGATTCATGTAAGAAAAACAAATGTGGTTATGGATTTTGCTCAGCCCTTCGTACAAGAGAACTCCTGGGAAGACTACAAACTTGGAACTAACCCAGAAATGCAAGCCATTAACAAAACAATTTAATTATGAAATAATAATAATAATAATAATAATAATAATAATAATAATAATAATTATACCACTGAGTTTTATCGTCACAAATTTGCACTAGCGTTGCCAGCATCTGGTAATGAGACGCGATAAGAAAAAGTAGTTTTTGTTAGAATTGACATCTAAGTAAACGTCTGCCACCCTATATGAATCTTTCTGCTGAGAAATTGAAGAAAACTTTGTCTCTTCCTTCACCTCTGCAAAAAATGTTCAAATATGTGACCTCGCGATGGTTAAAAGATAGCCAAAGTCAGGCAGTGATTTTATCGCAGATTGAGGCCTAGCCATGTCACGGGTCAGGGAGTTCAGCATGTGAACAGGAAGGTGAGAACTGCTGAACTTTTACCTCAGTTGTGCAGCCCCATCAGAGAATAAATGGACCAAATCATTGTACAGCTGTATAAAGAGGTGAACGGCTGAATACCTATTGCACAGAGGCCTTTGTTTTCTGCACATGATCTGGCATCATGATAGGATGCACTAGGCTGCAGCTTTGTAGCAATTACTAAGCCATTATCACACAAGAACACAGGATCGTTTATCTTCTAATTCAGAATGTCACCTGTTCTTCATTTGCAAGTCAATAACCGTTAATTATGCTCAGTGGAACTTTAAACAAAGATTTTCCCCTCTGTTAAAATCAGTAAGCCATTTAGTAAGGGCAAAATAAATCTAGAACTGCCGTATTTTATTATTTTGACTGTTTTTATCCTGAAGCCAGTACAATAAAACTCTATAAATTGGTACATCAGGAACTTCATATACTTTGTGGTGGGAGAGAACCAGTTCCTGGGATTTTGACTGTTATGAAAGTGTTCAGTACAGATTTCTATTTGGCTGCATAATATTTATTGATGAGATATTTATTGAATGATTAAACAGATTGAGCAATCGGTGTATCCTATCAACCTACCCTTTATTGAGTCTCTTTGACAGTCTCCAGAACAAGAGACTGTTTTTGTTAAACAGTTGTTGCTTTTTTTACAGAAGAAAAAAATACAAGCGTACACACATCCTACAGTAGTGTTTGCTAAAAACAAATGATTTCTCAAAAAAGTTTCTAATCTTCTACTAATTATTTCACATGTTTTCACAATGTAGGATGTTTTATTTTTATTTTAAAAAAATGAGTACGGCAAAGCAAGCAAAAACCTGTATGTATTTTTAATTAAATAACTCTACTTCTTTAAAGAAGCAGGGAAAAGGTGCTTTAAAGAAACAGCAAAAACAAAGCAGAATTATGTGGTGTTGTGAACACCATACAAGTAATATAATGTATTTGTCATGTTGCAATCCTGTACCCATTGACATACACTAATGTCCCTTGAAAATTTCATTTTGCAGAATTAAGAACAACTTAGGTTTTTTAAATGAATTTTGTAGAATTAAAGATGTGAATGATATAAAAGGTTGCCATTCATCTGAACCATAAACACAATATCTGCAGTCCGATGAGATCCCATGAACACACCCTTTCTGTTTTCTTTTACAAGCAGGAAAATACTCTGTGTGTGCAATGCTGAATCCCTGTGCACATGCAGAATAATACTCTGCATAGAAGGGATTGAAGAAAATAGAGAGCTACTGTGTGCCATGGGTTTTGCATTTGAACTCTAAATTGATTTGAATTAATGGGACATAATTTTGAAGCAGTTTCGTAGAATTGGAATCCCGGTCTCTACCCTTTCATCCGGGAACTGCTCTGCTGTCAGCACATATGACAGAAATGGAATGGAATGGTTACACATTGACAATGCAATCTGTAGTAGGTTTGGTTTAAATTGTATGTTTAGATACTAAAGATTAACCTTTTGATTTAAAACATTCAATAGCAGTGGTACCAAGCTGCACAAAACAGCTGAATAGCGACTAGATAAAAGTTCTGCTTCTGATCATGCTCTAAATTTATAAAATTGCACTAAGATCTTTTGAGTTGTGCACGTCACTGAAATGAATCTTCATCTTTGCATTTCAGAAACAAAATGTCTTATGGCTTTGCTGGCAGTAGCGACATCATGCATTTCCATAGCAGCTGGGATTTTTGCAGCAGTGTGTTAGAAGGTCTGGTCTTAGAAACATTGCTGCATCTGAAATTGATCAGTCTACTAATTCTCACAGTGCACAGTAGGCTGATCAAGAAAGCTGGCATAGTCCAATGGATACAGTGCCTTTCATTTTGACCTTATTCGCCCTTGTTGTGCCTCTGTGAAGCAAAGATCTGTATGTAAGTCGTGAATTTTGATTTCCTGAGTTAAAAAAGACACCATAAGAGTTAGGACACACCTTCAATGAAGGATTTAATCAGGTAGTTAGACTGGAATGCCTGGAGTTTCTTATTAAAGAAACTCTTTTTTGACTCCCAAAAGGCTGATGTATCACAACTGAGAAAGCGGAATAGAAATAATGAGGTATCTTTCATAAGTTTACTCAACGATTTCTTGAGCCTCATTTGCTTCACGCTGCAACTATTCCAGGTACAGAACTGTAGCATACTAGTGGAACTTTTGGCTACATGTTTTAGCTGTAAAAACAAAACAAAACATCATGCAAGCACACTACTTCTGTGAGAATGCTTTCATTCTCCTCTATGTATTGCTGACAGAGGAGTGGGGGAAATCTGAACTTTTCAGGTGCTATTTACTAAAAGAAACTGAGCTGTCCCAGAGCTTATATTAATCTGATTTGCAGAGTATCCCCTGGCATCTGGGGAGCTAGTAAAGTTGTTTTCTTTAAATGTGATGTGAAGAGGTCAATGCAAATAGCATTGTGGATTACCCTATGAGATAGCAATCCCTTTAAACCATATGGGGAGAGTTTGAATTATGGTGTTTGCATGCAGATTATTTATTAAACAAGGGTTGAGCCTTACAGGTAGCTCCCTGTTTCTTTCACTAAGGGATTAGAGTATTTCAGTCATTTTGGATTGACTTACAGTGGTAAGTTTTTCACCAGATATCATTTCAGGGTAGCGGTGTGGTCTAGCTGATTGAGTACTAGGCTGGGAGTCAGAAACCCCAAGTTCTATTCTTGGCTCAGCTGCTGACCCTGTGCAGGATGTTGAAGACATTTGTTGCTCCTGATTTCTCTTGCTTGCCTTTCATCTGCCTTTACTATTTAGCCCTGAAAGCTCTGCACAGCCACCAGACTCAAGTTATGCAACTTTGCCACTTATTAAAATCAGTGAAAGAGGATATGTGTTCGTAATTCATTCCAAAACTCTTTGTTTATTTAGAAGAGGAAAATTTATGTGGGTATTTGCATTTTGCCTTTTACAAAAACGTCTTCACTATTTTGTTTTCTTTTTGTTTAGCTAGCTGTGTTAATGCAGGTCAAATAACTACTACACCTTAAGCAGCTAAATTTACATGTATACATTTTTTAACTTCACATAAGTTTCAGACATGTATTTGGTCGAAGAAAATGTAGTATTCTACATACAACAAATAATAAAATAAGGCATAAGCCCAGTGCTTCATTTTCTTCATTTATTCCAGTTGTGGAATCTGGATTTTGCAAAAGCAAGGGTGTCACATGACTTTTTTTATTTAAAAAAAAATGACTTTTTGCCAATGTAATTTACTGAGTGAAGTTTCTTGTAAGCTCTCAAAACGTGTCAAGATTACAGGCTACCACCTCCTGGAAAATATCTGAAATACAAGTTGAACTGAGTTACGGGCTGCAATCTCAGTTATAACCCATAGTGCGAAAAATGTGCCTTCAAATAGAATCCCCTCATCCCTGTGATGTCCAGTGGCTGGTTTAAATTGACCCTAAGGTGTTAAGAGGAGTGGTAGCCAACCAACTAATAAATATGCTGGGAGGCGAGACCATTTGGCAGGACAATAGAAGTGTGCTGGGGTGAAGAATTTCTGCTGCCCAGCAGTGAGAAACTTCACACCCATCTATTCTGGTTTCTAAGATCTTTAGGAGGCATTTTCTCAGTCCATTTGTCCATGGGCAAATGGTGGCTTTGTCCCAGGGACATTCCTGCCTGTTTCACTCATGACTTGGACATTTTTGCCAAGTCCAGTATGAGGAGGAATGGCACTGTTGGGAACACGTATTCCCGAATGCTTGTACCTCTGGTTGCGAACGGGATCCATTCTGGAGCCCCGTTTGCAACATGAGCAGCATGCAACCTGAAGCGCCGCATCTGCGCATGTGCGCGATGCAATTCGGCGTTTCTGTGCCTGCGCAAAGTGTGATTCAGCACTTCTGTGCATGCGCAAACCGCCGAACCTGCAAGTAACCCATTCCTGTTCATAACCTGTGACGAACACAACATGCAGCGTTCGTATCTAGAGGTATGACAGTATATACGCTTGAACGACATTTGTGTGTTAAAAAAAAAGATAAGAACAGCTTTATACGACTGCTCATTTTAACCCAGACATTTTCAGAGGAATTAAATAAGGAGGGGTTAAAAAGGCGTTTCAGTAATGGGAGATGTATAGTCGTGCAATGGGATGGGGCAAGGTTTTTATAAAGTATATTGGGATCCTCTGATGGGGCACTTCTGGTGGTTCCACATACCCCTGAGGTTCAGTTGGCCTTCACTACAAACCAAGTCTTTACTGCGGCAGGCCTTACCTGTGGAACTCCCTACCACTAGATGCTTGGTGGAAACCATTCCTCCCTTCTTCAAGATGTCTTCTAAAAATTATACTGTTTTGACAAATTTTCTGTTTTGACAAATCAGTATTTATGGAGGTTTTGTTGGTGTTTTTAATTATGTTTTCTGGATACTTTAATTTATTTTATTGTCATAAGTTGTATACTCCCATGATTCTTGTGGTTGTGGGGGGGGGGGTTATAAATGCATAAATCAATAAATTATCTTCCATAGAGCAGTGAGAAGTTATAACCAATTGTAACCAATATTATATTATTTCTTCCTTTAATGTAATTAAAATAATTTGCCACAGTGGTACTGCTTTTCCTTGAAGTGCTGCTCTGCTAACTGAAAATGCTTTGCGTTGTTTTAGGTGGTAATGCAATATAACAGATGAACTAAATTAGGATGTACTTATCTTTCTTCAGGCTATGTGGCTAATGCTGCAAATGGATGAGCCAGAGGACTTTGTAATAGCTACTGGGGAGGTCCACAGTGTCCGCGAATTTGTGGAGAAGGCATTCCAGCACATTGGGAAAACGATTGTGTAAGTAGGAACACACAACAGCAATAATTTTGGTTGACCATTTCTCGCTCACATCCTTTTATTTGGCTATTTGTACCTCTGTGGTGTAGTAGTTCTGTTCATGTACCGTGCTCTCTTATTATGTCCTGAAGCCTTTCAATATTACCCTTTCCCCCCATTCAGTCTAATTTGAAGATATGTTGACAACTCATATCCAAAACGAAAAAAATGGCCAAATTTTCTCTGTTCTATCTCTACCTAAAATTATGCTATCAAGCACTAAAAAAAAATGGTTGGTTTTCACTTGATGGTGGAGGGGAAGGTAACAATATTCAAATGTCCACATTAAGAATCGCCATTCCAAGCCAAAGAACAAATCAAAACTCTTGTGGCAGGTCTCTTTAAAAGACAGAAGTTTTGCATTCATTAGATGAATCTGGCCCCTGGTCTCCCATATATGATTAATCCCAAACGTTAAAATCCAGCCTAACAAAGGGAGTCTTGTGTACATCCAGGAAAGACTCATGTTTTGACTAAGGCAAGGGAGTTTTCACAGTTGTGGGACAACAACCAAGTGTGCCATTCTCATATTTGGTATTGCAGTTTTGTGCACAGATACTGCAATCTAGAGCGGGTTTTCCTAAACTTGGGTCTCCAGCTGCTTTTGAACTACAATTCCCATCATCCCTGACCACTGGTCCTGCTAGCTAGCTGTAGTCCAACAACAGCTACATATACTGCATTGTTGTGACAGTAGGTGGGTGGATGACTCAAGAAAGAGAATCAATTTTCCTCATTTGCTCTGAACCTGCTGTCAGTTTTGGGGTTTGCTTTTCACAGAATCCAAAAGACAAGTAAATTTCCATTCCAAAAGCAAATGGGCGCTGGAGCAGGAACTGAGGCAGCAACTTCTAGAGATGAGCAATTGAACAAGCACTTACAGAGCTCACGAGGGAGTTGTGAACTTGGCAAAGGTCCAGAGCAGACAAAGAGACTTATATTCTCACTGCCAAGCATCACTGCCAGCACCTCTGAGTCATGTGCTGGGTCATTGTTTGCAACTGCATCTTCTCCCTCTTCCTTTCCTCCCAAGCATAATCCTGGTGATAGAACCTTATGACATCCAGATTGGTACTCTTGCAGAGACTCTGAGCTTCCTATCAGGATGCTATGGGGAGGGTTTATCAGGTGAGGGGGGCAGGCTAGACATCCATGATATGAGGCATTTCAGTCTGCCTTGGGACTATTGCAGGTTTCTCTAGGTCAGGGGTCAGCAAACTTTTTCAACAGGGTGCCAGTCCACTGTCCCTCAGACCTTGTGGGGGGCCGGACTATATTTTTTGGGGGAAATGAAAGAATTCCTATGCCCCACAAATAACCCAGAGAAGGTGGGATATGGGTCAGGTGTTAAGCTCTGTATATGCTGTATAACGAACATAGAGCCCAAAGATGTTGTTCAACTCCAACTCTATCAGCCCAGTTATCATGGCCAGTAGACACCGATGATGGGAGCTGTATTCCTGGTGTATGTGAATGTTATGTACATAATATGAGTATTGCATGGGACAACAAATGAGTTATGTGTGTATAAATAGGAGAGTGTGAAAGGTAAGGGGGAATAGACATAGAGAAAGTGCACACACAAAATGTCCTTACCCATATATTTCCACTCGTCTGTTCTCCATCACTGGTTTGAAACTTCTGAGACCATGTGTCGCTTTAATTTCATTGTATTAATTTGCAAAGCTACCCCTAGCGTTGGCATTTAATCCACATCAAAATCAGCGGTGTATCTACCACATAGCTGTCAACTTTCCCTTTTTTTGCGGGAAATTCCCTTATTCCAGCGCCGTTTCCCATTGCAAAAAAAGGGAAAGTTGACAGCTATGGCCGTTTCCCAATCCAGAAAAAAAAGAAGAAGGTTGACAGCTCTGATCTACTATGTCAAAGATAACAATGTTTCATTGTGTTGGTCTGAAACAATGAGGAAAAGGAAATTTTGACAAGTGAAATGTAAGCAATTTTGTCTATGAGGCTTTCATCTTTGAAATCTAGTTCATTTTTTTCTTTTAACATGGCTAGTGCCAAGGAAGACTCTGGAATGATAAGACTCCTCAGAGTGATTCTAATTCAGTTCCTTGCACTGACAAGAAGGCCTTTCAGCTACAAATATTTTTCCCGTAACTATTACACCTTCCCCCCCACACACTTCTGTCTTCCTTTTGCCTATTACTAATTAAGTAATATGATGGGGAAACACTTCCCTCTTCTCATTTGAACTCTTAACAGGATAAACCAAGCAGGCAAACACTTGTCTTGACTAATTTTCTGTCATTAATCTTATTAAATCAGAGCAGGATTGCAAGGATAGCCTCAAACCACTACGGCACTCAAGAGTTCTTAGCAGACTGCTGTCTGTGAATAAAAGTGGAGGGGACCCTATATAAGCAGTGGAAAGATTTATGAGGTTTCCCCCATATAATTCTACATACTGTATAGATCTGCAGCAAAAGTATTCGTTGCTTGAAGGGCTGAGATTAACATAAAAAAGCAATGAACAGTCACATTAATCTCCATTTTTGCTATCCTTGCCTGAAATTGTCGTGATTTGCCTATTCTTCAGAGTATTTGCATTTCTTCTGTGTAAGCTGCTTTGGGTGTTTTTTGGGGGGAAGCAGCCTAGAAATGTTTTAAAGGAGTAAAGGGTTCTGAAAAGTCTCACAAGCAAGAGCTACTTTTCAGGATGTGCAAGGGAGCAATCCTAGAGGTACAAGAAACTGGCGTAAAGCATGCAGGCATAAATTAAGCCAGATCCAAACCCCATTCAGCAGTGAGACTGGTTGCTGCTGCTCTGATCACGGTGGAGGAAAAGTGAGCCTTTAAAATAGTGTTCTGTGCCAGGTTGCTAGGTCATATGACCAAGCTGAGTGGTCTTAGGATCTAGCCTAAGTCTCCCCTCTCTGGTCCCATTCCCTCCACTCATCCAAACACTTTTTGGAGGCTTAATACCAGCCTCAACTCAGCTGAGATGAGCAACTTAGGCTGGCGTTATCTTTGGCTGAGCCAGGTTTGGGGGGTTAATCATAGAATTGCAGAGTTGGAAGGGACCCTGAGGATCATCTATTTTAACCCCTTGCAATGCATGAATATGCAGCTGTCCCATACGGGGATCAAACTTGCAACCTTGACATTATCAGTGCCATGCCCTAACCAACTGAGCTCTGGCGTAACCAGAGGTTGTAGTGTCCTCATGTTGACCAACATTTCCTAACGTGCAACCTCACCCCGTTCTAAGAATATTCAAGACAACTGTTGTTTTTTAAACAATCATGTGATTCGTCATTGTGATGATGACTGCTTCAAACAACAGATAAATGTTGTTGAAGGCTTCTCTAATTATGGAAACTCTGCAATTAAGTTATTCCATAGAGGAGATTACGCTGCCAAGCCCTGCCTTACAACAGAATAGAGAATGAACAGTAATAAACTATAACCTACACAACTATAGATTTATATAGCTATAAATCTGCACCAAGAAAGTGGAATCAGTCTTGGAATCAGACCTGGAAGAACCAGGTCCACTTAGCAATGAAGCTTCCTGGGCCAGTCACTATTTCTCCGCATAACCTTTCATACAAGATGTTGTCAGAAGAAAAGGAGGGGTGGGCGACCATGTATGCTGCTCTCACATATCAGCTGCGTCCCACACAGAGCCTATCCAGACCCATAGTATCAAAAGGTCAAGTAGCAGGCAGTCCAGACAACATTCTACAACCCCTAAGACTCTGGCTGGATATAGTGCCATCAGTGACAATATGGCACATTGACTGACATTGCCATTTACCAGCCAGAGCATGGATTCCCAAGAAGTTAAAAAATAATAAATAACTTCAATAGATTTTGGCTGTGTTCCCCACACGGTTCAGGTGTGTGGTTTCTTTATGTAATGAAAATGATGGGAGGGAGAGCACAGGCATGCTGGTAAGCCCCTTCTCCTCCAGTGCAGAACCTTCCCCTTGTTTACAGGCCTCCATGAGTTGAAGGATGAACTATTTGTGGAGGCTGTGCACGTGGTTTTGAATCCTGGCTTGCTGTAAACAAATGGAAGGTGATGCACCCAAGCAGCAAGCCTTGCCAGTGCTCCTCCGCTCTTCCCTCACATGACCTTCATCATGAGAAGAGACTCAGCACCTAGATAGGACTGGAGAGTAATCCTTATCAGATTGAAATCAAAGGCAAAACTTCATTTGACTTAACATGCATGGCTCGCTACTGTCATTTCCCTTTTATAGGAGGATTGAAAAACGGTCAGTTGCAGCTGGTGAACACATTGTTATAAGAGCTACATATCACGTTTTTCAGATTTGGGGGGTTAATTACTTTTTCCCTGTGGTTTTTTTCTTTGTACTTTCTCTTTTAGTAAGTATTAAGCAAGTAGAAATTCTATCTGAACATCAGATGAATGTGATTACCGTACCATATTTATTTCCTGTCTAAACTTTGCCCCATAATCAGTTTTCTTATTGCATCTGTTGATTATCCACAAAACAAAAATGCAACACAATGATGGGGAATCTCTCTCTTTTTAAAAAACATGCAGTAGTCATGCATGCATGTTGAACTGCAATCTGGTCATTGTCTTCTAATGTGTTTATCTTGTGGTTAATAGTAGTTGAGCTAACCTGGAGTGTTAGCATGCACTCAAGATTGGGTTTTCATTTTTGTCGTTTGCAGAACAATTAAGCATCTTTGAACATTAACAAGGAAGGAAGTGTGCCATTAAAGTGGAGGTTATTTTCAAAATCAGGACCTTCATTCTGGTGATAAAAATGGCCCATGCGGAACTTTGTGGTGTACAATAATATTCTGTTGTGCATGCACTAAACTCCAGTGAAGTGGCTAATCTGGCTGACAATTGGTGACAAACTCACTAGCCTGAAAAATTGCTTCCTATTCATGCTATGCATCCTTTTACTTGTAGCAGACATTTCTTTATTTCAAAGTGCTTTGTTTACAAGTATTTACTGCATTGTTTTCCCACTGGCATCGAGTACTGCACACAGTATTTTGAAGTGTATAGCATAGTTTAGTTTATAGTACTTTGGGAAATGTGTTGAGCTACTGAATAATTATAATCTCTTACCATTCATAATGAAAAGTTATTTGAGGAATGAGAAAGCTTTTTTTTCTGAAAAAGGGGCCGAAATCCACTTCTGAGGTCTCTGTGGGTTGTATCCCATTGAGTTCCATCTGTGGTTAAGTCTTACACAAGGACTTCTGCTTGCAGAGTTGGGCTTTCACCCCATCCACTCCCACCATGTGCCCCCTGAAATTGGCTTGGGTGGGTGGGAGAACCCCCAGAACACCATGCGGGGGGAGGGAAAAAGGGAGAAATCAAGTCTGTTTGGGAAGCTGAAAGGCTTGCGCAAATGGATTGTTCATCATGGCACAATGTTCAATTCCAACTAGTGGACCCAAGTTAATCATGTCCATTGTTTTAAATGGGTCTACTCTTGAGTATAGGGATGTGGGTGACGCTGTGGTCTAAACCACAGAGCCTAGGGCTTGCTGATCAGAAGGTCGGCGGTTTGAATCCCCACTACGGGGTGAGCTCCCATTGCTCGGTCCCTGCTCCTGCCAACCTAGCAGTTTGAAAGCACATCAAAGTGCAAGTAGATAAATAGGTACCACTCCGGCAGGAAGTTAAACGGCCTTTCCGTGCGCTGCTCTGGTTCGCCGGAAGCGGCTTAGTCATGCTGGCCACGTGACCCGGAAGCTGTATGCCAGCTCCCTCGTCCAATAAAGCGAGATGAGCACCGCAACCCCAGAGTCATCCGTGACTGGACCTAATGGTCAGGGTTCCCTTTACCTTTACCTTTACTCTTGAGTATGGCTAATGTTGGACTCATGTTATTTTTATGGTGATCTTATTTTGAATATGTTGGAGTGGCAAATACTACACTATCAACCTATCTGGAATTTTGAAACCAGGGAGTAATTTGAAAAGAACAGTTTTAAATTATCATGTTTAGTTCTCTCACTGAGAAGCAGGCCCATAGGAATTTATGAGACACATCAGGAGTATATGTTTTTAATCTTCAATATCATTAAGCGTTACGTACAGTATTCTGTGGATTGATCCTGCTTTAAATTACTAAAAACCTGCTTTAAATGTTAATGGTGACAACTTTCCCTAGATGAGGTTCTGTTTTGATCTAGCATGTATATACATTTTTTTTCTCCCATGAGGTTTTTGTCCTGCTTCTTGAGCAATCTTCTGAGTTTGTGTTATATCTGCCTTGGATCAGGACTCCTGCAGAGAAGATCCTTCTGCTCTGTCAACAAATTCTGAGCAGAAAAGTAGACAAAAGTTAATGCTGACTGCTTTCTCTCTGTCTCTCTACTTTCAGGAATATTTCATAGTGTGTTCAAAAATGGCTGCAGAAAATATTATCATTAATATGCTACTTTAATAAATTCTTGGAAGGAATTAACATCATTTTTCTCCAGTAATCTGACTAGCAACTGTCTCTACTTCTCTGTTATTGAAAACAAAAAGTGGCTGCATATTTTTCTGTCTAGATTGAGCCACCCTTTCCTTGCTCCTGTTGCATCCAGCAACTACAACATCCAACTGACCACTTTTACCCTTTTATAGTGGTGATGGTGAATAGTGAGTTTCTAGAAAACTCAAAGCATGAGGTCAACCACTTCCAGAGAAATAAAAAGGCAGTTCTGGTCCTTTTACGGCTGCAAAGAGTTTCTTTATTCCCTTCTTCCAGAATTGACAAATAACTACCTGTACCAGGAAACTGCCATCTGATGGGGAAAATCCATGGCATGCTATGTGTGTACAGGATTTCTCTACAGCTGTACACTGTGCGTACAGGATTTGTCTTGCCTTGCATACTGGGGTAGGAGTGGATCATTCCCTAATCTCCGTTTTCTGCAGATTATTGGAATGTTTATAGTTCTGCAACAATGAATTATATGAATGTACAGTATAGTAAACATTTGATCATACATTGTTTTTAAAATATTCTGAAAATTGAGTCCCCACCCACCCAACCTCAAACACAGATAATGATCTTCTGCAGGCAAGCAAAATTTGCTCTTGCTTCCCATGCCAGTGTCCTAGCTATGGGCCTGCCTGGCATATGGTTGAGGGTGGGACTGTTTGATGTTCCAATAAGTGCTCTGTGAGACCAAAAAATGCTTAGGGCCCTCTGAGCTTAAGCCTGGGAGAGAGAGGGGATTTCAGCCTTATGCAAACATATGCACGCCATTTGCTCATTCTGTTTGTAATTCACCCCATGAGCATGAGGTCTACACACCTCTTTTGTTCCATTTCAGTATTTAAGACAGGCTGTAACTTGGAGTGATTCCGTGAACAGACCATATGCTGGTCCACTTCACAGAGTCAAATTTTCCCTCTTGCAAAGCCCAGCATGTGGCTTTTAGGAAGGATTCTATGAAGTCTTACGTTAATGTAATGGTGTGAAAAACAAAGGAGACCACACTTAAAAGTCAGAAAGCTTGTTTTTAAAATAGTTTGATAAATTATTGTGAAAGCAACGTAGAAACCAACTGAAGAACATAATTAGACAAACAAGTTTTTAGTCTGATGTTGAAAGTGATTGTAGAAGTGTTTGATCTGAGCGCATTTCAAGGCAAATTGGAGATTGCTTGTAGCTCTGTCATCGTTAGACCTGGGAAAACAAATGTACAAAGATGCTAAGTATCATCTTTATTGACTATGTATCAAATGATAAATGAATATACTTTTTGTGTTTTGTTGTCTCCTTTATATCTCTAGCCTATATTACACATCTGTTTTGTAAGCATCTAATTTCTAACTACTCGGGCATAAATCCCACTGCTTATCAGTGTTAGTCTGTAGCAGTAAAAACTGTATTTTTGTATCATATTAAAGAGTAATGTATTTATTGTGGCAAAAGATTCATGATTCATGCACCTCTGGGTTATTTGTGGGGCATAGGAATTCGTGCATTTCCACCCAAAAAATATAGTCTGCCCCCCCCACAAGGTCTGAGGGACAGTGGACCAGCCCCCTCCTGAAAATGTTTGCTGACTCCTGATCTAGTGCTTCTTCAGGTACAGAATCCTGTAATTTGTGTCCTTATATATATCTACTAGCAAAATATAGGACTTGATGCACCTAACGAAGTGGTGTCCAGTGCCAAAAGCTTATGCTGCCATTGTGCTTCCGCTCTGGTAAAACTTCTGCCTCTGCTCCTGTGGCCTGAAGTGTACATTGCCCTGGAGAGAGAAATAACACCAGTCTTGTCTAAGAATCTGCGCACCAAATGCTGCTGTGATCAGACTGGTAAAGACATTATGGGGTGATGAAATGTTTGTCATCTTTGCAGGTGGGAAGGCAAGAATGAGAACGAAGTAGGTCGATGCAAAGAAACTGGCAAGATCCATGTGACAGTTAATCACAAATACTACAGGCCAACTGAAGTGGTAAGCAAAGTGATTCTTTCAGCTTTACAGAGGAATGTAAACCAAATTCAGTCACCAAATTGCTGCATTTGGGCAGCTGTTTGCAAGACGGTTCTAACTGCAACTACTCCGTTTGCTTTCAAACAGGTAGCCATAAATTCCTTTTAATTACCCTCTCCATGCAAAACAGGGATAAAACTCAGAAACCAGAATTACTGGATATTTCATGCATAATTTAATCCATTTTTGAATTAGCAAAAAAGATGTGGACAGTTTCTTTCTTCCAGGTTGTTGCAGGAGAATAATTGCTTGAGACAGAAGTAACGATGGGTGCGATTTATTACGTATTTAACATTTGTATTTTCAAGTCTTATTCATGTATTAAAAGTTTAAATTTATATGCTTATTTTCTGCAGTATATTCCAGCAACTAAATACATGGGAAAACAAGAAAGGAGAGGTAGAGGGGGTATTCAAAAAATAATAAATAAAAAAATCAGTCTAGAATATAAGACCATAGAATTTTTTTTTATATATTTATATTCATCCACCTGCTGTTTGTGAATATGTTAATGGAAAGTCACTGAAAAGTCATAATTAAGACATTTCCTTTCATGTGCTGGAAATAAATTCTCTTAATTAGGCCAGAATGCTTCCAATCTATCCTCGTGAGTTTGGAAGCACTTTAAAAACTGTCAGTTGTTGAGAAGAACACAATTATTTATATGGCTCTTCCACAAAGAAAAGAAAATACATACTTGGCCCTAGTAATCCTGATTCATTGTACTTCCATTGAAGTCAATCAAACACTAATCAATCAGTTCCATCTGCTTATGTTGATGAATGATGGTATGAAGGTTTCCATAGCCACCAATGTGCATATTAACATTTTACAGTGTTTCATTCTAAATATTCATCATTCATTCAGCCGGATAATATGACCATTTATACTGGTGGTCACTGAATCAGCCTCCTTAGTTTGCTGTGGTAGATCATGGTGCTGGAAAACAGTACAGACTTGGCATTTTAGACAGTGATAATTTCATACGTACTAATACAGCATATGTAAACCTATGACTCAGAGCTGTTCTAAGAATTTATAGACTACTTTCCCATTGTATTGCTTTCCTTGGCATTTAGAATTAGGTTTTCAACCTTACTGAGCCAAACTCTGCAAAGTACATACACACATTTTCTGAAAAGCCAGCCTTTTTTGCTGGTTAGAAGAATAGTCAGGTTTCGGTTTAAAGGTTTATCTAAAACTCTTCAAGCTTTTCAGGGGGTTGAGGGAATAAACCATGGTGAATGTGTTAATAGGAAACTGCTACAGTTTGAGCAGTTTGACAGTGTTCTCGAAGGGACTAGCATGAGTTTGGTCAAACTGCGGGAGGCAGCGAAAGATAGGCATGCCTGGCGTGCTCTGGTCCATGGGGTCACGAAGAGTCGGACATGACTGAACGACTGAACAACAACAACACCACAGTTTGAGCAGTGCTATCCAGCACATGTATTGCAGGAACATAGCTTTAAATATAGATATTGATATTGATATTCCTGAGCCACTGCAATGATAAGGGTAGCATGTCACCCAACCCCTGAGTAATCCTTTAAAATATTGATCCACATACCAATCGAAAGATAAATTGAAATTCTCAGTGGTTAGTTGTTAAAGTAGCTAAGAATATTTCCCAATATCTTCAAGGCAAGCGTTTTCCAGAAACACTTGTTTCTGGCCTACACTTACAGGGGCTTGATTCAGAAAATAATACGTCTTAGCATTTCTGTAAAGTGTAGGGTTCTGTTAAAAGTACTGTATATTTTCAATTAAATTTCTGTTAGATTTGCCATGTTTCCTGCTTAGCTGTCTACCTCTGTTTCATTATCCTTCATTGAAATGCTTGCCTTTTTTTTAAGGGGTCATTTAGAACTGAAAAGGTAATTTAAATACTTAAGAGCATTTTCATATTAAATGTTCTGTCTCTGAATAATAAGGATTTTCCCTGCACAAAAGACCAGTTATTCATGCTGACTTTCAGATTGTCCCATTTTTGTTGTCTATGTCCCAGTTCCCTTTCCCTGCCGCTTACAAATCTTTCACTCCAAATAAAGTTGTAGCCCTAAAATTTGGCATATTCTCAGAGGCTTTTCCCACAAGCGACAATATTCTAGTGCTTGGAAGAAATTGTATTTCATTTTGTCCTCACCTTCTTTAAAAATAAGTCAGAAACTGGATGTTTCACTATTAATTGAGGGAATGGATAGTGCCATTACATGGTTTGGCAACTAAATATCACTGGACTTAGGGTGCGTCTAGGTGGAGTCTGTTCTGTTCTCATGAAAGAGAAGATAAAAAGTTCATGTTTAGCTTATTGGTTGCATCTTTTAAGGCTTTCATAATGTGGGAAAAGTTTTGTAGTGGAAGTCCCACACTGAAACAAATGCATCTCCAAAAATATATGTGAGATGTTGGATACTGGAACTGAGTTAATTGAGTATCTTTAAGCTTTGTTTCAGAGGGATGTGGGTGGCGCTGTGGGTTAAACCACAGAGCCTAGGGCTTGCCAGTCAGATGGTCGGTCGGTGTTTCGAATCCCTGCAACAGGGTGAGCTCCCATTCCTTGGTCCCAACTCCTGCCTACCTAGCAGTTCGAAAGCACGCAGTGCAAGTAAATAAATAGGTACCGCTCTGGCAGGAAGGTAATAGGAACACCTATTTTTGGTGTTCATCTTTTAGTTGGGTGGAGAAGTATATTTTCCTTGTTATTGGTGGCTGGTGGATGAACCCTTTTAGAACTATGTATGTTTTTATTGCTTTAACTATATTATGGTATTGTTGCATTCTTAACTTGTAAATCTCTTTTTAAACTCTATCTGTAATAAGTAATGACTAAATTGAAATAATTATAATAATATTTGTAACTGTTGAATCTAGCTACATATGCATATATCTGCAGTTAGTGTGGGGCAGTTGCTGTTTATTAAATAATAAGATTTTGGTTTGTGTCCTTCAGCATTTCATCTAATCACTATATCTGGAATTGTAGATCTTCCTTTTTGATGTTGTATAAATACTGGATGTGGAATAAAGACGGAAGCAGAAAATGGAGAGGAAGGGGATAAGCATTGTGAAAAAGAGAAGAGCATGTGGGTTAGGGGATGGAAGGTGGGTGTTTTACAAAAAGAGAAAGCAGGATGGGCAGCTAATTCCTAACTCGGAGGCTTTGTGTGCATGGAAGTTACCTTTCATATTTGTTCCCTACTAGGCTCATTCATGCTTCCTCTAAACTCTCCCCAGCTCTTTCCTCCGGCTCAGACCACAGATTACATCATAGCATAGGGAAAGTATGACTCAATGGAGGAAAGAAATCATGATGTTCAGACATTCTGTTTAAAAGACTGTTTGCATACAGAATTACCAGAGGTGGTCAAGTTGTTAAGAGCAGGGCTGTAAATACACAGTGATTACGCAGAATGTTATATTAGATTCAGAATGCAGGCTACTGAGAATATCAGTTTTCACTCTTGAAAACAGCAGCTTTCCTTATGGCTGCACATATTTGCTTGAGGGTGTGTAAGCAGCCACAGGAAATGCTGAATAAGGGCTTCAGGTCATCATCATCTGAAGCCCACCACCAAGAAAGCTTAGGCTGGTGGCAGATGACCAGGACAGCACAATTTCTGTAGGCACAGCCCACTGTGCAATTCCCTTGCTAAGGTGGTCAGACTAGCCCAGGCATAGGCAAACTCGGCCCTCCAGACGTTTTGGGACTACAATTCCCATCATCCCTGGCCACTGGTCCTGTTTAGGGATGATGGGAGTTGTAGTCCCAAAACATCTGGAGGGCCAAGTTTGCCTATGCCTAGACTAGTCCCATCTTTTTATATCATACTTTGCCTTGGGGGCAGAAAGGCAATTAATGAATTAATAATAACACCAGCAATAATAGTTCAGTGCCATATTCTCTCTACTGCTTTCTAGTAGGAGAAGGATAAGTTACAAAAAAGTAAGAAAATTCTAATTTGCATAATTTAAATGGACCATAGAAGTCAGCATTTTTAGTTTGCATCTTTTCACCTTGATATGGAATGTTATTTTGTGTACAAGGCCCATCCAACCCTGATTATAAAATGGTATTCGAAATGAGAAATCCGCAATCAGGTTTTCTATTTTCAACATTTGTTAGTTGACTGAGGCGGCAATTCTAACCCCATTTACCGGGGACTAAGCCCTACTTCATCCAGGCTAGCTTCTGAATAGACATGGTTAGAAAATTGTTTTTTTTTTAAAAAAAGATTGTTAAAGGTTAAAAGCACATCTCCAGATGTGTGTCAAGACATATTTCTGATGAGTCCTGAGCTTCACTCCTGACATGCCTCTCCGACTTGTCAGATTTTTCTTTCAGTCAGGTAGTCATCATACTAAATCAATACTTCATAACGGCTTAACCACCTCAAACTAGTCGTGTTTGTCCACTACTTATGTGGTGTTCACTTTCCTAAAAAGAAGAAAGAAGTGTATGTTTTTAGGACCCACCTTGTTTTTGGGGGGTGTAAGTTGTTTTATATCATTTTTGATATTGTTTTTAATGCTGTTACTCACCCTGGGACATTACGGTGAAGGGCAGGAAATAATAAATAAATGTTCATTTTCTTATATTGCTTCCCTCCAGATCTCACTCCTCCTTCCTTTTATATGGAAAGGACATGTTGTTGGAATGTTTTTGACAGTTCAATAAATCTTTTTCCCATCCTAAAATTATATTTTTTTAAACCTTTCTTGGCTTATATCACATGCCTAGTCCAGTATCCATTTCCTTCATTTTCTATCTGACAATTTGTTTATATGTTAGTAATACACACACACACACACACACACACACACACACATCTCTTCTTTATAGCTTTCATTAATCTCTACATCCCTACTTTACCACACTTGGCCTCAGTTGCCCTTTTACTTCTTCATACGTCACCAGAATAAGCTTTGCGTTTTTACCCTCTTTGAGGGGTGCGGGGGATGGTTTTTAATACACAGCTCTATGTTTCCCAGACTTCACAAAGATTCCAGTAAAAAACTCCTCGGGGCGTATCATATTCCTCCAAAGTCGGCTCTGCTCAAGTCCAAAGCATTTGTGGCAGTTCGTACTCTGAAGAGTTATGACTCTTCAAAATATAATGAAACTGATCACAAAATCCCAGTTCTTTTCTCCCACTTCCGCACCCCCACCCTTTTCCATACATATCCCATTTCCTGCATTTACATTCCAAATGGGCCATGAGTCTGAACATAGTTCAAACAGCTGTACAAGAAATATCCACCTTAATTGTTTAAAGGTCCATATTCCTATAACTGTGTCTATATAAAAAATAAAAAATAAAAAAAATCCTTCCAGTAGCACCTTAGAGACCAACTAAGTTTGTTCTTGGTATGAGCTTTCATGTGCATGCACACTTCTTCAGATACACGAAAGCTCATACCAAGAACAAACTTAGTTGGTCTCTAAGGTGCTACTGGAAGGATTTTTTCAATTTTTTATTTTGTTTTGACTATGGCAGACCAACACAGCTACCTACCTGTAACTGTGTCTATATGCAGCCCATAATGTCAGGGCAGATCTGTGCATTGCACTACAAAAAGAAAACCCCTTAGCGTTTGTTGTTCCACAACTAACAGCCTTTGTCTTATGACAAAACCTTCTTACCTATAGAGGAAGATCCTTATGCACTTTCTTTTCCCAAACCAGAGGTTTATGTCAACATCTGAAAATCACTACTTTAGTAAATTATTACTTTTTATTGTCTTTCTCGAGTGAATCACTGTGTCAGCCAAAATATTTATATCATTACTTACTTTAGACTCAACAGTAAGCTTCCTCCAGAGTTACCTTCTTGCCAATCTAAAAGGGATCTGGGGTTGTGTTGTTTTTTTCAAGCTCGGGATAATCATAGGGTTGCCATATCCCAGCCCACCCAACCCACAGGTAGCCTAATTTGCATATTATGCCATTTGTTTGCTGGTTTTGCAAACCAAGCTACGAGTTGGAAAATGGCTCTGCATTTTTCAGCTGCTTTTCTACTCCAAACCGCCTCATTCGGAAGTTGCTTAACAACCAGATGGTTGGGCTTTTTCTGCATGTTACATGGAAAAGTTAGTACAGTGTGTATTTAACCCGCAAGTCTGTATTGTTCTCTCATCCGAAATAAGCTAAACTGTGTAGCACTATCTCATGGCTCCTAACTGCTCGGGAAAGTGGAGAGTCACACACACACACACACACACACACACACACACACACACACACACCTATCTATCTATCTATCTATCTATCATTGACTTTCCCTTGTTACTGAAAGACCTGACTTCTGTCTTATACAGAAGCATCTACTGAGGTGCTTCATAACTTTCCCCTCACATCATTTTTACTATTCTGACTCAGCCCAACGATATCCAGTCCTGAGAATCCTGGAAGATGCCAAACATTGGAATCATCCTGCGCTGCCCTGTTCAGTTTAACCAGTTGTTGCCCTTTGTTTCATCCTACTTCACCTCCACATTTTTCCAGCCACTCGCACTGCTGACCTTGCCTCCTGCCCCCACCTCTTCTTGCCCCCGCTGCTGTCATTCTTGAGCTTTTAAAACCAGCCATGTGTCATCTGTGAACTCCACGTCTTCATTGATCTTCCTGAGAACATCAGCTTGTCCCTCTAAATCTGCTATCTGATCCTTTCCAACTGACAGCTCTCGGCCTCAAAAAGGTGTACCCTTACTTCCTCGGATTTAAGTGGAAGCCACCTTGTCCTCTAAATGCAGCATCTCGTTGGCCATGCAGTTGTTACCTTTTCCTTTATATCAAGGAAGCTGGCTAGAGCAGGTAGTTATTAACTCCTTTAAACAATCTGAAAACGGAAGAGATAGAGGAGAGGTGACATGTCTATTTACAACGAAATAGCGAGAGAGGTTCTGACAAATGCCCAGCACAGCCTTTTGTTTTCATTGCTTGTTCCAGGGGCCAGTTAACAGCCAACACAACAGGGTCTTGGCTAGGAGACATTACCCAGACCTGGGCCTTCCCGTTACACTTAATGACAGCGAAGAAGTGCAGCGGATGTTGTTAAAGTGGACAAGAAAAAAAAAACACCCATCTTGTATATAATGAAATAAATATAGCCATAGTTCCACCTATTTTTCTGTATAGTTAGGGCACTTGAAGCAGCGGCTATCATCGGGCATATGGGTGGGGCTGAAACCCTTACCAGTTCTGAATTTTTGGTTCAGCTCTGATGAAAAGGAGAAGTGTTTTAATAATCCAAAAGCCACAGTAGGATAACACGTTTTAGTATGGGCCACTAGAGTGTCAAATAAATAAGGACCGCTATGTTGCCCACTATTCTGTGACGTTTTAGTTGGTCCTAATACAAGTTTTACTCAACTGTAGCATTTGAATTTGTTCTAATGGACTAACACAGCTACCTAATTTTTTGGTATGCTTTAAAATGGAAATGATTTGCCTATTTGATCAAAGTAATGACTGGCTGGGGATTTCTTGTTCATTGGGGATTTTTGAATGGTTTGTTTCACTTGCTTGCATTAATTGATTTTGTTGCTTTTGGCCAAATAAGGGCTGATACAGAGAAGAAGACTTTTCAGGATACCGGGTTCACCTCTGCAGCTCCACTGCCAGACCCTTATTTTATTTTATTATTTTATTTAATTTTATTATTTTATTTTATTTTATTTGTCTTACTGTATTTATGAAAATTTCTATTCTGCCATTGTTAAGAGAAAAAACCATTGTGGTGAACCATGGGTGGCATGATCAGCTCAAAGCCATTCTGTTAATTAATAGTGGTGTTCAAATAGGTTTTACTCAGAGTAGCCCTACTGAAATTAACTTAGTTATGTTCGTTAATTTTAGTGGGGTATACTATACTTGGAATACAGCTTAGTTGAATACCACCCTGTCATTATAAATTACAACACCAATAGAATCAGTATTTTCCCAACTGTGTATTAAACAATCTTCAGTTGCAATGCATAAAAGTTATAGTCATTTCCCCCCCTTCAGGTTGTCTCTCAAAAACATATTTTCTACATATCACTCTCACATGAATACTACTTTTAGCCATATAGACATTCTCTTTTGATTGGAATTGTCTTGTCTTATATATATATTTCTTCAGATACAGCTTCTAAATCCCTACATTTTCTGGCAGTGTTTCTCATGATCCTAGAATCTGTTTCAGTGTGTTGAGGGGATTAAGAAAGTTGACTGTGATGATCGCATAGTTAACAGGGGAAATGCGAGGTATTTGTAAAACCTCAGGTGAGTGATGTGACCGAGTTTGCTCTGTGTGGTATGTCGGTAACTATGCAACAAAGCCTGCCAAGCCCGCTTGTGTCACTGCTGAGTGCGTGTTGTGACATTTACTCTTCACTCCAAACAGTCTTCCTGTAGTGCTAATCCCGTGCGGTTAGCACAGCCTTTTATCCTGCACGTAGTAAAGGTTAAAGATGCTACACGAGATTTTTCTTTCTTTCTACAAAGGTATGATCAAGTTCTCTACCCCCACCTTTCCTCCTGTGCTTAAAAAAAAAAGTTACTGCTGCATTGCTGTGGGTCCAAAGAATCATGAGGAGAAAGAAAACAGCTGCTGAAACTTTTCTGCAAATGCTTAACTGGAGTTCTTCTTCCTCGGTTTCTGCATAGCACACACAGGAACACCATCTTTGGATTTCCTTTCTTCACACAACACTCAGGTGCGAGTTCTTAACACAGCACTTCCATGAGTGGAAATAGGGGTGGACTTTGGTATCGTGTCATCCTGAGCAAGGACACAATTGGGTGCCCCCCCCCCTCCAAACACTTTTCATTTTCACAATACAGTCATGCCTTGGTTCTCAAACGTAATCCATTCTGGAAGTCCGTTCAACTTCCGAAACGTTTGAAAACCAAGGTGTGGCTTCTGATTGGCTGCAGGAGCTTCCTACACACAGATGTTCAGCTTTCGAAAAGCATTTGAAAACCAAAACACTTCTGGGTTTTCGGCATTCGGGAACCAAAACGTACAAGTACCAAGGCGTTTGAGAACCAAGGTACGACTGTAATTCATTTTGGTACAGTTGCTTTTTTATGGATCTTCTCAGTAGGTACCTAGGTACATATAGGTGGTTGTTATTGTTTTGCACACATACCCCAGCTTGGCGCCCTGTGTGGAGGAACTGGCCGCACTGACCTAAATCCAGCCCTAGTGGAAGGGCACCTTTAACCCTAACCCCACAGTGCCCATTCAAGCTCAGTTTAAAAGGGAAGACCATATTTTAGAAACAAAGCACTTACTTGATCTATAAAACCCAACCAAATTCTTAACCCCAAGGTTGTGGTGCTGGAAGAGACTCTAGGCAAGTCATCCGTTAACATAAGCAGTGATCACCCATATTGGCTTGCAGTGGCTTTCGGCAGAAGGCCTCCTGAAGAGATGAAGTCAACAAGGAAAGAGAAAATTAAAAAGTATTCATAAATAAATCAGATTTTGCACACAGTCAGCATAGGATTCTGGTAACAGTTTTTGAAGAGATATTCACAGGTTTCCCAACATGTGGGTGTCCACCTCTTTTGCTGAATTTGCACCGTTCTGTTCTACCGGAAATGGTTTTATTTGGGTTTTTTTAATATAATTTTAACTCTCTTTTCTGTTTTTGTAATTGTATACTATATTATAGTAATCCATCCTTGGACCTTGCAGTGAAGGGTGCACAAGAAATTTTACAAATAAATAAACAAATAAATTTAAATGTGGTTGTGATAGCAGTCAGGCCCGGCCCTGTTATTAGGCATAGTGTTGTTCTGCCATGAAGGTGGCTTTCCATACTTCTTTTGCTGAGATCCCAGGTTATAAACGTTCGTGAGTGTATGCAATCAGCAGAAATGCAGATGCTACAATTCCTTGGCTCAAGAACAAGGTGCCTTCTGTCTCAGGGAACTTAGCCTCCTTGCTGGAAACTCCCTGGATGTCACATTAAAAGAGTTGAACTTTGTTTCTTTTGCATAGTCTCCAGTCATGGGTGGCTCAATGGGAAGTCTGTTTTGGAAGCCAAGCCCGTTCTTTGCATTTGTAGTTAGCAGGGTGTGTAAAACCCCTAATTAACAATCCAAAACTGTAAACTTAAGATCCTCAGTGAGTAACGTGTGTTTAATATATAAGGCCTGGGGTGTGAATGTGTAGTAAAAGCAGTGTGAAATTCACACAAGCATTTGAACTGGATTTGCATGTGGACTTACAGTGCTGAAGTTCACAGCTTTTGGTCCATGTGGTGCTTCCCATTATGCCTGCAAGTGTACATATGAACTGTTTATTTCCAAGGGCATGTGTAGCATTTTGTTATTTCAGGTGATCATGCTTCCAAATAGGAGCACTTTGCATGTGCTTTTTTTGTTGTCAAAGGCAGTCTATGTGCACTAAGGTTCATTTTGCTCAAAAGTAAATTCCACCTACCTCCCAGGTAGGTGGGGTTAGGATTTCAGTCATAATGTTCTTCCTGGGCTTTTTTTTTTAATGGAATGCATCACTCATTATTGTTATTTTCACATTGAAATAAGAAATATCTTTGGTTACCTGTTGATTTTACCTATTCTTCTCAGTTAAAGTCCTAGCGTCTTTGTCAAAGTGGGTGGAACTATTTGGCACTTAATTTTGACCACCCTAAATCTTCATTTTAAAGGTAAAATTAGATTTTTAAAGCCTTTCCTTCCCTCGTTGACTTATAACCATGCTGTTACTTACTGGTACCTGAGGGAAACAAGATAGGATAGCAAGTTGATACTGTACTTAACTGTGAAATCTAGCAAGAGTGGTTGCAATCTTAGCTCCACTTAACTGGGAGTAAGCTCCACTGAATTCAATGGAACTACTTCTTGGTAGACATGGCTAGGCTTGCGCCATAGATTGTTTTGTGATAGGCCATTAGCCACTTCATTAACTTTGTCCTTAAGGTGTCACAAGGCTCTTTGTTGTTTTAGCTGCAAAAGACTAACGGGGCTACCCCTCTGGAAATTAATTAATTTTGAAAGGGAAGATTTGGGGACCGTAATTGTTTTGTAAATATATTGTGTGTAGCCTGTTGTGTGATATGGCCAAAAGTGAACACAGACTTGTGCAAAATAAACAAACTGCATAGGAATTTTAAAAATACTGAAAGAGTGAATGGATATCGGATAGGACTGAGCCCCTACATCCCTCATTGTTAATGTATTGAACACTTTTAAAAGCTAAAAAGAACATAACTAGAGCCAGAGTCTCAGTTGCTCTATGTAGTGTGCTTCATTGTGAGAAGGGGGAGTAGTATTTTCATTTATGAATATGCTTGCATAGGAAACTAAAAACAATTAAAAGAACAGTAAAGAAAAGACAGTGTTGTGTTAAATTCCCAAAGACCAACTGGGGGGGGGGTTAATTTGTCTGCAGAAACTCTTCAGGAAGGTGGCTTTATAGGAACCACATTAATATTATTAATAATATTAATAATATTTACAGAAATGGCCCTGCTTCTAGTGGTTTGGACTCCTTATAAGGTAAAATCCAGAGCAGAGCCTAACTAGCAGATCTGAAGTGCTGGGAGGGGGCTTTGCTTTCTGGAGCTACCAATAGCTCCCTCAGCACTGAATAATAATTATTATTATTATTATTAATAATAATAATAATTATTACTTATATCCCGTCCAACTGGCTGGTTCTCCCTAGCCACTCTGGGCAGCTCCCAAAACACGATAAAACATCAAATATTAAAAACTTCCCTAAACCAACACATAAACTTTGGTACCCAATGTATTAAGTAGTGGGTGGACATAGCAGACGACACAGAGATTTCTCCAAGCAGCTCTTTATTCTTAAGTTGGAACTGAACTGAACACAAACAGCTCAGCCGGCCTGCTTTTATAGGCAGCCGGCTGACAACATTGTAACAACAACATCCCAGGGTTTCCCGCCTAAATTAACTGACGTGGACCTGAGTGATACATAACACAATGCAAGTCATACTGTGGCAATAGGCTCAAGTATCACCGCCATGCTGCCTGCTGATAGTCTTCCTGGTGATGGCGAGGCTAGCATCATCTTGGCAGGAAGAGATGCTGCCACAGATTCTGAATCCTACTGCTCCTACCTTAAGGCTTCTCCAGTCATGGCTTCCTTGCCCAGCTTGTCTTCTCTGAGGGCCTCATTGTTTACAATGCTTCGCAGACTGCTGCTTCTTCCTTTCCCGTCTTGGCAGCAAAGCACCATACTAGATGGTGTGTAAGGTGTGCTATATTTGTAACAAGCTGTATTTTGCATGAAAGAACAAGTAAAATAGGTCACAATGGTGTCATGAGGAAAATCCCCCAAATGCAGTGAAGAAAGCGGGGCAGTGAAACCTGGTGGATCAAATCAGGTGTGGAGAGGAGGGAATAAGTCAGTTTCGGTTCTGTCAGGATGGGGCAGGGAGCATTTTATTTAATTATTTCTAAGAACAGAGTAGCTGCTCTTCAACCATAGGTCTCAGAGAAGCTTACTGAAAACAAACAAAGAAAACAATAAAATACAATTGTAACAGGAAACAGACAGATAAACAATTCCAGTACAGTGGTACCTCGTTCCGGAGGTCCGTTCTTAACCTGAAACCATTCATAACCTGAGGTACCACTTTAGCTAATGGGGCCTCCCACTGCTGCCGCGCTGCCAGCGCACGATTTCTGTTCTCATCCTGAGGTAAAGTTCTTAACCCGAGATACTACTTACGGATTAGCAGGTTTCTCTTCTTCTATTAGCAAATCTCTATATGTTGACCAGTTTCCTTTTTTATTAAACGGTTTCATTGCTATTACCTCAACTGGAGACAACCACCATGGTATTTTAGGTTCTAAGAAATCTTTGTATTTATTCCAAAAGCTTGTATCAATGCTTCCCTTATTATATGATTATGACACCCTTTATGTTTTTTATCTTTCTCATAGCATAAGTACGCATGCCAGCCAAATTTGTTATCATGTCCTTCTAAATTGAGGATTTCTTCTCTTTCTAATTTTATCCAATCCTTCAACCAAACAATGCATGCCGCCTCATAATACAATGTAAAGTCTGGGAGTGAGAGGCCACCTCTATCTTTCAAATCAATCATATTTTATGTTTTATCCTAGGCCTCTTACCTCTCCAGACAAATTTTGATATATCTTTTAGTAACTTCTTGAGGCATATAACATTGCCTGTTATTGGGATTGATTGAAATAAATACAACATATTTGGCAAGACATGATGAATGAAGTTCTTGAACTTACTCTCCATTAAATATGGATAGGGCTTAAGTTTGCCAGCTGGCCAGAATGCTTGTAGATTTGAGACAGTGAGTTAGTATGATGTATTTTCATTGCATATTCCTCCTCCCTACATTCACACCTAGTAGTAATTAGTGGTGTAGCATTCACCAGCCCATGTTTATACAACAGATATATATGTATATCCTGCCCTCCATTCTTGAATGAATGATCATGGTCATGCTTTCAGATACTGTACAGATTCATGCTTTCAGACAGTGGTGGCACCAGGACAATACAGTGAAACAAAAGCACAAGCCTCTCCCCTTTGTCACTGCCAGCCTTCCAAATGAAGGGCTGGTCACAGGAAAGCCCAGTTTGTATTAAAGATTTGATTTATATGAGAGATTGGCAGCAAGGCAGAGGGCAGGGTTTTGCACTGCTTTTCCAGCACACTAATTCAGCAGTGCTCCAAGCTCATGTGTAGCTTGTGTTAGGACGAAGTCACACAACCAAATTGGAAGGTTAGGAATGAGGTGTTTGGATCTGTGTAGCGATTTTGCACATGGAGCCACATTTCTCTCTCGTCACAACTCAGCCCGTGTTTATTGTGCTGCTGTTGCAAATGGGGGCCTCTTATTGCAACCATTTCAGCCTGTAGTGGTTTGGGGGGGAAGCCCATTTCCAGTTGTGAGATCACGGAAATGCAAACAGCATTACAGAGAAATTTATTTGCACAAGGGATGAGGCATTGAAAAAAGCCATGATTTAGTACAAGCCTCTCATTTAACACCTCAGATTGTCTTTGCATATATGCGGGCTAGATTCCAACAGCATTAGGAAATAAATCTTTGGTGGATAATAATCTCAAGTGCAAAAACCAGCAGATGTAATTCAACACAATTGATAATCTCTGCATAGTGCAGTCTTCAAGCTAAATTATCATGGAGACTAATTAACTTTTTCACAAAGACAGCATTTCCCTCCAGAGGAAGAGTAAGGTCATTGGCAGGCTAAGAACCACTACATGCCTTGGCCTTTGCTTGTTCCATATGGGAATTTAGCTTTGTGGTCCTGGAAACTCACAAGTATATAGACAAAAAAAAAAAAACCCTGAAACCTCTCAGTTTATCACATTTTGCCATGGGACTTTTATCAGCCTTTAATGTTGTCTGTTCTTTCTTCTCTTTGCCTGCATTTTTCGCTGCAGAAAGAGTGGGTTTTATTGCGCTACAATAAAATGGAATCATTTGGATCTTATCATGCATGGGGTGGAAATTAGTAGTTTGAAGCATTTACTTCAGATAATTGTAAACTGAGAGCATTAACCTTGTTTTTGTATGCCAAACTCAGTTTCCTGCTAACTTGAGGGTTTTCTTGTCTGGTTTGTTTTTACTTTTTTTTCCGAGGGGCTGTGCGCTACCTTTATCACAGCTAATTGCTTACTGCAAAAAATGAACCGTCAATGAGACGTCAGCTGACATTGTTTGTCGAAAGCTAAATGTGTGCATATCAAATGTTGTCTGGGACACAAGCAAATTCAAAGTGTAATTTCTTGCCAAGAAAACTGGCTTTCTTGGCAAAGTACCTTATTAATATTTTCAGCAGAACTTCAGCTTTTCGACTGCCTTTGGTACAGGAAGGAGCCATATCGGTATTCTAGTCCAATTCAGGATTTGACAGTGCCCAAGGGAAAGGATGCGTCAGTTTTAAGGAATCCCCCTCACACCCCACAAATCTTGGAAATCTTAACATATATAACATCATGTCTGCCTTTAAGAAGCAAATATTGTTCTCAGGATCAGCTTTCATGGTTTTTTTTTAATCTTTTCTGTGCACAAGTAATTTAGAGCTTTTTATGGGAGACAGTTTGACTTAGAATTCAGGTTGGCTGATGTTACATGTCAGTCATCAGTATGAAATTTAATTAGCTGTATGTGATTAGCAACGTGTAAATAGATGTCGCTGAAAGGTGATAAAGAATAATGTTTCAAGCCACTTGGATCCTTAGGAGGTGTAAATTAGTGTAGTTTCATTTACCGTTCTTCTTATTGTCTCTCTTTTTTTAAAAAAAGAAAAAAACTTTTTCAGTGAGACGTTGAGTAACATTCTTGGCATTATCAACAGTTTTGGGAAGTTATATATTCCTTAGAAAGTAGGTTAGGTTTAAACTTTTTCATTCTGGGGCGGAAATCCAGAGTTCATGGGAAGCGTTTATGACAGTTTTCACATGTATTCTGGGCCTTTTGAGTGGATTCTTCCTATTGTAATCCTAGCCTCAGTTCACCCTGGAAGCCTTCCAGAAAGCCAGGAGATTTCTGTAAATCTCAGTGTCTACATTGAAGTTCTTGGAGGTGGGCACGAGGCTCTTCAGTTCTTACATATGGATCTTGCCAAATTTATACACCCATGAAAATATGATGTGTGGCCACGTGAATGCATGTTGCTTGCTTCCTTATGAACATTATACTCCAGTTTTATAAATAAAAATGCTGACGGTGTCCCTACAGTGTCGTGGCTTTTCTATCCAAGCAAGGGAATAACACATTTGGATGATTCTATAGCAGTTACCAGCTCCTGCCCACCTAGCAGTTCAAAAGCACGTCAAAGTGCAAGTAGATAAATAGGTACCGCTCCGGTGGGAAGGTAAACGGCGTTTCTGTGCGCTGCTCTGGTTCACCAGAAGCGGCTTAGTCATGTACGCCGGCTCCCTCGGCCAATAAAGCGAGATGAGTGCCACAACCCCAGAGTCGTGCGCGACTAGACCTAATGGTCAGGGGTTCCTTTACTTTTACAGCAGTTACATCTGTCCATTTCTTTTTCTTTGTTATGCAAAGAGGCTTGCATCCAATTTAGCACTAAGTCTCTAGTTTCTTTAGCACAAGGATTTAACCTTGTGTAACAGAACATCTACACACACACCCCGCTCTTCCCCCTGTGCCCGCAAAATCTGTCCTGTAGTTCCCCCAACCGTCCGGAGCCATTTGCCTTGTTCAAGCAGACATTTTCTTCAGTTCAGCAACCCTTAACGCTTTTGAGTTCCTTGTGTCCCTGCGGGCTCTTCACACAGTACATTTCTAGGAGTATATGTAAAAGTGTAAAGTGCAGATGAAATAAATGGATGTTCAGAAACATTTACTATCATACAGGTATACACACCAGAGTGCCAGGATTGTCTGCAGCTCCTTGTCAAGTGTACACTTGTTACAAAACAATGTTCGTTCTCTCTCTTAATGCATGGAATGGCCTTTAAAGAGGGCGTAAAATGACAAGAGAGCTCAGTTGTCTTCTTTAAAGAGCAATACCTCTGAACTGTCATGCAAATGACAATGAAAGAGCCTGTTCCACAGCTTTCCAGGATGTCCCTGCCTACTATAATACAAAGAACTTCTGTCTGTCTCAAATTGCAAAACACAGGGGATATTATAATTAATATAATTAATTACTAAATTTGTGCATTGCCTATGCCAATGCCTCTGGGCAACTTACAACATACAAAATAGGAGATGCAATTAAAAATCTGTAAGCATAATTACTTAAAAATTATATATAAAGCTATGTAAAAAGTGTTTCAGTTGGAATGGCCATCCCAAGAAGACAACATAAAAACTATTGTTAATTCCATGGGTGATACCCAATTGTGATGTCCTACTTAAGTAGCAGGCTTCAGCTTGTGCAAATGGGGCTCCCCTCTCCTCACCCCCTGCATTCCTGTGTGTGCTTCCTAAAATATTCTTGAGGTTTGGGGGACTCTCAGGAACAGATTGCAGGAGCATGGGAGACTGCAAGGAAGAATAGAGAAAGGGGAAGTTCCAACACATTTGCAAGTTGCATCTTTCCCTAAAACCCTAAAAAACTATGCCACTGTTAAAACCAATAAAATGTCTAAAATTTGGGCTGCTGAAGAAGCCAGAATGCATCTTTGTTGTGGTTTGGCTTCTTTTCCTTCTTGTATAGCTCTAAATAAGATGCCTACAATCATAACATGCTTCTACCGAAAGCATGAGAAAGTGAGTCAACTTAAAGCAATAACAACTTCTTCACCAAGCAAACGACCCTTGGCAATGTATTTCAGAGCCAGTCTGCTGGTGCAGAGAAGCCTTGCCCCACCTTGCCACCCAGGAGGTGAGAGGCACCCACAGAAGGCCCTCTGGTGAAGATCAAAAGGAATGGTTTGGGGAGCCTGCGGTTCTTCATGTATCCAGGTCCATGGCCTTTAAGCACTATGTAAGTTAAAAGCAGATCCAAGGCCATTAGAAGCATTAGAAGTTAAAACCAGCACTTGAACTGTATCCAAACAGAGACCAGAATCTGAAGCAGATCTTTCAACACAGATGAAATATCCTCATTAGGGCAGACTCCTGCTAACAATCTGGCTCTTGCAATCTGAGTGAGTTGAAGTTTCTGAATGGTCTTCAAATGCAGCTCCCTATACAATGCATTACTGTAATCTAATCTATATGTTACCGGAGCATGGATAAGGGTGGCAAGAAAGAGTGCAGGGGACAAGCTAGACAAAGCTAGTGAAAAGTGCTTCATGCCGCAGATGCCACTTGGACTTCCATTGATAAGGCCAAATCTTAAGAGTGAATCCAAGCTGCAAACGGGTTAAGAGAGAGTGCAGTCACATCCAACGTAGGTTGAATGCCATTGCCACCAGCCTTCAAGTCCACTAACCCTAACGCAACCAGCAGCAGACTCCATCTCATCTGGAGCATCATATGACATCAGTGACCTAGACCTGTAGGCAAGCAGATTTTCCCAATTCTGCTTGCTATAGCGAGTGTGAGCTTTCTGGTGAGCATGACAAAACCCAGCCTTCCTATGACCCTGGGAATCATCCCTGCAGTTGTGCAACACACATTAGGCCCTACAAGCACCTCTGAAGCAGAATGCAACTGCTGGAACAATCTTCACCCACCTCTCCAGCTCTGAGCAAGAGGAGAAAGCTGGGACTTCCTTTGACTCTGTGTTTCTGATGCATGTGTGATCCCCAAAGCAATCTTCCATCTTTGTATCCAGGTGGGGAGTTGTGGAGAGGAGCTGGGGATTGCCCCTGACCTCAGACTGAGTTTTTCAGGTGCAATTTCAATCAAGCGCCGGAGGAGGGGCAGGGAGGTTCCCGGAGGCCATACATTTTTGGTTGCTTGCAAAGATAAGATAAGATTTGTGGATCCCTAAAGGAAAGTATTCTTATGCAAGAAGATATGTGTGTATTGTTACGGAAGGCACACTTTACATGTAAGTGTGGCAAAACTGGGAACAAATAATAGACATTTGCATTTTTGAAGTATTCCTGCATTGGCCAAAGAATGACGATTGTAATTAGCAAATGAATCAAAATAGAACTTTTTATATTCTTCATACAGTGAACATCACATTGCCATTCCTTTCTTGACTGTGCAGAATTCCTTATAAAAATGTTATCTTATTGTCTGTTATAGGGAACAGTTATTTGTCAATTTCCCGCCCTTGAAACAGATACATTCCCTGCTTCTCCTGCTGCTCTTATCCATTTAATATCCTAAATACCACAATAGGCTCAAATTTCCAGCAGTGAGGCGCATCAAGACAAAATCAGCTGGAGACATTTTTGTGATTCTGTGCTGCTTGAAGGGTATCGGTTTTAACAGACTGGCAGCTAAAGGGCCAGTAGGAAGAGATGTTAATATTTAAATACAGAGATGTGCTGCATACCATTGAAGAAAGATAGTACCAAATTAAACAGTCAGTTCTTTGGGCAGTGAATTAAATATTCACAAGTCATAAAGTACAGGGCCATCGTGCAACAAACCCGAAACGCTCTTGCCCCCAGGTCATTCTCCTCTGAGTAGTCCTCCTGCATTTCAGTGGGTTAATAATGTCTGTCATTTATCTCCTTTCTGTCTTTCATAGGAATTTTAAATATGATTCAGTATCCCTCCTAACGCAGCCTCTGACCTTGGCATGTCAAAGGAATGACTTGAGGCCTAAAAATGTCCAAGTTGTTCATTCTGTGAGAACATTTGCCTTGAGATTATTGGAAAGATTGCTAAATAAAAAACCAACGTCTTGCTCTTCTAGTCATTCATGTGAGAAGTAATAGCACACGCAAAAGACGTAACTGAAGATGTTCATGTCTCTGGGCTGGCTTATAAAGGATATATGCAGTTGAACATACTTTTAGAGTTTAGGACCTGTTGGTGTGAGATTCAAAGTTAATAGCTTGTTGCTCCTGATATTTTATGTACAGATTTTTACTGAAGCCAACCAATTTAACAGTCTTACGTCAGCATGAAAGTAACATCAGTAAGAGAAATTATGTTTAGATGACTACTAATACATAAAGAATAAGGGTGTCTACATTTCTCGCTCTGCAATATGATTTACAATGCAATCTTTTGCATGTTTGCTCAGAAGTCAACTGATCTTAGTGGGACTTACTCCCAGCTAAAAAGCACTAGGGATGGGAAAATTTCTGGGGGGAAGCTGACTGGCAGAAGAGTTAGCCTTTTCCATCCTTTCACAATGTAAGATGACTCTTTGCAGTGGAAAAGCATTATACCTTTTTGACTTACGGGAGCAGGAGTGCTCTCATGGAAACGGTTTGTTTTCTCTGATGCCTGCGTAATGCACAAAATGCTTCCTTTTGCCTTGGCAGCAAAAAAGAGCTTCATAAAATTACTGTAAACTGCTGCAGAGATTCAGAGATTTAATGTTAATTAAAGTTTTTTCCTTGCGTATCCAAGGGACCCTGAGGATCATCTACTCCAACGCCTTGCAATGCAGGAATATGCTACGGTTACCAGACATCCCCGTTTCCTGGGGACAGTCCCTGGATTTACAAATCAGTCCCCTGACAAAATCCGTCCATTCCGACTGAAGTTGAAAAGTTTCCCCAGATTCATTGAAAAGAATCTGGTAACCTTAGAATATGGAGCTGTCCAATACAGGGATATAATCTGCAACCATAGTATTATCAGCATATTTGAAAGGTGGTTTATCTTTTTCTTTCAAAACTGCATGCCCAAAACCATTTTAAAGCAATGAATTGCAAAAAAAATTCATAAGGTTAGGGGATGTTATGTAGTTTCCTAAGCTTTAAACCTTTTTTGGTCTTTTACAGACTGGACGGTATTTACTCAGATTGTGCCTGAGTTATTCTCAGAATAGATGGTGACCTCATATACTCCGAAATTGTACAGATGCACGTGTAGGTGTTTAGTTTATAAAATAAAAAGCATTGCCTGTGTCTTTGTAAAATGCAAGGCACCTCTGCACCAGAAGTTTATCATGACAAGATATTTTGCTTTGCTTTAAGAGCCAGATCTGTTTATTTCTAACCATTCTGACTATTTGCAGTTACCGGTATTTATGTTTCAAGCACTGTAGACCTGTAGTCCTGAAGAAGATGAGAGAGAGAGAAACCCTTTCTATAACCATCATGACTTTTATATATTATGGTACTGTTTCATTGCCTATGTCAATCAAAGACAAAGGAGGCGTACTTCACTTGCAACACATGGAACGTTTTTGAGTGGATTTGTTCATTTATAAGAACATAAGATGAGCCTACTGGAACAAGCCATTGGTCCATCTGTTCCAGCTTCTTGTTCTCATAGTGGCCATCCAAATGCCCAGGGAAAGCATGCAAGCAGGACATGAGCACAGCAGCACTCTCCCCAAGTAACTGGTTTTCAGTAGAACTTGGAGTAAGAACACATCCGTCATTGTTAGTAGCCATTGATAGCCTTACCCTCCACAAATGTTTCTAAACCTCTTTTAAAGGCATCCAATTTGGTGGCCTCCACTGTCTACTGTGCACTCTGTGAAGAAGTATTTTCTTTTATACGTAACATTTCAGCTTCATTTGACGTCCATGAATTTTAGTGTTATGAGAGGCACAGAAGAACTTTTATTTATCGACTTTTTACACACGACAAATAATTTTATACACCTCTATCATGTCTCCTCTTGTTTTCCTTTTCTCTGAATGGAAGGGGTCCCAAATTCCTTAGGTGCGGCAATCCTTTGGCCCTTCATGTGTTGCTGAACTACAACTCCCATAATCCCTGGCAGCATATATTTTTAGATATGCTGTAAGATGCCCAGAGTGGCTGGGGAAACCCAGCCAGATGGGTGGGGTATAAATAATAAAATTATTACTATTATTATTAGCCATGCCATCTGAGGCGGATCGAAGATAAGAGTCCAACAACATATGGAGGGCCGCAAGTTCCCTGCTCCTGCTCTGGACGATGGCAGTGGTACACGCTCAGTCTATTGGTGTTTCTACTCTGCCAGGTGGGGGATCCTGAATTCAAATTTACTATACTGTTTCCAGTCAATAGCAGATGAATGTTATTCCAGAAATAATTTATTTTACATATTTATAAATGTGTGCAACAAACAGCGTGCTTATCTCTGTATATAAATCTGTGTGTACGTGTGTTTTTAAATACAAGTATATATTCTACACAAAACTCTAAAGTGTGCATTAATCAAGATAAGATGTGTTTGTCAGTGCTTTCATCTCAGTGGGAGACAGTTATTACTGGAGTCATAGTCTTGAGCACCAGCTGAGGATAGGAAACTGGATTCTGACTTCAGAGCGCGTGACTAATATCTTTTTCACTATCCTGCTTCTTGCAGGACACATACACAAATAATATATGTGGCCCTGGGAGTGATGTAATATATGTAGCCGAGTACAAAGACACAATCTTTGAGAATACAGCTTTTTAAAGGAAACCAACATTTTGTAGAGCTTCTATTTTAGAATGCCTCATTCCCGTGGAAGTATGTTTTTTTAAAAAAAAATTGGAGAGTTCAGGAGGAGGCAGAAGTAAACTTCCATGCTTTACAAACCTGTTTGGTGCTTCTAGTTTATCTGATAAACATCTGATAATAGTGAAGGAATCCTGCGAGGAGTTTTATCTGTCACTTGAGCAATATTTTGAGGGTGGACTACCATGACTTGATTTTGAGGGGAAGGAGTAATCACCACTTGACTTGCATAGGTAAAGTAGCAACCACAGACCAAACACCGGAGCTTTTCATTCTACCCAGTGCTGGCCCAGTACTAGTTTAATGGAATCAGCAGCCAGTCATTGTGCTGAGCAGTTAAACCTCTGTTTTATGCATTCCCTTTCCAGTGAATGTATGTGACTATGTGCTGTAGTTGTGTAAAGTAATTATTCAGCTTGTGATGACCACATGATTGACTTGCCTCTTCATAAAGCCAGGGTCTGCTTAGCTCTGCGGTGCAAGGTGACTGTTAAATTGTGCCTGCCTCTTTGTGGAAATATATGAATCCACACTGAGTGAAAGTTCTTCATTTTACTAAGAATTTGATTTCTGTGCCAGATGACGTATTTAACTCTGGATAATAGGGTAGTTGGGTGAAGCCTGTTTTCTAGTAACTGCATGCATGCACCAAACTTTTTTGGAAAGCTGGGAACTAGTTTCTTTTCAGCATGATTTAAAAATAAAAATTGAGGGACATTACATTACATTACATAGAGTTTGGGGACTCTATGGGACAGCTATTAAAGCAAAAGTGCTTTTAAAACCCTATGTTATGTGCATGGATGTTTAATGCATGTCCTTCTGTTGTTCAGTCGTTCAGTCGTGTCCGACTCTTCGTGACCCCATGGACCAGAGCACGCCAGGCACGCCTATCCTTCACTGCCTCTCGCAGTTTGGCCAAACTCATGTTAGTAGCTTCAAGAACACTGTCCAACCATCTCATCCTCTGTCGTCCCCTTCTCCTTGTGCCCTCCATCTTTCCCAACATCAGGGTCTTTTCTAGGGATTCTTCTCTTCTCATGAGGTGGCCAAAGTACTGGAGCCTCAACTTCAGGATCTGTCCTTCTAGTGAGTACTCAGGGCTGATTTCTTTGAGAATGGATAGGTTTGATCTTCTTGCAGTCCACGGGACTCTCAAGAGTCTCCTCCAGCACCATAATTCAAAAGCATCAATTCTACGGCGATGTCCTTCTGGATCATTGTAAATAAGTGGAACATTGTAAATAAGAGGCTCCAGGCTGTCGGTATTTTGCCAGAGGGATTCAACACAACACCAAACCTTTAGGTTTGCACAGTTAAAGTGGATGAAAGCACTCTGTCGCCCTAACACAACAAATCCACTTTAAAAAATGAAACTGACATTTTGCGGTATGTGGTGGATGGGGAAATGTGTTGAACAGTGTGGGGTTAACTAATGACTAACAGGAGATTTGGATGAATGCTCATTGTTGTATATGTAAAAAAAAGGAAAGGACACCTGGACAGTTAAGTGCTTAAAGGCGGCTATTGGGTTGCGTTGCTCATCTCGCTTTCAAGCCAAGGGAGCCAACGTTTGTCCACAGACAGCTTTCTGTGTCATATGGCCAGCATGACTAAACCGCTTCTGGTGCAACAGGACACCGTGACGGAAACCAGAGTGCACGGAAATGCCGTTTACCTTCCCACCGCAGCAATACCTATTTATCTACTTGCACTGGCATGCTTTCAAACTGCTAGCTTGGCAGGAGCTCACCCCGTCGCATGGATTCGAACCGCCGACCTTCTGATTGGCAAGTCCAAGAGGCTCAGAGGTTTATAACCACCCCACAAACATATCAGAATGAATAGTCAGTAAAGGTGGAATATAATCCAAACTCCGCATAAGCTTTCTGCAGCGGCAAATCGGGATGAATGCATCCGTCAGTCTTGAGAAACGATAGTGTGCACCTCTGGGGGTGAAGTCAAACTGTTGTGTTAACAGCACTGAAGTGAGCTCCCCAGAGCGCAAGCCTGGGCAGTGTGTATGGAGCTCCTGGGGTGCCCAGAAAACAGGACACACACCCCTCTCGGCATTGCTGTGGCTGTCCAAAGTAAAGCAAAGCAATGTGTTTTGCACCAGCTTGGTTGCAAGAGTTGCCGGAAGGAGGCATACAAGGTGCCATCCAGCCATGTTTGGGACTACGCTCTCGATTTGTGTAGGGTTTGCTGCTTAGCCTTTTCTTCTGAAGAGACCCTGTAAGGCAGCGGAGGTTCAAGATCAGACTTTTCCTTCTCCCAGATGGGCTCCTTTCCCAGGTAGATGAGCCCCATCTGCCCATCACTTCCCTTCTTGACTGTTGGACCCATTTTTCTGGCTTAATCTGCCAGAGCCTGTCTCAACCACAGTACTCGCCACCTGTCTTTGCATGAAGGGGAGTCCCTAACTCTCCAGGGGTTTGAAACCCATTGGCTACCCTCACCTGCTTTAGCTGCCCAGTCAAAGTCATTCCTGGGGTGTGGCTGCTGTCACATGATGTCAGTTTCTAGGAGCCACAGGTGAGAGCTGAATGCAGAGTGGGGACCAAAAGTGAGCAGACTACTCCAAAAGAAGCACAACATGTTCCCCATGAGAGGTACTACCCCCTCCAACACCCCATACACCCTGCAAAAAAAAAAAAATAGGTCTCATTATTTTCTGTCATTCATTACAACCTGCTGTCATAATAATATTGTAAACTAAATAAAAAATCAGCCAAATTCTTTTTTAAGAAAATATTTTTTGTTAAATATTCCTTTGAAGAATATTGGAAATGTTCAGAAAAGCATCTCGCTCGGTGCCTGTCCAATAGCACAGAGATGCTTCTGTTTTCCCACAAAATTTTAATGTTAAATCTTCTTAGAGCAATGTAAACACACAAATGCCAGAAGGTACCTGCTAATATTTGCCTCCCTCTATAAATTCTGGAATCGCCAATTCTGTCAAATCGTTTTCACTGGTGGTGTGAATGTGAGGAAGATCTATCTAATCCTCCTTTTTGCATTTTTACCTGCTACTTTTGTACAGTAATCCTCATGCAGACTGTACAAGCGCCAAATCCTCTTGTCAGCACCTAATTTGGCTGACTAGCCAGAGCCATGACTTAAGGCAGATGATGATAGGATGTGTTTGTTGGAAAAGGTGTTGCGGAAGAAATTACCATAAAATCTGACTCTGTCATAGCTCAAATGGTGCCATAAATTCGTGGTGCACCTTTTTATGCAGAGATAAGCCTTATATCCATCACAGCCAGTTAACTACAGCAAGATTGCACAAGCCAGCAATCAGGACTTCTGCTCTGCATATGCAGTTTGAATTATTCACAGTCTCGTACAGACATTGATTTTCCAACCGTGATTAAAACTGCCGTAACATACAAACAGGTGATATTGATTGTTTTTAGCAGTATCTAGACAACAATTGAATTTCCAAACACAATAATTTTTTTCCCCTGGGAACTTTTTTTGTGAATCAGCTCACACACTTCTTGCCTGTTCCAAAGTAATACTCTGACCCCCATGCATGTTTACTCAGAAGTTAAATAGGGTTTCTTAATGTGATTATGACTGGAGGGCATACAGCCATGTGACCCAACCAAGGATTTGAGAGAAGCTACAGAGGTGCCTCCGTGGAAGGAAAGGAAGGCCAGCCTGGCAGGTACAATGAACAGGGACTTTTCTGAGATGCATGTCATGCTGCAATAGTGTTGTTGTTGTTGTTGTTGTTCAGTCGTTCAGTCGTGTCCGACTCTTCGTGACCCCATGGACCAGAGCACGCCAGGCACGCCTATCCTTCACTGCCTCTCGCAGTTTGGCCAAACTCATGCCAGTCACTTCGAGAACACTGTCCAACTATCTCATCCTCTGTCGTCCCCTTCTCCTTGTGCCCTCCATCTTTCCCAACATCAGGGTCTTTTCTAGGGAGTCTTCTCTTCTCATGAGGTGGCCAAAGTACTGGAGCCTCAACTTCAGGATCTGTCCTTCTAGTGAGCACTCAGGGCTGATTTCCTTGAGAATGGATAGGTTTGATCTTCTTGCAGTCCATGGGACTCTCAAGAGTCTCCTCCAGCACCATAATTCAAAAGCATCAATTCTTTGGCAACCAGTCTTCTGTAATAGTGTACTTAGTAATAATGCTAGCAAGCCAGTGCTCATTTCCAAATCACTGCAGAATGTTTAGCCTCCCAATATAAACTAAATCCAAATCTAAGAATTAATGCTGTGTGTGTTACATACCAGTTTTTGAAATCTTTATCATGCTTAAGGAAGATTCTATTTAACAGATCTTAATTTGATTTCCATCATCAAAGCACAAAAGTTATATAAACGTATAACTTGGAACAAGAAATCTAGTGTGGAAAACAAAAATCTACTGCCCAAGTTTAATCTAGTATAGGCCAGTTAAGGTGATCCTGCCCCCCTCCCACTCCCCAATGATGATAGAACGTGAATTAAGAAGCATGAGGCTCTTAGGCACTGAAGATTAAAGTTAAAAACATGGTAATGATACCTTGATGATTGAGTGATGTCTGCCAAACTTCCTCAGGGACTTCAGTAATATGAAGGTAATATATCATTAGAAGTGTTGAACACTATGTCTGACATGTTTAAATTTATGTATCGCATTCCTCTAAAATAACAACTGGGAAAAGGTTTTTAAAAATCTGAAAATATGTAGGAGTTGTGTGGAAAACCACAATGTAGGTGATGGTCTCAATTGGTGGTGCCGAATAAAAGTGCTCAGAATCATGTCATACGGTAAAACAAGCTTCGAATAACCTCAAGAATATGTTCATGATAAATTTGTACTCAGTGAAGGTTAATAATGTACAATGCACAAAACTTTCAAACTGGATGGGTACAATGTATTTCAAGTCAATAGGACTGGTACATTGATGAGAAACATGACAAGAAGTTTCATTAGACCTTACTTTCATGTAAACTTATTTGGGTTTCATCATGAAATGGTTTGTGAATCATAACCTTAGGTGTCAACGTGACAGCCGCTTGTTCTTGAGTAATGCAGGTACTCAGTGGGTTCAGGAATTAGGCTGTTAGAAGGGATTGGTTAGTCTTCCCCTCTGCTTTGATTGACAACATTTTATATCCAGAAACCTATAATTAAGACATCAGTGGCAGATGCCGGTATTTGAACTGTTGCATCCAGAACTGAATGAAGTCCTACCAGTGCTGAGAAGAACCGTTTTACCTTCCCAGTCCTGAAAACTATATTCCTTTTGAATCAGCCCCAAATGGACTTTTGAGCACTATCACTACACTGATTTACAATCAGTTTGCTATCCACTTTGGGAACTAAGACTGGGGGGAAACACATTCTGAGAAGGGTGCATTAACTTGGTATTTTTTATTTCCATGGGGTATTTATTTCATTTAAAAATGCAATCAATCTCTTTCAGAATCTCTAATGTGTGTGTGTGTGTGTGTGTGTGTGTGTATGCATGCATGCATTAGAGAAATATGCAAATTCCAATCAGGGTGTGTTTTTTTGGCTGCATATTTCTGGATAGATGTTTGGCAGGAGGATTCCCCCCTTTGAATGAAACAAGTTCAAACACCATCTTTTGAGAATTTATACAATACAGCAACAAAGGAAACACGTTTCAGTCTGCGCATGATCTGGATGACTTCATGGTATGGCGCATAGAATTGTCTGAACACAACCAGTTGTTTGTTCTTCAAACAATATGCTTCCAGATGATTATGTGTTGATATGGGGGGGAAACCACCTAGAGTTATCTTATGTATCTTTACTCACAAGTAACACACATTAAGTCCAATGGAGCTTACTCTCAGGTAAGTGTGCCTAGGATTCAAGCCTTAAAATACTAATTTGTATGTGCAGCTGGACTATTTGCCTAATACTGCTTCTTTCTACTTAACAGTGCCCTTCCTTTATCTGTCTGTCTCTTAGTAAAAGCACCTGATACAGTGGCACTTCTGAAGCTAAGCATCTAATATTTCTTATTCATTAGTTTTCGAATCTGAAAAAAGAATCTTCCCTGTTGTAGTATAATCGCTTTAAAATTGTAGAAATTCAAATTCCACTATCAACTCGAAAATCCAAATGTTAAGAGTTTAGTAACATTGATTTCAATAGAATATATAGTCTGTTTTAGTTCTAGATGGGCTTGTAGGCAGAAGAGAAACATCACAACTGTGCTCTCCAGAGAGCTATATACCTTTAAACAACAGTGAACTTTAATCTGCTATTGAACCTTTAGTTGATCTTCTGATTAAAGCTTCATTGTGTTGATTTCTAGGTGATAGAATTTAATCCCACACAATATGTAATTGGATATACACATCTAAAGTCTGTCAAACTTTGCATTTACTCCACCCAGTGTTATGGTTCAGATTGCATTTAAATTAATTATCAGTTTGTCAGCTATGTACATAATACAACTTGTTTGCTCCTGGTTTATTAAAACACACACTCAATACACACACTATAATCCATTGTTAGGGGTGTGGGTGGGTGTTTAATTAATTGTTCAAATGTAAAATCTGAAGGATACTCTGAGCAGGTTTATTTTGGCTTCCTCCCTGACCTATTATGTTCGTGCTAACAATAGACCTGACACTTGTTTTGCAATGTCAGTTCCAAAATAAGCACAGATCCTTTTGAAGTACCTACTCTTTGTTGTAAGACATATTCAGAATCACAAGCCAATTATTCTAAAACATTCCTTTTCCACTGGCAAAACAGTGGGTGCCAATTAACTGTAGAATTACTCTACACTGTTGCATACACTAACATAGACTGGAATAAAAGCTTAATGCCTTGAAGATCAATGAAAATATTTGTTGCTGAAGCCAAATAATAGCATACCCTTAAAAAGCTACACTTAGGAAACTATATGGCGAGAGAGAACTGAGAAAACTCACTTTCTGCATTCCAATCATAAATCTACAAATCTCTGTCATGTTCCTCTTTTGAAAACTCCCAACGTCAGCCTTTTTGTAGGGAAACATCCTCCAGCTCGTTTCAGGTGCCCCATCTACATCTCTTCTTTTTTAAAAAAAAACAAATATTTTTGCATTTTCTATTATACAAACGAAATAAAAACATGAACATAAAATCCCCCTTCACACACCCACACAAACACACACACACACCATTGTGATCTTAATATAATGATTTTCCCCTCTGCATCTCTTTCATAACTCTATTCTTATAAATCCTTTATCATTCCATAGTTCAAATTTTTACTACAAGTTTTCTGTCAATCCTACCAATGTGTGTAATTGTTTACAATAGTTTTTTCAGATAGATTGTAAACTTTCCCCATTCCCGCCTCTTCCTGGTTTCTAATTCTTCCTGTAAGGTTTTCCATCTCAGCATAGTTCATCAGTTTTATCTGCCACTCTTCCTTGGTTGGAGTTGTACCATCTTTCTATTTCTGGGCTAACAGAATCTGTGCAGCTGTGGTCGTGTACATGAATAGTTTCATCTGGTCCTTTGAGAACTATGGATTTATAATCCCTAAGAAAAAAAAAACTTCCAATTTCTTAGGAAAAGTTATTTTCAACATTTCTTTCAATTCATTATCTATCATTTCCCAGAAGTCTTTTATCATCTTACATGACCACCACATGTGATAAAAGTACCCTCTTTCTCTTTACATTCTCAGCATGTTTTAGACTTTGATTTATACATTTTAGCTAATTTACTAGGAGTTAAATACCAACAATACATCATTTTCATATAATCCCCCTTCAAAGTGTAACAAGCTGTAAATTTTAATCCTGTTGTCCATCATCTCTCCCACACTGCTCATTCAGTATTATAACCAAAATCCTTTGCCCAGTGTATACTATCTGCATCTCTGCAGAATCCTTTTTGAGGTGAAGGGACCATAAACGGCAAGCAGTTCTCAAAATGTGGGAGCAGCATAAATGTATATCACCATTAGGACATATGATTTGTGTAGCTGATTTGTAGTTCTACTGACAAGTACCTCTGTAGCAGGTACAGGTGTATTTTGCTTCCTTTTTCTGCTAATACGGCACTTGGCGCTCATAAGATATGTATCAGTTTAAATGTGAAATTATAAATTTTCGTTCCAATTTGTCGCTCAGTCACCCAGACAAGGGTCTGTAGTTGCAATCCTATATGCATGTCCCTGGGAGTAAATCCCATTGAACTCAATGACACTTCTAGATTAGATTTGTATAGGATTACCCTGTGTATCATAGCTTGCTTGAGAATGAACTGTCTTGAATTTTTATTTCTTTATTTGAGGCAGTTATATTTTTCACCTTTCAGCTTGCTCATCCAAAACAGCTTTAGTGTTCTCTGCAAACTTCATCACCGTTAATTCTTGGCTTCCGTGCATTTTACTTTTTTGTGTGTGTGAGAATTATGCATACCCTTTCATCTCTTTACTTTATTACCAAGTCATTTTGAACCATAAAAAACGCTTGCCTTCTTATCTCAGGTAAGTCAGTCTTCATGGGAGTCTTTGGTGTCCTTGGGTCACTTCCAGCATAACATGTGGAGGTCACATATTTTTAACAGGCAATTTTATGTGGGGACTGGTGATGGAGGCTGTACATGTGAACAGAATCCTATATTTCTGTCGGATCCTATTCACAGATACAAATCAGAAAAAGAAGTGTAGGTGGTTCGGGCCTACAACATGACCATTTTTTATTTTATTTTTATGTTTAGTTTCAGATTTTCTTAAGAAGAAAGGTGAGAACAGAAGTACAATTGTGATGGGGAAATAAAGACACGGTTCAGATTAAAGATGGAGCACAGTTCTGAAAAGGTTTAAGATTGCTTGTGAAGTTGTCTGATTTTCACATGGAAACACTTATCACTTTAGCAGAAGATCTGTGAACTCCAGTCCAGACATTAACTTTTTGAAAGCGCTTCTCTTTTCCTACACTACAATTTCACCTTTGGCATCTAATGTTCCTGCTGCCTCTTTGACTGGTTTCCTACCTTTGTTATATTAAGTAAAATAACATTTTATTAGCAGTTTTTACATCATCAGCTGTTAAACTCTTTTTTTCCCCTTCCCTTATTGCAGAATTACATTTACGTGCCTAAGCACAGGCCCACCCCCCTGAGGAAGCCAGTCCTAACATCCAGGAAAACACCAGACAGCATACAGTATATGGGATTAAATTGGCCACAACTTTATTAATTTCATATGCAGGGAACCTTGGCTTAGGCAATGGGCGTGTACCCCTCTCAGCCCCCTGCTGGGGATCTGAGGCAAGACAGGGTGAGTCAGGAATATGGCGGACACTGCAAAATGTGCATTTACACAGCTGGGGCCCCTCTTTCCTTGTTGCTGAGGGGAGTTTTATGACCCACCACTGTGCGCTTGTGGTCAGTGACTCCCCTCAATACCCCCTTTAATGGGGACCCTGCAAACACCGCAGCGGGAGGGGCACATCACCATGCCATCCCTTCATTTGGGATTCTGCCCAAGGCCTAAAAACCCCAAAGTTGTGACCATTGCTACGGGGAAGGCAAAACCTGCAGAGCAAGGGAAATTCCTTCCCGGCTCTGAAAGACAGCAACCATCACCCAACAACCATAGCAACGCCCATGGACCTGGAAAGGAAAAGGTTAACCTGCAAAACAAAAGGAAACAAAGGGAGGGCTGGGTGGGTGACGCTCTGAGCCGACCGCGCTACTGTCATCCGCTGCAGCCACCTTTTAAAACTTAAGGAGCAGACTGGAGTGAAGCTTGCGCTCTGCTCTTTAGCTCTGCCCCCCAGCCTGCCACAGATTGGCTGATTCAAAAACAGTGTTTTGGCAGGAGCACTGAAGCCTCTGCAGCAACCTCCAGGGGCAGAGCAGTGGCCAATTGGGGTGGCGTGGCCATGGTAGGATGGTAGGTCCGCACGCCAGGCTGCAAACGTGGCCCACCGCCGGGACTCAGTGAGCAGCCCTTAACCTGCTAATGTTTGTGTGTGTGTTCCTGTGTTCCTTGATTGGTTGAGTGTTCCACTTTTAAAGGCAGTAACCTTGTCTTTTATAAATCCCTTGACCCTGCTGTTTAGCCACATTGGCATCCTTTTGAATGTATACAAGCATTTTCAAAAATTTGATCTGAGACTTATTTGTTTATATTTCTTACAGCAAACAGTGTGTGGTTGTGCAAATTAATACTTAGCAGGAGCGGTGTGCACACAAAAAAAGTGAGCAAAGGCACCTTCTAATAATACTGCGTATTTTGCCCAGTCATGCATTGTCACAGTTAATGTTGACTCGTGTGCCATAAATCTGTAAGAACATTCAATAAGAGATACAGTAAAGCTTTTTGAGTTACTGCCTCAAATGTACTGATGCCATTCTGAGTACGTGGCTACGCAAATTTATATTAGGTTGCATATTCTTCTCACTGAACTGTTGGACTAAAAAGCGTGTTACATTCTCTATGTTTGCTGTGAATTACAAAGAAGCTACCTTATCTAGAATTTCCAAAAAGCCCTGCAGCTGTACCGAGATGCTCAAATGTGGAGTAACGTTCAGCTTAGGAGAGTTGGCGAAAGATCAGGAAATGAAAAGCGTAGGGGCTTAAATCAGAAGTTGTTTATGGAAATCAAACCAAGCAGATTCTCAGTGTGTAGCCCAGTGTGAAGATACATTTTTTTGAAAAGGAATTGTTTAAATAACACCTGAGGGTATGGTATGACCGTCAGATGACATCTGCCTTTGAAATGTGGAATGCGAAATAGAGAAAAGAAAATGTAATAGGAGAAATGAAAGTGTGGGTAAAAGGATAATTTCTCACGTCTTAAATTCCCTACTGGGGAACATACAGCTATAGATATGTGTTACTCTGGCTTATATATATTGTAAAGAACATCTTGATTATTATTTGAAAAACAAAAAAAAACATTGTTTCACTTTCACAAATAAAGCATGGATTTTCTGTGGGAAATAGTTTTTATGTGTTCCCATTTATACAGTTGGTGTTTCCCTTTTTTGATGCGTACAAAAACTATTTCAAAAGCAAATCTTCATACCCGATGATGGTAGTACCTTCTTTGCAACTGATTTGTAATTTCTTGTACTTGAATACATAGACAGTGGTCTATTTTGTATCTACGCTGATCAGCATTTTTTTAAAAAATTGGAAAAAGTGTTTAAATCAGAGGAGTATAATTTTTTAAAAAATTCCTTTTCCAAAGGATTAAACACATTCATGGAGTGTAACCATACTGAGGGTTATTAGCAATAACAGATGGAGCCTCTGTGTACAGGGGCAGTATATCTCTGGATACCAGATGCTGGTGATGGACAGCAGGGCATCACTTGTATATAGCAACCAAGGCATCTGGCTGGCAGCTGTTGGAAGCAGAATGCAGGGCTCGATGTACCTTTGACCTGGTTCTGCAAGACAATTCTTGCATTCTCAAAGCTTCCTTCAGACTGGAGGGAACCATGCACAGGAAGTGAGATGGTCTTTGCCTCCCATTGAAATTGGCTTCAGTAAGTAAAACTATTGTATGGGTTTAATTTTTTTTTAAAGCATTCAAAGTATGGACACCCTTCAGTTATAAACCCCTATATTTTCATTAAAGAAAGAAAGAAAAAGTCAAAGACAAGAAGGCATCGGATCTCTCTCCTGGGCCTGCTTGTAACAGTAAATGTGTGCTGACTAACAGTCCTGAAGGTGAAATATTTGCAAAGAAAACAAATAACCACTATTATATAATTCCCTCGGCCCTCTTGTTTGCTGTCACTGAACGAGGAAAGGCTCTTCAGTGTTTTTCTTTGGCGGGTGTCTGTCTTAATTGAACAGTTCAGATAAAAAGCTTAAATATTTAGTCGGAGCAGTTACAATAGCGTTCCTCACTTCTTTGCATCTGCCAAGAGTACAGTTATGCTCTGCAGACTTTAGCAGTACTGATCCTGTCCATAGCCAACATAGCAGAAACTGTTTTTTTACTTCAGGGTTCCATACTATTACCAAAATAAATATATGGGTTAGGGGAGCACCCATATTACATTTTTAATATGACTTCCAAATCAAATTAACTTCTTTTTGTTAGTTGCAACCCAGTTTTACAGAAATCATTTGTTACAAAGCCTTAGATATGTCCTTGGAAGGAGTCTCACAGCTGCAGGAGGCAACAGTTTATCCTATCTCCCATTCTTCTCCACTCCATCTCAAAGCAATATTGGTGCTAATGTCTTGAGCCAACAAATAAAATTTTCTAACATGTCAGATGCTGGGCATTATTGTTGACTCTGTCCTGCTTCCAAGTGATATGATTCAACAGAACCTTCTCGTTTTATGTTGTGGAGCTGCTTTTCGCATAACAGGCATTCTGGAAATGTGGATCCAAAACCTAAGGTGTATCAGTTGCATGATTTCATTTACCAGACCAGTAGGCTCAGCAGAGAATCACCAGACGCATTCAGAAACGGACTTACAGCATCGACAAAGTGTGCCAGTTCTAAAAGGAAGCTTCAAAGGAGGAGGAGGAGGTGGAGGTGGAGCAGAACTTCTTTGAAGCCCCTGCCAGTTCATAAAAATCACTGGAGGGGGACAATATCTTCATGAATGGTCTGCTGAAACTAGTTAGTGTGCAGCACCTACAACATTTGAGTGAGGGCCAGCTATAGTTTGCAGTTACAGTAAAACTAAAGCTAGGCACTCTCAGTCTTACTTGTTTCCATTTTTCTTTTAAAAAACTTTTGCGGGGAGGGAGAGAAAGATGCACAAACACAAACTGCTCTAATTATAGGCAAGGTGTAAAATTCTGCAGCGCAGTTGTAAGACTGTGATATTGAATCTGTATGCCTTTCCAAATACAGCCATACCTTGGACGTTTTGGCTCCCGAATGCCGCAAACCCGGAAGTCAGTGTTCCGGTTTGTGAAAAGTTCTTTGGAACCCAAACGTCCGACGGGGCTTCCACTGCTTCTGATTGGCTGCAGGAGCTTCCGCGCTTTGGTTTTCGAACATTTTGGAAGTCAAATGGACTTCCGAAACGGATTCTGTTCGATTTCCAAGGTATGACTGTAGAGAGAAATGGAATGAAGCAGACTTTAATATGCATTTATGTGATAGGACTTTTTAAAAAAGATTAGGCAACTTAATGAACATATGAAAGAGTAGTGAAATGAAATGTAAATACTCTGTTTATCTTTGGTGTATTCCTCATCCTACCATTATACATAATGAATTGAGAGATAGACAGCACAACACAGGAAGTCACAGTGTCTTTTCCCTCCTATCCCTGCTTTCAAATAAAGAGACCTTTTCCTGGTACTGATTCATATACTGTAGCCAGTGAGGCTCTTTGAACCAACAGGTTTCAGGGAGTGCTTTCTGAACTGATGCAAGCAGCTGTGTCTGAATTTGGGCCACCACATGCCCACATATGCATTGTGTGTGTTAGGAGTGGTGTTTAGTCACAGGACCCTGAGAATGCTTATCCTCAAATAATGCTAAATGGTGCATCCAAAAATTTTGTAGTTAGGCACAAGACTACAGTGACATTTTCTTACATCGCTTACAGTACCATCTTGCTTTTTTGTTTGTTTGTTTGTTTGATCATATTATATATTGTTGCACTGTAAAAAGTAACTACAAGTGATCTAGCTCCAAATAAAGTAGCCATCTCTTTTCATTGTCAATAGATTGATTTTGTTGTTGTTGTTTTATATGCCTATATGTGGCACAGTGTTTAATTTTGTCAGAGATTGAAAGCTTTCCAGCATATGCTTCCATGCAAAGGATTTAATCTCCATAATACAAGCAATAGGGAGGAAATGTATCTTTTAAATAAAAATCTGACAAACGTCAGTTTTTTTAAGGTAGCGCAGAATTGAAAGTTTTCTCTCTATATCAACGTGTAGAGCAGGCACTCCAGAACTATCCTTGAACTGAACAAAACTGCTAATAGATTGGCATGATTTTAAAGCATTGCTATTCCGTAAACCACATCTAAAATTCTAGCGACATGATCATCAGCCACCGATCTTCTAATTTCTTATATGCTCATATCAAGAGGGCACAGAACGCCTAGTAACCTGCTGTCTTTTAAACCCTTTGCCTTTCATCTTTGGGGGAAGGTTGCTAATCTTTTATGTCTTGTTAAGTGTTGAAACATTATCAGCCTTATACGATACAAAAAATGTGTTATTATAGAAATCTTTCTGCAACTTCAGTTCATTTGAAAATAGCTATTTGGGAGTAATGTGCATTTAAAAATAATAATAATGTGGCAGGAGAAATATGGACTATAGGAGTAAAGACTGTAAAGAGACTCTGAAATCTCATATAATACTGGGAAGATCTGTCAACCACTATCTCCTTCCCAGGACGGGGAGTGGGGTGGGGGATCTAGTTAGTTTAGTTCAAAATAAATGCTAATGATTTGAAAAAGGTTTTTCCTTTTTTAAAAAAAAAAAAAAAGGTTGAGGAGCAACTGTTTGAAATGTACACAAATCCATCTTATTCTTTAAAACTATATTAGGCTAGTTTCCAAGTTGTGCTGACATCCTACATACTGGTTTTCAGAAAGGACTGTCACCATCAATTTTTCTTTTTTAAAGGACTTTAATTCTTTCAGCATGTTCATATGGTTTTATAAAGCCCCAGATACATAGCAAATCCCCTTGGTGTTGTAAGACAAGATTGCTGTTAAAAAATGTTTAGGCTTAGTCAGCTTCTTCTCACCACCGAAGTCATGAGGGACTCTGGGAAATGGTGTTTATACTAAGCTTAAATTGATAGGGCAAGTTTAATGCAATCAGGTCAAAGGTACAACTGCTTAGCTAGCCTCATCAACCACTCAGGTTTCAGCATCGGTTTATAAGCAAAGGCCTGTAATGATAACATCTGGCTGCTAACTCATGGACCGCTTTTCTGCACGCCATGATTGAATGTAATTTGATGGTGGGGAGGAGCGAACCTTAGGGGCATCTTAATTCTCAAATTATACGATTCCAAATAGATAAGATAGAAATGCTAGACTTTGATCGATCTCAGTATTGTGACCAGCTCTTCCCCCAACACTCCTTTTAAACAAAGTGCTTTCCTTCGCCTTGCCCATGGGCAAAGGCCTTCAGGTCGAGTAGGAAGTGTGCAGTTGCTTTTTTAAGCCTTTGTGATTTGGGGGGGGGGGGACAAAAACAAAGTCTTCATTCTCCGTTTGTCTCCTTTGCACTTATTTATGAAGTGGAGCTCAGGAAGGTGCCGGTTGAAGCGCTGCGTTCGCTGCGAATTAAATAGCCAGGAATAGGATCAAGATGATGCACAGCTTGCCTCCGTACCACAGAGCGCTGCTTCAAATCCCTCAGCCTATTAAACAATAAAATATTACATAAGTGAAACCATCTCTCAAAAACTTACCCAGACTTCACTTTTACCAACAACTCAACACATATTCTTTACAACTTAGGATGCCTTCTATTATAAATCTCCATTCTATTCCCCATCATATTTCTTAGATTTAGAACACTAGTCCTTCTTTAAAGGAATAATTAGATGTAATATTGTCTAATTTTGTGACTGTTTTTCCGATTCTGCTATTATCAGTGTTCATCAACCTTCAGTCCACACGGGTTGTTGGCTTGGAGTTCCCTTCGTTCCCAGCCGGCTTGACCAATTGCAGGGATGGTGTATTCCAGGCACGTCCAACAGGTAGATCGTGATCTACCGGTAAATCACTGGATGTCTGTGGTAGATCACTGGTAGATCACTGGCTCCCCCAAAGAAGCTCAACAACTTTTGCTCCCCTAAGAAAAGTTCAATTTTTTTGCCCTGCACCACCCAAAAACAGGGATTTCCTTCTCCCTAAAAAAAGCTCAACAACAACTTTGACCTGAACCCCCCCAAAAAAGGGGTAGATCGCCGCCAGTTTTTAACTCTGTAAGTAGATCACAGTCTCTTAGGAGTTGGCCACCGCTGTGTATTCCAACAACATCTGGGGACCCGAGGTTGGAGAACACTGTACTATTTCATTCTGTGTTAAATTCACCAAAGCAATATATGATCAGACAAGACAAGAGACCTTAGTTTAGTGGCAGAGCAACTACTTTGCATGCAGACGGTCACAGGTTCCATCCCTGGCATCTCTAGGTAGGACTGGGAAAGATCCTCATCTGAAGGCCTGAAGAACCTCTACCACTCAGTGTAAACAATACTGAACTAGATGGACCAATGGCTTGACTCAGTAAAAAGCAGCTTCCGGTGTTCCCATGGCTGTTGATTTGTATTTCCCAAATTACTTCTCCTCTCATTCCTCTTTTTCTTCAGCATCTCATCCATCACTGCACCTAGACGCCAAGACTAACTCTGTCCAGAAGTTTAAAAGTCTTGGTATTGATGCTAATTTATTAATTAAGCAAATCTAAATAAATTTGCATGTGAATTTTAAAAGTAGTTCTGAAGGGGAGATGCATAACATATTTGTCTTTATAGGAGGCCCACATGGCATATCATAAGGTATTCTCCTGGGGGGGCGGAGTCAGCAAAGGTTATCACAGCTGTGGAGAAAGTAACCGAAACAATAAGTATATATCCCTAAAATAAAATAAAATAAAATAAAATAAAATAAAATACGTAAACCATTTACCCAAAATTAGAGAAGCTGAAACCCAAACTCTCCAGCTTTGAATGTACCCCTTCCAAAAAGATAGTTTTGGCAAATACACTGCTCGCTACCACATACAAATTCATGCCTAATAGTCTCTTTCTGACAGCACTGAAAACCTGGCATGGCTCAGCAATGTACATAGCAAAACTTTCAGCATCTGAGGTGGTAAATGCATGTCTGAAGCCACCCAAATTTTTCATCTTTTAATCATTAGCCCGTACTCTTAAGTTTTATTATGTATGTGGGGGGTTTTAGTCAAAGGTTGGCGCAATTTATCCCTTTTCCTTGGGAGTGTTATTCAAGTTTTAATGCTTACATTAGCCATTTACATTTCTTCCTTCAAAGATGGGATGGGACCCTTTTAACATAATAGTGATTATATACATTGAACTGTTCAAAGTATAAACTGCCTTTGAGGATTTTAACAAAAGCTAAACTACCAACTGTTAAGTCAATTAATCATACTCTGCATTGGAGTGTTTCTTTTTTAATACTCATAGGATAATCCAAATGTATATATGTGCCTCAAGAGGTTATATTTATACACCACATGTGTAAGATTTAAATGATACTGATGAAGACCGTGGAAGTAAATTATAATAAGGGTATAATTCGAACTATTTTAGTATGAATTTTGAATGTGTTTATTATAGTGCAGATTGCATTTTAGCTGAACCAAAGGAGCTAAGATTATTAACTACAACCCCTGTACAACTCTTTGAGCATATTCAGAGTTAAACATTTGGTATAAAACATAAATATAACCTTCTTTCTATCTGATTCCAACCCCATAATAAAGTAGAATGAGAAATGGTTTGCATTGTTTCTTGGGAGGAGTGGGGAAGTGTTTTTAAACTGATAGTGCCAGCATATTTTATCTTACTGGACAGGTTTGTGCAATCTTTTATTTGGGTTGTAGAGAACAATATTGGATGATTGAAAGGGAGCTCCTTCTTTACACGCCTTTATACTTTCCATGCAAGACAGTTAATTGAAGAAAGGCCGCGCATAAACATTTCCAGTACTATCTGAAAAATGTTAACATGAGCTGGTATAACTAAACAATTATTGAATCCATATTTTAAAACACAATAATACATCAAAATTCTACAGTGAAGCTGTAGAATGTCTCATCTTCTTTTAGGGTTGCTTCTGGGTTCCAAATGTTTATCATGGGGAAAAATGGGAAAGCAAGAAATCTGCTATCATATGCTAGAAGCCTGAGGGCTGAATTCAATTAACAGCTAATAGAGCACATCATAACCACCATGATTGTCAATACAGAGGTGTGCCCCGTTGCTAGTTCTAGTTCAGACGTGCTACAATCCATTTAAGCTAAGTATCCAAGATAGGAACTACATAATCTCTGCATCATGCATGTCATATTACAAACCACACTTTTCCTCTAGGCCCAAATTCAGTCATGCCAACAGTATGCTGCAGTTAATTATGCCAGCTGTATTAATTACGTTTTAGTTACTTCAGTGCAACACAGGTTTAAAAGGAGATCCCTTCCATCCTCATTGGGTGAAATCATGCATTTGCTGATATATATGACATTTTGCCAAGCAGCTTGCCGAAGGTAGTCAGGATTTTAAACTGGACCATTTGAATTATTTCAGCCATCATGTTTGATAATAAGAATAGAAGAAGTGAGTGTCTGGCAGAACAATGGCAGAACTGTAAGGGGGGGGGTCACTTAGAGGGAATTGGCAGCTTTAAACAACTGCAGGGTTTTGAGTAAAGCAAGGGTGGAAGGATACTGAGAATTGAATTTCAGATGGAAACAGCAGAGGTTTGAGTAAAGCAGGGATGGAAGAACACTGAAGGGTTAAAAAAAAACACCTAGTTTTAACAATGAAGAATAGCAGAGATGGGTACAGCAGAGATATTAGCACCAAAAAAGCTAACACAACAGCTTTCCAAACTAATTTCTTGCTATACTCATATGCCACCCTTGTTCACTGTACTCAAATCTCTGCTATTGTTTAAAATGGCAACTTTCCCTCTCAGTAATTCTCCATCCCTGATTTTCTGATGCTGATTAAATTTGCCATTTTCATCTCAGTGTCATTCTATCCCTGCTTTACTCAAACATCTGCTGCACTGGTGGTAGCAATAAGCAGCTCTGGCTCTCCCAGCCGTACCCATTGCCACCCCATCCAGTGGCGTCACAGCGGGGGGCGGTATGCCCTGGGTGCCAGAGCACTCCATTGCCGCTAAAGCCACATGTAGAGGATCCTCCGTTCGCAGCTGTAGCGGTAACAGAGGGCTCCCGGCACCATCTGTATGGCGCTGGAGCGGCGGTGCCAACAAACAGCTATGTACAGCGCATGTGCGGCATCGCTGCATACGCCGCATGAGTCGTACGTAGCGACGCCCTGCCCCAGGTGTCACGACGCTTTCATTCGCCCTAGGGGTTCTGGATCACAGGCACTACTGATCAAAACGGGAGCCTCAGCGATTGCCTTCTCCTGCTGGAAACAAACCAGGACTGCTCCAATAAAATTGCACCTGGCAAAAAGGAACAATAGGCCCTTTTGGACCACCCACTTGTGACTGGCCAAGCGGATAGCCAGCCAATCAGGATTTTTTTTAAATTCACTTGTCACTTCCCTCTGTAGTCCCCTAGGTTCTTGCTGTGGCCCCCCATTTACACATTTTTCACTTGGGGGCCCCTTAGAATATCATATGGCCCCCGGTTGGGAAACACTGATCTAGAATGATTTGGCAGGAGCGATCCAAAACGTCACACTCAGCTTCTAGAAAGAATGGTGCATACTAGTGAACAACCACTTTCACAGAAAAAGCTGGTTTCTGTTCCTACGTTTGTAAAGTGTGTTTGTGGCTCAGTGTTTTAAAAAGGTCCACTGACCGAGTAGGTGTAACCTGGGATACTAAGCAATGCACTGATTTAACTAGGATCTCCTCTCCCAGATACTCCTCCCTGTGCAGCTCAGTTGGGAATTAAAGCGCCTGTCCCTTATCCACACCTACCAGGTACACTGAGGTCAGGCAAAAGAAATAATACTCTGTCCTAACTTGCATGAAATCCTTCACATGGTGCTACACTGGCAGGAGAAAGCTGAATCTAATCCTCTCTGTTGCAGCTTCAGTGAACCCGGCCCACCTCTTTTCTCATTAAAATTAAACTCCTTTGTTTCTTGCCTGTGGATTTTCAGTCCATGTTGGTGTGTTGCAATAGTACTTAGACACCCTAGGGTGTGATCATTCTCTGAAAGGTCACTTCTGGGCCATCTGGGACATCCTATGTGCAATAGTATCTTAATGTATCCTAACAATGCAGTGACTCTCATTGCGTAAATACTTGAGGGTGTATATAATGCTTTGCCTATTTTTCTGAGGAAAATTTCCTCCTCGCTTCTGAAGCTTAGATTCATCTACGCACAACAACTCTGAAGCATTTTAATTCGTAACTGACTTCTTATATATCCTGTATCCCAATTTTCCTGAATGAACATAGTCATGTCCACCTCCTAATCACCTTGCCTTGCCTAATAAAATCACACTAGCAGTAAAAAACAACAACACAATAGACCCATGTGTTACCGGGAGCATAATATGTGCAAATATAGTTAAAACAATTATTTTATCTGTTTTTCCAAGCAAGAGATTGTTTTTTTCAAAATTAAATGCATATTCTTTGACCGGTGATGTTTAATATTTTTCATATTAAATGGGAAAGAATTATTCCATTTTTTAAAAAAAAGCATGAGAGTGGATATTTTCACCAAGAACAGTACATTTCAAAGGATGGTGTAAACTTGCACACAGGGGTGCCAACTTGAATAAAATATTGGGGAGGCCGGGGCAGATCAGCCCCCTCCTGCATGATCAATCACATGACGCAGCACTGACACCATTTGAACGGCAATGCCCACCAACTATTTTATGGTGGGGGGGGGGGTGTTCGCTCCTGTGCTTGCACATAATGACAATTTAGCCCTTCAATTGCTTGTATATGTGTGCCTAAGGTATTTATATCCATCATTTCAGTCTTGAGAAACTTACGAGGTGACTTTTAATCATAAAACAAATCAGTATGGAAATGCCATTATCAGGTTAGAGAATACAGAAATACAAAGGCAGTAACAACAATAGAGAAAACAAAATATAAACTGCAAACCTAGCAATAAAACTGCATCACTGTTCATGGTAATGTTCTGGTAATTCACCAGAAACCAGTAAGGTAAAGGGACCCCTGATAATTAAGTCCAGTCGCGAACGACTCTGGGGTTGCGGTGCTCATCTCGCTTTAAAGGCTGAGGGAGCCGGCGTTTGTCGGCTTCCACAGACAGTTTTTTCCGGGTCATGTGGCCAACATGACTAAGCCGCTTCTGGCGAAACCAGAGCAGTGCACAGAAACACCACTTACCTTCCCGCTGGAGCGGTACCTATTTATCTACTTGCACTGTGTGCTTTCGAAATGCTAGGTGGGCAGGAGCTGGGACCCAGAAACGGGAGCTCACCCCATCGCGGGGATTCCAACTGCCGACCTTTCAATCGGCAAGCCCAAGAAGCACAGTGGTTTAACCCACAGAAACCAGTAGGGGGCTGTTAAAACAGATGACATGCATTCCATACTGTTTGTCCTAGTAAGTAATCTAGACTTATTTATGTTTTTCGAAGCAGTCTTACTTATAATGCATGTATTGCATTGTATGAAGGGAGAGCCTTCCTGGCTACAGTGCTCAACTTTTGGAATTCCCTCTCTGAGGACTCTTGCCTGGCACCTACATTGTTATCCTTTCAGTTCCAGCTGAATATCTTTTTTTATTTTGCCAGAACCATTTAAGTCTTTTGATTGCTTAAATGCTACTTTAATTTGCTGTTTTATTGTTCCTCTTTATTGATGGCTTTATGAGAATTATATCAATCAGGAGTGACTCACCCAGGCCGAAGGGACTGATGCAGCCCCCCAAACACACACCAATCTGTTTCTGTTCCCTCAAGACCCCATCAAGTTTGGCAGTGATCACCCCCACCAAAAAACCCCCAACCAAATTAGACATGGCGCTGGGGTGAGCAAATCAATTTTAACCTCTGTCTAGCCCAGCACCCAGTAGCTCCTCCTGGGTCCTCAGATTGAGCGAAATAACCCTTCCTCTGATGTGCATGGATCAACTGAGGAGAAGAAGCTGTGTTTGGGTACATGCACATGTGCAAGGGTATAAATAGCCACCTAATTTTGGCCACACCAGCACACTGACATGTGGCACCTGGAAGGCTGACCAAGAGTGAATGTGACCCTCTGGTTAAAAAATAATAATAGTCATCACTGGCATAAATAAATATCAGTAGTTTCTTCAACTACAGGGATGGAAGAGTATAACTGTGAGCATTTAGCCCAGGCATAGGCAAACTCGGCCCTCCAGATGTTTCTGAGACTACAATTCCCATCATCCCTGACCACTGGTCCTGTTAGCTAGGAGTGATGGGAGTTGTAGTCCCAAAACATCTGGAGGGCCAAGTTTGCCTATGCCTGATTTAGCCTCTGTGTTGAGAAGGGAAGGGGATTTATTGGTTTGCTTTGTTCAGGACTGGCCCACCCATGAGGCAAAGTGAGGTGACTACTTCAGGTGACAGGATTCACAGGGGCAGCAGATTATTATTATTATTATTATTATTATTATTATTATTATTATTAAATTTATATACTGCCCTATACCAAGAGGTCTCAGGGCGGTTCACAGAAACGATCAACATAAAAACCACAACATATATAATCAAAATAAAAACAACAACCCAATAACACACACACACACACACACACACACACACACTGATGCAGATATATACTTCCCCCTTGTTCCTGATGTAGATCTTCAGTCACCCTTTCTTCCCTGGTGGGGAGGGGGCACCATTTTGTGGTTCACCTAAAAATGTATTGGGCCAGCCTTCTGCTTCATTACACCAAAGTGAAAAATGAAATGTAATTAAAGTGAGCCATAAATGTTTTCCGTTGTGTATACAGGGATATCTTGGGAGAAGAGATCATCAGATTGCAGCAGAAACATAAAAAAATCTGGATGGAGGCCATATTTGTAAAAGCTTTCTGATAAATGTGAATAGCTGGCAAAATCCTGCTGGGAGTTTGGCCTGAGGCCATAAAGGTATACACCAGCTGACTAAAAAAGAGAGAAGTACTTTGTGTGGGAAGAATTTGGGTTCCCCTGTAATCCCTGAAACAGGACAATGGAAGCTACAGTTGCACAACACCTTTCTGATGTCACTTAGGGTGAGGTTTGGGGTTAAGAGCTGGTGAGATTGTTCAGACAGATAAACTGTGAGGTGAATGGTAAATGGTAAATGTTCGTATTTCTCTAGTAATTGCCTATGTGGAGTCAATAGTGTTTCAGTTGGTAGAAACTATTAGGCTCAAATAACTCAAAATGTGGCACCTAATTTTGTGAAGCATTGAATTTTGAAACTGTGCACTTTGATGCTCAGTCCTGATTCTGATTCTAAGGTCCTTACAAATTCTGCAGTCTCCGGTGAGAAGTTCCAGAAATGCAATGTGAATACAGCTTGAACAAGAGATCTGCACTTAAAATGAAAAAAATATTATCATTTCTCCTATTGCAACCATAGTATCCTTCTTATTGCGCTGATAATGAAAATTGCTTCCTCGCTGTGTTAGCATTATTGATGCCTTCTCATCTTTTTATCATTCATCATTGGGTTTTCTTTTTTCTACAGTAGATTAGTTTTGCTAAACGCCCTGGTAGTAATCAGTGCAGTTCGTGATCCTGCACAGTTTGTGATCCTGTATTTAGTCTGCTAATTTGAATTTAGAAGTAGCTGTTTCTGAATGCAAGCGGATCCCAGGTGAATATCAATATCATGCTTGAAAGCATTCCAGAATTAGCCAGTGTCATAAAACAACAAAGAAATTAGACGTTTTTATTGCAGCATGTTAAAACAGTGCTGTTATCAGTTGGATCATCATGTTACAGGGCGAGAAATGTAGCTGTCATGTAAGGGATAGATTTCCCATCATAAAACTTCCCTCCGTAAATGTCAGCACCTCACGGAGTGCCTCTTGAACTGCTAGTAAACACCAAGAGCAATCCACTGTGTGTATGACCAACCTATATTTCACTCATGGGTTTTACTCACCAGTACTATGGAAATGGATGTTGTCCAAGACCTGGGAATCATCTGTTGTGTGCACCATTGCTGAAATTGAACTGCTCAGACCATTGTGAGTCCCATGCAAAAGAAAGATTTAAGTAGAATAAGTATTTTTAATGTAAAGTTTTACTGCCCTATGCTCAGCGTTAAATGACAAATTCACAACCGTTTGCAATAGCCAACTTATTTCAGTGAAACGGTCAGGTTGATGCACACCTTCAAAAATCTTCCCTTTGCTTTTTGCTGGAGTGTGTGAAATTATGAAGACTACACAGTGGTACCTCGGTTTACGAACGTAATCTATCCCGGAAGTCCCTTCTTAAACCGAAACTGTCCTTGAACCGAGGCGCACTTTCCCTAATGAGCCTCCCGCCACCGGTGCACTTCCACCATTCGGCTTCCTTAGACCGAGGTAGAGTTCACAAACCGGGACACTACTTCTGGTTTTGCGGAGTTCGTAAACCGAGTAGTTCGTAAACAGGGCTGTTCTTAAACTGAGGTACCACTGTACTCCATCTAGGTATGGGTATCATATATTTCTCTCACCACTAGGTGGCTTCATGTCAAGCCCCCTACTTCCAGTATTGTGGGGAACAGGGGTAGTCAGAGAGTGACTTGCAGGCCTAGACTCTTCTTTCTTAAAAAAAATATTCCTTTGCAAGGCTGATACTCATTACCCACTTTCAGGTAGGTGTGCTGGGCAGAAAGTTTGGGGAATACAGAAAACACATCTTGCCTTTTAACATTCTCCTTGTAAAGAAAAAAAAATTATTTGTGGCTATTCCTCTGTTTGTGCATTCGTTGTAATTAGTAAACAACAACTGCTCAAGAAGACTTCAGATATATGAATGGTGGTCATACTTAGCTGTGCAAGTTAATTATTTTAAAAAAATCATTTAGGTAAGTTAGGAAAGAACAGGCTTGAGGCCATCAGAATTTTGACAAATCTGACTCCTGCTGGCTGGAGAGGTGTCAGATTTGTCATAATGGACTGCTGACCAGAAAAAGTATACATATTGCTGATCAGGAGAGGATTCACAAATTAAGACTTATTGGTCCTATCTGCAAAGCTCTTGGTGTCTTTCTTGGTGTATAGAAAAGTCCATGGATTTACAATATGACTCAAGTTTTCAGTTCCCTTCTTTGTTTCACTTCTCAGATCTGATGTATGAGGAAAACATTTTGAAGAGCATGATACGCTCCTCCTCTTGGCATTAATTTTATGTCAGGATTGTTTTGCTACCATTTAAAAATAAAATAAAATTGGATTATAGGTCCTGCGTGACTATGTCATTGGTATTTATTCCCTAAAGCTATGTTGCTTAGCTGTGAAAGCGTACTTTCCACAAAACAAATAAATTATTTCCACCATACTCCAAAGAGAACTCTGGAACTTCTTTAGTGAACATGAGTTACTATTGGACTTATAAGCAATCATTTACATGCTTGATCTTCTTCAGGTGTGCTGCCAAAGAGCCGTCTGCCTGCATATGTTCTTACACATCTTTTAGCTAAATCAGAATTCCAAGTGCAGAATCTAACACTCCTGAAAACTGCAGGTATTTTGAGTGCATATGGATTGTTCTGATTTACAGTAAAAGTGTTCCCTTTCCCCCACTGTCCCGTACACATCAAGTTTTTAAAATTAAAGTTACTCTTTGTGGTAAGTTTTCTTAGGTAAGATCCCCAACTATTAAGCACTGTAACTGTGGAGCTGATATTACTGGAAGACTGATTAAAGAATGAAGCCAGCCTAACTACAGTTAGTGGTCACTTGTTAAGAAACCATCTACAGATAAACAAGAGATGTTGTGTTGCTTAAGGCTTCAAACTTCTCTAAGGTTTGGGCAAAATATGAGTTGCTTTTAGATGCAGTTTAAGGCTTATACTTTGCATAGATGTACTGTTGTTTCCCATCCACACCAGTGGGAAGTCCTTGATGGAATGTTTCTGTGCTGTGTTTTCTGGCTCCTCCTTTCATTCACTACTCCCGCACTCCTCCAATACCGTTTTATTATTGATTGATTTATAAAAAATATTTTTATAGTTTTAAAAAAATCAAAGCTGTTTTCAGCAATGAAACCATTCAAAAGCCATTAAAAAGGTTCTGGGCAAGTGTGCAGGTACTTCTGTACCCGTGCACAAGACTGATATTCAGCTATACTTACTGAAATAATACTAAGGGAAGTCTTGTGGAAGACCTCTGTATTTTTTAAAAACAGCTTTTCCCAATGAGGCAGTTGCAGGGACTAAAGGTCCCCTCCTTCCCGCAGCTTCCTAAATTTCCTCCTTTGCCAGATCCTTCCCAAGCAATTTGAGACTGATGTGTTACCTGTCTTTGCTCCACACTCTTCATACCTCTTCTGGCTCTGGGAGACTGGGGTGGGGAGGGGAGTTGGTCACAGTAGGAGCAGGAGACCTCCTGACTTCTACACCAGCCTCCTTCCTCTCCAGCCTCTGATTCTGCCTCTGATTCTAGGCTGCTGTCTGCCACAGCCTCTTCCTGCTCACTGAACCCTGTTGCCTCTTCAGCTTCTGACACCTCCTCCTCCCAGTCTTCTCCCTCTACTCCCTCTGACATCTCATCGTCATCCCACCACCAACCCCCTGGCTCTGAGCCTTCTTCCCTTAGGGGTTCCCCAGCTGCTGCCTCCCAACACTCCTCTGCATCCAGCCAGTCCATGATAGGTGCTTATGTAGCACATTCACTGCTTGTATTAATATAACCTGTATAACAGCACACACTAATCTTGGAGCCAGTCCTATCATTGGGCAGAGTGAGGCAAACCCCTCCGACAGCACATACTTGCAGGGGGGTGGACCATTGCTCCTGAGACCCTTGCCATTCCCCACTGTTAGAGATTAGAGCTATGTGTGCCACACAACCTGACATACAGACTACTGTCTTCAGGTTAACTGAGGGTGCTGTTTTGTTGCCAGTTTCAAAGTAAGGCGGAACTGCCAGTCCAGTCAGTTTCTGTGCATGGAATGTGGGCTGGGGGACACCTTTGCCTCAGGCAGCAGAATATCTTTGGCTGGACCTGATTGTCTCCCTTTTTTTGCCTGGGAAGTCTGAGTACATGGAGCAAAATCCTGACACTACAGGAAGCAGCAACCTGAACTAACAAGAGCATTAATGTAGATTTCATAGATTCCTTTGCACCTAAACTCGGGGAACTTTGGACTTGTTGCTAAGATAGATGAAATTTCCTTATAATTCCCATATTTAATTTTGTATCTTTATTAAGGCTTTTATTGTCATTAATTTTCAAATTTAATGTGTGTATTTGTCTTAGTATTGTTTTATATGAGCTTAAAGCTGAAATAAAGTGATTGAAGATTGAAGATTGCTAAGATAGAGAAATGTCATTCCCATGTCTCACAACTCACATTACAAAGCTGAGTCAAAAATTCCTAAAAATACACCAATGAATGGGGAACCGGGGATCTCTGTGTTAGCAATAAAAACTGTCAGTTTGATGGACACGGGTGTGGAACATACTCTGACTCCTGATCTGTCAGCACAGACCTGCTGTGAACTGGAAAAGAAAGAAGAGGCCTAATCTGCATTAATTTGCTCACAAAGAAGATACCGAATTCTTCACTTAACATGCATTGGTAGTTTCAATCAAACGGCTGCATGGAGGAACACATCTTTTTGCCCCAAGCAGTTAATTATATGATGAAGTAGCTCAGGGAACAACTTAATTGGTGTTTCTCTTTTTGTATCACTTCTCTCATCAGTCCTGCAACTTTACTCCCACCTTTTTCTTTCCATCTTACTCTTTGCTTTAAAAGAAATTGCAACGGAAATAATTTTCTAAACAACACGTTTAGAGAAGCCCTTAGAGAAAGTGGGACGTCCCAAATGCTTTCTTCTTCTTTTCAGCTGTACACTATATTTACATTGTGCTACTCACATTTTCCCAAACCGTGTGAGCTTTTGAGTAAGCACCGAGGAGGAGGAGGAATAGAAGTAAGCAACTCTTGGAAGCATCAGCCACTGCATACAGGGTTACACTGTCACAAGGTGGTTCATGTTCCTAATAAAGATCTTAACTTTTTCACATTACTAAAAACATATGACATTAATTACCAAAATAAGCAGTTTCAAAAGGTAGGTCCTACTGAAAAACAAGCTCTCTTTGCTATTCTGTTCTTTGCTGTTTACTAAGGATAACATCATGATATTAAATATCTGTCAAGGACCTCCTTTGCATCCCGCAATTGTTTAAAAAAACCAGTTTAGTTCTCCATCTGTAATTCATGTTGTACCTTAAAAATTGGCAGCAAAACCACAGATATAATGATGGTTCCTTCCTTATGCTTTAACGTACTCTGGCAATCTATGTCCCATATTAAACATTGGTTTGGGGTTTTTCCATTGTGTGTGATACACAATTATTTGAGTTGTTTTGTGTGGTTTCAACTTCATTATGCGTAGCAGCAACAGAACTGTTTACCAAGTATTATTATTGAAAGCTATTGTATTATCAAAACACCAAGGCCTCTTCACAACATGGCGAAAACCTGCTTATTTTGGAACATAGTTGCGTACGTAGGACAGTAGCGAGGCTTAGAGGCATCCATATTTCATCTAAAAGATTCCTGATTGTGTTTTCAAAACCCATATGGTAGCCAGGACTTAAATAACTTAAAGGGTGAACATCTAAAAGTGAACTTATCACCTAAGATGAAGTGCATAGACAATGTTTAACATTTAACAGAAACGGATTTTTCCCCTCCCATGGCCAGTTCATCTTAAAGAAACCTAAATAGAGTATGCTTCAGTGTTGCCCTTCCTTCTGGATGTAAAGTAAGCTTCGTAACTAGGGCAGGGTCGTTTGAAAATGACAAGGTTTGTATGTGTCTTTTCCCTTTTCTGAAATTTTCCTTCATGTTTGCTGCAGGGTGAAATAATAAAGATTTCTTTGGGTAGTCAATCAAAAATGCCATTTTCAGTTGACGGTTTTTAAGCTAAGAGCTTCATAGAGAGGGACAGACTGACATCAATACAATTTTCATTTGGTGATGATGCCCTGAAAAAAAAGAAAGGTGCATATAGGCATTTCAGTAACCCGCATTCCGTGAGGGCACTCCTACATTATGGAAGCCAGAGTTCTGGAAATGTATTCATTAGAACAGTTCAGTAGCTGTAGAAGAGGGGTGAGGAACTGGTTGCATTCCACAGTCGAAGAAGAAGAAGAAGAAGAAGAAGAAGAAGAAGAAGAAGAAGAAGAAGAAGAAGAAGAAGAAGAAGAAATTTGTACCCCGTCCTCCCTGGCCGGAGCCAGGCTCAGTGCGGCTAACATCATATAACTAACACAGTATACATAAAAACAGGCATCAATTAATTAAAATACATCTTAAAATTAATTCAGACAAATTTAAATCTGGACAAATGGCAGTTATCAGGTTAAGATTGAGAGCGGTTAATACTTGCCAGGACCAACTGTTTCCACTGATCATATAAGGACCTGTGAACAGGCTGGGAGGCCTCCTTCATGCTTGTTATTACACGAAGGAAAATAGGTCAGACTGCCACCTGGCCAAAGGCCTGGCGGAACAGCTCCATCTTGCAGGCCCTGCGGAAAGATGTCAAATCCTGCAGGCCCTAGTCTCTTGTGGGAGAGCGTTCCACCAGGCCGGGCCATGGCCGAAAAGGCCCTGGCTCTGGTCGAGGCCAGTCTAATTTCCCTAATCCCCCGCCCCTTGTGGGCCAACTTTGACAGGTGGCTGGAGTTGCCCACTTGTCATTCACCTGATGAGGTGACCTGTTTTCCTTTGCCCACGTGGTTTGAAATCAGCCTGCATGGGCAAAGGCACCAGGAGTTTGCAGGTGCCAACAATTGGCATATAATCATGGCAATCACTGTGCAAAGGCACAATGTGTACGGCAGCGGGGCATGACTTGACTGAAGCTGCCTCACATGGCGAGACCAACTAGCCTAATTGGACTCATGTGTCAGAGGCTCCCATCACTACTCTAGATGTACCATCTCATCTACAAAACGTAAACAGTATGGCAGAAGATTCACACACATATAGAAGCAGAAGTGTTTGGAGAGCAATCTATACAACATTGCTGCTATAATAAAAAAATTCATCCATTTCTTCCAGTGCAGCGTGCATTGCTTTCTTTTATTTGTCTCTGAACAAACAGAGGATACAAGGCAGCAGTGATCCTTTGACCTGGATGTTCCCCATAAGCGTGCCAGCTGGAATAGAAGTAGAAAGAAAATGAACAGATTGCACAGAGTGTGTGGTTGGTACACTGCTGGCTGGAAATCTGATTCAAAATAAGGGAAACCAAAGCTCAAAAAACCCTTAGAGTGAAAGAAAATTATGATCATCAGGGTATTGCAAGGTATCTGGGTAGAGCTGAGGAACAGAAAATACAGATTGGCTTTCGCTTGAAAAAGAGAGCAAGTGGGAGAGTGTTTCATTGAGAAGAGCAGTAGAGAATATTAGTAGCCTTTGTGAATCTGACCTATGGTCCACATAAACCTTCATCCTGTCTCCAGTAGCATCCAATAAAAGCTACAACATAGCGAGAATTAAGCAGCGTACGTCAATAATGAGAGCAATCAGATCCTTGTCACTCATCCTTAGCTTCTGGCAGTCTGTGGTTTAGAAACACCCTGAACATGACTCCACATGCCATAATAATCTTCCTAATGCTACTGATATCCTGTGCATCATGAATTTGTCCACCTCTCTTTGAACCCAGATACGTGCCCTTCAGATGTTAAGAGCAGCAGCCGGGCAGCTGCTTTTCTGTGGGTTCAACCCACAACGCTGCTGCGATGTTTATAAAGGCCCACCATGGTGTAGGCAGATCTCATCAAGCAGCACCCCTCCTCATGTGGTGGAGGCCTTTTAAATATAGTACTACAGCCCCACTGTGGATTGAACCATGAAACAAACTGATCACTCAACACTGTAAAGTTATTCTTCACTGCGTCCTGTGGCAATAAGCCTCAGAAGGGCAGGTTAGCCGAAGGCTGAAGTGACAAATGAAAGAGCAGCGAGCCACAAAAGAAAATGGTGATTTTAAAAAGCAGAAGTTACTAAGATCTGGTGGGTATTGCAGAGCACAGGAGCACTTGAGACATATCCAGTGTGCCACCAGCAGGACAGCTTTCTTGCAGAATGCAAAGTGCAGTTCAAATCAGAATTTTTCTATAAATAAAGACTGAAATAGCTTGGATCCACACACCTATGAGGCTCCCCTCAAAAGTTGGCTTAGAGTTTCTTCTTGTTTGCATCATCCATTGACTCCATTTGTACTACATTGGCCCATTGTATTGGATTTTGATTACTGGATTAAGATTATAAACTCCTTGTTAATACCCTTGTATTTAGGCTGGCTTTAAATGGCTTCATGTAGCTTATATTGGTAGTTTGCTGAACACTCTTAAGACACTTCTGTATGCCTGTTCCTAATCAGTCAATATAAAAGCAAAAAATCTCAGCACCTGAGAGGTTCTGTTGGGAAGGAGGAAGTCTTTCAGGTATGAGTTATTTGGGGCTTTAAACAACAACATGAGCACCTTGAATTGGGCCCAGAAATGAATTGGCAACCAATGCAGCAGTTTTAAAACAGGAGTTTTGTGAGATCAAATAGAACCTCAGCCAGTAATCTGGCTGCGGCAATTTAGACGACAGAAGTTCGAGTCGGCTTCAAGGCGCCTAGTGTGCGCACGTTGCAACACAAATGGAATTAAGAGTCTTGCATATGGGATAATTTGAGGAGGGTGAGTGTCATATACCATCTACAGGTAGGTACGCGTGTTGGTCTGCCATAGTCAAAACAAAATAAAATAAAAAATTCCTTCCAGTAGCACCTTAGAGACCAACTAAGTTTGTTCTGGTATGAGCTTCGTGTGCATGAACTAAGAACTAACTTAGTTTGGTCTCTAAGGTGCTACTGGAAGGAATTTTTTGTTTTGTTTTGTTTTGTCATATACCATCGTCATACCAAGCACAGATTTTGGGATCCCTGTTTGGGCAGAAATAGTTTTGAATGGGTGTTTTGTCCACAAACTTGACCACTGAGTCTCTTCATTGTCACTGCCAATGTCCTGCTCCCATATAGCTTTAGTTTGTGCGAGCTGTCAGAACCAGTGCCTAATAGGGTTGTGTAAAACACAGGCACCTGCCCCGTATTATCTGTTGTATAGGAAAGCAAACTCTGTTCCCATTTACTGTAGTTAATGCCCTCAGAGCATTGGATTAGCCAAGGGGGGCAGCTGCCCCCCAAATCAATACAAATTTGAGGTTCTGCACCCCCTAACAGAAGCCTGCCCCCCCACAAAAATCCTGGCTATGCCCATGTCTTAAAGCCAGTTGCTTGACTTCCTTCTTGTTTAGAAATGATGCAAATTGTCCCCATTGCACCCAGAACAGGGGGGCCAGTCTGCAGTGCTGCCCTGACCTCAAGCTCTGTGAGTAGGCTAGGTCTCAGAGAATTCACAATACAGCGGTACCTCAGGTTACAGACGCTTCAGGTTACAGACTCACTAAGCCAGAAATAATGCTTTAGGTTAAGAACTTTGCTTCAGGATAAGAACAGAAATCATGCTCTGGCGGCACAGCGGCAGCGGGAGGCCCCCATTAGCTAAAGTGGTGTTTTCAGGTTAAGAACAGTTTCAGGTTAAGAACGGACCTCCGGAACAAATTAAGTTCTTAACCCGAGGTACCACTATATTAGTCACCTCAATGAAAAGGTAACTGCTTCAGCTTTAAGTGAGTAAGAGATCTCTCTCTCTCTCTCTCTCTCTCTCTCTCTCTCTCATATTCAATAGACAAAGCCTCTGATGGGGAGGGTGTAGCTACAGTTCTGCCATATGGCCTTGAAGTTCAATGGCAGAAGAAAGAGGGTTACTCCATTTTGTCCTTGGTTATGTGGATTCACAACCTGTCCATTTGGGCACTGTATGCTACTGCAGAACTCCTTCGATGCTGGATGATTCTTCACTTACTATAAAATTCCCCGTCCTTGGTCCTGCATGTGAAATTAACAGAGCGACTCTAAATATGGAATGTGGGGTGGACTAGAATCTCACTCGAATAATACTAATTGGGAAGTATGTGTATGGAATGAAAATCAGGAAATGCTCCTCTGAGGTTAAGAATGCAGCTGGATGTGTTGTAAACAAGTACCTGCAAAGGGTACTCTTTGTAGTGTCCTACTTGGACCAATGTATTAAGCTGTCATCAAAGTAGATCTGATTATTTTGCACATGGCTTTCCTGAAAGGATGTTATGATTTTCTAGATGTTTGGTGGCTGGTGATAAATTAGGCTTTTATGATGTCATGTGAAAGGCCATTGCTTGGATTTCCTCTTCTGTGGAGCATGCTGAGGGATACGTTTGTGGAGACCTGCTCTGAGAATGCAAAAGCATCCCACCTTCTTTACTTTAACCGTTGCATGAATCATTCGTTTTCCAACAAGAGTAGAAGCTGTATTAGAAAAATTTGTTGCTATGGAAGATATGTATGCAAAATAATAATAATAATAATAATAATAATAATAATAATAATAATATAAAACCTGCCAACAAAGCCGTGTTGTTGATAATTAATAAATAAGAAGCAAGATTATCATTGATGCATGACCATGCCTTGGGAGTGAGATCCAAAACTTATTGACTCCTTTCCCGATCTCTAGACCAGTGTTTTTTCAACCTTTTTTGGGCAAAGGCACACTTGTTTCATGAAAAAAATCACGAGGCACACCACCATTAGAAAATGTTAAAAAAATTAATTCTGTGCCTATATTGACTATATATAAAGTAATTCTCTTGAATAAACACAAAGAAAGTATTTTATAATTACTTTTCAATTTTTCCCACGGCACACCAGGCAACATCTCGCGGCACACTAGTGTGCCGCGGAACAGTGGTTGAAAAAACATGCTCTAGACCACCATGTTGGCTGTGTGTGATTTGAGTAGGGAGAGCAGAACTTGTAACTATCTGTCAGAAATGTTATGGGGGAATATTTCTCACTCTAGATATACACTGATACAATATATTCATATAAATCACTGCCTCATGATTCTCTCTCCATGTTTTAAAGTACTGGTGTCCTTCAAAGAAGGCTATTTTATGTGGTTGAGTCTTCTAAGAGACAAGTTTTATGAGTACCTTGGGAACAGTTCAGTGACATCATTTTTCATCTATTGAAAGGAACGACAGAATCTGACATTATCAGTGATTAAGGGTAATGTCTGGGGAAGGACTTGGTATATCCTCAGGATCACAGAACTGGAGGTAGTAAAAAGCCCTCCACAGTGAGGCAGGACAACCTGTCCATCATAGGTACAAGAGATATGAACCACAAGTTGCTTAAAGTAGAGTGCAGGCACTTTGTGGTAGCAAATGCAGGTTGGTAAGACGTTTAGGATCCTTGCGTACTGTGAGTAGGAAGGAACTCTGTGCCTTACTCCAGGGATGGAATTGTGCACCAAATTACAATTCCTTGCTTGATCACCTACAAGTCAATTCTAGGGGGTCACCACTATCATCACAGTTTAAAAGGGGTAAAGGATGTCTGTTTTTGTAGGATTAGGTGGGCTAAATTGGGGGAAGAGGCAATAGACAAAGGAGGCCAGGACTGGAAGCATGTGGAAGGACTGGCAAAAGTAGCATCATTCAGGGGCTGAGGTACTGAAATAGTATTTGCTAAACAAACAAACAAACAAATAAATAAATGCAATGTGCTATCTTCTATTAACCATATGTAGATTTGGTTAACTTCAGTAATGCAGGTATCAATTTAATTTTAAAGAGAAAATTTGAGGCCCATGCAGTATACTGAAAACATTTTTTCCATAATTTCCCCATCAAACTTAGAAATACTGTTGCACACATTTCATTGTCTTATGAAAAGCTGGAATGTAAAATTGATGATTCTGAATTTTTGTATTTGGCAGTACTGCCACAGCTGGTGGTAAGAGTACTTAGGGTGGATTTAAATGTTACTTTTTGTTGTGAGAAACTCACTACAAGTTGATTTTACCATGTCAGGGATGATTTCCTGGTAAAATTATTTCCATTTCTGGTATACCCCAGATGGGTGGGATATAAATAAAATTGTTGTTGTTGTTGTTGTTGTTGTTGTTGTTGGGATATACATAAAATTGTTGTTGTTGTTACACATTGAGTCTAACAATGATATATGTAAAAGCCTGCTAAACACACTCTTAACTCTAACTGTCTGTTCCTCCCCTCCCCTTTGTGAAATTTAATGTGTGGTGTGTCAATGAATTTGATCTGAAAAAAGAATATGTAAAGCGGTTGTTTTTAAAATGAGTTCTTAATTTAATGTTAGTTAATGAATATGTTGCTTCTTGTTTGCTTTTTTGTAGTTGAAAAAAATCAAATAAATAGAGAGCAACCTATAATCTTCAGGGGTTTACTGTGGTGTAGCGAGTACCCACTGTCATGTGCTGGCCAACTCAGACAAGTATTCTCTCAGGGTACTGACATAATAAAGGCACCCTGTGGTGACCTTAGGATTCCATAGTGAGAGGAATGGAGGAGTTAAACCCACATCTGTGTCATCTTTTCTGGACATGGAACATAACAGAGGGTATCACTTTTCCCCTTAATGAAGAGAGGATCTACCGAGCTAATCTGAAGCCTCTTGAAATCAGTACAGGTACTGACTTCAGTGATCTTTGGATTAGCCCTCCGGTGGGAGACATTTATCTGCTTAAAGAACCATTTTTAGCAAGTGAACCAGTCAAATAATTTTGCTTTTATTTACATTGCCAGCCATGTGATTTGGTTGACATAAGCACAAAAGTAAGGACCGCAACCTGCTCTCTGAAGAGATAGGTAAGCGTTTTATCCTTGTGTTAATTAAACTCTGCACTGTTTCCATCAAAGCGATTAAGCACCAAATCGCACATCACACAGGGCCAACCCCCTCTGTTTTGCTCCATTGTCTCCAGTGTCAATGTGCTTGTCAAACTCTGCTGACTGATGCTCTTTCCCTGACGTTGAGCTGAAGCATTGTTTTAATGCTGACGGCATTCCCTTGGTCCGCTTGATGGACATTGCCACCAGTTCCCAACTTCCTGAACAAACCAGACAGTTTGCTGTTTTCTTCTTCTCTCTTATCATTCCCTGTCACTAAAGGAGAAGTCTGGATTCAGCTTCAATTTGTACTGATATACTGCAGTGTGGTGAGAAACGAGGAGCGGCGGCTATTCCTTATCGTTATTGTCAGCCTTATGTTTATTACTTCTTGGGATCCATGTGCTTTGGCCTTTTGGAAATGTTAGACCAAAGATTAGCAGGCAGGTTTTTAGTGAATGGTGGAAGAGGTTGGGCTTAGATTTCCTGATTTGTTATTGACTTAACAGTATCATGGAAACATTATAATGGGACCTTATCCTAAGATGTGCTGAGTGCCAACAAAATCATGAAACAAATGGAGGACTTTAGAGCTCAGCACCTTTCAGAACTAGCCCTTAATGGAAAGCATCTTTACTCTATTCAACCATTTCCCCCCCCCCCTTCCACAAATAAGTTACTTTGCATGTATGTTTTTAGCAAGTGAAATGCTTCTTTGTTCACATTAGGAAGCGGTCTAGCCTTTAATTGCAAGTGAAACCACTTTATATCTGAACTGCTTGCATTTTCCAGTCTTTTGGCTCTTCGTGAAAATTCTGTCTTTAAAAAAATACCCAAAAAAACCTATTGGCACAAGAATGGAGGTTAGCCAGCTCGCACTACATTAAAACAAATTTAGATGAAGAACCAATTTCACTGGCATTCTTCTATTCCCCTGGTATCATGCTTGTTCCACAACTTCACTTTTCTAAAAATAGTGAAGGGAAAAATGAAAAGTGAATGCCATTCATAGATGCCGTCCTGAAATTCCTAAAGATGTTTAACATCCATTACCAATTTGATTGTGGTCTTGTTTGCTAAAATGTAATTGACCTGTACTCTTGCTTTAATTGTCTGTTACTCTATAGAGTTACAGTGGTCCTTTCATAAATATGCACTGTATTTGTAACATGTTCCAAAGCGATTAAAAGTTCTGGGGCAGTCGGTTACCTTTCAATGAGAGCATTTCATGACAGCAACTTACAGTGTCTTTGTAATGTTTGCTTTATTTGCAAATACAAGAGCAGAGCTCTTATTGGAAGCAAATGGATAGCCCTTTGAATTTCTGATCCCTAAAGAAAATGTAGCCTTCCCGCTCCCCACCCCACCTCCAAGCTGCACCTCATTTTCAGCTAACTGCAACTAGAAGATTTCAGCTCTCTGTGTCTAATTTCAAACTACAGAAACTGTTTTTCACAGTGTCTCTGCTCCCTCTTTGCTATGAGGAGTCATCTTCCAAAAGCTAGGTTTCAGGCCATGGGTAAAACATCTACAATCATTAAGAAACATTAACATTATTTTGTCAAACCCCTGTCTCCCATCAGGTGATGCTTTTAGGCCAAACCACAGTAAAAGACCAATTCAACGTAATCAAGGCAGGGCAAATGTATATTAACACCAGATTGAAATGACACAGTTCTAGCTTTCAAGATGTGTTATACTCAAAACTGCTTATTCAGCTCACACAAGTATATAACACCAAAATGAATATATCCAAAACTGCTAAAAACAAATTTAATTTCATGAATCTTTTAATATTTGCATCATATGTATGCCATATAACATAACCCAGCTGTGCAACACAGATTTTTATTATACCTGTTTGGAAAAACAATTTGTGCAAATTTGGGAGCTGAGACTGTTCGATTTCATAACCTAAGATATGGCATAGCTGTCATGATTACATAGCACTGTTAAAAAAAAAAAGACATACCAGTACTTATTCAGTGAACATTATCAGCACTTTCTATAACATTGTCAAATCTGTTTGGCTTAATTTGTGACTCCTTTGCGGCAAAGAGACACACATATTTAATTAAAAACTGCTGTTAGCTACACAGAACCCTCCATATATGGTGGGATATAATTCTGAATAAATATAGTACTCTCAGCCTCCCCTCCAAAAAAGTCCCTTCTTTTGACAGATCCTTATACTGACTTGTTTATGTCTTGAATAGAACAGCCTGGTACATTTGCCTGTGCTGCTCAGTAGAACATTGATGTGATACAATGGTAACACCCTCTGTTGTGACATTGTGCTCCTCTACCCCCTTACATGTATCCTTCTTTGAACTTTCCAGCCACTTAAGGAAGTCTCAGAATTAAGTTCCAAGTTGAAAACAAACAAACAAACAAACAAAACATTTTGGAGCTGTGCTAGCCATCCCTCACCCAGGCTTGTACTGTGAAGCTGTCGAATGCTTTGCTAAAGAAAATTGAATTAGACAGTAATAAATTGCACAGTGAAACCAGATCATTCACCTAATGAGCTAAAATAAAAGCTATGATGACACCCAGAACCAGAACTCAGGAAATGGGATATTGACATAGAAATGGTTTGCATTTTTTCCTCTGGCTTTCATTGCTTTATTTTTAAAAATTCCAGACCACACTCCACAACCAGTTCTTTGATGCAAAAGTATGTGTCTTTTCCAAGACTATAAAACTGAACTGCCATGAGATCAAGTTTAATAAACATAATTGTGCAGCATTTGACACTTAAACCTACAATTACGAAAAGGGAGGAGGTTTTTTTTAAAAAAAAAAACTTACTAGATAAACTCATGCTTTTCGCTATCCTACAGAGATCATATCACAGCTAAGTGAATTTAAATCTGTGGGAGATTTGTACAGTAGAATTAAACAGCACCAGTTTGGCTGTTGGCTTTCAGTTGTTTTGCCAAGTCTTTGCTTTTTCATAGCCAAGAACAGGTTGTAACTCCCATTTTAAATTTGCAATTTTAAGCTTTGTTTTCCTTTTCACAGAACGTAAAGATTTAGTGTATTTTGCTTTAAAGTGTGTGTGCAGCATCCCTTGTTCTGTGAAAAATAAAGTACTAACAAATTACTGAAAGCAAGAACGCTGCTTTTGTGATTTTGTTTTTTAAAAGTGTGTGTGTGTGTGTGTGTGTGTGTATCTTAATACATTCTTCAGTCAGTCATTTGTGGGTCTCAATGCTCTTCTCCTCCCGATTTTATGTATTTTTAGAGACCAGTGGCACCAAAAAGAAGGGGGGAAATCCATTGTAGAAAAAATAGACAGTAAACTAGACTGTGCTTTGAACCCAGATTCATTGTTATGTTGTGCTACAGCAGAAGCGGAAGAGTGGCAGGATTGCATTTGACTTGGTCAGTGGACTTTTCATAACCTTGTTTTGACAGGGAAGAGGGACTTCTGGGACCTCATCCTCACCTTTCATAAACTTTCTGATCTTTGATGTGCTTTAAGAAAGCAAAGTCCTAGCACAGGGCTTCAGTCTGCCCTTTGACTGGCATCTAGGCTCCAGTTCAGACTAAATCTGGAAGTTAAATAGGTGCATATCTCAGTTCACTTAACACTTTAAATAATGTAGTTGAGCAGTGGTTTTTTCTCCCTGAAAGCCTTTTCTATTGTTGTTTTCTAAGTAATTGTAATCACACTTTTTTCATAGTATGAACCATTCACAGAGATAGAGACTATTAGCCACCAAGGTTTCAGGCACAATCCTTCATACATTTATTCAGCAAATCATGGAGTTGCAGCCACTGTAATTTGTCTGTGTGAAATTATTTTTACTACTAGATGGTACTGAATGACTTATAAATAACCGTGGCACAAAAAAAGAGTCTACTATTTTCTCTGGGGCATTGTTGTTGTTGTTGTTTTAACTTACGGTGCAATCCTGTGCATATTTCCTCAGAAGTAAATCTCATTACTGGCCATACCCAAAGTGTGTTTAGGATTGCAGACTGAAGTTGGATTTTGCTGTTCCTAGATCATTAAATAACCAAACAGGCTACATTTCGTAGAATCTGTGTGTGATTTTACAACAGCTTTTCTCCACTCTCAGCTTGAATTAACAAAATGTGAAAGTGATGTGATCCTGGTAAAAAGGTGTTCTGGGCATCACTTTCAAAAGTATCTTAAGACCAGCTGCAGCCTGTGAGTGCTAAGCTGAAATGAAGCATCTTCCTCCTATACCAAAATGTGTCTGTTGTGGAAGTAATGAAAAAGGCTGTTGTTGTGTGTGTATGTATTCCTCAGGAGTGGCTAACATTAGGCCCTCCAGATGCCATCGGACTGCAATTCTCATCAGCCCTAGCCAGCATAGCTTAATAGTCAGGGATAGTGGAAAGTGACATCTAAAGACCCACAGGTTCCCCACTCCTGGTGAACACAGTCTTGGCAGAACTGGTGCAGATGAGCTTTTTTTAAAAAAAAATTACAAGCGATGTTAAGAATATATTTTTAATTTTTTAAAACTACGAGCTGAATTAAAGCACCCTGTTCATTAGAGCCCTTTACAATAAAATCATTTTCCTCCTCTTTTGTTCTGTCTTCAGTTAACCGTATTTACAAGCGACACCTAATCATCCTTATTGTCCTTGGGATCACTTTTAGAAAGAACTTCGTGATCATTTAAAGACTGCTAAATCCAAAAACCTGCGACAGCTAGTAGTTCGAAATGAGAAAATCAGCTGGTTCATTTGTTATATTGCTCTTAACTGTGAAGTTTTTCAGCACTCCCTTTTAGTGATCATATGGATTGTATCTGAAAGAGATCATTATAGTGTCAGGTTTTCTATTTGATTTACTTCTATAATTTAACCAAAATTGGACGCGGGGGGGGGGGGGAGTGCAAGGTGGGATACATTAATTTGAAACAGCTCTGCCAGTAGCAAGTCTTAGGAGGTATGACAGCTTAAAACAAGATGTTATCCATTAAAGAGTCAATATTTTTGATGTGCAGCATACATTGTAAATGGCCTGCACAACTATTCTTGAATGCTGCCTCCTGGTGATTTATAAGCCACAGCACTTTGACTCGGAGTTGCAAAAATTGGGAAAGAGAAAGAAGGTGGTTTGAATTTCTGCAAAGCACTGGCACTTTCTAGAAGCTCTGTGTAGATGGAGGAGTCTGTAATGAAATTGGGGCGAGGTGATGTCTATCAACACTTTTGTAACCATTACTTTGCCTGTCCACCTCCCCTGCAGCCTGGAAAGGGAATCACCCACCCACCCGTCTTTTTATTCCCCACAGGATTTTCTTCAAGGCGATTGCACCAAAGCAAAGCAAAAACTCAACTGGAAACCCAGAGTCACATTTGACGTAAGTTCTGTTTGGGGTTTTTATCTCCATGCATTTTATTTGATGGCCTGTTTTTTTGTGGGGGGAGGGGAGGAAATCTGTGCTTAGAAAAATTTATAAACTCGTTATTAGTAGAAATGAAATAACATTTTATATCATTTAAAGGAAGGGGTGAGAGCTTTTTCTATCAAGGGTCACATGTCCTTGGGAAAGATGATGAAGTGCATGCTGACCGTGAGGGATTATTGCATTTTCCTAAGCATAACATTGTGCTGGTTGAATGCTGAGACAGAGCAATATTCTCAACATGAGAAATGCCATTCTGACTAGGGTTGCCATATGTCCAGATTTTCCTAGACATATCCGGAATGCTGCAGTCGGCGGAAATCATACACATATCCGGGGAAATCCGGACATGTGGCAGCCCATATCAGCAGTGCAACTTTTCTGTCTGGATTTTCACCGTTTGAAATATGGCAACCCTATTTTTGAGTAGAAAGGGGATGACTGAGTGCAACAAATGAAAAACGTGCATTTAAAGCAGCCCAAGCCGTTTTAGTGCCTGAGGCAGAACCATCCAACTGGTGCTCCTGTTGGCATCATAGTAATGATGATGAACCATTTACTGTCCTTCAGGAATACCCTGAACATTTGTTACCCATTGCCAGACTAATGGTAGGACCAGCTCTCAAGGACACAATAAATAGATTGTTTGAATGCATCTCAAAAGGTTTATTCGGGTTGGTGGACTAATTCAGGTGGACTAATTCAGGGGGAAATAGATACTAGAGGGAAGTAATGTTGTGGGAATACAGCTATTACTCTAAGCAGAGCCAAGACACATCTGTTTGTTTCTTTGTTTCGTGTGTGTGTGTGTGTGTGTGTGTGTGTGTGTGTGTGTCTTCCTTTTGCAGGAGCTGGTGAAAGAGATGGTGGAAGCAGATGTGGAACTCATGAGGAACAACCCCAATGCATGAATCTGTTCCTCCTTCCATACCTGCTGACATGACTGAGCCTCCAGGGAGACGGCCGGCCTAATTATGACTTCTGCAAGTGCCATTGCTGGGGAAGGGGAACGACAATCATTCCACTGGGTGTTGAAGATTTGCTGCCATTTTATTTTCCTCTTGCTTGTGCAATGGATCATTTTTTTCCCCTTTTCAAATCTCAACCATGTATCATCATGACTTTACATTCCATGAAGAGGATAGGCTGAAGTGATTGCAGTTTTCCTCCTGATATGTAGACAAGACGATGGAGGCCAGCTTACCTGGAGTATCTTTTGATATTAAAAAAAATCATTTCCATAAATTAGACTGCACAGTGCATTTTTTTATTCTTTCTCCACTACAAGTGGAAGGGGGAGGGAGAAAGAAAGTGAGTTATAGAGTTATGCTTCCTTTCCAAAGTTAGGGTACTTCCTTTTTTTTGCAATAAATGTTTGGAAAACCCAATGTATGGTGGATCCATCCTACTGACGCAAGTAAAGGTAAGGGAACCCCTGACCATTAGGTCCAGTCGCGGACAACTCTGGGGTTGCGGCGCTCATCTCGCTTTACTGGCCGAGGGAGCTGGCATACAGCTTCCGGGTCATGTGGCCAGCATGACTAAGCCGCTTCTGGCAAACCACAGCAGCGCACAGAAACACCGTTTACCTTCCCGCCGGAGCGGTACCTATTTATCTACTTGCACTTTGACGTGCTTTCGAACTGCTAGGTGGGCAGGAGCAGGGACCGAGCAACAGAAGCTCACCCCGTCGCAGGGATTCGAACCGCCGACCTTCTGATCAGCAAGCCCTAGGCTCTGTGGTTTAACCCACAGTGCCACCCGACCGACACAATTAGATTTATGTAAAATCATAGCTATATTATCCATTGTTGCGTTCTGAACATTGCATTGCACCTCCTATTTAATATTTAACCTATCAGGCAATCAGAAGTTTGGAAATGGTTTTTTCAAAAAAATCTTAAATGATCCACATGTGGGTTGCATACTATTTCCTACACAGATGTGCTTTTCGTGTGCAAAATGTAATGTAGAAAGTTTATTTGTATTGAATGGGTCTTACATATAAAAAGGTGGGTTTTTTTGATAGTCTCCTTAATGTTATTTGTTCAGGGAGCAAAGGGATTATGCTTCCCTCCCGCTAGCCCTTAGCTACTTGCCCTTTCCACTGCCAGAACCCTTTACAGTATAGGTAACTCGGGCATGCAGCGCACAGTTCCATCACCCTAATCCTTACTGACTTTAGATGCCTCTCCATGGTAGACAAGGGGACTTGCTATGTTTTTGATTCTTCAGCTCCCCACCTTAGCATTGTGACAAAAAGCCTCTCTATGCGGCACCCAATTCCTGCACACAACAGAGCTATTCACATCCCATCCTGTTTCTGCTTACTATAATTAGACATATAGGAGCCTGAAGCTGCCACAAAGATGGCCTTAAAAAAGATTAAAAGGGGAGGAGGGAAATCCAAACTTCAAGGCAAGTAAATATTGTTGAAACATTTGGTGCCAATGTACCAAGGTTAGGCAGAGGTCGCCGGTCCCATACATTTGCCTTCCCCTTGGTTCTCCCGCCTGACAATCATTCTCTGCGCTTCTTTTAACTCTTTACCTTGAAATGAAAGGGTGGGGCATTGCCAACTTTTCCTCGCGACCCCGCATTTCCTTCAAAACACGGTCGCGTCACAAAAGTTGCGGGGCCACGTTTCTTAACAGGGAAATTGCGTTGAAGTCATGAAGACTGAGCGAGTCTGACTGCTGCCTGCCGTCCGGTCCCGGGTAAAATTCCCTTCTTGGATTCGAACCACTTGCAGTCCAGCCCAGTCTCCCACGTTGGTTTTAGAAGGGCAGAGGGAGAGCCGGGTAGGTTGCATGCGCAGGGCGCATGCATTTCCAAGCCGGGAGTAGAACCGAGGAGGAGGGGGCAATGAGAAAGAGAGAGAGAGGTCGCAGCGAGAGGCAGCCCTCTGCTTTCAGGAGGTGTTGTAGGGCGGGTGGGGGAGGCGGCGAAGGAAGCTTTGCCCAGCCTGCAGGAGAGAGGGAGAGAGAGCACTCTTTGTGTGGCTGCCTGCGAGGGAGGCGGGCGGTGCGATGGAAAGTGTGCGCGCCGCGAGAGGAGGTGGTTTCGGGGTTAGCCAGGGCTTGGGGCCGGCCTGGCTGATGCTCAGAGGGGCAACAGGAGCTGGCGGGCCGGGGAAGGGAGGGGGGCTCCCAATTGGGACCAGATGCTTCCTCGAGGCTGCCTTCGCAGCAGCAGCAGCAGAGAGGCTGAGCTTAGCCGCCGCTGCCTGGCGCTTCTCGCAGCTCCACGCAGGTGCAAGGAAGGAGGGGGCGCTCGGAGAACAAGAGGGGCTCTTGTTTGGCTGGGCCTAGGAGGGGCCAGCCGCCTCTGGGCTTGCCAAGCCGAGGAGAGGGTTCCCACCTTCGGGAGCGAGCGAGCGAGCCAGTCGCTTGGCTTCTGCGCTTTGCTGCAGGCCTTGCACGGAAGGGCAAGTGGCTGCGGGAGCGCGAATCCAACGGGGCGCGTTGCCAACCGGCCAAGGCCCGCTGGGTTCTCCCAGGGCCGCTCGTCTTCCTCCTGGGGAAAGGGGTGCCTTTCCTTTCCGCTACGCTCCCACCCCGACCTGTGTCCGGACTAGACTGCTTCCTTTCTCGCCCCTTCACTCCTGCCCTCGCCATGCTCCGGGCACTGCCGGTTATGTGGGCGATTTCAGACAGTTGCTGGCGAGGTGAGCTGAGCTGCAACTTGGCTCGCCCCAATAAAACTGCTGCTTTCCAACATGATCAGCTAGACCCGAGGCCTGCGGAGCCCATGGAAATCACGGCCTGTGACTCTCTTGTGTTGTTCGCCTTTGCGCTAAGAGCGCTTCTCCGCTGCTTTTTCTTTTCCAGTGCGCTCAAACCACGCATCCAGACTGATTTTGACCGAAAGGGGTCTGCGGCAGACCGACACGCAGATGGGGCTCTCGAGGACTAGCATGTCCCGGGAGAAAGCTCAGGCGCCCTCGGGAAATCCGCACCGCCATCGAAAACGGCGACGTGTTTAGGGTCAGGCTGTGTTTAAGGACAGGTCACACTTCCACAGCTCCCCGGCGCCGGCCTCTATCGCGCCGGAGGGGACCGGGGTGCTGAGAAATCGTGGCTAGGTACAGCCCTAATAATGCGCTACAAGAAGCTAAAACACAGGCTTCCTGTGTTGTGTTTTATTTTTAAATTTAAAGGGAGTGGGGGATTTTCACTGACTTGGTCCCATTATTAGGGAATGTGCAGGGATGCTCATTTATTTGTTTTTCCGGCTGCACCGAAATCCGTGGCAAAACTGATGTCAGTTCAAGGAAAGTGGTGGCTTCCCAGCACCAAGCACCGGAACGTTCTCCTGCGCCATCCCCACAGAAATGCACGCCACAAATTTAAATCACTTGTAAAGTACGTCTGCTGTTTGGACTCACATTAAAGTACCCTGAGCCTTCATTGTAGGTTTACTGAGACAGCGTAATTTCTATTCAAGAGACACAGACTACCCTTACAGAACTGCTGTCCCCAAGGTTTAAGTTTGGTGTGTGTGGCGCCTTAACGCCGCTGAGCGGAAAGGGTTAGGAAGTGTTGCGAGGGCAAGGCAAGGCGTGGACAAGCCTGGCGAAAGGAAGGGGACCCAGTGTAAGGAGGTTCCCCAGCGACGGTACTGAGAAGAGGCATTCCTTTTTTTTTTTTTTTTACTGCGCCATTATTGAGCCTACATTTTGACTGTTCCAACAACACGAGACTGAAATCTTGAAAAATAAACTTGCAACTGAGTACCACTGAAATCATGCGTAATTGCATTTGATGGGAGCTGGCGCGCGTAACGTTTTTCGCATTGCGCTCCTTATCTTTGCTTACACTTTTTTTGCGCCTGTTACGACTCTCAGTAAGCATCCTGTGGAAACTTTGGCTCCTGATCTTACCGCCTTCGAGTGGTGTTTGGGTGTGTTCAACTAATTTAAAGGAGGAGCCCTGGTATATCATAATTACCATGTAGTTTTATTTTTCCCTTGTAAGACTTACCTCCCAAGTCTTGACTGAGTGAGATGAGCGCAAGCTGGGTCATGTGGGTTAATGAAAAGTAAACTACCTCATGATTATGAGAAGATGGGGAGCTGGAGACCGCCCCCTTTTTTCTCGCATGACTTAACTTGCCTCTCAAGTTCTGGAAAGAGTGGTGAAGTGGACAGAGGCTGGGCCTTCTGGATATTTATTATTATTATTATTATTATTATTATTATTATTATTATTATTATTATTTTGGCGGGGGGGTTGCATGTAGCCGTCTTCTCCCCACCCACCGCCGCGCCGGACGACTCCAGTCCTGGCATCCCATCTGCAATATCACTCCCCATGTTGACATTCACCGTGGCAGGTGACTGCTTTATTGCTGTGGAGGATGGAAGAGGAGGGAGGTCTGCTTGGCCAGCTCGCATTCTTTGTCAAGGCCCAGTGGGATCCTCCTTCTGACAAGGAATGCGCATATCTCGCATCTTCACTGCAGAATGATTTGTTTCAGACGCTGGCTATATAATAACCGGCAAGTCCCACCAGAAGAGACCATGCAGCCCGCGTCTTCCAGCTCATCCCGTCAGCTCTGCGTGCAGGTTGGCGGGAAAAAGCAGGAAAACAGGACGGAGCTGCGTTTTGTTTCCTAAAATTGGCTCCTGGCGAGGCTGCAATATATCGTTGTCCTCTCTGTGTATGTGACCATCAAGCAGCCTACCCGTCCTTCTTCCCCTAAGAAAAAAAAATGCACCCGTGCACACCGGGCCTCGAAGTGGAAAAAGAAGCCGTGGGCTCGATCTCTCTCAGTCGCACTCTTAACTTCCCCTTCCAAGGGGAAGTGGGGCCCCAGGGGGCGTGTGGGAGAGCTGGTGGGGGTGTCCAGTCTCTGGGGACAAGAGGGTGTCTGAAACCCAGAATGAGTCGCAGTTTGGGCCCCTGGTGCTTTCCTGCTCTGCTTTGGCGCAACAGGGTGGAGAGGATGGAGAGTGGCGCTTTGCAAGCGTGCGCCTGCGACTGCCCCGCGTTTCGCCTCGCATATCCCGCACCCACAGCCCAGTCTCAACGCACTGGCCTTGGTTTCGCGGCTGGCATTCCAGACACCTCAGCCAGTTCCTCCCTGTCTCGCTGCTGAGGTTGCTCTCCGAGTGTGAAGCCTCTTCCTCCCTTCAGTTACAACCGTGAGCGGCTCTTTGGGCCAGGCCTGCTTCTCTAACCGGTGACGGAAAAGGTAGTGTTTGGCGCGGGGAGCACAGAAGCTGGCCGTGTCGGCCCCGAGCGCAGCCCGAGGCACCAATCTTACGCAGCATCTTCTCCTCACCGTCCCTTTCCCTGTTGTCGAAGAGAAAAGCTATAATGTGATAAACACACTGGCGAACAAGTGACAATTTCCTCTTGGTTTTCGCCTGGCGATCTCTCTCTCTATCTCTCTCTCTTGCAGAGACGCGGAGACCCTGGTTACCCTCTAAGATTACCTCTCTGCCTTGGCTGGAAAAGAGCTCTCGGTCAGCTGCATAGGGAAGCCTTGCCGTATCAATTAAAAAGTGATATATGATCCCTGCCCGCTCGCCCCCAGCCCTAAACTGAAACTAATAGGTGATTAGAAAGGAGCCCGAAGGCCCCCAAGACGGACGGCTGAGACGGATGGATTTGGGGAGGTATGAGATCGACCTAGGCGGTGGGAGAAGAACGGATCGGCGTCCTTCGAAAAGGCCGGTCCCGCTCCGCCCCTGAGTGGAAAACTCAGCTGTGGAAAACCGAGGAATTGCTTGTTAAGGGCTGAGAGCTGGCACTGCGCAGATAACCCGCTCCAAAGAGGCCTATGTAGTATCTAGACGCGTCTCTTTAACGCCCCAAAGCGGAGCGGAGCAGCACCCGAACACACGTCCCCCTATTTACTCCAGAGGAATCCAGCCATTGCTGTGAGCGTCCGGTGAATGGGTGGGCATGCCCTCCTTGCCTTTGTGCGCAGAGGCCAGCGGAGAGAAGCGGGAGCCCGCCTGTCTTCAATCCCCCTCCCTCGCGTCCCCCGACGACGCATGAGGGCATGGGGAGTCGTTAGATGGTTTCTGCTTGGGACTGCTGCTGTAGCGAGGGTTCCTCATCACAATCCCTGAGCAGGTCGTGCGAGATGTTCGCCGGAGGGATGACATTCCCTGCTCCCAGGGGCGGGTCATTTGCCTCCAGACACAACAAACTCCAGAAACAGGCAAACACGGCCGAGTTTTGACAGGCTCGAGGAAGCAAAACAAAACCAGAGAGAGAGAGCGCGGGATGTGCAGGGGGCGAATGAAGGAAGCCCTTTTCCCGAGTCTACTCGAAAGGAGCCTTCCCTGCTTCGGGCGCCTCACCGCTTTCCTTGGCAATCCACGGCTGTTTGGGAAGGGGTTTTTTGGGGGAGGGGAATGGCGGTGTGGTTTTTGCAGATGCCTTCTAAGAAAAGGGTTTTTAAACCTTCAATATGAGAAAGAGAGCGCGTTTAGACCTTGCACATTTTGGCGGCTTAATAACCCCACAGAAAGAGTGCGCATTTCTTTCTCAGAGTTGCTTCTGCCCGACGGGTTGTTCCCTCTTTCCGTCTCGTCCTGCCCTCTCCGCCGCCCTTTTCTTAATGCTCGCTCTCTCCTCATTTGACATTTGGCATGAGAGCTACGCCGAGCCCCTCAAATTAGAGCCCACTTCGGGGCAAACAACAGAAACAGTAGCGCGCCTTTCTCTTGACTTTTTGAAGAAGAAGAAGAAGAAGAAGAAGAAGAAGAAGAAGAAGAAGAAGAAGAAGAAGAAGAAGAAGAAGAAGAAGAAGAAGAAGAAGTCAAGATCTATCATCTAGAAAGGGTGTTTAGAACCGTAGCTTTAAAGAACATTTAGAAAGGGGGTCTTTCCTTGACGAGTGGGCATTGATACACTGAGCATCGCTTTTTAATAATTATCGCGTTGCATTCTATGCTTTATCAAAGCACCGCTCTGCAAGAATTTTTATCCAATAAAATAAGCACTCTGGCATCTTTTGAATTGAAATGGCGCGCGCTTGCTCCCGGTGATTTTAGGGCCCCTTCCTTGGGCATTCTCTGACGCGCAAATAATTTTAAAAGTAGAAATTCATTAAAAGGTCTCCTTGCCTAGTGATCATGGCATACTTTGCGCTTTAGATCCACGCTGATTCTTGCTTGTTTTAACGGCAGGCACAGTTCTGAGAGCGGCAGGCAAGAGGCATCCAGTTCGCCTCTCAGCTCTCTGAAGAGTTAATAGCTCCAAATGTGTTGGTTTTCCTGCCTTCTCCCAGGGGTGATGGGGGCAGGGCGGCAGAGGGGGGCGAGAAGAGGGAGAATTTTCTCTATTTGAGGAAAGGGAAAAAAGGTCGACCGAAATTGAGCTGGATTTTCCTCGGGCTTGTAATATATGGAGTCTGAATTCTCCGCCCACCCCCACCCGCTTACCCCCAACCTCTGCAGCAAAAGGTCAGGTGAAAGTCTCCTGCAGGTAAGGCTCGCTCCTTGGCTCACAAATTGTTCCCTTCTGCCCACCCAGGTCGACTCAGATCTGTTTATTTAGGGGAAAGAAAGGAAGGAAAAAGAGCGCTGGACCCTCCATTCTCATCGAAAGACCCACTGGCGGTCAGAAAACCCTGGCTGATCTGCCTCCGTTTTTCTGTCTTTCCTGCCAGTGCGCACCCCATCTAAGGCAGCAGAAACTTTGTAGCAACAACAACAACAGCAAAAGCAAAATAGTCTCCAATACAGCATGCAGGGAATAAAGCTGCTGGTTTGGTTTGGTTTTTAATTCAGAAAGGTTTCCCTACCTCCCTAATCTATTCTCTGTAATAAGGTGAAATATTTGATAGGTAAATCGAAGGCTGGTTTGTAGGGGGCAGGGGGCAGGAGGAAGAGGAAGCTCCCAGACACTTTGCGGGAACCCCTCCACACACAAAAGAAGCAGGAGTTGTCCCTGAACCCACAGCCAGTCCATGGGCGCTAGTCCTGGCTTCTGCGTCTTTCCTTGCTGGCACCGGATCAAGCAGGTCCCTGGTTTTAAATCAAAGGCCAAACTGTTAGCGAAGACAGAGCAGCACCCCCGCCAGTCCACACACCCCTGCGGCCCGGCGAGTCCAGTTCCTGCCCTAATAAATCGATCCGAAAAAAACGCACGGGGTGGAACAAAGTCACATTGATTTCAGAAGGTGGTGTGTGCTGTGCGCGCGCCACCGTGTGCCCCCTTTTTATTTCCATCTCTTCTCCCCCCCCCCAAAAAAAGGCTCTCTTGGAACGCGTTCAAGTTCCGCTGAAATGCACACGGAATTTGCTTCCCAGCGTGCGACTTCGGAGGAAACGGGAGGCTTCTGTCAAGAAAGCGATTAAGGCGCTCGGGAGTCTCGGGTTTGGGGGCTCCGGCCGATCTGGTTTGGAGGTCGCCTGGGCAAGCGCGGCCCGTTCTCAGGCTCTCTCCCTCTCTCCTCAAATATATATACATTCGGGTTGGAATTTCAGCGGTCTCCGCGCGCCCCCGCCCCATATATAATATGCTCAATATGCTACTAAATTGGAAGTCGGTCACGGGAAGAAAAAGAGAGAGGAGAAGGGGGGGGGGAGCAGCAGCAGCCGCCAAGCAAATATAAACGAAAATTAAACGCCCAACGGTGGGGAGCAGGTTGTGGGGCGGACAGATAGGCTTCTATAAGTAACCCAAGAGAGAAAAAGAGAGAGGAGGTGTGTGTCAGAAAATGTCTGGAAAGCTGCAGAACAAAGACCCAGGCCCAGGCTTCCGCTTCTGTCCCGAATTCCCCTACAAGGCGGCCAAAACTCCGCGGGAGTGACCGGCCGACTCCAAATGGGATTCGATTTCGGTGCCAAATGGGCGTTTGCCCCCCCCCCGCCCTTGAGAGCCACTAGGTGTTTGCGCTGAAGAATTCCGAGGTGATTTAACTACGACGACGACCGCTTTGATTTAAAAGCCAAAGCAAGTATATAGTAGCTTATCTCAAGCTCATTGTTGCTTTTCGAGGATACGGTTTTTCAGAGCTCCGGGCCCTGCTGCGACAGCCCCCCTTGCATAGTAGGCCTCCCCTCCGACGCCTACCTCGCCCGACCCGGCCTATGGATGTGGCAAGGGACTCGCGGGTCTTGTCGGCGGCGGCGGGATCCCTGTGGGTTTGGGGTTTTTTTTTGTTTTAGGGCTAGTGCGGGGTGTAATGTGATGAAGCGGACCACCTACCTTCGGGTTTTGGTTTATGCTTTCTTTTCAGATTAACTACAGTACTTGGCTTGGAGAGGCATTTGAAAAGCAAAACAAAAATAAAAGGGGGGGGGGGAGAGAGCAACCAACAAAAATAAAAGGGGGGGAGAGAGAGCAACCAACCAACGCCAGGGGCATATAAGTACAAGCGGTTTGAACAGTGGGCTAGTTTGTGGAGGTGGTCTTCTATCCCGGATCGGTAGAGGAACGAGCATGGTCGTTCCCACCAAGCTTTTGTGAAAAGGCTGGAGCGCAGGGCGCTTTTCCTTCACTGGTTCGGCATGCCAGACTGTTAACAGGAGTTTCTGCCCAGTCACTTCTGAGGATGCGATCCTAAGCGAGCTTACACCCTTTGCGCTCGATTAAGAATGTATCGGATAGGGGCCCGCGGAGAGTGCCGGGTGTTGATCTCCTCTTTACATTTGTCATCCCTAATGAGCCATTCCCAGACAACCCCTTTTCCTCTCCTTATCACTCCCAGGTACCAGGGCTGTAAAGCCTGCTCTTTCGGGGGGGGGGGTCGTTCCCTTTCCACACACACACCCCATCCCCACTCCTCCAGTTCCGGGATGTTGCGGGGGCGGGTCGCTGCCTTTCTCCTTCACCTTCTTTTCTTGCTGGGGCGTTTGCGCCTCCTGTACAGGGTCAGAAAGACCCTCCAGACGGCTGGGCGAGACAGGCCCTGCTAGCTCCTGGCCGGGGAGGTTACTGCAGAAGCCGGGCTATTTCAAGCGCTCCGCGGATCTCCCTACACATGGTTTCCTTCTCGGTGAATCTAACGCCTCTTCCTCCCACTGGAGGCATTTGGCGATTGTTTCGTTAAATGTGACGCCGGTTAATTAAAATAAAACACAATCGCCCATTAGGCTGCTCCGGAGCCCTTCTCTGGAAGGACACGGATGGTGGACATCCTTTCGCTTGATCCCCGCCTCCCCTTCGGTCCACTGCTCTTATTAAATCGGATTCCCTTTTCGGCTTGGCCTGATTTTAGGGATAGGAGGACACTTCCAGCCTATGGGGAGAGAAGGAGGGAGGGAGGTGAGATCCATCGTCGTTTCAAATGGGCCTGGTGTAAAATCAACCCCGGCGTGAGCTTTGTCCCAAACTATCCTCTTTACATCTTGCGCTAAAATCCTCCCCGCACTTCATTGGGAGCCTGGCCCATTCAACTGAGGGGTGCGGGGGCGTGGGTGGGCTTAATTACCAATAGCAAAAGTCTGGGGTGTGTGGAGGAGGAGAAGAAGACTGTACAACAGGCTTGGAGGAAGAAGACTGTACAACAGGCTCTGAGTACCCCCCCCCCCCAAATCGGCAAACTTCCTCAAATATGGAAAATGATGTAACACAACCCCACACAAATAGTTGGATTTATTGGGGGGGGGAGAGAAAGAAAAAAGAAAAAGAACAACAACGACAAAGCCCCACAGTAGGATTTTAAAAGAGAGTAGGGGTGGGGTGGGTGCCTGTTTGAGATTGGCACTGATAAGTGTTTTCAGGGAGAAACAAGACAACTTTGGTACCTATTCAGACAAATGGGCTGGATAAAACATTACTGCCAAGTTAAAGGGGGCTAGGAGACTATCAAAATACTTTAAATATTTTATATAATATTATAGATGCACAGAGCAGATGCGCTCTCTGTGTGGCCCACAGCAGCTGTGCAATGAAAGCTAGCTAACCAGGTAACTAAACTGTATCTACTGCGGTTCGTGTTCACGTGATAAAAATGTTATTTTGACAATTTGCCATGTAATAATTCTAATCGAGCCAGCTGAATGTGACCCCCGTATAAGGATGCATCGCTGGCAGTATCGATATTTCTCTTGCAGCGCTTGATAAAAGATTATATTAAATCCCACAGGCCCGGGAGAGGAGGGGAAGAGGCACTTTTTGGTGAGAGTTAACATGACCAAAGGAAGGAACCCGATGGAAAGCCCCAGCGCTCTTTCAACATAGGAAGCCTGTGAATTCAAGCACTGGAGGGGGGAGATGTTATCAGGCTTCTCATGAGGAAATCTAAAAATATTTTTTTTTTCCTGGATAGAAAAGCCAGGAACGTCTTTTTGTATTAATAAAGCATATATACAGTATTTCAAAGTATCTGTAAGTAAACAGCATTCCGAGCAAAATCCTGAGCTCCTTAGACTTTTGTGAACAAAACTAATTTTACAAAAAGCTTTGCCTATTTTAGGACCTAGACAACTTAGTATGTCATAGAGTTCAGCTGCCTTCGGTGGGGCTTGCTTCTAAGTAAGCGGGTTTAGGATTGCAGCCTTCATTTGGCAGAGGCACAAGTTTTCTATTCAGTCAACATATGAGCTGGATTTGGAGTTAGCAGACAGATCACAAAGGACTGAAACATTTACAGTTGCAGAGTTTCCCCCCGTTGCAAAACACAATGGGGAAGAAGCGCCTGGATTTAAGATGGCTAAAGTCAGCATAAATAAAAGATCTAATTTCAATCTGCATTCAACAGATTTAAAATCGGATGTGTACATCTCAAATCTAGGCATGTTCACCCGGAATTATGTTCCACTGAGTTCAGTGGAGCTTACTCCCAGGTAAACGTGCATTAGGACTGTACCCTCAATCAAATTCGGATTCCTCATACGGAATAACTCAAAACTTTGTCGATATGAATAAAACATGAACATGATCGATTTCTTTTCTTCGGAGGGGAACACCCCCACACCCATTAATTCAAAGAGAGGGGAGATTGTGGAAGCATCCTGCGCGCCAACAGTTTTCTGTATAGCTGAAGCTTTTGCATAAGCAGGAGGATGGATCGTAGCCCGCGGTTCAGAAGTTAGACGTTCAAACTCTCCATACCCAATGTCGTCTGAACTGACGTTGCCGTTTGCGCAGCTCTACCTGTATATGCAATCTAGTTAATCTGTAGGATTTGCCGTGCTTGTGTGTGTGTGTTTTTTTAAGGTGCTAAATTACTTTCGTGTCAGGAAGCTTTGGTTTATGTGGATGGTGAATGGGGTGCACTCCGACCTGTACCCACGCTCTCACACACATCCCTTCTCTAGCAAGTTTCCTTTGACATAAAATAAACCTCTACAGAAAGTTAAATGAACTGTTTACACGCAGTTTAAAATTATATACCTCTCCCATTATCTCTAGATTCTAGATAGACATAACATCCCAGGCCAGGAAGATCAGCACAATGATTTCTCTTCTACCCCGAAAGTTGTTGTCACGCATCTACTTGGAACAAAGCCCCAGGGACGTCAAAGGCGCTCGCATCCGAGCAAACCTGCTTTGCGTGCGTCGCAGCCTTTGACAAGCATCCTGAATTATGCGCTGGACCTCGCACGCTTTTCTCTTCCATACATAACCCACTCCATTTTGCAGCGCGGGACGACAGCGTCTAAGGCCTGATTCACAACTGGTTGAGATGCAGGCCTTCGGGTGTTCCGAGGGCTGCGAATCGCTTGATCTCTCTCTCTCTCTCTCTCTCTCTCTCTCTCTCTCTCTCTCTCTCTCTCTCTCTCTCTCTCTCTGTCTCTGTCTCTGTCTCTGTCTCTCTCTCTCTCTCTCTCTCTCTCTCTCCCCCTCCCCCCCCCCCCCGCTGCTCAGTTAGAGGGCGAGGAGGAGTAAACGCTATCAAGAGAACAGTTCGGTATCTTCCAGCCCCATCTGGCCAGGCAGTGGGAGAGGCCTAGAAGCGGCAGCTCCCTTCGCTCCCCCACGGCCTGCTGGAGCCGGTCCCAATTTACCGTGATTCACTGTCTAGCTACGGGCCTCCGAGCTCCCCCTCGCCGCCATTTGGTGCGTAAAAATTCGGGGGGCGGCCGGCTGCGTTTCATTCTCCCGGGACCACGTGCAGTCCAGCAGGGTGAGGAGTGGAGGTAGGGAGGCCTGGACTGCGTCAAGGAGACGCCAGCACAAAGGCTCTATTCATGGGCAGCCATCAGCAAGCCCCAAGTCCCTCGGTGGTACTCCTCTGGAGCAAGAGAGGGGCTCAAGCCTGAGCCAGGCTCACCTGCGCGCCAGGCTCAGTTGCTTGGTCTGAGTATATGAAGGCGAGCAATTCCCTGACCTTCCTGCTGTCTTCATCCTTTTCTCGCCTATGTCAATCTCTTCCAAGGCCTCATTCTTAGGAGAGCCTGGACGTCCAACACGCGAGACAGGTTTCTTGAAACCCCTCCTCGTCTCCCTTTCCGAAATCATCGATCTCTCTGCTGTTCCCTGGCTGGGGGTCGGGGAGGGAGGGCCGGGGGAGTGACAGGGCCTGTCTGCCGATCCACCTGTAGCTGGCGGGTTTTCCTCCTCCTCCTCCTCCTCCTGTTGCTGCTCCTCCTCACACGTGTGCTTTCAAAACAAAACAAAAGGTGGCAACCAAGGAGTAAACAGCGAGTAACGAACAGCTTGTGAGTAAGCGAGGGGTGAAACAAGAGCGCAACTGAGTGGCCTATTTTGTCTAAAGAAAGGCGTCCCTGCGCGCTGGTTGGGTCAGACTGCAATCTGGATCCTGACCTCATGTCTCCTGTCAACTCCATGAGAGCTGTAGGCGCTGGATACTATCACCCTAATGCACATAGAAATGACTAAGAAAGAGAGACCACGATTTCCCAGTCTGGTGGATATAGCTTTAGAGGGCTGGTCCTTACGGGGAACAACTTCTGTTCACATCAACAGGGACAGACTTCCATCTAGATTCCGTTTTGTTTGTTTTTTAAGAAAAAATTATCTGAGGGCAAACTAGCCAGCTCTAAAGCAACCGAAGAGTGACGCCTACAAGCCACAGGGGTTTAAGTCTTGGTCGCAACTAGGGTTCAAAAGGCACTTTGCTTCTCATTCCTGGAAACTTTGTTCAGATATTACAGCAACGCAGCTTCCTCCGCCCCACTTTATACATTTTTACCTGTGAGTAGACTATACTGTGTTTAAAGGGGACTTCACTACCCCAAGTAAATGTTATGGGCCATGCTGATTCCATGCCTAGTTGGGATCAAGGCTGCCTTGCTCTCATTTCCCTGGAAAGGGGTCTGCGTGTTTCTTAAGAAAGAAAAGGGGGAGGGGAATAAAAGACTTAGTTAGTCTTGGCCACATTTCACCCGGACTGCAGCCCAACCATTTTACGTGAGAGTAAGTCTCACCGATTTTATCGAGATTCGCTTCGGAGTAGGTGGTCGTAGGATGTCGGCTCTCCACCTTTAAAAGGGGGTGAGTGAGTGTCTTAATTAAGTGAGTGTCTTAATCGGCTGACTGGCTTTGTGGCACGCACTGAAACCCAGTTCTTCTTCCTACGTCGTTTGCCCCCAAATCTATGTGTTTTGTCGTGGCCTCTGCTCCTGCAAATGGGGTCCTCTGATCCCATCTGGCTGCGGACTACTGGGAAGGCAGGAAGTAGCTTTCGCCAGTGGAAATCGAGGCGATCAGCAAACAAACATCATCCGAAGAAAGACTCTCCTCCCCGCCACTCTGTCTTCTCTCACAAAGGACATTGGGGTAGGGAGGGGGGGGGGGTTGGAAAGAAAGGACGTAAGGAATAAGCCCGCCATAAGCACAGTTCGTAAATTCCCCGTTTATGAGCTCACTGAAACCAAGAGTGTCTCCCATTGATTTCTTGCACACCGACGCCTCAGTTGAACGTGGTGGGACCACCTCCGAGGTTCCTCAACCTGGTTTCTCCACCCCCAGCTCTGAAAAGACACAGCTAATAAACTGAAGGGATGTGACAACACACGAGGATGCCCACCTCCGATTATTCCCTTCCTTTCCCCCTGGCTCCTTATATGTACAAAACACAAAGAGCGCGCGCGAATCAGCCAATATTATAAATGCCCACGAGCGCTGCAGTTTGATTTCAGTGGGAGAGTGAAGCACAAAGCCAGGCCGATTCTCTCCCACTGGATTGAATGGCTTTCAAAACGTTTCCATGGTTCGTTTCGATTTCGGAGAGCCAAATTCAACTAACCACATGCTCTGGTTTGCTAGATACTCCTAGATAGAACTGGGTGTGTTAAGCACAAAACGTACAAAGGCTCATCTATACGAATCTATTCCGAAATTTAAAAAGATCAGATCGAAAGCGATCCTACTACTTTCCTGGAGCTCTCTTTGAATCGGGAATCGCTAGTCGTGCTAAGGCCAGATCAGTTAAGGCCACATCGCAAGCTGTGCACCAAAGCAAACTTCAGCAGGCTCACTCAGGACCATTGAGTTCAATGGAATGTAGCAAGTAGGTGCCTTAAAAAGAGCCACAACTCCATCCCTAACACGGTTAAAATCAAGTATTTTTGAGGTTAGGCCGATTTCATATTCTAGGTAGGCCTGCTAATTTTAACTTCTTTACTCCCGAGTCCTCACATATTTAATAACTTTAGGTTAACTGAATTGCAGCTGGGACTGTGGTTATAGACTAGCAGCTGACCTACTAATAATTAAAGTATTTTGCAGCGTTTTGAAAGTGCTCTTAGCCAATAAAGGAGGGGAGAATCGTTCCCAGGGTGCAATTCCGAGGTTGCAAACGCTTTCCGGAGAGTAAATGACATTTCTCTCAGTAGGACTCCTACTTTCAAACAAGCAACATACACAGGATAAATCCGCAGAGCGTCCCCCTCAATCCGGGTCTACTTCTCACAATTCGAAGCTCTTTGAAAAAGGAAGCAAATACCCAATTGACAAACAAACAAAAAAGATCGCAAGAGTGCAATTGCGTGAGATTAATTCCGATAGGAAAATGCAATAAAAAGCGAGGGAAATCCGTCCCCAAGTTTCTGAGCTCTTGCTTGCTACTCTGAAAGCACGACTAAGATGAGAAGGCGCCTACTCAGGTTTTAATTAAATTAGCCCGGATTTATTTACTGTTTGCGGCCTTTAACAACCCGGGAGCAATTACTGCCAAGTGTTGCCTCCGATAAGAGCGCCTGATAGGAGCTGCATTCTCTTGAAAAATGCACACCGGAGGCTCCCCAGAAAGGCAGCCTCGCCTCTGACAGCTCGGCCGATCCCTCGCAGATAAAAGGCTAAATTGCATTTTGTTGGGTTATTCACAAAGTGGGCAAAGGTGTTTCCTCCATTCCTTGCAAACCTCATTGAGAGATGACCTGAAGGCGAGTTTCTACATTTGACCAAAGCATCACCCTTTGCTATTTGCAGCCATCTCCAAAGGGGGTTTCTTCTGTTTAAAGTGTGTTGGTGTGCGTGAGAGAGGGGAAATGAATCCAACTCTAGGTAACAACGAGGAAGGGAGACTAGTTTTCCTTCTCAGTTGTTTGTGTATATATAGAATCTTTCCCTTGGAAAGCAGCAAAAAAATATTTAAGAACTAGCGACCTGTCTAGAATAATGAGGGAAGGGGAAACAAATCCAAGACGCCATGGTTTGTGGAACGAGTTGCCCAAGAAACATGTTGGGGGGAGGGAATTGAGCAGCTTCCCCCACCCCACTGGTTCACATTGGAAGAAAGGGTTTTAAAGATCTTATTACTGTTCTATAAAATATAGCTGCCTATATGTAGAAAGTTCAGAAACCTGCACATGCATAAATGTCACATTTTTTTCATAAAAGCAGGCATTAATTTGCAAATGAAGATCAGGACCTCTTGCGACTTCTTTAACGCCTTCCTCTTGATATGGGACAGATCACGGCCATGGGCCTTCCGCGGATATATTTCTAAGCTCCAATATTTGTCAAATAGCTCAAGCCCTCTGCATCTGCTGCCTCGCAACAGTGATGGCTTGGTGGCTTACATTTCCCACCTATTCGCTAAGATTAATAACCATAATAGTCAGAACTCATAAATAACAGCAGCAGCAGCAGCCTCAGCAACAGCCAGTGGAATCAACATTTGTTTTTAAGTCGATTCCAGCCGCATCCAAGCCCACACACCCAACCAACATAGATTTTTAAAAATCGATTGACATAAAGGATATTTATTTACAAGTTTAGGACTAACCAGAAACTAAAATTCGGTTGCTTTTGGTTTAACCGGTTTATGGGAGCGAGTTACCCAAGAAACATTTTTAAAATGTATTTTTCACTTAGCCCACATTGGAAGAAAGTAATTCTACCATCAACATTTCAGCTGTAGGATTTTTAATTTTTTTCCTTTAAAAAGTGGGGTTAATATATCCAGACGTATATGGTCTCAGTCCAACTGAATGGTAATTTATTAATAAACAAGCAAGGCAGTAACTTCAGGGTATCTCCAACAAAAAAAGGAAAAAAATGATAAACGATAAAATAAGATTAATACAGCTTCCCATTTATATATATAAATGAAAATAAAACAAAACAAAAGTCAATGTTTAACGTTATTTTAAAGTCAACCTTTCTGAAAGCATTGGGGGGTGGGGGTAAAAAGAACACTTTCTGGTGTTTGGTCCAAAAGATCCAACTACAGATTTAAAAATAAATTACTATGCATCCATTTACATTTTCGAAACAAATCCTTGCGTATAAAGGAGTCTTTGCAGGGGAGAGGAAAGGAAGGGGCTTTCTAACGCGGCGTCGCTTGCAAACCAGGGGCGAAACTCGCGTGGGCTTGAGCGAACCCGGATTGCGCCTTCATTGAGGGCTGCGATCCACACCACCCCGTGGAATTCAATGGAGCCGCTGGACTTATCCCCACGAGACTCTCGCCGCTGGTTGGCTGGCATTTCCCGCGCGCTCAGTCGCCGGCGCCCAACCAAGCTCCGGACCAGCAGCCAATAAGGCTGGCGCAAAAGGGCGCGCGGGGTGGGAGCCACACAACGCGGCCGGCAGAGCCTCTCTGAGAGGGAGGCGAGGGAAGAAGGCACAAGGTTTCTCTCTCTCTTTTTGGGTGTGTGGGGAGGGTTGTTTTTAAGGCAAGGAAGAAAAGCACAAACTTACGTGTTATTTGGAGTAACACTGTCCTTTAACAAACCATGTCCTTAGTTAATAAAAAGGCTGTCTTTGGATAAGAGTCTGTGGAGGTTTTTGGCGGGCTTCGGGAGCGCCGAGCGTCGTGTTTATGTGTTTCTGTTTATAGTGGAAACACGGCTTCTCTAGCGTCCCCTCAGAGCGCGGCGGCGGCGGCGGCTGAGGGCCCGCTTCTCCCCTCGCCGCTCCCCTCGGTCAGAACTTGCTGCAGTCGTAGACGAAGGCGCTCGAGGGCCGGTAGAGCGGCTGGCTGCCGGGGAAGGCCATTTGGCAGCTGCTGGCGGCCGCCGCCGCGTTGCCGTTGACAGGCGAGTTGCTCAAGCCCAGGCGCTGCGACGACTCGAACATCTCCCTCACGGCGTGGAAGTTCTGCTGCTGCACCGGGTAGCCCGACGGCGACTGGGACGGCGACGATGAGGCGGCGGCGGCTGCAGCCGCAGCGGCAGCTGCCGCCGCCGCCGCCGCGGCTGAGGCGGGCGCCAAATGGGCGAGTTCTCCCACCGCCGTGGCCTGGTTGAGGTACCACGAAGCCAGGCGGCCGCCACCTCCGCCGCCTTGCGGGTGCCCCTCCTGAGGGCTCAGGCTGAGGGAAGAGGCGCTGCTGCTGCTGCTCGCCGCCAGGCTGTACTCGGGAAGGGGGTCCTGCTCCACAGGGCTGCCGCTCAGGTGGCCTCCGCCGCCTCTTTCTCCGCCGCCGCCGCCCCCTCCTCCGGCGGCAGCGGCAGCGGCGGCGGCCGCGGCCGCGTAGAGGCTCATGGCCTGCAAGTTGCAGTGATAACTATTGGCGCCACCGCCGGCTTGCGTGATGGCACTGCTGCCCGTAGTGTTGACGCCCTGGCTGCAGGGGGCGCTGTAGAGCGCGCTCTGCGCAGCCGCAGCCGGCGAATAGCAGCTGCTGAGCGCTAGCGAAGGCGGCGGCAGCGCGGAAGTCCGCGACGTCGTGGCGGTCGAGGGGCTGGACGACGACGACGACGACGACTGGGCTGCGGTGCCGACCGTCGGGGGCAAGGCCAAGAGCTCCCCGGCGCCCTGCGGGGAAGCACGCAGGGAGGTCATGATGATGTTGTCCACGCTGAAGCCGCCGGCGCCCGCCCCCCCGGGTGGTCCTCCGGGGTGATGATGGGGCGGCGGCGGGTGGTGGAGATGCGGGTGGTGGTGGTGGTGGTGGGCGTGCGGGTGAGAGTGGTGGTGCGGGTGGTGGGCGTGCGGGTGCTGGCTGGGAGGCGCTTCGGCGGCGGCCGTCGGGGGGTCCAAGCCGAGCGCTCTGCCGCCGCCGCTGCCGCCGTGCGGGCTTCCCGCTCCGCTGGAGAGGCTGCTGGCGCTGGAGCTCCCGGGGCTCTCGATCTTGGCCACGGGTGCGCCTCCCAGCGGGGACAGCGCTCGAGGGGGCGACGCCGAGCCGTTCTCCGTCTTGATGTCCTGCAGCCTCACCGGAGGCGCCTGCTGCTGCTGCTGCTGCTGCTGCCCACCTCCGTCTTGCTGTTGCTGCTGCTGGTGTTGCTGCCGAGTCGACGTCTGCTGCGTCTGCTCCTTGATATGGAGGCGCTCCTTCTCCTCCTTGTCCTTGACGGCGTCTTTCTTCTTGAAGCGCCTCCGGCGGCGGAGGAACGAGCCGTTCTCGAACATGTTGTACGAGTCCGGGTCCAGGGTCCAATAGCTCCCCTTGCCGGGCTTCTTGTCGTCTCGGGGCACCTTGACGAAGCACTCGTTGAGCGACAGGTTGTGGCGGATGGAGTTCTGCCAGCCTTGCTTGTTGTCCCGGTAGAAGGGGAAGCGCTCCATGATGAACTGGTAGATGCCGTTCAGCGTGATCTTCTTATCCGGCGCGTTCTGGATAGCCATCGTGATGAGAGCGATGTAGCTGTACGGAGGCTTCACCAAGTCCTTGGGCTGCGGCGGAGGCGGGTAAGGGCCGTACGGCCTGCCCATGCCGCCGCCTCCCCCACCTCCGCCTCCTCCTCCACCGGCGCCCGGGTACTGTTCGTGGGCCGCCGGGTGCGGAGAGTACATGCTCATCGGGGCCGGCATGGCCGCGTAGCCCCCTCCAGCCGCGGCGCGGTAGTAGCTCTGCTCGCCGCCCAGGTATGGCACCACTCCCAGCGAGTTGGGGCTGGAGACAGAGTAGCGAGCCTGCATGGCCTCCCTGCCAGCCAGCCAGCCGGACCAAGCGGCAGCAGCTTCAGCAACAGCAGCAGCAGCAGCAGACTGGCCTCCGCCGCCGCCTCCTCCGCCGCCTCCTCCTCCTCCGCCGCCTCCGCCTTTGCTTTCCCCCCTCCACCCCTCCGCAGCTCCAGAGCCAAAAAAGTATAAACCAGAAGAGGCGACCAGGATCTTTCCTTTCCGCCCCGCTTCCTCCCCCCAAAAAGGAGCAAGCAAGCAAGCGGACGAAAACTTTGGGGTCCCGTTAAAGTTTGCTGCTTTCCCCTCCCCCACTCAAGCGGGCCAAAAAATTAAATAAATGGAAAGGACCCGGGGCGAAGGAGTGGGGGGTGGGTTGACGATGGTTGTAGGGAGGGGAAATAAGTCTCCTTTGCTTCCTTTTCCTCCTCCTGCTGCTACTCCTTCTTGTTCTTCTTAAAACAAGGCACCGACCCTCCACGGAAGCGGCCGCCGCCGAGAGGAAAAGCCAGTTACTTCCATCAAGGGCGAAACTGGAATCGCGCGCGCTCCCTCGCGTAACTCAGAGCGCTCAAAAACCCCTCGTCGCTTATTTCCCGGGCGCCTTTCCTTCCCCCTACTCCTTCTTTTTCTTCCTCAGTCTACGGAGGTGGACAACAGGTTGAGATTTCTTCCTTTAAAAAAGGAATAAAGACCGAGGCAGGCGAAGGAAACCAAAAAGAAGAAGAAGCGTGCGTTGGTTGGAGGGGCGCGAGAGACCGGATATTTTCTCTTTCTCTCTCTCTCTTTCTCGGACTCGCGTAAGAAAAAAGACAAGAAAACAAAACACACCACCTTCCCCAAGCGGTCTGCGGTTGTTCAGCGCGGCCTCCTGCCTCCGTTTCTCCTACAGTCTCTTTTCAGCCGCGCGCTGCTCGGAGAAGCATTTGGAAAAACTCCTGAACTTTTGAGCATCCGTCACCAAGGCGAGGACTTTTTTACGCACTCGCAGGGCTCCTTCCCCCCCCCTTTCCTCCCCTCTTTCCCTTCCCCCTCCCTTTTTCTTTCCAGACTGCGAGGCCCCGCCCCACCCCGGTGGCGTAGCCAATGAGAAGACGCCTCCGAGCTCCGAAGGGGCGGGTTGGGCTCGTAGCTTCAGCAGAAGCCGCAGCGGCGGCGGCGGCGGCAGCAGCAACTTGGAGAATGATAGATCTGGGACTGGCCACACACGCGCACGTCGCCCTGCCCTCTCCTCCCTCGCGCGTATATAGCTCCTCCGCGCGGCCCGAGGCCAACCCTTCCCTCGCACACAGGAGTAGGTATGCGGATCAAGTTGCACTCTCCTCGCTTCGGAATGAAAAACACACACCAACACATTTTCTGTGCGCTCATCAACCGGCCCTGCACACACACACACACACACACACACACCCTAACACACGCACAGAAATATTATTTCTGTAGACAATACAGTTTGCAGCCAAACAAGCAACAACGACCGAATACTTTTGTCAGGACAGAGGCTAACTTAAAACTAGGGAGCCACCTTTCGGGTTTCACAAAACGCTTCGTCATCTTTGCTGCTGAAGAACAACAACAAATGGGGAGGGCGCAAAGAGGTGTGTTGGGGGGGGTGTCAATGGTGTGTGCTTTTTGCCAGCAGTTTTCTTTCTTTCCCCACTCCTAATGTTTCTTTTTTCCTGAGGAGTTTTTGAAAGTTAAATCATTGTTGTAACTCGCATGCCCCCCACTGTGGGTAAGGATCCCATGAAACTGCAACCCCCCCAAAAAAACTTGGTCTTAATGCGTTTTATTTGTCGTGCCTCTGTTTCCCCTATCCCGCTCTCAGTTAATGAACCAATACAGCCGAGAGCATGTACTCTTTCCAGAAGTCGACAACGGATCATCATTCAAGTGACACAAAGAAGTAAAAATATAACACATATACATTACACAAGCAAAACAAACCGCAGGCAAGCCGAGTTTTCTGCTGATAGGAATATTCATATGTGCGCCGAATAAATAAGTTATTGAATTGTGCTTCTACGGTATTGACTTCCACTGATTTCAGCAGCAGAGATTTGAACCCGAGCTGGGAGCCGTCCCATTATAACCAGTGCGTCGAACGTTGTATATGCAATGCCATCTCGTATATGCAAAGGCATGCACCAACATTCACATCTGCCGATCGCAATATGAGATCTTGATGCATTTTAATTTTCTTTAGATACAGTGTTCTTGATGCAAATTTGCAGGCCATTTTTTTTCTTAGCTTTTGAGGATGCACAAATGCACAACTATTCTATAGTCGAAACAAAATAGAAAATTATTTCCAGTAGCTCCTTAGAGACCAACTGAGTTTGTTCTTGGTATGAGCTTTCGTGTGCATGCACACTTCTTCATATACACGAAACCTCATACCAAGAACAAACTCAGTTGGTCTCTAAGGTGCTACTGGAAAGAATTTTCTATTTTGTTTCGACTATGGCAGACCAACACGACTACCCACCTGTAACTGCAACTATTATTCTATGTAACCCTTTGACTCATCGCGGGCTGAACTCCCCACCCTCCCGCAGTGGTCCTTACAGACTCCCATAACATGCTTCTCAGTAAAGAAGGCCTTCGTTCTCCAACCGACCCCTTTTTCTGCGTGTGCGACCTACTCGCTGCTGCCTGGACTTCCTATGCGTAAGTTTCCTTTCATGCCCTTCGACGGTCCTGGAGTCACTCCTCTGTGCCCTCGAGTGGCAAAGGAAGAGCTGGCGAACATCCTCGACCGATTCTTCACACACCAGGCCGGAATCCGGATTAAGGAGGGAAGGACCAGGGGGCCCAAAGACTCCCCAGACCCCCCTGGCAGCCCCGCCCCGCTCCCGCGCTCCCTCCAGCCAGCTGCCTGACCAAACTTTCCCGAAGAGATTCCTTTCTCTGCCATTTGACAAGCCTTTGACAAGCCTTCTCCAAAGCTCCCTTTTATGAATTGGCTTTTCCCGTGACAGCTTGGAAAGACAGCGATTGTTGCTTATGCAGTGTTTATAAACATAGTCAGGTCATTCATATATATTGCTGGCTTGTCCAGGCAATCTTTTTGAGGTAGTGAACCCTTCTTCCTCTGTACTGGGTATGAGAGAATTTCGCATTGAAGGCGTCTGGATTTTAAACACATTTGCTACGAAATAACTGCCACTTGAACTGGTGGCATCGGCATTCAGTTAAACTTATTTAGGTTTGGGATGCAAAACGTACAAAACGGGTACTGAGACAAGGAGAGGGTTTTTGTTGTGGGAGCCAGCCTTCGAGTTACACAGGACTCTTCAACAAACAGGAACCGGGAGAAGTTTGCAGGGCTGTTCTTACGAGAAGATGGACGGGCAGCTGCGAACAGGAGGGCAAAGAAATATGCATGCGCGCAGGGTAAAATACTTAAAAGATGAATCACGAATAGGGTATTCAAGAAAGCAGCTCTATTTTAGACATTTTAGCAAACTGCTGAAGGAACTCTAACGTGAAAGGTACAAGGTTTGGGCAAATAACTGTTTGACTTTAATCAAGTCCAGCCCTGGACTCCCCGCTCTCAAACTGATTGTCCCTAAAATAAATTTCATTAACACCTTAGTGTGACTTGCTTTGCAAGTAAGTGTCCCTCGACCCGCTTAGTGTTGGGAACAAAGATTAGACGTGGGCTAATTGAAGGGGGCTCCTTAATTAAAGACACAGCATCTCCAAAGCCTTGTAGGTCCCATAGGTTTGAATGGCAGGCTTCAACACGTGCTTGGGTAGCTCTTCCCTTGGAATTTAGGAAATTAAGTCGTGAATTTAAGATGGTCCTACCCTACTTGGGTGCGTGTGAGTTGTGTCTTGGTGCAAGGAGTTTCCACACTTGGTCTTCCCTGAGCTGGTGACAAAACTTCACTCTGAGGATGTGTTAAAAACAAAACAAAACAAAACACCTTTTGCCTCCCGGATTGCAAACCCTACCCCGCTCCACTTTCTTCACCTTTTGGGATGAATGAGTGGTCTTGCAGTCATGGCAGGCCTATGCTGACGTGACAACGAATCGCGGTTCCTCCACCCCCCCCCACCGCCCCCAGTCGTGACTTAGTTAATCAAACTTTTTTTTTTTTTTAAAGTGGCAGCTGGGTAAACTGATGGAGGGGCAGGAAAGAGAAACACAGAATCCGCACCCCATAACTCACACATTTGTCACACTGTATAAACAGCCAAGTGTCACATGCTGTCAGTACCAGCCATGGATTTGCCCCCCCCCCCCGCACTACATCCCCGTTGGGGAGCTGGCTGCAATCTCTGATTTCTTTTCTTTAAAACCTCCAATGCCTTTACACGGAGGAGGTAGCCGTTATTGGGCCATTTGTTCCCAGTCGTTTTGCTCGCTTTGGTTTGCGCTTCGAACGCCTTTCGCGGGCCTTTTCGCGGCCCCCGCCAGACGAATCGTTACGTTAGCTCGGCTGCAGCAACCCAAACTGCTCTGGATGATTCGTCCCATACCCCGGGTCCAATAAGGTTCAAAGTCCCTTGCTGGTATTCTCAGGGCAAGATGATCGACTTGACAATAACATAATTAAATCAAGCCCTCGCTATTTCAGTAACCTTTTTTTAATATCTAAAGTTCCCCGTGTATATACTCGTCATTCAAGAATTGTAATAAATTGCGGGTTGTTTCTTTTTTAACCACCTGCAACATTGCACAATTAGCCGGCGGCCCCGATTCAGCTAAAGTTGCAGCCCGATTCTCTTCCTGTTTACTCGAAAGAAAGCCCTGTCAATTGCCGCATCAAAGGTTAATTCGTCTCTGGATTGGGGCCGCTATGTGGACTCAAGTGCGATGACAAATCCCATTCCCTTACTCCCGAGTAAACTTGTGTAGGAGAGCAGCCCAACTCGATGCATCTTTGCTGTAATCGGAATTAAGGCTGCAACCCTAGGGAAATTTACCAGGGATAAAGCCCCGTGGAATGCCGAGGGATTCACTTCTGGGTAAATGCATAGGAAGGTTGCTAGTCAGGTTCCCTCCGAGTTCAGTGGGATTTATCCCCTTAAATAAGGGAGGGCTAGGCTTGCGACGGAAATGTCTCTTGCATTCCATCCTTGAGAAACGCTTTGTTTCATCCGAGGCTCCTGTTTCTGGTTTCGTGGCTCAGTTTAGGACAAATCGCGGCGATTGCGAAACTAGCAGTCCGACAATCGGGCTGAGGACGTAGGTAGGGATTTCTCCGTGCGATAAAGAGTAAAAAAAAATAAATAAAAAATCGCCCCCACCCTCCCAAGTGAGGTGATTTTTGGATGCCATCCAGGAGAAGAAAGGGGCGTTTGTGTTTTACATCACCGAGTTTTGCCAGAGGTTTTATGCAGTTCCTTGACTGCTCCACCAAGTCCCCTGCTGCGGTTTATGGGATGGCAGGCTGAATGGGTGCCTAAGGCAGAAGTGTGTGTGTGTGTGGGGAAACTGCGCATCTTTCCCTGCAAAGTCCAGCTAACAGCGCAACCCTATCTATTCAGAAGCAGTGTCCATGGGGCTAAAACCCCATTTAGAAGTGAGAATTCAATAGGACTTACTTCTAAACATATATGGTTAGGACTGCGCTGTTAGGCAACGAATTTAAGCTGCCTCGCCACCCCAACCAAGGGCCTATTTATTTCCAACCAACGCCGTTTTATTTTCAGTGTGTGTTTAGGATCGCGACTTTTTTTCTTATACATCCCCGCTCCTATCCTTAAAGAGATTTTGGTCTGAGGAAAGTTCCACTTTCTTGAATAATAAAGTTACAAATAAATGAATTTTGGCGGAGGATGCCTTTCGTGGGACGACGACGACGACTTGGGTTGTGGTTCTAGATCGGTGGCATAATTTGTCTCCCTTTGCATGGGAGAAAACCGCCCATATTTTACAAAACCAGTTATGTAAAACCTCAGGAGAACAAGGGACTGGCTGAGACCAAACGCGTTTTCTTGAGAGCCAGTCCCATTAATTTCAGAAGGACTTAACAAGTTAGCTTGCAATTCTGTGCGCCCTTACTGGGGAGTCAGTCTCATTGGGTGCGGAAGGACTGACTTCAGATGCGTTTCAGATGCGAGATGCTTTAGAAATAAAGGCAAAAAGTCGAGCGCATTTGATTTCAGTGACCCAGAGTGAAGCTTGTGTTTTATTGTTTTAGATCAATGGGGCAAAAATGCTTCAGATTGGGTCCCAATTAAATGCAAGACCAAACGCAAGTACAGCTGTTGGGTACTGGATTGGCGCTTGAACCCTACAGGGCGTCCCTGCACCTCCTTGTCCACACAGTCTTTCTTCCTCTCTGGACCCGAAGCGCACCAGCCTTCAAGGCGCCTTCAAATAATTTTGCAGCTGATTTTGAAAGGACGACCCTTGAACCGATCCTCTCCCCCACCCCGCCAACTTGTCCAGGCGATGTTTATTCAGAGAAGCTGCTTACGCGCAGTTTCCGCGCAGTTCCTTTCTCGCTGAACTTCCGCGCCCTTTCCTTGGCAAGTCAGTCCCATTCATTTCCGCAGCACCTTCGGGATCGTTGCCTCCGCTCCGCCTGACTCCCAGACCCCGGGCTATTTCTATTTCCCTTCGGATTCAAGACAAGCATTTTCTTGCTTCCTAAAGAGGTGTTCAAGGGTTGTTGTGTGTGGAATTTGGGGTATGCGGAAAAGGGTAGTTAAGTGGGGCACCTCTTCCTGGAAAACCGGAAATATGGGGCAGTTGGGGTGGGGAAAACATCTGTGGATGCGGAATGACACCTTTCCCCCAAAGGGATCTTGGCCATAGCTGTCAACTTTTCCCTTTTCTTGCGAGGAATCCTATTCGGAATAAGGGAATTTCCCTTTAAAAAAGGGAAAAGTTGACAGCTATGATATTGGCACCGTTTTGCGTGACGGACGGCCTTCGGAAATCCTCAAGGGAAGCAACCGGGCGTGATCCTTGGTGCCAAGATTCGGGAAGGGGCATTCGGGAAGAGGAATCTCTTTTCCGAAGAGAGGATCCCACCGGCAGATTTCCCATCCCTTCTCGTCCTCCCCTCCTTCTGGCTCTCAACTTGGTCAGGAATGGATGCAGTCAGATGTGCCTGAACAGGTGCTGGCGCCTCGCTCCTTGGATCGGGGCGCTTAAGCTTGGAGCAAATGGGCACTTGTTTGTTTGTTTGTTTGTTTGTTTGTTTGCTGGATGTTTAAAAGCTGCACGGGTCCCATCGTGTCCCCCTCCCCTCGCTCTCCCTCGCCCTCCCAGGTGATAGTAAGGAGAGAGGGAGGGAGGGAGGGAGGGAGGGAGGGAGGGAGAGAGAGAGAGAGAGAGAGAGAGAGAGAGAGAGAGAGAGAGAGAGAGAGAAGGCGGATTTCCTGATCCAGCCAGTTGAAAATGGACATCTCCTCTCCCTTTTCCTATCTCTGCTTTCTCAGGAGCCTGGAAGGTGGTGCGGGGGGGGGGGGGTTGGGTGGAGAGGGGAGGGCTTGAATGATATTATGGGATTATTCCAAGCCTTAACGAACGTGCGGAGAGTCATGAAACCCCAGGGTCCCCTTCCACCCCCAGCGTTGCCCCCGCGCCCCCAAGTTTGAGTTTCTCGCTTTCTTGGCTGATTTGCTTTGTTGCTGCTTGTTTATTCTAGATCTCTTTGTTTAGGCTGGCTGGAAAAGACATCTGGCTGGACCCAGACAACAGGCAGCAGCGAGGGGGAAGCCAGCCCGATCCTAAACCCTCTCAGAAATTAAACCCCATTGATTCAAGTTAGGTTTGTTGCAGCAGGGTATAAACACTGGCAACGCGCCCTTGTGATTCTCTCTCCGCGTCGCGGGTCCCTCTCCTCCTCCTCTTCCTCCTCCTCTTAAAACTCAGTTCTTCAAGTCCAATGAGAAAAAGCTAACCGAAAGAAAGTCTGAAGTTTCTGTGGGGCACTCTGCACTCTGCACATGCTCGAAGGCAGGTGGTGTTATTGCACCGGTGGTGTTAAAAGTAGGTCTGCGACGAGCTCTTTTCTCACTTAAGCTTCGTTGATGGGCGTTGCGGAAGAGGCGGGGGATGAGTTACACCACTAATTTTATTTCATATTTTATTGTCCTGGGAGAATTAAACGCCGTTTCCAGCCAGAAAGATAGACTAAGAAAACGGGGGTGGGGGGCTTCTCCTTCCAATCCAGAATAATAAAAGATATCCCAAAAATAGAGGAGAAAAATGCCCCCCCCCCGTCTCACTCCTGTGCTCTTGCCATAGGCTGGTGATTGATGCTGCCGGCCCACGCCAACTCGAGCATATACTGCACCCTCAAGCCAGGAACCAGGCAGAAAAAGTTCTCACCGAATTTGGTAGCGCAAAAAGCTAGCTAGGTCCGTTTCCTAACGGGATCAATTATTTTACACCACTCCAAAGTCAGAGTGCGTGACTCTCTGGAGCATAGAGTCTCTTGCCGTCTCTCAAGAGCGGGGCGTGGTGCAGGACGAGGGGGTCACAACCATTCTCGGAAGAAACGATTTGAATCGGGGCTGGCTTCCCATCCTCTGCCGCCGTGGTGTACGACGCAACGCCACCTGTGGATTGGCATCTCCACCCAGCCTGCGTGACTGGAGCGCCTCCTGCCGGTCCCGATAGTAATCGCGTTATTATCTGGACCTCCTTCTGCTTTAAGCTGCCCAGGCCTCTTCAAGAATACAGTATAGTCTGGGCGCTTCAGGGACGTTGCTCATACTTAAAAGAACTCGGGGTATGTACAGGCTCCACGGCAGACATTTGCATAAGCTTCGTTTGCTTGCGTGTCTGTCTATATGTATCGACCTGAAGATGGGGCCTCACCAGGGCTCAGCTTTGCAGCTGTTACCAGATGCTCAAGGGCCAACAAGCTTTAAGAAAGAGGGTGGTGGGAAAGGGGCAGGAGATTTGGAAGCCCGCTGCAAATGTCCCAGCAAAAGGCCTTGCTGTGCAAAATAATATTCTAGAAGCCGGATTCTCTCTAGATGGCCTCTCGGGATGTTTGCATGTTCATTCAGATTACTGAATCAGTAAAGGAAATATCTAAACTGACCTGATTCGTAGTTGTCGCGATTATGCTTGCAATACCACTGGTGCAATGGGTAAGGCGTGGCACTTGGACGTCGGTTCAAGTCTGCTGTGGCGCAATGGTTGGTGGTTGGAGCCCACTCAGGCTGTGCAAAAAGATTCCTGCATTGCAGGGGGTTGGACTACTAGATGACCCTTGTGCCCCTTCCAACTCTGCAATTCTATAGGTTTCTATATGGACTCAGCCCAGTGGGATTTGGGCAAATGCTTATGGAATTACTACTCCACTCCGTCTCCCAGCACGCAGCTCTTGTCTCTTTAACAGCAGGTGAAACACCCCCCACCCCCACATAGAGATGCAGCCCAGAAGAGTTACCTTTCTTTTCATTCAGCTGATCAAACACACAGCAGTGGGCAGGAGAAGCTTGCAATCCCATGGAGGGTTGCAATCCCTCCATTAATTACACATTACACATTAATGAAAATTGTGCAAGGGGTTTTATGGGTTACAAATTGCATCCTGTTTTTTGGCCTGCTCTGCCAAGCCAAGCCTACACCCACGGAACAGACACCGAAGTCACCTCCTCATTTATGACCAGATATTAGTCAGACGAGAAGTTGGCCAGCATGGCTCCATGCAAGCAACCACATGCTCCAGTCTAAGTCAGAATGAGAATGATGATATTGAGAGTGGAGTGGGGGAGCTGCAACAAAATATTGCAGAGTGGAGCGTACCCATTCAGAGTTTCAGCCATCTACCGATGCCCAATTCTGTACTACTCCATTCTATTCCTCCTGGGTTTTCTATTTCCCTGCTCCCAACAGCCAGTGTTCCTTGGTCACTTAATATGCTCTGTCCTCATTGGGTGGTTTGAGAGAATTTAAATTTCTTTCACCTAATGTTGATCCCATACTTCTGCAAACCTTGGCATTCTTCCAAAATTTGCCGATGCCTCCCTCTTGTGTGTGGGTGCTGCTTTGGCTACATGAGGACTGACACTCAGAAAACTGAGTTCGCTTTTAGCATATATAATCTCTCTAGGTAAAGGTAAAGGGACCCCTATTTGTTAGGTCTAGTCACAGACGACTCTGGGGTTGCGGCGCTCATCTCGCTTTACTGGCCGAGGGAGCCGGCGTACAGCTTCCAGGTCATGTGGCCAGCATGACTAAGCCACTTCTGGCGAACCATGCGAGCAGCACACAGAAATGCCGCTTACCTTCCCACCGGAGCGGTACCTATTTATCTACTTGCACTTTGGCGTGCTTTTGAACTGCTAGGTTGGCAGGAGCTGGGACCGAGCAACGGGAGCTCACCCTGTCGCTGGGATTCGAACCGCTGACCTTCTGATCGGCAAGCCCTAGGCTCTGTGGTTTAGACCACAGCACCACCCACGTCCTCTACCCACACACAAATCATAGAATCATAGAGTTGAAAGGGACACAAGGGTCATCTAGTCCAATCCGATGTAATGCAGGAATCTCAGCTCAAGCATCCTTGACCGATGGCCACCCAACCTCTGCTGAGAAACCTTCAAGGAAGGAGAGTCCACCACCCCTAGTGGGAGTCTGTTCCCTTTACTGTAAATACCTTTACTGTGGTATCACGTTTATGGCACTGTCCTTGTATGCATGAAGCATTATCCTCAGAAGTATAATCAGTGCTGGCCAAGAAATGCAAAAAGTACAGTCTGTTGAGAACTGCCGGGAAAGGGGGGCGGGGAGTGAGATGAGCAAAGCAAGAAGTCAGAACAGCAGCAACTTGTGATAATTGTGGCTTTTGTAAATAGCTGCTTTGCTTATCTTAAGCTTCACATGCCATTGTCGCAGATGGTACTCCTTGCATCTCTTGGGCCATTTGCCCCCCCCAATGTTTACATTCTTTCCTCACCTCCCCAGAACCCACAACATTTAAGAGAAGATAAATGTTGATTACTGCAATTAGATGGAATCGAGTGGTGATAGTTATCAGCATGGCTTCAAATCAGGGTCATAGTTTCCAATTAATGTAAGGACAGCTTTCGACATACAGTTCAGCAGAGGAGTTAATCCCCCTAACAGCCTTTCCTTTAAATGAATGAATACCCAGGCACAAGTACTATTCATATCTTGCAAGTTTCAGTTACAGGTAGGTAGCCGTGTTGGTCTGCCATAGTCAAAACAAAATAAAAAACATTTTTTTCCCTTCTAGTAGCACCTTAGAGACCAACTAAGTTTGTTCTTGGTAAGAGCTTTCTTGTGCATGCACACTTCTTCAGATACACTGAAACGGAAGTCACTATATATAAGGGTCTGGTGCAGGGGCGTCGCTAGGGGGGGGGGCGCTGGGGGCGGTACGCCCCCGGGCGACAGGGGCCACAAGCGGCGGGTGGGGGCGACAAGCGGCGCCCCTCCCGCCACTCCCCAGGCAACGCCGGTCACCCCGGGAGCAGCAGCGCTGCATGGATGGGGTGCTCCCTCGGCCGTGCGCTGTTGCTCCTGGGGCGACCGGAGCGAGCGGCGGCGCCGCCATTCCCAAGCGCTGCCGCTCCCTCCGTCACCCCAGGAGCAACAGCGCACGGCCGAGGGAGCACCCCGTCCGTGCAGCGCTGCTGCTCCCGGGGTGACCGGCAGCGTGGGGAGTGGCAGGAGGGGCCGGCGCTTGTCAGCCCCACGCGCTGCCGCTGGCTCCGTCCCCCCGGGAGCAGCAGCGCACGGTGTGTGCGGTGCTGCTGCTCCTGGGGCAACGGAGCGAACGGCGGCACGTGGGGGGGGGACAAGAGGCAGCCCCTCCCACCATTCCCACGCGCTGCCGCTTCATCCGTCACCCTGGGAGCGGCAGCGCACGGCCCGACGACGGAGTGCGCCTGCGCGCGCAGGCGCACTCTGTCATCGGATCGCCGCTTCCACAGCCTCCTTTTGAGCCGGAGAGCTTAAAAGCGAGCTCTTCGGCTTAAAAGAGGGCTGCAGAAGCGGCGCCGGCACCCCCGGAAACGCCCTGGGGGCGGAGCGTCATGACGTCACAATGTGATGTCACGACGCCCCGCCCCCGGGGCGTTTCCTTTGCCGCCCCGGGTACCGCGGAGCCTTACTCCGCCACTGGTCTGGTGACTTCTGTTTCAGTGTATCTGAAGAAGTGTGCATGCACACGGAAGCTCATACTAAGAACAAACTTAGTTGGTCTCTAAGGTGCTACTGGAAGAAATATTTTTTTATTTTTTATTTTGTTTTGCAAGTTTCAGTTACCCTCTCTTTCAAGCCAGGACTCCTTGAGGTAGTAAATGTGCCTGTGGCTTACAGGTGGAAATCCAAGACCCCATTCAAATGCAGCAGTAATAATAATAATAATAATAATAATAATAATAATAATAATAATAATAATTTATACCCTGTCCATCTGGCTGGTTTTCCCCAGTCACTCTGGGCGGCTTACAGCATATATTAAACATAGTAAAATACTAATCAATAAAAACTTCCCAATACAGGGCTGCCTTCAGATGTCTTCTAAATGTTATGCAGTTCTTTATCTCCTTGACATCCACAGGGAGGGTGCCACTACTGAGAAGGCCCTCTCCAAGGCTGGCTGACCACATGCTTTTGTGTAATGTTTTCATTAAAACATTTTCTTGGGTAACAATAGTACATACAAGAGTCTCTGTTTTCATGTCATAGAATCCTTCAGGCAAGTCAGTTTTATATTCAGAGCGAGACATTACTATTCTAGGCAATATGGGGTTGGTTGAGGGAAAAGAGATTTGAGAAGAGAGAGAGGAGGAAAGAGGGAGACAGTAAAATTTCAGTCTTTTACATAGTATATGAGCAAGGCTTTTGTGTCAGCGTCATGTAAATATGTATTATTATCATCAGCCACTCTGGGCAGCTTCCAACAAAATATTTAAAACACAGTAAAACTTCAACCATTTAAAACTTCCTATAACAGGCCTGCCTTCAGACGTCTTCTAAAAGTCAAATAGTTGTTTATCTGACATCTGATGCGAGGGCTTTCCACAGGGAGGGCGCCACTACTGAGAAGGCCCTCTGCCTGGTTCACTGCAGCTTTACATCTCACAGGGAGAGAACCACCAGAAGGCCATCAGGGTGGGACCTTAGTGTCCAGGCTGGACAATGATGGTGCTGTGAGAGACCAGAGGGCCCAGGGCATGGTTGGTTGCTGTTGGTTGGTCGCATTGTGTTTTTGTGTGTGTGTTGGGATTGCATGTTGCTGGTTCGGGTCAGCCATACCAATTTGTATGCTGTCGGGGTGTTTGTGTGTGGTTATTGTCTTGTTGGGAGCTACACCGGGGTGAAGGTGTCCTCCTGTGTTTGTCCCCATGTTAACTTCAATTTGTTAGTTAGCTATTCAAGTAGGGCTCTTTCCCATACTGTTTGGTACTAGTGGTCCATGTTCACTCTCAATAGATCCCTCCAGCATCTAGTTATGACACTCTTAGCAGCAGAGAGTAAGTGGACTGTGTGTGGACTTACCACATGTTGAAGTAAGACACATTGATATCTGAAGAGGTGTCCCTCAAGAACAATAGGTTTAGGATCTAAAATTTCCTGATGATACAACAGCAGGTGAGGGCTCATGTGATTGGCTGCTGCTCCCCCCTGCACTCAGACAACTAGGACAAGCCTTCCCCTGATTTGCTTTGTTTCTATGTGCAGGGATTTTTTTTAAAAAAGTTTTTCAGCATGGAGAATAATTCAATTATTTGAGTGCCCATCTGCGCTCTGAAAGGGGTTTTGCTGAGAAATAAAATGATTGCCTCAACGAGAACGAAGACCAGGAAGGCTTATGAATGTGAGTTATTCCTTTGCCACCACAGCAGATCGCTCGTTTCCTGCAAATCCTGGTAACTTTGAAAACTGCCCATATTTGGTTAATTAAGGTGTTTGAAGAATCTGATGTGGTAAATATTAGGAAAGGGCAGCAAAGCTGAGAAAAACACGGGAGCTGTTTAAGGATGCAATTTGCAGAAACAGGTCAGATTGCAAATAACTGGGTTCAAGTTTGAGGAAATTAGTTTCCCGCGGTGTCATATCTTTAAGCACCATGGCGAATATATCTATATCTATATCTATATCTATATCTATATCTATATCTATATCTATATCTATATCTATATCTATATCTATATCTATATCTATCTATCTATATGCTGTTGATAGTGCTATCTATCTATATGCTGTTGATGGTGCTTATTCTTATCTGTATGTATAAACCTTGATTTCAATACATAACTGATATAATCATGCACCAGGGTAGGTGTTTCACTACACTTCACTGCTACCAGGATTGTTTACTTCACTTAACTGAGGGATGGGGACACTGTCGCCTCCCAGAAGTTGCCAGACTGTAACTCCATCACCCCCTGACCATTATAGAGGACAGTCGGAAGATCCCAACAGAATACCAGAGCATGGCATGCATTAATATGGAAACTATAAGTCAGACGCATCTTCTTTTCAGAGTCCGGATGCACTTGATCAAGATAATGAGTCACGATTTATTAGACATTTTGGTGAAGCAAGATCTCTTCTAAAATGATTTTTAATATTTGTCGCTGTGATTAAAGCATGCGGGAACATGTTGTTCTAGCTGTTTGTAATCACAGATATGTTGTTTCCTTTGAAAATGAAAAACAAAACAAAACAAACCTCTTGACCAATGTGCCACTTTGAGGATTTTTAATCCATTGCTGTTTGTTAATTAAGGGATGCGATAATTATATGATTTGTGTTTTTATTGGGCCAGATCCGACTAACCCAGTTTAGTAGTGGAAGCCGCTGTAAGGACTAGTTGAGATTCCTGCATGGCAGGGGGTTGGACTAGATGACTCTGGGCGTCCCTTCCAGCTCTACAATTCCATGATTCTTTGAGTCCTCCCAGTGCAGAACTCCCCGCAGTACCAAGGTGTGGGGAAGATTGTTCCATCTGGCAAGCTGAACGACCATCTTAGTGCAATGCTGAATTCCACCCATAGCGTTCTATTTATGTGTCTTGAATTCTGATTGGTAAACTACCTTGTGAGGGGAACGTGCCCAGAAAGGCAGGTTGGAAACTTGTGGCATGCATATGCATACAAACAGGAATTGTGAAAAGAGTAGATTCTTGAAAAAAATCACTGCCCAGATATAGGATGCATTGAACGTGTCTGTTACCAGGAAATTACCCTAAAACAAAAATAAGTAAGATGAAACTTTTTTTCTGCCACGGAGAGAACAGAATCATAGAACTTGAGAGTAGGAGATCATATGGTTTGTTCCCCTGGCACATGCCAGAATCAGTAGGAAAAGCTTAATCCAGTGGGAGCTAAAATAGGTGTCCTGTTTTTTCATTTTCTGTTTCAGTATGGTATTGTTAAATATGTATAAAAGAATATAATATGTGTAGTTTTATATTTTCATTTCTTTTATTATTAGCAGCATTAGTGTTAGTGTTGTGCGTATGAGAAATCAAGGAAAATGAGCCAACAAAAGAGAAATTATATATGGGAAAGTACATACATTTTATTAATTTATATAGCGGAATTTAAATTGTAAAATAAGTACATATGAAAAGTATGTATAAAATGTACGAAACAATGGCAGATGTAAAAAGTCGAAATTACAATAAAACATTTATTTAAAAAATAAATAAACAAATAGGTGTCCTCTAGATATTGTTGCACTACAGATCCCATCAGCGCCAACCAGCAGGGCCAATGGTCACAGATGATGGGAACAGTTGTCCAGCTACCTCTGGCTAAACCTACCTATTGCATGCATGAGTTCGAATGCTCCAAAGGTATAAGCCTGACAACTCTACTATCTCCCACCCAGCTGGTTAATGTTGCCAACTTTTTCTAAGTAGTGCTCTTGTGCCTATAACAGTGGAGGTGATAAACCCTATCTCCATTCTGTGAAAAGCTTCCCCCGATTTCTTCGAATCAAGGTGCTGTTCAAGGCGGCGCAAGTTCTTCAGGTCATTCTTAGCAGTCCTAGCTCAGAACTCTGGCCTGGAAACGCAGCAGTAGCTGTGTTGTGTGCGACAAGTTGGCTGAACGAGCACGGCAGCTAGGTGTAGGCAGCGGTGAGGTAATTGAAAGGGAAGGGATTTGGAAAGGATTCCAAAAAAAAAGAAAAAGCCCAGCACATAAACCCCAAATGCTATTAAGAGCCACTAAATTACCTGAAGGCATCTCAATTAAGGAGATTGCAATCTTCCATCATGATGCAGCTATTGCTATTAAGGATTCCCGGTGCTTTGACTGAGATATTCTAATTAGACAGATTTCCTGATAAAGCACGTTTAAATGAAGCAAGCTGTGCTGTCTCTTTCGAGCCCTCGGTTTGCTGCCAGGCGCTGTCTGTCTGTTTCTGCATGGCTTGTCCCTCCCCGCTTTTGGATTGTAATTTCGTCAGTGCAGGTCTTTGCTTAGAAAGATGAATGCAACAGGACTTTAATTCTGCCTCGGTGAAGATTTATGCTGCCATAGATGATTGCAGCTATTTATTGCTCTGCTTTTATTATCGGATGTAAGTTGTTATGGGCAAGTGGTGTACCCCACCTTGAGATAAATGTGAAAGGTGGACTGGGAGTATTTTAATGAATGGTGATGCTATTAATAGCAAAGTATGAGTCAAGGATCTGTGTGGGTCAAATGGCCTTTGACTATACAAGTCTTACAAGAGCTGTCTTACTTTTAAGTTTCTCTTTTGTATTAGAGGGTCCTTCCCTTGGGTGGTTTGTCATAGTTTTGCATCTAGCTGTCCTGCCTTAACTTTGTGCTTTCTAAAATTACATAAAGCTAAATTGGTTCTATGAAAAAGCTGGTTGCGGTCGATGGCCCGCCACCCGCGTGGAGTAAATAAAACACACGGAAACGATATTTTAGGTTAATGGGCAGAATAAGGCCACAACTTTATTGGTTACGGCGTGCGGGTGGTATTGGCTTAGGCATTGGACAAGAGGGTTAACAACCAGTGGGAGGAGCTTGTTGATGCAAATACAACTGGAAGCTTCCCCTGATGTCACCGGGGGTCGTGCCATGGCCCTAGCCACTAGCAGGGCATCGGACAGGATCCGTGACCGACGGATCCCTTTAAAGGGATACCCCTAGGAGGTAGGTGATGGGCACAACCTGACCTCCAACACACAACACATATTACATCACCTATTGAATATTCCAATGCCTAACCGTTGTGACGGGTTGCTACGAGGTAGGCGAAAAACCAAGAGGCCGGTGCTAATTTGCCAAATGGATAAAAATTCCTACCAGGCCCCCTGGGCAACCAAGGCGACCAACCGAAGTCCATAGCAAGGTCAGAAGTATAGCAAGACCTAAGAGGGAGGGAGGGCGGGAGATCTGATGCGAGCAGGGGGCAGAATGGCTGGAAATGGCGCTTTCCTGGCTGTTTGAATCCAGCCACCGCCCCCCAGCCAGCCCAATTGGCTGGCTATGGGGCTTGGCATGGCAGGAAGGAGGGGACAAGGTAGGGGGCCGAACACGCCCCCCTGCAAGCATGGGAAACGGCTCCCGCCCGCAACTCCTCCCCTCTGGAATGAGGAGAGGTCTAGGATGAGTGTTGGAAAACTATTCACGTGGGGCCATAAGGGACATACAGTAGGTCTCAAAGACTCACCGTGGTGTTAGCAGCTACAGTTTAGATCAGTGAGTCCCAATTGGTGGTCTGCAGACTCCAGGGGGTCTGCATAAGCCACCCGGAGGGTCCATGGCACAATTCACATAACAAAAACTACCATAGAGATACTGAAATTTCCAAAAGTAGGCGGTCCACGGCTTGGCTGTTGAAAAAAAGGGGGGTCCTCAGTACTTAGCTAATTGGGAACCACTGGTTTAGAGAGTTGGTGTAATTTGCCGTTGTTAAAATTTCTATACCACCCTCGCAAGGCAAGTTACAATATAAAAACACAAAAAAATGCACAACGTAATAACAAACAAAAGCAATACCTCCCACAGTTTCAAAGGTCATAGATTGTTAAATTAGCCAAAGGGCTGGGAGAAGAGGGATGTTTTAAAGATGTTCCCTTTGAAAAGTTGCTGCATTGGCCCCTTAACATTATACAGTATGCTGTACTTTTTACATTTCCAGATCCCAACGGCTGCATGATACGTGACACTAAATGCATTGCTGTCAATTGCATAAGGTTTTTAAAAATATATATATAATGATGATGAGAAGCATTAATGGGGCTGATCTTTATTAGAACTACATAATAGTATTATGACTTGGTAGGTGCAAGGCACCCTAAATTCCGGATCAAGTTAGTGTTAGAATTTAATTAAGTCTTGTGTGTTAAAACTGTGTGTCAGACTCCCATGTATTAGAATGTAATCAAGACCCATGTGTATTAAGTTGTGTGTCAGACACCTCTTCAATCCTAGGGAATAAACAAGTCAGGCTAATTTCCTTTTGAGGTGATAGCCTGGAGATGAGCCACTAAGACAACACAAAGGATCATGGGAAAATCTCATCTGTAAATGAGTAGACTTAACTAAGAGTTACTTTAAAAAGACAATGCCAGTGATTTAGGTTAGCATTTTGGGATTTCAGTTAGGCGTTATGGAAGCACCGGGATGGACATAGGGAGCAAAATTTGGGAGCAATGGTTGAGGCTATGGGAGAAGCCAGAATCTCCTGGGGTGTTAAGGCTGTGAACCCCTCCATCATAGGCTGTCAGGGGCTGGATCGAGGAAGAACGGTGGGGGCTGCCCCCCTTCTCCTGAACCTTCCCGAGAACAGGAGGACAGTATAGATTTAGAGCAGTGGTTTGCAGAAGGACATAGTTCAGAGACTGTAGAGGGGGAAAGCTGGGAAATACTGAGAGAGGAACAGCAAGAAGAAGAAACACCGGGGGGGGGGGGAACAATTGACAAACTCGGTGTCTTTGGAGAGCATTCCTAAGCCCCCCTCTCCCAGGACTAGGCAGGCATTGAGGGTAGTAAAACAGAAAGCTCAGAGGCAGAAAGCTCAGATTATCTGAAGTAGGGGTGACATAGAATAGGGGAGACATAGGGGGTGGGACTTTACTTAGAGCAATGCCATTATCTAGCGAATACAGTGGAACCCCGGTTTGCGCACACCCCGGGTTGCGGATGTTCGAGTTAAGAACGCCCGCAACCCAGAAGCATTTCTGGAGCACGCACAAGTCGTGCGCGACCCCCGGATGCACAGAATGCTTCTGGGCACTTTGTGCATGCGCAGAAGGACTCAAATCGCTCTACTTTCGGGTTTTGGGTTTTTTTGGGGGGGGCATCCACGTTATGCACGCCTGTGTTACGTAGCGCGATCCGGAACAGATCGTGTGTGTAACACAGGTTGCCACTGTACCTTTGTGTCTCTCTGCGAATATGGAATAAAATTACTTGGTAAGAACTTTTATTGTTTATCTGATTCTTGGCTGCCACCGTGGGAGGGATCAGATTCCCTGAAGCCTGAAAATACAGCATATACCATAAAGACTCCAGTCTTCACTACGCCTCATTTTCCAAAAGTAAACACAGAAAATCTTTAATCATTGCTCCTCCATGGTGATCTGCAAAACGCACCTCCTATGTTGCAATATATAAAAAGATCCCATTGTCCCCATGAAGAGCAGCATGGGGAAGAATGATTTTGAGTCAATGGACACTCCCCAGCTCAATGGTTAAGTGCAACGTATTGTGTGTGTACTTACTATCAAATAAAGAAGAACCTCTGGTGTAGTTAGCTCCTTAATTAATTAATTAATATTAATTAATTTATTATTTGTACCCCGCCCATCTGGCTGGGCTTCTCCAGCCACCCTTAGCTGCTGTTGTTACTGTCACCTGCCCTCATCTCTCTCCCATGCCTGCTGGATAGGACACTTGAGTACTACAGTTCATGATGGAAGGGGCTGGATGAAAAGAATGGAGGTGGCAGTGGAGAGAACTGCTGGAACTGGGCCTGGCACTTTAACAGGGGAGTCAGGGTTATAGCCTCAGTTGATAGGTTGCTGTCAACTTGAGTCATTTAGAGTGAAGGGCTTCTAAGATGGAGACTGGGCATCATGCTCTCTGTATGTTCCCAGGTATTGGAGCTAAAGACCATGGCTAGATCTACGCAGCTATTAAAAAAAGAAAAGAAAAGACAATGCTCTGAATGCGCTCTGCAAAAAAACTGCTGTAAAGCTCACAATTGAAAATATCATTGAGTTGTGATTTCAGCTCTACAGCGCCATCTCGTGTCACAATGTTATGACGCATTTATAACGCTGTATTTTGTAGCTGAGTCCCATAACTCACTTCAGAGGGTAAGCATGTTCGCAGCTACTGATTTCAGCAAGCTAAATTCACTTTGCTCTCTATGGTAGGGCTCACCAAATTTTTTGGACCCATGGCCACATTTTGAATTTTGGGACAGTGCTGGATGCTGCTGCTATGAAATGGCTGCCATGGGGTGTGTGTGGCCTAACACAAAATGGCTGCCATGAAGAACATGGCATAACACAAAATTTGAGAGGCAACTTTATGCTTATCATAGGAATTCAGCTACCGGGTATGTCCTGATTGTGGAGATCATGCGCTGATGGTGTTGCTATCTAATAACAACAACAGGGTAGCCACATCACACTCACACTTATTTTGCAGAAATTGTTTAGAAGGTACTTTGATTTGTCCCATAACTTTCTTTCTGGGAGGGCTTGAGACTTAATATTTTTTTTAAAAAAAGGAAAGCTCAGAGTGTGGAAAAACCTGTACAGGTGGACCAGTGAAAGCCCATGGGCACCAAGTTGGCAACCTTCACCATGGCTAAATCTTGCTTACACAGGACTGCTTAGGTTTCCATCCTAAGAGCATAGGAAGGGAACGGGCCTCTAGGTTCAGTCTTCAAGTAGGGCTGGGAAGGACTCCTGTCTGAAACTTTGGAGAGCTTCTGACAGTCGGGGTCAACAAAACTGAGCTAGATGGATCATTGGTCTGATGGATCATTGGTACAAGCGAGCTTCCTGTGTTCCTATGGAGCTGCCTTGTAGTGAATTGGACCATTAGCTGAACTGGTCCAGTATTGACTACAGGCTGGCAGCAACTTTCTGTGGGCTCAGACTGAAGTCTCCCTCTGCCCCTGCTCCCTGGTCTTTCATGGAGATATCTGGGATTGAACCTGCAGGGATTCTGTTGTGGGACTTTGGAGCAGACACCCAGGGCCCCACCTGGCAGGATGGAGGACCCACCAAACACACCAAGGTTGGCTTTGGAATCCATATTTGGAAGCAAGTGACTGCCATCATCTAAACAACTCCTCTCCTTTAGAGTACAAAATGTCCTAGCAGACACTATGGCCGTACGTTGGTTTTTGAACAGCCTAGTTCTCGAACGTTTTGGCTCCCGAACGATCAAAAACCAGAAGTGATTGTTCTAGTTTTCAAACGTTATTTTGGAAGCCAAATGTCTGACGGGGCTTCTGCGGCTTTGAATTCCGTTCGACTTCCAAGGTATGACTGTACTGAGTTAGATGAACCTGTGTACAAATATTTATTTTTTTAGTGAAGTGATTAGGTGAGCATTAACTCTTTGGAGTGTGTTGCAGACATGCAATTCCTTGTTAATTCAACTTCCATTAAGGTCTTTAAGTCCGCCATGCATAACTACCTCTGTCCGCCCCCCCTCTCCCTTTTTCTTTTCCAAATGTTATTTTTATCAGGCATATTTAGCAAAGTCTTGTAAATGCTGCTGAGTAGTGGCTCACTTGGCCCAGAGAAGCATGTAACTATAAATTGAAACACGATGCTGATAATCAAGGCCTGGAGAATGTGTTTAGTCTACTCTTGGGTGGATAACGAGAATGTATATTAGCAAATACTTTTACAGGCAATGGTAGATAATATATTAGGAAAAAGTTTTCAGCCTTAAATACTTTGATATCTATAGACATTTATTTTAATTATGTTAAAAAAAGAAAAGAAAACTCCCTGTAAATGCTAATAGGTTGGGTTTTTTTGTGTTTTTTTAAAAGCAGTCGTTGTACATTGGCAAAGATTTAATAGGCAAATGGTTAAAAAAAACAGCTAATGGAAATAGTCTCCCCCCCATACACCATGGAAAGGACAAGGATGCTGTTGGATGGTTTTGTTAATGGGACATTGTCGGTTTTATTTTCTGTGTAGGTTCAAACAGAGGACTGAGGAAATTCTTGGTGTGTAGCTGCTGGAAATCTTGTTCTCCAAGTTGGTAATAGAATGCAACCTCACTCCGAAAGAATGTTGCAACCTGCATTTCAGGGAATGAATCAAGACCTTGTGGCATTTTGTGGGTCTACTCTGTGGCATTTGGGATGATTTATTGTAGGCATGGAGACCCCACTTTAGGCATACACCCCCAGTGCAGCAGTTTGCAATACAAAAATGGGAACACACACACACACACACACACACACGCACACGCACACACACACAACTCAGTGCAGATGGGCAGAACAATCCAAAGCATTGATGGACTTTTCCCTCTGCCTGGCTCTGCTTAACTCTCAACTGGGGACTTTCCCATTGTTATTGTGTGTAGGTGGAGAAGCTACTGATTCTTTCCCTTTGAACTTTTATCCAAAATGCTACCACCTTTCTGGCACTTGCAGTACTTCTGTCATATCCTCACAGGTTCAGCGTGGGATTTCTCCCAGTCTGCTCTGTCTCTCAGCGTAGACAAGAACACGTCTGTCATGACTGCATAACGCACACAGAGGAGTAGAGGGAGGAGGGAAGTTGGCTCACTACTCCCCCATCAATCTTTCAGTTTTCTTAAAACGTTTTTTAGCTAATTCCTTATGGGGTCGCTTCTACGTTTTGTCTAAAGCCTTGCAGTTCTGTCTATCTATCTATGCAAAAAACAACAACAAAAAAAACAGAGCTAGTAGCAAATACAGTCGTACCTTGGTTCTCAAACGGAATCCGTTCCAGAAGTCCGTTCGACTTCTGAAAACATTCAAAAACCAAGGCACGGCTTCCGATTGGCTGCAGGAGCTTCCTGCACTCAATCGGAAGCCGCGGAAGCCGCGTCGGACGTTTGGCTTCCAAAAAACATTCAGAATCCGGAACACTCACTTCCGGGTTTGCGGTGTTCGGGAGTCGCAAGGCGTTCCAGAACCAAGGTACGACTGTATTCAAAGAACTATGGCTAGCACACAAGGGAACTGGACAGCAGTTTCCCCTGCTGTATCACATACTGCTTTTTGTTAAGCCTCCCCACTCTTGAGGTGCTTTTCATAGGGCATAGAGCAGGGGTCAGTAACCTTTTTCAGCAGGGGGCCGGTCCACTGACCCTCAGACCGTGTGGGGGGCCGGACTATATTTTGAAAGGGGAAAAAAATGAACCAATTCCTATGCCCCACAAATAACCCTGAGATGCATTTTAAATAAAAGGACACATTCTCACTCATGTAAAAACATGCTGATTCCCGGACCACCCGCAGGCCGGATTTAGAAGGCGATTGGGCCGCATCCGGCCCCCGGGCCTGAGTTTGCCTACCCATGGCATAGAGGACTGTTGTTTTGAGAACTACAATGCCAAAGGCCCACCCTTCCCTGCCCCCTGCCATATGGAACTGGTTGCGTAGCCCTTTGGATCACAGCCCAACCCATTTAGTTTTCCTTCTTTGCTCTGAGCCAATAAGGAAGGGTGCATTGCACGCCTTTGCAGGTCTTCTGCCACCGTCTGCAAACCTTTCAGCTCCAGATTCCAAATTTGCTTTTATTGGCAAAGCACAATGGCTGCAGGTTTGGGAACTCCCTGCCTTTTGTGGGATTTGCAGCTCCTAATATAAATGTTAAATAGAACAGCTCTGGCTGGAGTTGCAAGGGCTGGCACGCTTTGTCTGTCAGGTGCATTTCCCTGCGAAGGATGCAATGTCAGGTGGTTATGATGCAAATTGAGACACAGCCAGCCGCTGCAATGTTACCCAGGAGCAGCTTATTTATTTATTTATTTATTTATTTTTGTAACAGGAGACATGCTGTGGGTGACCTAAGCGCATAAGGCCTTATGAGAAGGGACTGTGTTGTGCCAAAAGCTTATGGGCTCTGTAGGTGTTTTGCTGCGAGACAAAGTCTACCATTGGTAATAACCTCTAATGAGTTTGTCTGCAAGCTGCTTCAAATCACCTCCCACGTCCGTTCCCTTTTGTTATGATCCACCCAGATATATGGCCACACAGGTTCTTACTCCTTCTTGCTCACTCATGTTCGGCTCCCTCGCTTGCCCCACACATACACCATCGCCTGGCAAAGCTTCTTTACGGATGGGTCTCTAGCAGGTCCGTAGCCAGGCCTGGATGCCCTCCATATGTCCCATTTTTACAGGGACAGTCCCAGAATAGCAAAAGCCATTCTGGCTTCTGATTTGATCCCAGAATGTCCCTCTTTTTCCTGCATCTCCAAATCCGAAGGTAGAGGACAGGGGTGTGGGATTTGTGGCCCTCCAGATGTTGTTCAAATAAAGCTTCCTTCACCCATAGCCATTGTCCATGGCAGCTGCAGTTAGAAGAAGAAGAGTTTGGATTTGATATCCCGCTTCATCACTTCCCGAAGGAGTCTCAAAGCGGCTAACATTCTCCTTTCCCTTCCTTCCCCACAACAAACACTCTGTGAGGTGAGTGGGGCTGAGAGACTTCAGAGAAGTGTGACTAGCCCAAAGTCACCCAGCAGCTGCATGTGGAAGAGTGGAGACGCGAACCCGGTTTAACAGTTAGTGGGATATGGAGTCTAACCACATCTGGAGGGCCACATAGCAGAGAACATCCTGGACACTGTCAGAAAGACTAGCTCTCCGTTGACATTATAGATGGCACAATTCCTTTATACCAGTATGAACATATGCTCAGGGGGTGTCCAGCCATTTACATAATCACCAGTGATATTTTTCTAGAAAAAGAGGTGCCAAAACTCACCACGAACACCTCCCTTGTTCTCTTAGAATGGCAATGGCACCCACCTGAGAGGTGCCAGAACTGAGTTCCGGTGAGTTCCAGCTGAAAAAACCCCCACACACCCTGTTTTTTTGACCACATACATAATTGGCTTGTTGGGCAGGCTAGATAGGGCAATTGCTTGTGCAATTGGCACCGATATTTTGAACCGTCTGTATGAGGCCATGGAGGAAGATTCCTGGAGGCTTGTTTCGAAACATTGGCGTGCCACCCTTTTCCTCACAAAGCCAGTTTGACTAAATCATCGGTAAAGCAATGAATCCCACTAAAACACTTTAGTAAAAGTTGACTATAAAGCAGGAAATAGTGCACAGCAACGCATTAAAACCAAAGCAAGCATAGAGAGACCTGTACCTGCCACCCCTAACTTTATTAATAACTCTCAGCTCTGTATTTTGTTATCGATTCGCTTAGGTGTGGCTGCCTCAATCCTAAATGAAGCCCTGGGCGAAGGGATGCGGTTAAACAGATTGAAGCTGAATGGAGACAAGATGGAGGTGATATAGTTAATCCAAATGCTTTTGGTAGAGTTGGAATGCCTGCTTTGGGTGGAGCAGCACTCACTCCATCAGAGCATGTTCAGGGCCTTGGGCTTCTACTAGACTCTGTTTTGCTCGTGGAAAAACAGGTAGCAGTGTGTTTTACCTGCTGTACCTATTGCATAGGCCCCAGCCTATTTTTGGAGTAGAAGGGTTACACCTGGTTGCTCTGCAATTTGTGCAAACTTGAGGATTGACTACTGCAAGGCACATTCGCATGGGGCTGCCCTTGGAAGCTTTGTAGCTACTGCTATGGCCTGCTTCCTGATTCATAGAGCAGGGCAAAAGCATGTAGCAGGTCACTGGTTTGCGGGGGGGGGGGGGACAGCACTGGCTGCTTATGCCCAGTTCAAAGTAGGCCTACTAGTCTTGACGTTTTATTACATGAAGCTACCCATCCTTTGTAAAGCAGAGTCACTCTGCCAATGGGCCTGGTGCCTGAAGCCAGCTCCCCGTAGACCACGTCCCTGGGGAACCTGAAATCAGGATTGTGTCCTCTGTTTCTTTGTGTGACCCATCCAGGGTTGGACGAAACCTCCTGGCCTTCCTTTCTGCTCGAGAGAGTAAAATGCCACCTTGCAGGCAAGCTGATTTCCACTCAACGGATTGCAGGTTGTATAGGCTTGCTTTAACGCTGCAGAAATTCACCAGGTGCAGCCCTCCCCATCACTGCATCTCTATGCCGGGAGAAGATGTACCTACCGAAGTTCCACCTGACAGACAGCTGCTGGAGGTGCAGTCTCAGTTGGGCGGGCGGATGGGTGAGATACAGAAACAGTAACTGTGAGAAGAACTGCAATTATACTTCATTTCCTTTTGTTTTGAATTGCAACGAACTGAGCTCGAAAAGTTCAGGACAGAGCTCAAAGCAGACAAACTCTGTTAATGATTTAAAATGGCCTGTGACCTAATTTTCTAAGCACTTGCTTGGGTGGGAACTGCCCTGATGTCAACAGGGTTGGATTAACCATTAGGTTACATACACGAAACGATGCAGAATGCCAGCCAAATATTGCTGTGGGAGTTTCTTGCTGGGGAAAGTACGCTGGGCACCTTTAAAATGCAGCACACCTTAGAACATGTGAGCTATTATTTCATCATGTGATTTGGGGGCGGTGGAGAGTGGAGAATGTGGCCCAGCTCCTGCAAAACACCCATAGAGCTCTCCTAGCACATGGAACAGAAAAGCTCTACTCTTTTTTAATTCTGCTTCTGCAAAGTTTCCTTACGCCCTTGGCAAGGAGATGTCTGCCTAAGTAGGAGAATACGGACAGAGGGTTTTCTCGTAGGCTTCAACATGATCAACAGCTTGATCTGGTTAGGGCAGGGTGGCTACCCTGCAGCCTTTCAAATGTTCTTGGACACCCACCAACTCCGGCCAGCATGGCCAATGGTTAGGGATGATGAGAGTTGTGGTCCATCAAATTGTGGAAGGCTACAGGTCTCCTCATTAGGGGCTTGGATGTCTTCTCTATGTGGAAGCTTTTTAGTGCAGGAAAAATATGGGATGGGGAAACGTGGTAGATATTCGTGAAATTATGTGTGGAAAAACATGGTGGTGGAGAGAATATTCATAGGAGTTGATGGCAGGGTCCTCTAGTGAAACTGATTGGCGGGAAATTCAGGACAAACAGATGAGAAGAAAATATTTATCACCATACACAATTAGAGATGGGAGGGGAATTCGATGTAGTTTGCACACGAACCAAAAACACGACCAGAATTTGCGCTTCACTGAATCTTGCAGTGCAGTTCTGCAGTCAAGCAATGTGTACAAAAATGCATAGACAAGGGTAAAGTGTGCATACATTAATGAAAATTAGAGTTCTTGTTATTAATATACTAAAAACACACACACACACCAAGAACTCTGGCCAGAAATTTCAATACTAGGAATAAATCCTACAGCCTGTAACTCTTACCAGAATATATACCTTTATTTGACTGCAACTCATGAGTAGGATTTATTCCTAGTATTGAAATTTCTGGCCAGAGTTCTTGGTGTGTGTTTTTTGGTACATTAATGAAAATGGCATACAAAAATGCAGGATATTACAGAAAATTGCTTTTGAAAAAAAAAAAAGGTGTATATTAGGCGAAATTTGCACTAAAATGCTGGTGGGTTTTCAGGACTTAAAAAACAAACAAACTCAGACATAAGGAAATGTGGATAACTGAGCTTAAGATTGGAAAAAACGAGAAACCGAGATTGTTATATCAACTTCTGGAATTGGCCATGAGGAACTTTCAAAGAGGATTAGGCAATTTCACGGAAAAAGATGTCTGTTGTTAGCAGTCACAATGACTATAGAAAACCCTCCCTCTTCAGAGAAGGTATGTCTTGGGGTGGTTTGCTGCCTTCATCTCCCACATGTGTGCTGCCTGGAGGCATCTAGTGGACCATTCTAGGAAGCAGAAGGATGCTGGACAATTTCTGATTTGATCTGGCAGAGCAATTAGCAGGGGTTAACATTTATCTCCATGCCCCAAAGAAATGCATTACCTGGGGGTTCCTGCATATCAAGTGTTTGTTGAAGGTCACAGAGGCCTCCTGAAAAGCTGGCAATCTTATTTTGGGGTCTCTCCCTAATTTTGGAGAAGCACTCCACCCAAGCACTTCTGCTGTGAATTTTCGGGCTCATCTGCATCATTGTTTGGACAATTTTCAGCTGGCCTTTAAATCACTGCCCTCCCACACTCTCCCTTGCCCCCCCCCCCCCTGACGATACAGATTTCCACATACCAGGGAATCTCCAAAAAGGAGAGGATATGAGTATGAAAAGAGCCTTGATCTCCTGAGGAATGTGAGCATTATTTTGCAGGGTTCACAGTCTCACTTGAAGGCAAGTTTTGGATGGATACTGTCAATTTGTCCCTTTTCCTCCGAAAAAGCTACAGCAGCGTTCCTCAGACTCCAGATGCTTTAGGGGTACAACTCCCATCAACCCCAGACAGCATGGACTGAGCTATAGTGCTATGCTGTTGATCTTACAGATTTTAAAGGATGGATATAAAAGAAAGATATGAAAACTCATTGTAGCATTTTTATTGCACTGCTTTATAGTAATTCATATCAGAGATTGAAGCCGTTTGTGATTATCAGATTCTACCCAGTGCATAGAGACTTATGTGGGCCTGTGTACACACTGCCGTTTACTTTGGCTCCAGTGCGCTCCCACAGCTGGTGCCTGAAGCTGTGTATACATGTTGTTAGCTACAATACACATCTACCTTGCAGTTTCTTGGGAAATACTGATGGCTGATACATTTCTTCAGAGGTGTACTTAGGTTTCCTTGTGCCCTTGGCAAGGAGATGTATTAGTGCCTCTGAAGCTGGGAGAGACCATGGACTAGAAACTAAAAAAGCTTGCTTTTTGCCACCTTCCGTGCTCCACCAGTGACTTCCTCCACGGTCACTGGGGTTGGGTCTCCTCCTCCTCCTCCTCCTCCTCCTCCTCCTCCTCCTCCTCCTCTGTTAGTCTGTCTGCTTGCCTCCCTTTCTCCCTCCATCCACTCATTGTTTTCCCTCTGAGCTGCCAGAGTAGAGAGCTGCCATTTTTGCGTCTCCCTTGGTCAACCCCTAGGTATGCCTCTGCATTTCTCCTTCAACCAGCTTCCATCTGATTTGAAAATGTACACCGCAGTTAAGCTGAGGTGCGTGCATTTGAGACAGATGTTGCACACGTACAGATGACACACATGTACAGATGACAGCTTCACAAATAGGAGTTTGGAGGGGGCCGTAGGCATGGGGAAACCAAACAGGTAACGGGTGTTGGGTGAAGACATCTCCATCCCCTCTCAGATGTGTACAGCAATGTGTTAAATGTGACTTGAAATGCAGAGAAGGCGAGGAAATGAACTCACTGTCATTTTAAGTCATTAATATATACCTAGCCTGTGTGAATACTGGAAAAGGTTAAGTATATTGACACAGCTCTATCATTCTGAAGTGATGGGGCCTCCTGTAATCTTTAGGGTGCTTAAATTCCACTGAAATCATTTGGATATATGCAGCCTCAAATACTCCTATTTATTCAAATTGATGGTGTGATCCAAAGAGTTGTAAAAAATATTGCAGAATATCAAAATGTGCATATATTACTAAGCAAATTTCGAGTGTAGAGGGAAGCCACCAGAAACTTCAATGATTATATATGATACTACTGTTGAGCTTCATTACATTTCCAATTAATAGCCCAGCCAACCAGCCACTTTTGTGAATTTCTACTGCCATCTTGGCAAATCTAACTACTTTATGGGTTGCAGACCTAACTTCCCTACCCAGCACAATTTTAAGCTGCAGTCTCATGGGCCAATTACCCATCTGTTTTTACGAAAATGCCGGAGTGATTTTCTCTGGACGTACTATGCATAATGGACAGTACCATAGATAACCTCAATTGAACCACAAATGCACATTCTGTGGTCCCATGGGATGCACACTGCTGGAGTTATTGCAGATTTCACGGTCTGAGGTGAGGAAAAAGCTTTCTCTCAGTGTTGCAAGGTCTCCAGGCTGAGCCAGACCACGCTCATATTCCAAGTTTGATTTGAAGCCTGGAGAAAACTGAAGAGGAATTGATTACTGCTCTATCCCTTTGAATTGCGATGTCTTTCAATCAAGGAATGCGTTCGCAGCAATTGAATCCTTTGCTAGCAGCTCCAACTGGAATAACTTGTAATTTGCTGTAACCCTGAATGTTGCTGTAACTCTGAATTTTTTACATTGTGCATATATATATGCATGCACGCTTCTGAGCCTGTTCCACCATACTCTTGCAAGGATATCATCGGCTCCTGCATGGATTTATTCAAAAAAGTAAAGGTTCCTCTATGGAATATTTCCCCCAAATTTTAATATCCTTGTTGCATCTGTTAGTCAAGGAATGCTTTGGCAGCGACTGAAGTCTTCGCTAGCAGCTCCGAGCAGAATAACTCATTTATTTATATTTATTTCATAAAAAGTTATATCCTGCTTGATTGTAAGGGGACGACGACCTCAAAGTGGTTTACAAAACGAATAAAGCGGTAGAATTACCAACAAAAGCAGTTAAAAACAGCTGTTCAAAGAATAATCAAAACCAAAACTGATTAAAACACATGTAAACATACTACATAGGGATGCAGGTGGCGCTGTGGTCTAAACCACAGAGCCTTGGGCTTGCCAATCAGAAGGTCGGCAGTTCGAATCCCCATGATGGGGTGAGCTCCCGTTGCTCTGTCCCAGCTCCTGCCCACCTAGCAATTCGAAAGCACATCAAAGTGCAAGTAGATAAATAGGTACCACTCCGGCGGGAAGGCAAACAACATTTCCATGCGCTGCTCTGGTTCACCAGAAGCGGCTTAGTCATGCTGGCCACATGACCCGGAAGCTGTCTGCGGACAAACGCCGGCCCCCTCGGCCTATAGAGCAAGATAAGCGCGCAACCCCAGAGTCGTCCGCGACTGGACCTAATGGTCAGGGGTAGCTTTACCTTTAAACATATTACATATCTGGGTAGCCTTGCCTTGTAAGATGGTTGCTTCTCCTCTCATCACAGTGGTTGGAAGGAAGCACAATTATTTTGCACAGGTATATCCTGCGTGAAGCAGTTTGCAAACCGTAAAACACTCTGAAAACCACAGTTATCATTGAAATATAAAAAGGAGCTTGTTAACCTGTTTTGAACACTGGTAAACCACTGGACTGAATAAGAAACGGTAGCATTTTATGTCCTCCAAGACGTTTTAAAACAATATGCTTTGCATTTCCCCCTTCAGAGCCTTGGAAGGGCGGTGTGCTGACATAACAACTATCCACGCAGGTGCTCCCTTGGAGATTGCTTTCCGTCTGTTTTTATTTAATATATACAAATTTAATTACATTTTATTGCTGCTGTTTTTAATTGGCGCTGGTAGGAAAGAGCCTCCCAGCCACGCACCGAACCCAACGGGTGTGTTAAAACAAACGCCCGAGGCCTCAGCCCGGAAATAAAGAAACTTACTTAAATCCCATTAAAAAACAATGCAACTGTAGTGCCTGCATAAGCAGGATTCATGTTGTCATGGTTGTGTCTTTTATAAAGAGGACAATCCAGACTCCATTAAAATCCATGTCAAAAGGGGAGGGAAAAACACCATTGACTTTATGATTCAATTTTCTTTGCAACGCGATATTCTTCATCTTCATTGTTCACTCAAGTGCTGCCACAAGTCGCCACAGGATAACAATTGAGTAATGTAGGAAGAATGTATACTTGTGTCTACCTATGAGCCACATACAGTTGTTGGGAGTTGATCCAAAATAATATTCAGCACAACAGATTCCAGTTTGCAGGAATAAAGCTTGATGTGCGACCATTATAGTCTTCTATATTCTTGGGTGCCCCCATGGTCTATTTGGGAGGGCTATAGCTCAGTAGGTGGGTGTAACATGCAGAAGGCCCAAGACCCAACCCCCACTGTCAAAAAAGGGGGCAGGGAAACTCAACGGCTCTGTCCAGATTTTCACTTTAGGGAATATGGCAACTCTAGTGTAGGGAAGCTTCCTACATCATTCCATAACTTCATGTTCTCTAAGCAGAGCTCCATAGTCTAGAAATGGACTGGTGCTAGGGTGGCAAACCTACAGATGTTGATGGACTCCTGTTCCAATCAGCCCTAGTCAACATGGTCAATGGCTAGGGATTATGGGAGTTTTGGTCTAGCAACTTGGGGGAATGGGAGCAGGTTCCCAAACCCTTATTCTAGCTTCGCAACGAAGTTGAGGACAACTAAAAGTAAGAGCATCTTACAGTTGCAAGCACATCCGTTCTGGAAGAGTATTGCACGTAAATATATACATTTGCAAATTACTTTCAAATCCCCAAAAGGGAATATAGAAATGTGGGAAATTCGCTTTCTCACCGTACGAACATTCTTGGTAAGACCTGGTAAGATTAAGTTGAGAGTTGTGTCCAGACTGTGAGCTCCTAACTGGCTACTAATGCTCTAAACTATTAGTGTTCAGTTTTGTAAGAAAGATCTAATTTGGATGACCAGGTGTCTTCCAAGGCAAAAATCCATGGATTCTCACAAAAATCCTGTTGCTCTGGGCAGGGCCGTCTTAAGCTTATCTGGCGGCGTGGTGCAAGGATCCCTCCGGCGCCCCCCACCCCCAGGCGTGGCGGCACGGCATGACGGAGGCAGACAAGGGCAAAGTACAGGGAAGTTAAGAAATGGCATGAGCCACAATGTATTGAGATTCATGTATCTTTGGGCATTAGCCCAAAGGACACCTCCATCTGCACACCCCCATACAGCATAACCCAACAAAGCCCACCCAGCAATCGAGGTTTTCTTAAGGTAGCCTTGGCTTTGGAGCTATTGGCAAAAGTACACCGTGTTCCTTGGGTCTGCACAGCCAGGTGCAACCTAGTGCCAACCGCCTGCCCCCCCAATCCTACCCACATAGTTGCGTCCATATAAAGGTACAACAGTGGTGTCAGAAGCCAATGCACTGGTAAAGAAACCGGCAGAAAAAGTAAGAGAAAAAGGAAAGCGGTATTACTGGCAGTTTTCCAGTGGAAGCAGATCACATGGTTTTGATCTCGGGTCCATGGGGGGGGGGTCAGCAGTCTGAGGGTACACCTGAGTGAAATAGGTAGCTGGGACTGGGAGAGCTCGCATCTGGGGGTTGCCGAGGTTGGAGACCACCAGTGCTGCAGAAGTGATCACAGGCATGACTCTCTTTTGCTGCTGGGGGGGGGTGTCCAAGAGCAGAGGGGGCCCGTCCAGGGGCAGGAAGCCCAACTTTGGGGATTCTCAACATGGCTGAGCCTTCTCCAAAGGGCCACAAAGCAGAGCTTCAAAAACAAGTGATGGTGGCAATAACTGTTCTTATTTTGAGAGATCCTGAGAGGTAGCTTGGAAAATGTACACTTAGCCATTTTAAAAAAACTGCCAATGGCTTGCTTCCCAGGGGTCAAGCCCCAATGCAACATAAAAAACCAACACAAATCAATCCTTCAAAGAAAAAGAAACCTGGAAGAAACGGCTTGCAATACTGACTTTTGGTATTGGAGGAATGGCTCATGCAGACCCCGATTTCTCTCTTTTCATCAAAGTCTGTTTCCAGAACCTTTCTTTGCTAGGGGAGCGAGCCACAGGGCAGCCAAGCAGGCTCCCCCCCCCACACTTCCTCCTCCTCCAAACTGATGAATGACCCCAGCTCTCGTCTTCAAAAATAAATAAATAAATGATGCACGCTTAGCGCGGAGAATAATAATAAAAAAGACACACCAACTTTGCACTAGCCCTCTTTCCAAAAACATAAAAGTAAAGTGTTATAAGAATTTATGGGAATATTACCCATTAAAGGGGTCCGATTCCGGGTGGAATCCTGAACCTCAGCAGGATGTTGTTTGTGAACCCCTGCTGCTGTGGGAATAAAAGCCGCCTGACAGGATTTTATGCTGGGGCTGAGCAAGAGCCCCGCTCGCCGGCGGAGGACTCCCTGCGCCCCCAGTGGCAGCTTCGGGCACTGCGGGGCTCTTTCCGAGCTCTGTTCAGCTCGGCTCTTCCCTGGAGTCCCGGTCTACTCGAACGCAGCCCGGACTCCCAACCAGGCGCCCTCCGGAGCTTGGCGCCCTGGCGCAATGCGCCACTTGCGCCACAGGGTAGAGACGGGTCTGGCTCTGGGGATACCACATGCTGGGATGGGAGTGGGGATGAATTTGGATCTTGCTTGAATAAGGTTTTATGACTCCCCTGTGTTGACAGCAGGCAAAATACCTACTTGTTACTTTTGGTTTTCATTAGTCCAGATTTTGTTACTGAAGTTTTGGAGTATGAGATGAATAAAGTCTGAGAAGGGATATCTGGATCTGTACTCACATCAACTGCCGTATGCCGATGATCTTGGTCAAAATCAGGGGTCAGCAACCTTTTTCAGCTGTGGGCCGGTCCACCGTCCCTCAGACCATGTGGTGGGCCGGACTATATTTTGAAAAAAAACATGAACAAATTCCTATGCCCCACAAATAACCCAGAGATGCATTTTAAATAAAAGGACACATTCTATTCAGGTAAAAACACACTGATTCCTGGACCGTCCGCGGGCCGGATTGAGAAGGCGATTGGGCCGCATCTGGCCCATGGGCCTTAGGTTGCCTACCCCTGGTCAAAATGATATCAATCATAATATTTCCAGGTTTCTTTCTTTTCTTTCTTTTCTTCCTTCCTTCCTTCCTTCCTTGAAAAAAAATTACAAAGTAAGCCAGAAATAGAATTGTAACCTTTTCCCTATTTGCCACCCCCTGTTGGTTTTGCAACTATGACAGAGTTAGTGTGAGCAGCACACAATTTGAAATAAACTGTTACTATGGTTCTGAATGCATCTTGTATTATGAGTTGATCAGACAGTGTAATGGTGTACAGTGGTATCTTGATTTAAGAACAGCTTAGTTTATGAGCAAATTGGATTAAGAGCGCTGCAAACCCGGAAGTAGGTGTTTTGTTTTGTGAACTTTGCCTTGGAAGCAGAACTTGTTTTGCTTCCTGTTGAGTGTGTTCCATTTGCAAATTGAGTCCCCCGCTGCTATAGGAATATCTGAGGAATTATTGTATTTTAATCTTTTGTTGGAAGCTGCCCAGAGTGGCTGGGGAAACCCAGCCAATGGGCTGGGTATATGTTGTTGTTGTTGTTGTTGTTGTTGTTGTTGTTGTTGTTGTTGGAAAGCACGCCTTGGTTTAAGAATGCTTTGGTTTAAGAACGGATTTCCAGAACGGATTAAGTTCGTAAACCAAGTTATCACTGTATTTGTATAATCTTTGTAAAGACAATACTTTAATTTGTGGAAAGGATTCAGAATCTGGCTTTTGTAGGTCATTTACTAGTCAGCTAGCATCTATTTCCCATAGAGTTTTTTTGTCTAGACAAATAGTTAATGAATTGATTAAGGTCAAACTCTTGACACCTGAGACTATCCCCCACTCTTAACCTCCCCCAGTGCAGTATGTTACTCAATTCTTGCTTAGCAAATTAGAATTATGAATGGTGACTTTCTTGGGAAGGAGTGAAAGAACCATTCAAAGCAAGACTGGTCAACCTGGTCAACACCCCTCCAGGTGTTGTAGGACCATCTCCCATCATCCTTGACCACTGGGTATGCAGGCTGGGACTGATGGGGTTTGGAGTCCAACAACATCTGGAAGGTCCCAGCCCCGTTTTAAGGAGTTTCATTAAAGTTTATTAAAGTTCATTGCTGGCGTGGTGATATACAGTATCTGTATATTCAGTCAATGAGAGGCTTCCTAATCACCTATTTCAATCGTTAATTACAGACGTTTCCCATTTATAAACAGGGAATGACAACATAGCCTATCTTTGCGCAACAGGGATAATTGAAATAATCACCTACTCCTATCTTCATCTCTCTCCAAAATGCATGATGAGCACCAGGTATAGACAATCTCCCAGTAGACTAAAGTGGCACCATGTAAAGCAGGGAGAAAAAGGCACATAATCTGCCTAGCAACTCAGAGCCCACATTGCTTCTGATCTGTATGCATGTACATTTTACATTTACAGAAAACCTCCCTTCTTAGGAGATCCATGAATATTTCTTCAAAGGGGCAGGTGTACAGTATGTATACAAATAGATTATTATGTGTTAAAAGATAGTAACGATCAATCTAGAGAAGTTCAGTTAGTCAATGTGCAGAACACTTCATATCATCGTTCTTTTTACCCCAACGTACACTAGTTGCCAAAATTGTGGAAACCTTTTGGAAAAAGTGTATTTCCGAGGTTTGATGGCTCACGGCACCACTTTTTTGCACCATTTCTTTAATTTTATTACATTTTACAAGCTCACTAAATGAAAGAACACAAAAAACCAACCAACTTGATAGCAATCACATAACACACTGACAAATGTCCTCCTCTCAGCTCCAGTACATAACGTCAATAGCTGAATCCTACTGTGACCTGACTGAATCATTGCCAAAACAAGATGACACCTGTTACAGGTAGGTAGCCGTGCTGGTCTGCCATAGTCAAAACAAAATAAAAAATAAAAAAATTCCTTCCAGTAGCACCTTAGAGACCAAGAACAAACTTAGTTGGTCTCTAAGGTGCTACTGGAAGGAATTTTTTATTTTTTATTTTGTTTTGAAGATGACACCTGATTTGCTCTCTAAACACTCGTGCTCATTGGCTACATTCAAATGAAGAAAAGCTACTGCATATCAACCTAAACAAGTTGTGCTTCCCTTTTCTGGTTATTTGGCTATAACCTTTTATAGAATACAGATAACTGAACAAACTTTGTTGCATTACATTCTTCATTAAATTATCTTTCCATTGATATAAAATTTTATGGTATTACTCCAAAAAAGTGGTGTTATGAGCCATCAAACCTCAGAAATACCTTTTCCCCAAAAAAATTCCACAATTTTGGCCACTAGTAATGCCTCCTTACCATAGCTTTTGACACCCAAGTTGCATATTTTTTATGATCCAAGTTGTTTCTCTAATAGTAAGCTGTTTTAATCTAGTTTTAACATTGTGTTTTAATTGTGGACGTTATGGTGAAGGGTGGGTAATTAATAAAAACAATAAAGATATGAATTTGTGTGAACCCAATAAACCTTGATTTCTTACTCATGGAAAGCATGGAGGTTACCAGGCCTCATACCACCTTGAAACATGGAAGAACTTCATGATGCCTGGAGATATGCGATGCGTTCCTCTTTCTACCAATGTTGCAGTATATAAAAGTGACCACATGTCTGAAAATATCTAACAAAGAGCCTTGACACTTGGGTGACCCTGCTGCAAATGGAAAGAGTTGCCCTCTTTGTTCTAGCAGGGAGATCTGCATGCTCAGGTTACAGATGCCCACCCTCATTGCGATGCTCCTCCAGACCCGGTTAAGCTTCATGAATATGTAGATAGATCTCCATATTGCTAGTAGTTACGTTCTAGCAGACCTAGGTCAGGGTCACACTCTTTGCTGGAATTTGATAACAGCCCCAGAGATATGAATATGGGGTATATAATTATGCATGCTGAACTGCTCTCATTTTGGGGGGGAAGATTGATTTCCCTGTAAGGGGCTACATTCTGGATGAGTGGGAAGCCGCAAGTTACTTGATATTGCACTGCAATATTGAAAAATTCCTACGTTTCTTGGAAATGAATGTAAATAGTTGAATGTGCCTCTTTTAAGAGAGAATACCGCTTCCACCACAAATGTAACTATATGTTTATTTTCATATCTATGCATCGGTATCTACATTCCAGATACCACATTGACCTCACAGTTTGAAGCTGTATTCCAGCAGCTACATTTTGTATTATTATAGTTGGATAGCCAGATCTTTTCTCGTGTGTGTATATATCCTATGTAAGTTGCTGCTTGCGGCCACTGACTGCTCATTATGAGGCTCCAACACTGATGTAAACTTAAGTTTAGCAAAAATTGGTCATTGAGTTTAGAGTAAAGAACAAAAACAAAGGTATTTCCAGCCCTCCTTAAGCACTCAGCAGCATGCTCTCATGCTATTTGGGCTTGCTGTGAAAGTGAGTGGCTAAAATTACCGGTAATGGTAGCCCATCAAGAACACTTGATCTGCTCAGGCCCATTGTGATACAATAAGAATGCCTGCAACTTCCTGCTCAGTAACATGCCCCCTCCCCAAAGGCTATTGTTATAAAAATTCTGTAATTGGGTCCATCTCCAGAAGGAACCCTAGGAAGAGCGCTATAATTTAAGAGCGCCTTCCCGACAACGCAGCACAAAGACAAAGACTAATACCAAGTCTCCCAAAGCAAGGCCTTGTTTATTAGAAACTGTTGCAGCAGGGTGTTTTGCAAGCAAAAGACCTAGAACAATGGAGCGCACACTCCTATATAGACTTTTGAAATTGCCGCCCTCCAGCTCAAGACCACCCCTCCATACATCATACATACCTCAGAATTACATCACAAATTGGGATGGTCAGAGGAGGTAACCTGAGAATTCTCACACCTGTGAACCCCTCCCAGACACACACTTCAGCAAAACAAAAGTGTTCATGGTTTCCTGTCCTGGGCAGGCAGGGCTAATGCAGGGCTAATGACCGTCCTTTGTTCTAGCCCAGGCCAAATCCATGGGAAATGGCCCATCAGAATGCCAGAGTGATCTCACTTTATGGAACGTTGCCTCTGGTCACATGATCAGTCTAGAGCAAATGGATTCTTTTCCCCCCTTTTTTTAAAAATGAAGGCATAGTTCAACAAGCAAGCATTGGCTGTTGCTCAGTAGGAAGGTCCCAGTGTAACTTCAGTTGGAGGTTTTAATCCTTGTAACTTGATAGCACACTTTCGGGTCTGAGGATAGAATTTGTGTGCAGTCTGTGACAACTGGGGAATCCTCCCTTTCTCTCAATTAAATTGAGTACAACCCTCCCTCCAATTAAACACACACAGTTTGCCTTTGGCTCAAGTAAGTTGTTGCCTGCAGGCTCTTCCATAGTTGTTGAGCTGCCTGACACAACAACCAGCTTCTCTAAAGGAAGAGCATAGGCGCTGCCTTCACCTGGATCCACTGGAAGTTGTACATTCTTCCATCTCCACTCTTCTTTGGTTGCCTGCAATGTGTCTCTCGAACCTCCCCCCACCCTTTTCTAGGTTAAAATGGAAGAATCTAATCTGAAAGCAAAACAAGCTTGTAACATATTGGCGAATGCAATTCATCATGAAATTACTAGCAATTAAATAACTCAATTTAAGGGTTACAGGTGGGTAGACGTGCTGGTCTGCCATAGTCAATTGCGGCTCAATGTGGTGCCTTCCATAGTTCCAGTTACAGGTGGGTAGCCGTGCTGGTCTGCCATAGTCGAAGAAGTGTGGTATCTGAAGAACTGGTATCTGAAGAAGTGTGCATGCACACGAAAGCTCATACCAAGAACAAACTCAGTTGGTCTCTAAGGTGCTACTGGAAAGAATTTTCTATTTTGTTTCAATTTAAGGGAAATATGAAAAAAACAACAACACAATACCTGATTGTTACTAAGGAAGCAATGCTAGCCCAAGGAGGCAGCTGACATCTGAGCTTCCTGAAAAGGCACTGGATTCTGTTCAAAGATTGGTGCTGTTGCAACAATGATTTGGCATGATCCAGCCTAAGACATGTTGGGCACTTTTATGGTCTTATGCATGTCTGTTCAGAAGTCTGTTCCATTGAGTTAAGTAGTACCTGCTCCAAGAATGTAGCTGTAGTAGCATACTGCAAATCACATTTCTTTCAGTGGGATAAATGCTACTGATGACCCTGCACTAATGGAAAAAAATATGTAGCCAACCTGAAAAAGTTTATTATATCTCTTCCCTTCCTTTCCACCCCCAAAGCCCCAAACAGAGTCTTGTGAACCTTAAAGATTTGTACCCTAGACAGCCACCACACACACACAAATTTTGCATTAGCATGTGGAATAGCCTCACGTTCTGCCACATTATCAATAGCATACAGACTCTCCTGTTTGTCTTTTTTCCTGTCATTAGTTAATTTTCTGCCCTTGACTATTCCCTTCTCTAGTTGGAGTATTTCTAAATATTCTGTGTCATCACAGGCACCCAAGCTAAAAGGTGTGCATGTTTGGCTTGTGTCTCTCTGTGTGAATGAATTTCTGGGTATATGCGTATTGTACACTGGAAGAACAGTTTGAACAGTTTGCGGGTGGCGCTGTGGTCTAAACCAGTGAGCCTCTTGGGCTTGCCAATCAGAATGTTGGCGGTTCTAATCCCCGTGATGGGGTGAGCTCCCGTTGCTCTGTCCCAGCTCCTGCCAACCTAGCAGTTCAAAATCACACCAGTGCAAGTAGATAAATAGGTACCACTGTGGTGGGAAGGTAAACAGCGTTTCAGTCACAGTGTTCTGTTGCGCCAGAAGCGGTTTAGTCATGCTGGCCATATGACCTGGAAAGCTGTCTGTGGACAAACGCTGGCTCCCTCGGCCTGAAAGTGAGATGAGCACCACAACCCCATAGTCACCGTTGACTGGACTTAACCATCCAGGGGTCCTTTACCTTTAACTTTTTTATGTAGCATAGAGAACCAGGGGAAACCTCACAAAGAATTCATTCCAAAGGGAAGCATATGACAAGAGAAGAAATGAAGATGGCCTCTCTATAGTCATCTAGTAGCTCTTTGGATTGGCTGAGGGGAAACAACTTCAGTTCACTGCCACCCCCCTCACCAGAGACAATTCCTTTGCCCGTCTCTCCCAACCTTGTGACGTCCAGAGGTTTTGGACTACAACTCTGATCATCCCTGGCCATTGGCCATACTGGCTGGGACTGATGGGAGTTCTAGTCCAAAGGAATTTCAAGGTCACCAGGTTGGGAAAGGCTGAAATATGTGGGCCCATGATGAGTACCTGTGCCAGGTGTATTCCCTGCCAGCACAAGGGAGGAAGAAATGTGCACACAGAGCCCTCAGCCAAGGTTTGGCTTTGGAGACTGTTTCAGCTACGCTAAAAATGTTGGCAATGGCAGGGCAGCTCATCCATTAGCAAGAGTCCCTCTCCTACGCTGCCCAGCCTCCCCATTTTGTCAGCACCTGAACGGACTCAAAGGGTGGCAAATAGATGAGCATGTGGCTATATAGTGCATTGAAAGAGTGGTGGGAACTAAATTAGGGGCTTTGCTGTATTTCCCCACATTTTAGCAGTCTGCTGAACCATATGTTGCTAGTGGAAATGGGCATAGAGTTTGAGATCTTGGGAATTAAACATGGAAAAACAGAACAGCTTTTAGGATGGTAAGCAGGGCTGGATTTAGGTTTGATGAGGCCCTAAGCCACTGAAGGTAATGGGACCCTTTATATGGACAGCTGTCTTTTGTCAACAACAAATTGTCACTGTTTTTTGTGTTGAATATATGCTATATGGTAATTTATGGACCTAATAGGTATCAAAAGCCATTTGCACATAACAAAATATGTATTTTATCAAAGTAATTGTTGAACTGAAATGCAGTTAAGAAGAAGTATATTAATAGTGAAGTACAATTAAGAAGAAGTATATTAATAGTGAAATAATTACAGTGGTACCTCGGGTTACAGATGCTTCAGGTTAAATACGCTTCAGGTTAAGAACTCCGCTAACCCAGAAATAACGCTCCAGGTTAAGAATTTTGCTTCAGGATAAGAACAGAAATCGTGCTCTGGCGGCACAGTGGCAGCAGGAGGCCCCATTAGCTAAAGTGGTGCTTCAGGTTAAGAACAGTTTCAGGTTAAGAACAGACCTCCGGAACGAATTAAGTACTTAACCAGAGGTACCACTGTATTAAGCTCTAACTTAAAATGATTGGGGGCCCATTATTTACATCATAGGAGCCTACACAATACAAAACACTGTTGCTGTATGTAGGTTTTTATTTTATTACTTTTTTATCTTTTATTTTGGAAATGTGCATCCAGTTTTTTCCCCTTTAAATTTTTTTGGGGCCCCCAAGAGAGTGGGGCACTAAGCTATAGCTTGTTTAGCTTATACATAAATGCAGCACTGGTGCTAAGCGAGACTGGGGCTGCACTCCTGCACACGCTTACCTAGGAGTAAGCACCACTTAGGCCACTTTTGAGAATATACACATTGCATTGCACTGTAACTGAAGCGAGCACAGAGCACTTTACTGGGGCATTTTGAAACTCCCATAATAGCCTGTGTAGAAAGAGCTGGAAAGAAGGAGGACGATAATTTTGTTATTTGGACTTAGCCTTTCCTTCCGTTGATTGAAGCCAATGGCACCTCTGTCATTAGTTATGACTGGGTAGAGAGAGGTTTGTGGCTTCTAAGAAAGAAACCATGACCTCTGTGGTTTGTAGACTTCTCTGCTCATAGAAATTCCCTATATGATGTAGAACTCTTGAGTTTCCAGGGTTCTGAATCATGCGGTGGGAACCTAAATGGGTAAAGATGACTCCCCTCCCCAGAAGTCATTCCTCCAACTTGTGGGGGAGAAATTGTGGTGGCAGGAGTCAGCAAACTCGTCTAATTTCTTTGCTCCCTCACACCTTCATTAAAGGTGGAAGTAGAATACTTGAATAAAGCTACTGTTTAGCCAATAGGCTCCATGGCATCTGGGTGGAGTTGGGAGTTTCCTCCTGATGTTCTCTCTTAAGAGTTCCTGTCCAGTTTCCAGACAGAATAGCTAAGAACAAAATCAGAACATGTCAGGTTGGGTTTCTGCCCATAACAGAAAGGAGTCTACAATTCCAGATTACGGGTGGGAGTTGCAACTTTCAAACAGTGCTCCTTCCATGTAAGCAGCATCCTGTGAAGAAAAGACCACGGAGAAAAATTCCAGCTGGTTTTCTGTGTCAGGGCATTTTTCCACAGAGGGGATCATTTGATGATGATGGTAGAAGGTAAAGGTAAAGGACCCCTGGATGGTTAAGTCCAGTCAAAGGCGACTATGGGGTTGGGGCACTCAGCATTTGTCCACAGACAGCTTTCCAGGTCATGTGGCCAGCATGACTAAACCGCTTCTGGTGCAACGGAACACCGTAACAGAGACCAGAGCACACGGAAATGCTGTTTATCTTTCCGCCGCAGCGGTACCTATTTATCTACTTGCACTGGTGTGCTTTCAAACTGTTAGGTTGGTAGGAGCTGGGATAGAGCAATGGGAACTCATTCTGTCATGGGGATTAGAACCGCCCACCTTCCGATCGACAAGCCCAAGAGGCTCAGTGGTTTAGACCACAGTGACGACAATGACAATGACAATGACAATGACAACAACAACAACAACAACAACAACGTGTGTGTATACTGGGTTAGAAACTATGCAAAGGAGTTACACGATTAAAATAAACAATGTTAAATGAGCCCTTTTCCTCAGTGATTTCAAATCACAGTGATTTACATAAACTCACCCTGTTTATTAAAATGACATGGCTACACCTATTATCCATGGATGAGGGGGAAGCAGAGGAAACAGGTGAGGCACTAGGCCTCACCTGCTCGCACACTCAACTGTTTTTAAGCAGCTGCCTGAACCATTGTTTTTGGTACCAACGGCTCTGGAGTGCCACCTATCACACTGAGAACACAGTGCAGGCAATAAAAGATGGAGAATCCCAAGCAAGAGTGCTTTGCCTTGTACACCTTTCAGGTTCAGTATTATAAAGATCAGAGAAGGTCAGCCCTGAGAACAGCTTAGTCAGGGCCGGCTCAGCCTCAGGCGGCAGAAGCCCTCAAAGCAGCATCCCTGTGGGTACCCTGCCTGACCACTCAGGTAAGATTGTTCCGATTTTCAGCAAGATCTCGCCGAAATCACAGGAAAATGGAAATAAGCGCAATCCCACCTGAAATCAATGCCAGTGCCGGCACTGCTTTTCCACTAGTGGTTCAGGCGGCAGCACAGGCAGGGCAGGTGATGGGGACAGCAGCAGAAGCAAGGTGGCACTTCACATTTTGCCTCAAGTGGAGAAATGAGACGCCCTTAGCAGAAGATGAAAAAGTTACTCCTATTAGTAAACAGGATTGTTATGAAACTCCAAGATCCAGAAAGTAGCTTGCAGAGTCAGAATACCATGTCATTACTGCTGTATATACATGAAAAGAACAGTGCCATTGCTCTGATTCCAAATGGATGCCCAAATTCATGAAGAGTTTTGCGTTTTGGGCCCAAAAAGACTTTATACCTGACGGTCACAAATCTTATGATGGTTGTGCTATAAGCAGATATTGGTGCATCTCCCTCATGAAATGCCAGGCTTTCTCCACGTGATTTATGAATTTGTGATGTCCCATTTTACGATTCTTCCCAGTGGGAAAATATCTCAATAATAAGTCGTGTGGGAGGGCTGTTTTGCTAGGCTTGAAAATGTCTGTGATGGAGCAGTGCTTCCACCTGGTGGCTTGAAGGCAGAAAGACATCTGCGCTGCAGAGTCTGGACTTGGCAGAAGGTGCAAAAATTAAACCACCTCTGGAAGTTTGGGAGAAAGGTCATGCTAAAGACTATTTGTCTTTTGGCTCTGAGAAGTGTGGCAGAAAATTTCAAACTGCTATACGCTGTGTGGAGAAGTAATATCTGTTGTCTGTCCCGAATTCGCCACCATTGTGTCATTAGATGAACTCAGGTTCTGGTATTATAACAGTGGGATTAAGAAAAAAAAAACATATTTCTATCCGATCCACTTTATCTAGATTATTAGGAAACCTATTTTCAGCCCAAGAGGCACATTTCTTTCCAGAAACCTTCTGGGGTCCACTTGCAAGTGGCGAGTGAGGTCAGAGGCTCAAGAGGGTGGAACAATGAGTGTAAATTTTACTCTTGTATAGGATCATAGAATTGTAGGGTTGGAAGGACCAGGAGAGTCATCTAGTCCAACCCCCTGCAGCGCAGGAATCTTTTGCCCAATGTGGGGCTCGAACCCGCAACCCTGAGATTAAGAGTCTCATGCTCTACCAGCTGAGCTATGCAAGAGACATGGTTGGAGTTTAAGGACACCTCCCAGCCTGGCAAGGAGGGTGACAAGCAGCACCAAGGGCCACATAGAAAGATTTGGAGGGCCACTTTCAGCCACTGCACATGAGGTTCAGGCCCTGCTCCACAACATGCATAATTTTATACACCTCAGTATTTAACTGTGGATAGAGTTGGAGAACTTGGTTTTTCTCAGTGAGCGGCCACTGGGACCATACAACAACAGATCTTAAAGGATCTACACTGCCTGCCAGTACGTTTGCAAGCACAATTCAAAGTGTTGGCGCTGACCTTTAAAGCCCTGTATACTTGAAGGAGCATCTTCACTCCCATCGCTCAGCCCGGACACTGAGGTCCAGCTCCGAGGGCCTTCTGGTGGTTCCCCCACTGCGAGAAGTGAAGTGAAGGTAGACTTGTAATCTGGAGAACTGGGTTCGTGTCTCCGCTCCTCCACATGCAGCTGCTGGGTGACCTTGGGCTAGTCACACTTCTTTGTTTTTTTTCATAAGATTTTTATTATTTTCCAATAAAACAAGAGAAAAACATAACATAACATAAACACCAACATTAACACAATAAAAAAACACATTACATAAACACAATCGACAAAGAAAACAATTAAAACAAAACCAAAACCAATACATACCTAAACTGGAACACCAATCTATCTCTTACTACTTAACAAAATCTAGTTTCTGACCTTCTATAGGGACCTCCCCCGCTTTCCCTCCTCTGCCTTCAATACTAATATACTTTGGTAACATCCATTTTTAACATTGCAATTCATTATCCAACCTTTTGTAATATCATAAAGACTTAACATCTTATAGTATCATGAAATAATTCTTAAATCAATCTTATACTTCTTTTCACTTGAGCTGCTGCTATTAATTGGTTACATATCTCTTCACTAATTCAAAATTCCCAAAATCGTAGCATCAAAATCTTAAAACTTAACATCAAAATCCTAAAATCTTAACACACTATCTTCAGGGTACCATAAATCCATCCTAATTCAATTTTTATCATTTTCACCCTATTCCCCTTCTCACCATTTTTCTGCTCTCTCCCATGCCCCCCCACCATTCATCTTTACATTCCCCTCTGTTGTCTTTGTTCAGTATCATCTTAAAATTTATAAATCTCCTCCTTGGGCGCCTCAAGAGGCACCAGCTCTCCTCTCCCAGCAACTCCATTTCGCAATTTTGGTTTCCTTCCACTTGTGTCTTCAAAAATCTTCTCAACTTCATCTCTGGACTCCCACTCCAGAGACTGAATCTCGTAGCTCCAGTCAAAACATCAGCCCTGTGTTTCTCACTACACCAGGGCCGTCCATTTACCTGGGGTTGCTGAATCAATTCGTCCCATTTCACCAGCACCTCCCCCAGTTCCCTGGAGAAATCTGCTTCCAAATTATCAAAATTCTCCCAGATCTGGCTGGTCTCTCCTGCTCCACAACAGATTTCTTTGAAATTACGTCCTAGCCAGTCCATTTTCCGATTCACAAACTCCAATTGCAGAAGGATTGTTCTTTGTTCCTGGGTAATACCCGGATCTAGAATCAGTTTAAAAGCGAAAGCAAGCATGGTTGGAGAAAACAAAGGGTGTCAAATGTCAGTAATTTTCCATCTTGCGTATTAGTTTTCCAACGCCATTTTCCCTGAGACAGGGTGCCAAAAATAATTCCAAAAGCCACAGAAGAGATATTTCCAAAATCTTCAATCCCTCAAATTGGGATTTAATCCATCTTCTCTGTCAAAATGCTTCGTAGCAACATTGTGTCTAGTGATGCAGCTGCAGCCGCTTGAAGCTTAATTACCTCCTCTGCACAACAAAGGAGAGGGACGGGCTTCCTTTTATCATCCCTCCCGGTTGCCAATTATTCAAATGTAAATCCAATTAGTCCCGTACTTACAGCAGCCGGGGTTCTTCTTTTTTCTTTGAAGTTAGCAGGAAAAGCTTGGTGCTCAGGTCTGGCAGAATTGCTGCTTTGATCTCCCGGGGGGGTGCATCCGCCTCTTCAGTCCCGTGTCGGTAGCTCCGCTCGCTTGAATTCCCCCCCTTACGAGGGTCAATCAAGAGCAGAGACGGCACGTCTGGGACCCACGAGGCCGCGGTCCACGGGACGCTCTTCCCGTGGCTTTAAGGGGCCCTTGGCGCAGACAAGGAGACCCCTAAAACCCCCCGGGGACTGGAGCTGATTCAGCTCCACTCCGCCATTATCCGGCACCAAACCGGAAGCCTAGTCACACTTCTTTGAAGTCTCTCAGCCAAACTCACCTCACAGAGTGTTTGTTGTGGGGGAGGAAGGGAAAGGAGAATGTTAGCCGCTTTGAGACTCCTTCGGGTAGTGAAAAGTGGGATATCAAATCCAAACTCCTCCTCCTCCTCCTCCTCTTCTTCTTCTTCTTCTTCTTCTTCTTCTTCTTCTTCTATAGGAAACTAGGCAGAGGGCCTTCTCAGTAGTGGCACTCTCTCTGTGGAATGCCCTCCCATCAGATGTCAAATAGGTGGGCAACTATCTGACTCTTAGAAGACACCTGAAGGCAACCTTGTATCAGGAAGTTTTTATGTTTGATGTTTTATTATGTTTTTATATGTGTTGAAAGCTGCCCAAAGTGACTGGGCAACCCAGTCAAATGGGTGGGGAATAATCACAATCACAATCACAATAAAAAAACACACAGTGACTATCTGCTCAGCACTGAGCATCTACACATGTTAATATAAGTCTCTTAGTTACTCCTCAAGCTGTGATTTCTTTTCACGGAAGAGCTCTTGGGTGACACCTCCACAATATGTCAATTAGAATTACCTCTTTAAAATAGAATTTTGCCAGGGTAACATTCTGAGTTCAGGATGAGAAGGAGTCATCCGAGTGACACGTTGTTGGGCTGGTTGCGCAACAGAGCATGACATGAGGTGTGCATTAAGTTATTTTAAGATGCACCAGCTCATCCAAAGGGATTATGGAGCTTTGTCACAAAGCCAACTGACTCTCATGTCCGCAAGGTGAGATTACCTGATGATAACCACACCCCCTAGAGTGACTGCATGGATGCAATTACATAAAAAAAAAGCTTTTATTAACAGGGGAAAGTACCAAACCTTCCCTGGGAGAACACAAAGTTCATTGTTCCCCGCCTTGGCTGTGTGACTCACACTTTGACACTGAGAGGGATCTCCAGTATTGTTACCAAGGCATGTATACGCTTGGGGAATTTAATAATAGGCCTCTCTAAAGATTTTTATTGGAACAATGGCAGGACAGATTACTGCAGCTCAGGCTGTTGGGAATAAATTTCTGTATTTCATTACCACAGGGGAGGGGTGGGGGCAGAAGGTAGACTGAGATCTAGCGCAAGGTCTCTTGAGTGATTTGCAGCAGATGAGCACGAATTTCCCAATTGCTTACCAATAGCAGCAACAAAATGTCTGTTCTCTTCCACCCTAAAATGTAACTGTGGAAATGAAAGAAAGGTTGGGGCGACCTGGACTGTGTGTGGGGAGGTGGGGTGGGGTGGGGGAAATAACACATTTGCAGCCAGATGTTGCAGAATATATATAATACACTCAGAGACATATAAAAATCTGCTTAATTCCAGGACTGCCATAATAACTCAGAGACACCTTTTCTCCTTCCGTGGGAGGGTGACTTTATAATATAGATAAATTGGGGGTTCAAAGTAGGAGGGGGGGAAACCTTCTTCCTGTGCAGCTCAAACTAAAGAATGCATATTTTTTTTCTTGAATAGCAAGTCCTTCCAAACAAAACAATTCACTGTCCTTCTGACTCTCTCTCTCTCTCCATCTCTCTCTCTCTCTCTCTCTCTCTCTCTCTCTCTCTACCTGCTACCCGAACAGTGCAGTTATTTTGACACATTCATGCCATCCACATGTCAAATACGCTTTCCAAGCAGCCTGTGCCTGGATAGGAGAGTGTGGGGAAATAACTTTTAGCTTCTCTGCCGGTGTGTATGTTGGCTTCTTGTGTTTTTCTGTCTCGGGTGATCTGTCTCAGAACGTTACTCTGGTTTGGCAAGAACGCCAAATTATAGTACCACAAGTCCAGGCAATGTTTGTTGACTAGCACAGAGGGTGTTGCTTCATGTGTGGGAGTACGAACGGGGAGTTTGCCAGTCAAATAAAAGGCATCATTAGGGACATATATCCCCCAGCTTGCTTTTCGTGACTGCGTTTTAGGTGAGAGGATTTGCTTCTCCAAGTTGTTACAGTAAGAAAATCTTGCTGTGTATTTCTTAGCAGAGCTAAATGTTTTTTAAAAAATGGCTGACGATGAGCTAAATAATTCCCAAATCCCATTACTATGACCAACAAAAATCATAGAATCGTAGAGTTGGAAGGGACCCCAAGGGTCATCTAGTCCAACCCCCTGCAATGCAGGAATCTCAACTGAAGCATCCATGACAGATGGCCATCCAACCTCTGTTTAAAAACCTCCAAAGAAGAAGAGCCCACCACCTCCTGAGGAGGACTGTTTCACTGTTGAACGGTGCTTACTGTCTGAAAGTTCTTCCTGATGCTTAGTTAGGATCTCCTTTCTTGTAACTTGAACCATTGGTTTGGGTCCTACCCTCCAGAGCAGGAGAAAACAAGCTTGTTCCATCTTCCATGTGATAGCCCTTGAATTATTTGAATATAGCAATCATATCTCCGCTCAGTCTTGTCTTTCTCGGGATAAATATACCCAACTCCCTCAACCGTTCCTCATAAGGCTTGGTTTCCAGACCCTTGATCATCTTGGTCACCTTCCATTGCAGACGTTCCAGCTTGTCAATACCCTTCTTAAATATTGGCACCCAGAACTGGACACAGTATTCCAGGTGTCACAAAATAGTGAGCAAGCTTTTTTTAGGCTGCTAGAAGAGTTCTTCATCAGACTGAATGTTAAGCAAGAGAGAATAGGAAGTTTGAGAGAAGCTGGCTTGCTATTGAAGCCAGAATGTCTTCAAAAGTAAAAATAAATAAATCATAATTGTTGTATAGACTTAGAAAGGTGTGGTGTATTGTGGGGTCTGGCTATGGAGATTGTAGTAAAGAGCACCTGTATTTCAGAATTTTCAGCTACGTCACTAAATAGAGTTCCCATAAATAAACACCCCACAATTTGGCCTGGCTCAGTCTGACTTGGATCAATTTCACTGCGGAGAGCAGAACTGAGGAATAACCTTCTATTAAACTTCTGAGAGGGGGGTGAACTCCCATGCAGAATTGCCTTATTTCCTGAAAATCATTCTGTGACCAAAGGATCTCTTTAGCAAACGTACTGCATTGAAAGGAGGCTCTGTGTGAAACCTGAAATTAACATAAAATCTAACAAAGTAGGCCTTTGGCTATGAAAGCTCACATTGCAATAGCTAGTTGGGCTTCAACCCTATGGGTATTTGGGCATGCATTTGGAATCAATGGGGTTTAAGCAGCCTAACTATTCGGCCACACTGTGGGTGGATCTACACACGGGGGGGGGGACGGGGGGGACCCAGCTATAAATAAGTCAGAAATTAGATTGTTTTAACAAACGAACAACAATACAAAAAAAACCTTATGGAAAAACACATATAAAAATTTATTGCTCTCTGGTGCCATCTGGTGTTGCATGTTTATAGCGCATTCAAATGGTTGTTCCTTTACTAATGTAGCTGAATCCTGTTCAAAACTTTGGTTTTACAGTAGAGTATACTCAGACACAGAATCATAAGTACTTCGTGCCTATTAAATTGAGAGCTACCTTCTACCCCCTGATACTGCCATGGAGGTAGAAGAAGAAGAATTTGGATTTGATATCCCGCTTTTCACTACCCGAAGGAGTCTCAAAGCAGCTAACATTCTCCTTTCCCTTCTGCCCCCACAACAAACACTCTGTAAGGTGAGTGAGGCTGAGAGACTTCAGAGAAGTGTGACTAGCCCATGGTCACCCAGCAGCTGCATGTGGAGGAGCGGAGACGCGAACCTGGTTCACCAGATTATGAGTCTACCGCTCTTAAGCACTACACCACACTGGCTCTCATGTAGTACGGGAGGTTGTGAAAATGCTCGACCTAATGGGGGAAATCCATTTGGTTTGCCTTTGCCTTATGTCTACTGCACACAGCAATAGGATGAGTGTTCAGTCTGTAAGAAATGGAAAACCGAACCTAGTAGGGCACTTCTGGCTCAATGTTAATTTCATTGAATGGCATAAGTAAAGAAGAGATAGAAAACTGGGTTGCTTTCATTAATGTATTTGTAGCTACTAACCACACACTTGGGACAATGGGAGGGGGTATCTTTCTTTAGTGCAGCAACTGCTTTCACCCTCCATTTTATTTACCCAGAATGCCGTACATGTTGCTCCAGGGCTTTTTTTCCCAATCGGAACTCACTGGATCTCATTTCTGGCACCTCTCAGGTGGGCGCCACTGCCATTATAAGAGAACAAGGGAGATGTTCAAAGTGAGTTCCGGCACCATTTCCCCCTGAGAAAAATAGCACTGCGTTGCACCATTCTGGGACATTCTGGGAGGAAAGTGACAACCACCAAAAAGGTGATTGCAAGTGACGGCTGCCACACATTTTTTGTGTGTGTGTGTGTGTGTGTGTGTGGTGGCTGCCATTTTTCACAAAGAATTATCCAGAACAAGGCAATATTTAGAGCACCCTGGGAAAATAAAGTAGCTACTGCCTAGAGAGGCATGGCTGCTGAAATTAGCTGTGTCGAGGGTGTAAAAAAAAAACCACTCAGCCAATCCGAGTAACTAAATGGATGTGCTGTTAATGAATGAATAATGAAACAAATAAGGAAAATGAATGGAATTAAAATACAAACAATGTTTCTTGAATACCCCTGAGGAGCAGCCGCCACGCTGAGGCAATTTCAAGTGGCTGTTATGATGCTGTTATAATGCACAGTTCCACTCCTCTCAGTAGCTGTGTCCTGGGGTTTGAACCCTGGAAAATTCTAGAACATGGTGCCATTTGAAAGTTCCTTTGAAATAAATGCTACTCAGGAGCAGCTTTTCCAGATGATTTTTTGGAAGCGTGTTGTTGTTGTTGTTGTTGTTGTTGTTGTTGTTGTTGTTGTTGTTCTGTTGTTCAGTCGTGTCCGACTCTTCGTGACCCCATGGAAGCGTATTCCATTCAAAAATAAAAAAATAGGTTAATGTTTTGGATTTTTGTTCTGTCTAGTATTTTGTCATGCTGGTACTCGCCTCTTTTGGCTCCCGAACACTGCAAACCCGCAGGTGAGTGTTCCGGTTTGCAAACGTTCTTTGGAACCCGTGGGGCTTCCACGACTTCTGATTGGCTGCAGGAGTCGGAACGCTGTGCCTTGGTGTCCTAATATTTTGGAAGTCGAATGGACTTCCAGAACAGATTCTTTTTGACTTCTGAGATACCACTGTATATAGTGTGAAACACTTTTTATTCGGACTACAGTACACTGCCTTAGAGTCTTTTAAATAAATAAATACGTTCCATGAGTGGCTTCTGTACAATGGAAGAAATAATAATAATAATAATAATAATAATAATAATAATAATAATAATAATTTTATTTATCACACACACACACACACACACACACACACACACACACACACACACCATCTTTAAGGTAAAGCTTAAAAGGACCTAACTACGTTGGTGGGGCTCAGTGGAATTGGAATCTGTGGTTGGGACCCACAGTTACCACCCATAGTATGTGGGTCATTATCCACACCCGGACTCCCATGAAAATCTGAATGATATGTGATACATGAATAGACATCTAGTGAACTGGTTAGCGAGTATAATCCTCTTCTAGTAGTTTGACCTAAGGGCATTTTATTAAATTTATTTACCTCACTTTTTAAAAATAAAATAAAAATGAGATTGATTAGTTTTGGGTTCCTAGGGCAATGCTTTCATGAAATGTACATACATTGGGGGGGGGGGGGGAGAGAGAAGGTACAATGTTTCTCAAACTGAAAAATGCGACCCCACTGGCTTAGAGGGTCATGACTAAGGCTCTATTTTAAAAAGTTTTAATTTCCTTTTCTTTCCAGGCTTGGACTTAGAATAGAAATGCAAAAAGCCTGCACTCTCGTGGCAACCCCCTTTTCCTGCCATGATTCACAGCTTATTTTATGATCGGTCTGGAGGGTGGGGGGTAGGGAAACAACTTGGAAATATCTGTTTTTTTATTGACTGATTTGCACTAAAAAAAAAAAAAAGCTACGGAGTTGGTGCTGTTTTTTTTAAATGCTGTGCACAGTTGATCTTCTAACCACGTTTTGGAATATCGTAGAATCATAGAGTTGGAAGGGATCCCAAGGGTCATCTAGTCCAACACCCTGCAATGCTGGAATCTCGGCTAAAGCATCCATGACAGATGCCCACCCAACTTCTGCTTTAAAACCTCCAGTGAAGGAGAGTCCACAACCTCTCATGGGTGTCCGTTCCACTGTCAAATAGCTCTTACCATCAGAAAGTTATTCCTGATGTTTAGCCAGAATCTCCTTTCTTGTAACTTGAATCCATTGGTTCGGGTCCTGGCCTCCAGAGCAGAAGAAAGCAAGCTTGCTCCATCCTCCTCGTGACAGCCCTTGAGATATTTGACGATGGCTATCATACCTCCTCTCAGTCTCTTTTCCAGGTTAAACATACCTATCCCACTCATAAGTTTCCAGACCCTTAATCTTCTTGGTTGCCTTCATCTGCACATGTTTCATCTTCAAGTCTATTTCTGTGCAAAAGTATCGTGGAATAATTGGTAACCTAGTTCAAAGGTAGCCAGTGTGGTGTGTCTCCCTCCCCTGATGTTGCTGGACTACAGCTCCCAGTACCCCTCACCAATTGACATGCTGGGTGGGGTAGATGGAAAGTGGAGTCCAGAAACATCTGGAGGGCACCACATTGGCTAATATTGATCTCATCCATGCAAATCCCTTTGGTAAAGTTGTGTTGGTAATGATTAGGATCACCTAAAATGTCACAAAGCATTGAGCATGCTTTCAAGTTCTCCATCCATAAATCACTCTTCATCAGGCTTGGTGGTAAGCTGTAAAGATAGACAGACAGACAGACACATCTCAGGACCACAATACCTCAAGGACTGCCTCTCTCCCTATGAACCTACCCAGACCCTGAGATCATCTTCTGAGGCCCTTCTGTGCCTCCTCCTTGAGAGGTCTGGAGGGTGGCAACATGAGAACGGGCCTTCTCGGCAGTGGCTCTCTGTCTGTGGAATGCTCTTCCCAGGGAGGTTCACCTGGTGCCTTCATTATACACCTTTAGGAGCCAGGCAAAAATGTTCCCTTTTAACCAGGCCTTTGGTTGATCTGATTTATTTAAAATGCATTTGTGTGTGTGTGTGTGTGCTATTGGGTTGTGTTGTTGTTGTTGTTGTTGTTGTTGTTGTTATGATGATGATGATGTATTTTGTGGTTTTATATCTTGATTTTATTCTGTGAACCGTCCTGAGACCCCCAGGTATAGGGCAGTATATAAACTCTAACAACAACAACAACAACAACAACAACAACAACAACAACAGGCACATTTATGGAGAAAATAAAAGACTGGTGTTGATTAGCAAAGAGGAGGAAGAGGAAGAAGGAAAAGGAAAAGGAAAAGATGGTGCTGAGGACCCAAACTGGACCAGGACTGCTGGGAGAGGAGATGCAGAGTTCCCTGTTGTTCTGGACTTGGGTTGGACCCCCTGTACCTGCTGTCTGCATTTAAAGAAAATATTCTACTGGTATGAATGGGAGATTCCCTTCCAAATGCAATCTGGATTGGGACTGCAGAGGGTGTGTACGATTTCTGGCGTCTGCGTAGACACGTTTTCCGGCACTGCGGAAGTGAGTGCCTGCACCGTTCTGCGCTGGTTTAGCGCAGCGCGCAAGGACTCGCCGAGTGAGCAGCTTGGTTTGGGGGTGGCTCATGGGCCGATAAAACGACCCCCGTGGGCCGCTTGTGGCCTATGGGCCTTAGGTTGCCGACCCCTGGTGTGAGATATGGCTTCTCTTTGGATGCCCAGGTTCTTCCAATCTGTTTATAAAGTACCAGAACCAGAGGGCTTTCGTATTAGTTGAGAGAGGAGGCTTTTCAATGAAATTGCACCACATATTCAGCTGCCAGTCATCCAGCAAACAGTATCTACCGGTAAGTAGTGCATATCAAGTGATGCAGGTGTCTGTGGGAGCTGGCATTCATAAAAGGGAAGAGCGAGATCAGATAACGTAGCTAAATGTGGATCAGCCCTAACTCTCGTCCATGTGTGAGCACACTTTCCCTCTTTGTTTAGAAGAAGGACAGGCAATCTATCAGTCACAAAAGCATGTTCTTCAGACTTTTTTGTTTGTTTTGAAAACTATACAGGGCAGAGATTTGAGGTCAGGTTTGTGGTGCTATTGCTTGAGAAATGGATTAGAATTTTCAGCTGGAAAGATGGGAAGGCTTGGCTGGTTAAAAATCACCTGGTTTCTCCTGTGCCACCTGCTTTTGTAGCTTAAACTGCAGTTACAAACAACACATGTCTCCTGTGGAATAGTGAGCAGGAATACAATTTCACGTCTCCTTTTTCTGCCATTTGTGTTGCTGTTAGTTTATACATTACATTTGGCCCTCAAACGGTGCCATTAATCATACGTGCGCAGGCCTGATGAACTGCAAATACAGCACAAAATGCATTTGAAAAGGCATTCTGTTTTATTTGTTTTGGTACCTCCTTGCCCTCTCGATTTTTCATTTTTGAGTTATGATCATTTCTGGCTGGTTCAATTAGCAGTAAATAGCTGTTCGCAGTGCAGTGCTGTAATGGGAAGTGGGGTTAGAGTTTAATGGCTACCATAAGTTTGAACAGTGTTAAAACAGCCATCCTGTTTAGTTGAGCGCTACAATTGGGGCTCTGTCTTTCAGAACTTCACTTGGTACATTAAAGAGGCAATGCCCTGATTTTGCTGCTAGGAAATTTTATTACTTTCCCCGGGCTGCTCTGTTAATTTTGAGTAGGAATGGCTGTGTGAGGCTGGGCAAAGGAGAGATTAACCCTTATTAACTGTTGCCTGTTCCTGAAAGGTGTTTGAGATCACTTTCCATTGGTTCCCTGTGAAGTCTTTTTGTTTTGCTTTTGTAGTCAGCTAGAAACTTGTATGTATATACCAGCATACTTCAGCTACTGGTATGTAACGTTATATGCTTGAGAGCCACAATCCAGGGATGCTGCTGAAATTGAAAGGGCCTTTTCTGTGGTGGCTCCCCACTTGTGGAATGATCTCCCCAGGGAGGCTTGCTTGGCGCCTTCATTGCATATATTTAGGCACCAGGCAACAACATTCCTCTCCTCCCAGCCCTTTGGCTATTTAAATAATAGAGAAAAGACTCTTTATGTATGCGACAACAGCAGCATGGATGCTACTAGCCCAGAGATGGAAATAAGAAAGAGTCCCTGCCAGAGAAGAATGGCAAACTAAGCTGTTAGACTAAGCTGAAATAGCAAAATTGACCGGAAAACTCAAGAGACCAAGAAGACAAGAATTTCAAGAAAGAATGGGAAAAGTTTATAATTTATTTAGGAGACCACTGTAAGCAGATGAAAACCATTAGCAGGATTTTGCTCACTTGTAATGTAACAAATACTATGGACAATATGGATAGATACAAAACATAGACTATGAAATAATATGCCGTTGGAAATGTTGACAATAGGACCCATGGAGGGGATGGAAGGAGGTCCCAAGATTCAGAGAAATCTCACTTTATGGATATGTATTTGGTATTGTAGTTAATTTACATTTGTAAAATCAAATAAAAATGATTTCAGAAATAAAATAAAATAAACAACCGAGGTGGTCATTGATTTATTTCTTGCTATGTTGTGTATTTTTGTGCTTTTGTGTTGCAAACCAGCCTGTGATCCTCAGATGAATGGCTGTATAGGAGAGCTGTTTTTTTATCTTGCGTATTCTCATTCCTCAAATGAAAATAGGGACGTTTCTTACTCCTTCTCCAACTGACCCCCGCAGAGCATTTCCTATCAGAAGAAGGGTTAGGGTCACCATCACTACCCCAACGGGACAGAGCACACACACAATCTCCACACCAACTAAGCTGTAATGAAAGTGAATACATTTCTCCCTCACCCTTGCTTCTAGGCAAATGGATGTAGAGTTAGCTGCTGGATAGCTCAGTCAGTAGAGCCTGAGACTCTTAATCTCAGAGTTGTGGGTTCGAGCCCCATGTTGGACAAAAGATTCCTGCATTGCAGAGGGTTGGAATAGATGGGCCTTGTGGTCCTTTCCAACTCTATGATTCTATGACTGTATCACAGATAGAAGAAGAAGAAGAAGAAGAGTTTGGATTTGATATCCCACTTTTCACTACCCGAAGGAGTCTCAAAGCGGCTAACATTCTCCTTTCCCTTCCTCCGCCACAACAAACACTCTGGGAGGTGAGTGGGGCTGAGAGACTTCAAAGAAATGTGACTAGCAAAAGGTCACCCAGCAGCTGCATGTGGAGGAGAGGGGAAGCAAACCCGGTTCCCCAGATTACGAGTCCACCGCTGTTAACCACTACACCACACTGGCTCTCTGTAAAACTGGAGTAAAACAAGGAATGAAAGCAAATGTGCATCTCTTGGCCATTTTGAGCCTGTAGCAGGGCTCTGTTGCTCGCATTTTGTCACTAGGCTGGAAGAGGCAAAAATGGGTCTGTTTGCTGCTGGAAATGTGGTAACGTTGCTCTTTATTTCAGTAATTTGTAGGTCTGCCTAGCTGTTGCACCCGGTTCAGCACAACCTTGCGCAGCAATCAGCATGCCACATAATTTCCCTTATGAGATGTGAAGGGGCCATGGTTGGTTGGGGCGGAGGGCGGAGGGGGAGTCCGTCTGCAAAGTGAAAAATTAGGGGAATGGCTCAGCCAAGCGATTATTCCGGGAAAGGGAAAGCTCTAGTTTCAATCACGAAAGGGTGGGGGCCATAAGAATGGCTTCTTTCAACACAGGCAGAGGCTGTCTGGCTGGGAGTCAGAGAGGTTTAAAAATCCAAGAGGTCCAATAACTGAAAAATCTGTGTATATTCAAAGCATTCTACCACACAAGTGTAGGGTGGTTGGTGTGTGTGTGTGTGTGTGTTTGGTTAAAAAAAACAAAACACAACGGTGAAGGTTTTTCCATCCCTGTGGGGGTGTGCAGCCAGCTTCCAAACCCTGCAATATTTCTTTCCCCAAACGATCTGGGAGCATGTGGCTAAGTCCTGCCCGCGCTGTCAAAGGATGTGGGTGAAGAAGGTTGACGAGTGGAATGATTCTTTTGGTTATTTTTCAGTGGCTGGCTGCTCACAAGTCAAATACAGTGGTACCTCGGGTTACAGACGCTTCAGGTTACAGACGCTTCAGGTTACAGACTCCGCTAACCCAGAAATAGTACCTCGGGTTAAGAACTTTGCTTCAGGATGAGAACAGAAACCACGCAGCAGTGGCAGCAGGAGGCCCCATTAGCTAAAGCGTTGTCTCAGGTTAAGAACAGTTCCAGGTTAAGAACGGACCTCCAGAACGAATTAAGTTCTTAACCCGAGGTACCACTGTATATTGCTTTTGCCGTAATAAACCCGATATGAAAACAAAACAAAACAGCTGTGCCGAGGTTCCAGCCCCGACGAAGAGATTAGCATAGAAAAGTTTCGTAGTTGCTACTGAGGTTATGAATTTTTGAGGCGGGGGCGGGGGGGCGGGGCAGAATGCACTTAATGAGCATTAGCTATGCTTTCTCAGCCACTCTTTCTTCAACCACATCGAAAGTGGTTAAAGAATTGAAGTTTGCCCACCTTTTTCAATACATGCTGACGAACCAGAGGGGAATGCGACTCTTTGTTACCAATCATGTCTGCGATTATGCTGGCCTAAATCATTCAGAAAACAAGGGTGTGATCTTTCGCATCTGCTGTTAGAAGTGTTTCTTTTATAGCGAATAAAATCGCGTTTGAATGTGTGGGGTGTTTGAAGTTTCTGGCCGTGCTATTTTCCTAGAAAAAGAGGTGCCAGAATTCACCATGAACGCCTCCCTTGTTCTCTTATAATGGCAATGGCGCCCACCTGAGAGGCGGCGGAACTGAGTTCCGGAGAGTTCCGGCTAAAGAACAGCCCTGGTTCTGGCCATTCTTCCCAGTTTTTCCTTAACAGGATCCTTAGTCTGCAGCCAGTCTTGAAGCTGAAACAAAAACTCCTGAGATAGAGGGCTAAGAGACCGTCTAATGAGACACGGAGTGCTGTTTACCTCTCAGGCCTTGTTATGCTGTCAGCCTGAAGTCCAGGCTACATAAATCTGGTGGGCCTTGCAGCAGTCCCGTAGGTATTGCCGCCCACCTCATAAAACTACTACATAATTAAGTGCAGTTCAGTACAACGGGCAGCATTTGCTGAGTAAAGGTCTAGCGTGGAGCGCATAAACCTGTTCCGTGCCCTATAGGATAGGGAGGGGAAGCGCATGCTTCTGGCAGTTGCCAGCCACAAGATCTTCCGGCTTCGAATATGTATGGTACAGCTCTCCTCCTGCACTTTTTGAAATTTTAACAAGCTCGATGCTGTGCATGGGGAAGGATGAAAAAGCGTGGTTCCTTTTGGCCCGGATTTCGGCCACTGTGGTGGTGTTTCAAAGCTTCAGCCTGGACACCTGGTCCAGCTCCAAGGACCTTCTGGCAGTTCCCTCACTGCAAGAAGTGAAGCTACAGGGAACAAGGCAGAGGGCCTTCTTGGTAGTGGCGCCCACCATGCGGAACGCCCTCCCATCAGATATACAACTGAAGGCAGCCCTGTGTAGGGAATTTTTTAATGTTTCATGTTTTGTTATGTTTTTATATCTGTTGGAAGCTACCCAATCAGATAGGCAGGGTACAAATATAATAATAATAATAATAATAATAATAATAATAATAATAATAATAATAATAATAATAACAATCTTATAAGCCTGTATGAGCTGGAGTCTTCACATCCTTGGGTTCTGCCTCACACCTGCAGTCAACCCTTGGTACCATGATAACAGACTTTCTCATAGGAAGGGAACTTTAGAAATTAGTGTGGCGGTGGTAATTCTGCAGAACGTTTGTTTTATGCTTTTACTTACATTGGGAGTAGCAAGTTCCAGGGGGTAGTCTTTTTATTTTTATTCTTTACACTAATTTTCCTTCTAGGGCAGTGTCCTACTAACTTGTTCCATCAGCGCAAGGATTCCCCTCCAGCCTCTCCTTTCTCCATGTGTGCCCCACACCCTCCCCAATTCTGCTCCAGAGGGTTGGGGGAGGGGGGAAAGAAACCCCATAACAGATTTAGGGATCATGAGGGGGAAAGTTCTGTTGCACAACTGAAAATCCTTGCACTGAGAGAATGATACCACCCATAGACATCCTTTCCCCCGGCAGATCTACACCATACATTTAAAGTGCACCTGACACACTTTTAAAGCACACGATTTCCACAAAGCATCTTGGGATGTGTAGTTTCCCCCTCACAATTCCCAATCTCCTTAAACTACAGTTCCCAAGATTATTATTATTTTTTGGTGGGGGGAGTCATGTGCTTCGAATGTGGGTTGGGTGTGCTTTAAATCTGTGGTGCTGATCTTCCCAAATATACTTGTTGAGCCTGGGAAACTGACAGCACCTAGAAAGATATGGCTGGGCTCTAAGGCAGCATCAGATGGTTTGCCCCCAAAGGCAGCAATATGCTAAAAAGCTGTTGCTACCTTCCTACTCAGCCTTCGCTGGCTACATGCAAACTCCAAATTGTTTCTTTCAGCCCTCGCTGCAGCAGGTGGAGAAGGTGTCTGGTAGCCGCAAGTCATCAAAAGCCATTTTGTCAGCCAGCACCTTCAAACAATTTGCCTTTGTTAAGAAAGCATCTTTATTACCTAAATGAAAGCCTAGAGATGCTTCATGTTGATGCCGTTTTGGTACACACGATGGAGTTACCTCCAGCCACGGCTTGCAGCTGCTTTCATGGCTAGTTTCAGACCCTCCAACATTTCATATGTTCTATTCAACAACAATAGCTCACTTGGTTACCACACGGTGCTGATAACGCCAAGGTTGCAGGTTTGATCCCTGTATGGAATGGCTGTATATTCCTGCGTTGCAGGGGGTTTGGACTAGATGGTCCTCAGGGTTCCTTCTAACTCTACAATTCTATGATTTTATGATTCTCTATACCCCACCCCATCTAACTGGGTTGGCCCAGCCACTCTGGGCAGCTTCCAGTATACCTGAAGGAGCGTCTTCACCCCCATCATTCTGCCTGGACACTGAGGTCCAGTGCTGAGGGCCTTCTGGTGGTTCCCTCGCTGTGAGAAGCCAAGTTACAGGGAACTAGGCAGAGGGCCTTCTCGGTAGTGGCACCCGTCCTGTGGAACGCCCTCCCAACAGATGTCAAAGAGAAAAACAACTACAGTGGTGCCCCGCTAGACAAATGCCTCGCTAGACGAAAAACTCGCTAGACGAACGGCATTCGTTAGTGGAAGGCTGCCCCGCAAGACGAAAAAGACAATGGGGCTGCCTCGCAAGACGAAAGAAAAAAAAAATTTTGGCGCGAAAACCTCCGCGCTGCATTGCCGCTTCGCTAGATGAAAAATTCGCTCTACGAAGATACTCGTAGAACGAATTATTTTCGTCTAGCAGGGCACCACTGTACCAGACTTTTAGAAGACCCCTGAAAGCAGCCCTGTTTAGGGAAGCTTTTAATGTTTGATGGACTATTGTATTTTAATATTTTGTTGGAGGCCGCCTAGAGTGGCTAGGGAAACCCAGTCAGATGGACGGGGTATAAATAAATTATTATTATTATTATTATTATTATTCCAACATATATAAAAACATAACAAAACACTTAACATTAAAATACTTCACTATACAGGGCTGCCTTCAGGTGTCTTCTAAAGGTTGTATAGTTACTTTTCTCCTTGGCTCAGGGGTCACTTAACTCCATCCCCTTCAACATTTCTCCGATGAAAATAGGGACGTCCTAAGGAAAAGCGGGACATTACAGGATCAAATTAGAAACTGGGACAGCTTCTGTAAAGCTGTGACTGTCCCTGGAAAATAGGGACACTTGGCAGGTCTGTAGTTTCATAGCAGTACAGTGGTACCCTCGGGTTACAGACGCTTCAGGTTACAGACACTTCAGGTTACAGACTCTGCAAACCCAGAAATAGTACCTCGGGTTAAGAACTTTGCTTCAGGATGAGAACAGAAATTGTGCGGCGGTGGTGCGGTGGCGGCAGCGGGAGGCCCCATTAGCTAAAGTGGTACTTCAGGTTAAGAACAGCTTCATGTTAAGAACAGACCTCCAGAAGGAATTAAGTTCTTAACCCAAGTTACCACTGTATAGTGGAAGAGTTGGAGGCATTAAGAGGGTTTTGCACAACACTTGTTAATTTGGTCTGTGCCGTTAACACCGAAATTTAATTACATAAACAGGTTTGCAGGTGAGCTTGCATTCACGCTATAACTTTAAAGGACATATTCCCCCCCCCCAAAGGATCCTGGAAACTGTAGTTCATTAAGGGTGCTGAGAATTGTAGCACGAGTATAGGATACCTGCCACAGTTACTACACAGTTCTAGCAGGCTGTGAGGCTGAGCACAGAAGGCAGAGATACTGTCATGCTCAGAACACTGACTGAAGTGAGCTTTAAATCCCTACAACAGGAAGTAGCTTTTCAATGAGGTACTTCCTGTTTGCCGGCTACCATTACTCTTTGGAACAACATGTGGAAATGCTCTTGGACCAGCGACACAATTCCTGTTGCTTGAAGGTCTCTGGCCACGGCATTGACGGTTGCTTTTGCTGCTTGAAATGTCCTCTGTCTGGAAGCACCCTCATCTGAGACACAGTGGCTTGAGAAGAATTCTGAGAATTTTGGCTTAAAAGGGGCGGGGGAGCAGTTTCTAACTCCGATTGTTCAATAAGAAAAGCTTGGCAGTGGGTACTAAGAAGCAGAAGGCCCGAGTGAGTTTTCTATTGCTGTGTTTTTATGAATCTTTGAGGGAGCAGTGAAACGAATAAAGCAATACAGTGGTACCTTGGTTCTCAAATGCCTTGGTTACTCAAACAACTTGGAACCCAAACACTGTAAACCTGGAAGTAAGTGTTCCGGTTTGTGAACTTTTTTCGGAAGCCAAATGTGCTCCGTTTTGAGTGCCACACTTCCGTTTTGAGTGTTACGCTGAGGTCTGTCTGCTTTTGCTATTTATTTTGTGTTTTTGTTTTTGCGGCTTTTTCATTTTGTTTTTGTCACTGTGTGGAACCCAGTTCAGCTACTGACAGATTGTGTGGCTGCAGTACATTGTTTATTGCTTTCATTTTATGGATCAATGGTCTCATTAGATGGTAAAATTCATTTTTAGGGGTTGTTTTTAAAAATCTGGAACGGATTAATCCATTTTGCATTACTTTCCATGGGAAAGTGCCCCTTGGTTTTGGAACGCTTTGGCTCTGGAACGGACTTCCGGAACGGATTAAGTTTGAGAACCATGGTACCACTGTAAATACCAGGACCTTATTTAGCAGAGTGAGGAGTAGCTATGGTATGTGCTGTTAGCCTTAAATCAGAAAAAGGGGTGACACGAGACAACATGGCGGAAACAAAGTCCAAAGTAAGAATATGGGAAGTGCTTTTGCACATTAAATGCATAGCGTGGGTGTCATTTCTGAAAGATGGTGCTAAGCTATGGGAGGGCAATTACTTAACCGAGGAGCCACTCCCCAATAAGATATAGTTGGAGGGTATAAGATCATACCCTCCAACATTTCTCCAATGAAAACAGGGATGTCCTATTTAATAATAATAATAATAATAATAATAATAATAATAATAATAATAATATTTATGCCCCGTCCATCTGACTGGGTTGCCCGCTTCCAATATATATAAAAACATAATAAAACTATACAGGAATGCCTTCAGGTGTCTACTAAAGCTTGTAGGCTATAGTTACTTATCTCCTAGCCATGGGTGGGTGGGTGGGTCACACAACTCCATACCCTCAACATTTCTCCGATGAAAATACGGATATCCTGAGGAAAAGCGGGACATTCCGGGATCAAATCAGAAACTGGGACGGCTTCTGTGAATCTGGGCTTGTCCTTGGAAAACAGGGACACTTGGAGGGTTTGTAAAAGATGAGGAGAGCAGAAAGTGAATGGTAGGGCCACGATTGCCGCAATAACAGCACCACCTAGTGTGGCTCCCTCAGCATGGTTTTCTATATATAAGCCTGCTTTGTTTTTCAGCTGGCGGGTGGGGAAGGCTTTGCTCAACCTGCACCTGACCAGGCCTCACACCTCAAAGCCGTAAAAAGAAAAGAAAAGGCTAGCTTCTTAATCTATCAGTGGAGGATTACAAATTCTAGGGTAGCGCCGCCACCTTTAACGCTGGCCCTGTTGGGAAAGAGGGGCCTCCGCTGAGGAGAGGCGTTTTTACGGTGCCTAGCTGTGAATTTCCTACCTCTCTTTCGTTGGGCCTGTCGCAGCTTTTAATATGTTCTTGCCTCATGAATAATATTGCTGCGCTGCCTGCTTGAAGCTGTGGGGTAGTAAATTTTGGGAGTCCTGTGGCAAGTCCCCCGTGCATTTGCAGCCCACGTCGTAAAACCGCTGCTTAATTAAGTGCAGTTCAGTACAATTGACGGTATCTGCTTCAGAAACAAAGGGCCGCGAATAAGTGCAACCATGTATTCCTATCATATATTTATGCCGTGGGAGAATTGGGAGGGTCTGCAGACAGCTGGAGGGAGCGGAGGGAGACTTATAAGTGGAGCTGTCAAAGAAATCCCTTTAGAACAATAGAAGAAGCTTATAAATCATTTTAAGTCTGCTCCTTCACCTCCCAAACACAACTTTTCTTTGCCTCTGAGTACTCCCCCCTTTTTTTCTTTTCCCCCACCTCATCACAAAGAAACATCACATATGTGTAGAGGGTTTCTTTCTTTCTTTCTTTCTTTCTTTCTTTCAACGGAATATAATAAGTAAGTGCTGTATTTTTCTGTCTATAAGACGCCCCCATGTATAAGACGCCCCCTATTTTGGGGGGACTCAGATTTAAGAAAATGGGGGGAGACGGCCCCATGTATAAGACACCCCCTAATTTTTTACATTTTTTTTTAGGGGGGAAAACCCTAGTCTTATACATGGAAAAATACGGTAATTTCTGAATTGTTAATGTGACTTGCCAGGTGTCTTATTAGGGACTTGCTTCTCCCCAGAAAGCAGCAAAGATGTTTAATTTAAAAAAAGGGCTGGGCAATTAATAACAAATAATAGTTATGATACTGGAGGGAGTGTCGCTGTGCAAACTGACATGATAGCATTAATCTTAAAACTTCTGTCAAGGATATTTATAGCAAGAGTAATAAAAAGGAATTGTCATTTAGGGGAACTGAATTTAATTCTAAATTATATTCCAGAAACGTGGGAGATTTCAGGGGGTCAAAAAAAATGGATATACCGTGCTATATTAGAAGCAAAAAAACTTGTTTTGATGAATTGGGAAAGCCGTAAAAAGATTCCATTGAGGACATGGATTGATAATATGAACAGATTAGCTACATATGAACAAATTGCATGTCGTCACAAATTAAGAATGGATAAATATGAAGAAATCTGGAATGAATATTTAAGTGATAAGGCGGACAGTGGTGGGAGGTAGAGGGAGGCGAGAGAGGTGGGGAAACAGTGTTGTAAAAAAAAGGTGTAGTCATAGGTATATCAGTGTATTTAAATTTGAATTCTCAAACTGTGTTATTATTGTTGTTATGGTTTTTATTGTTTGTGTTTTTTGTGGTTGATGCTTGTATAAAAAAAAAGATTAAAAAAAAAACTTCTGTCAAGTATTTATTAATCACTCTCTTCCTTCAAACCCTGGCTCAGAACCTTTTCAGCAAAGCCTTTGGCTTAACCTCTTCAGACAGGACTCTGGTTTATTTGGGATGCATCTGTATTATTATTATTATTATTATTATTATTATTATTATTTGCAACCTCTAACTCGATGTACGGGAAAGTGGCCTGTTTTAACTCTTTCCTCCCCTGTGGTTTGTCTGCTGAAAGATGATCTCCTTTCCAGCTATTTTTAAAAGCAACAAATGTGTCTCTTACCATGGTAGAATAGGCTGCATTCCAACCACACAAAAGCCAGAGGTTTCTACAGGAGGCCTCACCCCCAACACGCATTTATCCATCCAGGCAAGCAAGAAGCAATAACATAGTTCAAGGACACAGTACACAGGGGAAAGCACTTGAGTTGGGTTTGTAGTAGAGGCATTGAGGCATGGCATCAGGAAGCCTCTGATAGCTAGAGAGAGATTCTCCCAGACCTGAGTTTCCCTGCTCCTGATTTAGTCCTTAATGATGTCTGAGAAAGGCCTAAATGTTTGGTGTTTTTCTAGTTCCACCCATGCCATTCCCCCCTACATATACATATACATATACATATACATATACATACACACACACACAAACACACACACACCACTGGAGAAATAGGTTTGACGTAGGGAAGTAATGGAGAAAGTGGTCGGTGCTAATGTCCAGAAATCCAGACAGCAAAAATTGTTCCTTGCTGAACAACAACAGTGGAAATGGGAAATGGGAAATATCATCATTTGCAACGGTGGACGATTTGTTGATAAGCGTTGTGCCGCTATATTTTTGCCTTTCTGAAATTTCTACTGTATCATATGGTATGGTTTTATTTTAGATGAATGTGTTTATGCTTTCATTGTTTGCTATACGTTTTCTTTCTTTTTTTTGTAAACCGCCGAGAGGGTTTTCCCCTCCTCTCCTTTGTATTAAGCTAGCAGTATATAAATATATGAAACAAACAAACAAATAATGTTGCCAGGCTGTTCTGTTGCCTGCAACGTACATCACTAGCACCTTCAGTTTTCAAGGAAGCACATTCATCCATCGACGGTAGGAACCTTGTAAATATAGAAAATCCACACATGTTTGCATTTTTTGTAGGTCAGCAGATCTCCTCCCAGGAGTGTGGTTTAATTTTTGGTTAATACATCAGTGCCATAATCCACCAGGTGGGGCAGCATCCAGTAAAATAACAACTGTTCAAAAGGCAGGCTGCGTATTGAAGTATTTGTAGCCCCAGTTCTTCAATCTGTCTTTTGCCTACAGTAGTTTATGTTGTATCCATACAACTGAGAGAGTCTATCTCTCTCCCCACCTACTTCTCTGCAAGTGACAAATCGTATCTCCTTGAAAACAAAAAGGCTCATAGGCTGAGCTTCTCCGTTACAGAATAGAAAACTTCTAATGAAAACGAACTTCCATTTATATGTAGAAACAACACAGACGTTCATGGCACCTCAAGTTGTAGGATCAAACAGAAGGTCCGTGATAGGCTCACCCATAATTTTGTTCAGAGGTAAAGGCAGTACGATATAGAAGTGGATTTGATCAGGGTCATAGCAATGAAGGAGAGGTCAGCTCTCCCCCCGTGACATTTTCACCATCTGAATTCCTCCTCACTCGGCAGTTGATATTTCCCAACAGGGGGAAATGTGTGGTACCATGCATGAAATACTGTGATTGGGCAGACACATTTGCACATATGTGGTCAGGCAACTCCCAGTTTACATTGAGGTTACGTTCTGGGGCACCACATGCATTTAAGTGAAATTGTGAATATTGGGAGCACCACTGAAAAAGCCTGCAAACACCCCCAAAACCTCTGGAAACCCTTGAAAAAACCCTTTAAAAAACCAGCAACACTTACCAGACTTCCTCCAATCCTCCTTGGAGGTAAAATGAGATGTGTGGTCTTTGACGTCCACTGGAGGGCGCTATTTTTTGCACAAAATCACGTTTTTACCTGTGAAAGGTGTGCCATCTGTACAATGTAAGCACGTACAAACACTCCCATATGGCCATGGAACGTTGTGTCCAAATTTCAACGGAATTGGTCAAACGGTTACGGAGAAGATTGATCGGTCACAAACATCCACCTTTTACATTTTTATATGTATAGATATGGGGGGGGACTGTGTACATTTGAAAACGTGGGCAGCATTAAGATAAATTCAACATTGTAAATAAGTTTTGATGGATGTAATAATGGAATACTGAATGGATTAGTTTATATAAAATATGCAAGGATTTGTGTTATGCAAAATAAACCATGGAAAGTGAAGAAGGGAAGTCATTGATATTTTAAGGTTGTTTAAATGAATATTTTAAATTGTAGAACAGAAAATTTAATAAAAATTATTGGGGGGGGGAGAGAGATAGTATGCTTTGTAATAAAAATTGCTGCGAAACAAGTGGGGGAGAGTGCTGTTGTGAGTTCTCAATGCAGACATCTGGTTGGCCACTGAGAGAACCAGATGCTGGATTAGATGAGCCATGGGCCTGATCCAGCAGGTTTTCTTATGTTCTTAACGTACGCTTTTAATAAGCAGACTGAAATAAAATTGTTTTCCGATCCCACTTAAAAGAAAATGGATAGGGAGCTAATTGTACCTCCTGGGGTCACCATAGATAGGGAGCCATCTCTTGTGACTGCCACCCTAGCCACCTCTACAGGGGGACATACAAGCAGGACTCCGCAGATGATCTTAATGCTTGGGCAGGTATATACCGTACTTCTCCATGTATAAGACAAGGTTGTTGTTTTTTACTCAAAAATAATGTCAAAAATGGGTGGGTCGTCTTATACACAGATCGTGTGTGGGGGGGGGATGGGTGATTGGTTGCAGCGGCGAGCAGGAGCTTGTCAGCGGTGATGTGCTGGGAAACCCCCCCCCCCAAAAAAAAGCTCAACAAGTTTTGGCAATCCTCTCCCCAAAAAACTCAACAACTCTGGGCCATCTCTCTGTCTCCCCCCCCATTTTCTTAAATTTGAGTCACCCCGTCTTATACACGGGGGCGTGTTATACACTGAAAAATACAGTATATGCCTAGGTGGCTCTTTAAGTGAATTGATCCCAGACAGTCTAATTTCTGACCAAATAAGATTTTGCCGTTTTTCGAAGCGCCACGAAAACCTACAAAAAAGATTTGATGAACGACAATAGCGGGCAAAGGAGAGTGGCTCTGCCATATTATTTGCAAGCAGGTCTGTGCCCAATATTTTCTCATTTGGATATTCATTTTGGAAGCAGCGATTCAACGGAGCGGGACAAATGTCTATGAAGAAGTAGCTTGGTGGCTCGGAACTGTTTCTGTCCATCACCCTTTTGTTCTGCTGGCTGTTGATTTCTCTTTCCTCTCATGAGAATCTTAGCTCAAGGAAAGCAGTTTTTCGACGCTTAGTCCTCTTTTCTGAAAGTAGGCTGATATGTGTGTGCAGCCAAAGATTTACTCAGGGGCAGAACAGGAAGTCTTCATGTCTCTGTGTGGCTTCCCCATGTGGTAAGCTATCAGAACTGCAGTTTAGAAAAACTTTCAACCACCGACGTATTCTCAGGCTCTGGACTTGCCCTGCCCACTCAAACCAGCTATTGGACCCTCATGGATAGGAATGGCTATGAAAGGCTTCCTGTTTGGGCTGGAGCCTTGCCAGAGTATTGATGCCTTCCTGGCTCTGGTGTGTATCTTGGCTCTGACCGCTAGCTCACCTCTGATAGCTGCCGATGAATCAGCCTTGGGCCACATTCATCCCATCCTCATAGGCTACTAGGTTCCTCCAATATTTCCCCCCGAGAACCTGTCTTACCTAAACCTCTCGTTTCTATCCACAAGCTCAATAACGCCTCATTTCTCAGAAGTCGTGTGTGCTTTCTGACCCCGGCCATATCATTTTTATTAATCTACCGAGGGTTGTGACTTTTCCCCTTTAAAAGCAACAGCAGCGGAGCCTGAAAACGTTGCTCTTATAGAAGCTTTATAAAATGGTGACTAATAGCTTTCCTTGACCATAAATCATGCATGGGAACTATAAAATCCATAGCATTAGTCACCTTGCCTAGCACCTGCTGACTTGACAGTCTGCAAAGGAAACATCTGCTGTAGAATCCTAGGGATGGACCTCCTCTTAAAAAACAAAACAAAAACGAAAACCCTCTCTTCACCAATCATTTGCTAATAAATAACAGCATGGTGCCATACGGATGTTTGGCTTGTTGGAGGACAAAAATAAAAAGGAAGCATTGCCGACCATCGTTTTATGAAGCTGTCTGTGTTCTGTGGCACGGAACGTGAATTCGTTCTCGTCTCCTGCAAACCACACCCCCCCCCCCGCTTCGTTTGCATTCCAGGGGCTGCTTGGCTTCTTTCCTGTCCCTCGAATGCCTTCTGCAATTAACGGTTCAGTAGCGAGGTGTGTTTTCCTTTCATCAAATAAAGTATGTATTTCATTTTGAGGCAGGAACAATATGACAGAGATAATTTGATAGCGTGACCTGTGCGCGTCTGACACATGTGGTTCGAAGCAGCCTCGCCTGCTAGACTCCTTTTTATGAGGGCCTGTTAGGGGTATTGCTTAAATCAACGGAAATCAGAAATAGTGCCAGTATCATCTTGCACTTGGTGGGGGCGTTGTTGTTGCTTTGGGGTGATTTTCAATGATAGTTGTTGCATATGGGCACATTGAACATGGTGCAGCAGCCAAAAGGAGCAAGCTATTGTGCATATGGCCTGAGGTAGCCTATACATATTCGCTATACGGTGGTACCTCAGGTTACAGACACTTCAGGTTACAGACGCTTCAGGTTACAGACTCTGCTAACCCAGAAATAGTACCTCAGGTTAAGAACTTTACCTCAGGATGAAAACAGAAATCGCGCGCCAGTGGCGCGGAGGCAGCAGGAAGCCCCATTAGCTAAAGTGGTACCTCAGGTTAAGAACAGTTTCAGGTTAAGAATGGACCTCTGGAATGAATTAAGTTCTTAACCCGAGGTACCACTGTATTTGGGTAGCTGCGAGGATAGTTCAATAGAAAGGTTATAAACCTCTCTGAGGAAGCCTTGTTGAGGCTGGCTAATTCAGTCAGGACAGCATGAGACTCTTCCTCTAAGGGTTGTGGGTTTGAGTCCAAACATTGGGCGATTCTGACCTCTAGTCTGGGGGCTAGCTGGCCTGGGCGCTGTTTCCAGCGGCCGAATCCTGGCTATGTCTGGGAAATTCTGGATGTATGGCAGCCCTAACCAACCTATGATGGGTGAAGGCGAGGACAAGCGAGCTACCTCCATTCCCCATCGCTCTCCATCATCGCCATACTGCTCAGAATCTACTGTGCCACACGTGTGTCATCTCTGAGGGTGCACACCATGCCCACATGTGCTTTCTGTAACATTCTCCAATCTGAAGTATGTAGAGTAATCCGAAAGCAGGAGGGCTGTTATATGAAACTGCCTGGTGTCTTTAGAGCCTTTGCATTGTCACATACTGTATACTGTACACTGTACACTGAATGAATGGCCTCTAAAATCTAATGTACGTGGTTAGTGTTAAGTCGTGGGTGGACACAGCAGATGACACAGTGATTTCCAAACAGCTCTTGTTTATTCTCAGGCTGGAACAGAACTGAGCTGAAGGCCTCAGCAGCCTGCTTATATAGAACTCAGCTACAAAGCAACAGTAACAACTTTCTGCAGTTAACCAATCCCTGAACGTCACTTTACAATCCTTCTTTTGCATATGCGGACCTGAGTGAAGACTGCAGTAGAATGAACTATATACACACACCCCAAGTGGTCTAGGGTGAGAACTTCAATACATAACAGTTAGCTTGGGTTGTTGTTGTTTTTATTTCAATTATGTATTTTGTGGTTTTACCGGTATATTCTGATTTTATTCTGTGAATTGCCCTGAGACCTGTGTGTATAGGGCAGTAAATAAAATAAAATAGCAGCTTAAGTTCTGCTTCTTTCATGTGCACAAAGCTGGTAATTGTTCAGTTCAAACAATGATTGTGTCTTGTCTGCTTATAAAGCCTCGAGAGCCACAAATAGCATGTGTCTCATCATCCTTCTATACAGTGTCCTCACTATGACACAATTTATTATATGACGACGACAACAACAACAACATCAACAACAATACATGCACCTGCCAATATGTTTAATCAGACTTCCACCCAGGCCAAAAGGAGGGAGGTCAGCTTGCAAATAATAGATTTGTTGCCATTCATTGAGTGCAAAGCATTGTGGGTAAAGCTCTGAGGAATTGGGGAATGGACTTTGTTGGGGTTTTTTTTTAGCTCGTATCTTTTGAGTTTTCATCCAGTGAAACAGATAACAAGGATATTAGATTTGCATATCCATTACAGTAGCAAAGTTATTATTGAAGTGCCCTTTCATTTAAAACATCAAAGTGCACATGAAAGACCAACCTGCTCCCCATGGAGTTGTAAGGCAGGAAGCCCGAACACGTTGCTATCTTTTTAAGGCTAATGCTTTTGTCTTGCCAGAGAGTACCGGAAAACAGGTCAGTCGAGAACATGGAGCCTTGTGCTTTCTGGCTTCTTACCAACCTAATAAATTTAATGTGAGGAAAAGACATGCTGATTCCAAAGCCAGGATTTTGGCAACCAAACACAAACAACAGACCTACGCAGAAGAGGGTTAACTTTATGTGACATTCGCAACAGCAAAACCTATTTTATGCAATGAAAGCATGCAGATGTATGAGATATATCTCTCATAGCCTCCGTCGTTTTTGCAGTGAAAATAGGGATGTCCTATTCCATCATCATCATCATGTTATTATTTATACCCCTCCCATCTGACTGGGTTGCCCCAGCCACTCTGGGCAGCTTCCAACATATATAAAGCCATAATAAAACATTAAAAAAACCCTTCCCTATACAGGGCTGCCTTCAAATGTCTTCTATAGCTACTTATCTCCTTAGTTTGGGGGTCACATAACTCCATACCCTCCGACATTTCTCCATATCCATACTTTCCATACCCTCTGAAATTAAATAAAAAATTCTTTCCAGTAGCACCTTAGAGACCAACTGAGTTTGTCCTTGGTATGAGCTTTCGTGTGCATGCACACTTCTTCAGATACACTGAAACAGAACTGTAACTGGAACTATGGAAGGCACCACATTGAGCCGCATGAAATGGAAGTCACACCTGCCTCTGAAATTAGTCAAGCTAGTTAGCTTTTAGTTTGTGGGAATCTCGCGCCCACAAACTCACAGCAATGCTTTTCTCTACATATATTCTGCTTGCATGTTTTGTTTAAAGCAAACGTTACAAAGACTTCATAAATCTCCAATGTCCTGTCCCCCAGAAGAAGCAACCAGAACTACTCTCCCTGTCATTTTGTAGTAGCACATCTTGGACTGATAAATGTGCTTGTCTAATCCACCAGATTATGCAGCCAATGTCTTTCACGATAGATGCACAAATGAGTCTTCATGGTATAGTTTTGGCAGCGTCTATGTACGCTCTTCCTGTGCCTTGGCTGACCTGCCCTTTTGGTGTGCTTCTGCAGTAACATTCAATAAAGTCTACAAATAAAAACTGTGTTTGGGCACTGTACCTGTTAAAATCCCACTTGATAAACTGTGACTCTGATGAGCCGAGGCGTTGCTGATGGGCCAAACTCCCACGTTGCCTAGTAGGTCTCCCTGTGGTCTTTAAAGCGGATACAATTTGAGACCCTCCACCATGAAAACATGAGGTGTCTTTTTCACATTACTTACTAATGTCGGCATCAAGTGTCGTCTTCCTGTGTCAGGCAAGGGTTGTGCAACAAATGCTGGCACAGTCCTGGCCAAGACTGATGATCAGCACAGACAGGGAATTTCCTCTGATGCTGTGGAATTCCTAACAGCCTCATTACTGAAGGTTTAAGACTGGCTTGGCTTACTGGAAATCGGCCTCTGAGCCCCATCTGGGACTTCTCTCGGGCTAGATTTTTGTTTTCTGTTCAGAATTTCTTTATACTTTGTATAAAGCACCCCAAACAACATTATATGTCTATAAATAATAAATATAATTACCCAGTAACAACATTGCTTTCTGCGTGGGTTTATTTTTATGAGCGTAATTGTACCACATGTGTTTAATAATCTTAATTTAAAGGCATCTCTGTTCAAAATTCCACATATTAAGTAGTAATTATCCCTTTTCCTTTGTAATAAATTGCAAGTGTGCTTTGGATCTCATCTTATGTATTCCCACCCCCTCCTTTGCTAATCCAACCAAGCCCTTATATGCTGTATTTTACTTCTATTAAAGCTGAGGCTTATTGAAGTTACGTGCATTTCAACCTGGTTGCATGTGGACGTATTTACTTTGGCTCTTGCAGCATCACGTTTTCAGAGGGGAGGAAATAGCTGTGTGCCTGCTAAATTGCTAACACTAATGGGAACATTTAATCTTTAGAATGGCTTACCTACAAATATGCCATCAACACACGGGTAACAAAAACACAGGATTTTCTTTGTGCCTGAATACTTAGGGATGGGGCTTAATTCGAAACATTGCATACTTCACGACAAGGGCATTCGTTTCTGGGTTTCGTGGTGACCATTTTTAATGTCTGCATGTGTCGCTATGTATGCTTATGCAAGAACTCCTGTTCTTACAATTTGCAGCAAAGTCCTTCTTTCACCGAGTGCCAGAGGTTTGGCTCCAGACCCCCAACTGTGAAGGACCCTCATAGATCAGAGATAGAGAATCTGCAAATGCAATAGCTCAGGTGGTTAGAGCCTGGTGCTGATAACACCAAGGTTGCAGGTTCGATCCCTGTAAGGAACAGCTGCATATTCCTGCATCGCAGGGGGTAGGACTAGATGATCGTCAGTGTCCCTTCTAACTCTATGACTCTTCCTGTGTTGTTGGACTCAAGCCTCAGCCAGCAGGGCAAATGGTCAGGAATGATGGGAGTCCAGCAACATAGGGAAGACTGCAGGTTTCCAATCCCCTCGTTTTCAATTATTCCTGGGAATACTGAGGGGAATGGTCCATGGAGTTTGACTTCTTTACAGCGTTGTAAGATTGGTGGATTTGGGCAAGAGAGGTTTAGTGGAGTCATAAAAGCTACTGAAAGTGGTTGAATCCTGCCTATTGATAAGATCCTTTTGTTACAGAGATTACTGGTGATCTGTCTAGTGATCTGATGCGGAGCAGTAGAATTTTATTTTTATTATTTGTTTTTATTGTATGGGTTTGCATACAACTGCTGCTAACCACTCTGATACATATATGTAACTATCTGAAGAAGTGTGCATGCACACAAAAGCTCATACCAAGAACAGACTTAGTTGGTCTCTAAGGTGCTACTGGAAAGAATTTTTTATTTTGTTTTATCTGTATAAATAATGATAAAAAGCTCATTTCTGGTTTTAAAACTTACACGGTTTGATGACATGGTTTTATGCATAACCCCTGCAAAGGTGCAGGAGATACATCACACACACACACACACACACACAGTTTGACAATTTAAAATATTCATTTAAACAACCTTAAAACATCAATGACTTCCCTTTTTCTCTTTCCATGGTTCATTTTGCATAACATAAATCCCTGCATATTTTATATAAACCAAACCGTTCAGGATTCCATTATTACACCCATCTAGTGGCAAAGGAAGGGGAGTGTGGTAGGGGCGGTGCGCCCCAGGTGTCACCACTGGGGGCGGGTGACAAAATGCCGGCCAGAACTCACCGAGGGGCCTACAGTGCGCCCAGCCACACATCTCTCCTGGGAGAGACGTGGTGGCTTAGGTGCGCACAGGCTCCGCGCTGCCCAAATGGTCCGCCAGCTGCCTCGCCCTCAGCTGTAGGGCGGCTGAATGGTAGGAGGCAGGCAGACTCCTTGGAGGCCCCACGGAGCGTCCTGCCCCAGCTTGGCCCGCCCTATGGATAGATGGCCCTGCCCCCATGGCAGCTGGCCCCGCCCCAGGCGGCCAATTGGCTTGCTCCACTCCTGCATCCATCAAAACTTATTTACACTGTTGAATTTATCTTAGTGCTGCCAACGTTTTCAAATGTACACAATTCCCCCCCCCCATATATTCAATAAACATTTTCCAATCTTTAAACGTATGTTCTTCTTCTCTTATTCTGTTAAGTTAGGTCCGCTAGCTGCGCATATTCCATCAGTCGAAGTTGCCATTCGTCTTCAGTCGGGACTTTGCTCTTTTTCCACTTTGGGGCTAACAAAACACTGGCCGCAGTTGTGGCATACATACATAACCTGTTTTGACACCTGGGAATTTCCATCTGCATTATCCCCACACTTTGATCTCTTTTAGTGCCGGCCTTTGGAGCAGAAATCAAAGGCCCCACCTGGCAGAATGAGCAGGAGAGCCCCCAAACACAACAAGGGTGTGCCTCCTGTCTGTGAAAGTCTGTGAAGTCGTACATGTTGCCACCTAAAGACCACAGAGACCAGAGTCTAAAATGATTGAACCATACCACAGGCCTTCAGGAGAATAGTAACCATAGTGTTTGGGGGAATGACAGTATTAAGTTTGACCAGTTCACCCACTATTTTGCTTTCGTGTTTGAACCCATCAGTGTGTGTTATTCCCTTCAAAATCCCCTAGCTAAATTCCAGCTATTGAATATTGTTCATGGACTGCAAGAAGATCAAATATATCCATGGACTGCAAGAAGATCAGACCTATCCATTCTTAAAGAAATCAGCCCTGAGTGCTCACTAGAAGGACAGATCCTGAAGTTGAGGCTCCAGTACTTTGGCCACCTCATGAGAAGAGAAGACTCCCTAGAAAAGACCCTGATGTTGGGAAAGATGGAGGGCACAAGGAGAAGGGGACGACAGAGGATGAGATGGTTGGACAGTGTTCTCGAAGCTACTAACATGAGTTTGGCCAAACTGCGAGAGGCAGTGAAGGATAGGCGTGCCTGGCGTGCTCTGGTCCATGGGGTCACGAAGAGTCGGACACGACTGAACGACTGAACAACAACAACAACAAAAAGGGGGTTGCAATATGTGCTGTTTTCTCTCCCTTTTGGGCTGGCTTTCTCCCCCCCCCCCTTTTAAAGCTACCCTTGGTGAATTAAAACGTTCGCTCCCTCCTTCCTCCTGTCTTATTGTCTGCTGAGCAGCGTAACAATAGCATATTAAAAGATCAAGAGCCGGGCAAGACTTTATTTTCGTTTTCAACATCTGCCACTTCTTGACTTCCTTTGCAGCTACGTCCATCCCGGGGGGTGGGGTGGGGTGGGGTGGCGGCAGGTGGAGATCAAAGGCTCTCATTCATATCCACCCAGTTGACAAGCTGCTCTGTTGCATCTGTGCACTTCCTCCAAAACTGCAGGCAAGTGCCTTAAAAACTTCTGCATAGCCGAGGCAAGCAGAAGCTCAGCATGCGCAGTTGCGCACCCCTCCAGAATTTGCTTGATTTCCCTGCTCCTTTGGCCTATTTCTTAATCTTAGCTCCCTTGTACTTTAGATTCATGCTCTCAGCTGATACTTCCCTAACTTCCTTGCTCTCATTGGCCTCAGTCTCCTTAAGAAAGAAAGAAAACAGGACAGAATTTCTGGGAGGCCAGGCAACAACTTCTGTTTGGAACCGATCAGAGTTGCTTGGTCAAATCCCTACCCAGGTGACCCTCATTTCTCCCAGATCCAGTTATGTTCATTGAGCTGCCTCGCTCCCTGAAATTCTGCAGTTCTCTTTCTTCCACAGCGGTTCCCTTTGCTTCATATGAACATGTTGTTGTTGTTCAGTCGTTCAGTCGTGTCCGACTCTTGGTGACCCCATGGACCAGAGCATGTTCATATGAACATGAGGCAGGTTAATGATGGTAAGATCATGGCGCTATAGTTTCCAATATAAAGCAATTAAGACAAAGCTGTTTTCAAAGAAATAAGGCAGAGAATAAATGGTGGTGGGGGGGAATATTTGCGGTACCCATTGTAAGGACAAATAAAAAGAGAGCAAACTGCAAGCTCTAACAATATTTAGCAACGTGAAAGTTAGGCAGTTCTATAGAATAGCACCACCTTGTGATTCCTGGTAACACTACAACTAGGTTCCACTCCTATATACACCTGTATGCTAATGTGGGAAGTCTTATTAAATTCTGTGTGATTTGCATCTGAGCAGACTATTATATAGAATGGGCACTGCACAGATAGTGCTACTGCCTTTCTCAAGAATACTTCCCCCTCCCCCCAAGCATATTCTGATTATTTTATTTTACATGTAATCCATTCTATTCTGGACTTGTGTCTTTTATTTTTAATTGTATTTTTTTGTGTATGGATGCAATACCAATCAATAAAAGTTCATTGTGATTCTTGCTATTGGGTTTGTTTTTAATACTACTGTAAAGTAGAATTTGTCTTTTTTTTTCTTTTTAACCAACCAACCAATTACATCTTGTCTTCTAGGTTTAATTCTTTACAGGTCAGGGCCAACAGGAGTACTTGTAGGAGGCGTGAGGAATAATTATTATTATATAATATAGTGGTACCTCGGGTTACAAACACTTCAGGTTACAGACTCCGCTAACCCGTAAGGAGTACCTCGGGTTAAGAAATTTGCCTCAGGATGAGAATAGAAATCGTGTGGCGGCAGGGCGGTGGCAGCGGGAGGCCCCATTAGCTAAAGTGGTACCTCAGGTTAAGAACAGTTTCAGGTTAAGAACGGACCTCCGGAACGAATTAAGTTCTTAACCAGAGGTACCACTGTATTTATTTATACCCCACGTTCCCCCCTGATGGGACTCAAAGCAGACCTCAATATATGAATGGACTACAGATCCCATCAACAACAACCATTGGCCATGCTGGCTGGAGCTGATGGGAACTGGAGTCCAACAACTGCTAGAGAGCCACAGGTTGTCCATCCCTGGTGTACTGAATGAGCTCTACTCAGCCCCGGCTGTGCTCCACAGATAGCTGAACTATCTGTGGCTATTACTCCTTCCTCACAGTGGCCCACACAGCATCTTCTGTATGACTGTTGCTTAAATTTGGAACAGAGACCTGGCAAGCCTAAGTTTTACTTTTCCTCATACTCTGGGGTGCTGTCTAGCTGTTTATTTATATCTGTGAGCCTGACTGTGTTTGTGCATAATGCTAACCCATAGTTTAACATTATATGCACAAAGCTTGGACTTACACATGTTCCCTCCTGCTCCACTGTGGCTGTAAGGACACTGGAACCATTTGTTTCCATTGTTGTTTCCAGTTGTCATTATGCCTGGTGCTGGCCAAAAAGATGGTTAACAATGTTAACAATGGTTTATTGAAACAGGCAAAATTCAGATTGTGGTTAATGAACAAGGCTTGTGTCAATAAAAAATAGTTAACACTAAACAGAATTGGATGCTTCCAATCTCTATTAAACTTGTTAAAACACTAGGGCAACAATACACAGAGAAAAACAATATATTTATTTATTATTACATTTATATCCCATCTCTCCCAAGGAAGCCCAGATGACAAACAACAGTTTTGCAAATTCTAGGAAACAGTCAAAAACTTCAACAGCAGAAAAATAATCAAATAAGACAGATTAAAATAGCTTTCTGTAGCCTGGTGTTTTGAAATGCAGCTCCTAACATACCTGAATTTAAAAGGGATGGGGCAATAAAGGGTTGAGGATGCAGTCTCTCTCCAGCTGATAATATTTCACTCATACCCAACCTACTTCAGGTCACTTTGAGTGAAAAAGAATAATACAATTCTTATTTTGTGTATACTTTTGACCCTGAGCTTAATTTTAGTTGAATTTATAAATTATGTCCATTAGATGGAGCCCTTGTTCTACAAAAGAGATTACTGAATTTAGTGTCTTCTTAACTCTACATTTTTTTTATAGGGGAGCAGGTGGCGCTGTGGTCTAAACCACTGAGCCTCCTGGGTTTGCTGGTCAGAAGGTCAGCAGTTTGAATCCACGTGATGGGGTGAGCTCCCATTGCTCTGTCCCAGCCAGTGTGGTGTAGTGGTTAAGAGTGGTAGACTCGTAATCTGGGGAACCGGGTTCGTGTCTCAGCTCCTCCACATGCAGCTGCTGGGTGACCTTGGGCTAGCCACACTTCTCTGAAGTCTCTCAGCCCCACTCACCTCACAGAGTGTTTGTTGTGGGGGAGGAAGGGAAAGGAGAATGTTAGCCGCTTTGAGACTCCTTCGGGTAGTGAAAAGCGGGATATCAAATCCAAACTCTTCTTCTTCTTCTTCTTCTTCTTCTTCTTCTTCTTCTTCTTCTTCTTCTTCTTCTTCTTCTTCTTCTTCTTCTTCTTCTCTTGCCAACCTAGCAGTTCAAAAGCATGCCAGTGCAAGTAGATAAATAGGTACTACTGGGTGGGAAGGTAAACGGTGTTTCCATGCACTCTGGCACTTGTCACGGTGTCCCATTGCGCAAGAAGTGATTTAGTCATGCTGGCCACATGACCCGGAAAGCTGTCTGTACACAAACGCCGGCTCCTTCGGCCTGAAAGTGAGATGAGCGCCGCTCCCCATAGTCTCCTTTGACTGGACCTAACCATCCAGGGGTCCTTCACCTTCACCTTTTAATGACTTATGCTGTAATACACTTTTTGGTCTTTAAGGTGGGAGTACTGTTCTCTTTGTTGTATTGCTAAAGTTGTACTGTGACCTACCCCACAGGGTTGTTGTGAGGATGAAAGACTATGAAACATTTTGGCAAGCTGAAAACGCTGTTACAAAAGTAGGAAGCTGCAGATGAGGCTGTAGTGTGCAGAGGCTTTGTGTAGTATAGGACCATGGATTACCGTACATTTTGCCTACACACATACAGAGACAAGCATGTCCCAGCAGACATTTGCTGAGGACCTATATGTAAAATCCAGTGTCCGTAGGTCTGAATATCCTGGTTGTGTCCCAGATTTTAAGTTGGTTTCCCTTCATGATTCCAAACCTGCTGTCCCCCAATTCAAGATCAGGGACAGGCAGGCTGGAGATCAGTTGTTGTTGTTGTTGTTGTTGCTGCTGCTGATTATTATTCCTTATTTACCAGTATTTCATGTATATACCTACTCCACCTCCCCCCCTTGAACTTGGAGTGGCATTAATGGGTCTCCTTTTCCCCATGTTTTTCCTTACAACAACCCTATGAGGTAGGTTAAACTAAGAAATGGCAACTAGCCCATGAAACTGTGCTTCATGGCTGATTTTAACCCTGGCCTCCCAGGTTGTAGTCCACTTAATACCCTTGTATTTTATTACACATTTTGGAAAAGAAGATATCAATCAATCAATCAATCAATCAATTGAATAAGGAGCAAGTAAGCTGGCCAGGTGGGGGGAAATAATATTTTCCCATAGGTCTGAAAATTTATGCTTGCTAACAGTCCTGTGTAGCACCTTTAAGACCAGGCTTCCTCAACCTCGGCCCTCCAGATGTTTTAAGACTACAATTCCCATCATCCCTGACCACTGGTCCTGCTAGCTAGGGATCATGGGAGTCGTAGGCCAAAAAACACCTGGAGGGCCGAGGTAGAGGAAGCCTGTTTAAGACTATCCAGTTCAGAGTGCAATCCTGTACATACTTATCAGAGAACAATCCCCATGGGATTCAGTGACGTTTACATATGAGTAACATACAGCCATTGTGTCTTGAATCTACACTAGAAACTATGACGGTGGGAACCCCTTCTTAACCAAGATAAGACACTTTTTGGCTAAGTGTTCATAAAACTGTAGTGCTATCAGCGTCCCGTCTGCTACTTTGTGATGGAGGAAAATAGGGAGAAAACCAGAACAGATTGAAACTGCACAGGTTTTCTCCCAGCAGAGAAGCAATTGTGACAGCAGTTGACCCCCTTCTGGACATTTTTGAGTTTAGTAAGTTGTTAATTATTTGTAAAAAAAATTGGCAGTACTTCAAAGTTCACAGCTTCTTTGCAAGGGAGGAGAACGGGGAGAAAGTCAGAACTTGGCCCCGCCCCACGACCTCTCATTGGCCACACCCCTCTGACCTCTTAGTAGCCCCTCCCCCCCCAGCAATCACTGGTAGTAGTTGCCCATAGTTCAGATGCATGGCTCATCTCCAGGAGTGATGTTTTCAGTATTGTGAGCCCAATTCTGCAGAACTCACTCCTGACGAGTAATAGGCAATAGAACGAAAGAACAATACCCCCATCTCTCTCCTCTCTCTCCTCTCCCCCAACAGCAAGATGTCTATGACAAAAGTGTCTCTCACCAAATGTAAACGAACTACGAAAAAGACTATGAATTGAAAGTGGAGACAATAGACGCACATTTTCCTGTTTATCTGTTTGCTTTGTAACTCAAAAAACCTTAATGAAAACTATTTTTCTTTAAGAAAAGAAAAGAAAAGAAAGACTGCAATCAGACAGGCCCCCATCCTGCTGAACTCTGTTGAATTTCCAACACTTGGTGAAAAACATTTTAAATTCAGCAGGCATTTTCTGATTAGTTTTAACTGATTTTTATCTTTTGTGACTTCACCGTACACTTCTTAGAGACTGCAGTGTATATAAACTGTTGAAGTAAACAACATGCGCTTTTTTCTGGCAAGCTTTTGTCTGCTAAGTCATTTTAATTAAAGTTTGCATTTTACCTCTGGCCCATGTCTCTCCGTTGCATTTTTACCGCACTTTAATTGCATGAATTGTTTTTATATGATATGGTGATTTCAAAATCATGGCAAGCTGCCTTAAGTAATGCATAGGCAAGAGGAGGTCAGGATGAGGAAGTGTTTATAGAAATTGAATTTTAACATGCCTAGAGTTAAGCCGTGCATTCATCCTTCTTTGAAAAGTGACCCACCTGGCTGCTAGGAGGTACTCTTGGGTTTTGCACTGGGCTGTTTCCTACTCCCTGCTTCCCTTGGAACCCTTGGCTCTGCATAAAAACTGCAAGGGTGAAGCTTCCCCATTTTTGCAGAACTGCTTTACTTCCAGACTGCAAAGGATCTGAATTTCAAATGATGTGCATCAGCTGCTTTAGTGTAGTGTCTAACAGACTGAGAACCTAACAGCACAACTCTGTACTCAGAGGCAAATCTCATTGCTACTGACTTCCAGGCAGAGATGGGGCAGAAATTCATTTCAGTTTGCCGTTAAAGGGAAACTTACCAAATAAAAAAGACACAAACCAAAATACAACTATCCTATTAAAAATCAACTCTATTTTTCTGAATTTTGTGGTGCGGTTCTCCAAACAAGTAGGGTAAATTCCTTTAAATTCCTGGGAGTTCACCGTAGTAAAGACCTCACCTGGAAAAACAATATACCCGGTAACTCAGGTGGTTAGGAAGGCCCAACAGAGACTCCATTTCCTCAGGGTCTTGCGAAAGAACAATGTTAAACAACAACTGATGATCTCCTTCTACAGGTCCACAATAGAAAGTGTGCTCTCATATTGTATCACAGTGTGGTACGTTGGCTTGACAACCATGGACAGAAAGTCTTTACAGAGGGTGGGGAGCACAGCACATGATACCATGGGCTGTCCCCTGAGCCCGCTAGATAACATTGCAAGGGATCGTTGCCTTAGGAGAGCGAGAAAAATTCTCAGGGACGATTCACACCCCGGCCAGCACCTATTTAATCTTGTACCCTCGGGCAGGAGATATAGAAGTATAATCAGCCGTACGAACAGGCTAAAAAACAGTTTCTATCTGTGGGATGTTAAGCTGCTGAACAGAAAATAATATAGTGCAACTGACTTTCGGGGTTGGTGTGTTGTGCGACAAGCACACAGAGTGCAATGAGATTGAGTGTTTGGGGGGGGGGGAGGCTTGGTTAATTTCATTGTCCACAGGTTTGTACATTGACAATAAAGGTATTGTTGTTGTTGTTGTTGTTGTTGTTGTTGTTGTTATTTATTAAGAGATGCCCTAGACTGTATATATTTGCAAAAAGAAAATACTAAAATGAATTCTGTTAGGGGGAAATGGATTGCAAGAAGGTGTAAAAAAAACTGCATACAAATACGTATTTATTTGGAGAACTTTGCACTAAACGTTGATGGGTTTGTGATTTTTTTTTTAAGGGGCAAATTGCTGCAGAAATGTGGAGAACTGAATTTAAGATTGGTGGTGCTTCTTTTCCTGGGGGAGTGTATGCAGGGGGTATGCATACCCCTAAACATTTTGCGAATCTTTGTACTTTTGTCCATTTACTGTATTTATTTTTCCCAGTTTGAACTATAAAATGGTGATTTTCTTGAGTCAACGTGAGAGTACCCCTAAACATTCATTCATTCATTCATTCATTCATTATTTATTTATTTATTTATTTAAAGCACTGAAGATTGGAAAATTTGAGAAATGCTGAGAACCAGAGCTGATTCATCCATCCCTCCTCCCAGTGTGTGTAAGAGGATAGGCTGTAGAGTCATGAAGCAGGAGTTTCCTTGTTCAGATCCTACTTAGGTAGGATGCCACCAGTTCACTAGATCGCCCTTAGTCCACAGCTGGGCAACATGTCCTAGCAGCCCTGAGTGCAGTTTGAAACCTGCATAGCACCTCACTATGCTATTGCTCTAGTAGCCTAATTGAATTAAGCTATAAAGAGCATAAACATGGGAACCTAATAAGAGCTCTGCTGGATCAGACCAAAGGCCTGTCTAACATCCTGTTTCCCACAGTGGCCAACCTGATGCCTAATGGGAAGCCTGGAGGCAGGATGTGAGCGTTCTCCGGCTCCTCCTATGCTGCAGTTTAAGACTGGCTAGGTGGAGATTATGTGACTTCAGCCCAAGTATTGCCTGACTATAGATTCTGAATTTTTCTCATGAACCAACATGATGCTGCTGTCTGCCTTTTATGTGGCCTTAGGTAAGCCATGCTTGTTCAGGCAAACCTTCTCCACCAAGCTGTAATATGGGGATAATTACACCCCCTCCAACATTTCTCTAATGAAAGACAAAGGATGAGCAAGTGAAATCCTCAATGATACACTGGGCAATGGATATTGGTCATAAAACAGACATGGAAGCGTGGGAACGATTGTGGAATATGAATATAAAATTTACAGCATGTTATAGTCTAAGAGAAAATTATATGAAAATGATATACTGATGGTATCTAATACCGAGTAAATGTATAAATCTTTATACAAAAATCTATAAATCTAAATCGAATAAGTGTTGGAAATGTAAAGAGAAAGAAGGTTGGTGGTCTTGTAGTAAGGTTAAAGCTCTTAAGATTTAGTGTCAGGAATATAACGTAGTCCTGGACACAGCAGAGTTAACCGCAGGTTTTTCTTGAAGCTTCTGGCTGTAGAGCATTAACTGGACAGCACAACGCAGGAACTCAGGAACTCACTTGGATAACTATATACAGTATTTATTGAAGCAACTAGTATCCATAAGTTACTATGTACAGACTTTACAAATAAAAGAAACAAAACATAAAATCTCTCATCTCTGTCTCTCTCTCTCAACCTTCAGTACACCACACTACAACCAACCAACCAACCAACCAACCACACAGCTCTCACACAGAGCTCATTCTTTAAGAACTCATTGACCAATCACAGGTCGTTGCTAAGGATCTGGAGAGAGAGCAGATTTTGGCTTTCTGCCAACTGGTAATTGCTACAGAGGTGATAAGCTGACTTTCTGCACGTAGGCACTTTGAAATCTCTAACATTACTGGGAAATGATATATAATGAATTGAAAATAATGTTTAAAATAACTTTTGTAAAAAAACAAAACAAAACCACCCAGAAGCTTTTCTTTTGGGAACTATAGGGACAGAACTACCTAAACTGAATAGAAACTTATTTATGTACGCTACTACAGTAGCAAGAATTCTTAAGGAAATCTGCCCTGAGTGCTCACTGGAAGGACAGATCCTGAAGCTGAGGCTCCAATACTTTGGCCACCTCATGAGAAGAGAAGACTCCCTGGAAAAGACCCTGATGTTGGGAAAGATGGAGGGCACAAGGAGAAGGGGATGACAGAGGACGAGATGGTTGGACAGTGTTCTCGAAGCTACCAACATGTGTTTGACCAAACTGTGGGAGGCAGTGGAAGACAGGAGTGCCTGGCGTGCTCTAGTCCATGGGGTCACGAAGAGTCGGACACGACTAACGACTAAACAACAACAACAGTGGCAAGAAGGTTACTTGCTCCAAAATGGAAAGAATCAGAAGTCCCAGCAAAGGAGGAATGGATACAAAAACTTATGGAATAGGGCAGAAATGGTGAAACTTACCGGGAGAAAAAGAAATCAAGATAACAAACTTTTTATAAAAGAATGGAAATGGTTTATTGTATATTTACAGAAAAATTGTAAACAGATAAGAACATTGGCAGGATTATTGTAATAATCTGCAGTTTTACAAGAGTATATACGGTATTTAAAGTAGATGAATAAATGAGCAAATTAAGTTAATTTGGATATGCAGAAGATATTAAAAATAAATTTAAGGAACCGCAGAAAGAGTCAAGTTTTGAAAAGTTAAAATGATTGTAAAATCAGTGAAATGTATAAATCCGAAAAGCATTAAAAAAAAAAAAAAACATTCTCTGATGAAAATAGGGATGTCCTAAGGATCATCTGGGATCAAATCAGAAAGCGGGACAGCTTCTGTATATCTGGGAATCGTCCCTGGAAAATAGGGACAATTGGAGGGTCTGTCCTATTGGCCTACATTACAGGGCTGTTGTGAATTGTTTTGGAAACCCTGAAGTGCAATATGTAATCATGATTGTTGCTGACGTGTTTTCCCGGTGAATCTACACGTGGTTTTGTTGAATGGAATTACGTAAGGTAGGGACCGCATTTCTGGGCTCCTTGATGGTCTAGCAGCTATTTGATAAAGCACCAGGGGATGCTGATGCAAAAAAATAAACGTTTTGTGCTTTTTACATCTATTCACCATGCTAAGTCTGCATCGATTGTTTTGCTCAGTGGAATGCCATGAATACTGCGAATTCAAAATGGAATAACGATACTAAGACAAATATGCCAGAGCCAAAGAATTGCACATACTGATGCAAATGCCTTAATTTTGGGTTTTTCCTACTGACACTTAGCAGAGTCAAAATGTAGCTTGGCAGTCAAAAATTGGGCTGAAATTACATGGGTTTTTTGGGCGGCAATTAACAGTGTTATTGTGGGAACATCTAAAGGAAGCATTTTTCTGTCTGGCAAGTAATGTGTCTTGCAACAGACCTCTGCACTAAAACAAGAAAAGATTCTGCATCTGAAATAGGTTTTGTTTTTTTAATAGTTTTGTAAAAATCATAATATACAGATGAGGATCAATGAGAAACTGAGTTTCGACTAGTACGTAATTAGGGGGAAGGGAGTTTGTGCTGCAGGGAATCTGCTTGATCGCTGAAAATCCTGTTCGGATCCTTTGAGTTTCTGGATCACTAGCTGCTCACACGTTTCTAAACATTTCTCCAAAACTCCTAGGGCTAGAAAGATGTTTCTTGTGAAAGCCAATATTCTGAAAGGACTGCTAATGAGCATTCAATTTTGATTCAGCACAGCATGATTTTGGCCCACCAGATTTTAGTCAGTTATGTCATTTCCTAAGGTGTTTCTCTGCCAGCTATCAGAATAAAAGCAAATACAAATCATCCACGTGATACAAATCCTGTTTGTGTTAGAGAAAAGTAAAATAAATATAATCCATTTTTAAAAGTGCCGTGGTGTTAAAGGACAGAAATAGTGAAGTAAGAAACCGTATCTCTAAATTTAAGCATTCCAGCAAATACAACCCAAACCTATGTTGTGTCTTGTCACATGTTGTGTGTGTTTTTGGGGTGGTAGTGTTATTATGAGGTTTGTCATTTTAAGGCTGCATAAACACATACAGGCAATCCCGCACATGCTTACACAGAAGTAAGCGCCATAGTGGCAAGGGGGCTTACTCTAATGTAGGTATGCATAGGATTCTGACCCTAATATTCTTTTGGATCATTGCCTTTGTGGTCTCAAGACTGTATAACTATTTAATTGAGGTTGGAGTTTAGTTTATACCTTGTGCCAGTGGTTTGTTTTTTTCTAAAAAAAAATGTTTAGGGGTACTCTCATTTTCCTACTCATATTGAAATACAGTGGTACCTCGGGTTAAGAATTTAATTCCTTCTGGAGGTCCGTTCTTAACCTGAAACTGTTCTTAACCTGAAACACCACTTTAGCTAATGAGACCTTCCACTGCCGCTGCGCCGCCAGAGCACAATTTCTGTTCTTATCCTGAAGCAAAGTTCTTAACCTGAAGCGTTATTTCTGGGTTAGCAGAGTATATAACTTGAAGCATATGTAACCTGAAGCGTATGTAACCTGAGGTACCACTGTACTGCCCCTCAATGAGGCCAAACTTACGATTCACAAAATGTTATGGGGTATGCGTCCCCCCAGAAAAAGCACTGCCTCATGCCATATGAAAACAAAATGGAGATACTTGAAGGAACAAGGATAAAAATGGCATAAGAACACAGCAAGTTTAAATTAAACCTGTTCATGGAATGAGTGGTGAATTTTCGCCACCAGGGAATTTGGAGATGTCAGAAAAACAAAACTGAAATGTTTGGGTTAATTTTGGCGGCTTGTAGCCCAGGAAAAGCAATGTTGGACCCAGAATTCCTTGGAGTAACAATGATGTGGTGATTAATAATAATGACCAGTGCTTTTTTTCTATTAAAAAAAATGTTTAGGGGTACTTTGATTTTGACTCAAGAAAATCACCATTTTACAGTTCAAATTGGGAACTATAAACACAGCAAATGGACAAAAATACAAAGATTCACAAAATGTTTAGGCGTATGTGTCCCCCTGTGTCCCCCCCCAGGAAAAAAGCGTTGATAGCAACACTAATATACACAAACGTTTCTTTACAAAAGAGATGACACAGGACCCGCTCTCAAGTTTACAATTTTAAATATATGTTATAAGTACAGTATTGGGAGAGAGGGGGCGCAGGAGCGGGAGCAGGAAAAGCTACTTCAGGAACCAAACTTCTCACTTTCATAATGGCCAGGTAAAATGGGCCAATGAGAAGAATGTGTTGAGCAAGGAGGGGCCAAATGGTAGTTGGTCCCAGGCAGGGCCGTCTTTAGCAGATGTGACTCTGGGGTACAAATATCCACCCAGCACCCCCAAATTACTACGGATAGTGTTGGGGTGGCCGTAGCTGCACAATGCCAGCCATGGGGGGGTGTGCAACTCTCCCCCATGCCACTGCGGGAGAGCAATCCCCGCAGAGGCTTGGAAGTGAAGTTGCATCCCTCCCAAACCTCCGCAGGAGGAGAGTGCAGCTTCCCTCCCAAGCCTCCTTGGGAGGAGAGCGATCGCTGCAGAGGCTTGGGAGGGAAGCTGCACGCCCGCCAGCCATATGGTTGGCGGAGCGCAGCTTCCCTCCTAAGCCTCTGCAGGGATCGCTCTCCTTCCGAGGAGGCTTGGGAGGGAAGCTGCATGCCTTATGGTTGGCAGGGCGCAGCTGGCGGGCGTGCAGGGAAAGGGGAGGCCGCTGGCAAAGCCAGTGCAATTCCCCCACTTGCTGTTGGGGTGCCCCTGAGGGGCCGGCACCCTGGCGTGACACACCACTAAGCCCTATGGGAAAGACGGCTCTGGTCCCAGGAGTCTCAGTTGAATTGATGGAGCGAGCTGCACTGATTCATCCTTTCCCCTGCTGCAGGCAACTCTGATACTTGACACAGCATGGCTGTTGACACACAATCGGTTGTTACCCTTTCAGATGTTGAGAGAACGTCGAGAGCGGTGGTTGGTCAGCATTTGCTCAGTAGTTTAAAATCTGGACCGAAGGATCCTGAGAAATGCTTCTACTTCTGGAAGCAGCACGCAGCTGGATTCCAGGGGCTTCAAGCCCGACACGCTCGTTCCCGTTCTTACTGAAGGGTAAACAAAAGGGGTTTGCCAGTTCAGCCATTTTTTGGCCCAGATTGGTGCCCAGTGCTAAGCAGCCAAGGTTGAAAAATCCTGGCTGTAGGCAGCGACTTGTCTAAGGTCATCTCGTGCGTCAGAGGTACAGCCAGGAATAGAATGCAACTCTCCTCTTCTCCTGACATGCAACCCACACTGCCTCTTCTGTGTATTAAAAAGAACCAGCCTGCTTAAGCGTATTTCACTGCTTATATATTTATCCTTTGGAATTTGTGGAAAAGACTTAAAAATACACTGGACAAATTACCCGACATATTTCTTTGGGGTTGGGGGTTGGAGTGCCTATCTTAAATGCAGCCAAGTATGGAGTGTGTGCCAGGTGCCTCAATAATTACTCATTTTCTGTTATTATTATTTTTAAATCCGAAAAAATTACAGAGCGGGGATGAGGTAATTTTAACAGAATCATCATTTCCCACTCTCTCCTCTTCTCCCCTTCTTCTTCTTAATTGGGGGTGTGACACATGCTGTTGGAGAGGATGGGCAGCACTGGTGTTGAGGGTTTCATAGACTCACAGAATTGTAGAGTTGGAAGGGACCCCGGGGGGTCATCTAGTCCAACCCCCTGCAATGCAGGAATCTTTTGCCAAACGTGGGGTTCAAACCCACAACCCTGAGATTAAGAGTCTCCTGTTCTACTAACTGAGGTTTCTACTTTAAAGGAAGGGGGGAAGAGCCTTGGCCCTTTTAAATTTTGTATATTAATCAATATAAAATATATATGCTTGAACGTACCACTATTTATTTATTTATTTATTTATTTATTTATTTATTTATTTATCTAAGTGTAGAGAAAAGGAACCTGTCATGTTTAGACCATTGTGCTGTATGGATAGTTTTGGTTTTTAAAATGTGTGTGTGTGTGTGTGTGTGTGTGTGTGTGTTTTGGGGGGGGTATTAGGTTGTTGTTTTTATTTTGATTATGTACTTTGTGGCTTTATATTTTGATTTTATTCTGTGAACCTCCCTGAGACCTGCAGGTATAGGGCAGTACAACAACTACTACTACTACTACTACTACTACTACTACTACTACTGATGGGGCTTTATATCACATGCAGGTTCTTCAGATCCAGTTTTTACATGTGCACATTTCTGACCTCTTAACAGCCACACTTTTTAAAAGCATTTCTTTTAACACCCTACCTGCCAGGAAGTACTGTACTCAAGAACACAAGAGCAAGTATTATTAGTCTTAATTACAATGTTTCACAATCATGAATGTAGGGACTTGCGCTTTTGGGAGAGTTAAAAAAGTAATTTTCGACTTTTTTTTTAACACAACGACTTGTGAAAGAATATTTATTTGACTAAGGCTTGCGCAAGACCTCTGTATCATCATTTTCCATTATTGCTGAAAGCCTGGTATATGTACTACAATTACAGTCTCTGAGGTAATCACAGTTGTGTATTGTGTGGTGATCTTGAGAGAACAGCTGCTCTGAAGAGGTCGGTTTTTATTTATTTATTAAAATTTAAATACACCTTTATTGTAACACACACACACACACCTCAAAGCAGTTGTTGAAATTCGAATGTGGCTTCTCCATTTAGCAATTGGAGGGAACAGACACACTTGTATGAGGGCCACTGGAAGCCAAATGTCATTGGGGTGTTTGTGCTAGAGCCCGCTGACTGAAATGTCACCACATATGTGACAAACCCCAGTGGTGTAACGTGGGTTGCTGGTGCCCAGGGCAGGGCAAGTGTTGCGCCCCCTGGTGGACTGGGCAGCTGGGGTGGGGGCATGTGTCAGGGGCCACACGCGGAGCTATTACAGAGGGTGAATGGAGCCCACCTCCAACAGGTTCCTCACCCGCTGCCCCATCCACCTGCCCAGTAGATCAACTGCTGCCGCACCTCAGCTACCAGGGCTCTGAGCCTGCAGTGGTGGCGCCTGATTGTGCCGAGGTGGAATCCTGGCTGCACCAGTCTGCGTGGCAGAATTCCCACTGACTTCACTAGTTTCTGGATTTTACCCGAGACTTGGGAAACGTTTCTTCATAGTTTCCAGCTCCAGCGCATGAGAAACCTTTGTAAGTGGGTTTGTTTTGAACTGTTGCCTGCAAACTTGGATTCTGTCAACGCACGTCGCTGGACTGACACTCAGCAGCCCCTCAAGAGCTATTTTTAAGGGGAAGGTGTGCTCATTGTGGTAAGTTCTAGTGTGAGGCATCCTCTGCTGACTTTTCTTTTCAAAAGCATGTTGATTTTGCTGTCATGGAAGAGAAGAGTGTGTGACTTAATAGACTGGAAGGAAGAAACAAAAACAGATGGCACAGTTACCTTCTAACCACGCCAAGTAAAAGCCTATTTCATTTCCCTTTTTCGTGTGGTGCTTAAAAATAAGTCGTAGAGGACTGCTGGCTTGTGTGCTTCAGGCAGTTCCCCAAAAGTTCTGCTGGGCTTCCAAATACCTGGGGGTTGTAGCTTGTGCTTGTAATCCCATCTTGGCACACTTGGTTCTTCTGAAGAAGTGTGCATGCACACGAAAGCTCATACCAAGAACAAACTCAGTTGGTCTCTAAGGTGCTACTGGAAAGAATTTCCTATTTTGTTTCGACTATGGCAGACCAACACGGCTACCCACCTGTAATTGGTTCTTCTGTATCAATTATCTCTTTTCCAGCTCTAGAGTTGCCAAACTGTGTTGTAAACAATACTTTGTCTGTGGATGGGTGTGGGGTGGAAGTAGAGGCTGGTCTGTTTGGGCAAATGGGGCACTGTCATCCCAACCTCAGCCTGCCCTCAGCCAGGCCCCAGCTACCTGCCTTCTTACCTACAACAAACCCAGGGGGTTGGCTCCACCTGGCACCTTCTTAGTCTCCGTGTTGCACTTGTAGAGCTCAGGGAGGAGGATGTGGATGAAATTAGAATCCATGGGTTCTCTCTGTCATTGGCTCCATCTACTGTTGGCCTCCTTGCCTTCCACTCTACCTGTCCCGAAAACCACCAGCCCATACAGCCCAACTGTCCCATCTTAAGCGGGACATCCCAGATTAACAGAAGCCTTCCTGGCTTCTGATCCCAATACTGGATGTCCCAGACAGAACCCAAAGATGTTTTCTAACCTTGCCCCCATGAGCGTTGCCCACTCATCTTTCTCCTTCCGCCACAGCTTTCCAGCCAATGTACTTCCAAAAATGTAGTGGTGGCATCAGTGAGGAGATTAAAAAACAAAAAAACGCCCTATGCCTTTTTTGTGTGTCACCATTGGCAGAAGTTGGTGCTCAGTCAGAGCAAACTCCTCTTTCTATTGGATAGCAGTCAGCAGGTGGGTGTTGCTGTCCATAGCCACGGCCGCTTGAAACCTCACTGTTGCCGGTGAGTTAGAGGCGTTGAAGCTGGAACGGCGTGGCAGTTGGGGTGCAGCAATTCTCTCTGAAGCTGATTAAGTGCTGTGGACCATTGTTCACATACAGTGGTACCTTGGTTCTCAAACTTAATCCGTTCCAGAAGTCTGTTCCAGAACCAAAACATTCCAAAACCAAGGCACGCTTTCCCATAGAAAGTAATGCAAAACAGATTAATCCGTTCCAGACTTTTAAAAACAACCCCTAAAACAGCAATTTAACATGAATTTTACTAACTTACGAGACCACTGATCCATAAAATGAAAACAATAACCAATGTACTGTACTATAAAATAAATCAGAAAGTACTGTAGATGATAAAAATTAAAATTATTATTTTTTTCTTACCTGCACTGATGATAGTCATTTTTTGGATGGGAAGCTTTTATCCATTTCCACAGTCACACAATCAATCATTCAGTAGATGAACTGGGTTCCACACAGTCACAAAAACAAATTAACCAAAAAAAGCCTCAAAAACAAAAATGCAAAATAAATAGCAAAAACAAAAGTGCCAAACTTAATCTGTTCCGGAAGTCTGTTTGACTTCCAAAATGTTCAAAAACCAAGGCAAAGTTTCTGACTGGTGCAGGCGCCCCGGAAACAATAGCTGACAGCTGCATCAGAGTTTTGGCTTCCGAAAAATGTTTGAAAACCGGAACACTTACTTCCAGGTTTTCGGCATTTGGGAACCAAGGCGTTTGAGAACCAAGGTGCCACTGTATTGTACCGTCATACTGAGAAATAAACACTGGGTCGTGACTGAGGAGTGACAAGATATAAATGAGCACAAGCTTTCTCAAGCAGCCAGTTTATAACCAGAGTTCCCAGGTCCTGCAAGAACTGGGTGGGTGGGTGGCCAAAGAAAAGTGAAAATCAGGTGGGCAGGTGGGTGGAGGAGTGCAAAGATTGGGTGGGTGGGATGGTGCACATGCGGGGGGGGGGGCCGCTTTGCCGTCCCGAAATGTGGCAAGGTGTGCTAGTCATGACTGGAACTTCTTGTGGTTGGGTAAAATCCAGGCGATAAAACCTATTGGGATGCTCGATTAGGGTATGTGGTTAATAAAAAAATAATGTTTTTCCAGGTTCAGAATACATTCAGCAAGATTCTGGAAAAGAAGCCTGATGCAAAAACACAGAAGGGTGTGTCGCTAAGACTCCTCAAGGGTAGTCAAGCCTCCTGGGACCTGGCTAGGTGGCTAGTCTCCAGTGAGAATTGGTCCTCATAAAAAATTTTTATCTCCAAGGAGCTTCGCAGTGAAAACTTTTAACACAACACAGTATAAAAACATCACCTACTCTTTGAGCCTTTTGTTAAACTAATAACAGCAGGGAGATGAGAGTGCAGCTCCCCTATTAAAATGGTACACATCCACTTCTACAAACTCATGCCTAAATGCATCAAAACGCTCATAGGTTTCAGCTCCTCTAACTAATGGTATTTGCATGGTTTTGGAAGGGATTGTGATTCCCTTCGCTGGCGGCGGCGGTATGAAGATTGTAAACTAAGTTCAGAAGCCTCTTCATCAACCTGTTTAGATTTTTAAGCTGCTGCTTGTGAGGACTTGGTCTGCACGAGCGTGTCACTCACACTGGTCACAGGAGAGGACAGCCATGGTTAAAAGAAAATACTTGACTTCCCCTCCCCACCCCTACCTCCCACATCCTTTCTCCCCAAAGGACACCGTGCAAGCAACACAAAGAGCTTTGCCCTCTCACAGGCTCCCATTGTGCACTTAAAGGAAATGCAGGAGACATTTAAATATTTCCAAACCAAACAAGACATCCTGGAGGATTCTCCTCCTGTGGCCTCATTATCTGCTTCTGCCTGTTCTTAAAAGATCTTGAAAGAGCTGCTGCACAGGGCAGGGCTGTGCCTAAACAGGACTCTGAAGGGACAAAAAAAATTGGAGCAGACGGCCTGGACACTCATCCCTTTTGTTTTCTTCCTGATGTAACATTTGGAATGACTCATCAAGGAATGACCAGGAATAAGCACTTAACTATGGAGATGTTAAATCAGGAATAGTTTAAGCCATGTAATATTTCAAGGGGCGGTCTTTTAAGTGAGAGTCTTGATTCCTTCCAAATAATAATAATAATAATAATAATAATAATAATAATAATAATAATAATAATAATTTAAAATTTATATCTAGCCCATCTGGCTGGGTTTCCCCAGCCACTCTGGGTGGCTTACAGCATATATATATATATATATAAAAACCCATCAAACATTGAAAATAAAATATCCTATACAAGCAACAAACCAATAAATCAATAGAAACCAATAACAGTGACAATAATAACAGTAACAACAACAGCAGCAGCAGCAGCAACAACAACCAGTTTGCCCAAATTAAAGTAACCGCCAACACCAACTAAGGATTTCTTCTAGGCAGAATCACTTTTATATGGCTAGCTCATCATGAGCCAGCTTTTTAAATGTATATATTCAGATCAGAGAGACATCTCACACAAGCCCAAGACATTATTTTGGGATCAGCTCTTAGGCGCCAGTATTTAAATGTATCTTAAACCACCTTTGTAAAAAAAAGGGGGGGAAGGGAAGTTATTCAGTGAGAAATTAGCTTTCAGGATGCTATACGATGAAAATACCAATGATTCTTGCCCCAGGTCGATATACTGTATATATTCCATTTATCACAATATGATTAGAGGTGATCATTTGACAAATGGAGGCCCACTATTTATCTATCCCTTTATAAGCAGGCATGCAATGAAATCATTACAGCTTCTGTCTATGGACTGCTAGTTACTATTTGCTTTCATTTCGTGCTTCATTCATTAAGCCTGCCAGTACTATGGGGCAAGAAGGAAGCCCTTTTTTTGGCTTCTAGCGAACAGCAGAAAAAATTCCCCAAGACCTTTCCTGTAAATTTAGAAACCTTCAGATTGCAGTAAGTTATTGTTACAAGTCGTTTGCTTCATCTTCCAGTATATGCTTTTTTTCAGAGAAAGGGGTAAATTATTAGCTAGAGTTCTTTATTATGGCTTGACACTGTGAAAATGGGATGTTCTGATAAACCACATTTTATATCCCTCTGGCAAATTGGCCATGACTTCAGAAATTGGCAATCTGTTTTAAAATAGTTTCTCTGACTAATAACACTTTTGTGGACTTAACCTGCATTTCTTTGACTCTCTCTCTCTCTCTCTCTCTCATATGTGAAAGCAGAACAGGAAAAAAAGTGTGTGTGTGGGTGGGTTGGTTTTTTTTTTAATCCCTGGAGTCTAGTTTTTGAGCATTTGTTTAAAACAGCTTTCTAATTCTAGTAGCTGCATGGCCATGCTGGAAAACGTGATTGTATAACGCTGAAGAGCAAATCAGAAGGAGGCAAGTAAAAAGAAAAGGAGGGGGGGAGTTTGTTTATTTGTATTACTCCGACTTAAAGGGGGAAAGGTTGTGTACAATCCAATCTGTTGTAGATACAGAAGCAATCCAAATGCATACCATTTCAGTGATCAAAATGCATGGTCAATGTACAAACTGAAGGAATGCAACGCAACGCACATCTGATTCAAAGCACGGCAAATCGCACAGTAACCTCCAGTGATTGAACACGGCTAATAATTCACAATGCGAGTCTTTGGGTTGTTTTAAAGCACCTCCGTGAAGCTCAAGAAGCGAACCCATTTAGCAGATCATGCCAAGGGCTGTGGTGAGCAGCCACTTTGGAATAAAGGTATATCGTAGTGTATATCGTACCTAAGGGACCGCCTCTCCTGGTATGTCCCGTGTAGGACCTTAAGGTCCTCAAATAATAATCTTTCGGAGGTCCCGAGCAACAAAGATGCTAGGTTGGCCTCAACTAGGGCCAGGGCTTTCTCGGTATTGGCACCGACTTGGTGGAACAGTCTATCACAAGAGACCAGGGCCCTGCGGGATTTGGCATCTTTCCGCAGGGCCTGCAAGGCGGAGCTGTTCCACCTGGCCTTTGGGTTGGTTTCTGTTTGATAGTTATGCTTCATTCTTTTATTGGTGGGCTATTTGGAAATGAGACTGCAGTTTTAATTTTGAATTTTTAAATTTGTATTTTAACCTGTATTTTAAATTGATTGTTTTTTATGTTTTTGTTGTGATTTTAATTAGTGTTAGCCGCCCTGAGCCCGGTTTTTGGCTGGGAAGGGCAGGGTATAAATAAAAATTTATTATTATTATTATTATTATTATTATTATTATTATTATTATTGCAAGAGAGACCCAACGGCCATTGTGGTCATCGTGAGTAAAAGTGGCATCGGTTAATTGCAGGCGATTTAAACACACACAATGGCTGCCTCTCCTGGTCTCATGAAATGCTTGCCACACGTCAGCTCAGATCAAGGTGCCCACCCCCCCGATTACTCTACACATGCATTAACAAAGGCTGACTCATTATTTTAAAATAAAATAAAATGCAGGCTACTGTTTTCCTTTGGGAGGAGGGAGCCCAGATTCTGGTGCCCACTGCTGCTCCTACCACCGTCTCTCACACAAGAGTGGTCTTTCATATCTCTGCCGCTTCCTATTGTTGTTGGCAGTCTGCTGTGTGCCTGTGCTCTCCAGGGATCTCTACAGCATTTGGATAAACATTGACTCTTTTCTTCTGCAGAACATCCGCCCTCCCTGATACCAAGCCTACAGGCTGATGGTCACGTTGCACATTTTATAGGGGTTTTTGTTGAGATGACTTTATTACTTTGGAAGCATGCTTTGAGGATACTGACTTCCACTGTGTGTTTCTCTCTCTCTCGGGTGGATGGATTTGGGACCTTCTCTCCTAAGGACAAGGAGGCCATTGATTTTTCACCTTACCAAGACTCTTTCCCAAGAAAGAATGCTACTTTTCTAAAGAAATTGGTCAATGCAAAGCCCATTGTTTACTTCGGATATTTGATAATAAATTGGCAGTCAAGCCAACTGTGAGGTCCCAGAAAGGCTATCACTTTTATTCTTTTTATTCTTAAAAAAAAAAAAAAAAAGATTCTGAATACAGAGTGTGCTTTCATTTTTAAGCAATAAGATAAGAGAGAAACAAACTCTTTTAAAGGGGAAGCCTGTATCCTTCCATAGTAACCCTTTTGCATCGGGCACATGACAGGTAGAAGGGGGAACAAAGCAGACAAATGCATCTGCTGAGACTTAGGAGGACAGAACTACACATTACCTTGCAAAACAGCATTTCCTTGCACTCCCGTTTGCCAATATAGCGTGATTCCAGGGCAGAAAGAAATTTGCGGAGAGGGCAATTGGTGGTGCAGAGCTGCCTTTAGTTTCAAGTAACCCAGAGTTCAAATTTATGGGAGTTTCAGTGTTCCCTTTTTATTATTGTATTTATGACAGTCATGTATTTCATGGTTTACCTGGTAACCCACCAGGAATTCCATATAGGTGAGTGAGAGGACTGGTGCAGGAGGAATGGATCGATCTGCCCTTCTTCTGACAGCACACTTGGGCTACATAGACATTAGTGACTTAAAACACAGCAAGGTTGTTATGTACTAAGCTTGGATCCTAGAACAATAGGCAGGTAGGATAATAGAATGCAACAACCTGATTGGCCTGCGGGAACAGCCCAATCAGACTCCAGGAGGAAGTCAATCAGCCTATTAGGCCGATAGGATACTCGGATGCAACAACTGATTGGCCTGCAGCAGCCCAGTCAGGCTCCTGGAGGGAAATATAACCAACCAATCAGATGGGACTCATTGTGTAAATAATGTATATAAAACTTGGGGTTTGGGGGGAAATTCATTCACTGTCTTTCGAGCTGCAATAAAGAGCATGAAATCACTATGCGACTCCGAGTATATTTCAAAGGTCATACTCCACACCCACTGCCGTCTTTCAAGTCACACTTGCACATTGATGTACACAGCAGAGAAGAGGTGAAGATGTGCTCACCTGATGTGCATTACCTGTTAGGCTTCCCCATGCCTTCAACTCCCCAAACTCCTATTCATGAAGCTGTCATCCACATCTGCGCATGCACTGGTTCTATCCCTGCCCCTACCTGTAGAAAGCAACATAAACCAAGCTTGCTGGAATGTGTAGATTGTAAGTCTAGATAGACTGTGGGTCAGGTGGGCACTGGATTTCCATGCTCTGCCGATGAATCGTGAGAGATCACCTCCATGATCCTGCCCAGCAGATTCCCTGAAACTTTTACACAAAGCCCTCTGTTCCCGTATCCTGTGCTGCAAATACTTCTCTTGTTAGTAAGCTAGCTGTTTTCTCCACCCATCCACCCTGGAGTTCATTGACTCATTCTTACTCCTCTTGGCTCTCACACTGCATTGAAGAGATTGATGATAAAGCTGAACACTGGCTTGTGATGTGGGGTGGGGAGGGAGAAGTGACCCCAAAATTTGGTACCCCCTCTAGCCCTCCCGTTGCCTCCCTTCCCCCCCTATAAATTTCAATTGGTTTTCAAACAATACAAAATCCCTGTAACATTTTTATTTCCAACCCTTACTTCCATGATGTTTCTCTTCAAATTGTTCACCTTCTGCCATAAATGCAATATTTTTTTTCTATAGCATACACCCCACATTACATTCCTTTACCATTCTCATTCTTTGGCTTATATTTCAAGTCCTGCCTGTGATTTCATTTGACTATAATATTTTCTCAGATAATCTGAAAAAGGTCTCCACTCTTCCATAAGCATTTCTTCTTTTTGGCCTCCCATTTTTGCCATCAGTTTCGCCATCTCCACATAGTCCAATAATTTCGAAGTCCACTCCTCTTTTGTTGAAACTTCTTCTCATTTCTGCGCATACAGAATTCTGGCTGCAGTGGTAGCATACATAAACAGTTTAACCAACTTTTTGGGGACACCTGCCCCAATTATTCCCAAAAGAAATGCTTCAGGCTTTAAACATTTTCTTCAATTCATTATGCATCATTTCAAAACAAAACCCAAAAACCTGTCACTAAGCAAGGCGGGTGGTGCTGCAGTCTAAACCACAGAGCCTAGGGCTTGTCGATCAGAAGGTCGGCGGTTCGAATCCCCGCAACGGGGTGAGCTCCTGTTGCTCGGTCCCAGCTCCTGCTCACCTAGCAGTTCGAAAGCATGTCAAAGTGCAAGTAGATAAATAGGTACTGCTCCAGCAGGAAGGTAAACGGCGTTTCTGTGCGCTGCTCTGGTTCGCCAGAAGCGGCTTAGTCATGCTGGGCACATGACCCGGAAGCTGTACGCCGGCTCCCTCGGCCAATAAAGCGAGATGAGCACCGCAACCCCAGAGTCGGACACGACTAGACCTAACGGTCAGGGGTCCCTTTACCTTTAAGCAAGGCGCCAGAATTTGGGAAGGCTCTGGCAGGGTCCCAAAGCCCTCCTACCTCCTTCCCAAAGCTGGGAAAGTGCTAACTAGACTTTGAGACGGAGGAAGGAGGACTCTAGGACCCCATGAGAGCCAGTGTGGTGTAGTGGTTAAGAGCGGTAGATTTGTAATCTGGTGAATCGGGTTCGCATCTCCGCTCCTCCACATGCTGCTGCTGGGTGACCTTGGGCTAGTGACACCTCCTTGAAGTCTCTCAGCCCCACTCACCTCACAGAGTGTTTGTTGTGGGGGAGGAAGGGAAAGGAGAACGTTAGCCGCTTTGAGACTCCTTCGGGTAGTGATAAAGCACAACATCAAATCCAAACTCTTCTTCTTCTTCTTCTTCTTCTTCTTCTTCTTCTTCTTCTTCTTCTTCTCTTCACACCTCCTCCCAAAAGCCCAGTGCCTTCTTACCTGGCTTTGGGAAGGCAGTGCGAGGGCTGGGGGGGGATATAAAATGTTGCTGAGGGCCACAAAAAAGCCGTGAGGACCACATGCAACACTTGGGCCATACGTTGGACCATCCTGATCTAGGTATATCAGCTAAGGAGACCTCACTTCTGTCTATTGTAGACCATCTTCCTCCCACAGCTTTTTACTTCTCAGCAAACCTTCCCTTGCCATGAAGCAATATGAAGCAGTTGTGCCAGACAGTTGGTTCCCTGACCTCGGAGTTTAATATACAGAATGCAGTGTATTCTCCTCCTTAGTAGTATATTGCTGTGCAGTCTTACTTAAATACAACTGTAAATCCAGCATTAAAACACTCCCATTAACCACCGTGATTTGGTGGCGGCGATGAGCTCTTTCCAAACCTGCGTGAACTACCGGCATATTTCATCTTATATGAATTAGCATGGTGCAAAGGGGAGGGGGAGAGAATCAAACTTATTTCCACAAATCAACTTGGGGGCAACGAGGAGTTGAAAACTTTGTATAAAAGTTACAGATGACTTGGAGCCGCGCTCAGTAGTTGGCAAGTTCCTGCAGGCTGCTCTGAATTCTTTGTCATCCAGTCAGCCGCATCATTAAACTCTCAAAGAACCTCTGAGCTCATGTTCAAAAATACTCTGGCCTCTATTTACCCCTTTCCTCGTTTTGTATCTCTCAAATGGCCGCATGTATAAATAAAGCCTGGGTGTTCTTATTAGCCAAGGCTATGTTTCACGAAGATGGATGTTGACAAGGCTGGTAAAATCTATTTCTATTTGGAGCGGAAGAATTCTCTGCTTTCCATTCGCGATGTTGTAGCTCAGCGTTTCTACAAGGGGTGGGTGGTGAGCTGGCCAGGCGGGGGTAGGATTCTCATCTAGGAGCCTGCGCTCCACTGAGTTACAAATGGGGCTGGATCTTTTGAGTGGGGCTGCTGCTGAATCCCCTAGTTTTCTGCAATGCACTCTACGTGGGGCTACCTTTGAAAGTGACTCGGAAACTACAACTAATCCAGAATGCGGCAGCTAGACTGGTGACTGGGAGTGGCCGCCGAGACCATATAACATTGGTTCTGAAAGACCTACATTGGCTCCCAGTACATTTCCAAGCACAATTCAAAGTGTTGGTGCTGACCTTTAAAGCCCTAAACGGCCTCGGCCCAGTATAGCTGAAGGAGCATCTCCACACCTGTCTTTCAGCTCCGAGGGCCTTCTGGCGGTTCCCTCCCTGCGAGATGTGAGGTTATAGGGAATCAGGCAGAGGGCCTTCTTGGTAGTGGCACCTGCCCTGTAGAATGCCCTCCCATCAGATGTCAAGGAAATAAACAACTATCTGACTTTTAGAATACATCTGAAGGCAGCCCTGTTTAGGGGAGTTTTTAATGTTTGATGTTTTATCGCTTATTATTATTATCATCATCATCATCATCATCATCATCATCATCATTAATTCTGTTGGGAGCCACCCAGAGTGGCTGGGGAAACCCAGCCAGATGGGCGGGGTATAAACAATAAATTTATCATCATCATCATCATCATATTCAAAATACCTTGGGCTGAAACCATGCTCTGAGGTGATGGTACTGGCTGCTGCTGCTGCTGTCAACTATTGCCTGGCTGATATTCTCTCTCCCCCCCCCCCCAGCAGACATCAGTGGCTTGAATGTGAATTACTGTGTTAGGCCGCGTAGGCAGGAGGATAAAAAAAGAAGCAGTCATGGCATTGCTCCACTTGGACTGCCACTCTCACTAAGGCTATGTACACAATGCTGACTTAAAAGGCAGCTAAGGCATTCTTTTTTCTCAATCTGGATGGCAACTGGTCAAAATTATTGCTTTATTATTATTATTATTATTATTATTATTATTATTATTATTATTTATTGGATTTATATGCCGCCCTATACCTTGAGGTCTCAGGGCAATTCACATTAAAAAAAATCACAATATATAAAATCAAAGTAAAAACAATAACCCAATAACACCCCCCTCCCCAAAAAAGCAGCATTTTAAAAGGATGTCAATCAGGTCAACCAAATCCTGGTTAAAAAGGAATGTTTTTTTGCCTGGCACCTAAAGGTGTATAATGAAGGCGCCAGGTGAACCTCCCTGGGGAGAGCATTCCATAGACAGGGAGCCACTGCAAAGAAGGCCCCATTCTCGTCTTGCTACCCTCTGGACCTCTTGAGAAGGAGGCACACAAAGGAGGGGCTCTGTACTGTATTTCATAGGAAATGGCAGGATAGATAATTGGTCACGGCCAATGCTGTGTGTACACTGCTTCACAATGGACGCAGAGTAAACGGGAGTGTGTACACAGCCAATGGGTTTCCGTCAACAACAGACTTTTACTCAGAGGAGACGTATTGAAATTGATGGCAGCCAATAGGTTGTATTCAACAAACTTATTCAGAGTAGACTTGTTTAAATTAATGACCTTGATTAACATAGATTCATTCATTCATTCCAGTGTGTAAAAGTTACCTCAGAACTTCTGAGCATGGTATGCTTAAACATTTATAACTGCCAGTATATTAAATGAACTTCATTTCCAATACTGTAGTAAATGAATTAAATGCCAATTTTGAGCCTCTTTCTCTGCTGTGCTAAGGGCAACCTATCACCTCAGTGTGTGATTTCTTGCTATAGCTGAATAATTTCTTCTGTATTCTAGGAAATATGCTCACTTCTAACGCATTTCTTTCTCATTTCTATATAACGTTTCTAGACTTACCCCTTTGGATTTTAGGAGTTTTACAGAGAAACAAGCACATAGAATTGAACTTCTATTGGCTCGTGCAACATGCAAACAATGTACTTCTGCCAGTATTGCAGTGAAGTTGTTCTGGCGTGGCAGAACAGTAAGTCAGTGTATACATAAAAACATTTTATGGCCTCAGTGGGCTCGGCATCTGGATTGTAAACCACTTATAAATTCCATAGTAATATTAGGATAATTTAGGCTGGAATCCTATACACACTACTTGCCTAAGAATACGTGAAAGGAAACTCAATGGGGCTTACTTCTGAGTAAGCATGCATTGAATTGTGCTGTTAACATAACGTGTCTAACGCTTTGAAATGTTCTCGCTAGAATTCATATAAAATTTCAGAAGGAAGTTCTATTGAAACAAATGGTACATGTACTCAAACTATATAGATTTGGGATTGTGCTACGTCTTATAAAAACTGAGTGGCCGTAAGTTGTGGTGCATTGATCTACATGTGGTGAGTCAGCAAAACAATGTTCAAAATCCCTGGTAAGCCATGAATCTCACTGTGCATCCTCACCTCCCTCAAAGGGTGGTTGTGACCATAAAATGGTGGAACATACAACCGACTTTTCCTGGACATATCCAGGATTCGGCGGGTGGCAGCAGTGTCCGGATGGAATTTCCATAAATCGGTCAAATGTCCAGGAAAAAACCAGATATATGGCAACGCTGTTTGGCAACTCGACAGGCGGCCCTTGGCGGCAGTGGCAGCTCCTCTGGTGAGGCGCTGGGCCTGTTTGAACCCTGGCTGCCGAGTGGACTAGGGACAAGCCAAGAAGAAACAGGCCCAGTGTCTCGCCAGAGGAGGAGGAGCAGGCACTGACGGGGAGACGGGGGGAGTGCACCACCCCCGACACCATCGTGGCTGCCCCCCAGACACGTGCCGTGCACCCACCACCACCACACCGGGTGCCACACCCCACGGCAGCTTGCCACGCCCACCAGGACGCACACCATGCCCCCGCAAGTGGCGCGCCACACCCCCAGGATGTGGGAATGTTTAGGGATGCAGGAGAGGATATATTGTTTATTATATCCTATTCCAACTTGTGTTAACAAGTCCCAGAACTCAGCAGAGTTTTCATTCCCCTTTTAAACACACACAGTGGGTAGCTTGCTCAGGATCGCTAGAACCTCTATAATAATGCTGTCCTGGTATTTTCCCCTTCTAATTCCCTCCTAAAATAAGACACGACAGTCTTCTATAAAAGTATAAAGAGTTTACTTACAAGTATCATCTGTTCACAATCAGATCCCAGAAGGCAGACTTTTAGCTTAGAAAATATAATATAGGTTAGGAGACTGTTCCATAAGGGCGATAGCTCCTTCTTGTCTCTTGGCTGGAGGCCAAGAGAGCATCTTGCCTAAGCACATGTTGCTCCGTTGAAAGCGAGTCGAAAAGAGAGAAAGATGGAGTCTGGCCCCTGTGCTTTTGTCTTTACCTGCACAGGTGAGGCCACACCCACCTCTAGTTACGCAGAGGAAGTCTGTGTCACCCCAGGAGAAACAGGAAGTTCCGACTGGCTGACTGAGACCCCCTTTCATGTCCACTCTAGGGATGTTGTATTTGACTGCTCCCGTGTTTCACACCCCACACGGGACGCATGCCACGCCCCCACCGGGCAACATGCCATGCCCCCGGGACACACACCAGACACACCCCCACCTGCTCCCCGGTGCCAGAGCATGCAGCTTCGCCACTGGCATCAGGAGCTGCCGCTGCCACTGCCCAAGCCTGCTTGGCAAGCCCACTGCACACAGCAGATTGTGGAGGACCTCCGGTGCGTGCGGTGGACTTGCTAGGCAGTAGTGGCAGTGGCAGCTCCTCCAGCCAGGCACTGCACCTACTTCATCTCGGCTCGCCCCAGCTGCCAAGCGAACAAGGGGCGAGCTGAGAAGAAGCAGGCCCGGTGCATCACACCTTGCATCGTTCGTGAGCAGCAGGCCGAAGACAGCAAAGATAAGGCGGGATGGTTTGGGGGAAGGTGCCCCAAATGTGTGTGGGGGGGTGGGGGTGTCCAGGTTTTTGGACTAAGGAATACAGCAACCCTAAACGAAGAGGAATGTTGGATGTGTTAAGCAAGCCACTGCCCCTCACCTTCAGTTACCTCTCCGTAAAATGAAAATAGTAGCAACCTTATCCCAGTATTCACCTCCCAGTGTCCATTCAACATTGCACGTGTTACGAAAGTTGGGTGCCTGCCCCTCTCTCTGCCGACTGGTGGCAAGAGCCCATGGGGTCCCAGGCACTCACACAGGGTCTGTGCTCCTTTGTAGAATTGAAGACACCGGTGGAGATGGTAGTGGCTTTAAGAAATATGGTTTATTCACCTATTTACACCCTCAGCTCAGGCAGTCTTCAGCCTTCCTGCCCAAGATGGATCTCAGCTCTTCTTCCTGCTTCTCCTTCCCAGCAACCCTTGCTCAGCAACTCCCTTTTCCTGTGCCCTCAAACACACACACCCCATCACCTTGGTAACATCTCAGTCCTCAGGTTAAAAGGTTCCTCTCCCCATGGCCTATCAAAACCTCTTGCCATGTTAACAGGTGGTTTGCACAAGCCAGCCTAGGAATTCCATGTCCAGTGCAGCTCTGAAGCTTGTACTTTAATCCATATCCTCATGAAACAAAATCCTAGCATTTATTAATTTCTATGGCTTAGGAGGTTAACCCCTAAATCTATAACACTTGCATCAGATCACCCATGTGCATGCGCACACAGCATAACATGCTCAGCTCCTTTCCTTCTGGACTTCCTGCTTGGTCACTGAGTCTTGCTTCCTTCTGTGTAGGAGGTCACTTTCTCCCTGCTGTGTTTGTTGCTCCCAGATCTTTCCCACTACCCAAGAAATACAAATAACAGATACTCCCACTCCAACATCAGGAGGCAACAGCCGGACTGTCCCTCTTGGTCCCGCCCCCCTTTGGCCAATGTTTGGCAAGAAGCTGCTTATGGACTTTGACTAACCCCGGCCCCAGCAGAGCTTTGTAGTGTTGCAATTGCCTCTTGAGTGTCAGGAATTGGTAGAGTGGGACAGGGAGGAAACCCAAAGTTATTTTTTGCCCCACATCCCTGTGCTATAAAGTGCTGGAGAGTTCAGGTTTGGGGTGAGCTGCCAGGCCTGAACCTGAACATTTTATAAAAAAATCTATATAGCATTATTGTTGTTCTGGGGAGCAGGAAAGGTGGCAGGCCAATAGAGAAATCTTGGCAGGCTGGGTCAGGCTCATGGGTTTGTGATATCCCAGCCCTGAACCATAGAGGGCAACAGAGCACCCTTTTCAATACAGTTCTCCAGGCAAGCATGGCCATTCCCGGTGTCCCTTGCCTTACCTGTAATTCAGCCTGCCTCCCTTTCCTTTCCTTCCATTCCTGCTATCACTGTTAAGGACAGGGAGAACCAGATTCTCGCTGCCTCCAGAGAACTCGCTGATGGCAAATTTCCCTCCAAAGAACTGGGCAACGGGGCAGGGGCATAGCAAGGTAAATTGGTACCCAGGGGCAAATAATTTTTTTGTCACCCCCCCCCCCGAGGTGTAGGAAGGTCAGATGGTACCCAGTGCAGAAAATTTCTTGTCACCCCCCTCCATTGATCCCCCCCCTGAAAAATGGTTTTACGTTATTTCATATTTTCTTACAAAGGAATAATAACAAGTAATAATAAAAAACTTTTATTTATATCCCACCCTCCCCGGCCGAAGTCGGGCTCAGGGTGGCTAACATCAGATACATAACATTGGTATAAAATTAAACAATAATTAAATTACCTCCTAAAAACATCTCAAAATCAAATTAAAGTCTAATTAGATGGCTTTCCACAGGGTTAGGGTTGGGAACAGTAAGTGCTCCACTGAACTGAAATTTCAGCCTTCGCGACATAGGAAAACAGCCAAGTAAACAGCTATTTTGGTGGAGGAGGGTCAAGATATGAACTGATATGCATGAAATTTCATATATAGCTATATAATCCCTAGTATAGTAAGATAAGACCTTTGGAGCAGGCATTTAAAAAAAAGTTTTTTATGAACCGCCCTAGTAGGGGAGTAATTGTTCCTTGATAATTTGTCACCCCCTCCATTATGGAACATGGGGCGGTCCGCCCCCTATGCCCCCCCTTACTATGCCCCTGCAACGGGGATTGCTAATGGCTTCTTCCCTGTCCCAAGGCCCAACAGCAGATAAATTCAGTAGCAGTTTGCAGCAGCAAAATGGGGATGTTTTTGTATTGGAGGGGTCACAGTGCACCAGAAAGTTCTCCAGCAGAATCTGCACAAAAGCACATGCCAGCAGGGCTTGGTCGCTTGTGCGCTTAGAAAGGAACTATTTAAAAGAAAGTGAAAGTGACAGATGCAGGACAAATGAAGGGCTCCAAAATATTGGGAAGGTTTGGTACTTAGCAAGTTTCTGATGGTGTTCCTTATGTTGCATGTTCTGTTTTTTAGGTGGTTATATATTTTTGTAAGAAATAATGATTTATTGCTAGCAATTCGTTGTTGTTGTTTTTTAAAAAAGCAACTGCTGCCACAATCCCATGCATGTTTCCCGGAAAGTAAGGCCAACTGAACATTGTTGGGCTCTTTTGTGGCCTGAGTCTCCACAAACTTATTAGCCTGCGATTTATTGGCCCCAAGCTGCGTTTGTGTGGGTAGCTTTTGTTCTGCCTAATCACAAGCTCTGCCTAAATCAAAAGCTTTGCCCACTTTGTAGAAATAGCTAGCTCGTGTTCTCAAGAGGATTTGGCTAACCAGAATATCGAATATTTGCGCCTGGGTGAGGATAGGCCCGTTATTTATCGAGCGGGTTCCTCTGTGGTTTTGGCTGCTAGAGCTGGAGCTGCCTCTGTCAACTTGTATGCAGTTCAGTGTAATAAAGATACTGTTTGAAGTTTCTTTCCATTACTTGGCATGGATATAAGTACTTATTTGATGGCCAGACTTTCTGTGTATTTATTTGCCTGCTTTAATGCTGTAGCCTGTTAGGGTTTGTGCTGAAGAACTGATACATCTGAAGGTATGTGTAAATTGAAAATTTCCCTCCTAAAACTCTGCTTTTTCCTGGGCAGGGCGTATAAAAATATCATAAATAAAAGAAATCAGTTTGACGGCAGGTAGACCTGGTGAATTGAGGAAGGACTATAACTCAGTAGCAAACCACATGCAGGAGGTTGCAGGTTCAATCACTGAGGTCTCCAGGTATGGCTGGGAAAGATCCATCTTTTTTATTATTGCTACATTCCACCCCCCCAAAAAAAAGTGTTACTGTATTTTTCCTTGTAAAAGATTGTTTTTTGTTAAAAAAAAACTATTTCAAAATTGAGGGTTGTCTTATACATGGATGGTGAATGCAGAGGGGTTTTAAAAAGCACTACTCACCTTCCAATGGCTGCCATGAAGAAGCTCAGCAACTTAGAGCAATCTCTGCCGCTGCCCGCATGCACACACCCCTCCTGCCACCCCAGGCGCCAGCGGAGGTTGCTATGCCGGTGCCGGCGCTTTAAATATTTAATAAAATATCAAAGTTGTTCTGTTTTATGTTTAAAATACTGATTTCTTAATTTGGGGTCCAAAAAAAAAAAGATGTCGTCTTATACATGGGAGCAACATACACACGGAAAAATACGGTAATAATATATTTGGTTTCCCCCCAGTGTTTTTAACAAATGCTAACTTCCGATCCACTATTTCATGGTTTCCTTGTTTCCCCTTATCCTGCTGCATATTAAACCTATCATCCCTCTCCATCCTAATTTAACATTTAAATGGTTTTACTGCTGATTACATTTCAAATCCTACTTGTGCGTTCACCTGACTATTATTATGTTTCTTCTTGTGCTGATAATGCCCAGGTTGTATGTTCGATCCCCATTAAGGGACAGGTGCATATACCTGCATTGCAGGGAGTTGAACTAGATGAAGCTCAAGGTCCTTTCCGGCTGGGAAAGTTTCCTCCCTGAAGCCCAGGAGGGCCTCTGCCAGTCCATGGAGACAATGCTGTTCTAGGTGGAACATGGGTCTGATTTGAAATGGGGCAGCTTCCTACCTTCGGCAGTCCCAGGACTCTCCTTTGCAACCACCAGCAAGAAGGCTATGGAAAGGAAAGGACTTCTTATGTCACTGCTTCCCTGTACCTCTAACAGCCATTGTCTCTGGGAAATTAAAAGACTGGGAGCCACTGACACCATCTGTTTAGAGCAGCAGCAGCAGCTGTTTGCAGCAGAGATGTTTGTGTCGGTTTGCATTTCTTAGTACAGAAAGTATTGATCTGATGTGTAGAGATCTTTCCTATTCTAATTAATTCAAGAGGCTTCTGGAAGCTTCTCTGTTTGAAAGAAACAAGCAGAAGGTTCCTGGTGTTTGGGTTATTCCTTCAGAGAAGCCGAGTACAGCTGGTTTAAACTGGTTCTGTTATCTATTCTTCAAGGTCATGCTGACTATAATAAGAGCCCAGAAGGAGCCTGGGTTTCTCTTCCTATCTCCTTTCCTTCTGGTGTGGTGTTCTGTATATATTGTTAAGGTTTACACTTATAATAAGCTATTGTAAGTTTAAGTGAAGTCCTTAAGTTTGTTGGCCTGGGCAGATGGTTCTGAAAAATTGAGTGACCCATCCATATCTGCACAAAAATTAACCCGTAAGATGCATCGCTTTGTTTCGAAGTACACTTCTGAAAGGTGCTTCAACGGGAAATACGTATTTCTGAGCCAGGAATTGCAAAATTCGGAAGGGTGCCAGAATCTAAAGCATCATCCCATGTCGAGCCACACATCTAGGAGGTAGCTGCGATCGGGTCTACCTTTGCATAAGGATTTGCAGAAACTGAATTCCTCAAACATGCCACACTCTGAAGAACCTTTGCCCTCCATTGCCACCGACGCTTTTCAGAGGTGCAAAGCCGGGAGCCGCAGCTGGGTGGGTTGGGTATGAGAATGTCCAGTCTCAGAAAAGATGGAAAGTCTAAACCTCTCCCCACTGCCCTGCATTCTGCATTCTCCAGAACAACTGCCCTCCTTTGTGCCTGCTAGTTCGTTTCATAAAAACCCGCAAGTTTGATTGCCAAGCCTGTTGGGAACGGAGAGCTTGTTCCTCTTGGCCACTGGTGCGGACCTGGGAGGAAGCAACACCAGCAGGAGGACTGGGGAGAGAACTTTATACATCACTTAACCCCCAGTTCCTCCAACAGCCACGGCCTCCGAGAGGGCTAAGGGCTGAGAGCCATTGATAACATTTGCTCAGAGCAGCAGCAGCCGCAGGAACACTGGTGAAGTGGGAAGAACCCCGCGAGGAACATCTGTTCCCCCAGCAGCCCCCTCCCCTTTTGCTGCCACCAGCTCTCAGAGAGGAGAGCCGGGAGCCACATGATGCTATCTGGTACTTTGGATCTCTGTCTGGGAGGGGAAATGAGATTTGGCCATAAAAACAATTGCGAGCAACTTTGTGGTCGAAAGGCAGTATACAGGTTTTGCAAGAGAAATGGCTCTCTGAGAAAAGGGATCCAGTGAAATGGATCCCTTTATCTCTCTCTCTAGCTCATCCTGTGCTTAATTTCCTGGAAGTTAAGTTCCCCTGACTTCAATTGCTCTTGCCTGCACAGCTAAGAGATTTTTTTTAAAAAAGAAAAATTCCTTCCCAAAGTTCTGTCTGCCCACTAGGGGGCAGTGAAGCCTCGTTGGAGCTCTCAGTTGGACAAATTCAGTTTTTCGGTCTTTGAGGTCTTGTCATTCTCTATATAAACAAGTTACGTTCGAGTGTTTAGGTTATAAATTACGTCCATGCAGGCTTGCCTTGAAAAGAATGTAAACACAGCACTGTGGTCGAAGCGTACTCTGAAACTGACTTTATAATGTACAGCAGGCCCCCCAAGAAAATCCAAGATGCAGCGTTCTTGAATATAAATATGAAAACGAAGAGTTAAAAGAGAGGAAAAAAAAGATTTTGCACAAATCCACTCCCTGCTTTATTGTTTGGAAATGCAAGATCGATGTGGTGCCCCCATTTTAAATAGGAAGCTGCTGGGTTTTTTTATTTTTATTTTTAGGGCACGATTGTTATGCACCAGAAAAGCTTGCATAAAATCAAGGGTTGGCTGGCTTCTGAGCGGGAAGATCAGGCCTGCACCTCCAGCCCATCGGGAACCGCTCCAAAGCCCTTTAGCGCAGCCAGCAGCGCATCTACTTGAGATCTTTGGAAGTAAGTCCCGCTGGTGAGTCAAGGGATCTGGTGGCTTCCCAGTAGGCTGAGGACAAAGACCCTCCCGGGCGCGCAATCCACTGGAAAGGAGCGGGAGGTGCTTTCACAGAGCTGTGATTCGGGCGAGGAACCCGCGGTTGGGCTCGATCCTAAGGCAGAGAAGAAGAGCGGGACGCTGAAACTGCGCGTCCCCCTATCCCACTTCAGGGTCTGCTTGAGAACTCCAGAAAATGTGTGTGGGGAGGAATGCATTTCCCCATGCTCCTTGAGGAAGAGCTTCTGTTCTAGGAGGAAGCCGTTGGTTTAACTGAAAGCAATGCCACTTAATTTCAGAGTGCAGTTCCTGTTGTCTTTCAAGGGCTGGGATCCGAACTCCGGACAGCCGGGTGGGAAAGTCAATCCCAATGGTGGGGGTTGGGGTGCAGTGATGCCACCAGCAGCAGCAGGGCAGGACTTTGGGGGGCAGAAGCCCAGCCGCCCACCCCCCACCACCATATGCAGCATGGATGGCTTAACACATATTGGAAGGAAATAAAGTCGTACACACACACACTGCTTCAGAGCAATAAGCTCAGGGTCTAAAATCGCCTTAACTGCACCACAGCTGCCAGGTATGGATTCTCTAGCCATGCGGCCAGCTGCAGAGATGTCATCCTACCTTGCAGGTCATGATCTCGTCCAATATCCTCCTTCCGATGCCACTGAGATGCTCACAAGCAGGCAACAGCGCTTCCCTGTTACCTGTCTCCAGCACCTGCCCCTCAGGAGTATTTATTTATTCACTATTATTAGTTAAATTTGTAGGCCGCCTTTCATTCGTAAATCTCAGGGCGGTTCACAACATAAAAAGCAAAATACACAAGAAACTTCCCTGTCATGCACTGGAGTTCCATTTAAGCACCACAGACGTGGCTTTTAGGAATTTAATTTATTTAAATCTAATTTTTGAAGCTAAGGTAGGCGCTATCTCCAGGGAGGAAACCGGGCAAGGAAGTTACGTCGATCCCCCTGCTTAAACCGACGGTTCACGAGCATTTAAGCCAGCGTTGCCCAATAGATGAGTTATAGAATCATAGAATCGAAGAGTTGGAAGGGACCCCGAGGGTCATCTAGTCCAACCCCCTGCAATGCAGGAATTTCAACTAAAGCGTCCATGACAGTTTATGCGGTTCCCTTGGAAGTGGAGGAGGCAGCCATTTAAATGCCATCGTTTCGTGAATCCTTGGGTTTGGGGAGCTGCTCCCTGGATGGGCCCCAGGCTCCCTGGATTTGCAAGCGGACAGAAAGGTGGGCACCTCCTCCGGACACAATGGCTTTCACTTTTTGGAGGCGGACTTTTGGACACTCTCTCTGGCGCACAGAAGGCGCGTGGTCAAAGTCCAGGCAGGACTTTGGGGGCAGAGGTACAGGACCCCGAGACAGCAGGAGAGCCCCCAAACACATGGCTTGCCACGTTTCCAAATAAAGCAAGTTCGCGTCTAAAGAGCACTCGTCCCACGACGTACACACGCGCCATTCACTCCCCCTACCCCCCCCCCCCAAGTCTAAAACTGCCTAACTGCAGTTCAAGAAGTACATACAGAACTGCACCATTTGGAAGGGAGGCAACTTCCTAATGTGCTAAAAAAGAAAACAAAATAAAAGCCCAGGTAAACAGCTAATCGTTTCAGCATTTTCTTCCCACGCTAGCTTTACTGTGGCGGACACTAAACTCCCAAACCCGTAGACAAATTTGCCTTCCTTTAAAAGGGGAGGAAATAACTCGCTTCAATTCTTCGTCTAATGAATGCAAAGGGGAGTCTGCTGGATTGTTTATGGATTCTCTCTGTGTGTAAACACTTGCTGAAGGTGGAGTGGGAGGGAAAAAATCAAAGTCCTGAAAGGAAAGGATACTTCGTTTGAATTTTATTAAATCTGAGATTTTTAATAGTTTTGTCTTCCACTGTGTTTCCCCCAATACGTTTCTCTTCTAAAGCGGAAAAAAATGTCAAAAATAGACAAACTATACCAAGCGTTGGGTCTAGATGGGGTGTTTCGTTTGTTCAACGCTGCATCCAGCAAGCGAAGTAATTCTGGTCCCGTTCCACGGAAAACAAAAACACACCTCGAAGTCACAGCGCCTCCTGGATCCGCCTCCGGATTCCCACCTTTCCTTTAAGGAGCGAGATGCACGCTCCTTTTCCTGTTACAATTCGGTATAAGAACCGAGGAGGAGTTCAGCATGCCGAGGAAAAGGAAAATGCGCGCTGGCCATATATATTTTATTGGGGGGAAACACACCACACACATCAACAAGAAACCCACCCCAACAAGTTTGTACATCACAATATTTTGACAAACGTTATACATAAGTGCAAATTATACTCTCCGGTTTAAAAGCGATAGTGTGTGAGTATACACGAGATTTATTCCAAATAATTATTTTTAAAGACTGTGATATAAACACTTTTTAAAAAGGGGGGGGGGGAGGAGAAAGCAAGAAAGGAAATAAACTAAACCCCAAACGTGGTATTGTTGCAATATTAGAAAACAAAACACAAACAAACAGAATCTGGGGACTTACTTGGGAGCGACACAACCACGCACAAGCACACACCCTCTCTAAAATTTAAAACAAGGTTTGTTAATACTGGCTGGTGCTGCTGAAACAGCATCCCATAAAACAATGGCTCTGCTGACACAAGAGAATAACAAGTCTGCATTTTCAAAAGCTAGAGGTACGATTCTGTGACAGACATCGCTGATTTCAATAGGAGAGTGTGATCGTGAACCTACGTAGCTTACTCGGAAGGTAAATTCAGCGGCGCAAAGATTTCACGGTGCAATCCCATATATTTCTACTCGGGAGTAAGCCCCGTGGAGTCCAATGGCATGTACTCCCAGGTAAACACGTGCAGAATCGAAGCCTACCTTGTGCTGCAAATGCCCGGACATGCTTAGATCTCTCCAGCTGAAACGAAGCAGGACTCAAAAGGAAAGTGCTTTATTCGGATGATGGAGTAGGCCTTTGATTATTTTTGTTTTTAAAAAATGTAACAATATATGAATTAGCCTTCTGCTTCACTTCTTTAAAATACTGGCTATCAAAGGAATGTGTCCGATTGATTGTGAACCTGCCTGGCGCTGCAGCAACCACCTTCTGCCCTTTCATCCAAACACACAAAGCAAACAGGAGCCCATTCCCTATAGCTTGAGTTGTGCGCAGCGCGATCCTAAGTATGCTTTCTTCAGAGGAAAGTCTCTTTGGGTTCACTGAGGCTTAAGGCTGTGTCCTGTACATAACGTACACGTGGCGCTACAGCCCACCTTTCCATCCTAGATGCAGGTGTATGTCTAGGATCGCAGTCCTATCCCTCTTGCGGATCTATTCAAGGCTAAGACTGCCATCCTATACGCTTTGAACCATTGGACACTATCGGATTTAATTCTAAGGAACTATGCCTGGAATCGCCCCCTCCCCACACATACCTGTCCCCTTTCCTAGCTGAAGTCGGTGGGATTTATTTTCATATTCTCGCGCTCTAGGATGGAGCTGCAACATTGCGCACATGTCTGTGGGGCTAGAGCTGCTGATCCTGCACGCGTGGGAAGCCCCACTGAACGCAGTCGGGCTTACTTCGGAGGGAACACGTGCAGGCCTGCAGTGAACTCAGTGGGAGAGGCTTAGGATCCCGCGGAAAAGGAGCGCGCGTATGCAACGGGGCGTCCAGCCCTTGCGCGGCTTTCCTTAAGTGACTGGCGCACTGTACTTACAAAGGGAGGCTCGCGGAGCTCGGCGTGTACCTCTGGGCTCGATCCGCGCGAGTCCTCCCGTTGCGTGTGATCTTTTGGGCGAAGTCTTTGGACCTCTCTCTCTCTCGCTCCCACCCCACCCTCCCCAATCTTCTCCTTTCAATCCAGCTCCCAAGGTCAATGTTCACATCACACAGGGCTTGATGTCTTGGCAGACGCTTTGATGGTGGTGGTGATGGTGGTAATAGGAGCCGCTGGCCGACGGGTGGAAGGAAGAGATGCCGTTGAAGTTGAGGACGAAATCCTTCCTGTCGCACACCGGAGACGGGTGATGCTGGTAGCGAGGCAGCCCCACTGCGGAGGAAGCGAGAAAGAGCGAGCGAGTCCACAGAACAGCTCAAACGGTTCCCCTGGAGAAGACAGGGTGGGTAGCTGAGGGGCGGGCGGGCGTGAGTGGGTGGGTGGGTGGGGTGGTCAAACGGTTAAAGGGTGTGACTTCAAAATCCCCACTGCCTAGGTCAGGCTCCCTCAAACTCGGCCCTCCATATATAACTCAGCCTACAACTCCCATGATCTCCGCAGGATTATTGCGTGGATAACAGGAGTGTAAGCCGCCTTGAGCGCCTTGGAAAGAAAGCGGACCGCAATAGTAACTATATTGATAACCAGAAGAAGGCAAGTCTGCAAGGGAGAGGAAGCCGCATAGCTGGTTTTCCTCATAGAGGCAATCTAAGCCTTATTTGTTTGTTTGTTACTCTCCTTTTGCTGTGCGGGGGACCTACAGACCCATTTGGGGCTGTCGCTGCCCAAACTATGCCTATCCACAACGCATCTCACTTTAAGCCAAAGGTTTGGGGCCTAGATGTGTCTCTCCTGACTTTGGCTTCGGATCAGCCCACAAGCGTTCTGAAAGCCAAACTGCCTCCAGGGCTTCTCACAGTGCAATCCTACGGGCGTTTAGTCCGAAGTAAGTCCCAACTATTTTTGAGAAGACTTACTGCCTGGTAAATGGGACTGGGACTGCAGTCTCCAATAAGTGGATCACTGTCCCGTTTACCTCGATTTTTCCACACCTAGGTATTATTCTTGGGCCTGTAGGATCCGCGCACAGTTCAGTGAAAGGGGAATGTGGAACTCCGAATGAATTAAGATCCCGATCCTAACGACACAATAGACTTTAAATTCAAGCACTTCGATTTTCAATTGAACTTCCTTTTCCATAGCGTTCAGACCCAGCGGTGCTCCCTTCTCGCTCCCCCTTTTCAGGGGAGAAATACCCAGAAATTAGGGGCAGAGCAGAATCTACCCAGATGAACTTGTTTGCGGGACCCATCGACCGCCTTTCAACTAACGTTCGCACAGGCGGTCCACAACACAGAAAGCCTCTGAACCATTTAGCATTACAGTGAAGCATTACATGTTACAGTCCTCAGTAAAAGCTACAGTTGAAAGCTTCCAGCTCCTGCTATTATTCGCAATTGCGAATCAAAATGCGGGATTCGGAGAGAGTTTTGTGGAAAGGGGCCCCGCTCCCTCGGTGGACCTCTTGTGATTCTGACTTAGCTCTACCCCAACCCCATGATAAATGGAATGAGTTGTTGTGTTTCCATTATTAAGGCTAATCTCGGATTGTAATCTATGTTGAGATGGTTAGATCTCAGCAGAATTTAATAGCCTGATGCTTCTAAAGGAGCCCTATTGACAGCAAAGCAATGACCGGGGAGCCTGAGATCACCGACTCCACAGAGGCCGCTGCGCGAAATCCTGTTAAGCATCTGAGCCATTTATCTCAAGGAAATCTCCCGAATCTCGGTCAACTAAAAGGCAGCAAAATCCCTGCCATGATTTTTGGCCCAAAACTTTTGCAGCGACGGATCTGCTTTGCACCGGCTTGATGTACGCAATTTGATGCGCGTGGATGTAGTTGCGCATCCTCCATACCTGTCTCGGGCTCCGCGCAGCAACAGAGGCGCAAGCCCACATCCTAGTTCCACCGAAGTGCTCTTGTTTAGCTGACTGGATGCAATCCGGATCTTGAGCATTTCCCGTGGAAGACCCAGTGAGATGCCCCATATCCCCTTCAGTTTACAACCTGCTTATTTTATTTCTGAAATCTTTTGAATAAGCCCCTTCAAGGAACCGACAGGGCGACTCTTGACCAAAGCGGCTTGGAAACCGCGCTGGCGCAGAGTGTGACGCCTGGGCTGTAAGATCTGGGTTAGTTTACATGGAGCGGTTACAGCCACAAGGTGGATCCGGCCGCAGTGGTCAGGTTGAGGTGGCCAGACCCGAGGAGTCTTCCCTTCCACCCAGGAGTGCTGTTGGGCACGAAGTGTTTTAGGAAATACCAGAGCCGCTCTCCATTATTTCCTATTTCCTAGCTAGCTGCAGGAACTTCCCCCCTGCAACAAGTGGGCTCAATACGGCAATCTGCCCGTGTGCCCCGGAAATCAAGAGCAGCCCCCGGGGCATCTTCAGAAAAGCAGTATGGTCTAGCGGTTAGGATGCTGGACTAGGGCGTGGGAGAGACCAGGGTGCAAATCCTCACTTGGCCAGGAAGCTCACTGGGTGACCCGGGGCCACTCACGACACCGCCTCCCAGCCTAACCTACCTCACAGGATTGGTTTGTGGGGTGAAATGAGCAGGAGGAGGACCACGGACGCCCCCTGGAGCTCCGTGGAGAAAAAAGATGCGGTATAAACACAATAAACAAATAAGTTTCTTTTTCTTCCTCCCTCCCTTCCTGTCCAGGAACAGTCCTGGATAGCTCTGTCTGCCAGTCGGGGCTCTAGTTTCTAGGGCAGCAGAGAGGTAGACTTGTTGATCGTCCCCAGCTGATGCAAAAGACTGCAGAGGTCTGGAAAGAAGGGCTTCGGATCGATACCCCTCCCCATAACTCTTCTTTTGCCAGAGTTTTAGCTGAGCAGTTGGAAAAAGGAGTCCCATCGAGAAGGAAAGTGGAGAAGCCCGTTGCTGTATTTTCTCAGTCTCCGCTGAACGCCTACTTCACTTTTGACCCAGAGGACTGTGCGGAGTAATAGTTAGAGGGTCTCTCTCTCTCTCTCTCTCTCTCTCTCTCTCTCTCTCTCTCTCTCTCTCTCTCTCTCTCTCTCTCTCTCTCGTCTGCCCCTTTGCTCACCCCGGAGCGGTCCCTTTGGTAAAAACGATTATTTCACTGGATTTCCTCCGTCTTTCTAATAACCTGCCTGGTATGCTCCTAATGAAACCGGCGCGCTTTATTGCAGCTCTGATTCAATCAGTTCGCTTTGGTTTAACAGTGTGCGAAAAATGTCCGCCTCCCTCCTCCTCCTCCTCCCTCTGCTCCGTTCGCCTCTAAGCCTCCGAAAGAAGCGACTTCTGTTTCCAATCTTGCTCGGCCCTTTCTAAGGGGAGGGCGGGAGGGAGGCTCAGGAGAGGCCGGGATTTAGCATCTCCTCGGCACTAAACCGTGCATGATTTGATGGGGCTTTATTGACCGATAAAAATCAATTGTGGACCGACATTACAGCGCTGTCAGCTCATAAACGAGCGGCTCCGCAGAGCCTGGTATTCCGGGCGGGGCAGAGACCTTAGGTCCTCGATTGCTTTGCCTGCCAGGATTTCAAAGCAGCGGGTTCGTTTAAGATCGTGATCCTAAACCCATTTTCTCGGTTGCTAAACGCCACTGGGCTGACAGCAGATCCCGGCAGCAGTTATTCGAAGGACTTTCATTGCAAATCAATGAAGGTTACTTCTAGCAGGCGAGGACCGGGTCGAGGTCTTCGGGGAGCTGAGATGACCTGGCCTGATCTTGTGTCCTCCTCCAGTCTCATATACCCCTGCCATGCACTCTTTCACGGAACTCCCCAATTGCATCGTTTGCAATGCTAGAGTCCAAGGCTCGCTTGGAGAGGAGATGTTGGGGTGAGGGAGCTGCTGCTGGACCCCAACTCCCCAGCTCATCCGACCATTCAGCATTCCCGCTGGGGCTGATGGGACTTGGAGTCCTACCCCACTTGAAAGGCCGCTCCGCTTCCCCAATCCCTGCTGTAGTGTCTCCTTGAACTGGGGAAAAAAATCCCTCCCAGAAAATATGTCTAGGATTTGTCTACTTTCCAGGAAATGCGCTTGCAGCCTTCTTTCTTTCTCTTTTCCTGATTATGTTTCATAGCAGGTTTTTTTTTTTTAATGGAGCTGAATTTATATAGCATATTGTTCCCCAATTAAAAATGCTTTAAAAAATACTTCAAAAATATTTTTGGGTTTCCTTCGCCACTTCCTTAAGATTAAACCTTCTTTCTTTCTTTTTTAAATCCGGATGAGATTTAAGAAACTCTCCTGTTTCCCATTGGCAACCCTCTTATTTTAGAGCAGTCCCATTGACTCTGAAGAGCCTACATCGGTATAGCTGGCTTGGCTGATTGAGAAGCATCAACCAAGCTTCCTTAGGCCTGCTATCCTGCACATCTTTAAGGTGCTTCGATCCCTCCCTCCTCAGCGGGATCCAAGAAGCCCAAAGCAATAGCAGAAATCCCTGCCTAACCAGTTATTGAGTCTTTGAAACACCTGAGCGCTACTGGAAGCTGACAGTTTCGGCTGGGGCATGCTTTTCCTGAGACCTACTTCGAGGTAGATGCGCATACATGCATAGGATTATCACTGTAAATGTGGTTTGAGACGTGGTGCCCGCCTCTCTGGGTTGCAACTGGGCTGTGTGGATCTGGCTGCCTCGACCTATGCTCCCCAGGCAAAGGGAATAGCGTTTGTCAAAACTGCCAAATGTTTAGGGGGAAATAGTCCTGACGCAGAAACAAAAGGATTTCTTCTGATCCAGCGTGTTGGGTCCAGAAAGCAGTTGAATAATTCTGAGAAAGAATGCAGTCCCTTAAAAATCCAGGAAATGGGCATTTTAAAGAAGGGTGGATTTAGAGGCGGAAACTGCAGGAGGCTAAGGAGGGAGACGATGTGCTTTTAAATTACTGTCTTCCTTCACCCCAATGCATAGCTGTCAACCCCCCCCCCCTTTTTAAGGGAAATTCCCTTATGCCGAATAGGATTCCTCGCAAGAAAAAGGGAAAGTTGACAGTCATGCCCCAATCCATTACTGACCAGTTACGTCCCATTTACACTCAGTGGAACTTCTCCTACGCCCAGCCTCAAGCCCATTAAAGCCAATGGCGGGACTGTGTTTAGAGTCAGAATCAAGGTGTAAAATTAAAATTAGAAGCCATTCCGTAAAACCATATTCTGTATCTAAATTTCCTTCCTATCGTTACCTCGGGAGATTAGGATGTCGGTTTCATGCTACCCTCGCCATCCTTTTTCTCATTTAAAAAAACAAAACAAAACTTCCAGAGATCCTTCTGGAATCATTTCCACTAGGGAAGGGCTCTGGTTTTTTCTTTCTTTCCCCAAATCCCAAGCTAAAAAGGAAGGTGATTTGGAGAGGGGGGGCGCTAGTGGTGTGGTGGGGTGGGGGGAGAAGAGAGAGATGGAGAGTTGGGCTCAGCAGATGATTGACAGCAGGTCGCCGACAAGCAAAGCGAAGCAATGGACAAGGTCGTCTGTATTTGTTACTTGTTGAAATTCCCATAAAATTGAACAAGACCTCGCTCTCATCTGGGTTAAGTCAAGCTCCAATCCCCTTCGGTGTGGTCCAGCCCAGACTGTCTTTGTTTAGTTAACCTCCGAGACCCACGTTTAAAAGGGCTATTTGGAAAATTTCCTCCGTAAGAGCCCAACATCTTTTACCCATTTCGATGCCTTACACTCGCAGCTCTCTCGCTCTCTTCCACCCAGATTTCCTAAAGTGTCTTATTATTATTATTTTTTAAGAAAGATTTTTTTCTCCTATAAAAAGCAACGTACTACGAAGAGAGAAAAACAACAGAGCAGGCCAGTTCCTTCCAGTTATAGAAATGGGTCTGAGTCTCACGCTAGCACCTTTTTTGCGGTTTGAAAGAAAATCCGAATAGATTTACAGCCCCCCAGCCTCATCCCTCAGGCTGTATGCAGATAATATTTCTCCCTCTTTTTCAATTAGATGGCTATAAACCTCCAGGGTATTTTTTCTTTTTCTTTTGCTCCTGCTGTGGTAATGAGACCCTTTTTTGAGATTTGTTATGTTTTCTTCGCTATCACCAGGGCTGAGAAAAGGTTTTTATTTTTTTTATAGAAATTTGCAGGAAAGAAGCTGTGGTATGTCATGCTCGGCAAGCGCTTCACTTTATTCAAAACGGACACGATCCAGCCAAAGTAAAAGCCCTTTCCCCGCGGATTTCGCCGGGAGAGATTTAAAAGCACGTGTCTAACATCCCGGTTGAAGTCAATGGGGCATAAAAGTGCGTAACTGTGGCTGGATCTATCTATCTATCATCTACCTACCTACCTACCTACCATTCCACACCGGAGGGAGAGAGAGAGAGAGAGAGAGAGAGAGAGAGAGAGAGAGAGAAAGAAAGAAAGAAAGAAAGAAAGAAAGAAAGAAAGAAAGAAAGAAAGAAAGAAAGAAAGAAAGATAACACTAGGATGTGCTCTGCGAGCGCGATCCTAATCATACTTACTCGCAAGTAAGTCCTATTAAGTTGAATGCTTCCATACGAAGAGTATATTTAGTATTTGGGGTTGCAGCCATATTCTTTAAAAAGGCTATCTTAGGCATGCTTCCTCGGGAGTAAGGCCCACTGCGTTCAGTGAAGCGAATTCCAAACTGAAAGCTGCAGTCCTACACAGAGAGTAAGCTCCATTGAACACGGTGGGGACTTACTGCTGAGTAAACATGCCTAAACGTGGGCTACACATGGACTTCGAATTGCAGCAGCCGGTATTTTAGAGGGGTGGGGTGGGGGAGTTGTTTGGCTAAATTGTTAATCTCGATCTAATAATCCTAATCGTGACTCAGTTGCAGGGCGGAGCCAGCGACTGGGCGCTATGACCGAGATTCGAATTTAAATAAGATGATGATCAATAATGCAGCGAAGTAAAAAAAATAATCTATCTGTAGTTTACATTGATCTCTGGCATTCTGCTTAACAAATTGAGCCTGGCTTTACTAAGACACAGTCAGGAAGATGTCCTGAGGCTATATTCTTCTGGTGAACGAGTGGGGGGGGTGGGGTGGGATAAAAAGTCATATATCTCTCTCCTACAAGTCCCCCCCCCCCAATCCCAGCCCTCCCGAATTGCTGCTCTACTTCTCTCAGAACAATAGGTCTATTTTCCCCCCTGGAAGCAGCTTTTGTTTTCTCACGTCAAAGCTGGTGTTTTCAGAGAAAACACCGAGGAGACTCAGCACCGGAGCTTGTTATTGAGGCAGCGTTATCTGACAGCTACAACTTTAACCTGAGCGAGCGAAGGGATTTATTTGCAGTCTCTTCGCAATCGCCCGCCTTCCCTGCGAAGAGGTGTTCTTTTTTTTAATTAAAAAACAACAACACCCTACCTAAGGTTTTGGAGGTCGCCGCAGGTCATTCCTCTCGGAAACCCCCCACATTCTAATAATCTACATCCATCGAGATATATACATATATAATACACACACTGCACATGAAGAGGGTCGTTCTCAGAAATGAAATGGCTGGTCACCTAAGTGAGCATGATGCGCCCAGACACCACGACGATGAGCGCCCTCTAATATCCCGATCCAAAACCGTATTTGGCACTTAATTCTAAGTAGGTGCGCTCAAGATCGCAGCCACTCGGTATTCCTGAAATATCTAGTCACTTTCCTGTTCAGGGTTTCGCTTTCAGAAACCGAACCAGCGCCTTCCGCACCTTCCTCTCCAACATCTTTGGCATATTAAAAAAAAAAAAAGTATTTACTGTTTACGAAGCTTTCACTGCCGTAATGAACTGAGGCATTAACAAGCCGTCCTATCTAAACAACTTCCACTTGGAATAAAACCCATTGGTTCCAGTGGCCCTTATTTCCAAGTAAGTGTGGGATCACATCTCAATGCTCAAGATAAATTCACAGAAACAATTGCCACCTCCTGATTCTAAGCCCACAGTTTCTAAAGGAGATGGGCACCACGCTTACCCTGGAAGGGAGCATATGTATTTGGGAAGCGTGGGCAGCGTCTTACCATTCCTGACCTGTCTGCAAGCCCAAAAAAGCTGGTTTAAAGAGCCTTACTTCTATGTTCTCCTTGATTTCATCCGAATATATTATTTTCAAACCAGCTTGTTTGCTTATTGTCAACCGTCGCCTGGATCCCTAACCTGCGTTCCTCGCCCTTGCCTCCCAGGTTTAGAATCCCAAATAATGCACTTTCAAGAGAATGGCCCCGATCAAGCTCTAGTCTAGCTTTATTGTAACCAGTTGCAACCCCCACGGGATGCGACCCATCCTATGGTGTGTGGGGATCACATTCGCACCAGTTGCTGGATGGTGTCAGTGCGCGTTCAGGACTGTTCAGCATTCCGTGCCCGGCAGACAGAGCCATTTGCAACTGAATGTTTTTTTTTTTATATATAAAAATGTTATTTGCATGCCATTTACTCCCACGAGATTGTGCTCTTAGCATCACGCCTGTAGGATCTCAAACCAGTCAAGTTAGTAGCAGTGAAATCCTTCAGTGGGAGCGAGGCTGGAGCTGTGGGCGATTAAGATCAATCGGGTCTTAAATGTATTAAATTGTAAATAGAAATGACCAGAACGAGATCTGCCTGTTTACAATAAAATATTATTACTTCTGCTGGAACATGCTTAAGAACTGAGCCCAAAGCTTCCTTTGAACAAGTTATGGGAATCTGCGGAGTGTCTATCTATCTATCTATCTATCTATCTATCTATCTATCTATCTATCTATCTATCTATCTATCTATCTAATGTCATCCATCCATCTAATGTCAACAGGCTGATTTCCTATTTCAAAAGAAGCTGGAGGACCCCATTAGGCTTTCTCGTGAGGTGGGCAAAGGTGTGTTTGGGGAGGTGGAGGTGGGGGCGGGTCGCCTTTGGTACCTGAGAGGTCTTCCCTGCCGTTTTGGTGCAAGTAGCTCTGCTCCAGCGAGTAGGAGGCCACTCCGGAGTGGATCCCCGTGGGGGCGGCGGCGGTGGGCGGCGGCAGGGCCTGCTGCTTGAGATAGGGCGAGGCAGCCGAGGAGGTCCAGTGTCCCGCGGGGCTGCCGTAGGGCGAGTGGCACTCGATGGCGCTGGCCATGGCGGGTGATGAGGGCACGGGGCTGCTGCTGCTGTCGGGGCCGTAGTCGGCGCCGCCGTTGGAAGGCACCGGGCAGCTGGCCATGTAAGTGGAGCCCGGGTTGGGAGACATGTGTGGGACGTGGTGCGCCTCGTAGGCGCCGGCCTGCATCACGTCCAGGGGGTTGTAGCCGTTGGGGTGGCAGCCCAACGGGGCGGCGGGGGGCGCTTGGAAGTCGAAGCCCTGCGGGAGGAAGCCCAGGCCGTTCACCATGCGGTGGTACATGGTAGGCTTGAGCGCCTGGCATTTCCTTCGGAAGCCCCTGGGGCGCCGTCGGAAGGAGCCTTCCTCGAACATGAACTCGCTGGCCGGGTCGATGGTCCAGTAGTGGCCCTTCCCGGGCCGGCCCAGCCCTTTGGGCAGCTTGATGAAGCACTCGTTGAGCGACAGGTTGTGGCGCACCGAATTCTTCCAGCCCTGGTACGCGCCGCGGAAGAACGGGAAGCGCGCCTGCAGGAACTGGTAGATCTCGCTCAGCGTCAGCCGCTTCGACGGCGAGCTCTGGATAGCCATGACGATAAGCGCGATATAGGAATAAGGAGGCTTCTCCGGGCGCCTCAGCCCCGAGCTGGCTTTCTTGGCTTTCGACGGCGCGGACGCTGAAGCGCTGCTGTTGCTGCTGCTGCCGTTGCTGGACGACTCCAGCGCGGAGGGCGGCGGAGGCGGCTGCTGGCTCATCAAGGCCGGGCTGCGAGGCACCGGGGCCCCGATCTCGGAGCTCATGGAAGCTGCTCCTCCTGGGCCACCTCCTCGGCGATCTGGAAGCGATCCCTGAGCATCCCTCCCTCCCTGCGCAAGCCTCCCTTTCTCTCTTTCTCCGTCTGTCTGCCTCTCTTCTGTTTCACACAAGCCCAGCGCTCCCTCCCTCCCTCTTTCCCCTCTCTGACCCCCCCCTCCTCCTTCTCCTCCCCCGCTCCCCCGACTCAGGAGCCTACAGTTCTCTCCAGCTCTCCGGCTCGGCTCTCTGCCCCCCACCTGGTGGCCATCCTGAAGCCTTTAAAGAAGAGGAAATCCAGCGAAACCCCTCGCCGCTTTTGCGTAAAGGCAGCGCAGCCAAACAGAATCCGCGGACGCCTATCGGGACTTTAAATCTGTCGCCTGCTGGAGGAACTCCCCCCCTCCCTCTTCCCCGAAATCTCCTTTCCCATTGAGTCTATCCAAAAAATCAGCCTGGGGGAAGAGAGGAGCGATGGGGAGGGGCCCCCGAAAGGGCGCAGCTCCTCCGCTCCAGCTGGCCTCTGTCCACCCCCCCCCCCCGCTCAAGTCCTGCGAGCTGCCCACAGAGGCTCCAGATCTCTCTGGCTGCCATCCTCGCTACACGCAATTATACCATCCATCACGCTTGCCCTGAGACAGTTGCTAAGCCTCGCAGCGCACGCTCAGCACCAGACCCCCGAAGGTAATGCGCGGGTGGTGTGGCTTTTCTGCTCCTTTCCTACTCCTGCTAGGACAACTGCCAGAGATCTCGGCTAGCTCAAAGGAATGCTCGGGGATTTTTGCGACCAGAAAGAATCTCACTATTAAAAAAAACAAAAAACACCAAACTCACTTTTTTCCAGTTTCTGAAAAACACATATAACAATACCCATATACCCCACCCTCCAGAAACATTCCCTGCATATGTCATGTAAATAACATGCTTGCAAGTAGCTTCTAATCGACTGCATCGATTAGATTGCATCAGTTAGGTGTCTTCAGTTCTCCGTAACAGATTGTGCCAAAGTGCGTCATTCCAGGACAATATGCGTGTGTGTGTTAAACCCAACTAATTTAGGTCTTTGGGACGAAACCGCTAAGCACATATCCCTGCCTTTCCAGTAGGTTAGCTTATACAGTAGGTTAGCTTGCACATTTAAGGAAAAGTAGAAACCATATTAATCAATAGGATCTAGTCCCAAAACATATCCTTATAAAGAAATCCTACTGATTGCTCTGGCTACTGCATTTAATTAAGTGTGCAACCGTAGCCCATTTGAAAAGCCAATGAGATTTTATTTTTATTTTTGCCAGTGGCTTCAGCAAGCACCAGGACTGTAAGGTCGCAGCTCGACCCAGGAATTAAGATGTAAGATACACAGATATGGTCAAACACCGCCATCCAAGGAGCCCGCTCCCGCGTCCTCCCAATGCTCTAGTGGCCCCAGACTTGGACACGCATGTACACCCGCATCAAAGGAGGCGTCAGTACTTTATACAGTAAAAGTGCGCAGCAGCACATTCGGGTCCTAACTGTAAAAAAACAGAAACAAACAAACAAACAAACAAAACCCTCTGCAATGACTGTCAGACATGCTCGAGAAGCCCAAGAGGGCTTTTTGCAGCAACATCTACGTACATTACTTTCCCTTCCAACATCAAAAAGTGAAGCCAGCTTTGTTTCCGTTCTTATCATTTATTTAAAGCACTTTTGATTTTGCAAATCCGACCTTGGTTGCTTCTCATAACAAGCCTGGGAGGTCGGACTCAGCTAGTCCCATTTCACATACAGGAGACTGAGGGCCCTGTGCCGCAAGAGGTCAGTCAGATCTCTGCCTGTGACCCGTGACTCCCTTCCTCTAGTCTCCTGATAAATTTGTATAGGAATGCCGGGATTGCAGCGCTGCTGGTAGTCTGGTAATGTACAGAAGGGGGGATCTGTGTGTGTGGGAGGGGCTGGGGGAGAGAGATGCCGCTCAAACTGATTTCCAGGGAGAAACCATGTGATCTGCTCATGCTGGGGTTTGGTTAAGGAATTCATTCATGGAATAGAAGTCTATCAAGTAGGAACACATGAGAGAAGCAGGGGACGGGGGCATTCAAGCCTTTGCAGATTATCAACTCCATAGTCACTTGTCGCCCCACCCCCACCCCAGCAAAGAGGCAGCTTGTCTTCAGAGCGACGCACTTAGATGGCGTAATAGTCATTTGTTAGCCACATTTTACAGATTGGGAACGCTGAGTCCTGACAGCAACTGTCCGGCCCAGTGGTCCGAGAAATGGAATCGTGCACTAAACCAACTCAGTTTCCTAGCTTCAAAGCCCACACCGTTTCTCAGTCCTGATTCTAAAGGAAAATAATAATAATAATAATAATAATAATAATAATAATAATAGCGGGGAAATGGGAAAGTATTGTTCCAAAGCCTTGCGCCTGGAGAACTGGATCTCTCAGTCCTAGCGAGGGGGGGCAAACTTGTTCTTGTCTTGTGTTAAATTGAGTCAAATGACGGAAAACTCATCCAGAAAAAGAAAAGGACCCTTTAAATAGATAGATGATAGATAGATAGATCCTACATCTAAAAAAACAAAACTAAAAAAACTGGTCCTCGGTTAGTTTAGCCTTACTCGCTTTCTGATATGTCAGTTTTCCATGGGGGACGATATTTGGGACTTTGGGAGGGTGCGTGGAGACTATCCTGCCCCACCCCCAGTGAAGTGGTACAGCCCAGACCCAGGTCCGCCACCACCACCTTGGTGAGAAGGAGGCCCTCAGCGTTGGTGGCGCTTTGCTGAGCTGCCTTTGGTGGAGGCGGGCGCGAGCAGGAGCGGGTGGGGGGTGGTTGGAGGAGGGAAGAGGAGGGGCGGCTGGTCTCAGACAGTGACCTGGAGCTGAGTGGAAGCAGGCTTTTTCCATCAACCCTCTGCCTGGCTTATACCACCCACCGAGCCCAAGTGTCAGTTTACCGCCCTGAGCCGGGCTCCTTTTCCCTAAGCTCCGCCAGTAATTAGACAAAGCAAAGCTAAATTAACTGAACAGGCGTCGACAGCTTCCTCCAGATCACCCTCGCTCCGTCCCTGGGAAGAGGGCCCGAAAAATGGCTTGATTGTACCTGAAAATCAGCTAAGAAAACATGACTAAGCTAGACAATGTTTACTACACAATTTAACCCCAAGACCGGTGTTTTTTCCTCTCTTTTTTTGGTCAGAGTTGTGGACAGGACGGGGACTAGTGGGGGGGGGGTCTTGCCCTGTCACTAGGAACTGTTGACCTTGCAGCCTGGGGGAAGAGGAGGAAGAGGAGGAAGAGGAGGAGGAACGGGGGGGAGGCGTCCTCGGTTCCCACAACGCACGGGAGCCACGACCGTGGTTGATGCCTCCGGAGGCTTCCAAACGCCATCAAGTTCCAAACATTCCCCCTTTGCTTCCCCGAGCCTGACGCGTGAATGACATCTGAGTTCCTTCCTGCGGTGACCCTTTGCTTCAACGGATCGCTTCCTTGGCAAAGGGCATCTCAAATCCCCGGAAAGGTTCACGAGAAGGGAGGCATTCGCCCTGAAATTGCTCCAAACTGCCCACAATCTTGCGCAGACAAATTTCTTTCCAGCTGTATAATGGGGAGTATGTTGTTCAGAGGGCGACGCTCGAAAGTTCAGCTCAGTGGTCTTTAAAAAGCAGAATCAGGACATAGCACAGTGATTTTCTGCAACAAGGACCTGTGACGAGCGTATATCTTTTTCCTGGCTACTTTCATTGCCATCCCTTCCCTCTGTGGTATTTCATTCTGCAGTGCCAAGATTTAGATTGTAAGCTCCTGGGGGCAGAGACCTGTGCTTCTAGATTCTCTGTCAAGCACCCTAGCGTTGATGGAGTTTATGTTGCTTAATGAGGCTCTCTCTTAGACAAACGTACAAGGGAGTAAGCCCCATTGAGCCGAGGGTGGTTTACTTCCGTGTAAACGTGCATCTGGCTTGTGCTGTTAACTTACTCAGGCTTCAACAGCAAGGATTTATTCTCACGGGGGTATTTAGCCCTTGCGACCAATGGATGGAAGACAGAGGACCTCAGACAGAGGTATGAGCTACGGTTCTGAGATCGCTCCTTCACCAAATGAAAACGTTATTTGCATTGCCTGTATTTCAGTGTTGAGTCAAGCAAAACGCAGAAGGCCCATAACCAGTGTGGTGTAGTGGTTAAGAGTGGTAGACTCGTAATCTGGGGAATCTGGTTCGTGTCTCCTCTCCTCCACATGCAGCTGCTGGGTGACCTTGGGCTAGTCACACTTCTCTGAAGTCTCTCAGCCCCACTCACCTCACAGAGTGTTTGTTGTGGGGGAGGAAGGGAAAGGGGAATGTTAGCCGCTTTGAGACTCCTTCGGGTAGTGAAAAGCGGGATATCAAATCCAAAACTCTAGTATAATAGTGATTTCTTTATAAACTCCTCTCCTCTCCTCTCCTCTCCTCTCCTCTCCTCTCCTCTCCTCTCCTCTCCTCTCCTCTCTCTCACACATTATCTATTGGGAGGAGCTCGATCCTGAGATCAATGCAAACGTCCGTGGAAGGAAACCAGTTTGGAAGCGCGTAAAGGAGCTGACTCCGGGAACCCCAGTCACAAAGACATTTATTTGGGTAACGCCCATTGTTTCCAATTTCCTGTAAGAGTGTTAACGGTCTGGGTGTTCTTGGGACACGGTGGCCCCCACGTAGTTTTAACAATCCCTTTGTACTCTTGGTGGTTGAAGAACGACGAAAGAAACACATTTACACCCATCCTTTTAATGCATGGGGGGGGGGGGAAGAGATTCTAAGAGATGCTGCAGGGAGAGTATCCATGTTTATTCCGAATTAATGTCACCCGAAGTAAAAAATAAAAAAGGGGGGAGTTTGATTTTGTGACCACTTCTTCGTCTCTCTTTCCAAATCAACGCTGCTCAAAGCACAAACCTACGTCTGTTTACTCGAAGTCAGACCCATTGAATTCAGTGGGATTTAAAATTGGAGCAAGTGACTTGCCTAAGTCGTGCTAAGTCTGTTGGAGAGTCAAAACAAAATATAAAATCAAAAAATCCTCTCAGTAGCACCTTAGAGACCAACTAAGTTTGTTCTTGGTATGAGCTTTCCTGTGCATGCACACTTCTTCAGATACTCTCTGTTGGAGAGTGTTTGTGTGCCGAGAAACCAAGAGTCTGGTTGAACGTAGAGGGTCATCTGAGAAAACCCATTCAGGACCGAGACATTAGAAGGAGCAACTGACAATGAGTTCCACAGGGCTTATTTGATATTTACGTTGCTGGCTACAATCCTAAATATACAATTGCAGCCAGCGCTGCTTACTTCTAGTATAAGCGTAGCCTAATGGTTATAAGATCTGGCAACACCACTCCTGGTCTCTCCGCAACAAACCTACTTATGAGCAGTTGCTGAAAGCGCTCCTACAAAACCGACCACACACAGCAGCAACCCATCTATCTTCCAGTCCAGAGGAGCAACTCCTGCGGCCAAGGTCCCCCCCCCAAAAAAAAATTATTTGTGGGGCCGTGTCTCCCGAAAGTTGATGGGCATTGCCATTCAAATAGTGTGCCTGCACCGCGTCATGTGATCAGTTATGTGGGGAGGGGCTTACCTGACCCTATAATATTTTATTCAGGTTGGCACCCCTGCTCCGGTCTCTGCAGAAAAGGAGAAAAAGGTCAATGAGGCGATCTAGAAGGTGCATAACCAACAGGATATCGATCGCTGATTATTGAGGAGATCTTTCCCTTCCTTGCAAATGTGTGCGAGTGTCTCCCTGTCTCCCTCTCCGACCCCACCCCCACCCTTTCCCCCCTCTCCTGGACTTGCCATTGCAGCCAAGCGTAAGGGACTCTTCCGAATAGCAATTTGTCGCTGCGCCCTCGCCGGTGATGACGCCGGTATCACTTTCAAGCGCTTCTGATTAACCAGGAGCCCGGGCGGCGTTTGTTTGGGTTGGGTGTCTCGCGTTCGAGCTTGATCCCGCCTTTGGAGAAAGCCAAAATGGTTTGTTTGAGCAGAACAGGCGGAAATGAAACTTGGGGGCTGATTTGGTTACTCAGATACTGCATTGTTGTTCTCTATACAACCGCCGCCCTCCTTTCTAGGAAATCGTTTCATTATTGCGGGTTTCAATTTCTTGTCCAGAACATGCTAAGCCTCCGCATCTGGGGAGCTACATAAATAAAAGAGACGAAACCGACGGTGGGAAAATATAAGAGTCAAATAGGAACAGCCAGCAGACGAAGGAAGTCTCTCTCTCTCTCTCTCTCCCCCTCTCTCCCTCTCTCCTGTGCCTCAGTTTCCTTCTTTACTATCTCTAACGCTCTCTCTTCTTCAGATTCCGTAGAATCTCCTGGCTTAAAACCCGAGGCTGAAGCTGCAGACATATCCCCTCTTAAGGGAATTTATTCTTCAAATATATAACCAGATCTGCACAGGCGTCCAGTCTGGCATAAGTCACTTTTGGGAGGAGGGGGGCGCCAAGCGAAGAGGAGACTCAGATTAGGTAAAAACGACCCAGCTTGTCCGACTTCTTGCGTCTGGAAGCTTTCTGGTTTCACAGAACCCTTCTTCTCTGTAAGTGGAACAGCAAAGTAGCGGCATGGAGTAAAACCGAGAATTTGAGTAGTTAGGTTGCAAGTGAACAGCAACAATGGCATTTCTGACACAACGGGCTGTCGTTTCATTACGCCTCTCCACCACCACGCCACTTCACATAGGAACTCAAGGAAAGAAAGGTCCCTGCTCCGATGAGGTTACAGTATAAATGTGGGCAGTGGGCGTGGGAAGAGACCGAGGGGGTTGGCTGGGGGTGGGGGGTGGGGTAGAAAAAAAGCAAGGCTGAGTAGAGATGAAGGTGAGCAAATGAGCTACAAGAAAGTTGGCTTGTTTCAGGTAGGGCAAGTGGGTCGCAAGGGAGTACCTCAACTTTCCCATCTGCAATATGGGCCTAAAGTGACGCGGATGATGCTGAATGGTGTGCTTGTTTAGAGCCTGGAGAATTTAAGGAAAGCCAATATGAACCAATAGCCTCTTTTGCTTCTACACTCTCCGAAGGGGAGAAAAAGGACACAGTGCCCTGCCGCTCCGAAGTACTGGGCGGGGAAGGGAGAAAGGTCTGAAGAGGAAGGTTTAGTCCCTCGTCCACCCACTGCCGCCTCTTCTGCGGGACCTTTTGCGTCCCCTTCGCCCTGTTTATTTGGATAGCTCTTCCGTTTTGCAAAGGCGTATGTCCCAGGCCTGCAGCTTTTTATAGCCAGCTAGTCCCCTTCCTGCGCGCTGCAGATTGCCAGGATCTCTGCATAGCTGTCATCTTTTCCCTTTTCTTGCGAGGAATCCTATTTAAAATAAGGGAATTTCCCTTTAAAAAGGGGGAAAGTTGACAGCTATGGATCTCTGTGGGTCTCGATTCAACGCCCTTAAGCCCTTGAATAGGCCGAGAAGCACTCCTATAGACTCTAGAGAGGGTTGATAATTTGGGCATATTGGTTTTCCTGGGGTGCGTGTGAGGGCGAGGGGAGTAATGCTAACGCTTCCTGGGTGTTAACTGAAGTCCCATCGATTATCCATCTAAATGTGTGACGGATCGCACAGGAAAAATATAATAAAATGAAGATGGGCGCTTCAGGGAATTCTTAAGGGACTGACGTAAAAGGGGATTGTGAGCTGATTGGGCAGAGACTAGTTTCCAAAGGGACGATCAGTCAGAGTGGAGGAAACATAGAATTGTCGACTTGGAAGGGACCACGAGGGTCATCTAGTCCAGTTCCCAGAGTTCCCTGGGAATTGGGGTTGTTAAACCACTCTGAGAATTGTAGCTCTGTGAGGAGAACAGGGGGACCTTGTGTTGAGATTCCTGCATTGCTGGGGGTTGGACTAGATGACCGTCGGGGTGCCTTCCAACTCTATGATTCTATGAATTCCAAGATCCATAGCCCTTCAGTGTAAGCATGGGTGGGTAATGCTAGAATTTCAATCTGAGCTAGCCGGTGTGGAATCCAGGTGTGGAACAAGATTAAAGCACCCAGCGTGGAATCGTTTGTATTGCTCTCCACATGTAGTTGGACTCCAGTTCCCATGAGCCTCAGCTAGCCACCTGGCCTAGGGTCAGGGATGACGGGAGTTGTATAACCTATCCATCAAACCTATCCATTCTCAAAGAAATCAGCCCTGAGTGCTCACTAGAAGGACAGGTCCTGAAGTTGAGGCTCCAGTACTTTGGCCACCTCATGAGAAGAGAAGACTCCCTAGAAAAGACCCTGATGTTGGGAAAGATGGAGGGCACAAGGAGAAGGGGACGACAGAGGATGAGATGGTTGGACAGTGTACTTGAAGCTACTAACATGAGTTTGGCCAAACTGCGAGAGGCAGTCAAGGATAGGCGTGCCTGGCGTGCTCTGGTCCATGGGGTCACGAAGAGTCGGACACGACTGAACGACTGAACAACAACAACAACTGCTGAAAGGCCCTCGGGTCCCCCTTTCGTTTGCTTCACCACCTTGGTGGTTGGTGTAGTTTTCATCTGTTTGGGATGGGCTTCTAAGAAAGTGGGCGAAGTTCATCGGCTTTCACTCTCCAGCCTGGCTGTAGCTTCTCAGACCGTTTTCCCTTCGGCCTGCTGAGAAGGAGTTTCTTAGCTTTCCGTTTGCCCGCAGGCCATATTGCAGGCAGCCGCTAGTTGCTGCTGTTCCTGTCCTTTCAAGGCACTGTTTTCACACGAGGTGAATCCCACACTGTCTTCCGCTTCGAGGCCTGTGCAAGGAAAGGAAGCGAGCCGCTCAGGGGGCGGTGGTGGTAGGAGAGAGACTGGGCAAAGAGGCAGGAGGGCGGGTCAGATATAACTTCTGAGAAGGGTCAAACATAACTTCTCCAGTCGGCGCGCAAGGAGCGCACGAGAAAGAGCTCCCTCCAGCTCGTTCGCACGTGCAGCATGTAAACCTCTCGGATTCTCTTCAGCCCATTGCTCAACATTTGGTGAGTCGCAGTTCCACGTGTGAAGTGACTCCAACGATTAGCCTCGCTTCAGAGGCAACTCTGCGTGACACGCAGGTTCCGTCTGGCGGAGCTAGGGCTGGGGTGGCCCATTCACACATGCAAACCGTTGCTTAGTGTGCTGGACCAGTCAGCACACCCCACACACCCGAGGTTTCATATTCGCCCCCTCCAAAACGGAAGCAGTCCACCAGAGCTGAACCGTGGACTGCTGAGATACTTGCTGATGTACCTGCACGTGTGAACTTAGTCTTTCCTAAAGAAGAACGCTCCATTGAAACCAATAGAAGGTGCTGCCCTGGGACGTGCTCAATGAGCTCAAACCACAAAAAACTTGGTTTTACGAGGCTGTGGAGAGTCTGTCGAATATAATTATCTCTGTGCATAAATCTACAAGAGAGGATTTGCAGCCCACCGCTACACGTGCGTAACGCGAAGAACCTGGCCTGTCCATTTTGCCTACCAACTCAGGTTCTACGAATGCTAGAAACTTATTATTTGTTTTTAAATGCAATCTGGGAATCCGAGGTTTATGATTTGTGGGGGTGGGGAAGCAACTGTTCCCACCTCTCTCTTCCCCCCCCCCCTCCAATGCAGGCAAGGCGTGCAAGTCATTGATAAAGGTCCAGCAAGAGGCTGCAGACTGTAGGGCGCTAGGTCTCGTCTTTCCCCCGAGTTAGACTGACCCGCCTCCTCCCTTGGACTGCGCTCTCCTTCTCCGAAGTCCGTGGGAAATCCTGTTCTTTAGTTTCGCGAGGTTCGGGACCTTTTTGGCTCTCTCGGTCTCTTCCCGTCGTCGCTTGGAGCGCTTGCCAAGGCAGTCTCCGACACTCGGCTTGGCACTCAGGCACTCCGAGGCCGAGCGGGGCTGCGGCTTGGCAGGCCAGGAATCAACCCCGCTGTCTCTGGCGGACCGTGTCCGGACCTGAAAGCGTGGGAGGACGTGGCCTGCCCCCCCCCGCCCCTGCACCGGATGGAAAAACAGGGGCTGACGGCAGCGCTGGCAAACGGTAGCCGGCCCCCTTCGCGGTTTCTCGTGCCGTCGACCTCCGTGGACTTGTCTGATCCACGGAAGGCTCTGCCACAAGAAATCACAAAGGTGTAGCGCGTGGGACTCGTTGCTACGTGGTCACCTCTTTCCAGGTAAAGCAGGGGTGCCAACTTGAATAAAATATAGCGCGCGCCCCGATAAACCCTGCCCCACATATGGCAGTGGCACACCATTTGAATGGCAATGTCTATGGACTTTGGGGGACCCAGCCCCCTCAAATATTTTATTGGGAGGGAAGACCCCTCGCCCCTAGGAGTTGGCACCTATGATGTAAAGGATCGTGGTTTAAGGCTGCGATGCTATACGCACACTGACTTGGGAGCCAATCCCAGGGGAATCCAGTGGGTCTTACTTCGGAGCGGGCACATGCATAGAATATAGATTCGTAGAGTTGAAAGGGAGCCCAGGGTCTTCTAGTCCAACCTCCCGAATATGCAGGAATATGCAGGTGGCCCATGTGGGGATCAAATCTTGGCGTTATCAGCACCAAGTTCTAACTAAGCTAGGAGAGGCTGGATGGTGCAGTGAGGGGTCCTTTAAATGAGAGCCCAAATCGGGTGTCACCATCAGGTCACCATCCCGTGTCTCCTGTAAAAGAAATCCCATCGATCTCGGTGGGGTTTCTTTCCCAGATAAAGTCGCAGAGCCTAGAGGCTTATTTCCAAATTCCGGCCAAATCAAACCAGACTTGCTGCCAGACCCAGTCCAATTTATCGAAAGTAGGAATAGCGTCCATAGGCCTAGCCAAGGGGGGCAGCTGCCCCCCCCGATCTAGTAAATCAATAAAAATCCTTAACTAGCTGAGGTTCTGCCCCCCTAACATGAAGCCTACACCCCTAACATAAATTAAGGCTATGCCTGTGATAGCGTCGTCGTGACGCATGGACGTGGACTGCCCCAACTTCCATAAAGTCAGAAGAGGGATTCTCCTGCGCAAGCCCTGCTGCTGCGAATGAGAGCTGAAAGTGGCTCTTGTCTCTTGTGGGAATGACGCAGTCAAGTTAAAAATCGCTCGCTGAAGGATCCTTAACAGATTTACTGGGGAGGTAAATCCCATTGAGTACATGGCTTCGCGATGAATCCCAACCTCACTTTCCTGGGAGTAAGCCCCGTTGATTTCAGTAATATTTGCTTCTGAGTAGACACATGGGTTGGGAAAGCGCTGCTAGTGCCATTGATTTAAACAGGAGAATTAAGCGTGGGTTTATTCCTTGAACCTATTTAACTCTGGCTGTGATCCTGCGCTGTCTTGACTACCTTCCCCCCCCCCCCATTAAACCCTCTTACTTGAGGGTTAGCTCCCATATATTTCAAGTAAATATAATCTGGAGTGAGTTTTCTTGTGGCTCTTCGGTCACGTTTTATTTACACAGGCAAAGGATGCCTGGACAAAAGATTGCTCCCCCCGCAACGTCAGAGCAGTTTTTATATTTTTGGAAGGGTTATGTTTCCTTGACAAGAGCAGCTTTATATCCTGACCGCGGCGGGGGGTCTATTTTGATGCTCCGGAAAGTTCATATAGAACTATGCAGATTGCAGACTTGAAAGAGGCGGGAGGGGCCCTTTTGAACGCCACGATTTCGTCTGCGGAAAAGTAAATGCGAAATAACCCAGGCTGCTGGAGATGCTGGTATGAATAGTAAAATTAAGAGTGCTTAGACAAGATCTCCTTCCAATCCAAGTTATTAATCCTAACATCACTATCACTGTAGCCGGCCTACTTTAAATTCAAGGTAGTATTCATTAATTTGAAATGACTGTAACTCCGCGTTTCTCTTCTTAAAATTATTAACCTGGTTTAAAAACACAAAACAAAACAAAAATCTTTTTCTTTTCTTTTTCACTGTCGGTGTAGTCAACATCGATCCGTCAATCACTTGAGATCAACATTGCTTGCTGACCAAACTGTGTTTAAAGAGCAACTAATCTAAGTGACATTGGGTAAACTATGTGAAACATTTTTTAAAAAGAAATTCTGTCTGGGTTCTGAGATATCTCCCACAATGTTCCAATGTGAGGATTCACAGCAATTCTGCCTGGAGGTAAAGCTGACAACACAGGGGATGCTGGTTAAAGTTCTGATCTTAAGTTTAACTCAGGCCATGCTCAAAAGCCACAGCTGATGATAGGTTTTCACTTTTAAGGTTGACTGCAGTTGACTGTCAATGACTGGTCACAATATCGACTCAGGATATGTTCATAAGTGCATGCTTATCACATGAGACCTGCAACATTACTTGATGAGTTCCATGTGTGCAATAGCCATATCAACACCACAGTCAGTATATAATTTAGCATTATCATCTCAAACACTGCTATCAAAAACAAGGTGACTCACATATTGCGTTGATGGTCATCCAGTGGAAGAATGCACATACTGTATGTGAAAGTGTCACGGAGTATAGGACTGATTCACACATGCATGTGTATGTCATAGCTGAATTCTTGAATTGCCACCATCAGAAAGTTTTTGGGGTGATATGAAGGCTCTCCAGGACAAGATCCAGACTCAGAGATTCCTGGTTTAAACCCTAGTAAGTAGGGTTTTGGAGTATTCTTGTGCTAAAACAGCCAAAATATTTTAGGAATATATTTGAGGTGATAGCAGAGTGATAAAGCATGTACTTTGCTAATCCCTCGCCTCTCATCAGGTCAGATTATTTGTCCATTAGGCCTTTGGGACTCTCCAGCATCTCAAATGGGTCTTTCACATCAGATGTTAGCTGAAGATATCAGGGACTGAACTTGTCACCTACTGCATATGAAATAAGCAGCTACAATCTCTTTTTAGCTGATGTGAAATACCTCTTCCTGAGTCCCTGGGGGACTTCTGTCAGTCGCTATAATACTGGGATAAATGAATCAGTCGTCTTGTGGGAGGATCTGCAGCCCAAATCACAAATGCATGATTGCTAGAGAGTCACAAACGGGGGGGGGGGGGACTGTATCATGTCACATCCTCTAACCTTCTGTGGCGAGAGAGGGAAGAAGAGGAAACTTAATCTTCTTCCTGTCACTGCACACTCTTTTTTCTTACCTGTGATGGGGTAAAGATATCTGTGATCTCTCCTCAAGGGAGCATGCACCATTTTGAGCTTGACAGTGGACTCCTGTAACTTTTAAGGAGTGTTGTCTGCCTGATTTTCATCACTGGGCCATCTTTCAATGTGAGTAAATCTTATATTTTCTTGTTCGCTCAAGAAGTCTGTTAAGAGGGAAACATAGAAGGGAGATGATCCAAGCCTGTCAAAACATAATTAAATATCATGATTGTTCTAGGCTACACAACCTCCAGAAAAACACAGCAAAACTTCTTCGAAGACACTATATCCTTTTAGGAATCAAAGAAACAGACACCATATATATTTTTCATATACTTCTATCATAAAAAAACAAGCTGAAGAAGGCATCTATGCCGAAACGGGGCCCTGTCCTGGTCTCCCTGGTCTACATTTGACACGTATTTGAGAAGCCTTGACATCTATCTCTAGAAGACTTCAAGGAAAATTTCCATATGAAACTATTTTATGTTTAAGACTGTAATTCTTTGCAGAATTGCTATTATAATTGGAATTACTTACGAGTAAACGTATGCTTTTTGGTTAAAACTTTAGGCCAGAGTTCTTGTTTGGATTCATTACAGTCTAAAGAAAAGCTGGCAGCTTTTTAAAAAACCTCTGTTGAAATACGTATTTGCATTCTTACACAAGAAAGAAGAGGAAGGATAATTGATAAATAAAATATCTCTTCCAGCTCATCTAAAACGATCCAACAAGTCTCACATTGTATAGGACAGCTGCTGTGTTCCTATGTGTGTGGTGGCTAATAAATGACAGCTGTTTCTCCTAGCACCCTGCATGGTCCATTGACCATGCACAGGTCACCAAAGATCACTGTATAAACCAGATGTGGGGGACCTTTGGCTCCCCACTTGTTGCTGAACTACAACACCTATCATTCCTGGACATTTACCATGTTTGCTGGGGCTGATGGGAGTTTTAGTTTAGCAACATCTGGAGGGCCAAAGGCCCCCCCCCCAATATAAGCTATGCCCTCTCCCATCTCATATGGCAGTGTACAGACCATCAGCTTTTGCTCAGTTTTTTTAATTGGCTCAATCATGTATGAGCAGGGGTTAGATTGCTTACGGTTAGGGTCTTCTGTTAGTCACCATCCTTGAAAAGTCAACCTTTCTTTTGGAACTGGATCATTTCCCTGGATCTTGGCAGAGCATGAGACTCTTCATCTCAGGGTTGTGGGTTGCAGGGGGTTGGACTATACGATCCTTGTGGGCCCTTCCAGTTCTATGATTCTAAATATTCCCCCCTTTCCTTTTCTATGGTTTGTGGAGGGTGCTGAAAACTCTCTTTTAGCACTCTCCAGGCCCTCTTCACAGTTCACAGCATTCACTGGGAAGAGGGAATGAGTATTAAATCAGTTCAATGTGTAGTTAAGATGGGCCTGAAATCATGAGAATGGCTAGAGCTGGAGATGGGCATTAGCTTCCCAGAGACTGAAAGAGGGTTTGATTGCACTTCTTGGCACGGACATGCATCCTATTTTGGCTTGTAGTAAGTTGGTTTTGCATGCTTCCTTATTGCTTCAGAAACTTGCAAGACAGGGATGAAACCAGCTTATTGTTGTTGATGTGGAACACAACTCAGCTTGGTGAGAGGGGTTTGCATGGGTTAAAACAGATAGAGAAGGGAATTTCCAAGTCGTACACTGGGGTTTCCAAACGGGTGATGACCCGACATACTTTTAACTGGAGACGCTGCCAACTGGACCTAGCATCTGCTTCTGTCCGAACATGTCCTTTAACCACTGAACCATGGCCCTTCCCATCTTGATCTTGACCAGAGGTGAGAGATCAAAAGAGACACTGTGTTTGTGCACCATGGGTGCACAGCTGCCTCCAAAAGTACTTTTTAGATGATATGTATATGCCAGCTTTTTTCCAAGGAGCTCAAGGCGGCATACATGGCCCTCCACCCTTTTATGTTCACAACAACCCTGCAAGGTATGCTGAGAGGTAGTAATTGGCTCAACGTCACCCAGTGAGCTTGCATGACTAAACAGGAATTTGAACCTGGGTCTTCTCAGCTCTTCGCCTGGCATTCTAACTGCTGTGCCACACTGGCTCTCAGTGTGTCAACAGCAACCTACTTACCCAAAAAACACAGAGTAGTTGTGCATGGATAATATTTAGTCAGTACCAAAAATGAATTGCGCCCAAGTCATTGCTGCAGAAGTAATGCTGTTTCACTTTGCTCGTGTGAACCCAGTCTGAACCAGGTGGCAGTTGTTATTGCAGATTGATTAATTCATATTCAAAGAGAACGATTGGCTCAGTCTATGGAAAGCTTTGCACTTCTCCCAGCTGTTCGCAAGCCAGACTTGGAAATGTGCTAATAATCAGCAGCAGGTTTGGGGCTTTCTCTCTCTTTCCTTGTTCGTGAGAGGTTTTCATTTAATTTTGTCTTTAAAAGTCAAGGCCCGTAAAATATAACAACCCATGCTCAAAGGTAGGGCTGAGTTACCGAGTGTTGGATTATTAAATGAATTATGAAAATAGTTTGGGAAAAATATATAAGCACCTCTAAAAAGTTTGCCAAGTCCTGAGATAATAACTTTGTGGGAAACCCAGTCTCCCTCCTGGACTCTATGATGACCAGGTGTAGGGGGTGGGGCATTAACAATAAGTTATTTTAAATCCATTTTATTGGCTATTTTGGGGCAGGCAAGAATGACTTTCAGTTTCCTCACATGGTTTACTGTACTGTAGCTGTACTGAAACCTGTGGGACTTCTTTTCCAATACCCGTATACAGGATTTTTAATTTTCCACCATAACCACATCTCACTGATTTAAATGAACCATACTTCCCAGGAAGTATGCTTTGGAAGTATGCATTGCTAGGTACTTAAAAAAAAAAAAAACTTGGACCAAAGGTCTGTGACTAAGATTTGCATAAGCTTTGCAGATGCTGTTTTATATAAATAGATGGAACATTTAGGCCAACTTTCAGAAGATGAAGAAGAAAAACTCTGGCTTCTCTTGCTGTGCTGTCCAAGATAGGGTACCAATGGGATTTTCAGGACCCTTTGCTTGGCCATCTCATCCAACAATTGCAGTGTAATAATAATAATGTATAATAATAATAATTTATTATTTATACCCCGCCCATCTGGCTGGGTTTCCGTGAACCTTTCTTCCCCCATTGTTGAACTACAACTTCCACCACCTCTGCCAATGGTCAGAGATGATGGAAGTTGCAGATAAGAACACCCAGGGAGCCAAAAGTGATGAACACGGAGCTATTGCATGTATCTTTGGCTAAATTACAATGGTGGCTGGCTGGGTCTCACCATCACTGTGCTTTGTAGGGTACCCATTCGCACATAAGCAAAAGGTAAAAAAAAAAGGCAGAAGGCTCAGGAGATCTTGGTCCAGCATGAATGACATGGCACATGGACCTTGAAATGCCCTCTTACAGCAGCCTTGGCTCATCTAAGACAAGGATTTTGATAAGAAACCATTTAGTTCCACCAAAATGAATCAAATGGCTTAAATCAGTCACATTCAGCCTTTTCAGATTTGGGTCCCACCTGTAAACCGGATGCATTTCTTAATTTTACCATGTATTTGTATGGTGGTAGTGCTGCTGTTGCAACCCACCATGTTGTTGTTTAGTTGTTTAGTTGTGTCCGACTCTTTGTGACCCCACGGACCAGAGCACACCAGGCACTCCTGTCTTCCACTGCCTCCTGCAGTTTGGTCAGACTCATGTTGGTAGCTTCGAGAACACTGTCCAACCATCTTGTCCTCTGTCGTCCCCTTCTCCTTGTGCCCTCCATCTTTCCCAACATCAGGGTCTTTTCCAGGGAGTCTTCTCTTCTCATGAGGTGGCCAAAGTATTGGAGCCTCAGCTTCAGGATCTGTCCTTCCAGTATGCACTCAGGGCTGATTCCTTCAGAATGGATAGGTTTGATCTTCTTGCAGTCCATGGGACTCTCAAGTGTCTCCTCCAGCACCATAATTCAAAAGCATCAATTCTTCGGCGATCAGCCTTCTTTATGGTGCAGCTCTCACTTCCATACATTACTACAGTACTGGGAAAACCATAGCTTTAACTATACGGACCTTTGTCAGCAAGGTGATGTCTCTGCTTTTTAAGATGCTGTCTAGGTTTGTCACTGCTTTTCTCCCAAGAAGTAGACGTCTTCTAATTTTGTGACTGCTGTCACAATAACCCAGTTGTGGGTCCTGACTCATCACTTGAAGAAGACCAGTGGCTTAAATTAAAGTATGTCAGCACTACTGAGTGGTAGATCTGTTGCTAGACACAACGATGAAAGGAAGCCTACGGACACTTCATTTCTTTCTCACAAATGCAGGCCTCTTAACTGCCCAAACAATGTCCACCAAGACATACCCATTCATCCCCTCATCCTTCTAGATTTTCATTCCAGTCCTTTCCAACTATGCCATACAAAGGGTTAATACAGGTCAAGGAAAGGCCTATGTATGTGGGCTACACAAACCACAAGCAAAAGACAAAAAGCAAAAGACAAAAGGCTCCTTTAACTGCCCCCCATTCATAATTGGACTCGAAGTGTACATATACAAGTATTAACTATTTTTCACACAGTTGCCATTGCTTAATTTAATCTTGGATCTGGGTGATAAAGAGTCCATCAACCTCTGGAGGACTACAGAGTTTTCTTCCTTGCTCTTGTTTACATGAACTTTACATGAAATCATGAACTTTTTGATTTCTTTAGAGAGGTCACACAATATTGTCGTAACTTTGCTTACAGCGAACGTTTGCATCTGTCTCCTAGGAAATTGGAACACTATCCTGGCCAGACTAATCCCATGCTACCAAGAGTGCTGAAATAGCTCAAAGGACAGGCTGATTGCTTAGAAGCAGGGGTGCCAAATTGAATAAAATATGGGGGGCAGGTAAGCTGCACCTCACATAATCGATCACATGATGTGGTTCACGCACACCACTTGAATGACAATGCCCAGACAACTTTGGCCCCCCCTCAAATATTTTGTGTGTGTGGGGGTGAAGACCCCTTGGCCTCTAGGAGTTGGCCTAGGCTTAGAAGAGTCTGTCTGCAATGCTACACTGTATATGCCTAATCTAACACTTTTTACTCCGAACTGACCAGACTCAGGAAACGACGTTTATATACTGTAGTCACTCTAGCTCAGAGGAAGCAAGAGACAAGAAGGTTGGGAGGTCAGTGACTCCCTGCGCATAATTGCGAGGGAGGGGAGACGGTGGTGGCGCGACCAGGAACTTCCCTGTATCAGACTGGCTTTGTCATCTAAGTTCTTGCGTTCATCAAGGATCTCCCAAACCTCGGGAGGCGCTTCTAGCTGCTTCTGTCTCTCGGCTCGTCCTTCCCGCTAGGGGGCGCTGGGCTCTTGCGGAAACCGAGGACCAGAGCGCAGCATCAACCCACCACCGCCTTAGGCGGCTGATGGTCCCTTTTGCTGCCACCCGCCTCCCGTCACTCTGCAGAGACACTTAAGGCCTTGAAGTGGCTGATAAGGAGACAGAGAGTTTGAAGTGCACGTGGGGCCCTTGAAGCGTCGCCCCTGCCATTGACACATGCTTAAAAGCCCAGCACGCGCGCTCTTTAGCTCCCTGGGATCTGGGTGCCTTGGAACAAAGAAAGGCGGAAGTTGGGGGGGGGGAGGGGAGGAGTTGATTGGCTCGACTGAGATACATAAAAAAGATCAAACTTGAAGTGCAATTCAGTGCATGTGTGTGGCTCAGACGTTTGCCCCATTCAGTTCAATGGGGCTCACTCCCTGATAGTAACTGTAAACCCCCACCGAACTCAATTCGACTTCCTCCTGAGTACAGCGTTGTCCGGCCATGTGGCAGAATGCCTCTCTGAGCTGGAAGGCACTAAACTTCGTAGTAAACATGCATAGGGTTGGGCTATACATGTGCATCAAACCGCAGCCCAAAACTACTTTGGAAGCACTGCTCGTCATATAAACACCGAAAGAGCGAAGGAAATCCATCCTTTTAACCACCCGGATTGTGCATGTAAAATGTTTCAATCGCCTCAAGCGATTACTAATCCTAAAAGCAAGGAGGGGAAGTTAACAGGGTGCCATTATTCCTCCCAAGAGTTTTTTGTTTTTTAAAATAAAAAGTTTATACTGGCGATCTTGAGGACTAGGAGCACACATGTCCTTTTTTAAAAAATGAAACGTGACTTTTTCGTATTTGATTAAGTTTTCTATGCAGTTATGCATACATGAGCTCTACGTTTCGGCCAACATGACGGCATCGATTAGGAATATACCACACAGCGAACACACGTGCTATTGATTTTTAAAAAGCAAACTCCAACTGCTAGCGTTTCTGTTTCAGAACGTCGTTATCAAATAATATTTACATCAATAGATTAACTGAAAGTGGTTAGGAAGGTAGAAAGGATAAAATGTCGGCTTTGGGGTTGGCAGACTAATATCAGCAATAATGTCAAAATCACGATCACTGCAATCCTAAACACACGAGCTAGCTCACTTGGAATTTATTTCGAAGTGCGTCCTGAAGCGGTCGTCACTTCCAGGTGCCATTTGCAAATAAAACAAACTGGGTTTGCAAACCTATTATGCACTTCTTGGGAGTGTGCCCACTGAACACGGTGGAATTTACTTCTGAGTAAGCACGCACGTTTTAATACCTTGTCTTAAATGGGCTGCGATTCTCTGAGTTCCTAGAGAAACGTTTAACACTCTCAAAATCCTAACTTTCTGCTATGGGAAAATGCCGCTGTGATAGTCCCGTTTTCCCCCTTCATAGCTTTAGGGTTTGTTAAGGCGACCCTTAACAAGGGTCTGGAGGAGACTCTTGAGAGTCCCATGGACTGCAAGAAGATCAAACCTATCCATTCTCAAGGAAATCGGCCCTGAGTGCTCACTAGAAGGACAGATCCTGAAGTTGAGGCTCCAGTACTTTGGCCACCTCATGAGAAGAGAAGACTCCTTAGAAAAGACCCTGATGTTGGGAAAGATGGAGGGCACAAGGAGAAGGGGACGACAGAGGATGAGATGGTTGGACAGTGTTCTCGAAGCGACTGGCATGAGTTTGGCCAAACTGCGGGAGGCAGTGGAGGATAGGCGTGCCTGGCGTGCTCTGGTCCATGGGGTCACGAAGAGTCGGACACGACTGAACGACTGAACAACAACAACAACAAGGCGACCCACTTCTGAAGCTGGCTTTTGCTGTGGCTTTAAGGAACGATTCTAAAAATAATATATTTTTTTAAAAAGGGGTTGTGAAATGAAAATGTGGAAAGCACTGAGCCCTTCTGGATTTTGCACAGGGGAAGATGGCAGACTTTTGGATGCTACCACATAATATTAAAAAGGAGAAGCATTTTGTCTGCTTTCAATCTCGTTAAAGAAAACAAAACCAATCTCTCTCTGCGTGTAATAAGCTAGATCAGCAGGGAGACGACTGCGCCAAACCTTTCCCGCCAGGCGAGCTAGCTTACTGCATGCAGGGATGATTTTTTAAAGTTTTATTAGCCGGATGGAAGCATTAAAAATAAGGAAAATCCAAACTTTCAGCCTGTAGTCGTGGTACGGTCCAAGAATCTACTTCCTTAGTCTAGCTCTTCATTATGCCTCAACTGTAACTTGTTCTCAGAACATGGCCGAACCCGAGACTTCAAGCTCGTAAGTCATGGCAGGAAACCTCCCTCATCCACCAAGTTGTTAGAATCCAACCTCCCATCAGCCCCAGTCAGCATGACCCAAAACCAGGAATGATGGGGGTTGGAGTCCGAGATCCTCTCCCTTTAGGCACAACTGATTTGCGGATCAAGTTATTGTGGGAATGGAGCATGAAGAGACAGTGCTGTGTACTGGTTAGAGCGTCGAACTAGTTCCTGGGACTGGAGACCAGGGTTTAAATCTTCAACCTCAGGCACGAAGTTCTCTGGATAACCCTGGACCACCTATTGGCCTTTCGCCCCACCTACTTCGCAGGGTTGTTGTTGTGAGGATAAAATGGGGGAACGGGAGAACAATGCGCTCCTTAGAGGAATGTAGAAATGTGAGCTAGGTTTAGAATACCAATAGTAATAGTGGCCCTGGATAGCTCAGTTGGTAATAAAGCAAGGTCGCAGGTTCAATCCCCATATGGGACAACTGCATTGCAGGGGGTTGGACTAGATGATCCTCAGGGTCCCTTCCAACTCTGCGATTCTGTGATTCAGTTGTCGCGACTGTACAACCTACCTCTGACTAGCAAGAAGCTCCCGGTCTCCTAAAAGGATTCACACACACACCGAAAAACAAAAAAGCGAAATCATCAGTGCGATAGAAAATAACAATATGGAACAAGAAGAAGTTTGCGTTTTTTAAAAAGGCAACAGCAAAGCTACAATATGCCAGTTTACAAAAAAAAGCGCCTCGGTTTACAAAAATTAGCAGGCAAGCAAACTTAGTCGCTGCCTCCAGGCAAGGGGTGGGGGGGGGGGAATAAATCTCCGTCCATTTCAGCCTTCAACTGCGGAGAGAGTCGATTTTTTAAATAAAAAATGTACACACATTTGAAGGCAAGTTTACAAGCCAGAGGGTCTGGTCACTCCAACAGGGAGCTTCCCCTGACGATTTATGTCTCAGGAGAGGTTGGTGGGGTGGGAAGGATTGTTTCAACCTGTTTATTTGTGTCACAGGAGGAGGGCGGTGGTCTCTCACTTCTGTTTCTTACCCCGCTCATACTTTCTGGGGCTGTTCCTGGAACCTGGGAGAATCTGGCTTTGCAAATGCTGCTGAGCTACAATCCGAACGCCAGGGTCTGTTGCAGACTCGGAGAAGCGCAAAGGGCGCTCGTAGGTGAAAAAACACACGAAGCAACTGACATTCGTTTCTGATCAAGAGTTGACCCAATGCCGCCTCCCCCCATCTCCTTTGCAAGGATCTACGCTCGAGAGCGATCTATTTAAGTGCACTTACAATAAACAGAACTCTCTGTGTGGAGGCTGGAATCGAGCCGGCTGAGCACGTTTTCTTGGAAGTAAATCTAATTTCAGACTTCCAAGGAAGCATGTTAAGGGCTGGGTCTCAGTCCAAGTAGGGCTGCAATCCTACGCATGTTTACTTCGGAGTAAACACCATGTAACACTGGAAGCGGTTCTTCTACTGACTCAGATTATCTAAGGCAGTGTTTTTCAACCTTTTTTGGGCAAAGGCACACTTGTTTCATGAAAAAAATCATGAGGCACACCACCATTAGAAAATGTTAAAAAATTTAACTCTGTGCCTATATTGACTATATTTAAAGTAATTCTCTTGAATAGGAATCAAATAAACAAATTTTTCCCACGGCACACCAGGCAACATCTCGCGGCACACTAGTGTGCCGCGGAACAGTGGTTGAAAAACACTGATCTAAGGCACACCATACTTTTAAAGCACATCCAGTTCACTTTTAAAGCACATGGCGCCCCACAAAAAAGAAAAGAATTGTGGGAATTATAGTTTGAGATGGGTGCTGGGAATTGTGACTCCATAAGAGGGAAACTCTTATGGAGTTCACTAGACTCTTATGGAGGGAAACTCTTATGGAGTTCACTAGTGAGTTCTAGTGAGTTCTAGTGCTCACTAGAAGGACAGATCCTGAAGTTGAGGCTCCAGTACTTTGGCCACCTCATGAGAAGAGAAGATTCCCTGGAAAAGACCCTGATGTTGGGAAGATGGAGGGCACAAGGAGAAGGGGACGACAGAGGTTGAGATGGTTGGACAGTGTTCTCGAAGCTACTGACATGAGTTTGGCCAAACTGCGAGAGGCAGTGAAGGATAGGCGTGCCTGGCGTGCTCTGGTCCATGGGGTCACGAAGAGTCGGACACGACTGAACGACTGAACAACAACAACAAGAGGGAAACTAAATTTCCCAGGATTCTTGGGGGGGGGGAATGTTGTGCTTTAAATGCATGTTAAAAAGGTAAAGGGACCCCTAACCGTTAGTTCCAGTCGCGGACGACTCTGGGGTTGTGGCTCTCATCTCACTTTACTGGCCGAGGGAGCCGGTGTACAGTGAGCAGCACACAGAAACACCGTTTACCTTCCTGCTGGAGTAGTACCTATTTATCTACTTGCACTTGACGTGCTTTCAAACTGCTAGGTTGGCAGGAGCAGGGACGGAGCAACGGGAGCTCACCCTGTTGTGGGGATTCGAACCACCAACCTTCTGATCGGCAAGCCCTAGGCTCTATGGTTTAGACCACAGCGCCACCCTTACGCTTTAAATGCAAGGTGTGGATTTTGTGCACATGCAACCTGGTGGGGCTTCAGATTTGATGCTTTTTGCACACAAGGCCTGCGCTTTCCCACTAAGCCAACAGGACCTCCTTCTGAGTAAGATTTGGGCTGCTTCAGTAATAATTTCTGCCCCAACTGTAAGCGGACAGAATGCAGAAAAGTTAAAGTTGTGATTAGTGGCATAGCTTTGGGGTTGTTTCCCCAGGTGCAATTTTTTGGGGGGGAGGGTGTTTTCTGTGGTGTGTGCAAAATTTCAAAAGAAAATCATGTTTTTGAGGGTGTTTTTTAATTTAAAATATCAAGAGGTGTAAAAAGTTCGTGAAATAAATAGTAGTAGTAGTAGTAGTAGTAATAATAATGATAAAATAAACAGTTGCTGCCACTGTCCCATCCCCAGCTTCCCCACCTTTCCCCACCACAATTGCCACTGCCACCCAACCCTGACAGGAACCATGGGGCAGGGGGCACTTGCCTTGGCCCGGGCACTGGCAACTCATGCTATGCCACTGGTTGTGATGGTGCAGGATGTGGGATGTATCATCACTGAAGCAGTCAAATACAACATTTCCTGTTGCCTAGAGTGGGCACAGAGGGGAATGTTGCTCCAGACAGTGAGAACTTCCTGTCATACCTGCTCTGGAGCCTCCTCCCCCTGTGTGTGACCAGGTAGATGGGTATGACCCTCGCAGACCCTACAAAAGGGCTAGTCATGCAGCCATCTTCCCTTTTCTCCCATTTTCTCCTTTCGGACTCCATGGCTCATCCTTACAGAGGATGGAAGCCCCAAGGTAGAAGGTCTGAGGCCTAGCTCAGACTTCTCTTCTCTACAAATGTAACTGTGACCACAAGATAAAAACCTGCCTTCAGGTTACTGCTGTGAACTGAATGTAAGTAAACGCTACTCTTATTTTTAAAGAAGACTGTTGTGTTGTTAATATTTTAGGAGGGGAAATAAAAGGGGGACATTTGCCACAAACAATCCAGACTGGACAAGCCATAACTCAAATTATTCTAACGGATCCATCAACTTGCTTCCAGCAACCTGCAAGGGAATGTGCTCTGCTGTTTGTTCACTATCGTGAGTGAGGAGGGACAATACTTAGTCAATATATCCTCTCCTACGTTCCTCAACATTCCCACACAGGTGAGGAGAACCGAGAAGGTATGGCTCAAAATATAAATTGCTAGAAATCCCGTGTGTCTGTGTGTGTGTGTGTGTGTGTGTGCGTGCGTGCTATTGTACTCAGGTTATGCTTGTAGGGTACCCATAGGCATTTGGTTGGGCACTGTTAGAATAGGATGCTGGCTCTAATGAATCTTTGGCCTGGTCCAGCTGACTCTTCTTCTGTTCTTATGAAAAAAAAAAACCCCTTCCCTGCCCCCTTTCATTTACTTTCAAAGCAACAACTTTTCTCAAGTTGCGTTCATCCAGTTTACAGACCTTGAATTATCATCCTAATGTAGAGTGACAGAAGAAGACAACATACACAAACACGCTTTTAGCAAAACCATAACAAAGTGGTCAATGCAATCTCGAGAAATTACATATAAGAGTTCCATTGTGTGCAATAAAGAAAACAGATGAGGAATGCCATCCATCCATCCATCCATCCTCCAGCAAATTTGATTTTGCCTAGAATGATTGATGCCGAGGAGGCGGAGCCTATCTAGTCTGTTTTGATTCACAACAAGTAATCAAAGGATGCCAAATAGAATGAAAAGGAATCTTGTCTAGCCAGTTTCTCTGTCAAACAAATCATGTGCAAGAGTTTTCACATCAATCATAGAATCAGAGTTGGAAGAAACCACAAGGGCCATCCAGTCCAACCCCCTGCCAAGCAGGAAACACCCTCAAAGCATTCCTGACAGATGGCTGTCAAGCCTCCGCTTAAAGACCTCCAAAGAAGGAGACTCCACCACACTCCTTGGTAGCAAATTCCACTGCCGAACAGCTCTCACTGTCAGGAAGTTCTTCCTAATGTTTAGGTGGAATCTTCTTTCTTGTAGTTTGAATCCATTGCCCCGTGTCCGCTTCTCTGGAGCAGCAGAAAACAACCTTTCACCCTCCTCTATATGACATCCTTTTATATATTTGAACATGGCTATCATATCACCCCTTAACCTTCTCTTCTCCAGGCTAAACATACCCAGCTCCCTAAGCCGTTCCTCATAAGGCATCGTTTCCAGGCCTTTGACCATTTTGGTTGCCCTCTTCTTGTATCCGTTTTGATGCAGGCGAGGGGCATCACTGCACAGATTCAGCAGTGACAGAAGAAGCACTGAAAAGGAAGGGATGCTGTTGTTGAGTGGCTGCTTGCCTTTGCTGTGGTCCTTTTCTGTAGCTGTGAATTGATTCTCTTCTTATTCCCCCCACCCACCGCAATATAGTGGAGTCTGATAGGCTGTGCGTGTTATCATGATGTCAAGATATTGGATGGAGTTTTGAGTGATCTTTGTGGGCATCTGATTCACATGCACACCATTATGAACACAAACCCCCGTCCATAAAAATGAAAATAAATGGAATATTTAATGTATTACATTAAGTGATCTCAGCTAGAGTATACAAACAATTTGAACTTGCGGAAGGAGGAAGTATTTTAAAAAGGTGATTCTGGAGGAAATACTGTCACGTGCTCAATCATAGCAGCAGTGTAGCAAACACCAAACACCAAGCATTTACACGATTAAATTAATTTCTAACATGATGGGCCAAGGCTCTGACTCAGTATAAAGCACCTTCATATATTCTTTCCCTTCACAAGGGAAAATTTTCTGTGGTCGGTTCAGCTTGCTTGCATGGAGCATAAGGCTACCAATGAGTAGTGCTAGACCTAGGGTGGATCTAACACAGGAAAAACCCCACTATAAATAAGTCAGAAATTAGATCGTTATAATAAAAGTGGGTAAAAAAAAAATCCCTATGGAAAATCGTGTTTTCAAATTTCCTGCTCTCTGGCACCTTCTGGTGTTGCACGTTCATAGTGCATACAAATTGTTGTTTCTTTACTAATGTAGCTGAGTCCCTACTGTGGCGCAATAGGTCAGTGCATCTGGCTGTTAACCAGGAGGTTGGTGGTTGGTTCGAGCCCAACATGGTATCGTTAGTTGATTTTCACATGGACAGGCCTATGGGATGTGCAATAAATAAATAAATAATGGAAAAAGAGCAACATTGAAGTAATATCACTGGGCTGTTGTGAGGATAAAATGGGAGGGGGAGAACCAGGTACGCTACCTTGAGCTCTTTGGAGGAAAGGTGCGATATAAACACAATACATAAATAACAAATGAATAGGTCACATTCCACCTCAAAACATAATCAGGTAATTTGGGATGAAGAAGTCTTGGGAGGAAATTGGATAAGCAGAAGTTTGGAAGCATCCCTAAAGCTAGGACCAAACCTGTACCACATTTTCTTTGAGAAGTGTCTTAATGATTTTGAGTCAGTAAGTAGAACCTCAGAATCTTTCTCTCTCTCTTTTAAAATTATAAAAAGACTATAATATCTCAGCAGAATTATTCCGTTTAAAAGTCTGAAACTTTATTTCAGCAACAATTTCCTTGTCTACAGCTTTACAAGGCTGTAAATATCCCATGGACATAATGAAATCTGACATCATATGGCAAAGTACTTACGCTTGCCAGATCATTTATGAGCAAATATACCTCGGGGCAAAACGCCTCCTCCCTTTCCCATGCCCAAATTTCTCTTATAAATAATATAAGAAAAAATTGCTTTGCAAGGTGCCTTTTCTGAAGTTCCTGGTCCGCCTTTTAAACATTCTGGCTGTGAGTCAGGTAGATGATACTGGAAAAGTGTTGGGATGTATGTACACCTGTTTGATTTAAAATCCTGCTACTGGGATTATAATCCCTTGCACATTTACTTGGGAGTAAAATTCCTTTGCTCTTAGGTGGGCTGGGCTTAGCAAATATGAGCAGATCCAAGTGTTTTGAATGAAAGAACTTGCTGAACCAATATGAGAGAGGGGTCAGGGCGCGCGCGCGCACACACACACACACACACACACACTATTTGTCTAAGATACTAATGCTCTTTTGTGGGAAGCTATCATTATTGATGCTTTTGAATTATGGCACTGGAGGAGACTCTTGAGAGTCCCATGGACTGCAAGAAGATCAAACCTATCCATTCTGAAGGAAATCAGCCCTGAGTGCTCACTGGAAGGACAGATCCTGAAGCTGAGGCTCCAATACTTTGGCCACCTCATGAGAAGAGAAGACTCCCTGGAAAAGACCCTGATGTTGGGAAAGATGGAGGGCACAAGGAGAAGGGGACGACAGAGGACGAGATGGTTGGACAGTGTTCTTGAAGCTACTAACATGAGTTTGACCAAACTGCGGGAGCAGTGGAGGACAGGAGTGCCTGGCGTGCTCTGGTCCATGGGGTCATGAAGAGTTGGGCACGACTAAACAACAACAAACAAATCACAATCCCTTCCCTGCCCCCTTGGATTGTGTGTTCAAAACATGTGTTTAAGGTTCTGCAAATGGGTATGTAGCCTAACTCTTGGAGGACCATTACCAGACCAAAACGACCCAGAACGTGTGCTACCTACCAGACAAAGAATTTAATATATATGCTGCAGAAAAAGAGCTTACGGGATTTTTAAAAAAGGAGATCTCAGAAGCTACCTGTCTGGCAAAGTTCCTTATGGAACTTGAAGATATTTGCAGCCATTTTTCTCAGCAGAAGTACCATATTTCTCCATCTATAAAATACCCCCAAGGCTGATCGCCAAAGAATTGATGCTTTTGAATTATGGTGCTGGAGGAGGGTCTTGAGAGTCCCATGGACTGCAAGAAGATCAAACCTATCCATTCTTAAAGAAATCAGCCCTGAGTGCTCACTAGAAGGACAGATCCTGAAGTTGAGGCTCCAGTACTTTGGCCACCTCATGAGAAGGGAAGACTCCCTGGAAAAGACCCTGATGTTGTTGGGAAAGATGGAGGGCACAAGGAGAAGGGGACGTCAGAGGATGAGATGGTTGGACAGTGTTCTTGAAGCTACTAACATGAGTTTGGCCAAATTGCAAGAGGCAGTGAAGGATAGGCGTGCCTGGCGTGCTCTGGTCCATGGGGTCACGAAGAGTCGGACACGACTGAACGACTGAACAACAACAACAAATAGTCCACCCTCAGCACTATCTGTGTATAAGATGCCCCCTAATTTTTGACATCATTTTTAGGGGAAAAACCTTGTCATATACAAGGGGTGAAGGTGTCTTCTTCTGTTTGTCCCCGTGTCAGTTTCAGGTTACTGGTTAGTTTTTCTAGTAGGGCTGTTTCCCATACTACTTGGTACCATTGGTCCATGCTTACTCCTGACGGGTCTTTCCAGTGTCTGGTTATGATGTTGGGAGGGGGGGAATAATTTTCATGCTGCATTTAGGTTGATTTAGCATATGCAAGAATAAGAATGACACACACTCATCATCCACGGTGCTTGTGTAAGAGTCCTACTCTCGGCTTGACTCTTTCTCGGAAACCAGCAAGCCCAGCAGAATGATTTGTGCAGGGGTTCAGTGGACTGCAGTGGTGCTGTGTCAAATCATGAAGTGCAGGCTCTCTTCATGACAACCCCCATAGTGACTCACACCCCTTCTAAGACTATTCAGCAGTACAATGATTTTAGACCAATGTAGATAGTACTCTGGTCCATGGGGCCAGGAAGAGTCGGACACAACTAAACGACTAAACAACAACAACAAAGATATTCTAGCTTCAGCATGAAGCCAGCTTTTTTTCTTAAAAGGTGGACTCAAAACCTTTTGTGACATCCTGGTTCATCAAAACAAAGAGGCCCCTGGGACCTAAAACCTTAGCCTTTGCATGCTGATGCAACTTGCCTCTTCCCCTGCTTAGTTTATATGGTGGGTTTCTCTCTGGAAAAAAAAAGCTTACTTAATTGGCATGCAGAAGATCGGCAAATAGTGCCCCTGGATATGACATCATCCGGGCTGTGAAATAAAGGGGTTCCTGCCTTTGTTCTTGCCTGCCCTTGCTCCACTGCTCTACTGATGGCAAGTCTTCTCTCTGGCTGTGACTGAATCACCTAAGGGAATGCACAGAATTACCCAAACTCAGAAGAGACTGGTTGGAAGTAGGCAAGGCTAAGTCAGTGAATCAAGGCTAAACCACATGTGACTTTAGCTGTGTTGCTGTGCCTTCAACTGTCGGGATTTTTTTTCTGCACGGTTTTTTTTTTTTTGGGGGGGGGACAGTTTGGGGCCTGATGGAGCCACGCCTTCATGTTGCGAAGAAGGGAATTTTAATCTGGAATTTAATTCAGGTTTTGATCTGGAAGGGGGCCCCCACACTTGCACATTGCATTTTTAAAAACAACAACAACAACAGCAACAACCTCCCATTGAAGCAGTTTCCTCTTCAGATATGGAACTTCTCCCTCGGCTCTGCTGAAAGACCAGCAATATTTGGCTCCTCCTCTTCATGAAATCTTTCAATTCCAGCTGCTCAATACAATAACTGTGAAATTAAGAAATGGTACTCGAGTGGGCCGTTTTCTTCCTCCCTTCTCAATCCACTTTCCTTTTGTGCTGTGTCTTTTAGATTGTAAGCCTGGGGGCTAATTTGTGAGCTGACCTGGGAGTCTTTGTTGACCCAACAGCAGACGGAAAAAGCTTTAAATAAATACATGCATTGGGTTTTTTGTTTTTTTGCCTCCAGCTCTCTATTCTCGTAAGGGGAAACAGGCTGTGGGAGCTGCTGAAATGAAGTGCTTGTACTTCAAATCTGAACAACTTTGTATAATCAAGTTTACTTTTTGCAGCCTCATCAACAGAAGAGCAGCAGTGAAGGGAGTTTAGGTTGGCCTAGTTTTCTAGCTGGCTTTTGTTTTCTCTATAACCCCCCCCCCCCCGCATTGTTAAGTTTCATTGTTATTGAACGGGTTATCTAGAGGTCAATGGGCCAGAAGGTTGTTTGGATTTCCTAAAATTGTGCCTCCGTTTAAACCTGGCTAAAAATATTGTTTTCAGAGTCTCCTGTGACCCTTTTGGGCTGGAAACTAAAAGGAGACACAATGTGGCTGCTATTTCTGTTTGTCACCCTTTGCCCCAGGCCCACAAGGGTTGCCGAGACAGCGTGTGTCTGGTTTACAATATTCTCTGTAAATCCAAAGAGGCACCGAGAGAGGAGCTGGAGACTGGGAACTTGAGGCTGGGCTGAATGCCACAAACTAGAGATGGAGAAGTTCTGCTGGCAAGAGTCAGAGATGGCACCAAGGGGAAGCATTCTTGGGCACCTGCCAAGACCCACATTTCAATAAGGAGTCCATTGCCACTCTCTGGAACTGCCTGCCAGAGATCTGCCTCCTCCTCTTTGCTGCTGCTCCCCTCTCTGAGCACGCAAGCTGCAAAGAAGGGAAGGAGATTTCTGCAGCAGAATCCCCCCACCTCTCCTGTGCTCTGGATAGTTGCATGGACTAGACCCAGATGGAGGGAGCAAGTGAGTGAGCAGAAGGACCTTGGAGAGGAGGAGGAGGAAGAGAGGTGCTGACCAGAGAGTGCCTTACTCAAGATGACCTACTAAACCGGGAGCTGATAATGTCCACAGTCAAGCCCCCAATCCGTTCTGGAGAAATGCCCTCTGTTGGTCTGGTTCCTGGTGGTACAAGAATATGGCAGGACCTGGGTACCAAATGTGGACAGAGTATTAAATCAGCTGCTCTTGTACTAGCCTGAGAAGTTGAGAATATTGTCCACGCTGTACCAAAACTGAAGAGCAGCACCAGGCAAGTCTTTAGCATATGCGACGCTGGGGTGCAAAGATCCGCCCAGCGCCCCCAAATCTAGTTGTGAGTGCCGTCGTTGAGTCTGATAAGCGCCGCTGTTGTGAATGACAAGTGCCGCCTCTGGTGCGGCGCGACTTTGGCAATGAGCACACAAAGTCAAAAGTCCTTTAGTGAAACAGTAGGTATACATTTTGGTAATACCTAGGTATATATGTATTTTGCTTTTCTAGCTTGATCAAAATAATTTATTATTTCATAACAGGTAGATAATTAAGAGCTTCAGTGGTGGGTGCCTGCTGCCCCCCAGAATTCGGTGCCCGGGTGCCCTGCACCCCCTGCACCCCCGGGTAAAGATGGCCCTGAGCAGCACCCACTGTGGGTGTCCTGAAATCAGAGGCTCCCTCGCACAACTGGCAAGGAGCTGCATTAGTGCCTCTGAAGCCGGGAAAGGCCATCTGCCAGAAACTCAAAAACTTTGCTTCTCATCGCCTTTCGCTGGGGAGGGGGCCCTGCAAGGCACCCAGAGGAGCCTGTGCACCTCGCCCGGCTGCCTAGAGCAGCAGAGGAGCAGCCAGGGAAGTGCAGGCTCCTAGCCACTCCAAGCCAGGGCAGACAGTTTCCCCTAGGCCTGCGCCCTTGGCGGGGGCCACCCTAACCTGCCAGCTCAGTTCCAATGGCCCACCAAGTCCAGCACCCTGTTGTTTCAGTGACACTCGGCCACCTATGGAAAGCCGGGACCACATAACACCGGTCCTGAGAGAACAACATTGGCTCCCAGTACATTTCCGAGCACAATTCAAAGTGTTGGTGCTGACCTTTAAAGCCCTAAACGGCCTCGGTCCTGTATACCTGAAGGAGCGTCTCCACCCCCATCATTCAGCCCGGACACTGAGATCCAGCGCCGAGGGCCTTCTGGCGGTTCCCTCACTGCGAGAAGCAAAGCTACAGGGAACCAGGCAGAGGGCCTTCTCGGTAGTGGCGCCCGCCCTGTGGAACGCCCTCCCATCACAGGTCAAGGAGATAAACAACTACCTGACATTCAGAAAGGCAGCCCTTTTTAGGGAAGTTTTTAATGTGTGATATTTTTGTATTTGATTTTTGTTGGAAGCCGCCCAGAGTGGCTGGGGAAATCCAGCCAGATGGGCGGGGTACAAATAATAAATATTATTATTATTATTATTATTACTACTACTACTACACTGTCCCCTCCTTTGGTTTCCAGCAACTGGTATTCAGAGGCATTGTAGACTTTACCCCCATGAATTTATCTAATTCTCTTTTAGAGCCATCCGAGTTGTGGCCACGGCCATACTCTTGTGGGAGCGGAGTATTTTCATATGTCTGCGTCATGTTTTGTTCTGTTTTAAAATTTGTATTGGGCCCTTGAAATAAATATATGTATATCCACATCTTTTGTGCTCATTGTATAATTTTACACTGCACTTCCCTCTGCAACCCGTTCCAAACTTTTGAAGGCAGAATTTTATTTAGAGAGTTTTTCTAATGAGGGAAGAAAGTGTCTGTCTCTCCTTCCCTCCCTGCTCTTTCCCTCCAACTGGGAAGTTATTACTTTGTTGTTCTTAAGAAACACTGCTGTTATCTTAATTGTTACCTGCAGGCTGCAGTGTTGCGTTGATTTTCTGCACACCTGTGGAAAACAGCTTTGCTGGGTTTTGTCACGGGGCTGATGAATGATGACTGTAGCGGACTGAAAGAGCAAATGCCAGAAGTTGGACCACAAGAACAACATTCTTAAAAAACAAAAACACGCAAAGGGACTGCGGATAGATGAATCATAGTCTACTCCAGGAGGTATTAGATTATCGATAATTTTTTTGTATTCGTATTACAACCCTTACATCTTGAGGTTGTAAAAAGAAAATAAAAGAAAAAGCGGGGGCAAACAATTTTAAAACAAAGAATCCAATTCAAAAAGTTGCAAGCGCTGATCTTATTTTGTTGATTTTTGTGATATTAAAATACATTTGACATTTATTTTATTGTTTATAGCCCAGAGAACAATGCTGCTGCTGGTCTTATACAAATATAGCAAGCAAGGCTGCAGTTCTAAACCCAGCAAGGACTGAGCCCCGTCGAACTCAGTGGAAATTTCTTCTATTTACGATTGCACTGTAAATGGCCCAAGATAGGCCCTGACTTTAACAAAGGGCAATCACTGGATTATGAAGGGCATAGTTTAATAGTTTTTTTTAATTGTAGTGTACACTTATAAACACCAGCTTTTTAGAGAAATTCTCAGCACCTGCATGTTTCACTTAAAATCTTTTTAGCTTTGCCAGTTATTCCAGTTGCCCCCATTGCCTTAGATTTACAGAACTCACATCCCTTAGGTCTCTTGTAGGTTTTGGGGAGCTCTTTCTCACTGAAGAAATAAAGAAAAATCCTGGATTGCCACCTATGTCCACAGCGATCCATTAGTTTGCAATTTAATTAAGAACTGTCATCTGGGAACACTTATAGAGTATCACACATCATGAGACATTGCATGTGACAAGCACGCCTATTCCCTGGAACAAGTTGGCAGCTTCCTTGAGTTGTACAATGGACATGATTGCTCAAAGAAGAGCCTGGTTTTGTTATGAGAAGGTTAGCACTTCACAGTTGCCAGCATTTTCATTTGGTGACAAGTGCCACTGGTTTTGGTATGTGTGTTGCGTAGCTCTTTAACATTGATATGGTTTTGGATTTCGACAACCCACAACAAGATATTGTGTGGCTGCCCCACACAACAAGCTGCAATAAAGAAGCGGAACATGAATGAGAATCTTATTAGCAGTTAATCACCAGGGATTCCACACCCCCATGCAGATAATGGGTTGCTGATGTGGTCTAAACGTGGGTGGCACTGTAATCTAAACCACTGAGTCTCTTGGGCTTGCTGAACAGAAGGTTGGCAGTTCAAATCTGCACAACAGGGTGAGCTCCCGTTGCTCTGACCCAGCTCCTGCCAACCTAGCAGTTTGAAAGCACACCACTGCAAGTAGATAAATAGGTACTGCTGTGGTGGGAAGGTAAATGGCATTTCTGTGCACTCTGGTTTCCATCACGGTGTCCCATTGCGCCAGAAGCGGTTTAGTCCTGCTGGCTACATGACCTGGAAAGCTGTCTGTGGGCAAACCCTGGCTCCCTTGGCCTGAAAGTGAGATGCGCACTGCAACCCCGTAGTTGCCTTTGACTGGACTTAACCATCGAGGGGTCCTTTGTTAGCAGTGTTAAAACCTGCTTCACACATTGTGGTGTTACCTGCACTTAACTTCCCAAAGTAGTGAGAAGCTCCAGAGGCGGCCCTACCTGAGTTTGGCTTTCCTTTGGAGGTGAGATAATTGGAGGCTTTTGGCTGTTTGCAACTATACAGATGGTGGAGGCAAACAACATATACTCTCCTACCAAACATAATTTCTCAAGAAAAAGGACATTGCACCTCAAAATGTTTTCAGCCTTAAGCTCACCACTTTCCCCCCTTTGCTTCTGTCTGTCTTCCTTCTGCTCTCCACCGCTGGACATGGGTAAGGCCTTCTTGATAGCTGCACCCCAGTTGTGTGGCTCCCTCCCTATTGAGGCATGGATGGCCATATCGTTGGTGGGCTTCCATTGCCTGTTTAAACTTTAAACCACACTTGATCACCCAGACATACTAAATAAGACTGTTGATCCATCAAGCTAGGTTATTGCTTGAACTTGGTGGCAGTATCTCTCCAGAGTTTCCGGTAGGAGACATGCCCAGTCTTACCTTAAAATACAGGGGACTGAACCAGAGAATCATCTGCATGCCAAAGAAATGCTCTGCTATGGAGTTATTTTCCACCCGTTCATTGATTCCCATGGGATGAATCTGGTTACCCCTGCATTTTGGGTGCTGTATGTTAGGCCAAGCTCTGTGAATGGGACCAGGAAATGAAGGGAGTGAGGATGGAGTACAACTTTGTTTCTCCATTTCCCTGCCCCCAGCACACTCATTCCCCCACTCTTGACACACACCCTTTTGCCATTTGCCCCAACATACCATATTTTTCGCTCCATAAGAAGGACTTTTTTCCTCCTAAAAAGTAAGGGGAAATATCTGTGCATCTTATGGAGTGAATGGTGGTCCCTGGAGCTGAATTGCCCAGGGGCCAAAAGAGGATCATGCTTTTTATTTTACAAAGAGAAAAGGGGGTGTTGAAAGGACCCCGCTCAGCAGCTGATCAGCAAGAGATTCGGAGAGAGATAAGAGTCCTGGCTCCCTTTCAGACCCGCCCTCTTGCCCAGGCCTCCATTGTTGAATGTGCTGCAAAGGGAGGTTGTTTGTTTCCCCAGTGACATGTGACTGGTTGACTAGATTACTGTATCTGTCTGGAAACTGTAGAAAAGGCTCCCTTTCCTTTAGAAGCTGCAGAAATGTGAGTTGAACCCCATAAAATGGGGCTTTTCTTCTTTGCTTTTCCCCCTTTGCAAAAGGAGCTTTGCTTTTCCCCCTTTGCAAAAAAGCTGCAAAACCTTTAGCTGATCCTAAAAAACCCAGGGCTTTTACCTTTGCAAAAAAGCTGCAAAACTTTTAGCTGATCCTCAAAAAAACCCAGGGCTTTGCAAAAAAAGCTGCCAAACTTTTAGCTGACCCTCAAAAAAAAACCAGGGCTTTTCCCTTTGCAAAAAAGCTGCAAAACTTTTAGCTGATCTTCAAAAAAACAGGGCTTTTAGAGGAGGAAAACCAGAAAAATATTTTTTTTCTTGTTTCCTCCTCTAAAAACAAGGTGCACCCTATGGTCCGGTGCGCCCTATGGAGCGAAAAATACGGTAACTTCTGTTGGGATAAGTTTAAGACAGTTTAAGGGCAACTCATGCAAGCCGGGGAGCAGCCAGGATTTATGTCAGTGGGGGCAGGACTGAGCTACCTGCCATGCAATTGGTCGATTGGCAGAAGCCACACCTATTTCTCAGTCTGGTTGCCAATTGCATCGCTAGACTGTGCTGCATCACCACCCAAGTGACCTCATTGAGCATTTCAGTTTCAAATATTCTGATTGTTTCTACTTTTAGTTAAGTATTTTTATTTATTTACTTGATGGGGGGGTCAGCCACCCCCTGCCCCGCTGGCTAAGCCCATGCACTGTATGTTATATTATATTGATAATTTATTACCATTATTTGCATGCAACCTTTCATGCTACAAGTTATTCCAAGGCTGCTTGCAAGAGTTCGACTAACTTTGCCTGAATCTAACCCAATCTTTTTAGGTTGTTTTAGACATGGCTCTATACAAGCAAACTGTGAATACAGTGGTACCTTGGGTTACAGATGCTCCAGGTTACAGACTCTTCAGGTTACAAACTCCGCTAACCTAGAAATAGTACCTCAGGTTAAGAACTTTACCACAGGATGATAACAGAAATCGGGCAGTGGTGGCAGCAGGAGGACCCATTAGCTAAAGTGGTACCTCAGGTTAAGAATAGTTTCAGGTTAAGAACGGACCTCCGGAATGAATTAAGTTCTTAACCTGAGGTACCACTGCATAACAAATGAGGGTTTCTAAATGTGTATGTTATTATACAAATAATAATGCTTGTCAAGTAGCTGAGATTGAAGCAACAGCTCCAAGCTGCTCCAAGTGTATCTCTTGAGAGTACAATAGATGGCAAGTCTGGGTTTGCTTCTGCATAATGAAATGACTCCCAGCTCTGACACCACTGAGGGTCACTTTTTTTTAAAAAAAATCCTCTTTCTTGAGAAGTATTTCCATGTGCATTCTCCTTGAGGGGAAAGAACACTCGATTCCATTGTCCCTTAGGCAGATTTATGAAAACAACCTTCCCGTTCTGTACTTGCTTAATGATAGCCTTTTGCTTTGTGTTTTCTATCTTCTGGTACAGACGACCTTTTCTTCAGTTCCAGAAATGGGGCAAGGGGAGGGCAGGAACGTGGTTTTTATGGATGTGCCCCGGTTATTCAGGACCCTTAAATCCAGATTTCCCAACCCTGTTCTAAATGCAGGCTACTAGTTGACTTCCAGCCATAATTCAAGATACTGGTGTATGGGCAATCTATCAGGAAGATATTTGTATTTCCAGGAGTTAGTGATCTGACTCGGTTGCCCTCTTCCTGCCTCCTGTTCCTTCCCCCTCCCTATCTCTTGTTAAGCTCTTTGATGGCTGAGAACAGCCTTTAATGTCCAACATCTGTTGGAAGGAAGAGATAGTGATGAGTACCTCTTTGATGTAGGACATTGTTTGGAGAAAGTGAGGCACTGGGAGAGGGTGGCTAATGAATAATCTGCACGTGGCCTGGTAGCCAGTCAAACAAGCCACATGGGCTAGCTATCTAGCTATCCATAAATTGGATGTTTTTGGGCAGGGTTTGAGAAGTTCATGCACAGACTGGTCGGGGCTGGGCAACCTGAGTCTACCTGCGGGAGTCACTTCACCACTTCTTGAGGGCTTCCAAGTGGCAGATTGAAGTGCGTGCTTGGTATGTATATATTGCTTGCTGTTTAGAATAAAATATTTAATCTTCTCACTAACTTGTGTTTTGTATTGCTTCTGATTCTCATTTTAAAAGAGCCACCTTGCATTTGGCAAGACAACTGGTTCTGATGTATTAAAATTAAAATGTATTAAAAATTTAAATGTATTACAATGTATTAAAAATTCTGGGATGAGGTTATCTGAAAAATGTATTCTCCTATTTGAGCCTGCCTGGTATGATTCTGCACAGCTATACCCCCCCCCCCAATATTGGTATTCCTGCATTCAAAAGTTGTGAATGGCTGCAAAGGAAGATAGTTTCTGACTTTGTGAATTATTTCCCCAGGGAAAATTTCCTGGTGTCATCCGAGTTATCTTTTTAGATGCCAGGCCCAGTTACTACTACTCACAGAGCTTTTTAAATGGTACTTACAATTCATTGTTTTATTTATCTTTTCTGTAACTACAAGCTGATGCCTGCCTTCAGGGAACGTGCTGCGAACTGAATGTAAGTAAACTTCTTATCATTACTTTTAAAGAAGACTGTTGTGCCTTTATTGTTTTTAAGAGGGAATAAAGGGGAATTTACCAGGAACAATCTAATTTAGACAAGCCATACTGGATTGCTTAACTCAAGAGATTCAAACGAATCTACCAACTAGCTTCCTGCAATATATTGGGGAATGTACTCTTCTACTGACTCACTAGCGTGACTGAGGAAGGATAATATTTAATCAATATATCCTCTCCTACTATGCACAACATTCCCACACTGCACAGCTGCAATGTAGCATTGAACTCTGATAAGGCCTCTTGGTGTGTGTGCATGTGTGTTTGCAGAAGCTAGCCTACTGTACAAAGGTAACATTTGCATCCATTGCTCCCCTCACTTTCAGCTTCTGGTCAGGCCTGCCACTGGTGTATGGCCCCTGGAATGTGGCCCAGATGGGAGTGTGGCCCTTCATTTGCAAAAGGTTCCCCACCCTTGCCTTTGTCAGTATGTGAGGCGAAAAGCATATTGTGGCATGCCAATCTCTGAGCAGTACAAGATTCCAAGAGTTCCATGGCTCAGTATTTCCTTTTGGAATGAGGCACAATTTAGTTTTGGGTGTCCTTATGATATATGGTTTATTGCACTGATCTGTCTCTGTCTTCTCCTCCTGTTGTACTTGTAGTACAATGTGGGTAGTGCTGTGGTCTAAACCATTGAGCATCTTGGGTTTGCTGATCAGAAGGTTGGTGGTTCAAACCCGTGCAATGGGGTGAGCTCCTGTTGCTCTGTCCCAGCTTCTGTCAACCTAGCAATTCAAAAGCATACCAGTGCAAGTAGATAAATAGGTACTGCTGCGGCAGGAAGGTAAATGGTATTTCCATGCACTCTGCTTTCCGTCACAGTGTTCTGTTGCACAAGTTTAGTCATGCTGGCCACATGACCCGGGAAGCTGGCTGTCGACAAACGCCGGCTCCCTCAGCCTGAAGTGAGATGAGTGCCGCAACCCCACAGTCACCTTTGACTGGACTTAACCGTCCTGAGGTCCTTCACCTTTACCTGTACTTTACCTGTCACTGCAAACCTCAACTCTAAACTCTGGCTCAACAGGGTGAGCTCCCGTTATTTGGTCCCTGCTCCTGCCAACCTAGCAGTTCGAAAGCACATCAAAGTGTAAGTAGATAAATAGGTACCGCTCCAGCGGGAAGCGTTTCCGTGCGCTACTCTGGTTCACCAGAAGCGTCTTAGTCATGCTGGCCACATGACCTGGAAACTGTCTGCAGACAAACGCCGGCTCCCTCAGGCAGTAAAGCGAGATGAGCGCTGCAACCCCAGAGTCGTCCGTGACTGGACCTAACAGTCAGGGGTCCCTTTACCTTTAAGGGCCAGTGTGGTGTAGTGGTTAAGAGCAGCAGACTCATAATCTGGGGAACCGGGTTCGTGTCTCTGCTCCTCCACATGCAGCTACTGGGTGACCTTGGGCTAGTCACACTTCTCTGAAGTCTCTCAGCCCCACTCACCTCACAGAGTGTTTGTTGTGGGGGAGGAAGGGAAAGGAGAATGTTAGCCGCTTTTAGACTCCTTAGGGTAGTGAAAAGCGGGATATCAAATCCAAACTCCTCCTCCTCCTCCTCCTCCTCCTCCTCCTCCTCTTCTTCTTCTTCTTCTTCTTCTTCTTCTTCTTATGACCCATCACCCAGGCAATCACCTCACCAGGAAGCAGGCCTGGCTTATATTGTAACATTTCCTGGATCAAGGGGTTAGAAGGGGCTTGACATAAAGCCTACTCCCTCCCTCCCTCCCCAGGCATAGAAGCCCACTCCTAGGGGCTGAGGGGTCTCTCCCCCCCTTAAATATTGAGGGGGGCAGCCTCCCCCAAGTGGATGGGCATTGCCATTCAAATGGTGTTTGTGCACCACCTCACGTGATCCATTATGTGGGATGGGACTTACCTGGCTCCCCACAAATATTTTATTCAAGTTGGCACCCCTGCCCCCAACTCATAAGAATATCCTTTGGGACAAGAACCTGTGCTGTTTGCATGAATGGGGCTGGCACCTGCAGCTGAGAAAGATCTTGGGGTAGCAGCAGAAGCCTCTGAGACCCACTACTAGAGTTGTTGTTGTTGTTGTTCAGTTGTTCAGTCGTGTCCGACTCTTCGTGACCCCCATGGACCAGAGCACGCCAGGCACGCCTATCTTTCACTACTAGAGTAGATACAAGCAATGGCGAGACAGACTCAGGATAAGGAAAGTTTCTACCGCATAGTGGCAACTTGGGTGCATAGTTCAGTCCCAGCACACTGTTCCTATTCAGAGTGATTGGCAGGTTTTATTTTGTTTGAGGAGGGAGGAGGAGGAGGAGGAGGAGCTAAAGCTGTCTGGTGCCCGCAGGGCAACGCTGCCCTGGCTAGCTTCTTCCAGGGCTCTCCGGGAGGGCTCTGTGCCTTTCTTTCTGTCATTCTGATTTATTAAGCACTTCGCAAGACAAAGTCTCCCCGCACACAAAACCCTTCTCTGTTCTGGAGAGGGTAATTTCCACCCAGCCCGGCCGATGTAAAAGTATCCTGGCTCTCTGCTTACCTGCCGCTGGAGTGTGTTTGGGCAGGTGCTGGGCGCCCCATCCGTCTCTGCCATCTGACAGGCTTGATTTACAGCTGGAAAGAAAAGGGAGACTCGCTCCTCCATCTTCCCTGGTTAAACACACACACACACACACACACACACACACACACACACACACACACCGCTCGCCTTGCAGCCAGAATGATAAGCTTCGTTCCAACAGCTCTGAACAGTGCTAATTCTGTCTACTCGGAATTAAGTGTCATTGAGTTCAGTGGGGTTTACTCCCAGGCAAAAGTATACAAGGTGGCAGCCTCAGGCTGGATCACACGGAACCCAGTGGGACTTAATTGGGTTGGAGCCCCATGTTGGGCAAAAAGATCCCTGCATTGCAGGGGGTTAGACTAGATGACCCCGGTGGTCCCTTCCAACTCTACAATCTATGATAAACGTGTAGGGGGACTCATGGGTGTAGCCAGGATTTATTTTTTTGGGGGGGGCAGGCTTTATGTTAGGGAGGGCAAAACCGAGTTATTTGTGAAAAAAATTGGTCAGTTAGTTAAGTATTTTTATTTATTTACTTCAATTAGCGAGGCAGCTGCCCCCTGCCCCTCTGTCACGCCCATGGGGAGTGGGGTGTGTGTGTGTGGAAAGCGCACGTGAGTCCATTTATGGGCTCATTATCAGACTTTGTGTACCCCAGAATCTGGAGGCAATAGAAGTTTTATTTTATTTATTATCCCACTTTTTTTCCCTCCAACGAGCTCAAGATAGCGCACATGATTCTCCCCACAACAATCCTGTGAGGTAGGATAGGCTGAGAGAGGCAGTGACTGGCCCAAGGCCACCCGGTGAGCTTCATGGAAAAGTGGGGATTTGAACCCTGGTCTCCCAGCTCCCTTAGTCGGGCACTCTAACCACTACACCACACTGCCTCTAGACCACGAAATATGGCTGGGAGGCACGCTTGCTTGCTTTGGAAGGTTCAAAAACGAAGGTGAAGTTAAGCTGCAGAGTTTAGACTGAAAGTAAATGCTGCTGTTGTTCACAAAATCTACTCCTCAACAATTATGTTTTAAGACCGGGGTGTGAAATTGTTGCACTCCGTTCCTAAGCATTCGGGATCAAGTTGCGCCCGGCAGCCTCGCGATCCTGAGCACCTTTACTCAAAGGCAGGTCCCGCAGATAGTAAAATAATTTGCTGCCCCCCCCCACTCACACGTCCTAAGGATGCTAACTTAATGTAGACCCCATTGGCTTCATCTGCAGTTACTTCCAAGTAATCTCAGGACTTAATTCTTCCCGGAGTTGTCCGTTTTAGTTGGGACTGGAGATTTGTGTAGCCACGTGCTGTTTTAATCCAAGCACATGACAGGGATAGCTCAGTAAGTAGAGCCTGAGACTCTTCATCTCAGGGTCGTGGGTTCGAGTCCCACGTTGGGTAAAATATTCCTGCATTGCAGAGGGTTGGACTAGATGGGCATCGTGGTCCCTTCCAACTCTGTGGTACTAGGCAGAAGGTACTGCACTCCAGTCCAGATAGGTCTGCCCGAATTTACACAGTTTTCTTGTTTAATAGGCGATTCCCAGAAGCTGAGAGGGATTATGACAGCCTACTCAAACTCAACGCTTTGACATTATGACGGTTGAAATTAATGAGACATGCTTTCAAATTCAGTCATGGTAGCTGGCATTAAAGCAATTTTGCCTCGTTCAGAGCTATATAAAATCCCGTGGGAGAACTCTCCGCAAAAGAAGCATCTGATTACAGCGTTGCTTCCGCCTTTTCTGACAAGACACTGTGCTCCTGGATTCAACAGGTGAAGTTGTCCCAATTGCTGCATCTATATCACAAGAGCCAATTCCTAGGGGCCGAGGGGGGGGTCTTCGGCCCCCCCTAAAATATTTGAGGGCCCCCCAAAGTAGATGGGCATTGCCATCCAAATGGTGTCATTGCACTGCATCATGTGATCGATTACGCAGGGCCGCCCCCCAATATTTTATTCAAGTTGGCACCCCTGATCTATACAGTGGGAAAACATCACCTGCTGAATTTCTGCCTGCCATGCGACTGTTAAAGGCGCGGCAACTGGGAAGGGGCTGCTACCTAATTTGAGTGTAATGGACGACACAAGCTGCAATCCTAGCCATGCCCCATTGAAGTCCCCTTGAATTCAATGGGGGGGGGGTTGATCCCAAGGAAGTTATCTCAGGGTTGCAGCCTTAGAATGCGATTCGTTTTCAAGAGGATACCCGCAAGTGTCTCCAAACATTTCGGCTCCAACTTACACCACCCCTAGGAAAAGATGCGGGGAGGGGGGCATTTGGAGGCTGTTTTGCCTAAAACAGCGTCTAGGTTCTAAACAGCGCTTTTAATGGAAACAATAGTCTTCTAAGGTTGGGCGAGTCTAAAGATTGTTGTGGCTTCGTTCTTGTGTTTAATTCGTATTTCTGGACTGGAAGCGAACTTGGTGCGAGATGGACTTTGTGGGGGAGGGTACGTCTCCTATTTTGCGCGTTTTGCATCGCTCACAAAGGGCCCCGATAAAATCTCAGGAGAAAGACTGACTGACACGTATTTCGTGCACCAGAGCCTTAAGATGCGTTTGCATAGACATGTTGTTTTATTGCTCGCGGAGAAAGAAAAAAAGAGAGGGTTTCACCACTCCTTCGCTAGCGTTGTGCAAACAGCCGAGTGAAGGAAGCCCTCGATCAGACGGGAAGACGGCACATAGAGTCATAGAACTGTCGAGTTGGAAGGGACCCCGAGGGTCATCTAGTCCAACCCACTGCAATACAGGAATCTCAGCTAGATCATACATGCCCCCACGGAGGCGGCACCGTGAAACGGCCCATTCACACTCAGCTTGTCTATTCGTCTTCGAAAACAAGGGCAAAGTTTTCAACAAAAGGCACCGAAGAAATATTCACCTTTTCCTGGAATTAGCTCTCCTGCCAATGAATGCGAGATCGAGGGTTTCCTTGCTAAGAGCACAATGTAATCTTGTTCAATAGCTTGTGCGATTCTGCACTTGATAAAGGCGCACAGCCTCGAATGATTTCTGGCCGTCGTTTTTCAATCTGCACACGCAAAAGTGGCCTATTCTCTTGTGGGGGGAGGCGGGCTGTGGGTGCTTGGGAAAGGAGCGCACAGGTTTGGCACCACTGTCTGCCGGATTGAAGAAATGCGATGAAAAAACATGTGGAACTCCAAAGCTTGTACCTCTTTGCTTTTATACTTCGGACACTCCTGACTTACTTTCATACAACAATGCCCTTAAGAATCGGACTGATGCTGTTTTGAACCAACACGATTGTGAAGGAGCGAAACAAAATAGAAAATTCTTTCCAGTAGCACCTTAGAAACCAACTGAGTTTGTTCTTGGTTGTGTCTTTGTAACAACCAGAAAATCAGCAGAGGACGTTTTTGTTCAACTTTTGCAATTCTGTTGCCTTCTCCATCCTGTTCCTGTTGTTGTTTTTTAAAAATAAAATTTAGGCCAGATTTCCCGCTCCCCGACTAGTTGGTTTAGAGATTTGCCTTAATGATGATGTTGGGGGCGCTGAGGTAATGTCAAATTACTGGAACTGTCATCCAGATCCTATTGAAGTCTTTTGCAATGCAAGTCCTATCTGAGCTCTGTGAGAGTTACTCCCAAATGTGTGTGTACAGGATTGCATCCTGAAACCATAAAAGCTCCGGTTCCTAATTAAGCCAGTGTTGGAGTAGTTCTATTGATTTAAATAGAATTCCTCCAGCGTAAGAAAGGGGCAACCATCTCCTTTCGCAATCGGTTAAAACTAAGGCTGCTGTCCTAAATCTATTTACCTGAAAGTAGTAAGCCTCATTTTAAAATCAATGGTACTTACTCCCGAGTAGATGGGGAGTAGCTGCGTTGGAATTCGCCTGTGGATGGACTCAGCTGTTCCATCCTGTGTACATTTTTCTAAATTTACCACATACTCTAAGCAGGAAAACATTCCCCGGGTCAGGTACCCGCCCTGCCGCCTGAACTGCATTCCTGAAAACGCAAACACCACCACCACCGCGAACCCAAGAGGTCATAAACAAATTGTCCCCCGACAACCTTCCTGGAGAATCTGGCAGGCGGCACAAAAGGATTAGGTTTCAATTCTGGCTTGTCCCTGGCGAAGCGGTCTTTCGCTGTCCACGCCTCCGCCCGCCCCGTCGAATATTTTGCATTTTGAGTAAGAGTGAAGCCGAGGCTACAATCCTGTACACACTTAGAACTAAGGCCACTGAACTCACTGGCGCTTGTTTCTGAGTCGACGTGTGTAGGAATGCCCGCTGTCAGGCATCTAAGAGGTGGCTGATCCTCTCTCCAAAAATGGTTCCAGGCTTAGCAGAATGCAACAGCGCCGTTGACTACAAGCCAGCTGGCCTGCCAATGGCTGACTCAGCAGGGCTAGGGCACCTCGGCCCGCAGCCGGCTTCTCAGCAAGCCATGGCAGCCCCGAGGCTTCGGTCTTACTATGTCTTCTAGGTGGGAAATGAGTCGCTTAGCCCTGTTCTCCGTGGGACACGCGTAGGGCGTCGAAGCACCTCGCGTCGGGTTCAAACGAGAAGTGTGTGAGTGTGTTGGGTGTGCATGACTGACTGAGTCAGCCTACTGCAGATTTAGCTTTGAGTGGAAAGGGCTTGTGATGGCAGTGTGGACGCCTCCTTTCAGAGACAAGGCCGGATCACCGCCTTCCCCCACTCCATCTAAACCGACCAGCACCCTCCAATAATTATCTGAAGCCCTTCTTCGTGTGCCTCCCCCTGGAGAGGTCCGGATAGTGGGCAACACGAAAATGGCCTTTTCTGCGGTGGCTCCCTGTTTGTGGACTGCTCCCCCTTGGGAGGCTCGCCTGGCGCCTTCATAGCGCAGCTATCCTATATCCTTGACCGAAGAACGGTACACTCCTGTTTGGGATGGTCACCCTCTTCCACGCAGCTTCCTGAGGGGCACGCACATGGAGCAGTGAGGGAGGAAGGGGACACCCGCCTAGCCACTCAGATCAGCCGAATCAACCCTGGCGATAACTGGGGTGACAGAGGCATCAGGAGAAATATTTTCTCTTCAACCCGATGTTCGGTTGATTAACATTCCCGGGCCCTTTTAAATGTGTTTGTGGGAGGGGACACTATTGATTTGTATTTGTTTCATTATGTATTATGTATTTTTCTGTGGTGAACCGCCCTGGGATCTTCGGATGAAGGGCGGTATAAAAATTTATTCAGCATCATCATCATCATTAATCATCATCATCAAGCAGCAGTGCAACAAATACAGCTTCCTACAGATATGTACAGCGCCATCCTTTTGGCGCAGCCGCCCAAGGCCCCCAAACCCCAGCTGTATACAAAGTGGGGTGCCTGCGGGACAAGATCGCACCTTTTCCCAGTGTATCTTAAGATTGACGGATCTTAAGAAACTGGTGCCCTCTGCACCTGCGCTTATAATCACCACAAGACATGGTTAGATAGGGAACTGTACCCGGTACCTCCACACCTGCCGTGTCTACTATTTGGTGGCCCATGCCAATTTCAAACAGGGCGTCTGCAAATCTAGCAGGGATGCTATCCACAAGGTCCCAGCTGCTGGTGCTTTTAATGTGTTTCCCACCCCGGCGCTCTCTCTCTCTCTCCCTCTCCCTCTCTCTCTCTCTCTCTCTCTCTCTCTCTCTCTCTCTCTCTCCTGGCCTCCTATGCATTCCGTGAAGCCGCCACGACCACCTTGAGCTATGCACAGAGAAGTCAGCACACACTTGATAATCTCCATTCCAACTTTTATTTGAAAATAACCAGGATCCACAGCTTCATAACGCGCGCACACACATCACCACAGACACATTTCCTGAAAGCAGTCTTCCTTTTTCGGTGGCAGCATTTTTTATTTTTTTATTTTTTAATAGGGTTCCTCTTGGATATCTCTGGATAGTCACAGAAACCCATTTTTTTATTTTTGTGGGGCGGGGGTGGTGGTTATGAATCAACTTTGAGCAGACTCGCGCGCGCGCACACACCCCAAATATCAAATTGGTCCTTTCATTGGAAAAAAATAAAAAGCGACGGCAGCCTGTATGTGCTGAAATTATAAAAAAAGTTATAAATAAGTTACCCCCTCCCCTCCCTCTTCCACGAAAGGCTCACCGCAGTGCTCATTCTAGAAAGGCTCACACGTGCATTTTTAAAAAGAGCCCTTCCCTCTGTATTCGGAGTACTCGGAAACTAGAAGAAAAGTATAAAGAATTTAGGAACGAAACCCTGACTCGGTTAGGCATTGCCTACGTTCACGATTTCCAGCAAAGCCGCCCCCCCCATCGGAAAGAGGCTTCCATTTAAATAAATATAAAAGCTGTTTTGTCTTTTCTGTCGCCCTGCACATTTTGAGCTAGATCTCTCTGGACTGGACTGATCTCTCGCCAGCAGGGAATCCTCACCAGTTCACTGCATCTCGGATCTAGAGGCTACGCAGATAAGAAGTCAAACAGGCTTACCCTCTGCGTAAATATGCACTAGAATCGGGGCTCTGTGTGTGTGTTTTTTTAAAAAGTCATTCGTTTTTGAACGATGGATATTGCAAATAGGCATTCGCTCCACGCAAGTTCACAAACCACCTTTCTCTCCCCCCCCCCCCGCCTGTGATTTTATTTCCCACCCCCACTTGCTGGCTGGGACTACCCTTAAGAGGCTGCGGCGGATTTCAGTCTTACGGCTGGCTGCTTACTCAGGAGTAAGTTCCCCTGAATCCCAATGGGTCGATCCCTAACTGAATGTACGCTTAGGAGAGCAGGCTGCAGTCCTGCTGTGTGATGGGTTGTAGTCAACTAACTCTTACCATGATAAACTTAGGTTCATCCATTTCAAAGAGTCTACTCTGAGTAAAGGTTAATTGACTACAATTCTATGTTACCCTCCCGAAAAAACAAGACCCTTTGAGTTAAATGGGGCTTAAGCGCTGCCCCCCCTCCATGAGTATTTAGTTTCTGTTGAAATCAGTGGAGATCTTAGGGTTGCCAACTTTTTACTGGCCCAGTTTTGGGGCCTTTGACAGCAGTCTGACCAAGCATCAAGGCTGCTAAAGGCACAGGAGCCCCCTTCACCAAGAAGTTGGCAACCCTGCTAAAGTTTGCAGCGTACTTACTGCATACAGAGTTCTCGAGGAAGCGGTTTGGATAGCCGCAGTTGCCACCCTTGCCACGCCCACTTCGGAATAAGACCCGCTGAGCAGCCTTTCTTAGGAATAAACATAGAAGACAGGACTGCCCTTTAATGACTATATCAGAGTAAGGAGTTCACCCTGGAAACTCACGGCTATAAAAATGGCTTAAAATCTGCGGATTGGGCGCGCCTCCTAGACTTGTGAATGGGAAACAAAAAAAATTGGATGAACCCCCCCCCAAAAAAAACCCCCTATCGGCAGGGAACTATTGCCAGGAGAGAGAGACGCTCTGTTCCATTTGAAAGTTCGGGTTAAAATAAGATCGAATGACTTTTGGTTTTCGTCTCAGGGGAAATCTATCCTTAAGGCACAGAGTCTTTGTACTTTTCAGTCACTGATTAAAAATAAAATAAAAGTGTGCGTAGAGACCTTTCCCATCGCCTGTCCTCAAGTCACCCCTTCATGAGGCAGGGGGCTTGGCTAGTTCTACGGTTACACCGGTAGGGTCTCCGTGGGATAAGGCCGATAGACCTGCTGCAATGACCCGGGCAGCCGGAGGGGGCAGTAGAGCTGAGCGACGCCGAGCGGGACCCCTTGCAGCGATTCCGAGGCCGGAGTAGAAGCGGCAAGGAGGGAGGTCCTCTGGGGGAAGAGTTGGTGGGGATCCCCGGACGTCGAGGCCTCCCCCGCGGAGACCTCCAGGAGGAGCGGGTCGGGCAGCCTGTAGGAGTACACAGAAGAGGTCGCCGCGGGTGGGAACGGAGGAGGAGGCGGCGGCGGCGGCGGAAGGAGCCCGAAGGAGACGGCGGACTGGGGCAGAAGGCGAGAGTAGCCCGACGGGACGGGCCACAGCATCGCCCTTTCTCCCGCTGGGGTTGCGGGGCGCTGCTGTTGCTGCTGCTGCTTCTCGGACGGCTGGAAAGGGCGGCTCAAGATGCTCTCGATGGCGAAGGAGCTGGAGAATTTCGGGCCCGACGAGGAGCACGACGGCGAGACCGAGGCGGCGGCCGTCGTCGTGGCTGTCGCAGACGCCGCTGGCTGGGGCTCGTGGTCGGCGCTTGGAGAAGGCGAGGCCGAGGTCTGGTGAGCCTGGGCAGGCTCCGCGGCGCCGGGCCTGCTCAGGCGCTTCCTCCGCCTGCGGAAGACGCCGTCGGCGAACGTGTACTCGGAGCTGGGGTTGAGCATCCAGTAGTTGTCCTTGCCCCACGGCCGGGCCGGGTCGCGGAGCACCTTGACGAAGCAATCGTTGAGCGACAGGTTGTGGCGCACGGAGTTGCGCCAGCCCGTGTAGGCGCCGCGGAAGAAGGGGAAACGGCCCATCAGGTACTCGTTGATCTCGGCCAGAGTCAGGCGCCCCCCGGCGGAGTCCCGGATAGCCATGGCGATCAGCGCGATGTACGAGTAGGGAGGCTTCGGGCGACGCGTGTAAGGCTTCCCCGGCGCTGCTTTCGCGTTGCCGGGCGAAGGCTCCGAGCCCTGGCGCGGAGAGGCCCCGATGCCACTGGCCGGGCTGAGGGCGGCGCAATCACCGTCGGAGCCCAGCTCGCTGTCGCCGGGCTGCGGCGACGCCGCGCTGCTGCTTTCCTGGTCGCTGCTGAGCTTGTCCTCGTAACGAGGGGCGAAGATCTCCAGCTTCATGGTGGCGCCTCCAGCCTCGAAGGGGCCCAGCTAGGCTCCCTCCGCCCACGGGTCTCTTCTTCCGCAGGGATGATCAGTGGGCCTTCCGAGCGCAGCAATGGGGCGGTGTAGGCTCGGATCTCCGGGGAGAGGGGACGCTAACAAAAGTTGAGGTGCATCTCTCCTTTTACGTGGTGGGGGTGGTGGGTGGGGGCTCCCTTAAGGGGCGACAGTTCCTTTTCTTCCACGGGGGAGTCACGGAATGTGTCTCGCGGCTTCAGAGCAATGTCTCCCTGGAGGAAGAGAGCAAAAATCGGGGTTCCCACGCTAGCGACCCTTAAAAAAAAGCAGAGCTACGGGAGAAGTTTCCCAAGCCTAAATTCCTTTGGGAAAGGGTTTCGGGGCGGAATGTAGCGGTGAGGTCTCTTTCTTCCCCCGCCTTGGTTTGTGAGCAGGAAGGGGGTTTGTTTCTACACCCCAAGTCGCCTTCTTCCGAAATCAAAACCAGCGCGTTGCGCTCCTGGCGCGCGTGGAGTCGGCTGGTTTTCAAGCGTTTTCTCTCGGCAGTCCTGGATGGTGCGTTGCTGAGCAAGGCCAAGCCTCTGCTGGGTTTTCCCACCTGGATGATAATCCCTAGAAGGTAGGCTTTTCTCTTCGGCCCAAAATAAGTACCTGATCCGCGGGGGGGGGGGGGAGGATCCTTCCGAGGAAGATGCGCGCTCTCCCCTCCCCCGCAGCCAGTGGTATTTTATCTTGAGAGTCTCAGACGCAAAGCTGAAGGTAACAGGTGACTGAAGAAACTTTGCGTCAACTTTTTTTTTTTTTAAACTATATATCCTGGTGGTACGATTCTCTTTCTAGGAGTGTACTCTTAGATCTTCATAGACTTCCAGGGGAAGATCGGCAGCAAGTTGACTCTGGTTAGGATTTTAAAAAGAAAAAAGAAAAATGGAAACCTGATGTGCTGAAGCCGCGTCTTTCTGCTCTCCTTTCCCCCACGTTAGTGGCGCTCCCGCTTGAAGAACCTGGCGCTTGCGAGCTGACTGCCGGCGATAGCAACCCTCGAGCGGCTGTTGTCATTAAGTGGCATTGTCATTATCTCTCTCCACTACTCTCAGGCCAGCCCATTATAACGTTCAGCCCAGTTGGGGAGGAGGAGGCGGAGCTACCCCCCGCCAGGCTTCCGAGCGGCTGCTGGGTGGAGATGCAAGGTAAGCCAGACAAAGGTGGGCATCTCCTGAGAGACAGCCTGGATGACAGGGAGAGCTTGTTGGAAAGCTGGTGCGGGCAGGTTGGTTGTTTGGCTCTGGCCAAGTCCCGCCCTCTCCTTGGGGGTCCCTCCAATGAAAGGAGCCCAGTCAGGCCCCACCCCTTCCCCTCCCATTTTGCATAGCAGGTTACTCTTCTCAGGTGTAAAGTGCAAATTGATTTATAGGTGGCAGAGTCCAACCTGCTGCGGGATGGTGCTTCCCCCTCCGCTATCTCGGAAATCACTTTGCAATTAGTAAATAAATACACACAGCCTCCTATAGAAGGTATTGCAACACTTTCATATTATGGTTTTGAGTTCTGAACTTTGAATTCGCAACCATTCATTAGAACTAAGAGAGCGATTAGAGTGTCCATTCAAATGCCCACTCTCTGGTGGACCTGGGCTGAGAGCTAATGATTGACTACCTGACACAGCCCCTCCAACTGTCCCTATTTTCCGGAGACAACCCCTGATTTAATCCCAGAATGTCGCACTTTTCCTTAGGACGTCCCTATTATCATCATCATCAGAGAAATGTTGGAGGGTATGGACTTACCTGACCCCTGAGCCATCTAAAGGCAGCCCTGTATAGGGAAGTTTTTTGTTTAATGTTTCATTACATTTTTATGTATGTTGGAAGTCGCCTGGAGTGGCTGGGGCAGCCCAGTCAGATGGGCAGGGTATAAATAGTTATTATTATGGAACAGGGCATCCCTATTTTCATCTGAGAAACGTTGGAGAGTATGCTGGCAGGGTTGTTGTGAAGGTAGAGGGGTGAGGGAGGCAATATGAGTCCCAAGTTCAAGGAAGGACAGGGCATATATGCAATTAATATTCGTAATCATAGGATTCTTAAAGAAATGTTTATCCACTGTGGTCCTGCTGAAAGTTATATCTGTGTGGCATGGTGGCTGCAGCTGGAAAGACCCAGGTTTGTGAAATTCACCATGTGGTCTCTTTACAAGATCCTTGTGACAGTGTAGTGAGGGAGAGGCAAGGGCCATGTCAGCCTTGAGACCCTTGGAGGAAGAGTGAAATAAATACCTGCTATTGATAAATACTTCAATTCAGTAGGAGTCACCATCTTAAGCCAGGAGAGCCCAAATGCTGTGCAGTGATTTCAAAAAACAACAACAGGATACTCTTAGAAGTCACTCAATGTGCTTTCCCCCCTCTGTGTAGCAAAGTGACAATGGAAGTCACAAATGTGTAAGAGCGTCCCCAGGACTGACTTTATTACTGCCAGTCTGTAAATGAAAGCTGCTTGAACACAGGACTGCTGTTCTGCCATTTTGTGCCAAGGTGAAATAATGATATTTTAAATTTACAAATCGTATTCATGTAGTAAAATAAAATTCATTAAAAGAGTGTTGTGGTTTGTCTGGACTTGCAATTCATTTTCTGTTTTTTATTTGAATTTTGAAATGTCCACATTTATTTTTGCTTTCTCCATTTCTTACAGCTGTGAAAAATGAAACTCTGGTCTTAAACATGTCGGGCACAACCCAGCACTTGGAGTCCCATTTCCACTTTCCTTCATTTTCCCTCAGGACTTAAACATGCTTAAATTTGAGTGCATTGTGCCCACTCTTTGGAAGTTGACTTCAGTGGTATATTCCAAATGATCCATACATTTCAACCCAAGTTAAATCACTTTTAAACTGCATTGGATTTCAGCACGAGAGATTTTAGCACGTGCTTCGTTCTTTCATTGAAACCAGTCTGGCTTTCCAGGTGCATAACTTGGGCTTTGTGCTTTAAAACAAAGGCTAGGACAAAATCTTCTCCCAAAATATTAACTCCTTCTGAAAATAGTGGCTGCTTTCCTACTACCGGTACTTTCCTGTGAGGTGGCGGGGATGGGTAAGAAATGTTTCCAAAAATATTGGGAAGAGTTTGGATTTGATATCCCGCTTTATCACTACCCTAGGGAGTCTCAAAGCAGCTAACATTCTCCTTTCCCTTCCTCCCCCACAACAAACACTCTGTGAGGTGAGTGGGGCTGAGAGACTTCAAAGATGTGTGACTAGCCCAAGGTCACCCAGCAGCAGCATGTGGAGGTGCGGGAACGTGAACGCAGTTCACCAGATTACGAGTCTACCGCTCTTAACCACTACACCACACTGGTAGTAGACAACACTATAGCAAGAATCACTGTGATGAGCAGCTTAGGATACATGCATCTCTAGCTCAGTCAGATTTTTAAGTTCCTAACCTCTGCTCAGCTAAAGATACTTGTTTATCCTGGATCATAGGAGCCAACTCCCAGGGGCCGAGAGGTCTTTGTCTCCCTCCCAATAAAATATTTGAGAGGGCTGGGCCCCCCAAAGTTGATAGGCATTGTCATTCAAATGGTGTGCATGCACCACATCATGTGACTGATTATGTGGGGGGCAGGGCTTACTTGGGCCCCCCAATATTTTGTTCAAGTTGGCACCCCTGTCCTGGCCCAACTGGGGCTGAGCCAGAGATAGCTGAGCTGAAGCATGTATAAGTCCTTCAGAAGGGTGGTAGGGGCTGGTACAGAGAGGGCACACTTAGTCTATTCAGCTCAGTCACGTGACCTGGCAACCTGGCCTAAAACACTCTTTAAAAGGGTTGTCCCTCTGCCAGGTTTCGGCAGAGCAGCAGCCCCAGTGCTGAATGGGGTTTAGATCTGGTGTAACTTTATGATGACTTAAGTTACACCAGCATGCATTATGGCAGTTTCTTGTGCCCTGGTGTGCTCCCAGAGTTGCTATTCCTTTAATGGGTCTCTTGCCAGGAAGTGAGGCCCATGGGAAGCTATGGGGCACAAGAGTCTTGCAGCACCTCTCACTGCCCTGGGAGAAACATCCATCTGTCATGGATGCTTTAGTTGAGATTTCTGCATTGCAGGGGGTTGGACTAGATGAACTCTGGGATCCCTTCGAATTCTACAGTTCTATGATCCTGTGATCATGCTATATGTTGGTATAACTCCTAAGGCATTCTGAGAAGTGCACCTGTCAGGAAATTGTGAAGAAAGCATTTTTTTTTTAAATGAAAAAGACCCAAAAGCAAGAAAAAATTGCCTCTTCATGAGGTTAACTAAGGTAAGTGGAAACCCCTTTCCTGAAAATTTCAGAGAAATTTCTACCTCCACTCTCTTGATCTTTTGGGCAGGTTTTGATTTGCCCCCTGGAGAATAAATTTCCAGCGCAGCCCATTTTAAGACTGGAATGTTGCTTAAACTGGGGGACATGACAGTGTTCTCTAATGCAAACTAAGTATTGCATGCTATAGTTGCAGAGAATCTGGCATTTTGCCATTTCAGAATGTCAGTGGCAATGTCATTTCAGGAAATTGGCTTACGTACAAAGATGTCGGCTTCAATAGTCTTGTGGCTAATGTGCAATATGTCTGTTAAGCGCGTTTACTTGAAAGGAAGTCCTACGAATTTCAGGGGAGATTCCAGCCAAGTAAGTATTCACGTGACCCAGTCCTAGGCGTGTTTTCTCAGAAGTACATTCCACTGAGTTGAATGAGGTTGATAGTGCAATCCTATAACATCTACACAGGATCAATGGAGTAAATGGGCACAGGACCAGATCCTTAATCTCAGAAACCTGAGTTTAGAAGTCCTTGTTTAGGACTGTATCCTTAGGCTGCATGTAAATCTCAATTATATTTGAAAGCAATTAATATAATAAATGATGCCCTGACAAAAAATAAGTGTAGTACCATAAAATTAATGACATGCATATCCTTCTGCAAATGCTGCACTGGTGGATTTCCAACAAACTCTGATGGATGTCCCAAGACTGGTTATGGTGCATCTCTGATTTTTGAAGTTGCTGGTGAAAGATGCTACATTCTTTGCAAGATTATACTGTGAAATGTTACACTTCTTGCCTATTTTTGAAGCAGTAATGTGAAATAGGTTTCATACATCAAGTTATCCATCGTGTTAGGTATCATCATTATTTATAACTGTGACCGTGACTATTTTTCCAAATGATACCTGGTCATTTAGGTAAATATGCTTTATGCTAGACTCCTTCACCATAGCGTCCCTTGTCTGCAGTACCTAAATATGAGGTGGGCTTAGTAGCACCCCTACTTTAAAACTCCCTTCTGCTGGAGGTTATCCAAAACCCAAATATGAACATTTTCTACCAGCAACATAAGAATTTTGGGTTTTTGTTTGTTTGTTTGTTTTAAAAAGCTTAAGCAATTGGTAAAGGTAAAGGTAAAGGTAAAGGTAAAGGTAAAGGGATCCCTGACCATTAGGTCTAGTCGTGTCCGACTCTGGGGTTGCGGCGCTCATCTCACGTTACTGGCCGAGGGAGCCGGAGCACAGCTTCCGGGTCATGTGGCCAGCATGACTAAGCCGCTTCTGGTGAACCAGAGCAGCGCACAGAAATGCCGTTTACCTTCCCGCTGGAGCTGTACCTATTTATCTATTTGCACTTGGATGTGCTTTCGAACTGCTAGGTAGGCAGGAGCTGGGATCGAGCAACGGGAGCTCACCCCGTTGCGGGGATTTGAACGGCCAACCTGATCAGCAAGCCCTAGGCTCAGTGGTTTAACCCACTGCTGATAAACCAGCTATTTCTTTGTACACACGTGAATTCAGGTTTCAGATTTGCCTGGATTTCTTCTATGGATTATATATTTATGCTTAAACCAAGCCAGGGATAATTCCAAGAGATTAGTCTTGACAGAGGATGGTGTGTGCGTTCCTGTGTGTTTGCCTGGGGGAAAAAGACTTGTGGGACAGATGCTTGCTTGAATGCATTCCCCACCTTAATCGCATAGGTTGACGGCAATTTGCAATATCTTAAAATGCAACTGTATGACTAAGTGAGGAGCGGTATATTGGTTAGGAGAACATGCTTGGAATGCGTTCAAGAATAACAGACAACTTGTGCAGGTTACAATCTGTTTTTTAACAAGAGATTTATAAGCATGAAGGGTGAGTCATTTACATTGCAATAGACACCTATCACTGAGTAAGCACCATTGAATATAGTGGGCCTTGCTTCCAAGTAAACATGCATAGGACTGGGCTGCATGTAACCCTTATAAATAAAAGCTGAGATTCTCAGCAATCTAAATCACCAACCAGATTCTGGCAAGAAGTCCCAAACTCAAACCCTTCATAGAATATTACATTCTTGTTAGCTGGTGTACTTAACATTGCTAAGAATGTGTGCTAGAAAGTTTCATTCCTGGTTAAAATATCTCCTTAGCCATGGACTTCATTAGATGATCCTAGGCAAGCAATTATTGCTTCAGCCTCCTGTCTGCTACACACAGACCCTAATTTCCAAACGCTTGCTATGCGAAAGTTCACTTATCTGAACACGAGGAATTAGTAACCAAACTTCTCTATACGCACCACAGATTCAGATATCCAAACAGAGAGAATTTTTAAAAAACTTCTATTGGTTGGCCGAGGAATGAAGAGAGCGACTGGACTAATAAGCACTTTCCCCTTCCTCAGAGGGTTTTCCTGTTTTTTAAATTTATTTTTGGGGGTCAAAATTCCATGGTCCGGAATGCATTGGAAAGTTTCCCATAGGAATCAATGGAAACCATGGACTCATTATGCAAATACTCATCTAACAAACAATTCACAGGAAATGAATTGTGTTTGGTTAGCGGGACCTGTGTGTGCATGGATAAGGCATACAAAGCACTTTGAACGTTCAAACAGTGGCATTAATATTACTTTAAATTTGGCTTTTCCATTCTGATCACCCTCAGGAACCCCACAGTGAAACTGCAGAACTTGCTTCCATAAGTTGTGGTGAGGAGGGCCACCAACCATATTGGCATGGGCATAGCTGGGAGGGGGGTGGGAAGGAGGGGCAGCTCTCCCCCTAAATAAATCAAATATATAAAAATACTTAACTAAAAGTAGAAATGATCTGAACATTTGTAACTGAAATGCTCTCTGAGGTCAGTTGGATGTTGTTGTGGAGCATTCTAGCGATGCAACTGGCAACCTGACTGAGCGATAGGCATGGCTTCCATGAACTGAACGATTGTGTCACAGGTACCTTGGTTCTGGAATAGGACCGGTGGGTGTCCTGACCTCCCTTAACATAAATCCTGGCTACTCCCATGTGTCTTGGTGGCTTTAAAATGGAAGTTAGACAAATTTATGGAGGACAAGGGTATTGATGGCTACCAGGTTCGGAGGCTCCATGTCTCTTAATAATAGTTGACGGGGAACAAACAGCAGGGAAGGGAGAAGAAGAAGAAGAAGAAGAAGAAGAAGAAGAAGAAGAAGAAGAAGAGAAGAGTTTGGATTTGATAGCCTGCTTTATCACTACCCAAAGGAGTCTCAAAGCAGCTAACATTCTCCTTTCCCTTCCTCCCCCACAACAAACACTCTGTGAGGTGAGTGGGGCTGAGAGACTTCACAGAAGTGTGACCAGCCCAAGGTCACCCAGCAGCTGCATGTGGAGGAGCGGAGACGCGAACCTGGTTCACCAGATTACGAGTCTACCGCTCTTAACCACTACACCACACCAGCTCTCCAGGTTCTGTTTGTGGCTTCCTATAGCCACAAGGATGGCTTCTGTGGGGAAGCAGGTTGTGAGACTAGGTAGGCCTTTGGGCTAAGCCATCAGGGCTCTCTCCATTATATATGTGGTTTGCTTAAACAATACCAGGAAGTCGAACAACATGGGCAGAAGAAACCATTGTAGGAACAATCACAGAAGAATCAGCAGCAACAACCTTGCCAATGTGTTATGGATGTGTTTGAGTAGGTGGTGCTGTATTGGAAGTCTCAAGCAAGCCGTACTTTGATGGTTGCAAGCAACACCAGCTTGACCGGGAAGCTTGGAGTGGTGAAAGGAACTCCAAACAACGGTCCTTGCATTTCCTTCGTCTCACAAGGTGACTTGTTTGCATGCCAGAGTAAGACTCATAGGCTTGGGTTGATTGGTATGACTGAGGAAACAACATGTAGTCAGAGATCTCAGGGATCAGCTGAAGGAAAAGAGAGTTTGCTACACATTCTGCAAAAACAAAACCAAGAGCCGTGTTGCAACACAGCTAGGGCTGGTTCAAGACACTTTGCTACCTGAATGATTCCTTACCCTCAGGTCAAGGCACATAGTGTACCCAAGCATATCACTCCATCCTTGTCAGCAAAAAGAAACAAGGGGTTGGATGTAAAGGGAGGACAAACTCCCATTTGTGGAAGTGACTAGGATCCAGAGGAGATTCCACTGTGGAACAAAAAGGTGAGAATTTTACACCTCCCTCGGGAACCCCTCTGCCATCTTCCACCTGTTCCAGATGGTCTCCCAATCCTACAGGGTTTTTTTTTTTTTTTTGAGGGGCACAGAGACCTGTTGAGAAAAGGGTGAATTGCTGAAATTCTGCCCTCTTTTGCCACCTGTGGAGCATCCAGCTAGTGGTAACAGATTTCTGCTCCAGAGAGCAGGATCCAACACAATAACTGAAAGAACTAAACATCTAGTGCTCTTCCATGGAAGTCACAATTAGCTGTCCCACTCTGCCCAATAGTAGGGCCGGCCTTAACTGATGATTTATAAGGACACATGAAGCTGTCCTATATCAGGTCATTAGTTCATTTAGTTCTCTACTGTCTATTCTGATTTGCAGAAGATGTTCAAGAATCATAGATGAGACCCCTTAAATCAAGGGTGGAGAAACTGTGCCCCTCCAGATGTTGTCATGGGGCTGATAAAAGTTGTTTGACCACGGCTCTCACCAGCCCCAGCCTCCATGGTCAATGATCAGTGATGACCACACGTTCCTCACCCCAATCTAAGACGTAAGTGTCCAATGAAGGTTGCAGCACTATCTTGCCATGGCCATAATCCCCAAGCAGCTGTCTTTTGACAGATTAGGGGACATTACTTTTAATTCACATTAAAATTTGACCTCTGCATGTTGAAGCTTCACTATGCTTCATCATAAGGGTAGCCTTCTCCAAGAAACTTCCTAAATCCAGTACACCATGGATGGGAAACCTGTGGCTTTTCAGATGTGGTTGGACTCAGGAGCCAACTCCAGCTAGCATGAACCATGGTCAGGGATGATGGGAGCTGTACTCCAACAACAGCTGGAAGAACCTAATTTTCCCATCCTTGTCCTAGAACAGTGGTGGCCAGACTTGGTCCTCCAGCTGTTTTGGGACTAAACTCCCATCATCCCTACCTAACAGGATCAGTGGTCAGGGATGATGGGAATTGTAGTCCCAAAACAGCTGGAGGGCCAAGTTTGGCCACCATTGTCCTAGAGTAACCACTATAGGTGGACCAGGGAAGGAAGGAAGGAAGGAAGGAAGGAAGGAAGGAAGGAAGGAAGGAAGACTACAACTGACTTTGCTCTGGGGAAAACTACATGTTACACTGATGATGCATGTGACAAAGTCCCCAATCACCCCTTCTCCTTTGCAAAGCCCCTGAAAAGGAGACAAGCAAGGGGAGCAATTACCCACCATCCTTAGCTAATTTTCCCTGTGAAGTAAATGCAGGTCTAGAGTAATATTAGTAGAGATGCAGTCAGTGGCAGAAGTATATTGGCTGGCAGGGGGAACATCCCTACCACCTCCACCTCCCCTTCTAAGGGCATTTTGCAAAGGAGGAGTGATCTCTCTCTCTCTCTGTGGTAGTTTGCAACGTGCAACATGTAGCTTGCCCCTCTGCATCTCATAGCCATTTTCTTTTAAACTTCCCTGAACGAGAGCTGATTTTTCCTCCACTCTCCTGCCAGTTGCCTTCACAAGTGCCCATGTTTGTGTTAAAGTTTCAGGGAAAGGCTTCCTGCCCCCAGTCTTCAGGCCGAGAGGGTAGCTTTCTTCCTCTTTCCTGCTTTTGTTGTAAGTGGGTAGTGGAGAAGTGAGAACCTGGCAAGCCTACCTTTTGATGTTTATTTTATTACCTTTCCACCTTTTGTGACTAAAGCGTACACTTCCCACCCCCTTTGGCTTCTGAGCTTTTGTGTGAAGGATCTAAAAGTCAACCCCATGCTGTCAGCAAACAAGCAGACGCTGGCTCTCCCCTTCTGGTCCTTGGCACCCATTGACTGCCCTCCTCCTACCCTGTAAGCCACGTCTTCCTAGATCAGACCAAAAGCCCACAGAGCACAGCCACTGGGACGCCTATGTGAAGCCCACAAGCAGGACACTTGTGGAGGGCAATCACCTTCTCTCCCATGGCAGTTCCCTAGCAACTGACATTCGGAAGCATCTCCAGATTTCTCTCTCTTTTCCATTCCCTTCTCCCTCCTACCCCCACATTGTTTAATTATTACTAATAGGCCACACTATTTACATTGGCCATATTCAATAAGCCACATTTCGAATGATAAAAGTACAACCTGCAATAAAATCATAAACAGTAACGTTGCTGTGGTATAAGGATTTTGGGATAGTATTCATTGCTGGGTTGTTGTTTTTTTGGTATTTATTCATATATCTCCTCATATAGCAGACAGTTAAGATTCTCGGTAAATTTGGAATTCTTTGCTCAGAGCCATGTTCTGCATTGCTAATATTGCATAGAATAACAGAATACACTTCGCCTTGGTGAAATCCTGTATCGAGGAAGTAAGTGCCTTTATTTACAGATTTCATAAAAGCAGCAGACAATATTTGAAGTATGTGAATTTTTCCCATAATGTATCATAACTTGCTGTGAAGAGCACATGGCTTTTTCATGTAAGCTGTGTAGATGATCACCCCATGGCTTTTCCTGTTATAGTTTAAATAGACATAGTATTGCCATTGGGTCTATGAGGATTAGCACAATCATAGGAAAAAGCTGAGCCTACTAAATAAACTTTACATCAAAAGCACTTTGATGTCCTGTTTTATAGTATAAGTATTTATTTGTAAAAAGAAAAACACCCTTTAATAAACATGTTGGAGTGCGTAACTTCAGTTCTTTGTTCTAAAATGAAAATTGCCCCAGGTTTTTCGGCTATCTTGCATATTGTGGAGAGAGAAAAACATTCATAAAAGGAGAAGCAAGTAAAGAAAGAGGAAGTGGTACCCCATTTCCGAACATTATGTGTGAAAACAAGTCTCCTCGACTTGAGTGGAATTTGAGTTCCGTGCAGATGGGCTTATGATCATGCCCTGCTATTGATGCTACAGTTACTGCTTTGCAATGGAAATATGTCTTCCAAAATAGTCCCATTAAGTTTCTTCTCCATCTTCCTTCGTAATCAAGGTTTGCAAAATCAGCCCAACAATCCCCTCCGGCTCCGGCAACATTTTAGGTTGCTCTTAGGATTTGCGCAAAGGGCTTCTAGTGACACCATCATTTTATTTGAGATACAATCAATCTGTAATACACATCACAATCCAGAGGATATAAAATATGTTGGACTGTATTATGGCAGCCCAACAGTTCACCGAAGCAGCTCAGACTAGAAGTTACATCTGTGGAACTAGATTGTGAATGGAAAGAGTTTCCCAATGAGTTGTCAAAATACTTTTCATCTTTTGGAATCCTGAGAAGTCCTATAGGTGACAGGGCATAGGGAACCAGGCGGAGGGCCCTCCCGTCAGATGTCAAGGAAATAAACAACTATCCGACTTTTAGAAGACATCGGGAGGCAGCCCTGCTTAGGGAAGTTTTTAATGTTTGATCTTTTATCATGTTTTTAATATTCTGTTGGGAGCCGTCCAGAGTGGCTGGGGAAACCCAGCCAGATGGACAGGGTATAAATAATAAATAATAAACCAGAGGAATATGGTATCAACAACAACAACAACAACAATTTGATACCTCTGGTTTATTATTATTTATGCCCCGCCCATCTGGCTATTATTATTATTATTATTATTATTATTATTATTTGATACCATATTCCTCTGGTTCAGATGGAATGCCTCTCATAGATGGGTATTGACAATAGGATTGTTTTTTAATTTAAGGGATTCCCCCAGAAAAGTTAAATGTGGATTATGTAGTGGTGGTGGAGTATAGGTTGGCATTTTCATGACAATGACATCATGTGGATGCTGCAAAAGATCTGCATGTATGTGGAACACCAGTGCTCACCTGTAAGAACTCTAAATTGCTAAGGTAGTAATAATGAAAACCACAGATCAGGTGAAAGACTCGTGGCAGCTTTTGCAAGAGTCCTCTCTAAAGAAGGGATGTAGAACTGGTGTCCCTCTAGATGTAGTTGGACTTGGAATTTTCATCATATCCCAGCCACCATAGCAAATGTTTAAAAATTATGTGAGTTATAGTCCAGCAACGTCTGAGGACCACAAGGCCCCATCTCTAGTCCAGGGGCCACTTCATGCCTGCATGTTTATTACTTGATTGTGGTTGAAAATGGGAACACGTCTTCATAAATCAAGCACCAGAGACAGATCTTTGTATCAAGTTACATCACCTCAAGCACAATGGTTTTCAGTGGAACAAGTTCATCGTCAGCTGTGAATCATCAAAAGTTAGGCAACCAAGCAAAGTGTGTTGATGGGGAAGCAGCCCTGAGTGACCTAAACAAGCCATCGAGTTTGCAGATTGCACTATAAAGTGTCAGCCATTTGTTGAACCTAACTTGAAACGGAAGTAAATGCAGTCGGAAGATGGGATAGAAATGGAAAAAGAGCCCAGCCTAAAGCTTCAGTGGAGTTGAACCTTTATCTTGCAATCCTACAGAATTGTAGGAACACCCTTTTCTCTGATATAATTAAGATGTGCAACTTGAATTACACATTGTCACATGACTGGCAGGTCCAACAAGCAGAAGGCAAGCAGAAAATGTACATCTCCACAAAGATACTGCAGTTTAGTTTTTCAGAATATGTGGCCAAGTGCCACCAGCACTTTGATCTTCTCTGCACAATGGTAGGTAACTGGGTAAATAGGACAGCAAAAATGACTAATTTTTTAAATAAATATTTCAACCACGAAGCCTGCTTTCTTAAAAAGATATGAAATGACACATTGACCTTGACCTGGTGATCTTTCTATGAAATAGAATCACATTCTATTTCTGCATGTGGTTGTGAAATCATGCCTTGTATGTTACACACATTTTACTGAATTAAGTTACAGTATCACTTATGACTGTAGTCATAGCAAATGCAATGTATCTCTGATAATTGCTCAAACAGCAGAATTCCACAGTTGCGTAAGATTTTGCTTTATGCAAATGCAGGAGGAAACAGTGAAATGAAGCACAATAGTCTCATTTCTCCCCCCTGCCTGCTTTTGCAAGCATGTTAAAGCAAGTGTGTTGTTACACAGGGTTCCTCCTTGCCTTCTAAATGTGGATCAGCAAGATGTCTAGGCAATATTACATAATCTCTTCTTATATTCTTTCTGGAACTTTGGAGAATGCATGGGGAATATTTTATTTATGGGCAGAACTATCCAAAGGAGGCTCTGGGGAGGGAGGAAACTAAGGCAGAGGAACCACCAAATTGAAAGCCATCAGTCGTGTGTGTGTGTGTGTGTGTACCAACATTTATGAATTGCTTCCTCCCATTGGTCTGAGTGGGAGGATAATCAATATACAATACTAGCTTCAGTGCTGTTGTAGTTCTTTATGCCCTTCCCAAAATTCTAGGGACACGTCAAGGCAATAGGACAACTTCAAATCCAGCAGATCCAAAGAACTCTCCAGATCTTTCCCCAGCAGATCAGAACGCCTCTTTTTGCTGGTGCCATGGCAACAGAGTGCCAAGGACTGTGCCCAAATGGGAGGAGCTTGGAAGAAAAGATTCCCCTTTCCATTCACATGCCTCCTTGGCCATGGGCAGTGGGGGAGAGCCATTCTATTTACTCACCCCATGAATGTTGTCCCAAGAGACCACAGGACTGCATACCTATTTTATTTAAAATATACTTCAACCACCCTTCTTCAAAGGATTCTGGGGGTGTACAAAAGTCTGAACCTAACCAATGCACACAAAGGGGATAGCTCAGTCAGTAGAACATGAGCCTCTTAATCTCAAGGTTGTGGGTTCGAGCCCCACGTTGGGCAAAATATTCCTGCACTGCAGGGGGGTTGGACTAGATGACCCTTATATTCCCTTCCAGCTCTACAAGTCTATGATTCTATGAACATATAAACAGGATTACAAACTAATCAATGTAACAAAATGCAATATGCCAAGAGGCAAATAGAAACAAGAACTTGAAACTGAACAAAGCAGAATAGGATTTTTAAAAAGGCCACATCTGCATCATTTACTTAAAGCACATTGTTTCCACCAAATAATCTTGGGAACTGTAGTTTACCCCTCACAGAGGTAACAGTTCCCAGCACACTGAACAAACTACAGTTCTCTGGATTTTGGGGAGGTACCCATGTGCTTTAAATGTATGTTGTGGATGTGATGTTAATTTAAAATTCATGAGCAAATAGGAAGGTCTTTGTCTGGTGTCAAACAGCTTGTAATGTTGGTGCCGGACACGCCTCTTGACAAGAAAAAGCATGGCTGACTTTAGGAGCTGACCTACAGTGAAGAACTGCTTCCTGCACAACTGGGGGGATGTGGCTGGTCATTCACTGGATCCTGCCTTGCTGTGCCTTCAAAACTGTACTGTAAAAAAAAGAGGTAAAGGTAAAGGACCTCTGGACATTTAAGTCCAGTCAAAGGCAACTATGATGTGTGACGCTCATCTCGCTTCAGGCCAAGGGAGCTGGCGCTTGTCCACAGACAGCTTTCCTGGTCATGTGGCCAGCAGGACTAAACCGCTTCTGGTGCAATGGAACACAGTGACAGAAACCAGAGTGTACAGAAACGCTGTTTACCTTCCCGTTGCAGTGGTACCTATTTATCTACTTGCACTGATGTGCTTTTGAACAGCTAGGTTGGCAGAAGCTGGGAATGAACAATGGGACCTCACCCTGTCACGGGGATTTGAACCACCGATCTTTTGATTGGCAAGCCCAAGAGGCTCAGTGGGTGAGACCACAGCGCCACCCGCTCCCTAAAATTATACTGTATTGCATCTTTGATAGAAGCGGTGTAATGGTTTGGTGGCCCAGTCGAGCCTGCACTGTGAGGTTCCAGGCATGGCTCCAACATGGGTGCTGCATTCCCATCTTGGCACACTACTAATCAACGTTACATGGGGCATTTTGTGGCAATTATAAAATCAGCACTTGGTTTTTATTCAGATCAGATTGGCAGGGAGGGTGTGTGCACTCATTTCAATGAGGCATGCAGATAAACTTTATCTTACTTTGAGATTACTCCAGGAGTCTGTGCCATATCAGGCTAAGTGAGTGATTATGGCGACTCTTACATTCTTTCTTTCTTTCTTTCTTTCTTTCTTTCTTTCTTTCTTTCTTTCTTTCTGCCATCTCAATACAGGAATGGCTTGACAGAAGAACTTGGGTCATTTTTGCCAATAACGAAAATCTCCTGTCACTTTTGTGCAGTGGAGGGGCATGTTCAGGTGCATCAGCAAGTAGCTCATGCCCTGTTGACTGATAACTGTATTCTTAGCAACTTAAACAGTGTTTGTATTCATTGTGTAAACATGCGGACGGGTGGAGATCTGACTTAGATGAGTCACTGCTGGGGCAAGAGAAAATTATAAAATTAGAACTCCGTGAGATCTGAGTTGTTTGGCTCATTCATGGATCTTGAAGGAAGGAGGGGAAAAAAAGAATTCTGTTTGTTTGTTTGTTTGTTTGTGGGGCAACCCCCCTCCCTTTTGCAATTCCCATTTTGTGCTTCGGTCAAGAGGACAACAATAAATTGCTACCAAGCGGTCCACAGTGCTGCAGTTCCAAAGTGTTCCTGCAGGCAATCATTTTGAGGATAGGAATGTGGGATGAGAATAGAGAAAAAACTGTTGCTAAGATGCCAGCACAAAGTGTACAGGGGGAAGAGAGAACGAGAGAGAAAGAGAGAAAGATTATGATCAGACAGCCTTTATGTTCAGACAGATACATGTAATTGTGAAGAATGATTAAATAACTATTAACCACACCTGCTCAGAGCCCCTGGGCCGTGTTGGGCTGTGCACAATCTTAAGAGCTGCCATCCCCCTTACGTCATGCTGAACAGAAGGGAGGGGGAGAAATACCAGGGTTTAGTACAGGATCAGAAAGTAAAATATTATTTGGAGTTTGGAGCCAATTTGCTGTCTGCCAGTGATTCCATAACCTGGCACACCCAATGCAACCTTTTGTACACATCTATCAGCAGTTCTGGTTTGTTTGCTTAAAACAAAGCCTTATTAAGATTCTCTAAAGGTGTCTGTGACGCAACAATTAGTTGACTGTCAGTTGTCTTCTTACGAGCACCACTAGTTTATATGTCTGTTGCACTTGACAAGAGGACCACTGTTGGCGTTGAATGTGGCCCAACTAGCTTGCACCACACCCGACAAGTAGGCTGGAGATTAGTTGCCTTTTGCATAAGGCAAATTCATAGATTGCAAGAAGGCAGTGTGTCTCTGCCATACTATTTCCTCCTACTGCCTCCTGAAGCCATATGTATCTACGGTATATGTCAGGGCGTATCTCCCACCCCTGGAAGCCAGTTCCCTGCATGCTGATACCTGGTCATTCATGGTGATGCTTCAAACATGACACAGTGACAGACAAAACCAACCAACCGGCTGCAATTTTTGTGATGCATTGCTAACCATCTGGGGCTACCCAAATGAACATGTTAAACAAGTTGCCCTGTACATGTTAAATGAGACAGATTGTCTTTCCAAATTTTGGAACACTGCAGAGCAGCCGTTCGTAAGTGGTGGATTGAAACCAGCTGGTAGATTACAGAATCCTTTGTAAGAGGGATGCCAGCATACAGACCATGCTTGTCTAGAGGACCCCTATTGTTCCAGCTAGCCCAGGCTTCCCCAACCTCGGCCCTCCAGATGTTTTGAGACTACAATTCCCAGCATCCCTGACCACTGGTCCTGCTAGCTAGGGATCATGAGAGTTGTAGGCCAAAAACATCTGGAGGGCAGAGGTTGAGGAAGCCTGAGCTAGCCACATATTGCCTGGCCAGTCTGAAGCCTCTTCCTGGGTTCAAGACAGGCAGAGAAATGGCATATCAACACTCTCTCCAGCTGCTTGCAGGTGTACCCAGAGTGCACCATCAGTTGCTGAGTAAGAGCAATTTGAACCCTGATGACCTAAGCAGCCAGTCCATCTTCCTGCATTACCGCCCAATCATCACCTCTCCTGTTTGTCTTTTCTACAGATCTGAGGGCTTAGATTGGCTTTAAGGATCTTTCTATAGCTCTCAGGTTCTTAAAGGCATTAAAATCTAGAAAAGCCATCTCTATAAGGGAGAGCTTGTGGACATCAGAAAAGTATGGAGGGATTATTCTGCTTTTCATTGTGTGTGTTTTTTTCTCTCTGATAGAGGCCTGCAGCTAAAGAGTTGGAATTTATTTCAAAACCAGTAGATGAATTATTCACCTCTTCAGCAATTGGCTATGCAAAGTTCCCACTCTGCTTTGTCTCTTCCACTTTTCTTTCTTTCCTCAGACTGGTAGATATGGTCTTATCCACTTCCCCTGTCCAAGTAGTATAGGGGTGACCCACCAGATGTCATTGGCTACAACTCCCATCATCCTTCACTATTGGCTATGCTGCCTGCGACTGATGGGAGTTCAACAATATCTAGAGGGCCACACCTGCTCTAGGGCACTCACTCTTGCAAGGATCTTCCGTATCTGGGTAAGGTAATTGAGAGAGCGGTTGCCAAACAGCTTGGCAGGTTTCTGGAGGAAACATTGGCTTTAGATCCATTTCAGTCCAGTTTCAGCCCTGGTTTTGGGACCGAGATGCCTCTGGTCACCCTAACGGATGATCTCCGTAGACAACTGGATCGAGGCGGGTCAGGACTGCTGATTCTCTTAGATTTGTCAGCAGCCTTTGATATGGTCGATCATGATCTTCTGGACCACTGCCTCACTGACGTGGGGATACAGGGCACAGCTCAACAATGGCTGTGCTCTTTTATCTCTGGTTGGGGACAGAGGGTGGCGCTAGGGAGGGAGATGTCGTCGCGCCATTCCTTGGTGTGTGGAGTGCTGCAGGGCGCAATCCTCTCCACAATGCTTTTTAACATCTTTATGCACCCCATTGCCCAGATTGTCTGGAGCTTTGGGCTGGGTTGTCACCAATATGCTGATGACACTCAGCTCTATCTTCTGATGGACGGCCACACCGACTCAGCCCCAGACACACTGACCAGATGCTTGGAGGCTGTGGCTGGATGGTTTCGTGGGAGCTGATTTAAACTAAATCCTTCGAAGACAGAGGTCCTCTGGCTGGGTAGGGATGGCATGGGGATGAGGGACCAATTCCCTTCTCTTGCAGGGGCCCAATTAGTGCCAGTGCCTTCCGTTAAGAGTTTGGGTGTAATCCTTGATGCCTCCCTTTCTATGGAGGTGCAGGTTACAGCAACAGCTAAGGTGACATTTTTCCATCTTCGACGCATTAAGCAGTTGGTCCCTTACCTCTCCTGCTCCGATCTGACCACAGTGATCCATGTGATGGTCACCTCCAGGCCTGACTACTGTAATTCGCTCTACACGGGGTTGCCCTTGAAACTGTCCCAGAAACTTCAGTGGGTGCAGAAAGGCTCCTCACAGGATCCCTGCCATGGGAGCATATTCACCTAGTGCTTTACCAGTTGCACTGGCTCCCGGTGGAGTATAGGTTCAAGTTCAAGATGCTGGTTTTGACCTTTAAAACCCTTTGTGGCCTACGGCCCTTGTATTTACGGGACTGCCTCTCCTGGTATGCCCCACAGAGGACCTTAAGGTCCATGAATAACCACAGTTTAGAGGTCCCAGGCCCTAAGGAAGTCAGACTAACCTCCACCAGAGCCAAGACCTTTTCAGTGATGGCTCCGACCTGGTGGAATGCTCTGTCCCATGAGACTAGGGCCCTACAGGACTTAACCTCCTTCCGCCGGGCCTGTAAGACAGAGCTATTCTGCCTGGCCTTTAATTTGAACTCAGCTCGATCTTTTATTTCCCTTCTCTTCCCCCATCTCCTTTTTACGAAGATTACCCGCTCTGGGACCCCACAGCTAATTCTCCCCTGGCCTCCTTGCTGGCCCAAGTAGGACTAAATTAGCCAGCTAGCCCTGGTGACTACATAATGTTTATTGGATGGATTTTCCCCAAATTGATTTTTGAACTTTGAATGTTATTGTTATTCATGCTTTTGCTGCTTTTATGTTGTATTACAATTAAGTGTTTTAAATTTGCTGTTAGCTGCCCTGAGTCCGGGTTTCTGAACCGGGAAGGGCAGGGTATAAATAAAAAATTATTTATTATATTTATTATAAGGACCAACCCTCTTGTCCAAACCCACTTGCTTTTCCTGCCCCATGCATTGTCTACCCCACCTGTCTTACAATGCAACCCATGCATGTCAACTCAGAAGCAAGCTCCTCTATGGGAAGTAAGGATGTGCAGGATGCATAGGATTGGAGTATTGTTCTCTTCTGCCTCCCCTGCTTTTCTCTCATCTAGAGCATAGCAATGGTAGCTAAAATCTGTTCTTCCCGCCCCACTCCTCTGTGACACAAGGGCAACTCAGCCAAACCATGACCAAAGACTCTACCACCACTAAAACCATTATGGCAGTTACAATGTAATTTGCCTAAATATTTTTAAATGTTCAGGCTTGAAACATGGATTTATCATGAGCAAACACATCTAACATATAAAAGTGCACTTGAGAAATCAACAAACTGATCCCTCTATTTTTTTTAATTGTCTTATATTTATATCCTGCCTTTCTTCTGTGAGCTCAATAAATCAAATGTGTGATTCTCAGAAGGTCTCCTATCCAGGCACTGAACAGACCCAGAACTACTTAGCTTCTGCAATGTGGTAGCCTCATGTGCCTTCAAACCATGTCTTGGGACCAGTAATGCTTACAGGGCTTACTGGCACTTAGGGAATATTGTGTGACTGTAAAAACAGCTAAACACATAATGGAAGGGTCTGCTTGAAGCTCCACAGCCTCCTGAAGATACATACTATTTTTCACATATGGAAACTTCTTCCTTTCTTTCCAGAAGTGTTGCTTCAGGATGGAACAAGCAACGACTGCTGTTTCAATATTTCTCATAGACCGCCTCCCAGCTAAAGGAGCTGTTGAATGCCTCAGTTTGAAATCAATTGCACTGGTTGCCAATTTGTTCCAGGCTCAGTTTGATGGGCTGATAACTACTTGGACTTGAAAGGCTATAGCTCCATGGCCATCTTCATTCATATGAACCTGTCCAAGCCTCACATTCAGCATGGGGGGGGGGACACTGATTGGTGGATGCTGGAGATGTGGTCATTTTGGATTGTGGAATTCTCTCCCAGGGGAATTGCAACAGGCTCTTTTCCTTGGTTTTATTACTTTCTGCTGTTTTTAATCATTATCGGCTTTTTTTTTAATGGTAGTTTTAATTCTTATGTGATTTTTATATTGCATTTCATTGTTGTACCTATATATTTAAACCCCTTTTGAAAATTCATTTGAAAGGCGGTAAAGAAATTATTTTGGTAAATAAACAGATATTTCCTTAGTTTGATTAGCTTAGTCCCTTTCATGACAACAAAGCTCTCTTCTTCCTTGTTACATCCAGAACCTATGGACATTGCTTGGAAACCTACTATGAACAATGCAGCCATTGACTAACAGCAGCAGCAGCAGCAGCAGCAGCAGCAACAACAACAATTTATTTATACCCCATCCATCTGGCTGGGTTGCCCCAGCCATGTAAGAAAGACCAATGAACTATATGGGAAGTTTGGTTTGACAGGTCATCGCAGGCATTATTTGTTTCAGTTCATTAGTGCTGTATATATCCCTGAGCATCACAATTGCTCTCTTCCTTTTTCCTTTCCTTGTCTGGGTGTCTCTCCAGAGTTTCTTCATTCTTTCTTTGCAATCTGACTCATGCTTTAGGTCATCGGCAATGAGATTTTTTTATTTATTTAAAGGCTTTCCATGAACATTGCATCTTACTTGATCCAGGAAAAAGGTGTGTTCCACCACCAGTTGCCTTAGCTAATCAATAATCACGATGGCAGCACTGGTTTCCACTGAGAGAGTGCCAGAACATTTCAACTAGACTGAGCTAGTAAATGCTGGGGATTCCAGATTTGATGACAGATAGATGAAGTATGCCCTACTTGGCTCCCCAAGCTGTTTATCCTGGTTGTGATAAGACCTGTCAGGAGAAATTTTGGGGAACCTGTCTTTTCATGTTTACTAGAGTTGCCACTGCAGTTTGCCTAAAGTGAAATTGCAGGCAAATTTGGAAGGTGCATCAGGTGAAACACTGGAAGAAATGTCGAGGCAAGTTGAAATGATATTAATAGGAATAGCAAGTTCAGTTTTGTACGTCTCTTGGATTGCTCTCTGTGGCTTTCCCTCCCCTCTCTCAATCACTCACGGCAAAGAAAGATGTAATATTTTTAGAGCATTGGGTCCCACTTGAAGCTCTCTCAGTACGTTCAGTACAAATGGTTTGTGGAGGTACCTGTATGTGCCATAGCTCAGCATAGCTGTCAAGTTTCGGATTTGAAAATAAGGGATCAGCAGCCTCACCTATCCCGGGGACAGTCACATGGCAGTGGTGGGCGGAGCCAAAAGCAAAAGTGGGCGGCACTGGTGTGAACGCACGCAGTAGGCTTCATGTATTTTGGAAATGCTGCCTGTGGGCTACGATGCCTCGGCTGCTCAGCGAGCTCCGGACAAAAAGTTACAAAGCGCGCGCCGCTCCGTCGTATTGCAACGTTTCAAAGCAACAGCCGCCCGTTTTCAATGACAGCCAGGCTCCCCCCCAGCTAACCCTATTGTCTAGCTGAGAGGCTCGGCGGCAGCTGATATGGGCTGATGCAGGGGGCCAAATACGCCCCCCTGTAAGCACGGGAAATGGCTCCCGCTTGCTTTGAGGCTGCAAGGAGGCGAGGTCTTCCCAGTCCCTGGCCAGCAGGTGGAGGGAGAGGAGCTGCTTCCTTTGAAAAAATGGGAAATTAAAGGGATATAAAAAATAAGGGACGGCAGCGGGAAACTGCTTGAAATAAGGGAGATTCCCGGGGAAAACGGGATACTTGACAGCATTGTAGCTCAGTGGCAGAGCACATCTTTTCATAGAATCATAGAATTATAGAGTTGGGAGGGACCCTGAGAATCACCTAGTCCAGCACCCTGCAGTGCAGGAATAGACAGCTGTCACATACAGGGATTGAACCTGAAACCTTGGCATTGTCATCACTATGCTCTAATCAACTGAGCAGAAACCCCTAGGTGCAATCTGAGCAATCTCAAGGGCTTGGGAAAGATGCTTTTCTGAAACTTTGCAAAGCCATTGACAGTCACTGTAGACCAGGGGATGGGAAAACCTTATTGGCCCCCATGGAGCAGCTTTGATATATAGGTGGTCAATCATTTGATGTTAGGTGGCTGAAAGGCAGGTTGTTCCACCCAGCTGATAAAATTGCCCTCAGGGGTAGTGGGAGATACTGCCCAAGAAGCTGGTGTTTGTGTGTGTGTTTGTGTCGGAGGGGAATTTCAGTCCTGCTTTCTGATTTTTCTGTGTTTTCAAGGTGCTTGACATAATATATTATCCACAAAGATAGGGCTGGCTAATGCCTCCAGAATTTGGGGAAACAAGTGAGACTCCCTTTGCTAAGTCAATAGCCAGGGAGGATGGGAGTTGTAGTCCCAAACATCTGGTGGGCTCCACATTGGCTACCGTGGTGTGATGCTTTGTAATGTCAACCAGTTATTCATTTTTCCAATCCAATCTTCCAATCTTCTTCGCAAAAAATTGGAAGAGTGCAACAATACCAAATTTGGAAGACCGGCAAATAAAATTATTAGGATATCAAAACATGGCTAGAAAAATAGGAGAAGTAAAAGGAGCGACAAACGAAGCAGTAGAAAGAGATTGGGAATCTTTTAAGAACTATATGGGAAACATAGTGGAAAGAGCCAATCTTCTAACCAATGTATAAGTGGGTCTCATGAGTAAGTTAAGAAGAAATAAATTCGGTATACAAAAAGACATAGTTAGTACAAACCGCAATAACAGGAAGGCTGGAAGCTGATATGGGGGGGGGCACAGATTGTCTTTTTTGTTTTGTTTTGTTTACTGTCTCACGTATATATGTATAAATGTATTTTTTATGTCTCTTTTTTGTAATTGTTGCAAAACTCAATAAAGCTCAATAAAAAAACCAGTTATTCATTTTTGTAAGGCTTTCTTAGGGTACATTTGACTGCAAATGAGATTGGTACAGTCCATTTTACTATCGACAGAGGTTTTAGTGATGATATCCATTATTTGTACTGGGGAGTGTATGCACATGATGCGGGATTTTTCTTAGGCCCATTAAAATGGAGCCAGCAGCATGCATGCAAGAGTGTGACCTGACCACAAAACTAGTAATAATCAGCTAAGTAGGAACCTAACCCTGGGATGTGGGTGGCGCTGTGGTCTAAACCACAGAGCCTAGGGCTTGCCAATAAGAAGGTCGGCGGTTCGAATCCCCGCAACGGGGTTAGCCCCCATTGCTCGGTCCCTGCTCCTGCCAACCTAGCAGTTCGAAAGCACGCAGTGCAAGTAGATAAATAGGTACTGCTCCAGCGGGAAGGTAAACTGCGTTTCCGTCCGCTGCTCTGGTTCATCAGAAGCAGCTTAGTCATGCTGGCCACATGACCCGGAAGATGTACGCCGGCTCCGTCGGCCAATAAAGCGAGATGAGTGCCGCAACCCCAGAGTCGTCCGGGACCGGATCTAACGGTCAGGGGTCCCTTTACCTTTACCTTTAGGAACTTAACAGCTGAATGCTAAAGTTTTTTTTTAAAAAAGCACCTTGAGATAATGTACAAGGAGGGTTCTGATATGAGTCGAGGAAGTATTTCAAGGATTGTGTTTGGATGAGAGATTATGAGGTGCTGGCAACAGAAGGTGGTTTGGTAGAGGACGAGCAGCTAAGATGCCATATATTTCCTATATAGTGTGTGCCCTAATAGAAATGTTCTCTTGGACTCTTTGAAATCTCTTCAGTAATGCATTACTGAATTAAGTCTGACCAATTGGGAATTTGGTGTGAGCTTCTGAAGTTGAACCCCCAATGGGAATTTCCTCCACATGCACTGCATTATCTCTTTACATTCAACATGTCCTGTGCTGTGGTCTAAACCACTGAGCCTCTTGGGCTTGCCGATCAGACGGTTGGCGGTTCGAATCCCCGTGACGAGGTGAGCTCCCGTCGCTCTGTCCCAGCTCCTGCCAACCTAGCAGTTCGAAAGCACACCAGAGCTTGCTTGTGGGAAGCAACACAGGTAAGGATTCAAGTGCTTAAAAAAAAAAAACCTCATTGGATTTTCCACTTGTGATTCATCTTCAGCTTCCTGTAATATTGCGTATGTAATGTGGCATAATATGTGTACTGCAATATATACTAATGGGGAAGTGTGTTGCACACATGGGCATAAAAGCTATGAAAATGGGTCAGGCTTCTGGTGGCTCATGCTCATTCATCCTCTAGACATGGTTTTCTGGCACAGCAGTTTCACTTGATGAAAGATCGTCATTCAGCAAGTTATGTAAGAACGGCTGCATTTTAAAAATTCAACCAAGCAGTTCAATTGACATAATAATAAGACTATTTCCACCGACTATTTCCAAGGAACACCGCCTTTTAGCAAGCAACATTGTGACAGACAACTGTGAATTAGTAAAAGTAGCAACTTTTATTTGCTAATAAATATTAGCAATATTTCTAGATATTTCTAGACGTCGGTGCATACACCTCAGTGTAATGCAAACCTTTCCTCTGTGTGAAACCTCTAGCTACTAACCTAGCCTTGTACTGTGGCTCTCCAGTTGCTGTGGGTTTGAGTCTGAACACCCAGCGACTGCTCACAGCATGCTCGCCTTCGGGCAGCGTCACTGTGGAAAACACCTTCAGCGCCTTCATGGAGCCTAACTGCTTTTGCATTGCCCCATGCCCCATGCCCTTTCCTGGCTTCTTCCTGAGGCAATTCCTGAGTATTCAGCAGCTATCTGGAAGCAACCCCAGTTACTTTGAAGCAACTGTTTTGAGTAGACTTGTAGATCAGTGTTTCCCAGCCTTGGGTCTCCAGATGTTTTTGGACTACGACTCCCATCATCCCTAGCTAGCAAGACCAGTGGTCAGAGATGATGGGAGCTGTAATCCGAAAACAGCTGAAGACCCAAGGTTGGGAAACACTGCTGTAGATAAAATACAAAGGGCTTGCATGCACCGCATTAAGTTCACTTCACACTTCTGTCAACCTTTAGACTGAAAATAGGCAGCTATCCAGAGAGCATTATGTTATAAAGTGGCATAAATAAATTAAGCTGGTGCCAGTAGTAAGCATTTTGATGGCACCTTTTCGTAAATGCTCTACAAATGTATTGCAGTAATGGGTACAAAAGTCCTTTAGTTAAATTAGGCTGATCTATCCCCATATTACAGATGGGTGTGGGAGGTGTTAGGAAATAATAATCATGTGCCTAAAACTACCCAGTGATTTCATGACTGAGCTGAAATATGAACCAGCACTGGTATAACTTATGCAGGTATAAGCTACCCTGGCACTCTGTAGTTAAGATGGCTCCTTCAAAGCACGTTTCCCCAACAAAGAATTCTGGGCGCTGTTGTTGTTGTTCAGTCGTTCAGTCGTGTCCAACTCTTCGTGACCCCATGGACCAGAGCACGCCAGGCACCCCTATCCTCCACTGCCTCCCGCAGTTTGGCCAAACTGGGCACTGTAGTTTACCCCTTAAAGGTAAACGGACCCCTGACCATTAGGTCCAGTTGCGGATGACTCTGGAGTTGCAGCACTCATCTCACTTTATTGGCCGAGGGAGCTGGTGTACAGCTTCCAGGTCATGTGGCCAGCATAACTAAGCCGCTTCTGGTAAACCAGAGCAGCACACGGAAATGCCATTTACCTTCCCGCCGGAGCGGTACCTATTTATCTACTTGCACTGTGTGCTTTTGAACTGCTAGGTTGGCAGGAGCAGGGACCGAGCAATGGGAGGTCACCCCCCTGCGGGGATTCGAACGTCTGACCTTCTGATTGGCAAGTCCTAGGCTCTGTGGTTTAACCCACAGTGCCACCTGCGTCCCTAATGTGCTTATTAAAGGTAAAGGGACCCCTGACCATTAGGTCCAGTCGCAGACGACTCTGGGGTTGCGGCGCTCATCTCACTTTACTGGCCAAGGGAGCTGACGTACAGCTTCCGGGTCATGTGGCCAGCATGACTAAGCCGCTTCTGGCGAACCAGAGCAGCGCACGGAAACGCCGTTTACCTTTCCCACCGGAGTGGTACCTATTTATCTACTTGCACTTCGTGCTTTCGAACTGCTAGGTGAGCAGAGGCAGGGATCGAGCAACGGGAGCTCACCCCGTTGCAGGGATTCGAACCACCGACCTTCTGATCGGCAAGCCCTAGGCTCTGTGGTTTAACCCACAGCGCCACCCACACCCCTTAGTCCTTACAGAGTTACAATGCCCTACATTGCCCAGAATTCTTTGAGGGAGAAAATGTCATTTGATCGATTCTGAGGGGAAAGGCTTCCCTGGGCCTCCCCAATATTTTATGCAAGTTGGCACCCCTTGAGTATCTGCCTTGCATGCAGATAGTCCCAGGTTCAAAACCCGATGTTTCCAGGTAGGGTTGGGGAAAGCACTTGTGTGAAACCTTGGGGAGTTTCTGCCAGTGACTCTAGACAGCGTTGAGCTAAGTGGACCAATGGTTTGACTCAGTATAAGGGAACTTCCTATGACTGGGTGGGGGAGAGGCACTGTGGTGAGCCTGTGTGTGCGTCGTATGTCTAACTATCTGTCCCTCTGCCATTTCCCCAGCCTAAATGGCTCCTTCTAAAGTTGCTAACCATACAGGTATCATACCGTTCCCCTCTCCTAGTGCCAATTGTCTCAGCTCAGCTCAGCTCAGTGGTACTCCACCATGGCTGTTTCTGAAAGAAATCAAAAGAGATCTCATTGAACTTCTGTGTCCCATCTAATCTCAGCAGCCCATTTGTCATGTGGAGGAGATCAAAAGTCTGCTCTGTGTCTCTTCAATGTGCTCCATAGGCCCAAAGTACCATGTAAGTGCTAATGATGGTGATGACAAATTTGGACCATATTATGGTTAGAGGCAGTAATGCTGCAGACCATAGCTGAGAGTGCTCATGTGTTCAGGTCCTGCATGAAGGTTTCCCACAGGCATCCGGTTGGCTACTATGAGAACAGGATGCTGTAATAGCTGGGCCATTGGCCTGATCCTGCAGGCTCTTATTATGTCATCACAGATAACCTTTCTTACATATGAATAAATGTAAATGATGATAGGATATCAACCTGGTTTCAGATGTCTGCAGGGAGAATTGTGGCCACTCATTCACACCTTTTGAAGGTAGAACTAAATGTTCTCCATGCTACTGGCTTTGTGCCATATGCCAAATGCAGAGGGCACTTGGAGTCATCGTGTTGCCTCTTTTAATCCATCTTTACGGTAATCTGGAACATTTCACTGAGAGCACAGATGCTTATCACAAAGGAGATATAATTTAAAACAAATGTGCAGAACATATATGCCAATTAATACATCCAAGGCACAATAGAGCGCAAAGGGAAATCTTAATTCTACTACAGAAGCTTCAGAGTCAGGTTAATGTCCATTTCTAGAAGAGCTGAGGAACCTGTGGCCCTCCAGATGGACTACAGCTCCCATCATTCTCTAGACTGACTCGGGCTGATGAGAGTTGGAGTCCAACAGCGTCTGGGAGGCCACATGTTCTTCAGCACTGCTTGAAAAGAAATGTGGTCCATTGAGGCCAATGCCACCATTATGGCTGCCAAACCCTTTCTCTTTAACAATTGCATGCCTTGGATGAATTAAATAGACACGGCTTTTTCCCAACACTGAAGTTCTTCCATGGAGAAAGTTGTGTTTGTTGCATTTCCCCCGGTCATGCAACTCTGCGTGTGCAAGGATTACAACGGTCAACTCCTTTCTAGGCAAGTCCCTGTGCCTCTCACAGCCAGAAAATGGGCAACAATCATAAGGATATTTTACCTTGTTCTACTTGCAATCCCTTCACTTCAAACTCAGTATTGAAGCTAATTCAGGGTAAGGTGTCTTTATGACTGCAGCTTAATTATGGTGATTAGAAAATGCAGCGCTAGGAAGAGGGTGAGTGAAGTAGGACACAGAATGTATTTGCTCTATAATTGAGCGTACTTCAGAAAGGAAATTGTTACGAGGTTATTGACTAAGGTTCAGATAACCCAATAAAAAGATTCAATATTGAATAACAACGATCTGACATTATTTTATCTTTTGCATCACAAATTAATTTGTCTTTCGGATCCCCGGGGCCAGACTTCATGGAGCCCATTATTTGTAACTCCAACTAGTGTCAACAAGCAGCAGTAACCCAACTAATCTGTCTGTTAGTGACAGGTGACTTTGCTTAATAATGCTTTAACAATTGTCATAATGTCCTTTCGGGGTTGAAGGCCTAGTTCAAACATTAGCTAATTAATCACCACAGCATTTGCCTCAAGTATTATTGCCGCTCACTGCAGAGATGGCAAACAAGTGTGAATAGGCTTGTCATAGTGATAGAGGAAATTGAGATGGGGATGACCACATTATGCACAGATTTTTTCCATTAGAGCTGCTCTGCAGGCCATAACTACACTGCCATGTTTGGTGCTTCTGTTTCTACAGCATGGGCCTTCATGTTCAGATGGCTTCTCTAAATGGCACAGTTCTTGCTTACAATGAACTGTTCTTTGGTTGGTTGTTCTTTCCAGTGAGAACAATTTCCATGTTGTGTATTCCAATTTGACCAGCACGCTAGTGTATATGAAACCTCATTAGGGCAACACTCTGTTAGAACTACCCCCTTCCCTGCATGGAGGACTCCAGAACTCAACTCATCCCTTAGGTCAGCAAGACCATCTTCTTGGGCAGCAGCAATCCACGATTCAAGGAAACTCTTTCAAGTTGAGTTTCTGCTAAACTGTGTGTTGTTGAGACAACGGCTCCATTTATTTATTTTTGAGGAGATGGAATAATCCACTAGCCAGTCCCAGGGGATTATGAGATGCTGTCTCAGCATTCCAAATGTGGCTGAGATTTGTGGAAGCTTATTTATATGTGTGTGGATGATTTCATGGTTTTAATGATGCTGATATTTTGATCTTTTTTATTGAAATGTCCATACAGTGCGTTTGGAACCTTGGTTGAGAAACACATGAAAGGGGGTGGTTGGCACCATGGATGAAATGGAGAGGCCCTGCAACTCATTGGACACTGGACATTTTTGCATGCAGAAAGTCCCAGGTTCAACCCCTGGTAAAAGGTAAATGTAAAGGACCCCTGGGCAGTTAAGTCCAGTCAAAGGCGACTATGGGGTTGTGGCGCTCATCTCACTTTCAGGCCAAGGAAGCCGGTATGTGTCCACAGACAGCTTTCCGGGTCATGTGGCCAGCATGACTAAACTGTTTCTGGTGCAACGGAGGACCGTGATGGAAACCAGAGTGTATGGAAACGCTGTTTACCTTCCCGTCACAGCGGTACCTATTTATCTACTTGCACTGGCATGCTTTCGAACTGCTGGGTTGGCAGGAGCTGGGACAGAGCAACGGGAGCTCACCCCATTGCAGGGTTTCAAACTGCTGACTTTCTGATCAGCAAGCCTAAGAGGTTCAGTGATTTAGACCACAGCGGCACCTGCGTCCCTGGTACATCCAGTTAAAAGGGGTGTTTGCACTGACTGGCAGTGGCTCTCTAAGATTTCAGAAAGTGTTCTCTCCCAGCTCTACCTGGGGATGTTGAGGATTGAATGTGGGACCTTCTGGATGGAAATCAGATGCCTTTCTGGTAGTATATGGTAGGGTGGTGCTCACCTGACCTCATTACCCATGTTACTGCTGTGTACGGGGATGGAGAATTGGGAGGTGGCGGTGAAGTTGGCATGGTGCAAATGCACCAGTGGAAGTGCAGGATTGGTTCTACCAGTGCATGGACCTCACTGCCTCTCACACTCTCCCTCCTGGTATGCAGCACCACTGCGCCATCCCACCATATTCTACTGGGCCCTTCCCCATAAGTGAAGGTAGCAGGTGATGGGAACCTGGTGAGCTTGTACCAGACAAACTAGGCAATACTTGTCTACCAACCGACTTGGTGCAAGGCAGTGTCCTCTGTTCTCCAGGGAGGTGGTTGCAGACTCTTGTTTTCTTTTTTTGTGGAAGCCATTGGTCTCCACTGACACTTTTTAATGCCCTTGCTCTCACTTTCCACCTCCATCCCTACCTCTACTGTCTGTCCCTGGCTGATTTATCCGACGAGACTTCATGGTTTCCATTTCCTAGAGCCCTCCAGATGTTGCTGAACCACAACACTCATCAGTCCCAGCAAGCATAGCCAATGGCCAGGGGTGATGGGAGTTGAAGTTGAGCAACATCTGGAGGGTCAAAAGTCCTAGAGGGATATTAGCCCAGAACTACAGGCACTTGAATTCAGGATGGGTGGGTGACTTTCAATATAGAGGTGATGAACCTGAGCTGCCTGGGACCTGATTTTTGTGGGATATAAATAACCAGAGCCCCATAACTTATAATTGTGCTATACCCTTTGCTACTGCTGTTACCTATTCAAGACTCATCTGTTTTTATATATCATCTTGAAAAAATACATGTAGTAATGGTTGCTAAACTGTTTAAGAAATTTATCTATTTATCGCCAGGTTTATGACAGCAATTATTCCTCCTAAGCCATTTGTTTGTTTATCCGTCTCAAATTTGCATGTTCCCGATTTACATTATGTTACCAGAGAATGACTAAGGAGCAAATTATATAAAGATTATTGCGTATATGGAATTAAAAGATGACTCATCTAAATCAGCACTATACTGTATTTGTGGTCTTGGGTGTCTCGGTGAAAGCCCTGCAATTGTTGAGGCTGAAGAGTCTGTAGAGTGCCAGCCATTGAAAGCCTAAGTAAAAACATGGCACTAGACAGAGAAGTTTCATTTGATTGAGAATGGAGTGAACATTTAAATAGACATCTACAGCTGAATGGCAGCCCTATTTCATTTGAAGGTTTATGCTTAAACCACTGCTTAATAGCATTCTTCTCTTAACAATTGCTGGCATGACAGCTGAGTGCTCAAAACCTTTTAATGGGGCATCTTTGTGCTTCTGCAATAAGCAAAAGGCCTTGCTGGTTTGAATGCTGGATAAACTGATACACAGACTAGTTTTTTATCATTTTGGAAGCCCTGTCTTCACATTTACCCACCAAGGTCAGAATGACACTTGCTTCAGCAAATATGTTTTCGAACCTCGGCTTGCCAAGACAACGGGAAATGTGGCTTCTTGCAGGGCAGAATAAGCAGGCAGGAATGAGGAAAGTTTATGCCTTTTTTAATAGCTACCAATTCTTTCCTTCACTTGTTCCATCTCAGCTCCCGCCCACACCACTAGTACATAGATTTTCATGTACATTTTACCTCAGTATATTCATTTTTTGGATACATTACTTGGCTGGAACACTTTTTGGATGGGATTTTGGACAACAACAGCAACCAGGTGAAGGGAATGGTTTTCAGCATCCCCCTCCATCTTTTATTTCTCTGCTGATCAAATTGAAGGTGTTCTGTGGCTGCTTTTCATTTTTTTAAATTTTTATTGATTCATTTTATTTGACAAAAAAAGAACACCATAATCCAACTGTTATTATATAATGTTACTAAATAAAATTTTACCTACCATATTATCTTGTCTGTGTCTTATTTTTGTATCTTACATAAAGAAAAACAGAAACAAAAACAAAAATCATACATACATATACATACCTACATATACCTACTTCCACACACCTACATATAACAATGTTACCTATGCACATAGAATACTTAACTTATATTTTTCCAAAAATTTATTCCACAAATCAGGCTTCCTGTCAAATCCCTTTGCATCTACCTCTCTTAATACAGAATGTGAACCAAACAATACACCTTCATATATATATTCTTCAATACATTCTTAACACCTTATACATCCATTATTCCCCAACTCTTTGTCTTTCCTTTAACACTCGAAAGCTGGCATGGAAGCAAAGTTGTTATTATACTTTTGCACATATTTCGTATATATATCCCATTTTCCCGCAAATTTCTGTTCGGAATTTCCTCTGAGATTATTGGTTAATAGGGCCATTTCAGCAAATTCTTGTAATTTGCTCTGCCATTCTGAAATTTTCGGAGGTTCCTGATCTTTCCAACCTTTTGCTACCAATATTCGGGCCGCTGCTATTGCATACAAAAATACTTCTTTTGATTTTTTTTGGAATTTCTTTGTCCACCATACTTAATAGAAATATCTCTGGGTTGGGTTTTTTTTTTTTTGTAAAAGATATTCCCATCATCTTTTTTAATTCCTCATGTATCTCCCCCCCAGAAGACTTTAATTTTTCCACAGCGCCACCACATATGGATCGTATCCCCATTATTCGCTCCACATCTCCAACACACAACCTCACCAGGAGGCTGTCAATGTGTGTTTGTCTAGTTTGACCACTAGTTTTTAGGAGAAGAACAAAGTTTTGAAGTTGCAAGATCCAGAGACTTTTAACGGTAGGCTACATTGTTAAATTTTATTTCTGCAGGCTGTTAAGGCTTTTTGGGCCCAGGAAGCCCATCCGTACATAAGACACTATCCTTGGCTACATGACAGTTCCCTGGGATACTGCATAAGACAAAGCAAGGGACCTCGAGAGCCTGCCCACCTCTGAGTTGATCCATTTGTGTGACAAAATCCTTTCTTAGCTTGCTTTCAGGAGAAAAAAAAGTGGGCCCTAGCAGTATGGAAACTGGCCGTCCCAGGTGTAAAGAATTGTTTGTCAAGGTGAGTGGATGGGACATAGTAAGATGAATTCTGTTGGATCAGAGCAGAGGCCCATTTGGTCCAGCATTCTGTTCTCACCATGGCCAAGCAGATACCTCTGGGAAGTCTGCAATGATTTCCAGATATGTAGTCCTGTGATTATATATATATATTATCAATATGCTTTGGGGGGGGGCGGTGGCAAGTGGGAAGGCTAATGGATAACTTCACTTATTTTGTTCCATTAAGAATGTATATGCCCATATTCGTGTCCGAATCTCTCCTTATAGATCAGGGTTTCCCAAACCTGACCACTGGTGCTGCTAGGAGTATGTAGTCCAAAAACAGCTGGAGACCCAAGTTTGGGAAACCCTGTTATCGGTCATAGCAACAAACCTCTTAGGTGGGCCAGCATATTATGAGCGTGGGGGATGAGAGACAATGACTTGTGCCAGGCTACCTGTGAGTTCAAGCCTGCAGTGGGATTTGAACCAGGGCTTCCCAGCAAACAGTTTTGGAAAAGACCTTGTGATTAATGAACCTGGCTATTCAAGGCATTCAGAACCCAAAGCAAAACTCGCTGCTCTTGAATACGACCCCTCCAGCTCTGCCCTTTTACTTACTGGTGTAGCAGATGGAAAGGCGTGCAATTTTTCTTTTTTCTTTTTTGCACAATGGATTCAGTAAGAGACAAGAGGGTGCAACTGAGGATCATCAATTTTAACGGCGTCTCTCCTTCTCTCTCTCCTTGTTAAAGGGGTGTGAATCAGCTTACCTGTAAACTTTAATAACTTGGAAGATGACCTCAGTCTTCATAAGTGCTTGTTAAAGGATTTTCTCAAAAAGACCAGTAACACCTGCAGGCTCATTTATCACCTACTGGTTATCCCACCTACACATCGAATAATGATGCCTGAAATAATGTTTAGACAATAAGCTATGTGAAACATGCCTTTTAAAAGGTACGGTGCTGGTGGAATCCTGTCTAGTGAGGCTTCTGCCTAAAACAACAATCCTTCATAGGGTTCCCTCTCCTTTTGGATCACAGAGTTGGAAGGGGCTTTGAGAATCATCTAAGTCCAACGCCCTGCAATGCAGGAATATGCAGCTGTCCCATACAGGGATTGAACCTGCAACCTTGGTGTTATCAGCACCGCACTCTAACCAACTGAGCTATTGTGTGCAATGATGGAAACAGGTGATGTGATATGATATTGCCATGTTACTTGCCTCCTTCCAGCCCTTCTGCAGTAAGCTGATGATGTGGAGCAGGAATGGAGAAATGCACAATGTGCTGATGTGATGTCAAGGGTGGAGAATCTTTTTCAACAGGAGGGCCACATTCTCTTCTTGGCAACCTTTGTGTGGGGTAGAGTTACATGCCAAAAGTGGATAGGGTCAGAGGTAAAAGTGTGTGTGTGGGGACGACGACAATGTACATTTATGCTACCATTCTACACTGGGCTGGTTTCTACATACACTCACAAATCTCTTTGTATGCATCAAGGCAAGCAAGAGGCATAATCAGAATTCAGGGACACATCCCTGCTGGTGTCATGTGAAATTAAATTTTTTTTTTTGCTCCAACATACATCACTTTACACTTGTTTACATTGAATTTCATTATACCACCCATTCACTCAGTTTGGAGAGGACCTTTTGGAGCTCATTGCAAGCTTTTCTGTTTTGTTTTAAAAAGTCCTGAACAATTTAGTGTCATCAGGAAATCTGGCCAACTCACTGCTCACTCCTAACTCTAGAAAATTTATGAACAGGTTAAAGAGCACAGGTCCCAATACCAGTCCTTGCAGAACTGCACTTTCTACTTCTATCCATTCAGAGAACTGACCATTTATTCCTACTCTTTGCTTCCTAAAATTTAACCAATTCCTGATCCACAAGAGGACATCTCCTCTTATTCCTTGGCTGCTAAGCTTACGTGGGAATCTTTGGTGAGGTACACTATGTCAACAAGGTCACCTCTATTTATATTTCTTGTTGACACTCTCAAAGAATTCTATTAAGAATGGTATCTGAAGAAGTGTGCATGCACACGAAAGCTCATACCAAGAACAAACTTAGTTGGTTGCACTGTGGTCTAAACCACAGAACCTAGGGCTTGCCGATCAGAAGGTTGGTGGTTCAAATCCCCGCGAGGGGGTGAGCTCCCGTTGCTCGGTCCCTGCTCCTGCCAACCTAGCAGTTCGAAAGCACATCAAAGTGCAAGTAGATAAATAGGTACCACTCTGGTGGGAAGGTAAATGGTGTTTCCGAGTGCTGCTCTGGTTTACCAGAAGCTGCTTAGTTATGCTGGCCACATGACCTGGAAGTTGTACACTGGCTCTCTCAGCCAATAAAGCGAGATGAGCATCAGAACCCTAGAGTCGTCCGCAACTGGACCTAATGGTCAGGGGTCTCTTTACCCTTTACCTTTAAGGTGCTACTGGACAATTTTTTTTATTTTTTAAATATATTTCCACTGCGTCAGACCAACATGGCTACCTACCAGAATCTAATAAGTGTGTGACAGGACTTTCCCTTGCAGAAGGGAAAGAAAGAAAGAAAGAAAGAAAGAAAGAAAGAAAGAAAGAAAGAAAGAAAGAAAGAAAGAAAGAAAGAAGAAGAAGAAGAAGAAGAAGAAGAAGAGGAGGAGGAGGAGGAGGAGTTTGGATTTGATATCCCGCTTTATCACTACCCAAAGGAGTCTCAAAGTGGCTAACATTCTCCTTTCCCTTTCTCTCCCACAACAAACACTCTGTGAGGTGAGTGAGGCCGAGAGACTTCAGAGAAGTGTGACTAGCCCAAGGTCACCCAGCAGCTGCTTGCAGAGGAGTGGAGACGTGAACCCAGTTCACCAGATTACGAGTCCACCACTCTTAACCACTACACCACACTGGCTTTGATCTTCTAGTTTATCTTTGACAATACTTTCCTTCAGTTTTCTAGGGACAGACGTGAAGCTAACTGCTAACTGACCTGTAAAATTTGTGTTACATTGTCTACTTTCCAGTCCTCAGGCATGGAGGCTGATCTGAGAGATAAGTTACATACTTTCGCATAAAGGATTTGTTTTTGCCCTGTACTAAGGGCTGTTCTGAGATCTCAGACAGCTGATGCTGGGCTAGATGCACAAACATTCTGACCTGGTTTAAGGCAGCTTCCTATGCTCCTATCTCCTTAAAGGTTGGCTGTGCGTAGATTGTGGTGACATATTAAAGTCTATGAGCCTCAGAAGATCAGGGCTGAAAGTAAGCATCAGGTGGATCATGGAGCACTTTAATGGGATTCTTTTACAGTGGAAGATGCCCTGAAAGTACTTGAGGATACCTCCATTGAGGTTCAACATGAATGAGAACTGCCCCAAGAATTCAAGGGAAGCTGTGAGAGGAGAAGCGTTCATGCACTTGCTCTCTCTGTTGCATCCAAGTCTCATCTGGGAATGACTGATGTCCAGTCCTAGGGCAGCTGAATCACTGCAGGGATTGGAGCTAAATCTATGCTCTGCTTGGACCATAAATTGGCAGGTTGTAGCCTCTTAGGGTGGCCGTATGCCCTACTTTCCAGATTACAGTTTTCTATTTGAACGAATCCTTTATTTGAGGGCTGCCAACCCAAATCTGGTTTAAAGATCAGGAATCACTAAAAAAGGGAGAGTAGGGGCGTTGAAGTTGCCAATAAACTGTTAGCTCAGAAGACTAAGCCACCATGGAAGTCAGCTGGTTAGCCTTCCCCACTTTGTGTGTGATGCAGATGCTCTTTTTCGGCAATCCGTAACTGACCACCCCTAAGATACCTGTTAGAGCAGGGTTAGGGAATCTGTGGCTATGCTGGTTGGGTGAGACTGATGGGAGCTGGAGTCCAACAACATCTGGAATTCCTCAGTTGGTAGAGCACGAGGCTCTTAAGTTCAGGATTGTGAGTTCGACCCCCACTTTGGGCAAAAGATTCCTGCATTGCAGGGGGTTGGACTAGAAGACCCACAGTGGTCCTTGAGCTGCTCCGCTCTATGTTGTCCTGTTCTTCACATTCTGCTTTATTAAGCAGAAAGGTGGTGTAATGAGAAAGCTGTTGTTGCTTTTATCTTTACGAAGAAGCATTTTAGATAGATGGAGATACACAAGTATAAACAACAAAGTGCAAAATGCCAAAAATGAAGAAGGCTTACCCTTAAAAGGAAGCAAATACCCTTGTGAAATGTCTAAATCCGAAGAGCAGATTACATACATGTGATAGTGTAATGTATACATTATCAACTAATTATCTAGCATGTGGCACCTTTAAAAGAAAGAGATATGATCCAGGAGATCAGCTCCTGGAAAGCTGACTCAGAGGTGCAGCTTGGCTGGAGAAGAAGTTATCATTACTCCTCTCTGCATGTTTTGTTCCACCATGAATTCAGCTCGTACTGAGTTTCTACGTCAACAACAGAAGACAATACATACTGTCATAATATTGTCTATGAAAACAAAGAATCACAAACATTGGGTCCATAGCCAGAAAGGCGATGTAATGAAAACTAGTGCAAAGAAAGGCGTCTTTCCTTGATAAAGTACTGAATGATGCTCTCGTCTAGTGGATGTTCCAGATTGCTAGCGCTGGCCCATCAGTCAGGCTTATTAGATTGTCTTGAGGTTTATCCAAGGCTAAATTAACCCCAAAGCAAAAAATGGATGATGTGGTGTCTCTCTCAACTCAGCAATTAGATGGCTTTAAACACCAACAACACAAGGAAAATAGCTGTATAATTAAGTAGTTACTGAGCTGTGGTCTTGACTGCAAAGTTTTCACTCTCTCTGACCAGACAAGGCTACAGATTCATCAAAGCTGTAGCATGATAAAACAAAAACCACCCCTCTATATAAATTAACTGGGAATATGTCTGACAACTCTTCTCTTCTCTTCAGCTTCCTCTCTTGGGGCATGCCCCATTCACTTCCATAGGATTTGCTTTTAGACCAGGCCGTTTAAATAATCAACGCCTCACCTTCATTTCTCGTCGATGTGTTGCAGTCATTGTGGTTGGGCCTTGAGACTAGCTGGCAACAACAATTAAACATGAATCACCTTTCAAAGAAAACGTTTTCTACGTGGTAGATAAATTCTGCGAAGAGTTCAATTATCTCGTTGCAACAAGGAAACAAACAAACAGCGCGATCATTTTTAATAAGCAGGAAGGTGCCCTGTTGTTAAATCTAATGGTGCGATGGCACCTAAGGTGCTTGGAGTCAAAGGGTTTGGTTTTAAGCATCCATCTGTATGACGCTTCCATGCTCCTAACGTCGGCACCTTAGCATTAATTGGGAAATGTCCCCACTTTCCCCGTGCCTTGCCTCCACTGTGAACCTGGGTGTGCAAGTTGTGTAGCTGAGGCTGATCCCACAACATTCTTGTATGTGGTATGGACTTTGGGAGGTTAAAACTATCATTGTTACTCTCCCTCCACACACACACACACTGACTCACTCACTTACGAACAGGGCCAGCCTGCCCATGAGGCTCAGTGAGACAGTTGCTTTAGGTGGCAGACTGGAGACAGCTGGGAGGGGCAACAGATTCAGGCCCCAAGGTGCATGCTGCTCGCCACCTCCTCTGCTTGTCACCCTCCTCCTGCTATGCTGCTTCCTCCTGCTGTCTGCTTCTCTCCAGACTCCATTTTTGATTCATTGTGGCCTTTGGTGCACCTAGTTTCCCCCAGACTGCCTCCAATTGCCTCAGGCAGCGGCAGTGGTGGTGGGTGATGGCAGGAGGCCGCCATTTTCTGTCTTGTCCCAAGCGGCAAAATGACAATTGCTGGCCCTCCCAAAGAGTGTGTACGGTGCTTTATGGAGCAATAGCAAGGGAACAGATCTCCGCACCAAGAGGCTTATTGTCAAAGCCTCTTGGCATAGAACTTCTCCTTATTTGATGCAGGAGAGGGAGATGATGGAGATGAAGTTAGACAAGAGAAGAAAATAGCATAGTTTATGCATCGCAGGTCTGCAACATGATGCTTGTGGGTGCCATGACACACTTAAGGGTTTTCTCTCATGCCCATAAACCAGAAGGCACCTCTTACTTGCTGACTCTTTGGTCATGAGGTGGCAAAAGTGTTGCCTTTTGTCTTTGTAAAGTATATAGAGCTGAAGGAGGAAGTTCAAAATGTGATGCTCTTTACCCAATACACAATAAAAACTTGATCAGAACATGAAAGCATATTTAATTAAAATATATAATAAAGCAATCCAGTTAAAAAGCTGTTAAAAGAACCCACAGTTAATAAAATCCGCTTGGACTATTGCAATGCACTCTTTGTGGGGCTACCTTTGAAGGTGACTCAGAAACTACAACTAATCCAGAATGCGGCAGCTAGACTGGTGACTGGGAGTGGCCGCTGAGAGACCTAAAGGATCTTCACTGGCTCCCAGTATGTTTCCAAGCACAATTCAAATTGTTGGTGCTGACCTTTAAAGCCCTAAACGGCCTCATTCCAGCATACCTGAAGGAGCGTCTCCACCCCCATCATTCAGCCCAGACACTGAGGCCCACTTCTAAGGGTCTTCTGGCAGTTCCCTCACTGTGAGAAGTGAAGTGACAGAGAACCAGGCACAGGGCTTTCTCGGTGGTGGTGCCCTCCCTATGGAATGCCCTACCTAGAGTTCCCCATCCCTGTCCTTGAATATAAGCTATAAACAGGTGAGGCTAATACATCACCTAATATGAGACCATGAAGATGGTCAGTTCAGAGCAGTTCAGATGCAATCAATTTCGCCAAATATGTCTATAAAAAGATTTTTTCTTACAGTACTGAAAAAGCCAAAAGAGTCACAGGAGCAAAACAACAAGAAGTCTGCTTCTATTCATGAGGGGAGTTTTTTCTGAGTCCGCTGATGCTAATCTAATGCTTCCCCTTGAATTTTAGCAGCTTTCTGGCTAGGGCTGTAGCTCTTAACAGCGAGAAGTTCAACATTGCTTTATGCTGGCTCGAGTGGTTCGCTTTTATCTCAAGTTGTTTTGTTGTGAGTTGTGCCACTGCCTGCCTCCTTCCAACCTTCTGCACTGTGAGAGTAGCTAGGGATGGCCGCCTTAATTTCAGCCATCTGCTCTTTTCATTAGGGTAACAGAAAGGGAGTCAAGAAAAATACCCTTTTCAGAAGGTTGTCTTAAGCTGTGTCTATTTTCTATCAATATGTCAAAACAGACTGATATTTGGGGGCTGGGGGAAGAATAATGTCAGAAAGTAACCAAGCAGATTGCTAGGCTTTATTGTATCAAAAGTGGGTTACAATGAGAAAAATAGATGTGAGGTTGAAGGCTTGAGCAAGATATCTAGGAGGGAAAGGCACGTGTGTTAGTATCGATCTATCTTCCTTTACAAATCACTTCTTATAAAGCATCTCAAAGCAGTTCTGCAATGCAGTAAGAACATATATTTAAACATTGCTTATATAAAAACAGTTAAAATAATTTCAAATCCAGTATGGATGCTGAATGGGACAAAAAAAAATCCCCTTATAAGACTTGTTGAAAGGGGAAAGTCTTCAACAGATGCCAAAAAGGTCGCAGAAATTGTACCTGTCTGATGTATAACAGGATATGGCTGTCCTATGAGGCTGTCAGAAAATCATTTGTGTTTTGTGGCTATACCTGCCAATTGTGAAACTAAGCTACTACATAAAGGTTCGTTAAAGAAAATCTCAAGGACATTCATGATTAAAACCATGGGTAGGCAAACTAAGGCCCGGGGGCTGGTCCGGCCCAATCACCTTCTCAGTCCAGCCCATGGACAGTCCGGGAATCAGCATGTTTTTACTGTGTCCTTTTATTTAAAATGCATCTCTGGGTTATTTATGGGGCCTGCCTGGTGTTTTTACATGAGTAGAATGTGTGCTTTTATTTAAAATGCATCTCTGGGTTATTTGTGGGGCATAGGAATTCGTTCTTTTTCTTTTCTTTTCTCCAAAATATAGTCCGACCCACCACAAGGTCTGAGGGATAGTGGACTGGCCCCCTGCTGAAAAAGTTTGCTGACCCCTGATTAAAACAGTTAACTGGGCATTTAAAGCAATTAAATTTTAACAAAAACATCAACCGGTAGGAAAAACATAACAAGCAAAATAGCATTAAATCAAGAATCAACTCTAAATTTTTAATCATGGTAAGTTGAGAAAGCCTTTTCAAACAGAGAAGTTGCAAGAAATCCCTTGAATCCTGTTAGTCAATATTCAGAACATTATAACTTGGTTTTCTTTTTAGTTATAGCCAGGCTATCACTATGCGGTGCGTGGGGCCAGAGCAAAAGGCTTTGCTACCCGTCCTGTTCTACATAGTGATGGCAGCAGACCCTCCCCCCCCATTAGTTGTGGTTATTGTTTTGCTGCCATTTTAGCAGCAGTGAACACGAATGTGCGAATGCAAAAGTAACTGTGGAAGAGTTTTTGGATTGTTGTAGAATCTAGTGCTCACTAGAAGGACAGATCCTGAAGTTGAGGCTCCAGTACTTTGGCCACCTCATGAGAAGAGAAGACCCCCTGGAAAAGACCCTGATGTTGGGAAAGATGGAGGGCACAAGGAGAAGGGGACGACAGAGGATGAGATGGTTGGACAGTGTTCTCGAAGCGACTGGCATGAGTTTGGCCAAACTGCGAGAGGCAGTGAAGGATAGGCGTGCCTGGCGTGCTCTGGTCCATGGGGTCACGAAGAGTCGGACACGACTGAACGACTGAACAACAACAACAAGAATCATAGAATCACAGAGTTGGAAGGGACCTTGCGAATCATTTAGCTCTAGTTCAACCCCCTGCAATGCAATGGCAGAAAACCAAATGCCCGACTCAAGAGTGGTTTAAATCACCACCTTAATTAATATGCAATTCCTGCAAACATCCATTGCGTGGTTTCATCCCTACTATTCCAGCATATACGCATCACATCCCAAAAGAAAATACCTACTTTAAAAAAATTCCATTGAATTTCCTACCACCCACCCCGGGAGCTTTTCCCATCCCTAGCTATATATTTTTTTTAAAAAAAAGGTTAATTGAGGCTGTAGTCACAATCCCACTTAATATTTTTTTAAAATTGTTTTTATTTGATTTTACAGAACTAAATTTAAAATCCTGCTAATGTTTTCATCTGTTTACAGTGGTCTCCTAAATAAATTATAACCCCCCCTTCTTTCTTAGAAGTTTCTGTCTTGCAGTTTTTGACTTACTCGGTGGTAGTACCTGAAACTCAGTGGGACTTACTTCTGAGTAGATGTATGTACGGTTGCATATTTGTAAAAATAATAGTGGAGTAATTAGAGGCACCAAATACCTACCTAAATAGGAAGATTAAATTATATTGTAGTCCTATGGCGAGATGCCAAATGCAGACCACAAAATAATGTAATTCTATCTACCATTACCACCAAGGTCCTTTCAACAACCCCAGTACTGAGGTCATAAACCCTAACTATGACTATTAACAGGGCCGGCCCGCTCATGAGGTGGACTGCATCAGCCATCATGGGCAGCAGAATCCCAAGGGCCAGGGCCCTAAGAGGTGCCTCGCCCACCCGCCACGTTTGGGGTCATGCGCCTGCAGCTTCCAGTGAGATATCATAAGACCTCATCGATTTCTTGCAAGAGCTCACTGGAAGCCACCACCACACAACTCCAGTAAGCAAGGTTTCAAAGAGGGTGGTGGGGAATGGGCGGGGAGACACCTTCCTGTTTTGCCTCAGGTGTCAAAACGGGACAGGTTGCCCCTGATTATTCTTATTTGAAGGGCCAGATGTTTAAACTGGATTCTCCCAAGATAGGTACACCCATACTCTCTGGTGCTGTATCACAAAACAGCAGGAACCGTCTACTGGAAACTTCCCCCTCACAGGCCTGATTACGAAAAGTGTGATGTAGGTAAGATGGTGCCTTGTTAATGGTAGTGATAGGAATTAATCCAGTATAATGGGGTGGTGGTGGTGAGGACAGCTCCATTCTAAAAGCTTCATAATAAGAACTGAGGAATCTGCAGCAAGTGGGCGGTTATTGGAATGAATGTGGAAAATAATAAAAATAAAAATAACATGACATACTCGATAGACAAGTTTCTACTTGACATTCTCAGGATACTTTTCGTTCTCTCAACTCCTTAGCTGGTCAAACGGTTCTGCCGTCTCTGGTGACATGCCCCTTAGCAAATGACACAGCTTAGGGAACATAAACAAGGCGTTGTGGTAAGAGGTGTACTTATGTGACATTGTCTCAGGTCTTTCAAACAACTGCTTAAAAACCGATGGAAACTATAGAAAGGCTAACCAGGAAAGAGAGCAATGGCTAGCACAGTGGTTCTCATCGGCGTGGCAGGAGACGATGGCAAGCGTGGCAGGAAGATTCAAGGACAATCAAAGAAGCATTGAAACATTTCAGTGTACTATAGCATTGTATCACAATAATTTTATTAGCAGAATAAGGATCGATTTCCCCCCGCCCCTCAAAATGAGAGCAAGATCATCAAGCGATACTTTTCTGAATCAAGCACTGCTAGGAATTGTTTCTTTTTGTTTCCCAATATACTTCTTATCAGTAAGAAATCCAGTTTTGTGCAAGCAAATTTTTATTCTGAAAGTGTGGCCTGGAGAAAAAAGTTTGAGAACCACTGGTCTAGCAAGTAGTGGGGGTGGGGTGGGGGTGGGGTGAATCCACCTTAACACCTTTAAGGTTCCCTTCTCCTTCTTTTTGTTTTTAGCTTAGCTATATGACTCTCCAGAAGGCCTGTTTGTTCAACATTCATCCTGATTTGCTTACACAAAGCTTATGCAGAGGTTGGATCATATCTAGTTCATGGAGTATCTGTTCTGATTTGTTTGAGGGTCAGTTACATGACAATGAGCATCTGTCTTGCCTTTGTCCTGTTATGCTTGCGTGGTGTTTACATATCTTCTAGCTACTCATTCGTTCATTCCCCCACTTTTCCATGCATTTCCCGAACCACAAAAAGTCAGATTCTTTTATAAACTGCTTTTGTTGCATTAGGGTGACAGAGCCCGTTAATCCATTTTAACTGCACAAACTGAATGTTTTGGCGAATCTGTCCATTTTTGATTATCTATGTTTTTCATTTTTCTGATATGAAGTTCAGTTCTTCACATTTCCACTTCAGTTTGCTTATTCTTTCACCTACATTTCACCTACATTTTCACCTACATTTTAGAAAATTCACCTACATTTTAGTGCAAAATTCTCCATTATATATTATATATTAATAATATATAATATTATTAATATTATATATTAATACATTATATTATGATATATTATATATTACATAATATACATTACATAATAATATATACCGGTATAATATAACATTACATAATAATACATATTATATTATATTATATTATATTATTATTGCATAATATAATATAATATAATATAATATAATATAATATAATATAATATAATATAATATAATATAATATAATATAATATAATATAATATAATATAATATAATATAATATAATATAATATAATATATAATTTTGCAAAATTTTTTGCATGTTTTTCCATTTATATTTGAGGACTAGGATTTAAGAAAATGGGGGAAGATGTATCCTTGTATAAGACGTACCCTAATTTTTGACATTGTTTTTTTAATTTTTGACATTGTTTTTTAGTGGGGGAAAAGCTAGTCTTATACACGGAAAAATACAGTACATATATTCCCAATAATATAAGGCATACTTATATTTTATTTTCACTAATATATATATATATATATATATATATATATATATATATATATATATATATATATATATATATATATATACACACACACACACACACACACACACACACACACACACTAATATATATATATTTCTATGCATATTTTACCCTAATATATGGATTACATATGGATTATTGCAAAATTCAGAGAAGTGAACATTTCAAAGCATGGTTGTGTTTTAGTTCATATATGGTTTCGTAAGGTCCGAATCAGGCAAGCTCACCTTTCAGTACAAATTGAATCAAATTCCTCCCCTGTTAGTAGCAATTGATAGCCTTATTCCCCCATGGATCTGTCTAATTCTCTTTTAAAGACACCTAGGTTGGTGGCTCTGCTTCTTGTAGGAGCCAATTCCATAAGTACACTGTGTGATAAGGCCACTCCATTTGCCTGTGGGGCGGTGTTGTGGGCGGGACAACGGGGCACAGCGGGGGCGTGGCTTTGCCCCCCCACATCATAGAGGAGTCCAGGCCACATCACAACCCTGGCCAACCAATCAGGTCAGCCCGGGGGCATGGCTTGCCATATTTAAGCAGCTGCATGGCCGGGGATCGCCCTCTTGATTTCCTGCTTCTGCGGATCTTCCACCCTCTTTTTAGGTGTTCGTCTTCTCGGCCTTGCTATGGACCTCGGTTGGTCACCTGCTGAGGGGGCCTGGTAGGATTTTTTCCACTTGGCAAATTGGCACCAGCCACTTGGTTTTCACCTACCTCATAGCAATCATCACAACTTTGTAAGGTTAGGTGGTTAGGCATTGGTAAAACCTGGTTCATAGGAGGGAAGGTTGTGGCCATCACCTGTCCCTCCTCTTTAATAGTATTCTATGAAAGGGATCCAGGGGTGTGGATCTCGTCCGAAGCCCGGGTATGGGCTAGGGCTATGCCATGACCCCATTGGGGACCCTGGGGGAGTTCTCAGTTGATGTACATCAACAGGGCTCTCCCTACTGGTTGGTTGACCCTTACTGGACTACCTGCATGGCAGACAGGAGTCAGATATAGTTGGTTTAATTCCAATTCCTAAGCCAATACCACTCACATTCTGTAACCAATAAAGTTGTGGCCTTAATTCACCCATTAACCAAAAATACTGCTGTCCATATGTTTTATTATTCAACAAATGGGGAGAGCTCAGGGCCTTGACACGCAAAGTGGTATGTGAAGAAATACTCGAGATAAAACTCCTTCCTTATCAAGTTCTTAACAAGCAGTTTACAGAAGACCTTAACTTGAAGAGCCACTTGACAAAGGATGTTTCCTTCAAACTGAGATAACCTCTTCATGTAGGCAAAATGTCATATGTGAAGTGATACTCAGTCTGGTTTGAGGAACAGGAAATGCATTTTCAAAGATCTCAGCATAGTTGATTAACCACCCTTGCTAACTAGATATGCTGTTGACAGGAAAGATTAGATTTAGTTCAAAGTGAAAGCAGAGACTAGATGAGCATTGTTCCAGGGGCAAAGAGTCACCATCATAATCCATGTACGTTTTAGGAGCAAGGTGGCTAAAAATCTGATATACAGTACAGTGTGGGCATGATCGTATTTTTCTCAAAGATACCATGTTGAACAGACACACACATGCAAAATCCTGCTTCAATTTAGAGCACTACAAAAAGCACAGATGGTATTCCTGCTGCCATGGACTCTGGGATTCAAGTCAAGATCTGTTAGTACTAGAGGAAGGAATCCTACCTATGATGCAATGGCCCCTAGACCAGCTGACGCGAAGGACCACTCTCCAGAGCCTTTCCATTTGCATGTTTGGGTTGTCTTCCATCTTATGGAACTAGAGCTACAGTGGCTAGCCAGAACTTGTTGGATTCCAACTCCCATTAGTCCCAGCCAGCATGGCCAGTGGCCAGTGATGAAGGGAGATGTTGCCCAACAGGGCCAAAGATGTGCCAATACTGGCCTAGACCATCACTGGCCAGCCTGTTGCATGTAAAAATGGCCATGAGAACCAGTCAACAGAAATCATTTCCATGGGTGGCATGTTCTGTCTTCTAATGCTTGTCATAATCAAGTGGGGGAAATCCCAATACAGCAGTGGGAGAATAGCTTGATTTTGGACCAGCCTAAAGCCCAAGCTCTTTGTATTTTCAAACTAGGGGGAAGGGCTGTAGCTCAATGGTATGGTCCCAAATTCAATCCCCAGCATCTCCAGGAAGGGCTGGGAAGACTCCATTTATGAAACCCCGGAGAGCTGTTTCCATTGAGAGTGGGAGGGGCCAATGGTCTGACGCTTTATAAGGCAGCTTCCTATGTTCCTAACTGTCACAAACTCAAAAGCAACTTTTCCAGTTCTACATAACTCTGTGAACTGGAAAGTTTGCTCCCAGCTTTCTGATATTGGCTTGTCCCTTCACTAAAGTATTATCCTCCTGTGACTTTCTGATTTTATATATTGAACCAGCCTGGCTACCTACTGGGATGCCAACTTGAATAAAATATTTGGGTGCCCAGGTAAGCCCCAGCTGCCATAATTGACCACCAGAAGCCGCACACCACACCATTTGAATGGCAAGGCCCATCAACTCGGGGGGAGTGGTCCCTTCAAATATTTTAGGGGGGGGGGGCTAAAGGGACCTTGGTCCTAGGAGTCATCTCCTATACAAATCAAGTGGTAGCAATTGCGTTTAACTGCCCTACATTGTGGCTCAGTTTCCTAACTGAGTCTATAGAGTGGATGCATTTTCTTACCTGGAAAGGGCAATTCTAGTAGCACAATTCTAAATCTGAAACTACTGCTTTGGAGGAACTGATTGTATTCATGGCAATTCCACTACTGCTATACCTGCCATAAATAACTGGGCATGTGACGCCCACCTCTCTTTTTCTAAACGTGAGACTCTTCTCGTGCCCATTATCACATGCCGTGTTGTCACCACAAATGCCTTCTGCGAATTTTTGCAGTCGCAACTGCCCAGCTGCTTAGTGGATTGCCAGCCTTCACTTCTTTCAACCAAACATCACATTGTCTGAGATCAAAGCAAAAATAACATCAAGAGGGACGCAATAAAGAGAAACAGATTGCACAAAAGCTCAGATGAATTTGATGCAGCAAAAAATGAGTTAAAGGATTCTTCGTGAACATAAGAAAGAAAAAAGAAGGATCATTGGGAGGCAAACCTTTGGTGTGGTCGCTTTGTTGAGACTCTGCTCTAACAGAAACGATTTTTGTTGTTATTCCTTGTACTGTAATAGTCCCACCCTGTTCCAAGTATATATAGTTGAAGAATAGATCAAAGTGAGCTCAGATATCAATGCAGAGATTATAGAACACAATGCACCTTTGCTTCTGCTTTCTTTAGTGCCCGAGGTGATGGTATTGATCCGCTAGGTAGCGAAGCGGCTGTCTCAGGTGGTGGATGCTAGGGGATGTTGGGGAATGGCAGAAAGGTGTTGGGAGGACAGAGCTGTGTGTATTACATCATCTGCCCTGACCCTCTAAGCAATCCTGCTGCCCTCAGGCGTGAGGTATGCTATCCTGTTGTCAGTGTTGAATTATGAGTCAACTGTGTAAGTGGTTAAAACGCTAGACTAGTATGGGAGACTAGTGTTCAAAGGTCCACTCAGTTACGAACCTCACTGGGTGACCTTGGGCCAATCATTGTCTCTAAACCTAATCTACTTCACAGGGTGGTTGTGATGATAAAACAGGAAAGGAGAGAACCATGTATACTGTCTTGAGCTCTTTGGAGGAAAAGTGGATTATACCGTAAATGTAATAACAGTACCAGCAACAACAGCGCTGACATTAATACAGTGGTACCTTGGTTCTCAAATGCCTTGGTTCTCAAACGCTTTGGTTCCCAAACACTGAAAACCCAGAAGTAAGTGTTCTGGCTTTTGAAGGTTTTTCTGATGCGGCTGTCAGCTATTGTTTCCAAGGCGCCTGCACCAATCAGAAGCCGTGCTTTGGTTTTCGAACATTTTGGAAGTCAAACAGACTTCCAGAACGGAACCAAGGTGCCACTGTATTTGGCGCTATTTATTTTGCGTTTTTGTTGTTGAGAATTTTCTGGTTAATTTGTTTTTGTGACTGTGTGGAACCCAGTTCAGCTACTGATTGATTGATTGATTGATTGATTGTGTGAGTGCAGAAATGGATAGAAGTGCCCCATCCAAACAATGACTATCATCAGTGCAGGTAAGGAAAAAAAATTAATTTTAATTTTTATCATCTACAATACTGTCTTATTTATTTTATAGTACAGTACATTGATTATTGCTTTCATTTTATGGATCAATGGTCTCGTTAGATAGTAAAATTGAATGTTGAATTGGTGTTTTAGGGGTTGTTTTTAAAAGTCTGGAATGGATTAATCCATTTTGCATTACTTTCTATGGGAAAGCGCTCCTTGGTTTTGGAACTGACTTCCGAAACGGATTACAGGTGAAACTCGAAAAATTAGAATATCATGGAAAGGTTCATTTCTTTCAGTATTCCAACTTAAAAGGTGAAACTAATATATGAGATAGACACATGACATGCAAAGCGAGATATGTCAAGCCATTATTTGTTATAATTGTGATGATTATGGCACACAGCTGATGAGAACCCCAAATTAACAATTTCAACTTTGGGGTTTTCATCAGCTGTATGCCACAGTCATTACAATTATAACAAATAAAGGCTTGACATATCTCGTTTTGCATGTCATGAGTCTATCTCATATATTAAACTCCAGTAGCTAATGAAAATAATTGCTTACATAAATGGACTTTCCCACAATATTCTAATTTTTTGAGTTTCACCTGTAAGTATGAGAACCAAGGTACCACTGTATAACTTAAATTATGCACTACTTCGGACTAAGATGGGTTTGCCATCTTGTCCTTCTGTTTGAGCACTAACACATCTTGGGGCAATATCTACTAAATCTAGTCAAACTTTTGTTTCCCTTTTCAAAAGTTGTATATAATGCACAATAAGAAAATTCAGGATGGGGTGGAAACCCTTAATAGTGATGCAGAGAAAGAAAACCAAAGGAATTATTTAGAAGTAATTCCATTGGGTAGTGACATTTTACTTGAAGGTATGTTCTGCTGATATCTGTAGGGTCAGATTATAATCTTATTTTGAATCAGGCGCAAGAGAAATTCATGTGTAAGACAGCAGTTTGGTGATTTATTTTTTTTAATTTCTTGGTTGGATCCTAATCAAGTTCAGTAATGAGCCATCAGTAAGCTGTTTCCATCCATGTGCTTTTTATATAAAAAAGCAAAAAACAAAACAAAAACCAGCTGTTTTTAATTAAATATCTGTATCTATATCTATATCTAGTTATATAGCAAACCAGGACTATGGAAGCAAAATACAGAATGAGAGGCAGCTCACAAAACTTTCTTTTGGCATGGTTTTAGTGTTAGTTTTTAAGATTAAAAAGGTGGAGAAAAAACGTTAATGAAACACACTTAATAATTTAGTTCTGTCAGTTTAACAGTTCTTTGCTTTCCTTGATCAAAGATAATGGATTGGATCACCAACAGTGCTATATCATTAGCTGCTTCCTTGCACAGTAGATGTGATTTCACAACCATGTTGATAGTTCTAAGTAGAGCAGCAGCCATATCTGCATCTGGGAAAGCAAGGAACATGTAACACTGAATGTGGTTGGAGATGGCTACTTCCCCCTCCAAGGTTACTGGTGTAATGAGTTAAGCATTTAAATGGCTACCAGTGCCATATAATTCCTGGTCACCAGACTCAAATCAGAAAGCTGCTCTGTTGAATAAGAGATATGTCTCATAGTCCAATGCCTACTGAATCGACATGATCCAGAGAAATCCTGCCAGAAGGGGATGGAAGGAAGGTGAATTGTATGGAATGAGTCAGCTATATAGGATATGTCTGAAACCGAATTGAGGAAGTGACAGCCATCTGGCAGGAAGATGTCTTGAACTCTGATCTTCCACCGTCCACCCCACCAGTCATATCCTTGAACTGGGGGGTGAAGTAAGCATTGCGAGAGCTGCAGGCAAAGTGTTGCTACACATGGTGCTTTCCTTGTATGCTTGGTGTTTGAGTAGCCCGGACACATCATATGGTGAAATTGACCAGAAAAAGACAATTTCCAGCATTTTGGCAAGGTGGGCTGGGTTTTTCCAAAAAAGGGGTCTTTCCCCCAAGGTGTCTTGAATTCTAATCCTGATTCAACATGAATTGGAACATTCATATTGCTATACACTCAGCGTTGCACCACCTCATTTCTCATTGTTGACATCTTGGCTAATTGTGTCATATGTCTTTATTGAAAAGCATTGCCTGAGCTGATAGCGGGTGACATGAACATTAAGTCTGTGGTGATTTCTTTGATGGCTCATTTTCACCCATGCGAGTCATCGCTCCTTGAGTCAAACTGTCAACCAGTTATGAACATGAATGTGTAAACTAGTCTTTAATCATTTCTGGGCGAGAATTCACTGCTAATGCAAACTCAAGACTTAGGACCCTATTTTCTCAATTGTATGTTTACTCTGTCATTCAAGGCCATAAGGGTTCAAATGGCAAAATACCCGGACTTCATGCTTCAGAACAAAAAGATAATACCCTGTAGGGTCCAAGTATACAAGCTGTTGTTTGCTCGATAATCCAGAGATTGAATTATTTTTTATTTTAAAAAATCATGGTTCTTATTTGGTTGATCAGCACCTAGAGTTCCTAATGATCAGTCTTCCCTCTGGTGGCTAGGCCTCCTTGCACAGTGCTCTTGCCATCTGGAGCTCTTTTGTTCAGTACTTTGAGTTAGAAAAATGCATTTCCGTAGGAAAAATAACATTTGGTAGGGAGCTGGCGACAACAAGATCATTGTTGCCAGAATGCATGCTGTGTGGGTGGTTCAAATGGCACTTAAACATGTTTCCTCCATGTTCCCTGAGGTATAGCAATTTTACCACCAGCAGTTGACTATCCCATCTCCTAGGCACAGGGCAAATGGTGATATCCTGGGTACAAACTCACCATTAGTTGCTAGTCCAGTATATTACCAGGAAAGATGGTGAATAGTGACTGAACAATGGCAGTGAGAGATCTGCTGTGGATGGGAGTCTGTTAAGGGTTATGCAAGTCCAGAAGCACCAAGCTGTGGCAGTACTTCTTTAGCGATTCAGACAGGGGCATTTCCCGGCTTTTTCTGGTGATGATAGGGGTTGAACCTGGGACTTTGGAACATACTGAGCTAAAGCCCTTAGCCATAGTCCTGGAAATGATGCACAGACCCTTTTGAAATATGGCCATCCAGGTGTGTACACAGTCCCGAGGAGAAGATGTGTGCACTCATTTGTATTAACTGGTTCCAGGGTATAGGAATTTGGTGATGTTGATGATTTTAAAAGCGTATCACAAGCTGTTCAGGAGGGGTTCAGATAACCATTTCTCCTCTCTCCTTTTCACACATGACAGTTTTATCAGACAACTTAAATCTCTGCTTTAAGGACTAACAGGCTGTCTAGGAGAAGTTTGATTTATTTTTAGTACAAACATATTTAGAAGGAACTTTCTTGTCCTTCTTGTCCTCATTTTTATCCTTCTTCTTGTCCTTCTCCTTCTCTTTATAACAAAACAAGGAAAACACCTTTCCTCCAGATTCCTTTCCCTACTCTGTGCTGCCATCTTTTTAGTCCTGTTTCCTCACATTTATACACAGTAAGGCACATGTATCCCTGCGACAGAACAAAGAATGCAGAGAATTCACCTTCTTGACCCAAAGGCCATGTGAGCGCATAGGCCTTGCTCCCATGTGCGCACAGAGCCCTGTGCATGCTAGGCTGTGTCCATGTCACCATTTACCCTGGCTCAAGTGTGCTCCCACTGCTGGCTTTTGAATCTGTGCACACATGGTGCTACCCATCATGCAGAGCTCTCCCATAGTTTCTTGAAAAATACCTCTGTTTGATGTCTTTCCCATTAAATCAGCTTCCATTCGGAACAAAAACCTAAGCCACATTCACTTTGTGGACAAGCTGAAATGAGTAAATTTGAGACAGCCATTGCACACGCACAGATGACAGCTTTGTGAATAAGAGTTGCAGGGGGTGCAGGAAAACCAAACAGGTAATGTGCAAATTCCACCCCACCCCCCACACACATACCCCAGTGGTGTGTACAACAGTGTGCATCCAACTTGAAACAGTGGAAGGAAACATCTACATTGTGTTTTAAGCTGCTGATTGGTATATAGCTCTAGTATCAATCTCTTTTGGAATATGTGCACACAAATGGGTGTATGATGTGACCAAGGAACCCAACCATTGTGGGCTTGAACCAGTTCTGACCATTTGTGTGTGTGCGTTTTGTACAGAACTTTAACTTGAATGGGGAGAGTGAGCTAAGAGAAGACTGTAATCCCCCATCATTTTAAAGCACATGCTTAAATGTTAAGAATGTGGAGGAAAGCGTAAACAAACTATTTTCTTTAATGGATTTTTTTTTGCCTAAGATAAACATCTGTTTTGGGGAAAATGAAAAGGAAAGCAATTATAACCTGTGCATGTGACCTGCACATATGTTCTTATGCAGTATCCTCCTTAAGATATTCTGAGATCTGATCCTGCCCACCCCTATTGCTCCCCTCCCCTGGTTTCCATCTGCTCGCTTATGAAACTAAATTCCTCTTGTGTGCTGCTGTGCAAACATAATCACAGTTGAGTTTTTCTTTCTTTCTAACGAAGGCCTTCCTGCTTACACCTGTAGACCCATGTGGGTGATGATTCTCCAGGGGAAAAATATATATGCCGGGCTCTTTTCTCAATGAATAGAGCTTTCAGTGTTTCAAGTCTCAGTGAGCTCCTGTCAATCTGAAATGGAAAGAATTTCTCTTTGGAAACAGCAATCCATATGTAGGGATGCCTGAGTCTGTCAATTTTGATTTCTCCCAGTTTCTCATTTTTCCAGCCTCAAGTTGAGTTCTCCGCATTTCCACATCAGTTTGTGAAAGTGTTTTTTAAGCCTTCGTGAGAAATCACCAACATTTTTGTGCCAACTTATCCCAATATTCACATTTTAATGCGATTTATGCAAACAAATTTCACCGGTATAAAACACATTTGTGTTATTTTTCACCAATATACAGTATGCATTCTTAGGTACTTTGTATGCATTTTTAGTATATGCATTTTTATAGACATTAATTGGCTGGAGAACAGCACTGTAAAATTTGAAGATGTGTGAATTTCAAAGGATGGCTTTCTATTGCATATTGCTTTGGAAAGTGTGAAAGTGCCGGCTCTACCATTGGGCAAAATGAGTTGACTGCCTCAAGCAGCGGATTTGGAGCACCATGAAAAGTTATCACACTTTGGTTATTTAATTGTGTTAGAATATTGAAATGATCTTTCCTTCCTTCCTTCCTTCCTTCCTTCCTTCCTTCCTTCCTTCCTTCCTTCCTTCCTTTCCATGCTATATCTTAACTGCAGGGTTTCCATTGGAGCTTCTACTTCAGATCCCAAAATGTCTTGGGTCAGTCCTGTGAGTTCTGCTTGGCTTTCAAAAAATAGATGGAATGTTAAAAGCCACATCAAGTGCAGGTGACCACAATGGCAGAATCCTAACGTTAACATGGGGCGGAGTTCTACCCATGCACATTTACACTGATAAAAGCGGCCAGGACTTGATGAGTGTATTTCAAGAGCAAATAATGAGAGTTATAAACATCACATTCCATATTGTTGAAACAAATTCATCACGTTACAGGTAGGTAGCCGTGTTGGTCTGCCATAGTCAAAACAAAATATAAAATCAAAAAATTCCTTCCAGTAGCACCTTAGAGACCAACTAAGTTTGTTCTTGGTATGAGCTTTCGTGTGCATGCACACTTCTTCAGATACAGATGTGTAAATTCATCATGGTCATACATGTTTTTTTTAAAAAAGAATAATAATCTAAGAATTGATCAAAGTGAGCATTATAGAATATCAGACACCCTTTATTACAAACAGCAGTTTGTTTGCTTGCCCTGGCCAATCTTGGAGGTCTAGCTTCCTTGCTCCTCCTTCTGAGATGCACAAGTGGAAGCAGTTTTCTGTTTTTGCAAGGCATCTTTGAATTCAATCCACTTGTCTTAAATTAGCATTGACTATACTGTGACCCCCCCCCCAATAAACAATCAGTACAGACACAAACTCAGCTTCCTCTAGTCCTGCTACTCTCTGGAAGTGTTTAAGCACACCCTCCAACATTCCTCAGATGAAAATAGAGGCATTTCTCACTCCCCCCAACTGATCCTCTTTGATGCCCCCCCCATTTTTTATTCCCTCCCCAAGCATTTCCTATCAGAAAGAAGGTCAAGTGTCACCACCACCACACCAATGGGACACAGCACACACTCCCTCCACCGTCCTGAGAAAACCTCATAATCCTTGTAGAATTTCTGAAACAACAATGGGATATTAGCAGCACCCAAGAACAGCGACAACCGGGAAAAGATAGGCATAATATAGGCTAACACCAGATACATAACATTGGTATAAAATCAAACAATAATTAAATTGCCTCCTAAAAACCTCTCAAAGTCTAATTAGATGGCTTTCCACAGGGTTAGGGTTGGGAACAGTAAGTGTTCTCTGAATGGAAATTTCAGCCTTCATGACATAGGAAAACAGCCAAGTGAACAGCTATTTTGGTGGAGGAGGGTCAAGATATTAACCGATATGCATGAAATTTCATATATAGCTATATAATCCCTAGTATAGTGAGATAAGACCTTCGGAGCACGCATTTTCAAAAAAATAAAAATTTTTTAAAAAATGTGTTTTTTTTAAAAAAAATCTTGCTAATTTGTCACCCCCTCCATTATGGAACCCGGGGCGGCCCGCCCCCCTCGCCCCCCCTTGCTACACCTCTGCATGGCAGGCAGTTACATCTCTCTCTCTCTCTTTCTCTTTCTCTCTCTCTCTCTCTCTCTTAAGGATTGACGGTCAGGGGAGCCAATCCTCACTGCAAAAGTGATGGGCAAGAAGAGGGAAGCTTTTCTCTTCACTCTACCACTGAGTCTCAGGGTAAAAGGCCCCATTAATGCCAGTAGTGATGCCTGCCAGCTCCTAGCCACGTGTGTGGTTGTGGGTGCGATCTGATTCTCACGTTCTGCACCCCTGTAATCACTTAAGGATAAACGAATGCACTTCATTAAATACGACACCTCTAAACAAAAGGACTGCGTAATGTTCATCTCCACCAGTATAAACATTTACGTAACACTTCTTGGAATTTCAGGGTGATGCGCTAATTAGATCTGTAATTGCCTCAGGCGTTGCAAAATATTACGTAATACCATAGCGATACTCTGCTTGGCTGACCTGGTTTATTTAGACAGGAGGTGAAGGTACACCAGTGTTTTGTACCCTGATCAGAATTATGAATTAAAGTTCTTCATTTTTCTGTATTTATAGAAAGGCAAAAAAAATGATAGATGGTTTAGAAGCCTAATAGGGGATAGCAAATCAGGTGATATTTAAGTGATAAGCAGTGAGAAAGAAGTAGGGACAATCTAGATCGCCAATGGTGGCCTTTTTCTCTCATTCACTTATTCATTCATTCAATTTTTATCCCACCTTGAACTCATTTGAAGGAAAAGTGGGATATAAATACAGTATAGTGACGGACTGAATCTACTTATGTATCTACTTATGTGTCACTGCTTATCTTTTAAACCAGGCATAAGAAAACATGGCCCTCCAGATGTTTTGGGACTACAGCTCCCATCATCACTAGCTAACAGGACCAGTGGTCAGGGATGATGGGAATTGTAGTCCCAAAACATCCGGAGGGCCGAGTTTGCCTATTCCTGACTTAAGTTGTTCATTTTGTTATCAATTTTTGGCCTTAAAAAAATCCATCCTGATCAACTGGGCTTTTAAAATGAATCGCATTTGCCATGAGAATAACAAATAAATGTGCACGAACTGTTTGTTTGTTAACCACTTCCATGTGATTAACATTGTTATAGTTGGTATTGATACCGAAAGTCATAAACTAGCCAGAGTATTAATTGTTATAATAACACTCTATAACTTGGCATCGAGCCAAGCTTCTTCCCTGGCAAAACTATACAATTAGCCATTTATATCCTTCACTTGTAGAACAAAAAAAACTCCAGGGGTCCTCCATTTATAAAGCACTATACATACATTGTGCCCTTGATTTCATTAAGAAAACATGCAGCTGCTAACACGGACCTCCTAATTTTAAAAACAAGCACAGGAATATCCCTGCTGCCTGCAGATAAGCACACACCCCTCTTTATCTCTTTGAAGTGTTCATGGGCCTCGTGACAAATTATGAAACCTATATCAGGTGATCTGAGATGGAATCTGATATCACCTGCTGTGATGTGTTGCCAGTTATCAGAACAAAGGTGATTCCTTGAAGTTTACCATTTCGCCTTTGAAAATTCCTATATACAAAGGGTGGTCGCAATTGTATTTGTGCTCTGCATCAAGAGCTATAAAGCACAGAGAAATACACATTGTAACCCATATAACAAAGCATTGTTTAAGTATCGCGATGAACAAAACATTTACAGAATGTTTATTTAAACCCACAGCTGATGAGGGAAGCAATGCGATATAACTGGCAAACAAACATTTTGTGTCCTTGACCCACCCCTTTCTGTTATTAGCTTCTCTTGGGTAATACATCTATTCCCTCCCATTATACAGTGTGTATGGGGAGTTAGGGAAGGGGTAGAACCTATTGGGAGCAGGTGGCGCTGTGGTCTAAACCGCTGAACCTCTTGGGCTTGCCGATTGGAAGGTCGGCAGTTTGAATCTGCATAATGGGGAGCATCCAGCTTCTGCCAACCAAGCAGTTTGAAAGAATACCAGTGTGAGTCATAGCTGTCAACCTTTCCCTTTTTTGGGGGGGGGGAATTCCCTTATTATAGCATTGGGAAACAGCAGGGAGGGTTGACAGCTATGGTGTGAGTAGATAAATAGTGGTGGGAAGGTAAACGGTGCTCCCATGTGCTCTGGTTTCTGTCACGGTGTTCCGTTGCACCAGAAGCAGTTTAGTCCTGCTGGCCACATGATACGGAAAGCTGTCTGTGGACAAACGCCGGCTCTCTTGACCTGAAGCGAGATGAGTGCTGCAACCCCATAGTCGCCTTTGACTGAACTTAACCGTCCAGGAGTCCTTTACCTTTACTTTCAGCACTTATGGTGGGGGACACGTCGTGCTCCTTCTGGGGTAGTTTGTACACAACTTTTAGAAGACATCTGAAGGCAGCCCTGTATTGAGAGGTTTTTAATGCTTGATGTTTTTATTACATTTTTAGATATGTTGTAACTGCCCAGAGTGGCTGGGGTATAAATATTATTATTATTATTATTATTATTATTATTATTATTATTATTCACCTTTGGTCCCTACCCTGCACTCAGCTCTCACCTGTGGCTTCTGGAAGCTGTCAGCATGGGACAGTGGCCAAACCCCAGGAATGGTCAGCTAAATCAAGTGAGGGTAGCCGATGGGTCTCAAACCCTTGGTGAGTTAGGAACTTCCCCAGCTCTGGTGGATTGAGCAGACGAGACCAATAGTGGTCAAGAATGTGGTTTCTGCACGTGCTATAGAGGGAAGGGAGAGGGAGATGGGGCTTGTTGACTTTGGGAGGCAGGAGAAGGACAACTCTGGTCCCAAACCCCCCTCTGCCTTGCAGAATATCTTCTGCAGAAGAAAAAGCTAAGGAGTAAACAAATCCAGAGCGGAGTCCTTAAGTTGGTTGGATGGCACCTTGTACATCTCCTTCTGGCAACATCTGCAGCCAAGCTGGTGCCAAACAGATTGCTCTGCTTTCCTTTGGACCACATCAGCAAGGCCGAGAGCAGTAGCCCGGGGCTTCCATGCACACTGCCCAGGCTTGAGCCCACGGGAGGTCACTTTGGTGCTGCTAATGCAGAAGTTTGATTTCACCCTTGGAGGCACACTCCATTGTCTCATGAGACAGGTAGATGCCAACAACAACAACAACACCAGACTATCTAAAAGTTCTTTGAGCTACTTAGAATCAAATTAGATGAGACAGTGGCCAAGCTAATGCGGCAGCCACCAATTTTCTTCCATAAGCTCTCTCCGAAGGATGCTAAGATGCTAAGTCATGATGTAGTGCCTTCCCAGGGACACTGGGTGTGTGTGTGAGGATAGTGGCCACTAGCTGGTGTCTGCTAAGAAGAGCTCTGCTGCCTCCCTCAACAAGATGGCAACAAAATACAATCTGGGGTGCTTCCACACAGCATTGTCCTGGGGACTTGAGGCTGATCCCGCGTACAAGTTCTGCATCACGCCCATGCAATGTCATTCTCATCAAAATGTTGTCCCGTGTTATTTTAAAATTTAAACTGTAGAAATGGAAAACCTGCATTAGAAATTGGGGGAGGGATCTGCACTTTTGCTTCCTCACTTTCCAATCTTAAGATCAGTATTCCATATTTCCACATCAGAGAGTCAGTCCCACGGCAGGAGGAGGACATGTAAACATATGTCCACAATCTGTTTTCTTATGAACCGGCATCGCTACCCTTGCTTTTTTATGTACATAAAAAAAGATTTTTAACATTTCTTCCTACATCACTATTAATCAGTCTTAGGACCTGTTATGAGCATATCTAAAGCTGTATTTCTTGGTTTCACATACGCAGCGTGAGAGAGGCAAAGACAGCACTTGGAGTGTCTTTCCCCAGGAAATGCCTTTTTAAAAGTTCACTCTGATGCAACATGTAACACAATTTCCTGACAACGCTCTATGGTTAGATGCCTCTTAGCCTGAGGGAGGCAAGTAATCTCTGGTTGTCAGAGATGATTTAGCAGTATCTAGACCAGAGGCTGGCAAGCAACCTTTATAAACTCCCTTCCATTTTGTATATTGTTCCCTTTCCAGACTCTCCTGAACAAGCAGAATAATAAATCACCACTTAGGGCAGACTACGTATTATGAAGCGAACAAAGAATTCCGACTCCCAGGTTTGCCCGTAACGTTAAGGTGGGGTGGCATCTGCAGAAAGGAAGAAACAGAAGAAGCAGAAAAGAAGAAACTGCTCCCCTCCCTGCAGATAAAGGTAAAGGGACCCTTGACCGTTAGGTCCAGTCACGGACGACTCTGGGGTTGCGGCGCTAATCTCGCTTTACTGGCCGAGGGAGCCGGTGTGCAGCTTCTGGGTCATGTGGCCAGCATGACTAAGCCGCAGATACTTCCCTCCAAATAACCACACACAGAAACACACGGTGCTCACTTACAACTGAAGCCTCAACGTGCCAAAAACTTTGATGTTACACCTCAATCCTTTTCATGCTAAAGAAACGCTCTGGACACCAGGGCCGGTGCTAGGGTTTTTTGCGCCCTAGGGGAGATCACCTTCTGGCTCCCCCCAATCCCTAGCACCAGCCCTGCGGAGAAGCCCGATTTCGGGCTGCTCCCCCCTCCCCGCCACTCTGCCGCTGGTAGAGCAGCACCGGGTGGCGGCGGGGGGGGGGCAGGCTGGCCAGCAACCCCTCCATTTTGGCGCCCTAGGCATACCTCTCCTCCCTTTCGACTGTTGTCCATAGACTGGCCTTCACCAAAGCGAGGTTCAATGTTTTTCCCTCCAATGTCCTGAGACATAGATTCTCAAAGGGCCAAGCCTCCGCCATGTGCGAATGTGATAAGGAGACACTGGAGTCTCTCCAGCACATTATGTTCGCTTGCCCCTTGTTCAACGTGCCACGGGCAAATTTGCTGGGATCAATCATACAGAAACTAGAGGGCACCCCACCAGAATTCCACCTTGCCCAAATCTTGCAGGATAAGGACGCTCATACGACCCTGAAAGTCGCAAGGTTCCTGGTCGCTGTCCTTACCCAAAAGCGACGCCAAGGATCACTACAAGCTAGCTAAGGCTTAGTTTGCCATTCTATTTTATTGTATTTTATTGTTACTGTGGGGTTTTAGTGGCTCTTGTTCCCACTTGCACAAACTGTTTTCTATGTGTTTTTTATTTGTATGGGCCTATGGCCGTAAATAAAATTCTCTCTCTAAATGGACGTGCCGGCCCTGCTGGACACTATAGGGCACGAGCACCTATCCTCATAATGGCCTTTCTTTTATTTGGAATGCTGAGTATGGCTGTGTTTACCTGTAACCCAAAACCACCATGTTTTTAAATATGTTGGAAGCCGTCCAGAGTGGCTGGGGCAACCCAATCAGATGGGCAGGGTATAATGATGATGATGTTGATGATAATTTAGGACATCCCTATTTTCATCAGATAAATGTTGGAGGGTATGATTTTTGCTTACCGCTGTGTGTGATCCAGGCCAATATGCATTATGTTTGTCCATGCTTATCAGCATAAATGTATTCATTATTATTATACAGGTTCAGGTTATTAGAAAGGTTCAGGTGGTATATCCCAGTTATATTTGAAAAGTGTTGTTGTTGTTGTCGTTCAGTCGTTCAGTCGTGTCCGACTCTTCGTGACCCCATGGACCAGAGCACGCCAGGCACGCCTATCCTTCACCGCCTCCCGCAGTTTGGCCAAACTCATGCTAGTAGCTTCGAGAATACTGTCCAACCATCTCATCCTTTGTCGTCCCCTTCTCCTTGTGCCCTCCATCTTTCCCAACATCAGTGTCTTTTCCAGGGAGTCTTCTCTTCTCATGAGGTGGCCAAAGTACTGGAGCCTCAACTTCAGGATCTGTCCTTCTAGTGAGCACTCAGGGCTGATTTCCTTGAGAATGGATAGGTTTGATCTTCTTGCAGTCCATGGGACTCTCAAGAGTCTCCTCCAGCACCATAATTCAAAAGCATCAATTCTTCGGCGATCAGCCTTCTTGATGGTCCAGCTCTCACTTCCGTACATTACTACTGGGAAAACCATAGCTTTAACTATACGGACCTTTGTTGGCAAGGTGATGTCTTTGCTTTTTAAGATGCTGTCTAGGTTTGTCATTGCTTTTCTCCCAAGAAGCAGGCGTCTTCTAATTTCGTGACTGCTGTCACCATCTGCAGTGATCATGGAACCCAAGAAAGTGAAATCTCTCACTGCCTCCATTTCTTCCCCTTCTATTTGCCAGGAGGTGATGGGACCAGTGGCCATGATCTTAGTTTTTTTGATGTTGAGCTTCAGACCATATTTTGCGCTTTCCTCTTTCACCCTCATTAAAAGGTTCTTCAATTCCTCCTCACTTTCTGCCATCAAGGTTGTATCATCAGCATATCTGAGGTTGTTGATATTTTTTCCGGCAATCTTAATTCCAGTTTGGGATTCATCCAGCCCAGCCTTTCGCATGATGAATTCTGCATATAAGTTAAATAAGCAGGGAGACAATATGCAGCCTTGTCGTACTCCTTTCCCAATTTTGAACCAATCAGTTATTCCATATCCAGTTCTAACTGTAGCTTCTTGTCCCACATACAGATTTCTCAGGAGACGGATGAGGTGATCAGGCACTCCCATTTCTTTAAGAACTTTCCATAGTTTGCTGTGGTCGACACAGTCAAATGCTTTTGCGTAGTCAATGAAGCAGAAGTAGATGTTTTTCTGGAACTCTCTAGCTTTCTCCATAATCCAGCGCATGTTTGCAATTTGGTCTCTGGTTCCTCTGCCCCTTCGAAATCCAGCTTGCACTTCTGGGAGTTCTCGGTCCACGTACTGCTTAAGCCTGCCTTGTAGAATTTTAAGCATAACCTTGCTAGCGTGTGAAATGAGTGCAATTGTGCGGTAGTTAGAGCATTCTTTGGCACTGCCCTTCTTTGGGATTGGGATGTAAACTGATCTTCTCCAATCCTCTGGCCACTGCTGAGTTTTCCAAACTTGTTGGCATATTGAGTGTAGCACCTTAACAGCATCATCTTTTAGGATTTTAAATAGTTCAGCTGGAATATCATCACTTCCACTGGCCTTGTTGTTAGCAAGGCTTTCTAAGGCCCATTTGACTTCACTCTCCAGGATGTCTGGCTCAAGGTCAGCAACCACACTACCTGGGGTGTATGAGACCTCCATATCTTTCTGGTATAGTTCCTCTGTGTATTCTTGCCACCTCTTCTTGATGTCTTCTGCTTCTGTTAGGTCCTTTCCACTTTTGTCCTTAATTGTGGTAATCTTTGTACGAAATGTTCCTTTCATATCTCCAATTTTCTTGAACAGATCTCTGGTTTTTCCCATTCTGTTATTTTCCTCTATTTCTTTGCATTGCTCGTTTAGAAAGGCCCTCTTGTCTCTCCTTGCTATTCTTTGGAAATCTGCATTCAATTTCCTGTATCTTTCACTATCTCCCTCGCATTTTGCTTGCCTTCTCTCCCCCGCTATTTTTAAGGCCTCATTGGACAGCCACTTTGCTTTCTTGCATTTCTTTTTCATTGGGATGGTTTTCGTTGCTGCCTCCTGTATAATGTTACAAGCCTCCATCCACAGTTCTTCAGGCACTCTATCCACCAAATCTAAGTCCTTAAACCTGTTTTTCACTTCAACTGTGTATTCATAAGGAATTTGATTTAGATTGTATCTTACTGGCCCAGTGGTTTTTCCTACTTTCTTCAGTTTAAGCTGGAATTTTGCTATAAGAAGCTGATGATCAGAGCCACAGTCAGCTCCAGGTCTTGTTTTTGCTGAGTGTATAGAGCTTCTCCATCTTTGGCTGCAGAGAATATAATCAATCTGATTTCGATGTCGCCCATCTGGTAATGTCCATGTGTAGAGTCGTCTCTTGTGTTGTTGGAAAAGAGTGTTTGTGATGACCAGCTTGTTCTCCTGACAGAACTCTATTAGCCTTTGCCCTGCTTCATTTTGAACTCCAAGGCCAAACTTGCCAGTTGTTCCTTTTATCTCTTGACTCCCTACTTTAGCATTCCAATCCCCTATAATGAGAAGAACATCCTTCTTTGGTGTCATTTCTATAAGGTGTTGTAAGTCTTCATAGAATTGGTCAATTTCAGTTTCTTCAGCACTGGAAGTTGGTGCATAAACTTGGATTACTGTGATGTTAAAAGGACTGCCTTGGATTCGTATCGAGATCAATCTATCATTTTTGAAATTGCATCCCAGTACAGCTTTTGCCACTCTTTTGTTGACTATGAGGGCCACTCCATTTCTTTTACGGGATTCCTGCCCGCAGTAGTAGATATGATAGTCATCTGAACTGAATTCGCCCATTCCCATCCATTTTAGTTCACTGATGCCTAGGATGTCAATGTTTATTCTTGCCATCTCATTTTTGACCACATCTAGCTTACCAAGGTTCATGGTTCTTACATTCCAGGTTCCTATGCAATACTTTTCTTTACAGCATTGGACTTTCCTTTCGCTTCCAGGCATATCCACAACTGAGCGTCCTTTCGGCTTTGGCCCAGCCGCTTCACCAGCTCTGAATCTACTTGTACTTGTCCTCCGCTCTTCCCCAGTAGCATGTTGGACGCCTTCCGACCTGAGGGGCTCATCTTCCAGCGTCATATCTTTTATATGCCTGTTGTCTTTGTCCATGGAGTTTTCTTGGCAGGGATACTGGAGTGGGTTGCCAGTTCCTCCTCCAGGTGGATCACGTTTGGTCCAAACTCTCCACTATGACCTGTCCATCTTGGGTGGCCCTGCACGGCATAGCTCATAGCTTCCCTGAGTAATTCAAGCCCCTTCGCCACGACAAGGCAGTGATCCATGAAGGAGGTTAATACGGCCAGGTTAATACAGGACAACTCAGCTACAGTATATGCCTTGAAGAACCAACTTTCATACCTGCCCCAGGTTGTCCCAGGCTGATCTATCCTTTCTTAGGTGGGGTTTAACCTCATACTCAGGTGATGTCACCTGTCAAGGCTGTCCTGCTTTGGGTAATTTGACTTGGCTAGTTCAGGTCTTCTTACTGAACAAGGGGGCCTTCCTAACAATTAAGAGGGCATGTTGTCACCATCATTAAGCCTCAACAAACTGGAAATAAAGTGAAGTTCCCTGCAAGGTGCTTTCCTGGTCTGGCAAGATTCAAAGAATGAAGGGAAAAAGAATATTGGCCATGACATAGGTAATCATAGAACTGTAATGTTGGAAGGGACCCGGGGGTCATCTAGTCCAGCCCCTGCAATACAGGAATCTGAGCTAGAGTGGATCAATAGGCTGAGTCAGCATAAAGGAGCTTCCTAGGAAGGCAAGTTTTTCTGGAAAGCAAGCCCTGTAGCATCCACCCACTTACGCAGAAACAACTGTCAATGGTTACAATCAGCCTAATTCCAAAGATGTGTTTGAGGAGCTTCAAGCTAGAAGAAAATGATCCTGCAATATAAATTTCTCATCTACTGCTGCAGCATCTACACCCTCATCTACTCTGATATAGACATGTTCATGATATTTTTGGTCCACGATACAAAGAGAAGAGCAGCCCTGTTAGATTATTAGACTAAGGGTTGTTTATCTGTTCCATAAGTCTCCCTGATCATCTCAGTGAAGTCTTGCGGCCGGGAGAGTTTGTAAAACAGGCAAAAAACACAGAGCGTTGCAGGTGATAATCTTTTGAAACCTGCAATTAAAATGGGTGGCATCAAGAGATGTCTAAATGGTGCTGAAAGGGAATGTCAAGACGCTCAAGAATGTGTTTTTTTTTTAAAACAAAGCAAAAAAAAAAGAGAAGGCCTAAATTAGTTTAAAAAAATAAACACTCACATACTCATGTGAAAAGTTCCGAGTGAAGAAAAACAGATTGTCCCTCTGAAACCTACCCTCTGTGCCTGTGCAGATCAGCTTGCAACAGGCTCACGTAGTTGCAAGTACTTTTGTAGGTGGGTGTTAAGTACTTGACGAATTTATTTGGCTGAAAGGCAGGTAAAAACCCGTTTGATCTTGCATCAAGGATTCGAGTATTTACCTGTCAAAAGCCCTGCATATTTAGGCCCACGCATTTACCCTGCAACTCATTGTGGAATTTTAATGAACTCATATGTTCACAGACCCCACCCCACCCATCACTTGTCCGACATAAAAAAAAAAACCCCACTTGTTCCTCCAGGTATTGTAGGTAGGCTCTGAACAACATAGATCAAGAGTAGTGCTGGGGAAACACCCATTGGTAATCACCAGCATATCCATGGATCTTTATATCAAACCATTATATTGCTACCTTGCCCTATCTTCTGAATCTCTGTTTCTTCTTCCAGGAACTGTAGGCCAAACAACATATCCCGTAATAGCACATTGCGCAATCCTTTTTTTTATTTTTGCATTTTACGTTTCAATAGAAATTAAATCTAAACAAATTTCACCTACATTTTCTGTGACCTTCCCCCATGCAGTTTCTTATTTTATATCGTATTCTTACTGCATAACCAATTCAAACCTATTTACAAGTTTATCCTTTATACTTCCTTTAAGTTACCGTACTTTTCCGTGTATAAGACGAGGTTTTTGTGTGTGTTTTTTACTGTAAAATAATGTTGGCGCTGTGGGTTAAACCACAGAGTCTAGGGCTAGCTGATCAGAAGGTCGGCGGTTCGAATCCCTGCCACGGGGTGAGCTCCCGTTGCTCGGTCCCAGCTCCTGCCCACCTAGCAGTTCGAAAGCACGTCAAAAGTGCAAGTAGATAAATAGGGACCGCTCCGGCGGGAAGGTAAACGGCGTTTCCGTGTGCTGCTCTGGTTCACCAGAAGCGGCTTTGTCATGCTGGCCACATGACCCGGAAGCTGTCTGCGGACAAACGCCGGCTCCCTCGGCCTATAGAGCGAGATGAGCGCCGCAACCCCAGAGTCGGACACGACTGGACCTGATGGTCAGGGGCCCCTTTACCTTTACCTTTAATGTTCAAAATTGGGGCTCGTCTTATACATGGATAGTGCAGATGGGGGATGGGCGATGGGTTGCAGGTGCTAGCAGGAGGTTGTCAACAGAGATTGTGTGTGTGATTGGTTGCTGCGGAAAGGGCTGCTTTGAATTGGTTGCTGCTGCGGCAATTGGGTTTGTGATTGGTGCCTGCCGCAAGGGCTGCTGTGGATTGGCTGCCGCTGCAGCAATTGGGCGTGTGATTGCCGGGTGCTGTTGGTGAGTGAGCAGGTACCTGTTTGCATTGGCGACATGCGTTTTTCAGTGTTTGCCTGTCAGGTGAGTGAGTTTCAGCATTCCCCCCCCCCAAAGAATCTGAACAACTGTGGGGCAACCCCCCCAAAAAAGGTGGAAAACCTTGGCCATCTCCCCCCATTTTCTTAAAACAGAGTCCCCCAAAATGGGGGGCGTCTTATACACGGGGGGCATGTTATATGCAGAAAAGTACAGGTATTTTTATTAGGTTTTTAATAATTTTATACATATAAAACATAACAAACCTTTTCAAGCATTCAAATACAAGGCTCTTTTGAACCTTCAGACCTTCTTCCCTCCCTCCATGGATTCCATATTTGTAATTTGCTTAAAAGACCACTGTAAACAGTTAAAATCTTTGGCATGGATGTAAGGACACTTGCAATGTGGAATTATTTATGATAATTATGGTTAATTAATAAATAGATACAGTGGTACCTCGGGTTACGAACTTAATTCATTCTGGATGTCGGTTCTTAACCTGAAACCAATCTTAACCTGAGGCGCGCTTTCGCTAATGGGGCCGCCCGCTGCTGCTGCGCTACCGCTGCACAATTTCCGTTCTCACCCTGGGGCAAAATTCGCATCCCAAGGTACTACTTCCAGGTTAGCGGAGTTTGTAACCCAAAGTGTTTGTAACCCGAGGTACCACTGTAATGGTAAAAGATGCGACAAACTTAAAATTAAATATGGAATCCTATAAGTTATTTCTTACTGTTCGTGTTTATGGTGGTATCTACACACATATAAAAACCGTTCTGAAAATGCTTTTTTTAAATGTTTTTTTTTTATTAAAAAAACCCACTAAATTTTCCATAAGGCCTCCATCTAGTGTCACATTGCACATTGTGCTTAAAACACAGTTGAAACGTTCTATTTGCAGTTGTATAGCTGAGTCCTTTGTCAATCCTGCTAACGTTTTAAATTGTTTACAATTTGTCTAAGTCTCTTATCTTGAACTCTTTTTCTTCCGGTAAGTTTTGCCATCTCTGCATATCCCATCAATTTTAGTTGCCAATTGTCCTTTGTTGGACATATAACATTCAGGCAGCCGTGGTAGCATACATAAATATTGTTTTCTGATCTTTGAGTACCTCCTTTCCCATGATACCTAAAAGGAAAAGCTTCTGGCTTTTAAACAAAGGTTATGTTCAACATTTTTTTCCAACTTGTTATAAAACATTATCCAGAAAACTTTTACTATTTTAGGAATGAAGAATGTGTTACATGAATGTGCTTTTAAGTCCCATGGATTTCAGTGGAGCTACCTTCCAGGTAGAGGGACGTGGGTGGTGCTGTGGTCTAAACAACAGAGCCTAGGGGGCTTGCTGATCAGAAGGTTGGTGGTTTGAATCCCCATGAAGGGGTGAGCTCCCATGGCTCGGTCCCAGCTCCTGACAACCTAGCAGTTCGAAAGCACGTCAAAGTGCAAGTAGATAAATAGGTACCGCTACGGCGGGAAGGTAAACGGCGTTTCTGTGTGCTGCTCTGGTTCAGAGCTGGAATCAGCAAGGGATACCTACATGACCTGAAAGTGTTGCTGTGTAATGCCAGGTCAATGATGAACAAGACCACTGCCATCCACAACCTGATTGTGGAGGGAAGATTTGACCTGGCATGTGTGACAGAGACCTGGTTGGATGAAGCAGATGGGCCTGTCCTTGCTGCTGCTTGTCCACCAGGTTTCTCTTACACACGGCAACCCAGGCCATCTGGGCGGGGAGGGGGGGTTGCAGTGATTTTTAGGAAGTCATTAGTCTGCACCAGGCGTCCTGTTGGAAAGACCGAGTTTTCTGAGTGCATGTTCTGGAAGTTGGGCAATAGGGGCAGTACAGGATTCCTTTTGGTGTACCGACCTCCCCGCTGCACCAGGGATTCCCTGCCCGAGCTGCTTCAGGTCATGGCGGATGTGCTCCTGGAGACACCTAGCTTGGTTGTCTTGGGGGATTTTAACATCCATGCCGACACGACCTTACAAGGGGCCGCTCGGGACTTCATGGAAAGCATGGCCTCCATGGGGCTGTCCCTGAATAAGTTTGGCCCAACTCATAGCCGTGGACATGCCTTAGATCTGGTGTTTACCTCTATGGATGTTGGTGATCTGACACTAAGTAAAAGCGAAACAAAAGAAGTGCCATGGTCAGATCACTTCCTGGTGCAACTGGACTTCTCCATGACCCTTCCCCTCTGCAGGGAGGTGGGACCAATTCGGATGGTCCGTCCCCACTACTTAATGGATCTAATTGGCTTCCAGAGAGTGGTAGGGGATGCTTTATCCCAGGTTGATGGCCTTTCAGCTGATTCCCTGGTGGCCCGCTGGAATGCGGATGAAAGATACTCGGAGTCCAGTGTGATTTTCATGCTCTTTATTCAGCTCATAGTAGTGAGGAATGTAGTTCCCCAAAACGTTTGCTTTATATACACTATTTACACAATGGGCCCCACGTGATTGGCTAATTCCGGGATACTCCTGTATGCCAATCAGAGTGCGGATTCACTTCCACCTGGAGCTGGATTGGGTGGCTCCTGCAGACCAATCAGACTGCTCAAATCTCAATCCTATTGTTCTGGGACCAGTCAGACTGCTGCAATCTCAATCCTATTGTTCTGAGACCAGTCAGACTGCTGCAATCTCAATCCTATTGTTCTAGGACCAATCAGACTGCTGCAGTTTGGATCCTATTCAACTCAGTACATAACACCCCTCCCCTCTAAGTTCCAGTCCTGCCTGGGAGGTTGCATCCATAGTCCTCAAGGTACGCTGGCCGCCTACGTGTGCGTTGCGGCCTGGGCTGTTCCCTGGTCAGGGGTTCTGGTTCAGGCTCGTGTTCCAAGGCTGCTGGTTGTGATGGGGCTGTTTGGTCTGGCGCAACCAGCTCGCTCTGTCGTGCCTCTGGTTCCGGTGCCCTTTTGGCCTCACGGGTCCTCTCAGTATTTACTGATTCTGCCTCCCCTGCCGGCCCCTCCTGCTCTACGGGTCTCAATGCCCCACTGTTCCCTTGGGACTCCTCTGACCTGTCCTCCTCCTGGTTTTCTCCTGGGAATCGTCGCCGTAGCTGGTCGCAGTGGCGGCGCCAGCATTGCCCCCCCTCTGTTAGCACCTCGTATGACACGGGGCCCGTCACCCTGGTGACTGTGGCGGGTACCCATGCTGGGCCTGCCCCAAAATTCTTTGCGTACACTGGATCCTGGGCCCCAAAGGTCCGGGGGTTCCTGCCTTCCCCCACCACTACCTCATCCTGAGCTCTGTCAGGGTGGAGGCGGTCCAGTCTGATTGCGAGGCGCCGGCCCATTAGTAGTTCAGCGGGGCTCCGGCCAGTCGTTGAGCTGGGGGTGCTGTGCTGTGCTAGAAGGAATGTGGCAAGGCGGTACTCCCAGTCCCCTTGCGTCATGCGGCGTAGGGTGTCCTTGGTGGTCCGCACCATGCGCTCTGCTTGGCCATTGGTGGCAGGGTGGAATGGTGCTGAGCGGATGTGGCGGATGGCATTCTGCGCTGTGAAGGTCTGGAATTCTTCTGACGTAAATGCGGTTCCGTTGTCTGAGACAAGAGTGTCAGGGAGTCCATGGGTTGCAAACAGCCTGCGTAGTACCCGGATGGCTGCGGACGTAGAAGTGGATGGTACCAGTGCGACTTCCAGCCATTTGGTGTAGGAGTCCACCACTATGAAGAATGTTTTCCCCTGGAAGGGGCCCGCAAAGTCCATGTGCAGGCGTGACCATGGTGCTCGGGCGGACTCCCAGGACTGCACTGGGGACCTTGGGGGATCTGGGCGGGATTCTTGGCAGGCCTGGCAGTGTTTGACCCAGGTCTCTATCTCTCCGTCAATCCCTGGCCACCATACATAACTCCTGGCGAGGGCCTTCATTCTCACTACCCCTGGGTGTGTCTCGTGTAGGGCTGCAAGGACCCTTTTGCGAAGGGGCTCAGGAACGACGACCCTGCTTCCCCATAACAGGCACCCCTTGTGGGCCGACAGTTCATGTTTACGGGTTGTGTAGCCAGCGAATTCTGGCCCGGGGCTGCTGCTGGGCCATCCCCTCCACACCCAGTCCAGGACCCGGGAGATGACCCTATCTTTCTTGGAATGGTGTGCAACTTCTTGTGCCTGAATAGGGCGGTCGGGAAGCAGCTCCAGGCTCATAACCTCTTGTGCGGGTGCTGGGTCAGGGCCTGTTTCTGGTAGTGGCAGCCTGCTGAGGGCGTCTGCGTGGCCCATCGCTTTCCCAGGGCGGTGAATCAGTGCATACTGATAGCCGGCAAGGAAAATTGACCACCTGAGGACGCGAGGAGACAGCACTTGGGGGGTCTGCTTTTCGGGGGCGAACAAACCAAGCAACGGCTTGTGATCAGTCACCACGGTAAAGGGCCGCCCGTACAAGAAATCGTGGAATTTTTTTACTCCCTTCACGATTGCCAGACCTTCCTTGTCGATTTGCGAGTAGTTCCGCTCAGCTGTGGTGAGTGTCTGGGAAAAGTATGCCACTGGCACCTCTCTTCCATCTGGGAGTTGGTGTCCAAGGACAGCACCGATGCCGTAGGGTGAGGCGTCACATGCTAACACCACCGGCAGCCTCTCGTCGAAGTGTGCCAAGACCGAGTTTGAGACGAGCAAGTCCTTGACTGCCTGGAATGCGGCCTCCTGGCGCTGGCCCCACACCCAAGGGGCCCGCTTGTCCAGGAGTCTGTGTAGGGGCTCTGCTACTGCTGCCTTATGGGGAAGGAAGGCATGGTAAAAGTTCAATAGCCTCAAGAAGGCCTGAAGTTCAGTCTTGCCCTTGGGCGCTGGGGCATCACAAATGGCCCGTACCTTGTCCCCAGTCGGGTGGACCCCTTCTGCATCCACCATAAATCCCAGAAAGTCCACCTGAGGCACTCCCAGTAGACACTTTTCCCGCTTCACCTTGAGACCCGCTGTCTGGAAACGGTGCAGAACGGTGCGAAGGCGATCCTCAAACTCCTCTGCCGTGGGCCCGGCAATCAACACATCATCGAAGAAGGGGGTGACGCCAGGAATCCCTTTAAGGAAAGAGTCCATTAGATTCTGGAATATGCCTGGTGCCACGCTGACACCGAATTGCAGCCGCTTTACCTTGAACGCTCCCCTGTGTGTCACAATTGTCTGTGCCTCTGCTGTGGCTTCATCTACTGGCAGCTGTTGATAGGCTTGGGCCAAGTCCAGCTTGCCAAAAATTTTTGACCCAGCCAGGGTGGCGAGGACATGGCTGACCACTGGCACTGGGTATGCGTGGGCCGTGAGGGCCTTGTTTATGGTACATTTGTAGTCTGCGCAGATGCGGACCGAACCATTAGGCTTGACGGGTGTGACGATCGGGGTTTCCCAGGTGGCATTAGGCACAGGCTCCAGCACTCCTTGCTCCACGAGCCGGTCCAATTCCTCGTCTATACGGGGTTTCAGGGCGAACGGGACCCGGCGGGCCTTGAGCCGGACAGGTCGTACTGCGGGGTCCAGCTGTAGGGCAATGGGGGGGCCCGTATACTGTCCCAATTTCCCATCGAAAACTGCCGGAAACTCCTTGCATATGGCGTCCACATCCACTTGTAAGCTAGTGCGGTTCACCCCAGTGACGGCTAGCCCCAGTGGTTCAAACCATGCCAATCCCAGTAAGCTAACGTAGGAGCCCTTGACCACGAGCAAGTCCAGTTGCCGCGTCCGCCCTCGATATTGCACCCTGAAGGTCCCCACCCCCATTGTGGGGACCTTACGTTTCTGGAAGTCCCGGAGGGTGAATGGGGCTGGCCTGAGTTTGGGACCCCCACTAGGGCACAGTTTCCTTAAAGTCCGTGCCGAGATTATGGATAGGGTTGAACCTGTGTCCAGCTCCATGCGGCACGGGGCCCCCTCTATCTGTACCTCTACATAAATTTTCTCTATGTTGGGGTGGGGCAACTGGTATACCTGGTAGTCCGTGGTCTCCGTCGAGTTGCCTTGGTGCGTTGGGCCCCGGGACCTGGGGCTCTTGGGGTGGTCATCTGATGCCTGGCGTCGGATGGGCCGAGCCCGACACACCCGGGCGATGTGGCCTGATTTTCTGCACTGCCTGCACTCGGCATTGCGGAAACGGCAGGTCCTCCTCTCGTGATTCTCCCCGCAGCTTGCGCAGTTCCCTCCTTCTGGTCGAGGCAGCTGTGGTGTGTGCACGGCTTGAGTGCGCCGCTGTACTCTGTGCACCTCCTCCCTGTCTGATCCTGAATCGTCGATGAGGTCCTCGTGGTGGACCCTTGGTTGGGACGGCACGCTCGGCCGTGCCTCTTGCATCGACCTCTCGGCGGCTTCTGTTGCCAGGGCCTCCTCCAGAGCGACCTGGAATGTTAGGTCCTTCTTGGCATAGAGGCGTCGTTGCAGCTTCTCATCCCTCAGGCCACCGACGAGGCGGTCACGCAGCATGTTCTCCAACTCTGAGAAGTTGCAGAACCGAGCGGCTTGGCGGAGGGAGGTCACAAACCCCGTTATGGTTTCCCCAGGGGCTTGCCGCTTTGCATAGAAGGCATTTCGACGAGCCACCACCGAGGGCTGTGGCGAGAAGTGCCCCTTCAGCCGTTCCACTATTGTTTTGTAAGGAACGGTAGCGACATCATCAGGCGCAAGGAGAGCCCGGGCGATTTCAAATGTCTCCTCTCCGCAGACGCTGAAGAATATCGCCCTCTTCTTGGCATCGTTGGTGACCCCTTTAGCTTCTAGAAGAAAGGTGAAACGGGTGGCGTATCCTTCCCAGTCTCCTGATGCTGGGTTGAATGGCGAGAAGCTGCTGTCCGTTGCCATCTTGAGTTCCTTGGGACCCGGAGCTGAAGCCTGGATACACGGTGCGAGGCAGCTGTGCGGCAGGTGGCGTTGCTGCGGTGCTGTGTGTGGCAGTCAGCTCAGCGGGATCCCATCCTCGTCGCCAGTGAAAGATACTCGGAGTCCAGTGTGATTTTCATGCTCTTTATTCAGCTCATAGTAGTGAGGAATGTAGTTCCCCCAAAACGTTTGCTTTATATACACTATTTACACAATGGGCCCCACGTGATTGGCTAATTCCGGGATACTCCTGTATGCCAATCAGAGTGCGGATTCACTTCCACCTGGAGCTGGATTGGGTGGCTCCTGCAGACCAATCAGACTGCTCAAATCTCAATCCTATTGTTCTGGGACCAGTCAGACTGCTGCAATCTCAATCCTATTGTTCTGAGACCAGTCAGACTGCTGCAATCTCAATCCTATTGTTCTAGGACCAATCAGACTGCTGCAGTTTGGGTCCTATTCAACTCAGTACATAACAGCGGAGTTAACCAGGGCTATTGACTGTCTGGCTCCGAAGCGCCCTTTCCGGTTGCATGGAGCCTGGACAGCCCCGTGGTTTTCCCTGGAGCTGAGGGCGATGAAATAGTCATTGAGACAGCTAGAGCGCCGGTGGCGGAAAACTCATTCTGAATCTGACCGGACACAGGCTAGAGCTCAACTTCGAGCCTACCAAGTGGCAATGTCAACGGCGAAGAGGACCTTCTTCACCGTTTCTATTGCATCTGCAGAAAACAGCAGCAGGAGACTCTTCCAGGTGGTTCGCAATCTAGCAGAACCACCTTCGTCATTGGGACCCCAAGATCTCCTGCAATGCTTTTGCAAAGTGTTTTGCAGATAAAGTCGCTCAGATTCGGAAGGAGGTAGATTCCACCATGGGACCAGGGCCGGGGCGGGAGAGTGCTAGAGGTCTGTCTAGTCATGTTTCTTTTTTTTTTTTTTTTATAAGAATTTATTGGCATTTTTCTTAATACAACAAAAACCTTTACCCACACCAACATTAATACACATACACAGCAAATATAAACATAAAACAAATACAGACATTGTCAAGTTTCTTCTTCTGTTTTAACCTTCTCTTTGGAAAAAAAAAAAAAATCTATTGCCTAATCTTGACCATGACTTCCCCTGCCTTCTCACCTTTGGTTTTATATTCTAGTCTATTTCTTTAACCGCTTCTTATAAACATTTAACATCATTTAATATTTAAAATATACTCTTCTTTCTCATCTTAATCAATAATTCATCATATACTAATTTTATTAATATTCACACATCATCTTGGATCCTCATATCTTATTCTTATCCAATTCCTTACTAAATCTACTATCCAAACGTCTGCTGCTAGTAACATAAAACTTCAGATATCTCCCTCCTCCTTTAAAGACATAACAAACTATGTTCCTCGCCGGTCTTCACACTCCGATCTCGGGTCACCATATCAAGCCATTTTAAATACTGTATAATACTTCATCCCACACCCCTTCTATCAAGTGTCTTTCTCCTGTTGATACCAGAGCTTGGTTTACAGTCCTCTTCTTTTCTCAAGTAGCCACAGATCCAGGCACAGTCCAGAACACTCCCCACAACGAACCTCAGGGCCTCCATCTCACGTTCTCCCGGCTGCTCCGTCTCTCCAAAACAGTCCAAATCTTCTTGAATATATCTTAATTCTTCGTCCCATGCCCTCGAGCTCACACCTCGGGGGCTGGATATAACACGACTTATCCCAGTCTTGGGGCTGCCACCCCCAAAGACCTGACTTTTTCCCCGGAGTCGCCCTGTCGTCTCTCTCCATCTTCCCATCAGCCCTCTCAGTTCGTTGTAGAAGCTTTCTTCCAATGTATCAAAAAATTTAAGAGCCTCCTCTGTGGGAAATTCGCCTCCTTTCAGTCCCCCACACAAGGCTTCCACCCTCCGATAAAGCAGCTCCAGCCTCAATTCAAAGAGCCTTTGTTCTTCTGTCAAAGTGGTGTTCAAAGCAAGTTTGCAAGCAAAGCTCAACATAGTAGCAGAGGGGGTAGGAATGAGTGTCGAGTTACATTTCCTGTCTCTATGTCCTTCCTCTTGCGCAGATTGTTTTCCACCTCGCTCAAAGCTTCTCATCGCCATTTTCCCGAAATCAGGATGCAAAGACCAAAACTTTTAAACGGAGATATCTTTCACTCCTTTACTCCCCTTGGGGAAATTTTGACAGTCTCACTCTTGAAAAATCCAATACTTTGTATCAATTTAGTAGCAACAGTCTCTCAAACTGGTTAGCTTTTCCGGACCAGAGGGAGGGAGGCAGGCTGCCTTTCTTTTCCCCCCGGATCGCTCCAAACAGCATATTAATTAATCCCGTCTCGTACTTACGACCACCAGGTTCTTCAGCGCTAAACATCATAGGTAGAACTTCAACGCTCGTAGCGGGCTTTGCCGCCGCATTGTCCCCCCGGTTAGGGCATCTCCCCTATGGCCCGGCTCCGTAGTCCCATTCACCCCCCCCTCCCCCTTACAGGGGAGGCGAGGGAAGGGCACGGAGCCTCGCGGGCACCGCCGGGGAGCCCAGGGTGCGGGACGCTCTTCCCGCACCCCAACCGGAGCCCCGCTATGCGGCTGCGGGGCTCCTAACCCCCGGGGGAGACCGGGTGCCTCGCAGCAACCGAGGCAGCCCCGACCACCCGCTATGGCGTCGCCGCCGGAAGTCCTGTCTAGTCATGTTTCATGGGATCAATTTCAATCTGTTACCTCCGAGGATGTGGACAGGCTGCTTGGACGAGTGAAACCGACCACCTGTCTCCTTGATCCTTGCCCATCCTGGCTAACAAAAGCGAGCCAGGAAGGGCTGGGCGATGGGCTCCACGGGGTGGTGAATGCTTCCCTCTGCGAGGGAGCCTTCCCATACCCGCTGAAAGAGGTGGTCATTAAACCGCTTCTTTAAAAAACATCTTTAGACCTGGGCAATATGGCCAACTATTGCCAAGTCTCAAATCTACCATTCTTGGGCAAGGTGATTGAGCGGGTGGTTGCCGAACAACTCCAGGCACGCCTGGAGGATGCGGACCATTTGGATCCCTTCCAATCAGGATTCAGGCCTCATCATGGGACTGAAACTGCCTTGGTCGTGCTGGTCAATGATCTCTGGCGGGCTAGGGACAAAGGTGAGAGCTGTTTCCTAGTTCTGCTGGATCTCTCAGCGGCCTTTGACACCATCAACCATAACATCCTTCTGGACCGTCTAGAGGGGCTGGGAGCTGGGGGCACTGTTATACAGTGGTTCCACTCCTTTCTCCTGGGTCGTGTTCAGAAAGTGGTGGTGGGGGATGAGTGTTCAGACCCCTGGGCTCTCACTTGTGGGGTGCCTCAGGGTTCCGTCCTCTCCCCCATGCTTTTTAACATATATATGAAGCCGCTGGGAGAGATCATCAGGGGGTTTGGGCTGGGTGTTCATCAATATGCAGATGACACCCAGTTCTACCTCTCGTTTAAATCAGAACCAGTGAAGGCAGTGAAGGTCCTGTGTGAGTGTCTGGAAGCAGTTGGAGGATGGATGGCGGCTAACAGATTGAGGTTGAATCCTGACAAGACAGAAGTACTGTTTTGGGGGGACAGGGGGTGAGCGGGTGTGGGGGACTCCCTGGTGCTGAATGGGGTAACTGTGCCCCTGAAGGACCAGGTGCGCAGCCTGGGAGTCATTTTGGACTCACAGCTGTCCATGGAGGGACAGGTTAATTCTGTGTCCAGGGTGGCTATCTACCAGCTCCATCTGGTACGCAGGCTGAGACCCTACCTGCCCGCGGACTGTCTCGCCAGAGTGGTGCACACTCTGGTTATCTCCCGCTTGGATTACTGCAATGCGCTCTACGTGGGGCTACCTTTGAAGGTGACCCGGAAACTACAACTAATCCATAACACCGGTCCTGAGAGATCTACATTGGCTCCCAGTACGTTTCTGAGCACAATTCAAAGTGTTGGTGTTGACCTTTAAAGCCCTAAATGGCCTCGGTCCCGTATACCTGAAGGAGCGTCTCCACCCCCATCGTTCAGCCCGGACACTGAGATCCAGCGCCGAGGGCCTTCTGGCGGTTCCCTCATTGCGAGAGGTGAGGTTACAGGGAACCAGACAGAGGGCCTTTTCGGTAGTGGCGCCCACCCTGTGGAACACACTTCCATCAGATGTCAAAGAAATTAGCAGCTATCCTATTTTTAAGAGACATCTGAAGGCAGCCCTGTTTAAGGGACGTTTTTAATATCTAACACTGTATTGTTTTAATATTCGTTTGGGAGCCGCCCAGAGTGGCTTGGGAAGCCCAGCCAGATGGGCGGGGTACAAATAATAAATTATTATTATTATTATTCACTAGAAGCTGCTTATTCATGCTGGCTGCAAGACCTGGAAGCTGTCTGCGGACAAATGTTGGCTCCCTCAGCCAGTAGAGCAAGATGAGTGCCGCAACCCCAAAGTCGTCCGCAACTGGACTTAATGGTCAGGGGTCCCTTTACCTTTACTTTCCAGGTAAGTACTTTACAATTGTGGTGCCAGGGCAATACACATTTGTAAATAGAACTTTTCTTTACAAATACAAATCCATGGCAGGCTTGTAAATACTTGCACTGGGGGGGGGAGTTGCCTTTTTCAGAATCGATGTGTCTGTAATTGTTGACATAAAGAAATCAGCTGTTTTAAGTTTTCTTGGTGGCTTTTTCTTCTTTTTCTCTTAAAAAGGCTAATATTGACAATGAGCTTCTTAAGAATGGAACTACCCAAAAATGTGTCATGAAGTTTTTGTTTCCTTATCTTCACACCTTCCTGTTTTTTTTCTTTTCTTTTTCTTTTCTTCTTTCTGCCATTCAGCTTGTTTGCTTGTAAAATCCTCCTCCAGGTCACATTCGTGCAGACTAAAACTTTCTTTCTTTTACTCTGCAAAAAAAAACAAAAAAAACCCTGAAGTGAAATTCATTTTGATAGCATCGCAGTTACCGCAGAACCAGTTTGGAGATATTTTTAAAACACTCGCAGCAACACCCATGAGAAGCGAAATTGTGGATATCTCTGGAGCTAGCAACATTTCAGAATTCCAACTTTGCAATCACAGCTTTTCACTATATAGTATCAGGTTTTTGCCTTTGAACTGTTAGTAAGACAGCATGCGGAATGAGTGCTGGGCTTCTTGTTGTTTGAATATAAACCAAGGCTTAGGCATGGTTTTCTTTACCAAAGAAGTAAAAATCCAAGCATGCATGGGATCATTCATTGCATGGAGCCATTTGATTTCATAACTTTGCGGCTGCAGTCTGTAATCACTAATACAAGAGCCTCACCCATCCACACCTTGAACATACAGAATGTTTCCCTACTTGTACATCCAGTCCACAGGCTTTGGATTTAGTTCTGGTCCTGTTCTTGGGATACCAACCACACCTTCTAACAGGAGTTTATCTCATCTGGAAGTGCTTTATATGTATTTAGAAGGTGAGTGACTATGCTCATGTTAAGCTGTGAATGCCTGGGGATGAGAATTTGTAGCTCAAGTACATTAAGTTTTTTAATCCTATCCTTGTACTCCAAATTGACCTATTCTGGATCCGCAAACATTCCTCACTAAATAACAATCAGCTATGCATTGCAATTAGATGTGCAAGCTTTTCGCAGGATCGAACGTCAGAGAATCATGCTCTGCCAGTTTCCAGAAAAAAAGCTAGTTGTAAACAACACGGATTGACTAGCACCCAATGACACAGCACACACACCTGCTATCTCTGCTTACCTGGAGCAGTTTTTTGTTTAAACTTCAGAAAAGTTGCTTCTGTTCTTTTTATTTAAAAAAAATGCAGAAAAAAAGCTGCTCACTACTTTTTGGCATTTTAATTGGCGCAATACGAAACTTTTTGGAAATCGGTTTTTCTTTTTAAAAAAACCAGTTCGAAATTTTAAAAAAAGGAACCAAACGACCTTTTAAGCATGTAAATATTCAAATGATGCTTTAAACGATGAAGAAACCAACCTGAAGCATAGGAGGAGGACAAAACACCACTATATCACACTGGCTCCTTCTTTTTGGCAGGCATCAAATATGAAATTTTATAAACTGGCCAGTATTGCCAAGAACTGAATGCCATTGAACTGCTGAAATTGAATGTTACCCACCAAGTACTGTTCACCATAAAATATTAGGAACAAAAATTATATCATATATCAAATGAAGACATGAAAATATTCACAATATATGTCAAAATATATCAAAATATTCCACACACATTTGGAAACATGCAGTCAAGGCTTTGTTTCAGCCAGAACTCACTGGAACTCGATTCCTGCACCTCTCAGGTGGGAACCATTGCCATTATAAGAGAACAAGGGAGGCGATCACAGTGAGTTCTGGCACCTGTTTTTCTAGAAAAATAGCACTGCATGCAGTGAATACCTAGTGACTACAGTCATCCCTCATGTTACGTTTGCTTCAGGTTGCGTTTTTTCAGGTTGCGTCCTGCAGCGACCCGGAAACACGCACAAGTGTCAAATCACGCCGCACGCATGCGCAGATATGGTGCTTCAGGTTGCAGGCTTTTCACGTTGCGAACGAGCCTCCGGAACGGATCCCATTCGCAACCAGAGGTACCACTGTATTTGATACAAAAATATGCTGAGGAGAATTTTAGAAGAAAAATGAAATCATATGAAATCCAATCTGGTTTCCCAAGCAATTCCACCCCCTTCCTTGACTTCATCAATTTGAGTTGTGGAGTCAAGCGGGGGGGGGGGGGAGTTAAAATATTGTTATTATTACTATTACTATTATATTTATGTATATCTCACTGTTTTCCTAGCCCAGGACTGAAGGCAGCTTGCACAGATAAAATAAAACAAGCTTAAAACGTACAGTAGACCATCATTAAAATGTAATTAAACACTAATATAATTAAAATCCATTAACACAATAACCATAAAAATACCACAGCACCAGCCCTTTCTTCAAAAACAGCAAGTTCCCAAAGGCCTGTTGGTATAGAAAGGTCTTCACCTGCCGGCAGAAGTACAGCAATGAGGGAGCCAGTCTCACTTCACTAGGAAGGAAGTCCCCAAATCTGGGAGCAGACCCTAAGAAGGCTGTAAAATGGACAGTCACAGCACTAGAGGGGACAGAGGTTTAAACCTCCTACATGTTTGCTGAGTGAGTAGGCAGTAATAACTCCTGCCCCTCACCAAACTGCACAATCAGTTCAGGAGGGGGCTGGTGAGTGTGTGTGTGGCCACACCCACATTTGGCATGCAGCCCCTTAGGGGTAGTCAAAGTGAATGCAGCCCTCAGGCAAAAAGAGTTAGCAAACCCTGGTTTCAAATGACCATGAACCACAAATTTGTACTCTTCAAAATGCATGCATGACTTGCCAATGCCACCTGGGTCATGGGGTTTGACTTCTTATCATTGCCCTTTGCCCTTTGGCTGGATCGACCTTTTCTGTGCCCATGAAGCTATTGCTTCTGGATAATACAGTCAAATCTAAATAAAAAATAATAAAAAATTCCTCCCAGTAGCACCTTAGAGACCAGCTAAGTTTGTTCTTGGTATGAGCTTTTGTGTGCATGCTATCTGAAGAAGTGTGCATGCACACGAAAGCTCATACCAAGAACAAACTTAGTTGGTCTCTAAGGTGCTACTGGAAGGAATTTTTAATTTTATTAAAAAAATTTTACTATGGCAGACCGACACGGCTACCTACCTGTAACAGTCAAATCTGTGAGTCATGTTTGTAAAAATGGTTACATGTTTTGAAGCCCCTTCCACAACTACCCATTTACTATTCCTTGTTTTTAATCGGTGTCTACTGTCATTAAGGCCCACCTTGTGCAACAGCTGATCATGTTGCCTCTCACCCAGTTGCCTAGGTGTGGTTTTAATTCTTGAAGTCATGCTACTATAAAAGCAAGACAGCTGATGAACCAATTCCAAAAGAAAATAAACCATAGGAGTTATGTTGAAATACTTCTGAAGGCTTGACCTCAGTCCTCTCCAACCTGGGAAACTTGCAGCTAAGCTTGCAATTCTATCATTGAGTCACCTTTGATTGGAATTGACACTCCCCATATGTTATGGTAAAGAAGGATGAGACATGGCTTAGCTGAATGGGTAAAGAACTGAGAGCCAAGAGATCATGAAATTTAATTTCACTGCTCAACACTAATAGGAGAGGTGGGTGTGTAATATGTGTGTTTATCATGTAGTGTTGTCTTCAGCTTGAGCTGTCAATCATCTAACTGGGGAACACACATTGCACTGATCTCTGATTTAGCAATGGGGAAAAGGGAGATTGTGTCCTTTGGATGGCAGTTCCTGCTAGTCTTGAAAATTGTGAACTGGAATTGTTCTCTTACTTTCACCTTGTATTTGTCTTTAATGGTGACTGTTTAGGAATGATATCTAATGGATCAGATGTGTGACATTCTTTACATCTGTCCTGATGCTCTCACTCTGCCTACTCTGGTTCCCCAAACACACTTCACTAAGTAAGAATTAGCCATTGACTAATTCTGGTCAATCATATGACACTGCAGGATTCAGAAAAGGAGGCTGCCAGATCCCACAGCTTTACTGTCTCTGCCACTGGGGCCAGAAATGAGAGCTGCTTGTGCCTTAAATCTGTTACCTGTTGGGTGCTACCAGTAGAGATGGTCAGAAGGCCTGTTAGCAAACATGTAAGATGGACACTGTTTTATTAGGTGGCATAGGTGCCAATGGTGTTTCAATTTGCCCTATAGACTCAACGGATCTCATTGGTTCTTTGGTCTCAGCCTTTCTCCAGTATCTGAGTTCCTACCCTTCTTGTCTGCTTGCTTTGTTCCTGACCATGTATTGTCTACCAAAATACAACCCATTGTTTGTCTTCTGGACCAGCTCCTGGTCATACCTCATAGCTTAGTTGGTAGAGCACGAGACTCTTAATCTCATGGTTGTGGGTTTGAGCCCCACATTGGGCAAAAAGATTCCTGCATCTCAGGGGGGTTGGACAAGATGACCCTCACGGTCCCTTCCAACTCTAAGATTCTATGATGCTAACCCAGGCTCAAACTCATAGAGAAGGGATAGGGAGCTTCATCGATTTTGCCTCTGGTCTCCCTCACCACTGGCCCCTGAAATATTGTTGAAAAGGGAATGTGGGTAAATAAGGTTTTCCACTGCTGACATTGGATGTTTATAAAGCTGAACTATGTTTCTTTTTCATCAAGCAAAACAATGGCAGTAGAAGCATACTCAGAGCTCCTGACACCCAACACCGCAATGTAAGCCATCCTGAAATCTTTGTTACGTATTTGAAATGCCAAGCGTTTAATTGCTAGTGACCCACAGTCAGTTTATAAGATTGCTCTTGATTCGGAGACTGTGTTTGTTTTGCTTTTAGTATGACAGCTAGTCTAAGAATGTGAGGGCGGTTAACCGAAGGGGTGTGGGTTGTCCTGAAACATGCCCATCTACTTGAAGGGGAATGTTGAAAACTTTGTTAAATAACCAAACTTGCCCACAACTAAATGAGCCAAAAGAATTCAAACAATGGGCAGTAAAGATCTGCTTCTATATACTCATTGCCTTTACGGTATGTGTGAGTTAGATTAACATTAAGGGAAGGTGTTTTGACTATGAGCTGAAATCAAGATTTTACAGGTAAAGAATTTGGATTTTAGTCTTGTAACGATGGGAAGAGACACATGCTTCAGTCCTCATCGATCTGTGTCATTTTGATGGATTTCGAAAGCGCTACCTGTAAAAGCAAAGTGAAGTTAAAGGGTGAAGGCAGTTTTCGGGAAACTTTGCTATGAAAGGCCAGGGCACACAATGCTTTTCTCAGCATGGCAACCTTGTTTTCCCTTTTGCTCACAGACACACATACCTGTGTCAGAAGATGTGAAATGGGACTAAAAGGAGGGATGCAAAAATGCCTCAAAGGACCATTTCACAGAGGACACTGCAACAAACCCAGGTTTATCTCTGAGTGTACATCAAATATGAAACCACAACCAATCCTGGTTCTTTGAGGAGCATACCCGTGTGATACAAATGTTTTCAAAATGTTTGTTATAGCAACGCCTTGCTTTTTAGGTGCACACACAGTTTGATGATGATGATGATGACGCGACGACAAAGGCAACAACAGATTGAATTGGCTGTGATTAGTTTTAATTCGAAGAAAGAAGATTTTTTTTCTGAAAGAGACTAGAATCCCATTGTAAATTATCTGTGTCTCCCTATAGGGTCACACCAAAGTTTGCCAAATTGCTTTCTTCTTAAACTGCACCACTTCACTAATAATAATAATAATAATAATAATAATAATAATAATAATAATACCCCACTCATCTGGCTGGGTTGCCCCAGCCATGTCCCAAGGATCAGAGCCCAGATGCCATGATTCCAAACCAAAATGTTGCTGCCAGGAACTAATCAGATCTTATCATTCAGAAAGCACATATCCAAGGAGTTTTGTTCAAATTAAAATCATTTACTTGGATTTCATACCTCAACAATCATTCTAAAAAAATTCTGAAAATTTAGTGAGGGTGAGATCCTTTTAGCCCCTTCCCATAACTACATTTCCCTGGTACAACAAAATGATTATTAAAACAGATTTAGTCTGTTATTCATAGTTGTTGTCACATGTGGAACAGAGTAACAGGAATATTTTTGATGTGAAAATATTTAATACTTTTTTATTTTTACATCATTCCCTTATATTTCTTTAATCAATCATACACATTTATTCAATACACTGTTTTTAGCACAGTCGTTAGGCTGCTTCATTCTGCCACCTTTCTTGATTTCCTTAACCATTACGTTTGAAAGCTTAATATGAGAAAAGTCTGGTAGCATCAAAGCATTCAGATCTCAGCTACCGAAACCATTTATCATTTATGTATTCAACCTCAGCTATGTCATTTGTTTCAGTGGTAGTCTGTGGGAAAATAGTAATACATTTCCGACTCTTAAATTTCTAGCCCTCTTGTAAATAACTTTGAAGAAGACCATTGCAGTCCTTGATGTTTCCAGTCAGCGCCTCTTTATTCTGACAAATGTCAAATATTAGAGGTTTAAAAAGAATATTACAGCTGACTTGACACTATAATGGCTTTACGTTCATTACTTTTAGAGTATGCATTTGCAGGGTTATGTTAAATAATAAATCTTTGTGACTGACAGATAGCTTCTCAGCTAGGATTAATAAAGATAAAACTTATTCAGAAAGAAAATGAGGAGCAGATAAGTTCAACTGGCATTACACACACACACACACACACACACACACACACACACACACACCCCTTAATTTCTTTATAGACTGTATAGCATTACAAGATGCTATACACATTAAAATGATAAAACAACCAAACAGCAGATTCACAGTAATATAAATAAAACACAACAGATAATACAAGCAAACCCTTCTTTAAATCCTTTAATAAATAAAGCACAACAGATAAAACAAATAAAGTAATAAACCCTTCTTTAATTCCCAACATTAAACTCCAGAAAATGTTTGAATGCACAGGTATGTTTGTTGTTGTTTAGTCAATTAGTCGTGTCCGACTCTTCGTGACCCAATGGACCAGAGCACGCCAGGCACTGCCTCCCGGAGTTTTGTCAAATTCATGTTGGTCGCTTCAAGAACACTGTCCAACCATCTCGTCCTCTGTCGTCCCCTTCTCCTTGTGCCCTCAATCTTTCCCAACATCAGAGTTTTTTCCAGAGAGTCTTCTCTTCTCATGAGGTGGCCTCAGCTTCAGGATCTGTCCTTCCAGTGAGGGTTGATTTCCTTCAGAATGGATAGGTTTGACCAAGTGCCAAAACATCATCAGCATTGGCACCTGTCAGAGCAACAAGGGGAGGTGATGCCATATGGAAGGGGCCACTACAGGCAAGGCCCTGCCTGCGTTGCTGTTAACCAAGATTGTGGCACAACCTACAGGGATGCTGGTCCCAAGTAGTTCGTGGCTTTATAGCTTCATAATCAGACCCTTGGACTTGGCCCAGCAGTTTATGAGCAGCCAGTGCAGCTCTTTTAGGAGCAGTGTAATATGTGTGAGGTGGGACAAACCATTGAGAAATCTCACTGCAACATTCTCCACCAAGTGTAGAATGCTTTAAGAATCCACTTGATTTCATTGTCCTTCCTCACTGACCTAGTAATTAAAGAGAAATCAAAGCAGCTTTCCCACCCATTGTATGAACCTATTTCCCCCCACCTTAGTTTACATGGCAAAAAGCACATATAATTATTTTAATTATTTATTCAATCTGCATTCCGTCCTTCACCTGTAGATCTCAGGGAGGTTCACAACATAAAAATGCAATATTAGATCATCATCACTAAGTCAGCAGGAGAAGTTGGCCTTCCTAAACATGCATATTTCCTGCCTCTAGCCTGAACCCCCCTTTCTTTTATTCTTTTTAAAAAGAATAGATTTTTGGGAGATTGAACAACTAAAGTTTTAACTGAAAAATGGTCTCAGTCAGTAAGGCTGCCTTTTATGAGACATTCTCGCCCCTGCCCCCCAGCTATTTTGATTCCAGTTTGTCACCGTTTTAGGAAATGAGGGGATATTGAAGATGTATTTTTCTTTGCAACATTTGTTTGCCTCTGCCTCTGTTGTTGTCTTCATGCTGTTCATGGTTATGTCCATATTTTCTCTCCACATAGGTAGGATGGGGCAACATACTGTTTTGAATCTGGTCCAATCACTACTGATAGGCTAGCTCACCAATTACCTCATCAAATTATAGAGCATATACCATGTTTGTACATCAACAAAGTGCATCTTTGGAACATGTTGTGCCTAGTGTAGCATAATGATGTGATGCATCATAATGTCATGTGCTACTCCATTCCTTCCTTTAGCTGTTTTCACATGTCCTGTGTCTACAGTTTGACTATTTCTTCAAATGTGATTAGTTTAGAAATGGAATCGTAGAGTTGGAAGGGATCACGGGGGTCATCTTGAAGGAATTCAAGTCCAGATTTTAAAATTGATTGGTTTCCCCAAGACTAATGTCAGGAATGAGCTAGCTCCAAGTGGAACTTTACAGCCAGCTGCAGAATACGGGCAGGAACAGAGTGTTAGTATTTCACCCCCTCCCTTTGTGAGAATCGTGTGACTTATGGTCTGAGAGAAGGGGGAGGGAACTGAGTCTTTGATCTCTTAATTAACTTCTCTGTGTCAGACAGAATGTGACCTTCACTGTGTGTGTTAGACAGGGTTCGTTCTGGAGATAAGATGTGTGGAAGAAACTTAGCCACACAGGCTGTATAGTTATGTATATATTGTAGCTTGTAGAAAATAAAAGAAGAACTGTTTCAAGTTAATATAGCCAGCGCTTTATTCAACCTCTGAGGAAGTGAGGGTGCTCATGACAGACAGTCTTGAGTCCAGATATTTATGATTGAGCTGTAGGTGTTCCAGTCTTATCGCCTGGCCCAGTCGGGGCACGAAGTGGGGCACAAGACCTGGATAGATCCTGGCTTAAATCAACACAGAGAAGTTTAGATTTGAAGCAGGCTGAGCAGAGGCCAGAGCTGTCAGCCTTGACTCCCTCTGACCTTGGATGGCCGGTTGCCAAGGGAACAACTGAGAACGGGCTGGAACACAGCCAAAGCTCTCAGGAAGCTCAAACAGGTGCAAACAGACACAGAGACAGTCTTTTGGAACAGGAAGAGGTTGGAGCTGATCCAATAAGTCCAAAGAGTCATCGAATGGGAGGGCTGCTGGACAGGAAGCAAAATAAGAGATGTAAGGGGCGATGGTTTAATATATTCTGTAGGAACCGGAAAGAGTCTTCAGAAGGGTCATCTTAAGTGATAATGTTGGCAGCTTTGTTAAGAGCCATCCGGAGCTATCTGTTTGTTTTTGCAATAAATCCTCCTTTTTAATTACCTACGCTTACTGTGTTATCAAGTCAGGAACCTGAACTCCTGACAACTAACAAAGGGGTTAAAGGAAAATCATTCTTGGATCAACATCTGAGCATGCACAAAATGGCAGAATTTTGATGTTTAGTCATGCACATTGCCCACACGGAGAAGCTAGAAATTAAATCATAATCAAACTTGGCCTGAATTATTAAAATATTAAAGTTCATCAGACAGAAAACTGGGTTCAGTGCACATTGGGGCATTTATCAACCTGACAGGTTCAACTTACAAATCAGCCAATTTCAAATTTAGGCAGTATCACTCACATGGGCAGAAGATCTGGATGCTACCAGGAGCAGCATGGGACCAGCAATAGTGATGGGAACAACCACACTATTCTGCTGACCACTTGAATAAGCCTCAGATTATTTATGTTTCAAGAGTCTTTGACTTGCCTAAATATGCAAAGTTAAGTTGAGAGCTGGTATGATCCCATAGTGAGAATGTGAAATTTCCTGATCAAAGCTCACCTCAGCTTATTAAACGGTCTCCTGCAGATCATCCCAATTGTTCAAGAACAATGACTTATTTTGCAGAGTTGTTGTAGCAATAAAATCTACATTAGTGCTGTTGAGAATTTTCACAAATTTCTGCTTTGAGGTGATTCTGCGACAGTGAGAATTTCCCCCTGAAAGCCCTTAATACAGGGATGTTTATCTATTTCTATCCTTTTGTTTTGTTTTGTTTTGTTTTGTTTTGTTTTGTTTTGTTTTGTTTTGTTTTTGTTTTTCTACCGTTTTCCTCCCTGATATCACATTCTGTATGAATTCTTTCCTGCCCGTGTTTCTTCCTCCTTCCTGGTTTATTCATACTGGTGATCCCATCTAGTCAGGCATCTTGGGAGTGCAACATCACCTCATCCTATAGCCCATCTGATCTGGCTGTGTTATCATACTACTGAAGGCAAGCATTTCAAATAGGAAAAAAATATACAGAAAAGGTGAGTGGTTTGACACAAATGTCTACAAGAAAGCCTTGAGTGGGTTTGTCTTTGTGTGTTGTAATAGATAAGCCACTGAATTATTTTTAAGAGCATAACTTCCAATATAATACGTAGAGGAAGATTTCCACATGACTGTCTAGCCAAATAAATACTTAACACAGTTTCCTCCTATGACTTGATTTAACTCGATGGGAAACACTGGGAGCTCCTTAAAGACACTCCATACAATAATATACAAAAGTGCCAGATTTTATTAGTCATAAAGTATTGCAATAATTACAACACAACAGTGAGTTACAATTTAGCAACTCTTTTACAGTGTATTGTAAAGGAGGTTGGTAAATTTTAATCCAGTGGTCTCAAATTGTACTGCAATTAGCACCCTTCTTTCTGGGTAATAAACCCTACCAATTTTATTGCAAAATTAAGCATTATGAGTTCATGGATGCTAGTTACCCTAAAATTCCTGAATTCGGTTGGTTGACATCTGTCTCTGGAGACAATGAAGGAGTGCAGTTTTGTGGGTGACATCAAACTGTTGGAAAGTTGCAACACCTGCTCTGACTGTAGAGACCGATATGATAAAGACATGTTGTGTTGCTTCTGGGGCTGATGAAGATGTACTGCTGTGCTGCTGCAGGTGCGCCATGGGGTTTCTTCTCTATGTGCTCCAAAAATGTTAGCATTTAATCAATGCTTGGAGTGTTAAAACTGGATGCAGCCAGACACTGGATTTAGCCAGTATTAAAATATAAGCCAGGCCAGCATCCCATGTCAGAAAATTGCTTAGGAGACAAGTCATTAAGAAAGACAAAGGGAAGGGAAGGAGATATTAGGAAAGTCAGAGGGCAAATGGGAGATAGCCCTCCCTCAACTCAGAGTTTAGCTTGGAAGGCAAAGCAGAGTTTAAATGTAGAGTTTCAGAGTTGGCTGTGAGGTGACCTGGGGGGGAGGAGGTTGCAGCCTGTAAATTTCAGCAAGCCGCAGGGAGTCTGGTGTCTGTTTGAATCCAAGGCTGCAGCTATGGGAGAAGCAAGACCCTCTTGGAGTGTCAGTATTCTGAGCCCCTCCATCATACATAGGCTCAGGTTGTATATAAGTGTAAATAAACCACATATCATAAAGACACCCAAAACTCCACTGTGCCTCATTTCAAAAAGGAAACAGAGTGCCTGGAACTCCTGGAATCTTGCACCACTCAGAGATTGGGGTGACATGCAACAATACTTTAAAGGTACAGTCAAACCTCGGTTGTCGAATGTTTTGGAAGCCACGCCTCGGTTGCCGAATGTTTCGGAAGCTGAATGGGCTTCCGGAACGGATTACGGTCGACAACCGAGGCGTGGCTTCTAATTGGTTGCAAGAGTATGGGTCAAACTTAGGAATGTACCCTAAGTTTGGGATTGTTAATTATTTTTAAAGAAGGGCAATCTGACCATAAAATAAAGAAACATTTACTTTTCTTTTAGTAGCAGCATGCCTAGTAGTGACACAGAATTGGAACAGTTTCTCTTGTTGGAAACAAAATGTATGGTCAATTGCTGTATCAGAAAAATTAACAATGAGATTACACGCATTGAATAATACAAATGATGTAGTTGATTTTGTTGAAAGATGGCATCCTTTTATAATACAGTGGTATCTCAGGTTACATACGCTTCAGGTTACATACTCCGCTAACCCAGAAATAACGCTTCAGGTTAAGAACTTTGCTTCAGGATAAGAACAGAAATCGTGCTCTGGCGGCGCAGCGGCAGCAGGAGGTCCCATTAGCTAAAGTGGTGCTTCAGGTTAAGAACAGTTTCAGCTTAAGAACGGACCTCTAAAACGAATTAAGTTCTTAATCTGAGGTACCACTGTATACTTTACTGATAACCCTGAAGAATGGCAAATACCAAAATCACAGATTGGACTTTGGCTAACTTAACTACATTGATCCATCCTGGAGGGGGGAAGTGAGTGAGTTGGGATTTTGCTTTTGTAGTTTTATTTTTTATTTATTAAAACATGGACTGCATTATGCAAGCAGAGGTGCCTTCTGTGTGGGCCTAGCAGAACCCTGCCACTGTGCCAGGCCGACAGAGGCTGCTATACATGCTCAGCACAGACTGCAACGTCAATAAATCATTCTCCATTGTTGTAGGCCATATTGCACATATGCAGAAACTTCCTGCCCATGCAGCATTCAAGTGAGTTTCATCAGCACTGGAGCCCAAACCAATGAGACAGGTTGTGCTGTGTGTGCAAAAAAGTGACACACCTTTCTCTATGCAAGACATGTCAACATTATCGGGGGTGGGGGTGTCTTGCAAATTGTTGGGCTCCGCCAGATCCTATGTGATTTTGGTCAATTTGGGACAGGTTCCAGGATAAAAAAAACCAGCAGGACTTTTGGCTGAAAAATCCATTTCTTCTCAATCTTTTCTGAACAGAAATAGGAAACTTCCATGTCTAGTTTTTGTCCCACCACTACCCCCACCACAGCCACCAACTTGCAGATCATAAAATATCATTTGTACCCTTTTCATCTGTTCATGTGTCTTAGGAGGAAATTATGCATTGTAAGATTTATCCATGTTACATAAAATATGCCCACAATACAAATGTATGATTATATAAAAGAGCAAGCATGACCCAAAAAATTGTGTGTGTCAGCTTGCCCTATCAAGCAGGTAATCATAAAATAATTTACAGCATCCTACAGACTCCAGCTTAGTATATGAGGAATGACTCACTTATCCAAAGAAAGAGAATTGCATCCTGAGTTCGAGTGTCTTCAAAGCCCATGACACCTTTGGTAAAGGCTGTTCTCCAATTGGAGCGCTCACAGGCAAGTGTTTCCCAATTGTTGGTGTTCATACTACATTTTTAAAAAGTTGCCTTCGAGACAGTCTTTAAACCTCTTTTGTTGACCACCAGCATTACGCTTTCCATTTTTAAGTTTGGAATAGAGTAGTTGCTTTGGAAGACAATGATCAGGCATCCGCACAACATGACCAGTCCAACGAAGTTGAGGTTGAAGAATCATTGCTTCAACACTGGTGATCTTTGCTTCTTCCAGTACACTGGTATTAGTTTGCCTGTCTTCCCAAATGACGTGTAAATTGTTTTCCGAGACACCGTTGATGGAATCTTTCGAGGAGTTGGAGATAGCATTTATAAGTGGTCCATGTTTCACAAGCATACAGTAAGGTTGGTAGTACAATAGCTTTGTAAACAAGCATTTTAGTTTCCCTGCGAATGTCCCGGTCCTCAAACACTCTGCACTTCAATCGGAAGAAAGCTGCACTTGCAGAGAACAGGCGATGCTGGATTTCGGCATCAGTGCTGGCCCTTGTGGAAAGATAACTGCCCTGAAGAAGTGTGCATGCACACGAAAGCTCATACCAATAACAAACCTAGTTGGTCTCTAAGGTGCTACTGGAAGGAATTTTTTAATTTTGTTTTGCTCAGGTAGGAGGAGAGATAGACACTTTCCACCGTTACACCATTATGTTGAATTTGTGGCGCTGCAGAGGGGTTGTTTTGTGCTTGTTGGTACAGCACTTTGGTTTTTTGGATATTGAGTGATAGGCCAAGATTTTCATAAGCTTCTGTGGAGATATTTAGGATGGTTTGGAGGTCATCCTCTGAGTGTGCACACACTACGTTGTCATCAGCATACTGAAACTCTATGACAGCAGTTGCTGTAACCTTACTCTTTGCTTTGAGCCTGCTCAGATTAAAGAGCTTTCCATCTGTTCGATATATGATTTCCACTCTGGAGGGGAGTTTCCCTTTGACAAGGTGTAGGATCATGGCAATGAAAATAATGAATAGAGCTGGGGCAATAACACAACCCTGTTTAACACCTGATTCCACTTAAGAACACAAGAGCCTGCTGGATCAGGCCAATGGCTCTTCCCGTCCAGCATCCTGTTTTCACAGTGGCCAGGCTCTGTGAGGGTGCGTGCCTGCTGCATCCTTTTTAGCTGCCTTCCAGCCAGAGGGTGCTGAGATGGACAGCTTGTGGGGGCCCCCCCAGCCCACCCAGTGCTGTTTTTGCGAGTCTGGCAAAGCGACACTGGGATCACAGGATGTTTTGAGTGCGCCCCATTTACATAGCTGTCAACTTTCCCTTTTTTTGCGGGAAATTCCCTTATTCCAGCGCCGTTTCCCATTGCGAAAAAAGGGAAAGTTGACAGCTCTGCCCATTTAGCAGCAGTGAGCATGGGTTACTCTAAGAACAGGCACAAATGCTCTGCATTTCAATCAGGAGAAAGCCGCACTCAAAGAGCTCAGGCGATGCTGGATTTCGGCATCTGTGTCGGCCCTTGTGGAAAGATAACTGCCCAGGTAGGAGAAGTGATCGACATTTTCCAACATGACACCATTGAACATAGTAGAATTTACTTCTGAGTGTACATGCACAGAATTGTGCTGTGAATGTATCTTCAGGGAGTCCTGTAACAAAAATAATACTGAAGCAACACATAGTCCCTGATACACATTTATTAAGGTGTTATGGCCACATAGGCATCACTTCGATCCATATTTCTTACATTGCTTAAGTGTACCTTTTCCCCTTTAATCTGAAATGGCAGGAAAGTTTTCGTGGATTTTTCTTTGCTTTTGTTATTGGGTTGCATATAGAAGGATATATGCTATTTTTTTTATTTACAATGCAGTGCATCCACAAGTCCCATTGATTTCAGTAAGGCTCATTCACTGGAAAGTGAGTATGGAATTGCACCCATTAGGGTGCCATCCAAATCCCACTTTCCTGGGAGTAAGTTCCATTAAATCCAATGGGGTTTACTTCTCAGAAGGCATGCATAGGACCGCATCATTCCACCCCTCTTTATGTAACAGTTATATTTTATTTATCAGTTAGAAATATAATATAAACATAGTGGGTTTTTTCATATTTTTTCTCAACAGTTGTTCCTCACTAGAAAATTAGTTTTTAAAAGCCTATGGAAGTTTAAGAGTAAGATTAGTGCCGGAACGATTAGTGCAGGAGTGATTGCAAATCTAGCTGATTGCAACCGCCATGTTGACATGTGCCAGGATAAACTAGTTCCGAACTCTACAAAGATAAGGCCATAATCCGATTTCGAGGAATGAAAGCAAAGCTCAGGCACCTTCCCTTCATGTGTTTGACACCATCCTTGTGATGAGGTAACTCACAATGTTGCAAAAGTTGCAATTATACAGATTATCTTGATTGAAACAAACTTTCACAAGGACTGCTTGTTCTTCGAAGCATTTTGGAATTTTGACAAGGAACCTAGTGGAGCAAGGAAAATCAAACATGGGATGGGAAAAGTGCATGCATAGAAGCAAGAGGAAAGGACTTCGGCAAACAGGCAGAAAGGTGTTGAAAAGACCTTGGCCGCTGGGAACTCCTTATAGACAGCTTTTGGTTTACTCATTCATTAGCAGACTCCTTACTCTCATTCTTAGTTTTCACTACAAGCACAAATGGTTTTATTCCCCTTGTTTCACTGTTCAGACGGGGGTGCTATTGCTTATATAGTCAAAAGGGCACCACCCGTGCACAAGTTAGTTATTAGCAGTCTTGCAGATTTTTCTTTTTCTTTAGTGAGGACTGAGCACGCTCAGTGGCCGTGGAATGCTGACCGACTGGAAGGGGGAATGAAATAACGTAGCCTTGGGAAAGTGAACAGGAGCATTCCACATGGCTGCATTTTGTTGCAAGCAGGATCCCACCTGAACGATATTACAAAAGTGAAAGCAGTAGAAAAATTAACCAGCAACCTAAAATTAGCACGGGGACAAACAGAGGAAGATACCTTCACCCCCATATGGTCCCCCTTCATCACACACACAGCTCAACAAAAAAATGACAAAAACCTACCAACAGCATACAAATCAATATGGCTAACCTGATCCAAAACACCCACCCACCCCACTCACACAGAAAACCAAAGATCAACACAGCCAACCACAAAGGAACAAGCACACCCTACGCCAATCGCGACCTCTCACCGCCAAAGAAACACAAGCGAGCAACAGAGAACCAACACAACCAATGCTGACACCAAATCCTACATACACTAAGGAAAATAGAAACATCGCCTCCCCACCCCACCCTCACCCCACCCCACCCACCTCCTTCCCCCTTCTCTGCCTAATGTCTCAACAACCATTAAAAATGTTACATGGAAAAATGCGAGAGACATTTTGTAAACCAAGAAAATCTTTAATAAAAAAACAAAAACAAAAGTGAAAGCAGGGTCTCAGAGCAGAGAATTCAGCAGTTCCCCAATTAGGGAAAGGCAATTCTCTGCCCCAAGGACAAAGACAAACCACAACTTACTACGAGATGTGAATGGGGTAGGCAGAGGCAGCAGTGGGGACTCCCAGTTCCTAGCAGAGCATTTTTTCCTATGGGAGTCTGAGACATAAGAAGGGCTACAGGGACCTTTCCCTTGGTGGGAAAGATGCATGTGGAGTTTCTATGTTTTCTGTCAGGGATTCTGCGAAGAGTAATCCCAGTCCTCAGTGAGAAAAGATGCTTCACCAAAGAGTGCAGAGATCTTCCTGCCATTGCAGCTTTCTGCTGACTCCAAAAGTGTTTGTACATAGAATCATAGGATCTTAGAATTGGAAGGGTCATCTAATCCACCCCCCTGCAATGCAGGAATCCTGCCCACAGCCATCCCTGTGTGGGCTCGGACCACCAACCTTATGGTTAACAGCCAGATGCACTGACCCATTGAGACTTCAGGGCAAGAGAAGGTGAGAGTCAAGGGGGGCTCTGGCAATCCCAGTCTGCTTACAGCAGACATTTGTCGTTCTCAAAAATTCAACCAGGGACATTTGCTTTCTGAAAACCCTCACACCCTGCAAGCCCAGTTGGAATGCTGCCATCCTATTGAATTTGCCCAAACCAAAAAATAAAATAAAATAAAATAAAATAAAGGAACTGTAGTTTTCTCACCCATTTAAAATTAGAAATTTCATTTTTGAACAAAAAGTCTGCAACTACCTCCCTTTCACTAAATCCCACTTTGGAGGGTTTTTCTTCTTCTTCTTCTTCTTCTTCTTCTTCTTCTTCTTCTTCTTCTTCTTCTTCTTCTTCTTTGCAGAAAAGGTTTGTGCTGCATCAAATGTTTTCCAATGATATTCCGCTTTTTGAGATGAAATTGTTGGTTTATTTATTTTACTGCTATGAAACTATGACTGCAGCATATCTAAGTGCTTTTTACTTTACTTTTTTTTCTCTTTTTAAACAGAGGCTTTCAATTAGAGTCAAGGATATGGTCATACAGGCCCCATTAGTTTACCTTGCGGGGTGGGGGGTCATCAATAAGCAGCAGTTAAGTTAATGCATTAACCTGGTGAATAGGTAGAGTAGAATGCAAAAAAGAATGTCCTAGAATGTATAATGTATATTTATGTAGTAATAATGCGGACCTTAGAGAGGGAGGTGGGAAAGAGTTCAAACTATTTTCATGAACCTTTATGCTGCTATGTATATACGATGCAGGCCTTAACATTTCTTGTTGCCAACATTACATATGAGCCGGGATAAGAAGTAATTCAGATGGAAGCAGGAAGAAGAAAATCCTCAACTTTGACCCAGAAAAGCTACCTTGGCTTGATTAGATTTCAACATTTGCAGGATGCAGGGACTAACATCCCAAGCCTCGATTAAATCCTAACACTTGCTGGATCCAGAGATTAATTTGAGGGGTTTGGCACCCTCAAACTCATAACAACAGCCCACCCATAACCCCTAAATTAATTAGCTATACAACACACTGGACGTGGGTGGCGCTGTGGGTTACACCACAGAGCCTAGGGCTTGCTGATCAGAAGGTCGGTGGTTCGAATCCCAGCGACAGGGTGAGCTCCCATGGCTCGGTCCTAGCTCCTGCCAACCTAGCAGTTTGAAAGCACATCGAAGTGCAAGTAGATAAATAGGTAGCGCTCCAGCGGGAAGGTAAATGGCGTTTCCATGCGCTGCTCTGGTTCACCAGAAGCGGCTTAGTCATGCTGGCCACATGACCTGGAAGCCGTACGCCGGCTCCCTCGGCCAGTAAAGCGAGATGAGTGCCACAACTCCAGAGTTGTCCGCGACTGGACCTAACGGTCAGGGGTCACTTTACCCTTATACAACACACTGCAGGGAAAACACCAAAATCTATTTTTCAGGATTAGGGCAGTGGTTTTCAACCAGTGTGTCATGGCCCCCTGGAGTGCCTTGAATGATGGTCAGGGGTGCTGTGGGCAATGCTGGCCTCTGTCTTTCTTTCTTTCTTTCCTTCCCTCCCTCCCTCTGATTCCTTCTCACATGTCTGCCTCCCAAAGGCTTGCATGGCTGTTTGTTGCAGCAGCCCTGGCTACAAGCTCCCCAGGTCAGTGGTGCCTCTGGGGCTGGCCAGGGGGTGCTGGTTGCCAGGAGCTGAGGCAGCCTCAGGGTCAGCAAGCCAGCCAGCCAGTCTGCCAACCCTTGCTGTTGGGAACAGACAGACAAGTCCCAGGCCCCTGTGGGGCAGTGGGAGGAGACACCTCTCTTTGGGGCAGGGGTGGTTAGTTCAGAGACCAAGGGCAGCAGCAGCAGCGGAGGTTTCCCAAGGAGAAGAGGCTGAGAAAACACTCCACAAGGGAAGCTGTTTGAAAAAGGGTGATCCGCTGCCAGCTATGCAAGCAAGGGGTGACATAACTGGGCTCCTGAGCCCCACAGGGTTGCCGCAGAAAGAAAACAATTGGTCAAGGAGGCTGTGGACTCAAAAAGGTTGAAAACCTCTGGTCTATGTAATTGGATTAGGAAAATACTATCATGCATGCCCCAATTTTAGTGTGGTCATGTCTCCTACTTTTCAAAAGACAGTCCTGTATCTTTAGTCCCCCAGTTGAAGACCTGCCTAGTTCAAGTCCATTTAAGATAAAGAACAAGAGAGAGCAGTGGCCTTAAAGTTACCCATCAGCATATAGTATCCAACAACAAAGGAATACGGACAGTAGAATCTAATCGAAACAAACACAACTCTGCATATAATGAAAGTAGCCTATAATATGCACTGAATGTCCCAATGCAACTAGTATTATGACTGAAAAAAATAAAAATATCCACACAAGGCATGTATGTGCAGTCGCAATCGCAAAGAACTTGGGGGGGGGACCCTTACTTTGAAAGGGTGCGAGGAGAGTTTCACTAAGAGGCTCTCCACTGAAGAGACACAATGGAGCTCTGAAGGGACAAAGAAGTAAGATAGGAATCTGCACCATTTCTTATACAGTGGTACCTCGAGTTACAAATGCCTCAGGTTATATATGCTTCAGGTTCAAACTCCATTAACCTGGAAGAGTTCCCTCGAGTTGAGAACTTTGCCCCAGGATGAGAACAGAAATTGTGTGCTGGCGGCAGCAAGAGGCCCCTTTAGTGAAAGCACACCTCTAGTTAAGAACAGTTTCAGGTTAAGAACGGACCTCCGGAATGAATTAAGTTCGTAACTAGAGGTACTGTGCCACTGTATATAGATTAGCATGTGTAAATCCATGTTTTCCTTTGACTTCTTTTTATTTTTCTCTTTTGGCAAGGTGAGACCTTACCCAATTTCCCCTTATTTTCTTTCTCAGTGAAACTGCCATGTGACTTCTCCAGCTTCCTTATCAGTTTTCCCCTCCCCCTCCCCAATCTCCACCCTGGATTATTTAACTAGAATTTCCCATGCACGGACGCATGTATAAAAACTCATTCTCTCCCACTTGATTCCGTGACCTGCCATTATCTTGCCACGCGATAAGATTTGTTTGAAATTGGTGCATTTTGCTTGCTGCTGAATAAATATTCTGGAATTCTTTTAGAATGAGAGTAATCTAATGGGTGGGAACCCCTATCAATGCAGATATGCTGGCATGACTTTCTCTTTAAACACAAATGAAGTAGTTTCAGTTTTGTGTGTGTCCCTTCCTTCTAGAGTATTAATTGCTAGTTGTTCTGAATTTTAATTCCACACCCCCGTCTATTATTATTTATATACTGCCCTATACTTGGGGGTCTCAGGGCAGTTCACGGAATAAATATACAACTCCATACCCTCCAACATTTCTCCAATGAAAACAGAGAAGCGGGACATTCTGGGATCAAATCAGAAACTGGAACAGCTTTTGTAAATCTGGGATTGTCCCGGGAAAATAGGGACACTTGGAGGTTCTGAGTTTGGCCACAACTATTGCAGACATGCAGCCTTCAGAGGATTGGCAACCCTAAATACAGCCCTCAGGACATAAAACAGTCAGGCCCCCCCTTTGCTGTGTCTTTTGGTTCATTACTTTTTTATTGGTTCATCACTTTATATTTTTCTATGGTTGTTTGAATTGGGCCACACCACCTGCGTTGGGTGCTTGGGAAAGCAGAGATTGCCCTGGGTTGTTCCTTTTCATTCCAAAAAGGTTAACTGAATGACAAACAACATCCTGTCTTGCAAAACGATTGTTGGACTGAAAGGTGGTGGAGGGGAAACCTCTTCCTACCAATAAAACATGATGGATGTTCTGTTGAAGCTACTTCAGGAAGGCAGAACAGATAGGAATGTGGCTGTGGTGGTTCTTGCTTTGGGGTGGCGGAGTGGAGGTGTCACCTTTTGTTGACCAGAGCTGTGTTGGTTCATTCAGGTGTGGCTGATAATCAGAGGTAATGGGTAGGCCTTTCTTACTGTGAAAGGTGCAAGGAAGCCTTTGTCCAGGTGATGTCGTATTGATGGGCAGGTGTTTTCTTATAACCTCCAATATGTGCCAGCCTCTTCGCTTCTACAGGAAGTTTACATAAACCTTGCACAAACAGAATCTTTCAACCCCACCCCCTTTACCTAACCTCGTCTTCAGAAAATGTAGCATAGCAAAAGAAGGGTCAATGGGAAATAAATGGGTGCTGTGTTGTAGAATAGCGCACTCTTTAAAAAAAAACAACCCTCCATTTTTTCTGTTTTTGGTTAGCCTGCTCAAAGCAACCCAGTCAATTTGACAGTGCTCTTCTCTCTCTCTCTCTCTCTCTCTCTCTCTCTCTCTCTCTCTCTCTCTCTCTCGTTTCCCATTATCTGGTAAGCTCTAAATAAACAACTGCCTCCTCCAAAGGCAGGTTTGTCAGAAAAGGTCAAAGGTTTATTTTGTTTTTCTCCCCAGCCATTTGGGAATGGCGGTACAAAAACTGCCAATAATTTTCAAAGATTATCTGTAGACAGCTCCCAGTAAGCAATTTTTTAAAATAATTTTTTTAAGGTGAAAGAATGCAAGGTTCCCCCTGCCTCACCCCAAGCCTGTTCTGCAGACAATGGACAGCGAGGAGTCAAAGAACCTGGGATTTTATGGCTTCTTCTCTGAATTTCTGGCATAGTTTTACAGAATGAGTGATTGCAGGGGGCAACTTGGATGCTAGCCAGTAGCTGCTGGAACAAGGATAATAACTATGTAAAATTTGGGTTCACCTTGATGGGCAGGATGGTTGAAGATCATTGCAATGTGCAAAGAAGGTGGAGAAGAGGTGGGGAAACCAGCTCTTTCTCATTCTTTTGGCAGTGGAACAACTTGTGCACAAGGGCTCTGGAAAATGCATTTGTTTTTCCACAAATGCCTGAGTGACACCATATGAACTGTTTGCACACGAAGGCATCCATCTAAATGGGCCAAAGTATTTGCTACATTGTTTTTAGTGGGTATCATTTTCTCTTTTCCCAGTGTCTGTGCTGTGTGTGGCTGCTGTTTGGGTAACCGAAAGTCACCATCCATACACAAGAGCGTGGTATCGCCAGGCTTGGGGGAACTCCAAGGTTTGCAGAAGTCTAAAAAAATATTTAGGATGCTCAGTGGCTGGGAAATGCTTCCTGTTTGCTGAGTGGGTGGGGGACTAACATGCCACTGACCTAATCTAAGTTCCTACCCCTACTAGTTTGCCCCTGAATCCCTCTTTTAATACCACAAGCTAAGTCAGGAGGAAAGGCAGGGGCTAATACTGTCTGGAGCCAGCTGCATTGCTGTGGTTTGCTGGGAGGATTGTGGGCTGCTCTTCACCTACCTCCTTGAGTCATGAATGAACTCCCTTACCCTTCATTGTTGGAGGATGGATGGCGGCTAACAGATTGAGGTTGAATCTTGACAAGACAGAAGTACTGTTTTTGGGGGACAGGAGGCAGGCAGGTGTGGAGGACTCCCTGGTCCTGAATGGGGTAACTGTGCCCCTGAAGGACCAGGTGCGCAGCTTGGGAGTCATTTTGGACTCACAGCTGTCCATGGAGGTGCAGGTCAATTCTGTGTCCAGGGCAGTCGTTTACCAGCTCCATCTGGTATGCAGGCTGAGACCCCACCTGCCCGCAGACTGTCTCGCCAGAGTGGTGCATGCTCTGGTTATTTCCCGCTTGGACTACTGCAATGCGCTCTACGTGGGGCTACCTTTGAAGGTGACCCGGAAACTACAACTAATCCAGAATGTGGCAGCTAGACTGGTGACTGGGAGTGGCCACCGAGATCACATAAGACCATTCTTGAAAGACCTACATTGGCTCCCAGTACGTTTCCAAGCACAATTCAAAATGTTGGTGCTGACCTTTAAAGCCCTAAATGGCCTCGGCCCAGTATACCTGAAGGAGCGTCTCCACCCCCATAATTAAGCCCGGACACTGAGGTCCAGTGCTGAGGGCCTTCTGGCGGTTCCCTCACTGTGAGAAGTGAGGTTACAGGGAACCAGGCAGAGGGCCTTCTTGGTAGTGGCGCCCGCCCTGTGGAATGCCCTCCCATCAGATGTCAAGGAAATAAACAACTATCTGACTTTTAGAAGACATCTGAAGGCAGCCCTGTTTAGTAAGTTTTTAATGTTTGATCTTTTACCATGTTTTTAATATTCTGTTGGGAGCAGCCCTGAGTGGCTGGGGAAACCCAGCCAGATGGGAGGGGTATAAATAATAAATTATCATTATAATAAATTATTATTCCTAAGATTAACTCATAAGGTAGTGGGAATAGCAGACTTATTCATGGTAGCCTGGAGTCACTCTGCCATACTGCCGTCCTGAACTTATGGGTATACTTCATAAAAAAAGATGGGGCTAAGGTAAAAAGGTATGGCAAAGGACCCCTGGACAGTTAAGTCCAGTCAAAGGCAACTATGGGGTTGCTGTGCTCATCTCGCTTTCAGGCCTAGGGAGCTGGCATTTGTCCACAGACAGCTTTTCAGGTCATGTGGCCAGCATAACTAAACTACTTCTGGCGCAACGGGACACTATGACGGAAGCCAGAGCACATGGAAATGCCATTTACATTCCCACCGTAGCGGTACCTATTTATCTACTTGCACTGGCATACTTTCGAACTGCTTGGTTGGCAGGAGCTGGGACAGAGGAACAGGAGCTCACTCCGTCGCAGGGATTCAAACCTCTTACCTTCTGATCGGCAAGCCCAAGAGGCTCGGTGGTTTAGACCACAGCGCCACCCACGTCCCTATAAGATGGGGCTACCCAACTATAATCAGTGATTTTGCACCATTTCACAGTCTGCTTTCCTATTTGTTGTTCCCAGTAGATCCAGACAGAGCAAACACTCTTCTACAACATCACATTTTCTAATCAAGTGACTAATTTGGCACTCCTTACCGAATTTGGCTGTCATGTAATTGGGCATGATTCACAATAGTGAAAACAAGTGGGAGAGAGAGAGAGAGAGTTGTCAGCTGTCTAGAAGCATTCTCTATTTGCCATCGTTGAAGAATGTGGCTAGAGGCCACTTGTACCCAGTGGGCAAGTTCTTGGGCCGTGTTATTTTGTGCAGTGAGCAGGCACGCTGTTGACTTGCTCAAATGCTACTGCAAAGTCTTTCTAAGCCTTCATGCTTAATTGTTGCATTAAGCTTGTCATCTAGCTATTTGAACTGACAATTATGATTGCGTTTTTGGAAACATAAGCTCGTTTCATCTAAATGGCCAGTGGGGAACACCCAACGTGTGTGGATAAATGGGACTGCTGTTTACATAGAGTTACAGTGACAGTAAGGCATGTTGAGAAGCCTTTGGCTTAACCCTTCAGCCTCATCCACTAATACAACTGCACGTAACATCTTCTATTTCCTTCCTTCCTTCCTTCCTTCCTTCCTTCCTTCCTTCCTTCCTTCCTTTGCCTTCTCTTGCACTGCATTGGATTATAAGGGCTTTGGGGACAGAGACTGTCGTTTTCCTCAAGACCACCAAGCAGTGCCAGGTTTATGTATAAGCTAAACAAGCTATAGTTTTGGGCCCCCCAAAAAAATTAAAGGAAAAAAACTGGATGTACATTTCCAAAATATAAGATAAAAAGCAAATAAAATAAAACCTACATAAAGCAAGTGTTTTGTGTTGTGTAGACTCCTATAATGTAAGTAATGGGCCCCACCTGCTAACCTGCTCCCTAAAATATCACTTCTTAATTGTATTTCAGTTCAACAATTACTTTGATAAAATACATATTTTGTTATGTGCAAATGGCTTTAGGTGCCTATTAGGTCCATAAATTACCATATAGCATATATTCAACACAAAAAACAGCGACAATTTGTTGTTGACAAAGGACAGCTGGACATGGGCACCGTTACCTTCAGTAGCTTAGGGCCTCATCAAAACTAAATCTGGCCCTGCCACCAAGATGATGACAAAGATGTGCGGAGATGATGCTCTGATTTCTGATGATCAAAAGACAGAGTGAAAGCAATTACAGATAGGGCACGCTCTCCTGAAACTGGATCTTCACCCAAGATCCATTGGGATGAGTACGGTATTTTAGGATGTAGCTGATCTCTAGCTCAGCCAGCTGAGTCCCCACTCAGTGTTAAATCCTCAGCCCCAGCACAGTTGAAGATAAGGCAGTATAACTTGTCCCACTAGGGCTTAGCTGGCTGAGCCAATGCCAGTGTAAATCCAAAGGGGATGCAGAATTGTTGCAACTGTCGAGAGCAAAGCATTGCTACTCTAGTGCAATGCCTCTTTTTCTATGCAGCTCAAGAGGCTAAGGCATCCAAAATTACCTTATGTTGTTTAGGTGCTGGTTGAAAACTCAGCTACCTGATTCTGGATAGACTGGTTTTTCTGCTTTGCACTAGAGGCAGATTTTATTATCCAGAATACAATAGCAAGTGTATGTCTACTAAGTACTTAATATTCTTAATCGCATATAGGAAGAGGAACAAATTATTACGTCTTATGCAAGGGAAGTTAGGTATATTCCGTGTCTCATAACTATATCACTTCTCATGTTTAGCCCATAGACCAGCTGCCAACTACTGACTTGGCCCAATGGATTACTTCGTACAATGCTAATCAAAAAGGAAAGCAAGCCAAAATAACACATCTGGATATGATAGCGAGTTGAGATTCCAGTGGCATAAAGTGGTTTAGAGACTTAAGACGGCAGATGACAATGAAGTCCTAGGTTCTATGTGAATATTTTGAGCTATTGGCCTACTCTGAAGAAACTTGATAAACTCTGGATTGCCTGGTGTACACACCACCGCACAGGCAGAACATACGTACACTCATGCCTCAATATATGCTCCAGAGAATTGAGGGACCTTTCAGATCTTTAGGGTGCACAGACGGATGGGGGGAGGGGAAGAAAGTGAAGATCTATTCCATGAGCAGAACTATCCTCATGCAGCAGTGGATACCAGTGGAGGTTCCTGGACATAGTGGAGTGGCCTGTGGCCAAAGAGGTTATAGAGGCGGGGCCAATAAAGCGACACAGTGTGGGAGAGTGGATCTGGCTGGTGGGCTGGATCCCAGGTTCCCCTACTGATGGTGGACTATTTCTATAGCTAGGACCCCACCCACCTGTCAATTGCCTGGCATTCCGTCAGCTGATTGGTACTGACTTCAAGCTCCATTTCCTTCTGCAGTCAATCTCAGCAAGCTTCAAGTCACTGCCTATCATCAACTCCATTCCCAATGCACAATCTAGACTGGCATTCACTCTCCATAGAACCAGGCAGAGGGCCTTCTTGGTAGTGGCGCCTGCCCTGTGGAACACCCTCCCAGCAGATGTCAAGGCAATAAGCAACTATTTTACTTTTAAAAGACAACTGAAGGTGGCCCTGTTTAGGGACGTTTTTAATGCTTGATGCTGTATTGTTTTTAATATTTGGTTGAAAGCCACCCAGAGTGGCTGAGGAAACCAAGCCAGATGGGTGGGGTATTATTATTATTATTGCCTTGGTTAGAGGTCTTCCCCATCACCTGCTACGTGACTCATTTACCGTATTTTTCGCTCCATAAGACGCACTTTTTCCCTCCTAAAAAGTAAGGTGAATTTCTGTGCGTCTTATGGAGCGAATGGTGGTCCCTGGAGCTGAATTGCCCAGGGGCCAAAAGAGGATCATACTTTTTATTTTACAAAGAGAAAAGGGGGCGTTGAAAGGACCCCGCTCAGCAGCTGATCAGCAAGAGATCGGGAGAGAGATAAGAGTCCCTGGCTCCCTTTCAGCCCCGCCCTCTTGCCACGCCCTCCTTTGTTGAATGTGCTGCAGAGGGAGGTTGTTTGTTTCCCCAGCGACATGTGACTGGTTGTTTAGATTATCTCTCTGGAAACTGTAGAAAAGGCTCCCTTTCTTTTAGAAGCTGCAGAAATGTGAGTTGAACCCCATAAAAACGGGGCTTTTCCTCTTTGCTTTTCCCCCTTTGCAAAAGGAGCTTTGCTTTTCCCCCTTTGCAAAAAAAGCTGCAAATCTTTTAGCTGATCCTCAAAAAAACAGGGTTTCTCTCTTTGCAAAAAAAGTTGCTAAACTTTTAGCCAATCCTCAAAAAAACAGGGCTTTTAGAGGAGGAAAACCAGGAAAAATTTTTTTCCTGGGTTTCCTCCTCTAAAAACAAGGTGCACCCTATGGTCCGGTGCGCCCTATGGAGTGAAAAATACGGTATTTATTTTTTTTAAATAGATACTGGAGGAATGAACCTGAGAGTTCCTGAATTTAAACCTAACCCTACCACTGAGCTACAGTGGTAGGGTTAGGTTTGAACTTCTCCCATAAAGAGGCCAAGCCGCTGTTGCTGAAAGATGCAAAAACTCTGCAAAGGGTATTTCCAAGATGCCTATCAGTGCTGAACATGGTTTCGTAAGACACAGTTTGGATTAAAATCTGAGTCATTTAATTTTTACACTTGAAACCTGTGATTGAAGGTCATCAGGACATATTGTTAACTTGCTAGTACTCACGATAGCTCATACCAAGAACAAACTTAGTTGGTCTCTAAGGTGCTACTGGGAGGAATTTTTTTTTAGTTTGTTTCGACTATGGCAGACCAACACGGCTACCTACCTGTAACTGAATCTGATTGTTAGTATCATTAACTTTCAAGATTGGGGGGGGGGGAGTGAACATTTGGGTTGCACTCTCCTTGAGAAAATAAACTGAGCCCTTTTTTCTAATCTAAGCAATTGGAATTAAAGAGTGGTGCAGCTGGGCAATTTTAGACCCTGGATTTAATGGTATTTCAGAGGAGGTGGCTGTTTAGATGGGAATATATTGTTGCAAAAGGGACAGAAACTGAGCGACTTGGTAGGAGACGACTCTTTCCCCTTCAATTGCTCCTGGAAGAATAGCGCAGTCAGTAAGGTGCAAGGTTAATCGAACCTTTCCTAGAAAAGAAACTAGACAACATTGTAGTGTTAGCAGACGGAGAGCCAAAGGGTTTTTTATGCGCTTCTTAAAGTGTGCTTTAAAAGGAACAACAAAGCTAAGCTTTGCCTCAGTGGTGCACCTTGAGAAAGTTCATCATAGGATGGTATTGTCAGGGTGGGGAAGAACACATTTGACCTGGGGCTAACAAACCTAGTGGTCCAAGCTGCAACCCTATTACCATGAGGGGGGTGGGAACTGAGACCCCCATCCCCGATGGTAGAAAAGCCCTAGTGTGGAGCATGTTGGAGTTTCAGAAATACAGAAAATGTAATTTCCGAATTAAAGCAGAAACCTTTTTCTTTCTGTGATTCATTACATTTTATGAATGGAATGGGACAGTAGCACATAGGTGTGGGTCGAACCCTTGTTGCAGTTTGTGCTAAGCTTTCCCTCCCCCCAGGACCGGTGCTAGGGTTTCTTGTGCCCTAGGCAGACCACCTTCAGGCGCCCCCCGCCGGCCACCCCCGCCAAAGCCTGCTTTAGCGGGAGCTGGGGTGGTGGTGGAGAGGCAAGCAGCAGTTTCTCCACTGTAGCGGAGAAGCTGCTGCTAGCCCGTCCCGCCCGTCCCGTCCAAGCCTGGCCAGCGCCCCCTCCATTTTGGCGCCCTAGGCAATTGCCTAGTTTGCCTTAATGGATGCACCGGCCCTGCCTCACCCCCACACACAAAAAAATGATGCTTTCAATCACACATGGATGTCCACCAGCAGAATTTTTGCAGCTTACAAAAAGTGAATGGACCCAGGCTGTTGTGATGGATATTGCATGCCCACTGGGATTTCACTGTATGGGGAACAGCAAAAGTTACCTCTCTTTCCCACACCAACAAGAATTGCCTCTAGATCTGAAAAGGATGAGTGTGGTTTTTCCCCCAAACAAAAAGCAACACGTGAAAACTCTCTGAGAGAAAAAGAGGTTTGAGAGTTGAAGATGTTTCCAGGAGAGCAGTGCCATACCCCCGATTCAGCCACAAAACCAATTTCCCTGCAAGGCAAGGCGGAGCCCTATCTTGCAATAAAACCCTTTAGGATTGTTTTATCTTCTCTCTCACACAAGATTATATTTTTGTTTTTGATTTTGGTGGTGACACGCGAGATAAAATCAGGGCTGGATTCCAGGTTGACTGGGGCGATGGAGCAATATTTAGGAATCCCAGATGCTTGTTGCATGCTGGCAGAGCCATTCAAATAAACAGCAGCAACACCTTCTTGCGTGGGTGGCAATTAATCACGTCAATCAGGTCAACCAGGAAAGTTGATTTTCTCTTCTAATCCGTGCTTTTCCCCCTTGGCAGGTTTCCTGGCTGCTCTTGGTGCTTGCCACAGGACTTGACCTCTGAGAAGAGTGGGTTAAACATTGTTCAAAATGGCCAAGCTCGGAAATGGGTGACCAGAAATCCTTAGAAAGACCATAGTGTGACTGCGAGCATCTGCTTTAGACACAGAAGGCCCAGGTTTCATCCCTTGTAGGGCTGGGAAAGATTGTCTAGAACTTTGAAACTATGAATAAAGACAATTATATGTGTAAAGTCTGTTGTGTGTAATGATGGAAAGGCCAGAGATCAGGGGCAGAGCAGCTACCTCACATGGGAAAAGGTGCATTGTCACAATACGCTTGGGTTGCTTTTTTCATGATTTTCTTGCAAGACTGAACCTCTTTGCAATCAGTATCAGGCAAGATATATTTTGAAAGGTATTCCAATCTTTCAAAACCATCCCTTAGAGAGTGAAAGTGGTCTGCTAATGACTGACAGAAGTCTGTGCATGTTTTCAAATCCAGTTCTTTTTCTTGGAGAGCTTGTCAGGGACTGTCCATAACTGTCAACCTTTTCCTTTTTTGTGGGAAATTCCCTTATTATAGCATTGGGAAACAGCAAGGAGGGTTGACAACTATGTATATAGCAGTGGGGAACAGCAGGGAGGGTTGACAGCTATGTACTGTGCTGAGGAGGGCTGCACTGAGGAGGAATGGTGGGGGCCTCCCCTTCCCCCTGCTCTTGCTCCTGAATCTTCCCAGGAGCAAGAGAACAGTATAGATTTGGAACAGTGGTTTGCAGAGGGACATAGTTCAGAAGGCAGAAGCTGGGAAATACTGGATGGGGAACAGCTAGGAGAAGAAACACTGGGAGAGAGTGAGTTAACAGAGTCACTGTCTCCGGAAAGCATTCCTCCACTCTCCCCAAGTTCAAGAAGAGCTCAGAAAGTAGCAGAACAGAAAGCACACAAAGCTCAGATTACAAGACATAGAAGTGACATAGATTAATAGGGACGTAAGGGGGCGGAATCCTTAATTGGGAGCACCACCATTCTAGGAGATGGGTTCTTCTCTCACAGTGATTATTAAAGTTTCTAACTGGTAAGATGACTCCTTTTCCTTTGTTCTGCTTAAAGGTAAAGGTCCCCTGACCACTAGGTCTAGTCGTGGACGACTCTGGGGTTGCGGCACTCATATTGCTCTATAGGCCGAGGGAGCTGGCGTTTGTCTGGTCATGTGGCCAGCATGACTAAGCCACTTCTGGCGAACCAGAGCAGTGCAATGAAACGCCATTTACCTTCCCGCCTAAGCGGTACCTATTTATCTACTTGCACTTGATGTGCTTTCGAACGGCTAGGTGGGCAGGAGCAGGGACTGAACAACAGGAGCTTACCCCGTCCAGGGGATTCGAACTGCCAACCTTCTGATCGGCAAGCCCTAGGCTCTGTGGTTTAGACCACAGTGCCACCCGTGTCCCTGCTTATTGTTCTGCTTATCTACTGCCAAAGGGGGGGAGGGGAGGAAGCCGATTCCCTGAAGCCTGACAGAGCTTGACTTGTGCAGCAAAAGTGTAAAATTTCATTCCACATGGTCAACATGAATACAGACTCTGGTTCTTTCATCTTGTCTGTAGTGTTTTCTGCCTCTCAAATAGTTCCTCCCTTTTGTGATTGGTCTTCCGCTATACTTTCTAATGCAGGGGTCAGCAACCTAAGGCTCGTGGGCCACAAGTGGCCCACGGAGGTTGTTTAACCAGTTCATGAGCCACCCCCGAACCAAGCCGTCTGCTTGTTGAGTCCCCGCGCGCTGCACTAAACTAGCGCAGCACGGCGTGGGGACTTGCTTCCTCGGTGCCGGAAATTGCATCTACACAGATGCAAACACCAGAAGTCGCATCTGCGCAGACACAGACACTGGAAATCCCGGGCGCGCACACTCACACGCCCCCGTGATCCAGCCCACAGAGAGATCTCCACTGGAGTGAACTGGCTCAGACAAGGTAAAGCTTGCCAACCCCTGTTCTAATGCATCCACAATCTCTGAGTCGGACTCCAGAATTGCACTTGTTGCTATGGTATATTCATTATTTGATTTTTTTAAAAAATCCATACCAATTAATATATTTTAAAAAAATCTCTAAACAGTGTACTAAAAACTGAAGCAACAACAGACAACTTAAAACATTGCAAAAAATACATAGTTACAAAGAAGCTAAAATATAAAAATGTTACACATTCATACATTACAAAAAATATATAAATCAATATCAAAGCATTTCCCTTCTGATGCACCCTCCCTCTCAGCCTCCAGGTTCTCACCCAGGGTCCAACAAACTCTCAGCTCATGCACAAAAGTCTCAAAATGAGAGGAGTTCCTGGAAATGGAGGACACCACTCTATTCTCTCACTCTAGACTTGCTTTTGAGGGGCAGGCTCCTTCTCCAAGCTGCCCACTGCTGTGTCCCATTCATCTGCACTCTCTAAACCCAGTTCCAGGTATAGCAGGTTTGTTGAGTTTCCCAGGGGGTCCAGAGGATGAGAAAGGCAGCCCCCTCCACTCACAGCTCTCTCTTTACTGTCTGTCCTCTCCTCCTCCTCCTCCTCCAGCTGCACTTGCCTCCCAATGAGTATTTAGAAAGAGATTTCAACACACAATCGGTGCCTAACTATGTTGTAAGAACCACCCATTGGTGTGTTGAAGCAGAGGAAAATGTATACAGTAATCAGACTGTTGAGAAAAAAAACACCTTCTGATTTCCTCGATAGTGCCCTGACATGTTGGCAACGTTGTCATAAGACTGACCTCTGCACATGGAGAATGTTGCGAAGTTGGCACAGGTGATGCAGTACTTGATTTTCCATTTCTTCACTAGTCGTTGCTTTCCCATTTCTTCAAAAATTTCTTCTTGTTGTTGCTGTGATCCAGCTTTGCTGCCTATTGGGTCTGCTTCTCAGAGCAGAGTCTCCCCTCCTCTGAGGGCGCAGCTCCAAAGCAGTTCCCATCACACTCTGTTTGCTGCTTTGGTGCAGAATCAAAGGCGGCAAGACAAATATCCCTGAATATGTTGGTGGTTTCCTCACTACCACCAGGCTGTTCCCCTGTTCAGAGCTGGCGTCTTGTAAGCCCTCGGGCAATGCAAACCACGAGATCAACAGGGCTCTTGCTCTGCTGAGATGCTGGGAACCAGAGCCTTTTTCTGCATACAAAGTATTTATTTGTTCTACCACTGAACTGTGGCCTTTCCATAGTTCCTCTCAGACCTACACAGGTATGAGTAGACATCTTAACATTTTAATTCAGGGGTAGCTATCTGCACTGCTATCTGAAATCTCTTTCCCAGCTCTCTGTTCTCCTAAAAATGTCCACCAGTTTCCCCATTCCCAGCATAAAATTGCAACCTGCAGATATACAATCTGCTGTATAGAGACTGTAACTTTCCATTATCACTGTGTGGGAAGCCTGCAATGCAATAGCAAATATGGCTGCACCCATGAATTAAGAAAGAGATGGTGATTGCTCCATTAATGGAGAAAGAACTGGATATGGAGGCGGTAAAGATCACAGATATAACCTTGATGTTACCTGATGGAACATCCTTGATAGAGATTCATCAAGAGTGTTTGCTTTTTCTTTTCTTTGTTCCTTACTGTTGTTTTGTAGTGATAGGAATTGAACTAAACTGGCACAATCAGGGCGGGGGGGGGGGAATATCTTTATTAAGAAGGCTTTGAATGGGCAGGCAGTCCAAGACTGTCAACAGTCAGCCTGTTGCTTGACCCCAAATACATTTAATTCCTTTTAATGGTCAAGGTAGGAAGTGACTTTCAGACCCACAATGCACAGCAAAATAGCTTTTAGTATACTTAATAGCAATGTCGCACTTCGAATGCAGCCCTTTTGCTCCTTTTCATTTGGTACTCATTAGACAGCAGCGAGCTAGGAAAATGCCAACCTGGGCCTTGGCCCCCCGAGGAGTGCATTGAACGAACGCCCATTCCATATAACAGTCCTTGGCGAGAAGAGCACATTTAATTCCATTAATTTCATACACCGATATTCTTTGTGTCACAATACTAAAGCCATGTTTCCCCAAAAGCTCTGAAACACCCTTAATAGAATAGAAAAGAAAGACCCTTTGGAACGAAGGGTGGTTATTGTCCCCATTCCAATAGATTCACTTTCGTCAGTGGAGGGCGCATTATTCTTGACAGAACAAATATTGTCAGAGGGATTGCAAGGAACCTATAGGAGTTGTGGAGAGGAAAATTGCAGGCCTTCGTCTGCTTGAGACATTCCAAATAGATTAAGGAGCTATTACAATCAAAGTCTTAGAAGTGTAGAGTTCAGAATGAACGGTGCCGGATTTAGGGTGGTGTGGCATAGGGTGCCGAGCTGAAGGGGTGAGTAATAATAATAATAATAATAATAATAATAATAATAATAATAGCCTATATTTGTATGGTTACCTACTGAGAAGATCCATTTAAAAGGCAACTGTACCAAAAGGAATTATTGTGAAAATAATAAATATTTTTGGGGAGGTACCAAATTTTGTCCTAAGAGTGCCATATTATCAAAGTCCGTCCCTAGGATGGGCCCTGACATTTGCATTATTTGAAAGGTGTGTACACAGTGAAGCCAAAAGTTGTCATTATTTGGTTCGGAATATTAATTCTGAGCCGCATTCCAAATTGGGTGTCATATCCCGCAAAAATTCTCTTCTGGTCTGGAACATGAAACCACAGAATCCTAGAATTGTAGAGTTGGAAGGGATCCCAAGGGTCATCTAGTCCAACCCTCTGCAATGCAGGAATCACAGCTAAAGCATCTGTGACAAATGGCCATCGAACGTCTATTAAAAAAAACCTCCAGGGAACGAGAGTCCACCACCTTCCAAGGGAGTCCGTTCCATTGTCAAACAGCTCTGACTGTCAGAAGGTTCTTCCTGATGTTCAGTCAGAATCTCCTTTCTTGTAACCTGAAGCCATTGGTTCAAGTCCTACCCTCCAGAGCAAGAGAGAAATCTCCACTTTGGAGATTCTGAACATACATGGTCAGCATTTAGCAGATCATGTCTTGTAGGGACAGGAACAAACTTGATGTTAACATTAGAGCCTTTGCTCTTTCCAAAACCCTCGTTTGATTGCTGTAGAGTTGTTCACAAGACCTCCTTCTAGGGGGTGAGGTAGGCAGTGAGACTATGCTTGGCACTGATGTGTTTGCCCTTCTGTGACTGTGTGCTTTGTGTAACGTTGGCCAGGATACCCTACAGAAGCTTGACTGGATACTTGTGGGTTTCCACCCAGTTGGAAACTCATCTGTGCAGGGGCCCCAATCAGCTGACTTTGCAGGTGTGGGGGCAGTGGGGTCATAGGGCACGGTCCTGCTGCCCCCTCCCTCATGCTGTATATGTGCAGAGAAGCTTATGTGAACAACCCTCATATAAATTACAATGTCTGCTTAATAGGTACATTTGAAAAACTACATGGGATTCTATGCTTCCAAACACTAGCATGGGAAATCTTATATTTGAACCTACTGCATGGGTGAAATTTTCATGGTCTCAAAATGCAGCAATCTTCCTCTTAGGCTGTTTTACTCAAATTGGGTCATGTCCAGTAGTGTCAAAGACGGTGAATTTAGAGTTTATTCAAGTAAAATGGAGCATTTTTAACTTGGCAGTTTAAAAACACTTTCTAAATTATTTCTCATAGAGTCTCCAAATTTACTTGCCTGCGCTTGATTCCCAGAGCAGCTGCAGCCACTTTCCTACTTAATATTTTTCTGTCTAGTGACAGAAAATGGTACCATGACATATGTCAGTGACTGACGGGGAAATGAATAGGCAGAGTAGAGGCTTCATCACTTTAAACCCTCCCTGTTCAGTGCACACAGGTTCTTAGATTTTATGTAACCAGTTCCCCCAGTTGTAGCAGGGATTGAATTGTTTGGCAGGTGGATCACAACATTGCTTGCAAAACAACCTCCTGATCTTGGCTATTGTAAGATAAACTAAGGGTAGATTATAGAGACATCTGTTAAGTCAAACATAAACTACTTTGAATGGGTAGAATTGCCATTTGAAATATATCCCCTTTGTGGTACAATATTCAACCATATTTCATTATAGACCTGTCCCTGGTGTTTGACATGGACTTTAATGGCAGTCAAAGCAACAGTGGAAATTCCCAACTTTGCACATATGCGTCTTTTGACAGCATGACCCTGGGGCTACCATGAAGTAGATAAAGAGGCATAGGAAGGTCAGGTGGTACCCGGTGCAGAAAATTTCTTGTGTCCCCCCTCCAATTGATATTTTTTTTTTTGCCTGCCCTGCAAAAATGGTTTTACATTATTTCATATTTTCTTACAAAGGAATGTGGATTCTGGGCCTCTGATAACAAGCAGGTGACTATGGACAGATACATAAATCTACAGGAGGGATTGTGTTTTGGCTTGTGTTATTTTATTTATATTTTTTGTTTATTTATTTAATAAAAATTATTTTAAAAAACCCGCAAAGTGGTTTACCAAAAAAAACAAAAACAAAAAAACAGCATAGTAGTAAAATCAAGAAAAATTAACAACCCTACTTTAAAACATTTGTTCAGTCATTCAGTCGTGTCCGACTCTTCGTGACCCCATGGACCAGAGCACGCCAGGCACCCCTATCCTCCACTGCCTCCCGCAGTTTGGCCAAACTCATGCCAGTTGCTTCGAGAACACTGTCCAACCATCTCATCCTCTGTCGTCCCCTTCTCCTTGTGCCCTCCATCTTTGCCAACATCAGGGTCTTTTAAAACATACAAAAGCTAAAATACAGTGGTGCCCCGGGCACCACTGTATTAATATTAAAAGATTAAGGTTAAGATTAAAAGTTTTAAGATTAAGATTAAAAGATTTAAGATTAAGATTAAGATTAAAAGATTTAAGATTAAGATTAAAATTACTTCAATTTCCTAAGCATCTAGGTATGCTTGCTTAAAAAAGAATGCTTTTAGCAGGTGTCCAAAAAGAGTCTAGCAAAGGCACGTGCTTTGTTGCAATAGGCGGGGAGTTCCAAAGTGCAGGTGCTGTCACAGTAAACAAAGCAGTACAGATATTATGTGGAACCTGTAGTAGTGCTTGAAACTACTGAAGGGGAGGTATTATTTATTGTGATTTCACCATGCTCTGTATTATCTAATCTACTCAGCCTAGTCTCATTTTCTTCACATAGGCTGACTTTCCAGGATCTGGGAAGCCCAACGGAGGGTTGGGCGGTTCATAAAAAACTTTTCTTTATAAAAAATAATATGCCTGCTCCAAAGGTCTTATCTTACTAAACTAGGAATTATATAGCTATATCTGAAATTTCATGCATATCAGTTAATATCTTGACCCTGCTCCACTGAATTGAAATTTCAGCATTCACAACATAGGAAAACGGCCAAGTAAACAGCTATTTTCATGGAGGAGGGTCAAGATATGGCCTGTGATTTCCGTTCTTATCCTGGGGCAAAGTTCTTAACCTGAAGCAACCACTTCCTGGTCAGTGGAGCTTGTAACCCGAAGCGCCTGTAACCCGAGGTACCACTGTACTGGCATGTTATTTGGTTCCCTTTGTATTTGTTTGCATGAGAAGGTATTGGGGTTGAGCTGAAATTACCTTCCCCTTTCCCATTTTGGGAATTTTCCTTCTTGGAGACGCTTACCTTATTTCTCCTCACCACTTCCAGTCTCATTTGCCCTCACTGCCATGTTGCCATATTGCCTCTAGGGCAACCCATTGTCATCCTTTTCGACAATGGCATCACAATGCCACATCTGATGTCATGACACTGCAGGAGCCCACTACCAAAATCACATGGGTTACCGCAGCCAATCAAATTAAATGGCCATGTGGGCAAATGACCCAAACTTGGCTCTCCAGCTGGGGTTTTTTTGGACTACAATTCCCATGATCCCTGCCCACTGGCCCTGCTAGCTAGGGATGATGGGAGTTGCAGTCCAAAAACAGCTGAAGATCCAAGTCTGGGAAACCCTGAGCTAGAACACTGTGAGGACAAAGACTAAGAGGCTGAGAGGAAGCAGCCATGGAATCAAGGGGCTGGCACATAGTGTCAAAACAATGCAGATGTTTCATGGAAGTCTTGTTTTGTCAGGCTATTTGGCTGCAATGAATACACTACTTTGGATGTAAATATATGCAAATATCAAGGGAGGCAGACATGATCCCTTCCAGAAGTTGTAGGCCACCAAATGCCAGGATGCTGTGGCCAGCATGAAGAATGCTCAGGAACAATGGAAACTGTAGTCCACTGAATCTGGAGGGCACTGCATTCATTGCCCCTAACTTAGATAATATTTGCTGCAGCTTGAAAATGCATAACACTAACATGCAAATATGGAGCTTTCCCCCTACTCTGTTAGCGTGGCCTACAACACAGTGCTGCATAAATTGTAGTAATTATCTTTTTGACTGAAACTAAAAGAAGACAAATCCTAGTCCAATAAAACACAGTTTCCACATAATCATCTCTCTCTCTCTCTCTCTCTCTCTCTCCTTGACTAAGCTAATGTTACTCCATAAAAGTTGGCCCTGGGCACTGTGGTGCAGTCCCTGACTCATGCTTTTTCTGCTTCAACATGCTTGAGGGTGGGAGCCAAATATTTAAGGAAGTTACCAGGGAGACTGTAGCATGGCTAATATCGGTGTGGAAAATGGCGACTGGTGCTATCTTTTATTTGGAGGAAAGCTTTCCAGGAAATGGAGAAGACATCTCTAATTTCTTTGAGCATTCCTTCCCCTCCCCCCCCAACATTTGGTCAATATTTGATTAATCTGCAACTCTTGCTTGGTAAAATGATTAACGGTACATGTAGACACAGAAAAAGTCCAATTCAGTTCAATGGGACTTACTGGCAAGTGATTGAGGAATGGAGCCTATTCATTCCTCTTCATTTTCCCCTGAGGAGCTACCACTTCCCCAGAAAACGTGGCCTTGGTTTAATTGGCATAATCTGCAGACATTGGGAGGTCCGTATCTCCATGCCATAAAGAGTTTTGCTAGTTTGCTTATTGAGTAGTTTGTATCTCACATTTCTTTGTACGGTAAACTCAGAGTGGTTTACAATGTAAACCTGGATTTTATTTTTTATTTTATTTTTTAAAAAAACCCCATTCAGTCTACTGAAATCAATTCATCCATTGGGCTGTTACAAAACACTGGAGCAGAAACGAGTAAAAAAAGAAAAGAAAAAGTTGACAGCTTTCCTTCCATTAAAAACATTCTCTGTACTTTCCACCTTTTCCTATAAAAGCTGTTCTAGAGGCACACTGGCATAACGGTTGCACAGTGTCAAGTGCCCCAAGGTCAATTCAGAATTTTCCATAGTTACCTTACATGCAATATAATGGCCCCTCTGTTCATCTTCCTCTACTTCCTACCCATCTCCCCCCTGCTGTGGAAATTTGCATTGTAAAATCCTTGGGCCGGCATCTCTGATCTGTAAAACATTGTGTGCATTGATAACAACAACATATTGTTGTAACATATACAGAATGTTTTCAGTGATAGTAGCCTTAGACCTAGTGTGGACTTTTCTTCTGCTGCCTTTACTTCTGCTTAACTCCCATCAGACAATCTAATGGGTTTTCTCTCATTGCCTTGACCTAACTGATACACCATTCATATGCTTTTGTGTTCTCGTGTCCATATTTGTGTTCCTCTCGACTTCTTTCACTTTTATTGAGCAACAGTCTGCCCCCCCTCCCTCCATCAACACCGGTTTAAATGAGCACAGTGAATTGAAAAGGGCTACCAATGTTCTTGTGTTTACATATATAGTCTTAGCAGCGTGGCCTTCGCGGAAACGTACACAAAATACAAATTCATTCTTTTTCAGAATGCTTGATCTTGACCTTTTGGAGATCAGTTGACTCTGCCACTCAGAAGAGAGGGGCGGAGGCTTGCCTCGTAACAACTCTTAACAAAAAGTGAGGGTGCCAGCAAAAGCCATTAGCAAAGGTCACGGTGGGTCATGGTGGAATTTGATGTATGGTTTTTGTAAGCTACATTCCTATAGACCACAACTCCTAGCAAACCCACTTCAATGCATTGAGGTTGGAAGGACAGTGTGTGTTGCCTTCTGCTGTTTATGTATGAACCTGACCACAACCTGAGTTTAAGCTTTACTCACAATGAGGTCCGGGAGGCTGCCCAGAGTAGTCACTAAGTCCTCCAGCCAGGCCATACCTCAGAGTCAACTTGCCATTTCTCTTAAATGGTTCACATGCCAGATGTTGAGTTGATAATGCATAATTACACTCCCCCAATAAACATTATATGAAAAATATATCCAGATGTGACCAGTGGGGAGGCAAGTACAGGGTTAAATAACTGCTCCTACCATGTGGCATCACCTCCCCCTCTTTGGGGTTGGGTTTTCTTCTATACCCTGAGTTGAGAGTTGTTCATATGTGCCCAGATGCTGCAATCAGCATGCAAAGCATAAAAGGGAAGCAGAACGGAGGAGTTGTGCTTGCTCAACTGCCCATGTTGATAGACCTTGGTGTGGATGTTCCAGGACCTCTTCAGGTTTGGACTCTGGACTTGTGGATTGACCCCAGACCATGTTTCATGGCTGTTGAATTTGGGACTTGACATACTGACTTGCCGCCAGGTAGGCCAGGGGTTCAGGACACCCATCTTGGTTTTGCATCATTATATCTGAATTTCTGAGAAGTGGTCTTAGTGCTTTGGGTCATTTATTATAGTGGATTTCTGTTGGTCCAACTTTGTGTTACCTGCTTTTGTTGCTCTTGGCTTCAGGAAGGAGTCTTCTGCAGGCATCTTGGATCTGAGGCTACTGTTCATTAGCATTTGAGCAGGCAAGTATCCTAACTCCACGGGTGTGTTGCAGTGCTTCAGTAACCCAATGTATGGATTTGGTGCATCTGCCTTGGCCTTGGCCAATATCTGTTTTGCTATTTGTACATAATTCTCTGCCAGACCATTGGATTGTGGGTAGGGATGATGAAAAGCTGTCCAAAAGCAAACTCAAAACTGAATTTTACCAATATTGCATGACCCAATTTTCCATGTGCAGGGAAGATCTCATGAACAGCCACCAAACCCAAAAAACATTTAGCCCTGAATGGATAGGTGTGTAGGAAGGAGCCACATAGACTCAAAGGGATTAGCAGAGAAACAAGAAGCCCAGTAGGGCCACTGTCCGGCTGCAGGTGCTGCAAGCAGCTCAGGAGGAAAAGAAGGTAGCACTCAGAGACACCTGCTAATAGCCTCTTTGGCACTGGTGGGGGCAGAAAGTAAGGAGGCATGAAGGTAGAGTCTTCCACATCCCCTTCCATGGCCAATCTAGTTCCCTACCATCTTATCAGCTGTTGAAGACCTTCACAGCACGGATGGGGGCCAAGAGTGAGGGAGTGCCTCACCTTGTTTTCCAAAGTAGCCACAAAGCCAACACCTTTGAATTGGAGGGAGCAGGATCCAAAGGAGAGCCAAAGAGCTATGATAATTGAATCACATCCTTAATTGTGCCTAGTATGGACTTCTGGCAGCGTAATGGCTAAACTGTGACACATCATGTACTAATACGGAAACAATTTTTGTGTATGTGTGTGTGCGCATGCATGTGTGATCAAATTGTCTCCTGGTGTCATATAATGGCGTATTGTATCAGAGTACTACCTGTAAATTTGCAAAGTTATGCAAACCACCAGCTACAGACTTGAATAATCCACTTGCACAATCCAGTTTACAGTAATCAGTTAAACTGCTTGTGTGTTTCCAGTGAATCAGAGTAGATAAAATGCCACTGTTTTTGTGTGGATTATGTATGTGAAGTCATTTTGGGGCATTCATCCATTTGGTATGTTGTTTAATCTGGACAAGATTTTGAGGAAACACACTTTTGTGCTGAACTGTTTCCTTTTGTTACTTTTGCAGGAAGTTTTTGGCATTCAGAAAGTGGTTTTGGACATTCAAAATTGCTTGGCCAAGATTACCTAGTGACTTCATGGCAGATGCAAGATTTGGACAGGGAATATTCTGATTTGTAGCTCGGTTTCTTAGCAGCTATGTCCCACGAGCACCTCAGCTGTAATTGTGAGATACCAGTCATTACTGCTGTGTTGAACCTGCCCTCCAAGTTCTTAGAAGACTTCACCTGTGAAAGAACCTTCCAGTTTTTGTCCTCTTTCTCAGAACACTTTAGAATTCATTCATTCATTGTTAGTCACCAAAGGCAGGGCATTCTCTAGGTGACTTAAGATCAAGTTTAAAAACTTTTCAAATTCCATCAGGTTGAGGAAAGGTTTAAACTGCCTCTGAACAGGTATCAGTGTTGGCACCAGGTAGGCCTCACTTGGGAGACCATTCCAGGCCCTCCAAGTGTCCCTATTTCCTAGGAACAGTCCTGGATTTACAGAAGCCATTCCAGTTTCTGATTTGATTCCGGAATGTCCTGCTTTTCCTTAGAGCATCCCTGTTTTCATCAGAGAAATTTCAGAACCCCAACAACCTTTATCTAGATTCTTCAAGCTGCTCCTTCCTGCAATCGCTGCTTGCTGAGTTCCCACAGAGTTTGACAGAAAGTGTTTGACAGAAACAGAAAAAACCCCCAAATGATGCTTCTGACTAAAGCAGCTGATAACACACATCCAAACCCCCAGAGTTTGTAGCACTGCAGATTTTGCAGTCTTCTTGAACTGGATCTCCCGCCTGAAGGAGCTGGGAAAAATGGAAATGAAATAAACAGAGGACAGTGACTGGCTTAAACTTGTGCCAGCTGGTCTTCCCTCAAGTGCCTTGTGAGCAGGATGATCTGGTTTCTTTAAATTATATGCATTTGGTTATAAAAGGTAGGGATCTATATTTTGCAAGTGGCAAGGCCCATAAAATCTGTCCCTCGAGGCATCTTGGCTGGGCACCTGAATAGTATTTTTCTGCTATTTATATCCCAGCATCTGCTCAGCTTTGCATCGTTTTCTTTCAACATTATGTAACTCTTAAGGGAACATTGTGAGCACTCTCTAAACTGAAGAAACTGATTACTGTAAATAGGAGATAGCTGCTCAACTGGAATGCAAACAGGGACGGGAGCTATGCCGTCCTTTGGCATGCCATTACATGCCCATATCTTGATCATCAGAAACCTTTGATACATAGAGATAATACCTACAGACGTTTTAAACACTGATAGACAGTTGCCCTGATTCAGAGCCTTGTATGTGCAGAATGTACAAATGGCACTTCTGGACAAAGAGGATTCAGATTTTAGTTGCTGGAGTGGGGGCAACACTGAGAGAGGGTGCTTGCCTTTCCGTCCTGCCTGCAGCTTTCTCAGAGCGTGCCTGATTGCCTAGGATGTTGGGAAGAGAATGGTGAATTGGATGAACCTTTGATCTGATCTAGTTAGGTTCTTCTGGTGTTCTATAGTCACATCCACACCAACCATTTAAAGCACGTGTATACCACCTTGACAGTCATGGCTCCCCACCCCGCAATAATCCTGGGAGCTGTATTTTAAGGATCATGGGGATTGTAGCTCTGGGAAGAGCAAACTACAGTTCCTGGCATAATAATTAAGGCAGTTGAATCAAGAAGGGCAGGTTTGGAGAATGCTTGCCTAAACTGTTGCGTTTTCAAGAAGAGCCAGCGGGATGCCAATACAGATGGGACCTCTCGTATTTCAGTAGGGAGGGCAGGGCATAACCACAACACTGGTGCCACCGGTGAAAAATTCCACATCTGTGTTCCTGCAAGCGGATAATCATCAGGCCATGGCAAAACCAGCTGAGTTCCATTTACTGATATTTATGCCCTTCACAGGTAGTGGAGGCTAAGATGGTCTTTCAGGTCACCTGGTTCACAGTTGTTTAGTTTTCAGAGTTTGTTTCCATGCATCATATGTAAGAACAACCTTAAACTGGTTCAGCGACGAATAGGCAGGCAGTCAAGAACCCAATAAGTAGCTCCACTCATCACGTGGTAGAAGCCATCTACGGAGATCATTAACCACATGCTACTATATTAATGATCTGATATCTTAAAAAAAAAAATCTTAAAAAAACACCAATCAATGTGCCCTGGCACTCACAATGGTGTTCTGCTACCCCACCTGACAGTTTCAAAACCTTGAGCCTCACCCTTGTCTAAAATGATTCAATGTTGTCAGACTAGTAGGCGAGACTTCTTGGAAAAATATTTGAGATAAGATTTCGCAGGGCTTCTGTGATGGGGCTAGACCTAAATCAAATACAGTACCGGAAACTTTAGAAAGATTTCCCTTTCATTTTATGCACGTTCAAGTATAGTGCAAGCCATGCAGCTTCTACATAAGCAGAGCATTTAGGTCTCTGTAGAAGCACCCTTGCCACATCAGTTCAAAGCTACAACCTGCTCTTTAGGACTGAGGTCAGGAAGCAAAGGGAACCCTGTTCTCACCTTCATGCATTGAGGGGATATGCTGAGAAGGGAGCAGGATCATTGCCCGCTTCCTCTACACGTTCAAGGTAGGACTAGGGCTCAGTTCTATCTCTTTGCTGCATAGTACTGATTGACTGGTGTCCGTGACGTCATAAGACCACTTCCACCTCTTGGAGCAGATTCAACTTTATTTCAAAAACCAAAAAATGAATGGCATACGTGTGTGCAATGAATGAACATCAATAAAATGAACATGTGTGCTGTACTTTAAAAATTAAATGCAGGCAGTTACCTTAAGTGTGATGGAGGAGTAAGACCAATCAGAGTTCAAATTGCTACTGATAAGTACTTGTGTCACTTGTGAAGGCAAGAGCCATGGCTCACTCCATGGCGGGAAAGGGACTGTGTTATTACTTCAGTTTTCCAAGAAAAGCCTTAATGTTAACTAGAATGTGTTGAACATTTCTTTTTCTGCTGTTCTTTGAGTGAGTGAGAAACAAAACCTTCCCAAAAGGTTGTTGGGGAAAATTTACCCTGCTTACGAGGTTTCCAGGGGGTTCCCCCTCTGTTTTTGTTGTTTTTTAACTTTTACATATGCCTCGTGCTACTCTCAGTGGTGAACTGTAAGGCTCTCTCCACAGCATCTCACTGGCTAGAAATGCCCTGGGAGCAATAAATCGCATTGCATTGCTCCCAAGGCATTCTGGGAAGGGTGGTAGGCAGGAAGTGGCATGAGGTTTCCAGAGCTTCTCATCAGCCAAACCTCCTAGTGTGAACTCATAAGGTAAGAGGCAACCTCATCCCCAAAGCTTCTCTCCCTGACTTAAAGAAACAGCAGACTTAATATTAATATTAAGCCCAGACTTAATATTAATGACCAGGTTATAAAACTGTTTTTTTGTAGGTAGAAATTCTGAGCTACAAAAGGAAAACTCCCACCCCTATGTCTTCAGGGTCCAATTAATGAGTTGTTTATGGGATTTTTACTATCTGGTTGGAAATGTTTGCATGGAATAAATTAGAGATACAAACATTGCTGTGACTATTTATATCACTGTCATTAATCATATGAATGATGCATTTCATGTGAAATATTAAGAGTTCAAAAAGTACTCGTTTCATTGGTGATAAACAGCCTAACAGTTCTGACATTTGACCTTAGAAATCTTTTTATGGCTTAACATTATATATATATATATCCACCCCAGCACAGAACAGATGTATAGTAATAAACTTATCTCATAATGTCAAATGATTAAACACCAGATTCTTTTTTACATTTAAATATACAAGGGTTTCCATTAGGGAGCTCAACCGACTGATAAGAGCTTCCCAGCTGTTAAGTTTATTTCTACTTCTATTTGTCCAAAGCTAATAGGGGAAATAATAGAAACCATTTGAAAAGCAAAACACACACATACACACACACACACACACACACACACACACACACACAATGCAACCCACCCCGACCCCCACCATGTTTCGGTTAATAAGCAATAAGGAGTGTGCTATTGATTTCAAGTACATGAATGCCATTAATCCTCAGGGAAGGGCTATAGCTCAGAGATTGCAAAAGTCCCCAATTTGTGGCATCTCTAGGTAGGGCTCCTACCTGGAACTCTGGAGAGCTGCTGCCAATGTGTGTCAATACTAACCTAGATTGAAATAGAGACCGTTGGCCCATCCCTGTGGATGCTTGAGGTAATAGATCTCTCTCAAACTTCACTAAAACCTTCAAACTTACCTGTCCTTACTTCCCAGCTGTGTTTGTTGCTTCCTTCTGTTGACTTGGGATCTTTGCAGGAAGCTGTGTTCTTCCAAAAGGAAACTTTCTTCTTCTTCTTCTTCTTCTTCTTCTTCTTCTTCTTCTTCTTCTTCTTCTTCTTCTTCTTCGGTTCCTAAGAACCCAAGGTGGACTCAGACCCCCTGAGCCAAGGTCAGATTCCTTCTGAAGGTTTGCTTACCCTTTGCTCACTACATCATGATCAAAGCCAGTTGGGTACCCTTCCCAAAAGGTGGGTGGCAGTTGTGGCCTGGTGTGGTAGGCCACAATCCTGGGGGAGCAACCCTAGGCAATTGACTGGCAGTTGGGAGAGTCCTCTGGCCGGCCACTTAGGTGGGCGAATTTTCCTGCCGGCCAGTGTTTGAATTTGGGCCAGGCCAGGCAGGCCAGGTGGACATGGTTTGGGAGTGGACTGGAGTGGAGCAGGCTTCACTCTGGTCTGCCCACAGCTGATAAAATAGGGTTGCCATATGTCTGAGGAAACCCAGACATGTCCTCATTTGGGGGCCCAACATGCCCATCCAGGCAGATTTTTTTACATTTTAAAGGAAATGTCTGAGTTTTTGTTTTTGTTTTGAGGGGGCTTGGGCTTGGGTTGCTCTACACCCCTCAGTCACTGCCAGCCTGAGCCAGGGAAAGAGGTGTGCAGTCACTCTACACGCACCGGATGCTGCCAGCTTCAGCTGGAGAAAGAGGTGCACAGGTGTGGCAGCGATAGCCCTGCATTCCCGCGTGCCTCGGGCTGTCCTCTTTTTTGCTCTTCAGGATATGGCAATCCTAGATAAAAGTGGGCTGTGCCTGACCTAAGGACTGCAGGTAAGGCATTTGGTGGAATCCTTAGTCTAACAGAAGGTGCATCACCCCAATCTCAGAAGAGGTGCAGTCAGAGGGGACCCCATTAGAGGGGTCTAGATGGCAGTCTCTGTACAAAAGCAAGTACTGTGTGCAAAATTGTGCCTACAAAGTGCAAATTGTTTCTGCAAAGTGTTCATATGCATTATATTAGGGGGAATTTCTTGCAAAAATGTCTACATTCAAGAAAATTGTATAGAAGAAAGAAGCACTAAAATCCTGGTGAATTTTCATGAATACCAGTGGCTGCGGAAACCCAGCCAGATGGGCTGGGTATAATAATAAATTGTTGTTATTATTTTTAATGCAAACCGAAGTGGAACTGTGGAGAAGTCAATATAAGATTGGAAAAATGAGAAACCGAGAGACCCCAAAATAGAAAGATTTACCCATCCCTAGCAGTGCATAGCTGTACAGTGGTAGCTTGGTTTACAACCATAATCCGTTCCGGAGGTCCAGTTGTAAACCAAAACAGGTTGTAACCCAAGGCGTGCTTTTGCCAATGGGGCTTCCCCCCCAAAAAGGGTTGTAATCCCCCCAAAAAGGGTTATAATCCCCCCCCAAAAGGTTGTAATTTAAAAAAAGAGACACACACTTCTGGGTTTGACATGGTTTTAATCCAAAATGGTTGTAATCCAAAACAGCTGCAAACGAAGGTATCACTGTATTGGAGGATTCTGAAGAAGATGAGAACAGGAACGGAAATTCACATATCCTGTCCAGAACAGAAATCAATCTAGCAACTAGAATTGGTGTGCACTGTTATTGTTGCTTTCAGTCCGCAAAGAATACATAATTGATTGCTTCCCCCCATTGTACTGAATTTCTTCTGCATTGAAATTTAATGGAAACAATGTAATTTACATAATTTGTGTAATCTGTGTAATGAATTACTTACATAAATTACATAATCTTGCCACAGTGAACTTTGGGGCAAAAAAATGCAGTTTTGGGCAGGAGGCGAACTGCAGCAGAAAGGAAGCAGTGCTGCATGCGATGCAATCAAGGCAGAACAGGAAATGATGCCTTCTTACATCCCTAGCGAGCCACAATCATCTCCAGATTTTTTATCTCCAAAGTGATGCTAGTGGGAACACAGGTGTGTAAAGTTCACATGTGTGTGTGTATAGATGCATTGACAGTCTGGAGCAGCTGAAAGCTAAGCCTCTCCCCCCATATACTGTACAGAGAGTGTGTCTGGTCACCACATTACAAAAGCTGGCTTTTAGTGAACAGTGCAGAATGTATACAACAAACCAAATAAAGAATTCTGGATTGTAAAAGGCTTAGTGAAAATGTCCTATAAACATTTGAGCTTGGAGAATAACTAGCTGCTGAGATTTCTAGGCCATATTTCTGGTAAATACTTTGTGCCAAATCACTCCATTTATTGTTTACTAAGTGGATGCATAATAGCCCAGGGATTCCACTTTGTAAAATTCAATAATCTGTGAAAACTTCAGCATTTACAATGCCTTTCATGCCTCCATTATTTCTTTATTAGGAGGTACTGTAAGCCGAAAAGCCAATCAGATAAGTAATGTTGTTTATTAGATTTATGCAAAGAGAACCAGCTCCTTTCTACTAGCTCTCTTCTACCCTTAACTCATAACTGCTGCTGTTATATCTACAACGGTCAGAATATAAGGTACTTCTCATTGCAAGCTGGTCCATCACCCAACCCAAAACATGGAAACTACCAAAGTCTTCTCAGGGCACAAGTTGTCTTTTCTATTAATGGTAGCAAAGTGCCTCTATGGCACATGTTAAAAGAGGGCCTGTGTCTTGCAGGAATTGAGCAGAGACACTGTAAACACCCCTCTCTGCCACCATTAGCACCACTGTGCTCATTTGTACTAGAAGGTGTGTCGGATTCCTTTCACAGAGAGATAAAGCCGCCAGATTCCTCATGCAAACCATGGTTCCATTACCCAACAGATAGCACATCCCACCGAAACGCTATTTCTCTCATTCCCCAAGTAGGATGGAGTGTGCAATCATCTGCTCTGTTTGCTACTGAAGAAGTCATCATACATGCTCAGCAAGGGGGACAGAGGAGGGGCAGGAAGTACGAGGCCATGGACTGGTATTGATCAGAATCAATTGCAGTCAGTCGAATGAGTCATGACCTGCAGGAAATTGATTTGATAGCGGCTGATTCACAATATGCCTACAAAACTCAGCTTTCGAATTCAAACTCGACTGTAGGGTTGCCATATTTCAAACAATAAAAATCTGGACAGAAAAGTTGAGCTTTCGGGGGCCAAAGTTGTTGAGCTTCTCTGACAAATTCGCAAAAGAAGAAGAAGAAGAAGAATTCTTAAGGGAAATTGCCAAAAATGACACTGCCTACATAGGTTGCCATGCGTCTGGGTTTCCCCAGACATTTTTTTTAGCAATGTCCACTGCTTTCAACGGCAGTATTCTGGATATGTCCGGATGTATGGCAACCCTACAACTGTGTCTGGCTAGGATTTCTACACAAACTTTCTATTTTGTGAGCAGAACAAGTTCTTTCAAATTTCCAGCATCTAAGTTTCATGCATGTAACTCAACTTTTCACATAGCTATAACATTTGTCAGTGTCCTAAATTTAGCCATCTTAGTGGTAAATGAAATTAACATCCATGCTCCCCACCCCGCTCAATAGGAGTGACTAACTTGGAACAGAATCTCTCTCTATCTATCTATCTATCTATCTATCTATCTATCTATCTATCTGAGCCAAAGGAATTCTGGCTCTGTCTGGTATCCTGTCTTTGGGGCCTTAGGCAATAGTCAGGGCTAGCACCTGATGATACTGCAGGAATGAGAAACCTGCTGCCCTACAGATGTTGCCAAACTACAACTCCTGTCATCCCAGACCATTGGCTGCCCGGGGCCAATGGGACTTGGAGTCCATCAGCTTCCGGAGGGCATCTGGTTGGGGAAGTCTGATATATGGCAAGTGCCATTCACTGATGTTCCTTAAAGTCTCAAGTGACAACAAGCATACTTAGCCAAATCTAAAGTGATGCTCGGGTTTTAAAACGGGACTAACCATTCTCCCCTGCAGGAATGATGCCGTGGATGTTTCGCTATTGTATCCTGCTGCAAGGAAGACACCTGTAAATAGTGTGGTTTTCTTAAGAGCAATGATATCTTATGCTACTGCTGTCCTCTTGTGGCTCAGAAGAATACGCTTTTCCTTCCTGCTATCAGATGCTTCAAGGGAGTAAGAAGAAACCACATTCCTTAAAACTTCTCCCACTACTTGCATCATGGCAAAGCAAATGACAAACTTTGCTGTGGAATCTTTGGCTTAAAACAACAAGAACAAAGCAAAACAAAACAAAAAAGCCACTTCAGCATGATTAGCTGCGGCTGCTCCTGAAATTTGATGCAATATTCTGTGCTTCACTCTTTTGCACTGCAAGAATCAATAAGGAGCCGGGAACATCTTCTCAAGGTCCCAAAATCCACAGTATTTTCACTGAAGCTGAAGTCAATGTTTGTTGGTAGCATTAGGTTTGTATTCTTGTGTAACAGGAGCAGTTAATCACCTGCATTCACCCTTAGCCAGTCCTCTGTGGGCTGCAGGACAGCAGTGGATGGGGTCAAAAGAGGGTATAGCCACCCAGCAATCTTTCATGCACAGAACACCCACACAGGCATGCAGCCCCCCCATCGGGACACTGGACTCTGTTCCCCTCCCCCCATTCTATGGGAACCATAGTTGATTTGGAGTGAGTGGTTAGAAGACCCCAATTGCCCTCAAAAAGCTCGATTTCCGAGAGTTCCCTGGGAAGAGGCATTGATTGTTAAACCACAGTGGAAATTCTAGCTCTATATGGGGAATTAGGGGTCTCTGAACAACTCTCAGAACCTTCAACAAACTACACTTCCCAGGATTCTATGGGGAAAGGCCATAACCTCCAACATTCCTCAGATGAAAATAGAGGCATTTCTCACTCCGCCACAACTGACCCTCCTGGAACCCACCCCCATTTTTATTTCCTCATTTGCAGAGCATCATTTCCTATCAGAATAAAGTGCCACCACCACCACAACACCAACAGGACACAGCACACCGTTCTGAGAAAACCCCTTAATCCCAATCTTTGTTTTGTTTTTAAATCAAGAGTCCACTCCAATCCCTTCCTGTCCAGGGCAGCCTTGCCCTTTGCCCTTCAGACCCAGTGCATCATGCAGGGCTGGGCCCCAGTGGCTCTCTTCCTCCATTGTCCAGCAGCCGCTACAGGCCATTTAAGGGATGAGGCCGGTGGCAGTGGCCATGTTGAGGCTACAAAGAGGCAACAGGATGCTCCCTCACAGCCACTACAGCTGCTGTTGCTCAGGACAAGCGCTGGCTCATCCTCCTCCCTGAGCTTGCCAACGGCGGCACTGGCGAGGTGCAATAGGGACATTCCGGGATCAAGTCAGAAGCTGGGGTGGCTTTCATAATTCTGGGACTGTCCCTGGAGAATTGGGGGCACTTGGAGGGAACAGAAGCCAGGACTGTTTGAAGTGTTATGGGGCCTCTGTTCTGTTCCTACTGGACAAGGGGAACCTGTAAGCCTTCCATGGCAGGAAGCTATGCAACAATGGCAGGCAGCCACTAAAATGAACTCTGTAACTCTGTGTCACATGCACTTTTAGCCTGTGGCACAAGCTTCCACGAAGTGCACCAGGGGTTGAGAGGGTACCCTCCCCCCTTTTCACAACCTCCACAGCGGAAAGAAGTTCTGCACATGCAGTTTCACCTGCCGCTACTGACTTCACTACCTGCTAGGCAGGTCACATTTCTCCTGGCCCTACAGCTATTAAAGACATTTGAGCTACCTGAGTGTTTGTTGAATACAAGCGAAGGTATTGAACAGGTGAGGAAGAATGGTATTTCCTTGGCTCTTTATCCTATCGATAGTACGCACGGAAAAGTTAGGTATGTAGTACAACATATTTTCTATAGAAATTCTGTTCATTATTATATTCCAAATGCAGCCTACCTTTTTAAAAAAAGGGGGGGGACAGAAGCAAGAAAGAAATGCTCCTATATAATATTTTCTCATTCTCTCTGTCTCTGACATTTGAGTATTACTTCTTTAGAGATCTTTCGCTGGATTCATCCAATGGAAGAAAAGCTGGGGGTGGGAAAAAGAATAATAGTAGGAAATAGAAGGAAATTATAAATGCTTTATAGAAAGCCCATGAAGGGTTTTTTAAAATGTTTCTTTCGCAGCAGAGATAATTGCATAAGGCCATCATCCAGTTAAGAAAGATTATCTAGAGCGATTGGATAGAAGGGGGGGGGGGAATAATGTCACTGAGTGTGACAATGGCCCTGCAACTGGGATGCATTAGCGGCCCCTTTTCATAGCTTTATAGATATATATATTACTGTGAATTTTTTGAAGGACAAATATTCACATTACCACGCTTAGCTCAATGCTAATGGAAAATGAAAAGCCGGTGTGTGAAAAAGTATCAAAACACTCAATGTGCGAAGGCACTCAGATAACGCAGGCCTCTTGTGGGTATTGTTCTAGCTTGGGTCGGGACGGCTGCTGAGGAGTTCAATGAGAGGTAGCAGTTTTTGATCAGGGAAAGATATGTGCGTGAAACGGCCCTGGCACATTTCCTTGGGAGCAAGGCCCCACTGAACCTGTTGAATGGGACCTCATGGGCCATTCCCCCTTAAGAGTATTTTGAAGTGCGGTGAGAAAGGAGAATAAATATTTTTCTTGGGTGTAGGTAGAGCAATATTTCCTGCATTCTCTGTTTTTAAGACCAGCGGGGCACTTCCTTTCCTTTGTCCCGCGATAACTAGTTTGGGGAACTGCTTTTTTCAAATCAGTACCTAATTTCTTTAAATTTTCACATTACCTCGTCTTCCGCCAGCTCTATAAAAAGTCACACACGGCTTATCTAGGCTACATCACAAATGGGGTATAATATGGATGTTCAGTCTCCAAACATAAACAACACACCTTTGACCTTTTTGAAGCAGGGTGGCGGTGCTGTTTGTGGAGCTCTACAGCAGTGTGACCAATACCTTGGTCAACACTCAATGAGGATGCAACATAAGGGGCTTGCACCCAACAGCTGTTGAAGCCCTGGAGCCTCCCAGCCAACCTGCAGACAACCTGCCCAAGATGGATGCCGGTTTTTCTTCCCTCTTCTTCTTCCCAGCAACCCTTGCTCAAGACTCCCTTTTCCTGTCACCTCACACCCAGTTACCCTGGCAACCTTCCAAACTCCCAGTCTCTGTTGACACCTCAGGGCGAGGGGTGGGGGGTGGGGACAGTTCTCTTGCATTGCCAATGGCTCTCAACGGCCCTGTGTTGTTTCTTAATGGCCGTAGCTTGGCCAGGTTGTTTTGTGTAGGCTAGCCCAGGAATTCCTCTGCAGCTTGTATTTCTCCCTTCACATCCCAAATAATCAAAATCCTACCATCTATTAATTTCAAGGGGTTTCCCCTCCCATATCTATCACACAAGTTGCTTCTGCTTGGGCATCCTTTGTTTGCATGCTAACTACATTTTTTTACCTCATAATATTATCAGCTTAGGTCAATCATACACACACTCTCCCTTTCCCCTCTCATCACACACACACACACACACACACACACACACACACACACACACACATGTTGTAGCAGCAGCAAGACGCGTACACGTTAACTCAGTGAAGTTGAGTTTATTTAAAGAAAACAAAGAAAACAACCAAGCCTCTAGACTGGAGCTCCCTGCTCTCACGACCTCTGGCTACCCTGTTGATGACTCATCTGAAACTTCAGGGTGGTTCCTCTTCCCTTTGAAACCTTGCAAGAACACCATCCTCTTCCGCTTCCTCTGTGATGACAATTTCCTTTTCTCTTGCACCCCACCTCTCCTGCGTTCCTCTGAGGTAAGAGGAGCCAATAAAGGCTCTGACAAACTGCTTTCAGAGAGATTCGGACTAGCCCTGAACTGAGCGCTTCCCTCAGTCTTATCTCCTGCTGCTTCCACGACAACCTGCTCTCCCAGCTCTTGGCTGCCATTCCAGTCAGACAGCTGCAGCTGCTGGCTACTCGACTGTAACCTGACACACACACACACTTTTTTAAAAAAAAAAAGCAAAGGGATCTGTGCCTTTGGCATGCAGAGCAGATCTAAAAGGTCCAACATAGACCAAATATAGGTGCTCTTGACAAATATGGATTGATAAAAGTGGGATGGGGACAAAATCAGTTCCCTCTGGACCTCTCTAAAGCCTATGTTGACTTGGATGCTTTTTATGTGCAGATTTCCAAATCTGTTTTAATTACTTTGAATCCCATGGGGCGCTTTAAATTCAGGAGACTGCAAGCCTGCCATTACCCCATGGACCTAAATGTCACAGCCATTCTGCGTTTGAAAATGCGTATGAATTTTTGGTTTTGTCATTGGGAACAGACGTCGGGTTCTGTTGCTTGCTCCCATATTCATTCGTAATAAAGTGTGTTTTACGCTGCAAACTGCGTTTAGAAGGCATGTATGAAAGTGAACGTTGAACAGGCTGCATCAGGGGTGCGCAAGGTGGTGCCTTCCAGATCTTGTGGGCTACAGCTCCCATTAGCCCCAGCTAGCCAGCATGGCTAATAGCCAGGGATGATGGGATTTGTAGTCCAAAATAAGAATTAACTTATACATGAACTTGATATTATTGTCCGTTATCGCTCCCCCAAGACTAGAAAAATCTGATTAATGAAAAGAGGATTTTATTCCAGTCCAATAGGAGCTAAAAGGTGTTATATGCATATATATTCTTGAAAGAATATCTGAAAATTCATTTGAACCAACTTGTTTTCATTATGGCACTTTCCCCATAAAACAAGACCTATTTCCAAGCTGCACACCATTATGCTTGGACTTGAAATTAAAAAAAAGCACTGAAAGTCTTTTATTCTGTTAATATTGCAAAAAATAAATATTTTTACTCGTAACAGGTTTTGGGGCTTTTCCTTTTGGAAAACTAATTCCTCTTTACAGTCCCAGCACATTCACAGTCCAGTTCCAATTCTGACAGCCAAACAGCTGTTCCCATTTCACTACAACCCAGTTCTGCAGCTGGGCTTCGCTTGGTTATCTTGGGAGCCATTATGGACCATTTACTGGGTTGAATGCCGACAGGTGTCCCGAAAATGTAACGCTTCCAGAAGTGGAACGCAATAAGCAAGATCTCCCCTTCTCATACCTTAAAATAATTAAGAAATCATAATAAAGACCTTTATTAATATTTTTCTGTTCCAGAGCCAGCCAGGATTATGTTAACTAGAGAATTGCCCCTTTGAGGAAAAGAATGACTTTTAATAGATTCACACCCTTCTCACAGCAATAGGACTCCACACTTTTTTGTTCTTTAAGCAAAGCAAAGAAAAGTGTACTTGTAGATGCTATGCTGCGGAAAATTAAATACTGTTGTGGAATAACACTTATGCATACACAGAACATGGGTACGTTGTGTCCTTACATTGGCATCAACATCAATTTTAGCTCACATTAAATAAGCATCAAATTTGAGCCACACACTTTTCAGCGAGCTTGGAAAAATAACTTGGATAACATCTGAGCAGTGAAATATGTATCTTCAGTTAAATGTGAACACTCATCAGCTATTGCTCAGGCTACTTTAAAGGCTTAACTAAATGTTCCGATTTATTAACTTGAGTGGGAACTGCTTGAACCAGAGCTACGAACTGGGCAATGTGTGTCTACTCAGAAGTAAGTTTCAAGCCAACATTTTATTGGTTTACCCAATAAAAAGTGCTTTGTCAGAGCTCCAGTTTCAGGATCTGAAAAGCCAATAGACTCCAGGCTATGCTGTCAGAGGCATCATGAATGGCAGTCACTGGGAATCAGAGGTGAGCAGACTACTACTGATGCACTCATGTCCAGCTTGAAGGCTTCCCATGGACATCTGGTTGGCCACTGTGTGAACAGGATGTTGGAAGAGATAGATCACTGGCCTGATCCAGCAAGGGCATCTGGATTAGCCAATCTATGTGTCATGGACTGGACTGAGGAGGAATGGTGCACTTCTCCTGCACTTCCCAGAAAAGAGTGAGACAGTATAGATTTAGAACAGTGGTTTGCAGAAGGTCACAGTTCAGAGGCTGCAGAGAGGAGAAGCTGTGAAATATTGGGGGAGGAGCAGGAAGAAGAAGAAGCACCAGGGGAGAGACAGCTGAGAGACTCAGTGTCTTTGGAAAGCATTCCTGACCCCCACCCTCTCTCCCAGGACCAGGCGGGCATTGAGAGTAGGAGAACAGAAAGCTCAGTGGCAGAAAGCACAGATCAGCCACCATAGGGATGACATAAAATAGGAGAGACAGAGGGGGGTGGGACTTTACTCGGAGCAACGCCATTATCCAAGAGACGGCATCATACGTCTCCCTCTGTGAATTTTGAAATAAAAACCTTGATAACAACTTCTTGTTTTCCCATTTCTGGCTGCCAGCACTGAGGGAGGGGGGTCAGATTCCCTGAAGCCCCACACTATGAAACAAGGATGTTATGTAATTATACGATTCGAAATTATTTTGTGAAATTTTGGAAATTTAATAAAGTGTCACAAAAGGGGTTTCTTATGTTCTTAGGTTCCAAAAAAGATCTGTCAGATTCTACCAGAATCTACCTGTCGTGTCCCTGACCTGACATAATTTGGAACCTTCCATATGCAAAGCACTTTTCTCACATGCACTTTTCTTAGGGGAGCATGATTGAGAAGATGTTAATTTCTCTTGTTGCCTAGAAGTAGGACATTAACCTGCCAGATTCCTGTAATTTGACTGATAGCATTTTATAAGGTGTGACTAAAAAAATACAATACATGCACTAGTAATATTCCCACAGTACAAATCTTTTGATTAGACTCCTAGGCTTGGCTATTAACAGTAAAGAAAGCTATTTTCTGCTGGGAAGTCTGTTTATCTAGGTGTACAAACTTTACTTTGTACATATGGTTGAAGCAGGGCTATGATTCAGCGCATTCTTGCATTATCACCAATCCTCCTCTTAGTATTTGCAATTGTTTCATGTCTTTGTGCAGCGCAGGATGCCACAGTGTGTGTTTAAAAGGGCTATGAGGAAATTAATAGTTTCAACTTCTAAAAAACCTGAGTGTTTGAGCAAATGTTTGGTTTTTAAAAAAATGGGAAAAATTAAAACACTGAATTTCAATTCAATCAAATTTAATTTATTTATTTAAAACATTATTTATTATTTTAGCATAATTATTGCAAAGTCAAGACAAAGCATTGCAATTACACACACATATACAAAATTTTCAATATTCCTATTAATAAAAAGAAAGGCATAGAAAGAAGAGGAAAGGAAAAGAGAAAGGATAAGTATGAGAAAAGGAAAGGAAAGTTAGAAAAAGAAGAAAATAGACAGAATTTGTTCCAGATTTCTTCTACATATATTTCAAATAGTAAAATATCATTGATTGACTTCCATCGCTTTCACTGCACTTCCTATAGACATTTTAAACAAAATTATATCTGTTATTCCATATTTTTTCTCCCATAGAATCCCACATAAATGATCAGATCACTAAATTCTCTGGGTCTCTCACAAGGTTACTCTAATCACAGCCAAAACCTTGTATTTGATCCTTGTCTGTATAAATAGTCATTTAAGCATTTCCATTGTTTTTGAATTATACTTTTTGGTTTTTGTCTTATTAAATCAGTTAACTATGCTAATTCCAAATATTCACATAGTTTGTTCAGCCATTCCTCTTTGGTTGGAATGTAATTTCCTTTCCAATGACTGGCTATCAACATTCTTGCTGCCGTTGTTGCATACAGGAAAATATTAGTTTTATCTTTCGGAATGTCTCCATTCAAGATTCCTAATAAATATGATTCTGCTCTCTTGTTGTATGATATTTTTATCAACTTTTTAATTTCCTCATGTATCGTATTCCATAATTTCTTAATTTCAGGGCAGGACCACCACATATGATATAGGGTACCAATCGTTCTATTACAAATTTAATTTATATGAAGCGGGTTTTACTGTTTCCATTAGGACCATTGCAAATCAGATTCACCTGGAATGTTAACTACCTGTTTCTTTAAATATTTATTAGTTTTTTATATCACATAAATGTAGTGGACTCAAGAAGACACTCCCGTCATTCAGCCTGGGTACTGAGATCTAGCTCCGGGGACCTTCTGGCAGTTCTCTCACTGCGATAAGTAAGGTTACAGGAAACCAGGCAGAGGGCCTTCTTGGTAGTGGCGCCCACCCTGTGGAACTTCCTCCGATCAGGTGTCAAGGAGATGAGTAACTATATAACCTTTATATGACATTTGAAGGCAGCCCTGCATAAGGAATCTTTTTAATGTTTCATGTTTTATTGTGGTTTTATATATGCTAGAAGCCATCCAGAGAAGCTGGGGTATAACAACAACAACAACAACAACAACAACAACAACAACAACAACAACAACAACAACAACGGAAAACTAAACTGTCCATTCCTATGTTGGAATCATGAACTGGGAAATATAGCCGAAGAAAAGGTCTATCAGCCAACCAACTTTCTGAGTATTGTGAATTTTATAGAATTGTGTTGACCCCTTTAGATGAGAAGTTAGCACAGAGGCATTTCACAAACTGTTTTGTTTTCCCACCCATCACATGGGGGCTGCAGGGAGGAGGGTAAGGAAACATATCAAAGGAGAGAAAGTGAAATCTGCTTCCACGGCAAGAAGAATTGTTTTGTTCTCTTGCACATGGCCTGTCCTAAGAATGGGTTCCTAGTGGGCCATTTCCTGTTCTCATTATGTTCTTTCTCATGAGAATCTTTCTTAGACTATACTCCCCTTGCGTTTCCAAACAGATGGTGGCCGTTCAACAGCACTTTGATGACCAGTGAAAACTGGACTCCGAAAGCCAGTTCAAATAACGGAATGTTGAAAAAGTCCGTTCTCAAAGCACAGATGATGTTCATTTAACAAAATAGGAATAACAATTGTGCCGATAAAAAGAAAGAAAGAAAGAACGATATGAGCTAATTCCACCTGTTTGCTCCAGACAAAAATGAGAGCTAATTCAAGTTAAGGGCCTTTATGGGTCTTGGTCTGGCTTGATTTTAAAGACCATTAATAGGTGAACATTTGAATGGACCAACTTCTGGAGGTTGACTTTTCTTCGTTCAGACCATTTTAGTTATGGACAGAGTTTCTGCTCCAGGTTTCTGGGGACACTTGAACACAGGGTATCAGTGGGCCTCACCCCTTTCTCACTGCCACTTGGCCTCATCTCTTTAAAATAAAACAAAATTTGACCAATATGGCAACCCACACAATAGCATTAATTAAGCTTAAAAATACATAGAGTGGATGCAAGTGCTCACTAAACTCTGGGGAAGTAGATAATTTACATCCACAAAGAAAAACAATGCAAACCTATTGTATTTCACCAGGTGCCTTTTAATTTTTTTGTGAACATTAGAACTTAGATGCGAGTGGCACCTTCCATCCAGCTCTACATATAGTGTTTGACATCCCCCCAGTGAGTGGTGGTGCAGTGTGGCAAGGCCTAGACCAGGGCAAGGAGCCAGTGTGGTGTAGTGGTTAAGAGAGGTAGACTCGTAATCTGGGGAACCGGGTTCGCGTCTCCGCTCCTCCACATGTAGCTGCTGGGTGACCTTGGGCTAGTCACACTTCTTTGAAGTCTTTCAACCCCATTCACTTCACAGAGTGTTTGTTGTGGGGGAGGAAGGGGAAGGAGAATGTTAGCCGCTTTGAGACTCCTTCGGGTAGTGATAAAGCAGGATATCAAATCCAAACTCTTCTTCTTCTATGAGCTCCTGGGCAGTTGGCCAGCACCCAACCTGGTCAGCTACTCCTGCTGGCCATGGTAACAGAGCTGAAGAGTTTCATGCTTGGTTTAGTGCATGGGTAGGCAAACTAAGGCCCGGGGCCCGGATCCAGCCCAATCGTCTTCTAAATCCAGCCCACGGACAGTCCGGGAATCAGCGTGTTTTTACATGAGTAGAATGTGTCCTTTTATTTAAAATGCATCTCTGGGTTATTTGTGGGGCCTGCCTGGTGTTTTTACATGAGTAGAATGTGTGCTTTTATTTAAAATGCATCTCTGGATTATTTGTGGGGCATAGGAATTGGTTCATTTTTTTCTTCAAAATATAGTCCGACGCCCCCACAAGGTCTGAGGGACAGTGAACTGGGCCCCTGTTAAAAAAGTTTGCTGACCCCTGGTTTAGTGTATTATTCCTACATTATTTCTCCATTTTTTTAAAAAAAGTATATGGTGTGTAACATCAATTTATGTCCACAGTGAAGAGTCATCAGAAAGATAACAGCTGCTTAGGCAAAATATCGTCTATTGGCCAATGAGACATTTAAAGACACTGGATACATTCCCCTAAGTAGTTTGTTATCAAAACTTTTCCCAAGGATGCTAGAACCCTAGGATATGATTTGTAAAAGACTAATTAGTTGAAACAGACTTGCAACTTGCATCCTATTTCTGGGAAATTCATAGTGTCGCTGTTTAATTTATAACAGTAAATCCTTAGAAGTGAAATCATGAACAAAATTTCCCAAACACCTTGATTTAAATGGTGTAGGCCCACTAGGGGCCAAATTAAATTGCTTTGGAACTGATTTGACCAACGAGCCACACCTATCCCTGTTCCACAATATGTTTTCATATTTTATTATCGAAGCTTGAAAGAAACTGATTGTGTGTTCTGACAAATGCCCTTTCCCCCCAACATATGTCTAATTCTTCAGTCACCATATGTTGAATATTAGATGGAACTAATTTCTCATTTGAAACATTCCAATGCTATTGTTTCTGAAGCCAAACTTTGAAAATCCCTTTTACATAAAATCTATTTTCTATGAGCATTGGCTACGGAGACCCTTATTGAGCTATGATGTCCTCAGTCTTCTTACCTGCACCGTAAATTAGTGATTTATGACCCTCACAGTAATGAAGTGTATGCGCCAAATCCATCACACAAGCAGAGTCTTCAACCATGTCGTCAGATTTTATTTTTCTTTCTTTAAAAATAGCTCTCATTTGTTGGCTAGTGATTAATACAAATATACAGCCCCATTGTCTGCATTATTCCCGCCCTAGAGTTGAGTGGCTGATGTATGTTGGGTTACACAAATGCAGAGGATGGATCATAGCCTGAGGAAGTGTGTCTGTGTTTACATACATATCCACATGCTTCCTTTGCTTTGGTATGAGTGTCACCGGATCTTAAAACTATATTTTGAAGTTATGTAAATTTTAATTTCCTCTGTTTAATTTTTTTTTTGTGACGCATGAAGCCTCGGTAATTGAGATGGGTGCATGGCATAAGATCCTACTGGAACATGCTTCATAGTACAGCTACTCTTTTCTGGCCATCATGGGGAAATGGAGGATCTTTGGCAGGCATGGGAAAATAAAACTAGGGCATTATAAGGGTGAAGTCACAAACCATATCCATGTTTCAAAGGACCAGTGAAAAACTAGAATCTGTATATCCAAAAAGAATTTAGAAGTTGCATTCAAACATCATGGTAAACCATAGTCTAACATGATGGAGCTGTTGGGAGTTGTGAACCGACCACATTTGAGGGCCACAGATTTCCCCACCCCATCTTTGGCCCACATTACAGTTGCTGGTTTTCTATCTTGGCTTCCATTGGCTCACTACAGGTAGGCCTTGATTTGATAAAGTGTGTTCTCCATCATGGAGAGCACGTGTTACGGTGGGGACCTGCAAAACTACCCCTTAGTTGCTGGGCGGGTTAGTTTGGATGGCCACTGTATGATTGGACCCTGGGTGTTGTTGGGGAGAGTTATATGTTGCCATTTCGTGATGGACAGCCCAACTTGTTATAAAAGGTTAGCTCACAGAGTGTTCCACCTCTTTGACTGCGAGCTTAGGATCACCCACCCTTCCCTCCCTAATTTTAGGCCTCTGTGTTGACCTTGCTATGCCTGCCATGGGGTCGTCTGCTTTTGAGGCAGGGGGCTAGTAGGAATTTTTCCATTTGGCTGATTGGCTGGTGCCATCTGGTTTTCGCCTACTGCGTAGCAAATAGTCACAACTTGTAAGGTTGGCGGTTAGGCATTGGTTCTTATTTTGCTGGTTGGTGGAGGGGACTGCTGACATAGTTTGCCCCTCCAAATTGATGATGGTGTGGGGATTTCCGTTAAAGGAACCCAGGGGCTCGATATGCTTTTGTCCGTATCCCCCGGTCAGGGGCCAGGGCCACGCAAGAGCCCATGGGAGCCTGTGGGAAGAGGGGAGAGATGATTCCCGCTCACTTTCTCTACCCGGAAGGCTTTCCCTTTACTGACAAATGTCAGTTCTGTCCTTAGGGACAGATAGTCTGAACCAATGCCTAAGCAACCACTCACGTCTCTTGTAAGTCAATAAAGTTGTGGCCAAAATTATGCCAAAAACAAAAATCAAAATTATGTCTGTGGTGTGAATTTATTTGAGGGGTGGTTTGGGGACCTCAACACGCAACTAAAAGCCACAACATAAACATAGTTCTGTTGTTATCAGGTTTGCCAAAACTAGTCAATTTTCGTTCAACCTTTTAGTTCAACCCTTTGGGAATTTCAAGAGCTATCTTTTCCTGTGATTTCCACTTGACTCAAACCAATCCCTGCCCCTTTCCCACACTCAGGTTTTCTTGAAACCCTCAAAAAGAGCCACTAACACCATACTGTGAGATCCTGCATTATTAGTATTAGTATGTTGTTGTTGTTGTTCAGTCGTTCAGTCGTGTCCGACTCTTCGTGACCCCATGGACCAGAGCACGCCAGGCACGCCTATCCCTCACTGCCTCTCGCAGTTTGGCCAAACTCATGTTAGTAGCTTCGAGAACACTGTCCAACCATCTCATCCTCTGTCGTCCCCTTCTCCTTGTGCCCTCCATCTTTCCCAACATCAGGGTCTTTTCTAGGGAGTCTTCTCTTCTCATGAGGTGGCCAAAGTACTGGAGCCTCAACTTCAGGATCTGTCCTTCTAGTCAGCACTCAGGGCTGATTTCTTTGAGAATGGATAGGTTTGATCTTCTTGCAGTCCATGGGACTCTCAAGAGTCTCCTCCAGCACCATAATTCAGTATTAGTATAGTACTGATCTAAATCTGTAGATCTCAGGGCGGTTCACAACAAAACTGACATCCACTCAGATCCATGCACACAACACGCCCATGGAAGGCAAAGGGGTTTTTCTTGTGATAAAACCTACAAGAGATGAGCATAAGGACATGTAATTTATAGCAGCAGAAATAAATGTAGATTTCAGCCAAAAAATAAGCTCAATGACTAATTCCCATTAATTGTGGTTTAAACCATTTATCAGTCCTGTTTGCACTCGCTGGCTGTTAAAATCCTCGACTAGAATGTACTTTTGTATCTTTTGCAAAGTTCTTTTTAAAAAATAAATAAATCTGCAGGTGGTTTTTAAAAATACTTTATCTGAAATAACTGTTTATATCATACAGTAGTTTATCACTCTGAACACCTGTGTGGGAACGTGGACTGATAATGGAGCATGCTGATTATATCTCCCTTTTTGCCATTAGCAAGGTGTGAGCGAGTGTAGGAGTCGCTATCTCCTTGCTCGTATTTAACTACGATAAGGAATTTATAAAACGGGGTGTGTTCTACTTAGGGCAATATGTAAAATCCCACCTGAGGAGAGATAAGCACTTGGAAACTGTAAATTAAATATCAAAACAATGCTGCGAAACATTCAGTCGTAGGTTTTATCGGGCTGCAGAGTCACTTTGTGTGCGTGCAAATGGGCACCATGTCTTACATGACTAAAAAGAGGAAAGGGATTGCCCGCTATTAGTCCCTGAATTGGGTCTTAAAAGTTTGAAAGCTACTGCAATAGAACAGGGAAAGGGAAACGGAGCAACTGTGAAACTCTAAGTATGCTTGCTCAAGAGAAGCAGAGCTGGCCTTACCATTAGGTAAAATGGGGCAACAGGGGGCGGCAATCCCCTCAGGTCCCATGGAGGAAGCTATCCCATTGCCAGTGTTGAACTAACATTCAGTTGCCAGTCTAGGAAGCTACCGTACGCGGAACTGGTAGTGGGGTTGCCGTCTTTTGCCCCAGGCAGCAAAATGTCTTGGGCTGGCCCCACTCAGGAGTAAATCCCACTGGGTTTAATGGGACTTACTCTTGAATAATTGAAGCCATATAGTTTCCCCCTAACCTGCTTGGTTTACTTTCCTTCTTTAAGAAAACACCATGGTCCACTGATGCTCTTGAAACTGACAAAGCGAGGATGCAAACTCAGGAACCCTTGACAATAAATAAATCATATATTTCTGTTATTTGTTCTATTTCCTTTGTGTTTTCTTTCAAACCTGAAAGCAGACGTAGCAGGCTGCTAGTTGTAGTAGTAGTAGTAGTAGTAACAACAATAACAATAATAATTATTATTGGAGGAATATGATTAACACTTCCCTCTGGTCATTTTTTTCAGCTCAATATCATTCTTTTCATACTGTTTTCTCTCCCCATACAGGAAAATATACAGGGATTTCATACCTTCTTTCACCCATGAGTAGGGAAACTGTTGGGGAGGCGAGGGTGTTGATGTCGAGTTGACTGCAGTCTGAGATGCTGCTTTCCAGGAAAAACAAACTCCGAACCAGTTTGAGAACAAAGTACATCTAGTTTGGCTCTTAAGTTCAACTTCAGTGTGATGATGCTGGGTGTGTAAAGAAAATATACCAGTGTGAAGATCCAAATGGCTGACATAATCCACTGGTCACCAATGGGGGCTCAGGCACTCCCAGAATCCCCTTTTGCCACTGAAATATGAGGCAGAACAAGCATTATTTTTGCAGGTGAAATTAAATAGCTGGCTTTGTATGATAGGTTAAGACAAGTGTGTGGTGCCCACAGCAGCTTATCCTGTTGGAAAGTAGGCCCACGGGCCACAAAAATTTGGCGAGCCCTGGTGTAACGTTCAAACCAAGTTGTGATGCTTTTCCATTCAGTGTTAGAATAGCAGCATGGGCCATGGCAGGCTACAGATCTCCTGCATGCTGTAACAGCATGTATAGGTGCCATTGACTTGGTTTAAATGTGATGTTGATTGGTGGATCCTTACATCATTTATTTAAAAGAAAACTTATTATTATTATTATTATTATTATTATTATTATTATTATTATTTATTAGGTACCAACCATGTACATGCAACCTTCCAGAGTAGCCTAAAAAACCTAGCCCCCTGCCCCAAGGAGCTTCCAGTTTGCATTTTGACTGATTGGGAGGAAACAGATGGTAGAGGAGATAGAGGCAAGGGCAACAGGGGAAAAAAGATGTGTGACATAAAGTTTAGTTAGGCTCAGGGCTCAGTTAGAGATTATGGCGGCCATTTTAGGTATGTAAATTTTGGTTGAGGGAGAAATGCAATATGGAGAAGTGGATTTACGGTTGGGGAAATGATTTCGGAAGCAAAAGGGACACATGGTGAGGAGTGTAAGAATATTTTACTGTCAGGAATATCATCCGAGATGCTATTCTGATTGCTCACCACATGGGGTGGGAACCCAAACACCTCCTTACACTTCTACTGATTTTGTTTTCTCAGCTGGATATCTTCAGGGGAAGAAAAGGCTAAGGAGTAAACTCTACACAAATCTGGAGCAGAGGCCCTAAGGCGATTAGATGCAGCGGCAGAGGAAGGCTCCATGCTACCCGGGGCGGCAAAAGGAAACGCTGGGGGGGGCGTCATGACATCACATTGTGATGTCACGACGGAGTGCTGCCGCCACTTCCGCAGCCCCCTTTTAAGCCGCAGAGCAAAAAGGCGGCCTGTGGGGTTGCTGAGTGCGATCGGTGGCTCCCTGCCGAGCGCGCACGGCAGCCCCACGAGCCGCCTTTTCACTCTGTGGCTCAAAAGGAGGCCGCGGAAGCGGCGGTCCGACGACAGAGTGCACCTGCGCGAAATGTCACGCAGGCGCACTCCATCGTCGGGCCGTGCGCTGCCGCTCCCAGGGTGACGGAGGGAGCGGTGGCACGTGGGAGTGGCGGAAGGGGCCGCTGCTTGTCACCCCCACCCTCCCCTGCCACCCCACCCTCCCCTGTCACCAGGGGCGTACCGCCCCCCAGCGACACCCCTGATTGGATGGCACCTTGTACGCCTCCTTCTGGCAAATCCTGCAACCAAGCTGGTACCGAACATCTTGCTCTGCTTTCCTTTGGACCACATCAGTGAGGCCGAGAAGGGGGTCATGTTGGCTGGGCAGCCCAGGACCTCCATCCACACTGCCCAGGCTTGCACCCCAGAGAGGTCACTTTGGTGCTGCTAATGCAGTGGTTTGACAGCACCCCCAGAGGCACACTCCATTGTCTTTCGGGACTGACGGGTACTAACAACGACAATCTTCCAGGCTCTCCAAGCTGCACATTGCCGTTTTACCAGTGACCTCAGGAAACATGAAGCCTCGAACTGCCCAGGGAAAGAGGGAGATTTTGCATTCCCAACTCCTGCTGTTCAGGGCGGCACCCTGCCCAAACTGATTATGCACCCTGGTATGAATTGGGTGTTCTTGGGCTGGAGGTGTGGTAGATAAAAATAATATCTGTATTTGCACTGCCAAGAGGTGATTTCAAAATGGTACATGATTATGCAACAGGAGGTCACGGAGATTATCGGTAGATTGTCAGGTGCAGAAGACAAGCAGCACCAAGAGGTTGGCAGAGGTTAACTTCCAGGTTAAGGGTGACTATGAAAAATTAACAGTAATGACTGCTGTGTGCAATGAAGGAGGGCCATAGCTCAGTGACAGAGCATCTATTTTACTCACAGAAAGTCCCAGGTTCATTCCCCAGCATTTCCAGGTAGGGCTGGAAGGGTTCTCTGCATGGAACCTTCAATACTTGCAGACAATACTGAGTTAGATGGACCGATGGTCTGATTCAATAAAAGGCAGTTTCCTATGTCGGGTGATTTCTATGTCCCTAAAGCTGGAATTTATATATTGTGTGTGTGTGTGGGGGGGGTTATTGTGGGGTGTGAGGTAGCGGGTTTCACTTCTAACTGGGGATATTAGAATGACATTATGACACACATTTGAGTAACAAGGTAAATCTCCTTGCAACCCCCCCCCCTTAAAAAAAAGAAAACCAGGGTTGACCTCTCAACAAAACAGGAAATCCCCTTGCAAGTAAATTCCCATAACCAGTCCCCTTGCTGTTTAGTCTGTGTTGGATCAAGTGGTGGCTTGCTTGTTCTTTTGATTGGCAACCTTAGTCCTATAAAAACAAATGTATGGAGGGAGTCTCGCAAGAAAAGCACCTCCCCACCCCACCCCCGGCAAGCTGAAAACCCTTTTAGCTTTATTTGGACTGAAACTTGATGATAGCTATACTAGACAGGAAGTCCTCTTCTGCAATGTAGCCTTAACAGGATGACACATTTTCTCACAGAATGAGCAGCAGGGTTGGCGAAACCCACGCCTTTGCATGTCTCGGGATTTTTTTATATTTAATTTTACTGTTTTCAAAGGAGGAAGCTTGTGTAGGGCAAGGGGAGTGTTTATTTTCCTTCCAGTTAACACGAATTGTTATGCCAATAAAGGTGAGAGCTTAAAACAGCGCATGACAATGGAGAGATGGAGCACCAAATGTTTGTGAGTTTGTGACATGGGCTGATTCACATGATTTTTACTTACATGGTAGTAGGCTTCATCCATAGAGCTGGGCAAGGGTGCATTAAAACAAACCAAAGCCAGAGGAATTAACAGCAGCAATTTTTTTGTGTGTTTGCAAGCCTGTTTCACACATCACAGTAAACCACAGTTAATGGTTGGCTGTGAGCATGCTGGGATAGACTGTTTTACTCCTTGCTCTTATGCTGACGAGAAACGAACCATGATTCCTGGTTTAGCGCTATGTCCAGGCCCGGAGGAGAGGCGAGTCTCCGGAGGATTGGGGCCGCCCTAAGCATAGGGCAAGATAAAAGTCAGCCAGACCCAGCCCAAGTTGCGTGAGCAACTTAGTTGCAAGCATATGCTCAACCTGCAACCTCGTGCCTGCACCTGCCTTGGACCTTGACCTGCTCCCTGCCTTGCTCCCCGCCGGACTGACCTCCTTTGGACCCCTAGACCCAGGACTGGACTTGGACTTCGCTTCACGGACAAACCCCTGGGGCCAGCACAGAGGGCATATATAGGTACTCCAGAGGAATAATCATATGACATTTGAAACTATTGGGGTGGTTGTGATGGTGATGACCTATCTCTACACATTATGTTCCTCATACTGATATGTCTGCAATGTGCACATTTTCAGAATTGTTGCAGGGTTCTTATATTGGAGAGTTAGGATAGGTACAGTTAGCAGAATAAGATACACATTATTTAGACTTAAGTCTGAGAGCCAGTGTGGTGTAGTGGTTAAGAGCGGTAGACTCGTTATCTGGGGAACCGGGTTCGCGTCTCCACTCCTCCACATGCAGCTGCTGGGTGACCTTGGGCTAGTCACACTTCTCTGAAGTCTCTCAGCCCCACTCACCTCACAGAGTGTTTGTTGTGGGGGAGGAAGGGAAAGGAGATTGTTAGCCGCTTTGAGACTCCTTCGGGTAGTGAAAAGCGGGATATCAAATCCAAACTCTTCTCTTCTTCTTCTTAAGTAACCAATATATATAATATGATCTACATAATAAGAAATAAGGTGGTGGGAGGGGAAGAATAATTTTGGTTCAGTTTGCAGTTAAAGGTGAACCTACCTACCGTAATCTGCCCTTTTCAAAACAAATTGTCAGCTCATAGGCAGCTATCCTTCAAAATGTGCAGTTCTCGGAATTTTGTAATAAGTTCTCTAGCCAAGTAATGTGTACAAAGATACATTGACTAGGGTCAAATGTTCATTAAAAGGCATATATTGGTCAAGATGACATACTAAAACACCATATAGCACTGGAAACTGCTCCCAAAGATGTGTATATCAGGTAAATTTGCATACGAAAATTTATTAGGAGAAACTTACACTAAAATGCTAATGAATTTTCACGAGAACATTAAAAAAAAGCAAACTGATGTGGAAATGTGGGGGACCAAACTTGAGATCAGAAAAATAAGAACCCGAGAGAAACTGAAATTAGCAGATTCGCTTGTCCCTAATGAGAAACTAAATGCTGTGCATATTAATCAGATCTTAAATAGCAGGAGGAATTTAATAACTAGCACCCTAAGTTTAAATATTTACTCTGGTATTTTTGCCTGCAGTACCAGTGTAATTCCTTTTGTATTTCCAGTCACAATGTCACAGTTATTTACCCCGTGCAGACCTAGACGTTTACACACCCAGTCCTGAAAATTTATTTCTTGGTACACCAAGTCTCACAACTCATTTGTTCTTTTAGGGAAATGGAAAGAAAACCTCAGTAACAGAGATCAATGGTGGAAATTCCACTAAGTTTTCCACAATAAATTTCTTCAAATATAGCTCATTTTGGATTGGAAGCAAGAAACTTCCAAGAAACTAAATTAAGAATCCTATTCTTGGTTTATGGAATGCCTGGTTTGATATACCAGAATTGTTCCTAAAGAATGTGATTTGTTTCATTAAACAGCTGAGTGGGAGCCAAGCTATTGGGAATGCTCATTCTAGTTCTGCACAAAACAACCTCTGCACAGAGATAGGATTTTGGTTGATGTACATGACAGCTTCCTATTCCGATCAATTAACACTGCAATCCTCTACAGAAGTATGTTACTCCCAGGTAAATGTATTTAGGATTTCAACCTAATTACACTTCATAGATGGGTGAATCAGTGGTGGTGATCCTCACATCTGTAGGTCTAATTGGGCCCATTGAGGTATGGCTTGCAAGACTGCCCCCCCAAACCACACCCACCTATGCCACACGTGACATCATGAATGATGTTAACCATGTAGCTGCCAAGGACCAATCAGGAGTTTAAAGGAGCTTAAAGTGCTGATCAGCTAACCAGCACTGACAGTGAGGCTCTTTGAAGCACCATGTTTGCAAGTACAGTTTGTACTCAAGCTGTGGCTGCAAATTGACATTTCTCCCCTCTTCACACCAATTTGCCAGTCCATTGAGGAAAAGTGTCCATTTGCAGGTGTGGTTTGTTTCCAAACCAAGCCTGCAAATGGAGAAAGCTGGGTTTGTTGTCGGAGCTAAACAGCTGATTAGAACCAATAGTGAGCTCCTCTGAAGTTGTCGCCAGATGTCATAGTGACATCAGGTGATTGACAGGTGGGGGCTTTTGAAGTTGTTGCCAGACTTCATAATGACACTAGGTGATTGACAGGTGGTTGGCCTCACCCACCTGTCAGTGCAGCCTATGGGGTGGGGGGAATCCCCCACGCCTGATAAAGATGAAAGAAAATTGCAGGGAGGAGCCACAAAACCCCATTGCTTATATCCATGTTGCCATATATTAAAACTATGTCCTGCTGTAAACTATCCTTGCTTAAACCTGTTCTGATTTCTGATCCTTACCATGATGTGCAGTTACACTTCAAAGACATATGTTACAGTGCTGAGTCAATTGGGAAATGTTCTTTTGGTTTTTTAAAATATGTTATCACATCTTCAAATATAAACAATTGCCTGTCAAATGATGCAATAGAAAAGGCTTTTTTAGAAAAAGAAAAATGACTTTGACTTTATGATTTATTAAGTGACATGTACATACTTTTAAAAACTTAGTTAATGACACTTGTGTCTCTAATGACAAAGACACTAGCGTTTGCCAACATTTCCAAAGTGCTAAATTGGCAAGTAATCATGAAAAGCAAGATATACGAGTCAACCAATCACTCTCCAGTGCTGATCAAACATTTCTGGTATTTCTGTTTTTAAGATGTAGTTGTGATTTGGGGGCACCTAAGCCCAGAGCTTGTACATATACACAGTATGTCTTAGGTAATTTATTGTACTTTAATTTGGCAAAATCTAGTCTTAAAATAACCAAAGGAGGCAGCTGTTCTGTTCATAATTCTTTACATATGATTTCACTTCGCAATGAGGAGACTGAATAAGACACTCATTTAATCTTCTGTAACTTTGAGAGGGTAAATAACCCCCTTGTTTTGTGGGGAAGGCGGGAAAGATGAGAAGCGATGTGAAGTACAAGTGGCAAAGGTTCTAGAGCTAATTGATCAATGACAAATCCATGGCATGGATTGTGTTGGTGAAGTTCTAGAGATAATTGATCAATGACAAATGCATGGCATGGATTGTACTGTACTGATTAGAGAGACCTCAAAGGATTTGAAAGTGAAACTGTTAACATTTTATCAAATATGTGCAACACTAAGGAAATCAGGTTCCTTGCCTGTCAGGCCTTGAGTCAGGCATAGGTCAGCAAGAAAAACAACAAATCACCTGAGGCCGGTGAAGTTAAAACTTTATTCAAGGAAATAAACCACAGAACTCAGGCCTAGTGGTCTCAGCAACTCTTCCTACTAGGTCTTGCCCTAATGAAGCAGTTGTGAGGATTAAAGTTCCCCACCTTCCCACCCCTCTCTAAGCCTCCTCCTCTCCAGGGTTTTCCCCATGCACTCTCAAACTGTGCCTGCACACAACTGATCTCTTTTCATTTCTCTGTGCATTCTTGGAGACCAGGAGGAAGGGGAGCTGGTTGCAGCAGGAGGGGGAGACTCCCTGTATTTTTCAGCAGCTTCCTGACCCCCCTCCTCTTTAGCCTCTGCTTCAGCCTCAGAGTCTGAACTGCTGTCTGCCACAGACTCTTCCTGCTCACTAAACCCTGTTGCTCCTCCATCTTCCAACACCTCATCCCCTGGTCTTCTTCCTCTGACCACTCATCATCATCCCGCCACCAATCCCCTGGATGTCCCCTAGAGGGGGTTCCCTAGCTGGTGCCTCCCTCTGCATCCAGCCAGTGCATGACATTGCCTGAGGATGGGAAGATAGCCAAAATGGAAACTAGCTTACAGTGCAATCCTAATCATGTCCAATCAGAAGTAAATCTAATTGAATTTAATTGGGGGCTTACTATTAGGGTTGCAGCCTAATGTTGGTACCTGGACTCTATTGAGGCTAATTTCCCCCACCTCTTACTAGGCTGCAATCCTAGAATCCTAGAATCATAGAGTTGGAAGAGACCACAAGGGCCATCCAGTCCAACCCCCTGCCAAGCGGGAAACACCATCAAAGCATTCCTGACAGATGGCTGTCAAGCCTCTGCTTAAAGACCTCCAAAGAAGGAGACTCCACCACACCCCTTGGCAGCAAATTCCACTGTCAAACAGCTCTTACTGTCAGGAAGTTCTTCCTAATGTTGAGGTGGAATCTTCTTTCTTGTAGTTTGAATCCATTGCTCCGTGCCTGCTTCTCTGGAGCAGCAGAAAACAACCTTTCTCCTTCCTCTATATGACACCCTTTTATATATTTGAACATGGCTATCATATCACCCCTTAACCTTCTCTTCTCCAGGCTAAACATACCCAGCTCCATAAGCCATTCCTCATAAGGCATCATTTCCAGGCCTTTGACCATTTTGGTTGCCCTCCTCTGGACACGTTCCAGCTTGTCAGTATCCTTCTTGAACTGTGGTGCCCAGAACTGGACACAGTATTCCAGGTGAGGTCTGACTAGAGTGGAATACAGTGGTACTATTACTTCCTTTGATCTAGATGCTATACTCCTATTGATGCAGCCCAGAATTGCAATCCTGTAATCAATTACCTGGGAGTAAGTCCCATTGAACTCAATGGACATACTTTGGAGTGTCCATGTATAGGCTTATGCCGTTAAGGTCAAGAACATGTATGTTTTTTTAAAAAAAAAAGTTCATTTGAGATGTTAAATGCGTATTTCACTGAAATATCCCTGGCATTTTATCCTGCAGCTGTATTAATCAAACAAGCAAATAATTGCTTTTCAAGTTGGAGGCAGGTTTGGATCCGTACTTATATATAAGTCTACATTGCAATTGCCAATTTGCAGAAGAGTTGTACAAGTGCTGATGTCTTGTTTATGCTTATTATCAGCCTAGCTAGTTCAGTTCTAATGAGTGCTATGTAAAGTTGTGAAATCTAGTAATGAATGGTCTGCCTGCTCCCTGCACGTTGCTAATCTTCATAAACAACCATTTAAGAGTGTTTCATGGTAGCAGCAAATAACACATTAGCTTATCAGTTCCTACTATTTTCTTTCTGCTGTTGCCATGAAACAAAGAACACTACTAGAGCCGATTCCGTGTCATATTCATTCCTTTCATGTCAGCTTTGTATATCAAGCATTCCTCTAGGGAGCTTTGGGAACTGCACAAAGTGCCATCCGTGCCGAGCTCAATAAAAATCCTGTGGGGTAGTTTAGGCTCTGAAAGGGTGACTTAATCAAGAAGAAGAAGAAGAGTTTGGATTTGATATCCCGCTTTTCACTACCCAAAGGAGTCTCAAAGCGGCTAACATTCTCCTTTCCCTTCCTCCCCCACAACAAACACTCTGTGAGGTGAGTGGGGCTGAGAGACTTCAGAGAAGTGTGACTAGCCCAAGGTCACCCAGCAGCTGCATGTGGAGGAGTGGAGACGCGAACCCGGTTCCCCAGATAACGAGTCTACCGCTCTTAACCACTACACCACACTGGCTCAGAGCTGAGCGGGAATTTGAACCCAAGTCTTCTTGTTCCGGGAAATACACTGCTGTAAGCATTGCTCTGGGCATTTAGCATGGCCTGCACTCAATGCCTTTTTGTTAACTAAAAGTGATGGCTGGTGGCTACTAGACATCACACCTCTCCTGCTTGGATTAGGGGCTAAATAAACTGTTGGGGGATGGAACTAAAGAGGGGCGGATCTAGTTTTTTGCAGGTAGTTGGTACAAAGCAATTTGGGAGAGGGAAGTGGAATTCTGTTTACTTTAGGGAAACTTAGAGGGCAACTCTGGCAAGATCTGCTGGGATGAGCAGCTCAGGATCCAGCAGATCCCTGGCTTGACTTGTTGATTCCCAGTTCAGCCAGCGTTAAGTCCCCCATCCAGTGGCGAAGCTGCATTCTCCACTACCCGGGGCGGAGAGCAGGCGGGGGCGTGGCTGGTGCCCCTGGGGGCGTGACCCATGCCCCAAGGGCGTGGTGTGCATCCTGGGGGCATGGCACGTCACCCGCGGGGGCGTGGCGTGCATCATGGGGGCGTGGTATGCCATCCACAGGGGTGTGGCATGCGTTCTGGGGGCATGACGCGCTGTTTGTGGGGCATGGCACCTGGCGCACGGGGGAGTGCACAGCGCGGGGCCAGGGGGGCGCCGCAATGGCACCCTACCAGAATAGTGGTGCCGGGGGCAGTCCGCTCCCTCTGCACCCCTGTTCCTCCACCAGTACCCCCATCCCAATTCAGCTGAAGATGCACTGAATTACCGTAACTTGCTCAGCCAAGGCTCGGCTACCTGAGTTGAGGCTAGTGTAAGTGCCCCAGAAAGCGGCATTCTGGGGGCGGGACCAGAGGGGAGGGGCTTAGTCTGGTTCAGATGGTCATGTGACCTGGCAACCTGCCACAGAACACTATTTGAAAGGCTTGCTCCCCCTCTTCCAGGCTTAAGCAATGACAGCAGCCCCTCTAATGAACGAAGCTTGAATCTTGTGTAAGTCTACGTCGGCTTGCTTTGCACCAGTTCCTTGTGCACAAGATTGCTCCTTAAGGCTGCTTTGTCATTCCTCACTCCACAGCTTGTAAATTTTAAAATAAACAGATGCTACAAAAATACCATGGGCCCCAGTACTAAGTACATATAAGAAAAGCCCTACTGGGTTTGGCCAAAGGCCCACCTGGTCCAGCATCGTGTTCTCACATTGGCCAATGTCATGCCTATAGGAAGCCCACAAGCAGGAGGCCCTCCTGAGTGGAGGACTCCCCTCACAATGAGATTATCTTGTACAAGACTGTCTCAGAGACTTCTTACCTCTCAGGGAAATGAATAATCATAGCTGTAAGGAAGCTATTTTCCCCTGGACATTTTGGGAAACTTTCTGAAGGTCTTTTCACATGTTACATTGTATGGATGTGTGCTTCTGAAGTGCCAGAGAAGTGTTGGGAAACACAGAAGTAAGCCAGTCAGAGAGCTAGAGGATCGGTTGAGGCTTCCTCTTGAGTATACACTTGGTGGCAAACATAGATTATCTGCTGTGCAGTGTGTGACATGCTTATATTCGAAGGGTTCAACCTAGCCCTACTTGTAAATAAATTTCATTGGACTCATGTCTGAAGAAACATGGACAGGATCCAGCTCCAAGGGTGCAGTCGACCTCCCATTGTTTAAAGTGGAACTAGATTAGGCCTTAAGTTTACTTTTCAAAGAAACTCTAATTGCTACCAATCAAAGCACACATAGGCCATTTGGCAACTTATAGCAGTTGATTTCTTAAAAAAAAAAAAAAAGCTGAAGATTTTTCTTTGCTTATTAGACTTTCCAAGTAGTTGGGTGGGTTTCTTCATTTCTGAGCTCTAAAACAAAAGCCAACTATAACAGCTTTCCTTTTGAAGTCTTTTCTTTAAAAGTGACCCGTTTTCATATGTTTACCAGAGGCTTTTTTGTTGTTGTTTTTCCTTAAAAAGAAAACCCTCTGTGTGAGAGAATTGACTAGGGAATTTGCAGGGGGATGAAAGATTTTTGTAAAATTAGTAACATGCGTGACCATCTACAAAAATAAAACCTTGGAACTGGATGAGATCGGACAGATGAGCAGTTCTAGAGTATGCTAGGTTTCTTCTGAGAGCCAGTGTGGTGTAGTGGTTAAGAGCGGTAGGCTCATAATCTGGGGAACCGGGTTCGGGTCTCCACTCCTCCACATGCAGCTGCTGGGTGACCTTGGGCTAGTCACACTTCTTTGAAGTCTCTCAGCCCCACTCACCTCACAGAGTGTTTGTTGTGGGGGAGGAAGGGAAAGGAGAATGGTAGCCGCTTTGAGACTCCTTCGGGTATTGAAAAGCGGGATATCAAATCCAAACTCTTCTTCTTCTTCTTCTTCTCCGATGTCCCCACTGTGTGTGTGAAATATTTTCTGCTCTTTAGGGATCTGAACGCGGTGAGCATTCTGATCCACTTTAATGAAATAAAATAGGTACTTGTTTTAAGAAAAAAAGAATATGTAATACAAAAAATATCAGCTGTGGGAGATATGTACATGTTCATCTATTTATTTGTTTGCGTTTACAGACAGTCTTATCCTTGGGTACTATATGAATTCCAGCGTTTCTCATCCAAGCTGTTTGCATGAGGAAACTGGATCAGCAGTCATTCATTCAGACAAACAAGAACTTGTAAAATGATCAACAGTCTAAATGAGGCCTTTAACTGCTGGGAGATACTTAGTCAATTGACTTCTACACCTCCCACAATCCCATGCTACAAAGTCAGCATTTCGCTGGGATGCCACCCATCGTACCTGGCATATCCACAAGTCCTCCTTATATCCCTGCTTGATCCCAGGGGTCTTTGAGGGAATCGCTGTGAGTGGTCCCCCATGGCTCAGATGCATAGTCACAGGGGCCTGGTATTTGGTATTGTGGGTCCAATTTTGTGGAACTCCCTGCAAGTTGAGGTCAGACAGGCCACCTCCCTGCTGAACACCCGGATTTTTAACTGAATCCAGATGCTATTGCCTTAACTCGTTTTTTCTAGTCTAATTGTAGTGAGACTTCTTAGAGTCTACTGTCATTCAATGGTATATGAATTGCTGGAATAAATAAATAATAATTATGGCCATCGGCCTGAAAAAAAGGTTCCCCATCCGTGCTTTATAGGTCATAAAGGATGGTTCCCAAAAGCAGCTAAAAGCAGCTGACCACAGTCATATAGATCTTTTAAAACTGGTCACAAAAAGCTGGCAGATTTGTGACAAGAGTATTAGGTGCAGTTTCTGAGCCACATTGAACCTGGTTGCAGAAGGACAATTTCCTCAAGGGTGCTATATGGACCACTGGTCTGGCTTAGCATAACACAGTTTGCTTCATTTTCATCATCACTATTATTATTAAATTGAGTAGAAACAAACTAATGATCATACTGGATAGGATAAATCAGCTCAGTTAACATTTGTGTTTTGAGGGCATTAGTAACTGAATGACTAACTAAGCCATATAAACATCGTGCTGATTTATCATGATTAAAATTATGTATCCTTTATCTAGCTGTATTTCTGAGCTATGCACAACCTGCGGTGTAACGAAAAACAGTTGCCCAACAGCAGCGTCTGCTGAATCTTATCTCATGGTTAATCAAAGATAACGTTTGTAAATGTTTTTTAGTAACAGGCAATCTGCATCCACCAGTATCTCACCTTGTTACATTTTTACACGACCTTCCAACAAATATTTCCTGGGTAGGTTTCACAGATGCAAACAAAACAATAACACGATGAGGATGTAATTCAGTCTTAAAACAATACGAATAACAGCTCTTTAAATAGAATTAACATTTATTTAAAAAGGTTTTTAAAAAGCCTGGGAGAATATGCCTAGCAATGAAAAGTTAAGTTTGCATCCTGCAATCCATATTTGGGAGAAAGTTCCACCCAGGGGGTGTCATTACTCATAAAGCCTCGTGCCAGTCACTTCCCAGGGGATGTGGGCAGATGAGCTTAGTGCCCAGGCAAGGTGATGTGGGAACAGGCATTCAGGTCCTAATTCATGCAGGTTTTATAGCTGAGCCATTCACGCTCATTCCTATTTTACAAATGGGAAACTGAGGCCGAGAGAGTTGTAACTGATTGAACGTATGCAGAGGTGTGCCCTGCCTGCATTTTGACATATACCCCATGGCCAATTTTGAGGCCTAGGTGATGTGTAAAACTTTGCAGCCCCCACCCTAGCAAGCGTAAGGAGAATTGCCCTGTGGTGGCCCTGATTGTCCACAGTGAGCAATATTTTATGTTCAGTAGAAAGTAGTGGCCTTCCAGATGCTGTTTCACTCCAAGGGTCCATCCCCATCGTTCAGCCCAGACACTGAGGTCCAGTTCTGAGGGCCTTCTAGTGGTTCCCTCACTGTGAGATGTGAAGGTACAGGGAACCAGGCAGAGGGCCTTCTCGGTAGTGGCACCTGCCCTGTGGAATGCAATCCTGTCAGATGTCAAAGAGATAAACAATTACACGACCTTTTGTGGACATCGGGAAGTTTTTAATGTCTGATGTGTGTGGTTTTATATTCTTTTGGAAGCCCTTCAGAGTGGCTGGGGCAACCCAGTCAGCTGGGTGGGGTATAAATAAATTGCTGTTGTTAGAGTTGGAGTCCAACAACAAAGGGCCACAGGTTCTCCACCCTCACGTAAGGAACAGGATAGCTGAATTATGCTGGGGTTGCCCATCCTATTGCAAGGGTGGAGAACCTCGGGCCCAGGGTTCAAATGAAGCCATTTGATCCAAGCCTCTTTACCTTCTCCTCAGTCACATGCTCTCTCTCCAGGATATACCCACCACAGGTAGCCTACTACCTGAATGTTTCTGTGTGGCTGAAATGTGTCCTTGAACATTGATAGTGCTTTTTCTGCTTGCCAGGATCAAGGATTGAGAGGAGTATACATTTAAAGTAGATGAACACATGATTAAGTTAAGTTAATACAGTATGCAAAAAATAGGGGGGAAATGTAAGGAACTGCAGAAAGAGGGGGAAGGAAGTCGAGTTTTGAAATGTTAAAACAATTGTAAAATTATTGAAATGTATAAAATTGAAAATCATAATTAAAAAAAAAAAACGAATACAGAGGGGCATGCGTGAAGTGTCCAAGTGTCCCTATTTTCCAGAGACAGTCCCGAATTTACAGACACCGTCCTGCTATCTGATTTGATCCTGAAATGTCCCACTTTTCCTTAGGCCACCCCTGTTTTCATCAGAGAAAGGTTGAAAGGGATGGAGTTATCTGACCCCCCCCCCCAGCCATCTGAAGGCAACCTTGTATAGCGAAGCTTTTTATGTTTAATATTTTAAAATACATATGTTGGGAGCTGCCTAGAGTGGCTGGGGCAACCCAATCAGATGGGTGGGGCATTATTATTATTATTATTATTATTATTATTATTATTATTAGACACCCCTATCTTCATTGAGAAAGGCTGGGCTGGATGAATCCCAAACCGGAATTAAGATTGCCGGTAAAAATATCAACGACCTCAGAAATGCTGATGATACAACCTTGATGGCAGAAAGTGAGGAGGAATTAAAGAACCTTTTAATGAGGGTGAAAGAGGAGAGCGCAAAATATGGTCTGAAGCTCAACATCAAAAAAAACTAAGATCATGGCCACTGGTCCCATCACCTCCTGGCAAATAGAAGGGGAAGAAATGGAGGCAGTGAGAAATTTCACTTTCTTGGGTTCCATGATCACTGCAGATGGTGACAGCAGTCACGAAATTAGAAGACGCCTGCTTCTTGGGAGAAAAGCAATGACAAACCTAGACAGCATCTTAAAAAGCAAAGACATCACCTTGCCGACAAAGGTCCGTATAGTTAAAGCTATGGTTTTCCCAGTAGTAATGTATGGAAGTGAGAGCTGGGCCAGAAAGAATGCTGATCGCCGAAGAATTGATGCTTTTGAATTATGGTAATGGAGGAGACTCTTGAGAGTCCCATGGACTGCAAGAAGATCAAACCTATCCATTCTTAAAGAAATCAGCCCTGAGTGCTCACTAGAAGGACAGGTCCTGAAGTTGAGGCTCCAGTACTTTGGCCACCTCATGAGAAGAGAAGACTCCCTAGAAAAGACCCTGATGTTGGGTAAGATGGAGGGCACAAGGAAAAGGGGACGACAGAGGATGAGATGGTTGGACAGTGTTCTTGAAGCTACTAGCATGAGTTTGGCCAAACTGCGAGAGGCAGTGAAGGATAGGCGTGCCTGGCGTGCTCTGGTCCATGGGGTCATGAAGAGTCGGACACGACTGAACGACTGAACAACAAAATTTTTGTGGGAGAAATGTTGGTGTGTGTGTGTGTGTGTATAAATACTGTGCAAATGATACAATTCGCTTGTATTGCTGCACCCACTTTGCCCTCTGTCCCCGCCCACCACGGTCATGTGGCCCCTGGAAAGTTGCCAAGGAAGGAATGTGGCCCTCTGTAAAAGATTCCCCACCCCTGAACTAGTGAATGTAGTAAGTGGCACAGGCGGGTATTGATTTGAAGAGGAGGATGTTGTCTCACATCTCGCCCACCATTTGTTTCTAACTCTGGCACTCGGCCTTGTTCTCCCCACAACTCTCCTCTCCTTAGGGTGCTTCAGAAATACAATATGGTAGAAAGCTTCCTTGAGTTGAATGTGGAGAACAGCGTGACCCTTGTCGCAACTGGCACACAGTCTGGATTTCCCTGCATTATTCTCGACAGTCACCAGAGCCCTCCCTTGATTACACCTTTGTAAAGGCTTAGAATGCATTAAGAATAATTGCAGTTTGTTTAATATGCCCACATCCTTGAGGCTTTAAAAGCCTCTCTGCGCCGCAGCACTATGCCTTCCTGTTGAAACTCTGAGAAAAGCACTCCATAGTTCACAGCACGAAAGTAATTTAATCAAACCATTTTCTTTCCACCGCCGCGCTTTGAGTTGAACCAAGGTTTTCATTATTAAGCGGTTACTTAATATTTTCTTCAATGTTAAATGCTTTTTATTAACGTTTCAATAGTACATATGCCGTTTAGTAAGTCGGGTTGCACAGTTAATGAAGCCAGTTTCATAGCTTGTAGGATTGCGCCGGCTGCTAATAAAAACCGCTTCAGTTTCACTACCAACATTCTTTCGGAAAATTCAGGGGCGGCTGCCTTTTCCATGGGCTGTGCGCATAAGCCTTTACTGGAATCTGGAACCTTGTGAGAAACGGGTCCTGGATTCTAAGTCCTGGGAAAACCTACACATATAGAAGCCTCTGCCTTTCCAGCTATTGATGCTCAGATCCTCCAAGTGTCCCTGTTTCCCAGGGACAGTCCCGGATTTTACATAAGCCATCCTAGTTTCTGATTTGATCCCAGAATGTCCCGCTTTTCCTTAGGACATCCCTGTTTTCATCGGAGAAATGTTGGAGGGTATGGAGTTATGCGACCCCCGAGCCAAGGAAATAAGTAAATATACAACCTTTAAGAAGACACCTAAAGGCAGCCCTGTATGGGGAAGATTTTTTTTTAATGTTTAAAGTTTTATTATGTTTTTATATATGTTGAAAGCTGCCCAGAGTGGTGGTGGTGGTAATAATAATAATAATAATAATAATAATAATAATAATAATAATGGAATAGGACATTCCTATTTTCATTGCAGAAATGTTGGAGGGTATGCTCACACCTAACGCTTAGCATTTGGAGGTTGGGAAAGGTGCATAATTTCTGGAGTGGGGTCAAGACTGTCTTTTAATCATGTGGACCACTTTCACATTTATAACACAAGAAAGGGGCTTATGGGTGAATCTGTCAATCAGGGCCGTCTCGTCATAGGGGCTGGGTGGTGCGGTGCGCCAGGGCGCCAGGCCCCCCCGGGGCACCCCCGCGAGCCCGCCGGCATACCAGGCGCCCCCTCCCCAACCTGCGCCAGCCCCCATGGGCAGGTGGGCGGGCGGGCGGGCGCTTGCGCGCCGACGGGCGAGCTGCAAGCCAGCTGCCCTCTGGAGCCCCAGCTGGAGCGCTGGGAAGGGCACGCAAAGCCCCGCACCGCTCCAGCGCCACGCCCCTCATGCCCCGCTCGCCCACCTCCCTCCTGTACTGGCCGCCCCTCGGGGGATGAGGGGCGTGGCGCTGGAGCGGTGCGGGGCTTTGCACGCCCTTCCCAGCGCTCCAGCTGGGGCTCCGGAGGGCGGGCGGCTTGCAGCGCCACGCCCCTCATCTCCCGCTCGCCCACCCCCCCTCCTGAGGGGCGGCCAGCGCGGGAGGGAGGTGGGCGGAGAGGCTGCCCACCGGGGGCGCTGAGGGATCGTCGCGCCAGGGCGGCCGATCCCTTTAAGACGGCCCTGCTGTCAATCTCAGTTTCTCACAATTCCACATCAATTTGTGTGTGTGTGTGTGTGTTTACAAAAGAAGGGTCCTCATGTGAATTCATTCCCAGTCACAGGTAAAACAGTTGTTTGTGCTTTAAAAAATAATAGTAGCTGGGATACTTTTCTGTGTATGACTTCTAAAAAGTCAAACAGTCAGGTAGTCTCTGGATTTTTAAAGTCCAACCCGCTTCATAAACCAACTGAAGCTGACTGGCTCACCATAGTTTTCTGAGGGTGAAATTACTTTAATGAACCAACAGAATACAAATGCCTGGCAAGTACCGGTAATTCAATGTGCTGCTTTGAGGGCCTGAATATCTACGATTGAGCGTTCTTTTGTGACCCCTAGTGGTTAATTCTAATAATGTCCTCGAAATTAGTAAGGGTGGCGAATTCTTCTTAAATAGCTTACTTATTTCCGTTCCTTTTTAGCAAGCTGAAAGAAAGTGAACTGCCAAGCATTTGCAGCAAATACTTCCATTTCCCCATTTTCAAACTACCAAAATTACATATCCGCCTCTACATTTTAGCGCATCGCATGCAAGATGTGAAATCTTCATTCAGCTGACTCGGTGAAGAATCAAATCCTTTTACTCCTAGAGCAGCCTGATGTGCAGTGCAAAGCTATGCATGTTTACTCAGAAGCAAGTCACACTGTATTCCATGGGGCTTACGCCCAAGTAAGTGTGCATGGGATTGCCTATGTTTCATGGAGTTTTAGTTCCTAGTTCTGTGGAAGTCATCTCCTTATGATGTTACAGTTTATTCAGAGAATGCTTAATTCGTTTTACATGCTGATGCCAAACGCATTTATTTTTGAAAAGTCATGCCCATGTACACACCCTTCATATTGTACTTCTAGTCACGTATTTACACGATTTCATTGCTTTGTGCACCTGCATAAGTAGTTCATTTGCTGCAAGGGTATGCTTGTTAAAAAATACTGTATATTATTACCTTGGACAGCAGCAACGTGGAATGAAAAAAGGGGGGAAGGGGCGTCCGTATACTTTGTGCAGAGGTCCACTTTAACAGAGAGGAAGCTGGAGAAATCATAGGCACACATTGGTAATGAAACTCTGTTTAGAAACACCACCTCTAACTTAAACAGAAACTTCTGCAAGCTGAAATGCAGGGACTTCCAAACCCTTCAGTAAAGAGCTGTGGACAAGCTAATGGACTTTAAAATGCTCCATCTGTGGAGGCATCCATGAGGACTGAGTAACCTCTTTTGCAACCCTCACAGATAGCAAGACCCGCCTTGTAATCTTTCGACGTATACGCCGAAGAGCTGAAAATAAACGGGAAAATGAAACAGAAGCGCGGCAGCAGTCGAAGCAGGTCACGTTCCTGATTGTTACCATCTGGGGTTAGGTCCCACAGAACACAGGAATGGGAGTTGTGCGTATAAACACCGGCTAATTGGCAAGCAATGTGGGGGAACCTGATCCTGCATTAATGAGGGAGCTGCTGCCGGGCCACCAAGAGACAACTGCTTGGGAGCCGAAGGAAGCTCTAGTCACGCATCTCTGCAAGTGTCATCATCCGCCCAACTCGCCAGGTGTTGCTGAAGGCCCAGACCCTGCCACTTCTGACCTCTCCACTTCCATGGTAGGAAAGGCAAACTAACACTCCGTGAAACAGCTGACACTTGGTCCATTTTTAGCAACCTCCTTAGGAAATTCCATAGCTGTACGAAAAACTGGATATCTCTTTGGTGCATGCTATCATTTGCGATCGCTTTCTTTCTCTCTTACGCTACTGTAAGTAAAAATAATAATAATAAATTAGAACAGTTTCCTAGGACTTGTTTGTCGGGACTTTCAGCAAAGAAAATGCATTACAACCCTTACGCTTCTTGTTTTCACAGAATTGCACTTTTACAAATGGAAAGCAGAGGCTGGGAGAAAATAGTCTGGATTGCCAAACACCACCCTATAACAGTGGGACTTTGAAACACACTGTGCATAGCTGTCAACTTTCCCCTTTTTTAAAGGGAAATTCCCTTATTCCGAATAGGATTCCTTGCAAGAAAAGGGAAAAGTTGACAGCTATGACACTGTGGAGTAAGTCACCCCAAGCCAACACAAATTTTTGTTTTTACATTTGGCTGGGGGGGGGTGGAGTGGAAGGCAGCAGAGAAGGTAAAGGACCCCTGGATGGTTAAGTCTGGCCAAAGGCAACTATGGGGTTGTGGCTTTCAGGTCAAGGGAGCTGGCGTTTGTCCACAGACAGCTTTCCGGGTCATGTAGCCAGCATGACTAAACTGCTTCTGGCGCAATGGAACACTGTGATGGAAACCAGAGCGCACAAAAACACCGTTTACCTTCCCGCCACAGCAGTACCCATTTATCTACTTGCACTGGCGTGCTTTCAAACTGCTAGGTTGGCAGGAGCTGGGACAGAGCAATGGGAGCTGTTGCGGGGATTCAAACCGGTGACCTTCTGATTGGGACACCCAAGAGGCTCAGTGGTTTAGACCACAGTGCCACCTGTGTCCCCAGCAGAGAAGAGCTTGCTAGGTCTGCATCATTCTTTGTTTACATGGCATTGAAGCTGCTTTTCAAGGAATCAGACCACTGGTACATCGAGCCTAGAATGGTCCGCTCTTTTAACGAGCCTGTAGCTTATAGGGACGCTGGTGGCGCTGTGGTCTAAATCACAGAGCTTGGGCTTGCCGATCAGAAGGTTGGTGGTTTGAATCCCCGCGACGAGGTGAGCTCCCGTTGCTCTGTCCGAGCTCCTGCCAACCTAGCACTTCTAAATCACACCAAAAGTGCAAGTAGATAAATAGGTACCGCTCTGGCGGGAAGGTAAACGGCATTTCCATGCGCTGCTCTGGTTTCGGTGTTCTGCTGTGCCAGAAGTGGCTTAGTCATGCTGGCCACATGACCCGGAAAAACTGTCTGCAGACAAACGCTGGCTCCCTCGGCCTGTAAAGCAAGATGAGCGCCGCAACCCCAGAGTCATCTGTGACTGGACTTAACTGTCAAGGGTCATTTACCTTTACCTTTAGCTTAAGTTAGAAGTGAATTGCAGACTTCACAATCAGGCTGCATACGCTTTTAAAGCACATATGAAGCACATTTTCCCCCTTTAAGAATTCTGGACACTGTGGTTAAGGGTTGCTGGGAATGGCATCTCTGTAGGGACAAACTACAGTGCCCAGAATTCCTTGAGCAGGGAAATGTGCTGCAGGTGTGCTTTAAGGGTATTGTGTAGGTGCAGGCTGAGTAGTGTGTGTTTTGTAGCAATCTTGGATCAATCCCCTCCATAAATGTAAACTCTAAAAGTGAACAAAAAGTTAGCAGAAGCACACATTGATGTTATTAGATCAAGAGCTGTGAAATAAAAGAGGGGAATGTCTTAAAACAAAACATCCATATGCTGCAAAATGTCAATGGGTGTCTTTTACAAGTACACAAAGTTTCCTACATCAGAAGAGAGATTCAGCATTTTTAGCATTGTGATCATTTCCAGAATCCTTGAAAATGGCCGACTCGTGAGGCAATCCCACATTCTCTCCTCGAATGTACAGTTCATTAACATTCCTACTGGGATTACGATCAAAGTTTTGTAGTCAGTTCCATTCCACATGCTCCTTTCAATGTGTTCCAAGTCTTTTACAAAGTCAATGTGTTGTGTATTTGTCAAGAGACCTTCCTGAACTTTTCCCACCATATCTAGAGGGTTAAAAGGTAGACATCTCAGTTACAGGGGAAATGGCTTCAGATTGGCCACTTGAAGTAATGTGCATTTGGGGACAGCACAGCTCAGTTTGAATTAGCAAAGTTATGGTTACATTATTTCAGAGCAGCTTTGATTTTATTATTGATTATTTAATTTCTGAACTGCTTAATATACCTGTATTAAAAATATTTCTAAGCGGTGTACAAAAAACTGAAGCAATGACAGACAACTTAAACAAAATGTTACAAAAATACACAATTCAGTATAAAAATCTTACATTAATACAAAGCTGGAACTCGCTGGAACTCAATTCTGGCATTCTAAGAGAACGAGGGAGGTGTTCGTGGTGAGTTCCAGCACCTCTTTTTCTAGAAAAATAACACTGAAGTTACTGTTACAGGTGGGTAGCCGTGTTGGTCTGCCATAGTCAAAACAAAATCGAAAATTCTTTCTAGTGGCACCTTAGAGACCAACTGAGTTTGTTCCTGGTATGAGCTTTCGTGTGCATGCACACTTCTTCAGATACACTGAAACAGAAGTCACCAGATCCTTAAATATAGTGGGGGAGTGGGGAGGGGTATTACTCAGAAGGGTGGTGGGAATGGGTGATAGGCTGATAAGTGTGGAAAACCTGTTGACGACTCTAAACGGCTGCAATTAGTCTTGCAGGGAAAGGCAAGGGATGAGATGGCTAAAGATGGCTTTGTTATGTATAATGAGATAAGAATCCAATGTCTTTGTTCAAACCAGGTTTCTCCATGGTTTTAAGTTTGGTGATTAGTTGCAATTCAGCCACTTCTCTTTCCAGTCTATTTCTGAAATTTCTTTGTATTAAGACAGCTACTTTGAGATCTTTTATAGAATGTCCTGGGAGATTGAAGTGTTCTCCTACTGGTTTTTCTGTCTTGTGATTCCTGATATCAGATTTATGTCCATTTATCCTTTGGCGTAGGGTTTGGTATCTCATTATACATAACAAAGCCATCTTTAGCCATCTCATCCCTTGCCTTTCCCTGCAAGACTAATTGCAGCCGTTTAGAGTCGTCAACAGGTTTTCCACACTTATCAGCCTATCACCCATTCCCACCACCCTTCTGAGTAATACCCCTCCCCACTCCCCCACTATATTTAAGGATCTGGTGACTTCTGTTTCAGTGTATCTGAAGAAGTGTGCATGCACACGAAAGCTCATACCAGGAACAAACTCAGTTGGTCTCTAAGGTGCCACTAGAAAGAATTTTCGATTTTGTTTTGACTGAAGTTACTAATATAGATAAATCAATATTGATTACTTTTCCCCCTCGCACACTCTCCCTCTCAGCCTCTGGGTTCTCACCCAGGGTCCAAACAAACTCTCAGCTCACCCACAAAAGTCTCACAAGGAGAAGAGTTTCTGGTTTAAGCTACAATCCTAATTAAAGTGTTAGTCTAGAACCTGGGAGACGAGGGTTAAAATTTCCACTCAGCAATGAAGCTCACTGGGTGACTGTTAAGCACATGGGTATTATTATTTATTTTATTGATAAGCATGTTCATATACCACTGTATCATAAAGATTTATCCTTATGCAAGAATATAAACATAAAACATCAACATGTCATGGCACCAAATAACACTTGGTTGGTGCAGATTTCCCTAACAGGCAGGCAGTCAAACAGACATCAATTGACACTTAAGGCATTAATACTGAAAATTGTGTCGGGGCAGAAACCCCCTTGTTCATGGCCCCCTTTCATTTCAATGGAATACAGTAGACGCTGGGGTTGCGAACGTGATCTGCGCAGGAGGCGCGTTCCACAAACCACAGTGTTCACAACCCTCGCCGCTGCGTCTGCACACACGTGTGATGCAATCCAGCATTTCTGCGCATGCACAAAGTGCAATTTAGCATTTCTGCACATGCACGAGCGCCGAAACCCGGAAGTAACCCGTTCCATTACTTCTGGGTTCGGCACGGTGCGCAACAGGAAATCGCACAACCTAAAGCGGCCGTAACCCGAGCTATGACTGTATACGCATATTGCTGCCTCCACCACTGAAGTAAGCTGTGATGTTCTTTGGTAGACTGAATTCCCACATAAATAATGATCCCCTGAGTCAGACTGGCTATTAAAGTATGAGTGATGTGTTTAATCTTAAATGTCCTGTGGACGTCTGTAGCAATCTATTGCTGTTTGATTAGCTTATTCCTGTCAACAATAAGAATGTTTTTTAGGATTCCATTTGGATTTTTAAAATCGCCATATTTTGGAGAGGGGACTATAGAGTATAAAGCAGGTTTATTGTAGAAAGTGGAATTTTGGAACGGGGCAGCACTCTCCTTTTGGAAGACTGAGCATAGGTTCTTGATTTGTCTATAGGCCAACTTCCATCAGACAAAGGCTTTATGGTATAGAAAGTACGGTACTCATTCAACAAGAAATTATATTTTTGAATTAAAAGAGCAGAAGGCAATAATCAGACAGCAAGCAAAGCAAAGCAAAGACACTCTAATAAAAGAGAACACAGTCATTTTGATACTTAGCCATATTGTAATAATATAGTGAGCAGACTGTCCATTAGACCATAGCCTTTGGTCTGCATGTATGGGAATGCACAAAAAAGTGTAAAATTAGCCACAAGAAAATGTTCTTGTTATTGCCTGAATACAATAAAGACCAAGTGAGATTTACAAGGAATTTTTTTAATAAAATATTGACTGTAGAAGCAGTAGTTTTCAAAGTAGTGTTCTCTATAGCCAAATCTCTCTCTCTCTCTCTCTCTCTCTCTCTCTCTCTCTCTCTCTCTCTGTGTGTGTGTGTGTGTGTGTGAACCTTATTCAGTAATAAGGTTATTCAGTAATGAAAGATGAAAAGAATAGGTTTCCATTTCACTTGTAAATATTTTCTCAAGCCTATTAAATCATGTGGAGGCTGTATCACATAGTATTAAACCGATCGTGGCTGGGAGAAGAAAAAGAAATAAAACCAGAAGTCTTCAAATCCATAGGACTAAGACATTGCACCAGCATCGGTATTGGTTCCACATCACCAGGGACCGGCTGCACACTGGACTCGCACTGTGTGCTGACATGCGACTGATTCCTATAGACCGCACTTGGAACAAAGGAAGCTGCCTTCTACCAACTCAGACCATTGGTCCATCCGTATTGTCCACAGTAACTGGCAGTGCTTCTGCAGCATTTCAAACAGCCCTAACAGGAGATGATAGAGGTTGAACCTTCTGTACCTTCTGTAGGGAAAGCCAATGCCATACCACTGACCCACCACCCTTCCCCCACTTGTTGTTGTTGTTCAGTCGTTCAGTCGTGTCTGACTCTTCGTGACCCCATGGACCAGAGCATGCCAGGCACTCCTGTCTTCCACTGCCTCTCGCAGTTTGGCCAAACTCATGTTAGTAGCTTCGAGAACACTGTCCAACCATCTCATCCTCTGTCGTTCCCTTCTCCTTGTGCCCTCCATCTTTCCCAACATCGGGGTCTTTTCCAGGGAGTCTTCTCTTCTCATGAGGTGGCCAAAGTACTGGAGCCTCAACTTCAGGATCTGTCCTTCTAGTGAGCACTCAGGGCCGATTTCCTTGAGAATGGATAGGCTTGATCTTCTTGCAGTCCATGGGACTCTCAAGAGTCTCCTCCATTACCATAATTCAAAAGCATCAATTCTTTGGCGATCAACCTTCTTTATGGTCCAGCTCTCACTTCTGTACATTACTACTGGGAAAACTATAGCTTTAACTATACGGATCTTTGTCGGGAAGGTGATGTCTTTGCTTTTTAAGATGCTGTCTAGGTTTGTCATTGCTTTTCTCCCCCACTAATAGGCATCAGTTGAGCACTGGAAGTGTGACTGGCCTCCATTTCCTCCTCTGCAAATCTATGTGATTGGGAGTGGGGGGGGGTGTCTTCCCAGAAGCAACCTTTGATCAGAGTTATCCCCATTATGTTGTTTTTTTAAGGGAAAAGTTGTTGAAGGACTTCCTGCTTATCAGGTCCCATGTAGGCTGGTAACTTCCATAGACACAAGCCACTTGAGATGGGCAGATTTGCACAGTTACTTACTATGCCAGCACCACCTGCTTCAAGCATGGGCAGCAGCTATGTCATCTGTCCATCACATGCATTTCCTGTTTGCAGGCAGCTCAATCCATGCACTTCCTGTATGCAGACATTTTTTATGTGGCATAGGAATTAACCGTGGAAAGTTTTTACGGGCCTGCCTAACAGTAAGAAATTGTAAAATTAAACTATTGGGCATAGGATTTTGATAGAGCTCACTACAGATCCTAACAAAGTCCTCACTGGGCAGTGGTTTTTTTGGCCCAATGGTACTTAAAAAAATACTTCCTGTAGACCTCAGGCTCCCTGATCCTGCTGCTATCTCCCTCTTGTTCTTCAGTAGCTCTGTATAGTTCCATCTTTGTTGGCCCTCATTCACTTGAATTGGCTATTAAAGGGAATAATACTCTTTCAGCTGTCCACAGAGTTCATAGTAGAGAATATGTCTCTTAACAGAGCATCCCTCCAATTTTCCCCCCCCACTAAAAAAAACAAGTTCTTTTTGAAAACAACTTGCTCCCCTTGAGTGCTAGAGTTGAAATTCCTTCCATTCACTGATCAATTTTGAGGGTGTAATTGGATTACTAAGCAATCAACAAATATCTTTTTGCAGCCAATGCCATGAGAACACCATTTCAGAATATCACAACCGGATAGTGTGTTTTTCTGGTCATTTCTACTATGGAGCCCAGTGAATCAAACCATTCAGTCTCTAGTGGATCCTTTATGTCTGATCTGGTGCCTACATGCCACAGACAAATTGCCATGCCTGCCTTATGAAAAAGTGAAGCCTCTTAGATTTGTGGGACCATACAAGCCCTTATTCATTTATTTGAATGCTTGCCTGAATTATTATAATGCAAACCATGGTGGTCTGCTAGGATGTAAGACCCAGGCTGCTGGGAAAAGGATAGTTACATTAACATGAGGCATGGCAGCATCAGGGGTACCAGCCTTGTCAATGTCTCACGCTGTGATTAAACACAGGGGTATTTTTCCTACATTAATGAAGCCCAAAGGTATTTGTTTTGATTTCATCACTCTCACCTCATTAGGCATGAGAAACGTTAACTTATACACTGGGCCGGGTTTGCCTAAGGTTCTGTTTACTCTTCATAAATTAACATGTTAATTCACTGTAATAAAATTCATGGTTTACAGAAAGATATCAAACATCGTCATCCATTATACTCCTTATTGCTGTGGCTTCAGACTGTGCAGCTCACGGCTCTATTTACAAAGCAGCTGGATGGAGCACTTAAGACTGCAACGATTTACATCCTAGTATGCTCCATTTTCTGAAGTGGGCCGGAAAAAAAGGCCAGAGGCAAGAGATTATTTCCATGTACTATGACTGACGAGCTTCAGAGCATAAGCCTGGAGGGTGTAGAACAGGGCTCCCCAACATTTGATCCACCAAGCCAAATGTGACCAATGACTAGGTTTAGTTTTGGAGGGTTGTGGGGTGTTTGTTTTGTTTTTTGCTTGGGAGCAGTTTGTTTTCATTCACCTCATGTGGCAGTTAAGGCATTGGGTGGGAATCCTCGTCTCTCAGCTTTTGAGTGAGATGGTGCATCACCCTGTCTTGAACCAGTTGTGTATCCCTCATTAGAGGGGTCTTGGTAGAATCTCTGTCCAAAAGCCAAGCGTGGAGCAGATAGGCCATAGATCTTCCAGCGGTGGTCTTAGGATGGCCACCTCAGTAGATCGATGTCTCGGGGGAGGCCTATATTCATTGGCACGACCCTGATGTGGTTTCAGCCCTCCAGCAGGAGGCTGAAATGGATACACACCCAATGCCTGAGCCAAAATTCCACCTCCACCTGTAATCAATAAAGTTGTGGCCGTTTTTAATCCACATCATTGCCTGTTTGAGTTTGTTCTATCTTGGTACAGTGGTACCTCGGGTTACATACACTTCAGGTTACATACGCTTCAGGTTACAAACTCCGCCAACCCAGAAATAACACTTCAGGTTAAGAACTTTGCTTCAGGATAAGAACAGAAATCATGCTCTGGTGGCACAGCAGCAATGGGAGGCCCCATTAGCTAAAGTGGTGCATCAGGTTAAGAACAGTTCAGGTTAAGAACGGACCTCCGGAACGAATTAAGTACGTAACCAGAGGTACCACTGTACTTACTGGCTGGGGGATGGCACTGCAACTGGTACTGCAAAAGGCCAGAAGAAACAGATTATTTCCATGTAATTTGACTGACTAGCTTCAAAGCATGAGCCTGAAGACTATGGATCAGGGCTCCACAATATCTGATCCACCAAGCCCAAGTATAACCCATAGGTACAACCAACCATGGCTAGGTTCAGTTTTTGGTTTCTAGCTTCAGTTGGTGGGTCTTGAGATTCTAGCAAAAAACAAAGAAACAAAGGAGATTCCACACCCACCCACACCCAAATCTGTACAATAGGGATTGGGAAACCCCTGGTCCTTCTCTCGCTGCATGCTGTTGTTGGAGAGCCACTTCCATTATCTCTGAACACTGGCTGTTTTCCGCCATTGCCCCTACACTGTGGAATGCCCTTCCCTCTGCCATAAGTGAAACGCTTCAGACATCTCATAAGACACCACTTTTTGCCCGGGATTTCCACTGATCCATGAGATCCAGTCATTTAATTGCTAAATTCCTGGCTTTTTTATAATACTGTTTTACAAGTCTGTATGTTGCACCTCCGTTTTTATGTTACTGTTTTGTTGTTTTTACATTGTGTTTTTGTACACCACGTAAGACATTTGTAAGTATCAAGCAGATTAGAGTGCTTAGATAAATACTTTTAATTACATCTAATTTGGAAACAGAGGAACAGATTGGTAATCAGTGCAGACATTACGGAATTGATTTAACAACTTTGCATGGGCCACACCAACATCCTTGCAGCAACACTGAAGACGGTCTGAAGTTTCCAGAGACTTTTCAAAGGTCTAGAGTACATTGTAATAGCCAAACCCGGATGTAGCTAAAGCGTGTGTTACTGTAGCCAGGGCTGACTTTCCTTGGGAATGGCTGCAGCTTTTCCTGCCACAGAGATAGGTTTCACTCACATAGTTTCTGTATGTTAGCCTGCTCTTAAAGACTGATGAAAACCTAGGATAGCTAAAAAATAAAGAGTGGTCTGATAGCCTAAATCTCAAACACTAGTTCAGCTGGTTAGAGCATGGTACTGATAACTCCAAGGTCACAGGTTTGATTCTCATATGGGACAGCTGCATATTCTTAAGAGCATTGCAGGGGGTTAGACTAGATCAGTGGTGGCGAAACTTTTAGAGACTGAGTGCCCAAACTGCAAACCAAAACCCACTTATTTATCGCAAAGTGCCCAGAGTTGTTGAGCTTTTTGGGGGAAGCTGCTGACCAAAATTTTGGAGCTTTTTTGGGGGTCTCACACAAAAGTTGCTTTGTTTTTGGGGGGTTTCCCCCAAGCTGCTGAGCTTTTTGGGGGAGAGAGAGAGAACAGAAATAAATGATGAATAATACCTTCGTGGGAACTAACGTGCAGCACCGACATCATCGTCTACCAAAGCGCCAAAAAACCCAGCACAATAAGGGTTAAAAAATGAACGCTGTTATGCCCAATCAGAAACTGCCACTGACGCAGCAAATTGAAAAACAGACCAATTGCTGAACACAATCTCTGGCTAACAGCAAAAAAAAGAAAAAGAAAGAAAGAAAGAAAGAAAGAAAGAAAGAAAGAAAGAAAGAAAGAAAGAAAGAAAGAAGGAAAGGTTCCGGGTTTTAACAGCAGACGCAAGCTGTAGCCGGGGGGGGGGGGGGAGAGAGAGAGAGAGAGAGAGAGAGGGAGAGAGAGGGGGGGAGAAAATGGGGAAAAAACAACAACAGCACGGATGGGCCGATGGCGCTCGTGCCAGCAGTGAGGGCTCTGCGTGCCAAGTCTGGCACGCATGCCACAGGTTCACCACCACTGGACTAGATGAACCTCAGGGTCCCTTCAAACTCTACAATTCCATGATTCTATGCTTCTACCCACGGTCCATTGGCATTCACTGGCTACTTGCTACTGCATTGTATTGCATTGTCAGCAGCTTTGAATATTTTTCAAAGAAAAGAAGGATTTAAATCAGCTACATATTGTGGAAAGTTGTTTGCCTGTTTGCTATGCATTTGGACACCTCTTAAGATATTGTAACCAAATTTGGCATGATAGTTCCTGAGATCAAGGAGCAGGCTGTTATCTTTCTTTTGGCACAGTTGGGTGCCATTTTGAATCAAGATGGCAGACTGATGCTTTCAAAACCACACTGATTTTAACCACAAATTTCAAAACTGCCCTGGTTTCTTTGGTTCCTTAGAATTACTGAGCAATGTCAGGTATGACAAAACCTCTGATTTTTTTAAAAAAACCTGGGATTTTACCTAATGACGACTGCAATTCTATATAAACTCACCAAGGAGTAAGTCTTATGAAACACCCACTGTAAAGTTGCCACTTTGGAAGAAAAGCTCTGAACTCAAAAAAGCAAAGGGAATTGACTTCAGTGGCAAGGAATTTTCAGTTAATTCCCCACAACTCTCTCTCTCTCTCTCTCTCTCTCTCTCTCTCTCTCTCTCTCTCTCCCCTAGGGTTTTTTTAAATAGAAAATATATTTGTAATGGACTTGATTACATTTATGCCCAGAAAGAAAAGGGCGTGGTAAGATTGGCACAAGGGTAAACAACTGGCAAATGATTCATTATTCAAAATGTGCCCAATAGCTTTTGTTTTCACTCCAAAAGCCTTTTAGAAATTAGAAACTGCTCACCAGATGGTTTTTTGTGTGTGTGCATGTGCGGGGGTAAAAATACTAATTTAACTGCTAAAAGGTTCATTGTTATAATATTTTCCTGCCGACAATCTCTATGTCTTGTTAAATGTTTATTGAATACTGTAATGGTATTACATTTGCTGTTAAATGATATTGACATTTTTGAATAAAAAAAGGAGTTGGTACGTTTCACCCACCTCCCTTTACCCTTTTTAAAACCAAGTCAGGATAAAATATGAACATCTGGTAGGAACCTTATGTGTGGCATTGAAACAAATAGCACTTTTGGCAGTGTTTCCCTTGAGTGTGTTTTTTGTTTTTTTTTAAAGCAGCATATAGCTTTTGTAGCACTGAGTATGATTAAGTACAAGACCTTCTTGCTATCAGGATAATGTTTAAAGACAAGTCGCCAATAAACCCTCAACAAGGTGGCTAGTGAAGTTAGGTTCAGCTAGCTATGAAACAGCTGCTTCTGAAGCAATAGCCCAGCTGTTTGGCATGGGAGAGACCTTCCTAGCATTATATTAATCATGTTATTAAAAATAGAAAGCTAGCTCACCGTGGACAGCCTCTGGCAGCAGACGTTGGAAGAAATGGCAATCCCATCCCCACCGCAAGGAGCGTAATAGGAATACCGGGTGTTCCGTGTTTATCAGAATCAATGTGTTTGTAAATGGTGGCTGAAAAGGGATAGCCAGCAGCAGAATGTGGCTCATTCTCCACTCTTCTTTTGCTATAGTATTTTGTTGACTATAAGTGCTCTTCCATATTCCTTGCAGCTTCTCTTGTCAAGGTGGAATTGGGTGAGCTGTTGGATAGTGGTGAATCTTCCCCACGCCATCAATGTTTTAGGGGAACTTGATGCCTTAAGTAGGATTTTGGAATTTCATATCTAACCTATTGGCTTTGCACAGGAACAACTTGCCTTCATGCTGCCTTCACTGCAAGGTTCGAATTCCAGCCCTCTATTTGAGAATCAATGGTCTAAGCCACCAAACACTGTATTCTTCTAAATCAGCCTTCCCCAACCCTTGATATGTTTTAGGAACATAGGAAGCTGCCATATTGTATTGCATTGCATTTACATCTCACCTTTCCTCTAAGGAGTTCAAGATGGCATACACGGTCCTCTTCTTCTTCATATTATTCTCCTGCTTTCATTTCACCAGAGGTAGTCTGTATGGTGCTCCCCAGATGTTTTGGGGCCATCGTTCCCATCATCCACGATCACTCCTTCTCCTTGCTGGGATCTGTAGTCCAACACTTCATTGGCTAACTCCTAGATGGGCTACCTTCCCAGGTTGGCAAACTCCATCTTACTTCCCTCTGAAATACGTACAGAAACCGCCTTCTTGACTGTTGGACCCACTATTGGTCTTGTCCACTCAATCTGCTGGAGCCTGTCTTCACATGCAGGGGAAATCCCTAACTCACCAAGGGCTTGAGACCCATCGGCTACCCTCGCCTGGTTTAGCCAACCAGTCAAAGCTGTTCCCAGGGTGTGGCCGCTGTCGCATGCTGACAGCTTCTACGAGCCGCAGGTGAGAGCAGAGCGTAGGGTAGGGACCAAAGGTGGACAAACTACCCCAGAAGGAGCACTCCATGTCCCTCACCAGAGGAACTACCCCTCCCCTAACACCCCATAAACCCATTTATTCACACATTTGCATATTGCCATGCATGGAGAGTCCGCCTCTACCTTCAGTAGCTTCACAGACAAGAATTAACGAGCAGTTTATATTTTATAGTTCTTTTTATTCAGGCATCAGGTTGCAAGCAAAAATCCACAAGGAGAGCAGTTAGCTACTCTAAATCATCCCATCTTCCACAACATACTAGGTACCAATGGGAAGTTCCTCCTCCTCACTGCATCCTTTGTTCTCTAATCCACTTGGACCTCCTAGTTTGTGGGGAGAGAGAGAGCCCCCCACACTCTCTAATGACGTCTCTGCTATCTGTCCCCTCCCTTCTTTTTCTCTTGCCATTATCTCGTAGCTAGGTAACTCCTGTCTAAGCTGCTCTGTTTCTGTGTCTCACGCAGCTTCTGAGACAGCCGTAGACAATGGGGGAAAATCTTCCCCTTTCAGCCCTTCTTCTGAGAGAAGCTGATCTGCCTGAGAATGCATTTCCCAATCCTCTGCTTCAGACCATTCCCTGACACATAAGGTAAAGGTAAAGGGACCGCTGACCATTAGGTCCAGTCGTATCCGACTCTGGGGTTGCGGTGCTCATCTCGCGTTACTGGCCAAGGGAGCCCGCGTACAGCTCCCAGGTCATGTGGCCAGCATGACAAAGCCTCTTCTGGTGAACCAGAGCAGCGCACGGAAACGCCATTTACCTTCCTGCCGGAGTGGCACCTATTTATCTACTTGCACTTTTGATGTGCTTTCCAACTGCTAGGTGGGCAGGAGCTGGGACCGAGCAACGGGAGCTCACTCCATCGCGGGGATTCGAACCACCGACCTTCTGATCAGCAAGCCCTAGACTCTGTGGTTTAACCCACAGCCCCACCCGCACCCTGACACATATATGTGTATAAATTAACATATGGAAATTACATGCAAGCAATCTTTTCTTGTCCACTTTTTTGGCAATGTGTACTTGACCTCTATAACCAGGGCTCCTGAACCTTTGCTCAGAAATCCCATATTTACTTCGTGATTCCACTACCAATCTATGCATGGGCTTATGTCAGGATAGTCAACATGGTGGCTTCCAGCATAGCCAGTGGTGGAAGATGATGGGAACTGGAATTCAACAACGTCTGGATAGTACCCAATTCACTAACCCTGGTTTATGTGCATTATTTAGAATTCCTTATGGGGTCCTTTTCTTTGTGTTGTGACTACCAGCAGGTGCGCAGGTGGCTTCAGGCTAGCTTTAACAACAATGAAGTAAGATATTTTGACTGCGTCCTCGTCCTGCCCTTCTCTTTAAAATTCAACGCCGGGTGTGCATTCAAAACCACACAAAAAAAATGTGAACATTTGCTCCAATATTCTAGATGTAGGACGGGAAATTAAATAGCTTTATGGCAGTGAATTCTTATCCTCATAGGCTCTTCTTAGCTTCATTAGTTAGCTGCAAAAAAATGTGCTCCAGGCTGAACTTTTGTTCACTTGACCAAAGGCAAATTTTAATACTCAGTTTTGAAATATGCATTTTAAGATGCAGGGCTTGAGGTATAAGAGTTTAAAATAATACTTTGTTCAAAGGCTTGTATTTCATTTCTATAGTGTAAAAACTCTCTGAAATCTAGAACTGGAAACAAAATCAAATATGAAAAAATAAGGGTTTTTCCCTCTCTCGCCAATAATACTGAAACATGGCTCTCAGTTTACAGCCAATTTAGTTATGGTTTGTGCATTTTTGTCTGGGCTACGGGCTTCCGTTTCTAACAGTATTTGAAAACAGAATAAAAATGTGCATAAAAATGTCCAGAATTAACGTTAGGCCCATTGCAGCAAAAACTGTGTAACCAGAACCATGGTCAGACATCTTCAAAGAACATCCCCCATGAGGGGTCCACACTGACAGGCCTAATTTTACCATGTGCTTGCTGAGCCACCCCCTCTGACCTGGGGATGGGTGAGGATGGAGAAGTGAGTGAGAACAACTGCAACAAGGATAGGTAGCAGCAATGGTTAGTCTCTTACAGCAAAAACAACAAAAGTTCTCTGGCACCTTCCATTGATTTAAATATGGAGAAAGCTTATGCCATGTAAATAAATGCATAAGTTTTTTAAATGTCCCAGGTCTCTTTGTCATTTTTAAAGGGAAAAAAAATATTTACATAAGGCTGGCTAACCCAAGATTGTTGCACTTTGCTTCAAACGTCTACAGCTAGACTGAAACCAAGAGACCAACAGGTCTTAAGACTTACTGCATTAATGTGGTTAAAGAATTGTGTCATCCCTATACAGTCGTACCTTGGTTGTCGAATGGAATCCGTTCTGGAAGTCCATTCGACTTCCGCAAACCTTTGACAACCAAGGCGTGGCTTCTGATTGGCTGCAGGAGCTTCCTGCACTCAATCGGAAGCCACGTTGGACATTCAGCTTCCAAATAATGTTTGCAAACACTCACTTCTGGGTTGCCGGCATTCGGGAGCCAAAACAGACGAGTACCAAGGTGTTCGACAACCAAGGTACAACTGTAAGTCTTTCGATGCATGTGTATTTGAAAAAAGATGAATCCTTGCCTATTATGGGGTGAACAAATTTGTCTGTTTCTGGTCCATATCGCTTTCACATCAGCATTAATCTGTCCCCCCCCCAAACTAATTCCTATCCAAATAATTTATTCAATACATATTTAAATGTGTGCTTTCTCTCAAAATACCTCTTAGAGCTTAACACTTTAAAGAACATTTTCTCTCAAAATACACATATTCAAATGCACATTTTGTTACATTTAAAATGCTGGGAGCATTCAGAGAAGAGCGGTAAATCTGGGTCAATCTGGCCTGAGAGGTGAAGACTGGGTCATTTCCTAAAGGAATTTGCAAAGATCAAATTCTCCACGAGAAAAGATGTATCCTTTGCCTACACAGAGCTTTATAGCTGAAATCCTGAACATAATAGGCATAAGAGCCATTGAACACATAATAGGCATAAGAGTTTATTTCTGAGAAAGCATGATGACTGCCCTGTTGATTGCCAGCGATCGGAATAACCATCCTAGCACCAACAAAATGATTCAAGACATCCTCAAAGGTAAAAAGGGGGCAGTGATTTACCAGCCACAAGGTGCCAGGACATAGGGATTGTGCTTGGTAAACAGGAGTTGGCAAAACCAACAAAATATTACACTCATTGTCTCAAATGTCCTAGCAGAATACCAGAAACAGCAGCTTTAACAATGCTTCGTCTAGTTTCAAATGAATGCTTTCCTATGCTCACTTAAAGGCAAGTAATAAAGTTAACCTGTTTACACTGAACTTTTATAGCATACATTAACATATACATTAAGCTTGGAGAATGCAATTTAACTTGAGGAGGCAAAAGCATGCTAGGATCCAGCCTTTGGTAATCTGGCGCCTTCCAGATGTTTTGGACGACAGCTTCCGTCAGTCCCAGCCAGCAAGGCTATTCTGATCCATGCTAAGGAACAGAACTGAGGGAGGCGAGGAAAACCACTGGAAAATGAAGACAGGCAAACACGCTACAAGATCTTTTGCTTTCCCCATACCTATTCCTTAACAAATGCCTTTATTGAGCTGTGTTTCCAAGTCTTGGACGTCTGCTACAACACAGTCACATATGCAGACAGACTTTGTATTTGTGGTCAACCTCGGGTGGAAGACATCACTCCTTATCTGTTAGCCTGCCCCTTATATAGAGAACCAAGAGATCGTTTTCGGAAACCTGTGTTCACACAAGCAAACAGGTACACCCTAGTTTCTTTTGAGTGTCAATAATAGCTTTGTAACACAGAGACTGGCCCCCTATGCACTGGCGGGGGGGGATCGGGGGGCAATTAGATTCAGAGGTTTAATCTGAAATCAAGCTGGATTTGAGTTTGTTGGTGTCTGGTAACTTCCCTCTTGCATCAAACTGGGTTTTAAAAAGGCAAAATAATATGGAGCTGTCAGAGGTGCACAAGGGTTTTAATACTCAGAAATTTGGCAATGTCTTTTTTATATTATGGATTTTCATATTATGGATGGATGTTCTGTATTGTTTTATTAATACTATTGCCTAATACAAGTTTGGCTAAAATAATAAACTTACGAATTTGAACTATGATAAGAATCCCTTGGTGGACACTTGCCGGGCTTCTAAGTCCAGTGCTTTCATATTTGAGAAGGATCCCTACCTCTTGACCTTTTTCTTACTCCAAGGGAGGCAGCAGACAAGCAGGAAGACCCTCCAAGTGTCCCTATTTTCCAGGGACGTCCCTGATTTTAGAGAAGCCATCCTGGTTTCTGATTTGATCCCGGAATGTCCCACTTTTCCTTAGTCCCTATTTTCATTGGAGAAATGTTGGAGGGCATGATAGGATGTTCCAGCTGGAAAAAAGTCAATACTATTATTCTTACCATTTCCTTCTAGATCAGGAACCAGGTTCTTGGTGTTGGGATGACAGTATTAAACACCTGTTAGTCAGGTGGGCGGGTTGAATTCTGGGTTGCCTCCAAGGAGGTAACGGGTACTGTCAAAGGTAACAGCACAAACCACAAGTTGGGCAGCTGGGTACTTAGATCTATGGCATGCACAGACATGTCAGCAGGCCTTTGCTGTTCAGTGTGTGCACAGATCTTTGGACCATCAGGGCTGTTACGTGGAATTAGCTCTTGTTGATATCCACGGGATCTCTATAAATATGTTTAGGATTAAAGTGAAAACAGTGGATCAGCACTGTCCAAAAACCTCCGGCGGATATTCTTCTAAAGCCGAAAGACAGCTTAACTCTCGCACACACCTACTTCTTGGTGATTTGACATTTTACATGTCCAAATTATTCTGGTTTCGTCTGTGGAGACCTGTAATTATTGGTCTCTGTGTATTTCCTGCAGACTTGATGAAAGCAAGCCAGGATTGCTACCAAGCAAACGAGAGCAATTTGGGATCCTGATGAAAGTGAATAGTAATTGGTCACTGAATTTGATAAACAAAAAGATTTTGGGCTCAAAAACATCTGCATCGAGTAGGTATCGTACTCCAGCTGAATATGCAGGGATTTGAGTGAGATGTGAAAATAAGGATAAAAGTCATGTTGAGCAGTGTTAGTTGTGGTTATTCATTTCAAAGTCTTAAGACTTTTCAGTAAGGCTTTTTTAAGAGCATGAACTGAAGAGAAGAAACAGCAAATATATAAGGCAGCTGTTGGAAAAGGAAATCTTAATGTCTCGCATTGTGTTTTTAAAGGAGAGAGGCATTCACCATCCCTGATAAGGCTTTGGACAACATGAGTATTCTTACTCTAGCACCTCAGATTCTCCACGCTTCCTGAATTCATTAGTTTGAGAGAAGGTGCATTGAGGTCTTTGATGAAATGGTCAGGAACATGAATACGTTGGCATTTCCGTACTCTATGCCAAATTAAACCAGGAAAAGAGGATTAGTAGTTATATTTGCTCCAAACAGTGCTATTTTTCTAGAAAAAGAGGTGCCAGAACTCACCATGACCACCTCCCTTGTCCTCTTAGAATGACAACGGCACCAAACTGAGAGGTGCCAAAACTGAGTTCCAGAGAGTTCCAGAGTACAGAAATGCCAACACACACACACACACACACACACACACACACACACACATGATCTGATCCAGTTCAGGTAGGCTGCTACTGGACCCTATTGACTATATATAATATTGCATGCATGGGTTGGATGTTGCAGACTGCATTTTAGTAGCCAAATTCTCAGTTACAGGTGGGTAGCCGTGTTGGTCTGCCATAGTCGAAACAAAATAGAAAATAGAAAATTCTTTCCAGTAGCACCTTAGAGACCAACTGAGTTTGTTCTTGGTATGAGCTTTCGTGTGCATGCACACTTCTTCAGATACACTGAAACAGAAGTCACCAGATCCTTAAATATAGTGAGGGAGTGGGGAGGGGTATTACTCAGAAGGGTGGTGGGAATGGGTGATCAGCTGATAGGTGTGGAAAACCTGTTGACGACTCAAGCTCTGGGAGGAAGACCCTTCATCGCCTACAGACAGCCACCCAATCTCAAACAGCTCCTCACCCACAATAATACAACAACAGTGTATCTGAAGAAGTGTGCATGCACACGAAAGCTCATACCAAGAACAAACTCAGATGGTCTCTAAGGTGCTACTGGAAATAATTTTCTATTTTGTTTCAAATTCTCAGTGTTCAGTGTGTACCTGCCTAAGGTTTGCTGCAGGGTCTCATGCCTTGATATTATATCCTGCAGACTGTCTTGATTGCCTAGGCACAGTCATTTCAAGCTGTATGTAAGCTGTTATGGACCTTCCACTTAATGTTTCTTTCAGGGTGCTGTTACTCATAGATCATTTAGGATCTGCTGTAGCACCTTCAGTTTCAAGTAGTATGTAATGACAAGGGAATTCATGTTTTCTTATGTGGGCTGCCTATCAAAATTGTTGCTGGGTTATTATTTGGGCCTTTGTAACTTACTTGTCTACTGTTGTTCGTAACTGAAAGTCAAGAGTGCTCATAAAAAAACAAAAAAAAACTTCCAAGTGCTTGCTGAGGTCACTTGGATCAGAATTTGTTGTTGTTGTTGTTGTTGTTCAGTCGTTCAGTCGTGCCCGACTCTTCGTGACCCCATGGACCAGAGCACGCCAGGCACGCCTATCCTTCACTGCCTCCCGCAGTTTGGCCAAATTCATGCTAGTCGCTTCGAGAACACTGTCCAACCATCTCATCCTCTGTCATCCCCTTCTCCTTGTGCCCTCCATCTTTCCCAACATCAGGGTCTTTTCTAGGATCAGAATAGATATAATTAAATCAGCTGGGGAAAACCTGTGTCTGAAACTCTGAAGAGCTACTGCCAGTCTGTGGAGGCAATACCAAATTAGGTAGACCAATAATTTGACTTGGCATAAGGAAGCTTTCTAATGTTCATCTTAATGCATACTACTTATTTTCAATTTAAACTAGATACCCAAGAGCTGGACTTTGACCATTTTTGAGACTCTTGCTTCTGTTGCTAAAGACTGTTTGCATGCAAATGAGGTGCTCTCCCACTGAGACATCCCCTTCCCATGACTTTTGTTACCATTTATTCATAGTTATATTCAGTACCATTTTTCTAGAAAAAGAGGTGCTGGAACTCACCACGAATGCCTCCCTTGTTCTCTTAGAATGTCAATGGCACCCACCACAGAGGCACTGGAACTGAGTTCCGGCAAGTTGCAGCTGTAAAAAGCGGGGGGGGGGGGGAATATTGATTGCATCAATTGTTCTTTATTTGAAAGCTGAAGAAGAGCTTTTCATATTAGATTCCAGAGTGGCCTAGCACCTGCCCAGATCACTGCAACAGAGGTTCTTACTTGAGAGTTAGGAAGCGATCTCTATTAAGACAGAGAAGAGATACAGGCTAAAATGAGTCACAGCAGCCACTCTGCACAGACTGCAGAACAGGAAAAGTAAGGTTAGCTGGGCTAGAAGCAGCAGTCCAAGTCTAAGATCAGGGTGAGCAGTGCAGGCCTGCACAGAAGCAACCAAGTTGTCCCAACGGATTGCCACGTGAGTTGGACTGGCTGGATGCAGAGCAGTAGTGGGAGGCATCAGCTGGGGAATCCCCAAGGGAACCCCCAGGGGAAGAAGGCTCAGAGCCAGGGCACTGGGGGTAGGATGACGATGAGTGGTCACAGAGAAAAGAAGGAGCAGACTCGGAGGAGGAAGTGTCAGAAGCTGAAGAGGCAACAAGGTTTAGTGAGCAGGAAGAGCCTGTGGCAGAGAGCAGTTCAGAAGCAGAGGCAAAAGCAGAGGCTGGAGAGAAGGTGGGACAAGAGGGGGAGATGAGACAGACTGCTGAAGAAGCCAGGGAGCTTCCCCCTCCTGCTGTGACCAACTCCCCTCCCCATGGTCTCCCAGTACCTGGATAGGTATGAAGAAGGTGGAGCAAAGACAGACAAGGTGAAGATGCCTCGGATTGCTTGGGAAGGACTCGGGGGAGAAGGAAACTTAAGAGAGCTGTGGGATGGTGGAGACCTTCAGTCCTTGCAACTGCCTCATTGGGGCAAGATCTACTGGGATGAGTTGCTGGGATCACTAGGCCTGCGCTGTTTTGTTTCTTTGAATAGTTAACTTCACTGACACCCTGTGAGTTCTTGCTGATCTGATCCCTGACATGAGTCTCTTGTTCCTTGCAAGACTGGCAGGCATGCAGACATTTGCTGTGTTCGGGAAGATGCATCTGTTCCCAGTGACAGGAGCATCAGTGTGTCCTGCCCTCCACTTCTGACTCCAGTTCCTTCAACCCAGATATGAGCTGATGCTCTCTTTAGATTCTGTTGTTGTGCTACTTTCCCTGGAAGGCAGAAGAGAGATGGGAGTTTTGCTTCCTTAGGTGGGCAGCCATATCCTGGAAGGGCAAAGTAGCCATCTCCTCCAGCCTCTTTTCCCTGGTCTCAGCTTCCTCTCTTATCAGTCCCCTCCTTGTCAGCCTCAGCCTGCCACACCATTCGTGAGCCCAGCAATGCCCTGGGGCTCAAGGCATAGAGAGATTTCAGTCTGCCACTCCTCCTAATCCTTATGATAGAACTGTGCTTGTTCTGTTGTCAATGTATCAGCCTATTTCATCAGCTGCATCTTTCAATTGCAGACCTTTCTTGCATTGAGGTATTAGAAAGTTTTTTGCAACCAATGTAGCTAACCTTTTTCAGTGTTGCAGCTTTTAACGGTGGTTATATTTTCATTTTCCGACACATGATCTGTATAAGCAGAGTATCGTACTGGACCGTAGTCTGGACTGTAGTCACCTTTTATTGTAAATGTTTTTGGTTCTTCCAAGTCAATGTTTACACTATTTTTATAGTTCACACATGTGAAATAACAGCTGGAGTTTGCCAAAAAAATGTATTCATCAAGTGGTGTAGAAGCAGTAGCTTTAAAACTAACACAGGTGCCCTCGATCCCCTGTATAGAATAAACAGAGGCACATGACCAAGATATGCAGAACTCTTTTCTTGAAATAACTTCTCTCCTTTTGGAGAAAAAAAAATATGCCATCAGCTCTGTTCTTCAAAGACAAAGACATCATCCACAAATGAAATTCTATTAATTGCCTGCACTGTTCTCTTTAATGGCAGGGGAACAGTCCAATTTGAAACTTCTCTCACTCTCTTGTATACTGCCTTTCATCAGTTGAGCCAAGGATGGTTGAATTGCCAGCATTATTATAAGTAAGTCTTGTTGAGCTCATTAGAACCTAGAGCTAATGCATACATGATGAAGTGACCCTCATTTGAATCAATGACAGCTGGCGCCAAAGGTTTAACGGGCCGGGTAGAAATCTCAGAAGATGTAGCACCAGAAATAGAGTGATATCTATTGCACCTGGCATGAGTACCCTTCCACCCTGTTGTACTCTTTATAGAAGCAGACCACTAATATGAGCCATAGTATTCATGCAAATCCGCACAGAATCATAATCTGTGAATAGGTTCTTGCTTCCTAGCAGTTTAGCTGTTCTGCAACCCTAGTTCATGTTCGGATTTAACATCTTTCCATAACCTAGAGATTGTGACCTGATGAGGCATCTAGGAAAGCTGATCCTACAATTAAGTGAGGCAACCAATCCTGGCTGTTATGAAAGGGTAGCAAACTTTTATTTTATTTTATTATTGATTGATTTTAACTGCATTATATTAGGATAAATCTGGGTGAGATTCCTGCATTGCAGGGAGTTGGACAAGATGACCCTTGGGGTCCCGTCTAACTCTATGAGTCTACAAAACGGTTTGCAAAAATGTGCAATTAGTCAAAACTACACGCAGAAATATGTTTATTAGGAGAAATGGGCACTGAAAATGCTGAAGGGTTTCCATGAGGAATTACTGTTATTTTAATTACAAATTGCTGCAGAAATGTGGAGAACAGAACTTAAGACTACACAAATTAGGAAACCTAAATAACAGAAACAGACAGGTCCTTCCATCCTTACTCTAGAGTAAAAGAACTGATCCTTGGATTTCATCATTGTCTGTAAGGGCTCAAGATGAAGGGAAAGATCAAGCTGACTAAAGGAGCTTGCAGTGGTGGACAAATGGTCACAAGTTGGTGAATTACTTGGGGTGGGGTGGGGAGATGTGGTGAAATATGCTCATGCTCCTGCCAACTGCCAACCTAGCAGTTCGAAAGCACGTCAAAGTGCAAGTAGATAAATAAGGAACCACTCCGGCGGGAAGGTGAACGGCGTTTCCATGTGCTGCTCTGGTTCGCCAGAAGTGGCTTAGTCATGCTGGCCACATGACCTGGAAGCTGTCTGTGGACAAACGCTGGCTTCCTCGGCCTATAGAGCAAGATGAGCACCGCAATCCCAGAGTTGTCTGCGACTGGACCTAATGGTCAGGCGTACCTTTACCTTTAAGCTACTGAAGGTAATGGGGCCCTTTATATGTCCAGCTGTCCTTTGTCAACAACAAATTGTTGCTGTTTTGTGTTGAATATATGCTATATGGTAATTAAAAATGGATTAAGTTTGAGAAACAAGGTACCACTGTATATAGAAATGAGCAAACCAGTGATATTTTAGGGAGCAGGCTAGCAGGCGGGGCCCATTACTTACATCATAGGAGCCTACACAACACAAAACACTGTTACTGTATGTAGGTTTTATTTTATTTGTTTTTTTATCTTATATTTTGGAAATGTACATCCAGGTTTTCTTTTTCATTTAATTTTTTTTTTTGGGGGGGCTATAGAGTGGGGCCCTAAGTTATAGCTTATTTAGCTTATATGTAAATCTGGCACTGGGCTGGATCCAGAATTGGCCTCCACAGTCACTTACAGACTCACTGTTAAAACTGTGTTTATGGAAGGCAATCTTACTCAGCTACGAGTGATCGCCAAAGAGAAGAAGAAGCATATTAAAGAAGGGGAGGGCATTTCTGTGAAAACAGATTTCTTGATTACTATTGGAGGAATATTTTATCATATCTTCTTTTTTATTTTTAATCCCTCTTTCCTGGCTGGAAAATAAGGTAAGCTGTGGTGAATTCTGAATGATTTACTGCCAACACAGTGTCTTGTTACACAAGTGCGAGGGGTGGCCCATACAAAAATGCCATTGCTGCAGCGATAAAATATACAAAGGATGTAGGTCTGTAAACAGAAAGGCACATATGGAAATGTATGGATGCAGCCTGTTTTCTTCATGCTTGTTTTCAGTTGTGCGCTAAATCATTACGTATTTTGTCACACAAAAAATTATTCTGATGCTTGAATTTGTGGGGCGGGGAACCCAAGTAGCATCTATCAACAGAAAAGTGGTTTGTGTGCTTAATTTAAGTTCCTTCTGTCTTGCGCCACATGGGGAAAATCAGCATGCACTGTTGAAAGACAACAGTTTTACTTTTGTGAAGAATAACAAAGGTTTCCCCGCCCCCTCCAGACTTAGCCTTCAGAGGCTGAGATTCTGAGCCAAACCCTCAGACCCTAATTACAGCTTAATTATGGCTTACTTCTATACTTTTTAAAAAATATTTAGAATTAAGTCCTGCTGTGCTCTGTAGGACTTAATAAGCAAGTTTCAGATAGTGCAATCTGATGTTCACTTACCTTGAATAAATCTCACCGAGTTCAACGGGGCTTACTCTTGAATTGACACCTACAGAATTGCACTGCAATTCATGTGAAGTTTTAGAGCGTTTGAAAAATATTATCCTCGGTGTCAGGGAACTGCCCTCGGCAGGGCGGGAGGTCTTATCGTTGTACCGGGGGCCCAGACACCTCCTCAGTAGTGAGATCTCCTCAAGCGGGAAAAGTGGCACCTCCTCCAGCGGGGAGGGGCAGGCTGGAAACAGCCAGGCGAGGCAAGGGCTTGGAGATGCTGCTGAGAGGCCCAGCACGCCTCATGAGTTTCGCTCTGAGGGGAGCACGCCACTTCCGTCGCCCCAGTTGCACAGAGGGGTCAAAAGGGGACAGGGGAGGTGGCGTTTTGGGGTGCCGAAATTCTTAAGTTGGGGTTACAACCGGAAACCGGCACTCCCGGATTCTGCGAGTGACTAGGACGGTCATGTTTTCACGTTCTCTGCACTGTAAATAGCCTGCACCAATAAACTGTTTAAAGACTGTTGAGACTCATGCCTGATTACTCATGAGCAACCCTAACGCAGACCTGACACTCGGTCTTCCAAACAGTTGCAAAAAAGCACACACTATGGGAACCTTAGGCCATGGGACAGAACTGGGGCACTGTCAAATTTCTATAAAGAGGGGAAAGGGCGTTGGAGAATTAAGACCACAAAGCAAATTGTATCAAGCAGCCATGTTATTTTTGTGTTAGCATTTTTGGTTGAAATTTACAATCTGTTCTGGGTATCGTGGACAGAGCAAATAAGAAAAGAGAATCAAAAACAGCTGTCAAAAAACAAACCCACATTAAGCGTCAATTGCAAAGACTGATGTTCCCAATGTGTTTCTTCATACCAGGTGAATTGTACCTATGAATCTTGCATCAATCTTCTCTAATTGTATACTAACTGCAAATAAAGCCATATCGGATTTGGTAATTTGTCTGCTGGCAAATCTAGGGCTGAAGAGAAATATGCAATGCTTTTTTTCCTGGGGGGACACAGGGGTACGCATACCCCTAAACATTTTATGAATCTAAGTTTGGCAGTATTTCAATATGAGTAGGAAAATGAAACATGTATATCAGAGCACTGGGCTCCACCCAACCAGCACTGTGACCATTTTTATTTTATTTTACTGGCACCTCCCCAACTAGTGGGGCATTAGGAGGCTAGAAAAAAATTGCTTGTGAGGGATTAAGGCTCTGAAATGGAGGGTTTGCTGCCTCTGGCTTAGAGTCACATTGTCATTAAGGTGAGAGAGTCTGAAAGTTCAGTATTGTGTTTTGCTCAGTTTCTTTAAGGGTAAAGGGACCCCTGACCATTAGGTCCAGTCGTGTCCGATTCTGGGGTTGCGGCACTCATATCACGTTACTGGCTGAGGGAGCCAGCATACAGCTTCTGGGTCATGTGGCCAGCATGACTAAGCCGCTTCTGGTGAACCAGAGCAGCGTACGGAAACGCTGTTTACCTTCCCGCTGGAGCGGTACCTATTTATCTACTTGCACTTTGACGTGCTTTCGACTGCTAAGTTGGCAGGAGCTGGGACCGAGCAACGGGAGCTCACCCCGTCACGGGGATTCGAACCGCCGACCTTCCAATCAGCAAGCCCTAGGCTCTGTGGTTTATCCCACAGCACCACCCGTGTCAGTTTGTTTGTTGTTGTTGTTGTTCAGTCGTTCAGTCGTGTCCGACTCTTCGTGACCCCATGGACCAGAGCACGCCAGGCACGCCTATCCTTCACTGCCTCTCGCAGTTTGGCCAAACTCATGTTAGTAGCTTCGAGAACACTGTCCAACCATCTCATCCTCTGTCGTCCTCTTCTCCTTGTGCCCTCCATCTTTCCCAACATCAGGGTCTTTTCTAGGGAGTCTTCTCTTCTCATGAGGTGGCCAAAGTACTGGAGCCTCAACTTCAGGATCTGTCCTTCTAGTGAGCACTCAGGGCTGATTTCCAGTTTGTTTGTTTACTTGACCTTAAATCCCACTGTGTTTACAACCATGACCTGCATAAGGCCCCACCTACACCATACACCCAAAGCAGGAGGCAACAACTTTAATCAACTATGGCTTTCCCTCAAGAATCCTGAGTATTGTTGCTGATTAAGGGTGCTTAGCGACCCTTATTCCCTTCACAGAGCTTTCATTCCCAGAGTTCCCTGGAAAGATGGATGAACTGTCAAACCACTCTGGTAATTTTTAGAATGAGTATGTGTAGCTGTTCCTTCAAGAAAGTTGTGCTTTGTTCAGCTGTACAGGTCTCATGGGCAAATTGGTCCATCCAGCTACAATAATTAGTAGTTTCCTACCATGCCAACCAAGGGGTATGGGGGGGAGAAATTTGATTCAGGCAAACCTGCCAAATTCTCAGTTTCCAAAACAAGACTCAAACTGAAACGCAGCTATCCTCTTGAATTCACCCTTATCTGAATTTTGCAATGTAATTCTCAACACACACACACACCAAATGCATAGGTTAGTGAAAAGTGTGCCTGAAATGAATATACTGTATTAGTGAAAATAACATACGAAATGCATTGCATTAGGGGGAATTGCTTCCAAAAATATATATTTTAGTTAAAATACACACTAAAATACTCATAATTTTTCATGAAGGTTATTGGGGTTTTGTTTTGTTTTGTTTTGTTTTTTAAAAAATTGCAAACTGCTGTAGAAATGTGGAGAACTGAATTAAAGATTGGAAAAATGAAAAACTGAGAGAACCAAAACTGGCACACCCTTTTATCCTTTGTCAAGGCACACTTGAGACTGATCACCACTGTTGCTCTGGAATATCAAAGGGGGGGGGGGAGAGAGAGAGATGCCTTCGTCATTTTTGCTGCATGATTTCCTTGGTGGTCTTGCAGAGCTGCCTAAAAGCAGATCACAAATTCAAGGAGGTCTTTGTCTTAATTGGGTTTTGAATTGGCCTGACAGCCCATGACCTATAGATGCAGAACCAATGTACTCCACACCTGGAAAAGCGAGCTAATAAGCACCCCGAGAAGAGGCTTCCACGAGTTCTGTCCTTCTGAGACCACATAAGCTTGTGCAGCATTATAGAAATATGGTAAGAATTAGGCCAGTGGTATTTAAAGTATTGTTTTCAAAACAAAGGACAAAGATAATACACACCACACTGTACCCCACACATCACTTTCAAACCAGCAAAAAGGTCTAGGTTTCTCCCACCTCCCCTCTCCTCATCAAAATATTTTCCACTAGCTTTATTTCTATTTTTCCTTTTAAAAGCCACAGAGGGGAAAGCTACACTAATGCAGTATAAACAAATGTCACTTTTGACTTTTGGGTATTCTGTTTTGCTTTTATATTGCTTGTATCTGATCATTCTTGTAATGATGCGGCGAGTCCTCGCGGAAGGGCTCTTTATAGGACTTTAATCATTGTTATAAATAGCGTGCTTTGATCTCATATGCAATCTTTAAGACGCAAGCTTTTTCATTAAGTGCTGCGATTCTGTTTCGAATGACACTCCGGAATATTTGAGCAGGGGGCACCTGAGCCTTGTTAATGAAATGAATGAAATATGAACACATACTAATACTTCTCTCCCAAAGGAGAGTGCCTGGAGCAGAAAAGTCACACACACTCTGCCCAGGTATAATATGTATATTTTACACATTACCTAACTGGCAATTTGCCACTCAGTAAGGGCACCCCCAAATTTGCTACCCTGGGTGGACCTTGCTTATGGAAGCGAAGGATCCCTCACCAAAATGCTCCAAATTTTGCAGGTGTTGATGTAATCCTAGGTGTGTGTGTGTTCAGAAGCAGTCATGTAATTTTAAAATCTTAACTTAATAGTCTCACGAGGCTGGGTGGGTCTCTTTAGAGGATGTTTATGACTTCACTTTAATGTGGCAAGCCAGGCTTGCTGCGTTTGGTGGAGCAATTTCCTCCTGCTCGTTTTGCTGAGAAGGGCACCAGACCTCTTCCTCAAAGTCCACTGTTCAGAAGTAGGCCTCACTTAAATGTATTGCAGCCTGAACATCTGAAATTCTGCAAGCCAAAGAGCTTACACACCCTCCAAGTGTCCCTATTTTCCAGGGACAGTCCCAGATTTATAGAAGCCATCCCAGTTTCTGATTTGATCCTGGAAATGTCCCACTTTCCCTTAGGGTGTCCCTTTGTTCCTTGGAGAAATGTTGGAGGGTATGGAGTTATGAGACCCCCCGAGCCAAGGAGATAAGTAACTATGCAATCTTGAGAAGATATCTGAAGGCAGCCCTGTATAGGGAAGTTGTTCAATGTTTAATGTTTTATTATGTTTTTATATGTGTTGAAGAAGGGGACGACAGAGGGAGGGGAAGAAGGGGACGACAGAGGGTGAGATGGTTGGACAATGTTCTTGAAGTGACTGGCATGAGTTTGGCCAGTGGAGGGAGGCAGTGGAGGATGGGGTGCCTGGCATGCTCTGGTCCATGGGGTCACGAAGAGTCGGACACGACTGAACGACTGAACAACAACAACAAATATGTGTTGGAAGCTGTCCACAATGGTTGGTGCAACCGAGTCAGGTGGAGAGGGTATAAATAAAATGATGATGATGATGATGATTATGATGATGATGATGATGATGGTGATGAAGAAGAAGAAATAGGACGTCCCTATTTTCATCAGAGAAATGTTTGAGGGTGTGAGCTTACATAAATATGCACAAATCTATTAAATGTGCATTGGACCACAAAGGGAAAATCTGGATTTTTTTTTTTTCAGAATTAGAAATTTGGAAAGGGGCAAAGACTTCGGTGGTGAAGCAGACATGTAGTGTATGGGGCAATATATTTGGATGACCTGGAAAACATGGCTGGGAAATGTATTCGGACCTGTTGGGCTTTCAGCGCTGGAACATCCACAGACAGACCTTGATGCAGAAAAGTATGCAAGGCATTCCACCCCCCTGCTCTCAGATTCCTGCCCCTTCCCCCGTTAGGACTCGAATACTGACATGGTTTGCATTTTTTGGTACAGAATATATTGCTTTAATGTGTGGAGATCTTTCCTATTCTATTATTTCAAGAAGGTTCTGGAACTTTCTCTGTGTGATGCAAGCTGCCCTCAGATTCCTGCCGCTTGTGGGTATCGTTTCGTTCATCTGCCCTATGGAGCAGAAGGATGCCACCTTAGATGGCCTTCTCCCATTAGGACTCAAATACGTGGCAGCTAGCGGCAGACCTGCGTTCAACCCTGGGATCTAACATTGTTCTTTATTTTTCACAAGCCTTGCTGTTTCAGGTGGCTAAAAAGTATGTGCCTGGTTTGTACTTTGAATGTTTAAGAAGCTTAAAGCCGTAAAACGCATAATGCAGCTTGAACTTTTTAGTGTTATTCTATCAACAGAAAGGCAAAGTCTTTGAGGCTCGGCCTTTGTCAGAATGTAAATTCCAGCTTGTAATACCCGGGCTGTATGTTTCAGGAAATCGGTATCAACCTATTAGCATGCCGTTTTCCTTGGAGAAGAGCCATTTTCACACTGAGCCTGTATTCCTAGCTGCAAACCTTCCTGTCACTGTTCCGTGTCCACGACCCAGCCTAAGGCAGCCTTTGACGGCTCTCTAGCCATTTCCTGCATTCTGCCCAAACACTAATTGAAAATTTGGGTGGCCTTGCTTATTTATTTTCATGGAATGCAGTAGGTTATATTTTCATGGCACTTTCTCAGCAGTGCAACGTTTCAATTTCAAAATTGCTGCAGCGCGAGGAGAAGTGCGCTCCCAGGCGTACGCGAGCACAGACAAAAGGATGCAGCGTGGAACTTTGATTAAACCATTAGAAAATAACAGAGGAAAATAAGGAATCGGCGTCGCTTTTCTCTTGCAGAACCAGAGGCACAAATGCTCGTTTTTTAAGTGTTAACGTGAATTTCAGCTTTGAAAGCTCAGATGCCAAGAATATTATTACAGCTGGAGCCAGATGATAGGTCTTATAAAGTTTTAACCCGGTATCTGGTTTAAGCAGGATACTTTGGGGTGGTTTTTGTATCGTTTCAAAAGAGTTGACAGTGAAATAAACAAAATGCATGTGTATAACTGTATACCCAGATTAACACTGCCTCTGACATACCACTTTTCAGTTCTCTAAAAAAAATTATGTTTCTAGCCTTCAGGATGATGCAATAGGGATCCTTTGCAAGTTTCAATGGGTATACATTCCCCCCCCCCAAAAAAAATATCCAATCTTTTGCTCCCTCTTTCTCTAAGTTTTACAAAATTGCCAGTAAACCCTAGTAGTGTGGACTAGGCATGGTTGTTTGTTTTTTTCAAAAATGTGATTCCACAAAATTTTGGTGCGAAACCATTTGGGACAGTATATATTTAGGAATCTGGCTTTCAAGTACATCATTAAAAAATAACTTCTATATAGCTTCTTGTGGGTTCCTCCTCCCTTGGCACCATTCTCTTTAATCCTATGTGTTTTTCCAACATATGAAATACTTCATTTTATATTAATATTTTTTTTGGGGGGGGAACTCTGCTATGTTGTGCTTATGAGGCATGTTCATGCAAATCTACACACCTTAAGCTGTTGCTGACATTGAGCATAGCAGGATGCAAGCACACACTTAACCACAAAAGATGCAACTGTATGCCATTGACAGCACAGAATGCATTTATATCTATCAAAACTTTGGCATTTAAATAATAATTATTTGATAATTAGCAATATTTGTAAAATATGGTTTCATTGCAGCAAATCGACTTGGATGTGCTGAGAAGAGTCCATTTTCTTCGATGGTGGGTCTCTTCAAGATGTGGCAAAAAAAGAAATAGAGCCATCTTCAAATATCTAAAGGGCTGTCACGTGGAGGATGGAGCAAGCTTGTTTTTAACTGCTCTGGAGGTTAGGACCCGAACCAATAGCTTCAAGTTACAAGGAAGGAGGCTCCGACTAAACTTCAGAAAGAACTTTCTGGCTGTAAGGGCTGCTTGACAGTGGAATAGGTTCCCACAATAGGTGGGGGGCTCTTCTCCCTTGGAGGTTTTTAAGCAGAGGTTAGATGGCCATCTGTCATGTATGATCTAGTTGAGATTCCTGAATTTCAAGGGTTGAACTAGATGACCCTTGGAGTCGTTTCCAACTCTACAATTCTACAAATGTATGGATTCTTTTCTCTTTTTTTGCTATTATATATTCTTCCTATATCTTTATATATTTCCAATCTTTAGGCTTGGTCCAGCAGGCTTATATTCTTATGTGTTGCTGGATCAAACCAAGGGCCATCTAGTCGCTTGTCTGGTTTCTGTCTGCAAGCAGCAACCACCTCCTTTGGGCAACTTTCGCCTTTTCTGAATAACAAGCAGAGTCACTGGGGCAATCCACTTGTGGATCCCACATTTAATAATGTGCCCATAAGGTGGACATTATTACATTTAGGATTGCCAAGCTAGACAATATTAAAACGTCAACCATCTCTCTTGTACCAGACTCAGGGAAAGCTCGGGGACCCCTTCCAGCCTGGAATACACAGAGCTTTGAATGGAAAAAAATGGCCCTAACCTCTACAAACGGAGGGCTCGCTTCCTAGGGGAACAATGCTAAATGTATATGAAAGCACGCTGATTTTCAGCGTTGTTGGCATCCGTATGTGTCAAGAGGCAACGGAGTGCACTTCCTGGGGTGAAGTCAAATCGCTGGACAATCACAGCGCCTGCTGTGGCTGCAGAGATCAGTAATTCATTACTGCTGCCCCCTACATAGTTTTTGCTGTGTTAGCAGCACCCAAGTGACCTCTCTGGGGTGCAAGCCAGGGCAGTGTGTATGGAGGTCCTGGGTTACCTAGATGATGAGACCCTCCTCTTGGCCCCACTGATATGGGCCAATGGAAAGCAGAGCAAAACATTTGGCACCATCTTAGCTGCAGGACTTGGCAGATGAAGCCATACAAGGCATCATCCAACCACCTTAGGGACCCTACTCCGGATTTGTGTAGAATTTACTGCTTAGCTTTTTCTCCTGAAGACATACCACAAGGCGGCGAGAATGGATTTTTCTTCAGGGTTTACTCCCAAAGCCTTTCTCACAAATGAGTATAGCCACAAGGCAGTGGAGGTTTAAGATCAGAGTTTTCCTTCTCCATTTTCAGCATAATACATCAGGATTATTATCATTATCATTATCATTATTATCATTATTATCAATCACCCTTCACCAGGAGTATTGTTTCCATTAGACTCAAATATTCCTGTGCATTCTCTCTTTAATTCAGAATTGCAAATAGTACATGGAAGGTATTTTTCAGAAGCAATGTTTGTACCAAGCCAGAAAAATAGCAGGGGGAAAACGAACAACATTCTTGCCTGATCTGTGGAATACAATATTTAGTATTTTTTTAAAAAGCTGTACAGGGTTTTGTGAACAATTTTTGGGGATTTGTTTGGCTTCCAAAAACAATGCCTCAGGGTCAACAGTGCATGGATTCACAGATAAGGCATTGAAGAGAAGAGGAGGGTGGAAATGACTGGACTGCAAGCCAGCAAGATAAAGCCGTGTGAGAACTGGGGGTTCTAGTCAGGCTACAATAGGCCTTTTTCTCTGGCGCTGTAGATAAATGGACTGTTAGACCATATTGTTCTGGCCATGCTAGGTGAGGAGATAACTTTTCTCTAGGTTTCCATTCCTTTTGTTTCTACCGTCATTTAAGATGCTTCCTCGGTGGGTATTGATTGCTAGAAGATGTTTTGATGGGGGCTGCCGTGTCCAAAATATGGGATAAGTCTTGTGTTTTACCGAAGAAAGACTGTAAAAGGTATAAATGGGTTTCAAATGGTAAAAAAAAATAAAAAAATAGAACAAGTGCTGTAGCCTGCACTTTAAGAGGAAAGGAAGGCAGCAAAAAAACAGCTAAATCAGCCCTTCTGTTTTAACAGCATCACTGGCACTAAGTGTTGTTGTTGTTGTTGTTCAGTCGTTCAGTCATGTCCGACTCTTCGTGACCCCATGGACCAGAGCACGCCAGGCACGCCTATCCTTCACTGCCTCCCGCAGTTTGGCCAAACTCATGTTAGTAGCTTCAAGAACACTGTCCAACCATCTCATCCTCTGTCGTCCCCTTCTCCTTGTGCCCTCCATCTTTCCCAACATCAGGGTCTTTTCCAGGGAGTCTTCTCTTCTCATGAGGTGGCCAAAGTACTGGAGCCTCAACTTCAGGATCTGTCCTTCTAGTGAGCACTCAAGGCCGATTTCCTTGAGAATGGATAGGTTTGATCTTCTTGCAGTTCATGGGACTCTCAAGAGTCTCTTCCAGCACCATAATTCAAAAGCATCAATTCTTCGGCGATTAGCCTTCTTGATGGTCCAGCTCTCACTTCCGTACATTACGGATAAAGTAGATATCCTTTATTTCCCCTGGTTGCCTACATTGAACAGTCCATAAACAGAAGCTATGTACTACCACCAGTGTTGGAGGAAGCATGGCTCTGAGTACAGGTACCAGATACTGGGAATCTCAAGTGAGAAGGTTGTTGTTGAGTTCATGTCCTGCTTTCCATTGGCATCTGGTTGGCCCAGATTCTCAGAGTGGTTTAACATTCAACCTCTGTTCTCATGGAACTCTGGGAATTGTAGCCCCCGATAACTCTTGGCACTCTTAAAAAACTACAGCTCACAAAACTATTTGGGGGGAAAGCCATGTTTAAAGTGTTTTTAAAACGACTAAGTTGAGGGGATACAATAGTTATTTGTAAGATTATGCACAGTGTGGGGAAAGTGGATAGAGAAATATTTTTCTCCCACTAGAACTTTTGGGCACCCGGATGTTAGAAGATTCAGGACAGATAAAATAAAATTCTTCTTCATGCAGCGCATAGTTGAACTTTTCTGTCACAAGAGGCAGTGATAGCCACCAACTTGAATGGCTTTTTTAAAAGTATTAGATAAATTCATGGAGAATAATGGTGGCTACAGTATGTACTACTTTCTACTGTTGGAGTCAGTACAGCTCTGAATACAAATGGCTAGAAATCGCGGACAGAGTGTTAGGGATTAGACTGAAGAGGGCAAGACCACTTCTCATGACGTTGCAGGAGAAGAGGAATGTAGTATTGATTTACAGCAGGGGTTTGAGGGGAGTTGAGGAAGGTCACAGCTCAGAGACAGATGAACAAAATAGTTGGGAAGTGTTAGAAGAAGGGGGGGAATTGCAACAGCTGACACGTTGTCAGTGGAGAGTATTTCTGATCCCCCTTCTCCCAGAACTCGGCGTTCATTAAGGGTGTAGGAAGAAGAAGAAGAAGAAGAAGAAGAAGAAGAAGAAGAAGAAGAAGAAGAAGAGGAGGAGTTTGGATTTCATATCCCGCTTTATCACTACCCGAAGGAGTCTCAAAGCGGCTAACATTCTCCTTTCCCTTCCTCCCCCACAACAAACACTCTGTGAGGTGAGTGGGGCTGAGAGACTTCAGAGAAGTGTGACTAGCCCAAGGTCACCCAGCAGCTGCATGTGGAGGAGCGGAGACGCGAACCTGGTTCCCCAGATTACGAGTCCACTGCTCTTAACCACTACACCACACTGGCTCTCACTGCTCTTAACCACTACACCACACTGGAACAACGGAATCAGAGACTTTGGGTCGCAGGTAGCCACCGTAAAGTAATATGCTGTTGCTAGGAAGGTGGGAGGATGAGCCCAGTTTGGAGCAACGCCATTGTTAAGGATTGTTGCGTTCTTTTGCCTCTCACTATTAAGATTGAATAAAACTCATTAAAACAGGACTCTACCTTGTTTTCTCTGCCCTTGCTGCAACCGGGGGAGGAATGGCTTTCCTGAAGCCTCGACAGAGCCTTGACACAGAGATAGCACTGTTGTACTTAACTTCTGTTTGCGGACTTCCCATGGGCATCTGATTTGCCACGGTGGGAACAGAGTGCTGGACTAGAGAGGCTTTTGCCCTGATCCAGTAGGAGTCCTCTTATGTCCATGCTGCTCTTACTTGGAGATGAAAAGAAGAATTTTATCCATAACTCTTACAGCTTCCTGCCATGTTGTATTAACTGGGAAGGGTGATATGGATATGGTTTTAAATAGAGTTGGCTAGACAGTCCCGGAAATAAACAGGGCAGTTTCTAAAAAGCTCTTAAAACCACTAAGTAAAACCTAGGTTATAGAAAACAATGGTACTGTTGATGGCGATGCCCTAGTCTAGTCTTCAGGCTGAGTATCTGTGGGGGCTTGTGACATGAAGCTGGTTTGCAACGTTTTTATCCATTCTTTATTAAAACATGTAGCCAAAACATTTTACTATAGGAAAGCCACCCAAAAGATGTTCAGGATTCGCTTGTCACTTCGAGCTTCTAACAAACAGTTTGCTAGAAATTAGTCTTTTTTCCCATGGATTGATAAGCCTGTTTTTCAGTCCCTATCTATGACCATCCTGCTTTCTGAGCTTTACCCAAGGTCATGTATATTTTCACTGGGATATGCCTTTAATATTGCATTTAATATGATCTTTCCTTTTATGTGTAACAGGATGGGTTGATTTACAGCAAGGCAACTGAAACTGATTTTAATCACAATAAAAACAAATCCTTTTCTTAAAAATAAACCAAAGCTCAAGCAAAAAGGTTTTTACATGGCTTAAGAACCGTTTGCTTTCACCATTCACCTCCAATCAAAATATTCAGGTAGGCAAGTTCTGGTTTGTTGCGAAAGCAACACCTTAAATTTGGTTTGTGCACAGTCCATGTATAAAAATCGTGTGACAGCTTCTGTAATGCTGCTGTATATTGCATATGTGAATATACTTCACGGAATGTCATGGGACTTACTTATGAATAAACCTGCATAGAATTGTGTTGCACAAATCTCTTTATTAAACCTGAAAATATGCATCAGTTTCAGATGAATTCATTGCTGCTTTAGCACTCCACCAGTGCTTTAACATACAAGTTATATAAAGTTGCAATTCCAATTTGTAACCATTAAGGGGTACCCTTTTTACAATAAACAGCATGTCTGACAACATCCACCATGCATTGTAAATATGATCTCCGGATCTTACTCCTGAAAACATGCTTACACATCATGACTTTGTACATTTATTATTTCATTTATTTTAAAATATTTATAGGCCACTTTCATGAATACAAATCTTTCAATAATAAAAAAATAGAACAAAGCATAAATGCAAGTAGCATTACTACAAATCTCCCTGGCAGTAATAAAAAGACCCGACCCAAAATGTAAAACATGATTTCTACAAAACCAGCTGTTCACGGAATATAGAAGAATGCCCACATCAAAAAGAAAATACAGCTCTTGTGTACGCCATCTGAAATAGGTAAGTCTTCAAGGCCTTTTGGAATGACTAAGCTAGGTGGCCTTCTCCAGGGGTTACTGGTAGAGTTGTAGAGCACTGGAGCCACCACAGAAAAGGCCCATCCCTCATCCCTGAAAACCTCATTGATCTGAGGGGCATACAGGTGAGAAAGGACTCTGTTGTAGACATTATGGGCTGGCAGGTTGATATATATATGCAGGCAGCCCTTCAAATAGCTCCAGTCCAAATAATTTAAGACTTTAAACGTTAAAACCTCTAAAGGGCCTTCTCAGTGGCTGCTCCCAGACTCTGGAATGTGCTCCCTGGAGAAGTTAAACTGGCTCCCTCTTTGCTGTCCTTCCACCAGTAGGTGAAGATTGGGAACTGACTGGTTTTAGGTTTGAAAGGGCTCGTGCCATGCTGTTTTTATTGTAATCATTTGTATATTTAAAACATATTTTATATGTGTATGTAGTTGTAATTCTATTGATGTTTAATGGCTTTTAAACTATTGTCATTTCTATGTTCTATTCTTTTTTTTTATCATCTGTAAGCTGCCTTGAGTCCCACCAGGGGAAAAGGAGGGGTATAAATAAATATACAGCGGTACCTTGGATCTCGAATGGCTTAGTTGTCAAACAAATCGGCTCCCAAACACCGCAAACCTGGAAATAAGTGTTCCAATTTGCAAACGTTTTTCGGAAGCTGAACGTCTGATGTGGCTTCCGCGGCTTCCGATTGAGTGCAGGAAGCTTCTGCAGCGAATCGGAAGCTGTGCCTTGGTTTTCGAACGGTTTTGGGAGTTGAAGAGACTCCTGGAATGGATTAAGTTCGAGAACCAAGGTACCACTGTATAATAATACAAGCAATAAAACCACCACTTTGATTTGGGTTCAGAAATGCTCCAAAAGCCAGAGAAGCTGGTATAATAATGGTCCTACAGGATGCAACTGTCCCACTGACAGAACTTTCTGACTGCTGCATTGTGAACCTGTGAACCAGCGGAAGTTTCTAAGCCATCTTCAAAGGTGCCCTCACATAGAGCACATAGAACCAGCCAAGCCTAGATGTGACTCGAAGATGAGTCACTGGGGTTAGGCCTGACCTCTACAGACAGAGCCACAGTCGAAGCTGGTGGAACATATTCCTGGCTACTGGTCTACCCCAGCTAGCACAGGGTCCACAGAAGGACTTCCAAACAGCAGGAGGAAAAGATGCGTCGCTGTAAAAAGCATAGAGTTGATCATCTAATCATCTGGGTAAGTCATTTCCTTGTTCACACTGATATTATTAATGTCCTGAGGATATAAGGGAGAAATGCCCATAGGAATCAATGGAGAAATCCAGGATTCTAATCTAGCTACAGCTGGGCATATGTAACATCCCATCACCCAAATTTGCTCAGCAATGGAGAGAAAACCCTCAAAATGGAGACAGACAAATAGCCCAAAGACTGAGCGGTGGATATGGAATGCTCACTGACCATTGAAGGGTGGGAGGCAAGAGCAAAACTATGCAGGCCGGGACGGGAAATGGAATGAATGGTCTGGAATCCTGATCACAAACACAACATACTGCAATATTCCGTTGCAGTGGCCCGCTTTTCATTTCCATATTTCATTTCCAACTAGAAGCAAAGTTTGAACCAGGACTTCTTAGTTCATGTCGAAGTCCCTTTCTTCCTATGCTGCGCTAGCTCTCTCTAATGGTCATTTTTGTAATATCTGAGGAAGAACCCACATCCATTAAAATGGGCATGATCAATTCTCATAAGAACCTGTGAAGGGACAGTCATTAAGCGGAAGCACTTGTGAGTTTGCTGCCAAGAGGTACCCAAGATATCACGACAAAAGGCCATGACCGCCGGTCTGTGCACTCGGCAAGGCCCGAGGTTCCCCACATCCCTCCTCGCCAAACCACACAGTCCTCAAGCCAGCTGTACAGATAGGAGGAGGAGGAGGAGGAGGAGGAGGCGACAAGCAGCTTTCTTAAATACACACACACTTTCCCACCCCCCACCCTCCCGGTACCTCAGCTGAGTGACAGCCTCTTGATGTTGCGTGCGAGTGAGTTCAGCTGGTGCTGTGTGGTCTGGGTGTGTGGTCTCCAGCTTGGCCGAGAGGCTGCTAACAGGGTGGATGAGAGAGAGCAACTCTGTTTACTTTAATTTATTTCGGATGCCGGAACTGTGCCCAGAGTTTCTCCTGAGCTTGATTCCACAGTTAGTGGCAGCAATCCCTCACAGCTGCAGCACAGTCTGAAATATGTGCTGAACTCCTCGACCAAGTGCTTTTGCAGCATCTGCTTCAAGTCCAGCCTGCTAATCCCCTGTGACTCAGAAATGTTAATGGCATTGCTGAGTGCTGTGATTATTTTGGTTTTACTATGTCAAGATAGGATCTCCCTCTTTCTTTCTTTCTTTCTCTCTCTCTCTCTCTCTCTCTCTCTGAATCCTGGAAGATGTACTTTTTGTGAGTTATTTAATGCAGGAATTTTAAGATATGGGAAATATGTACTGTAACTATGAAGTCTGATACGGCAGGTCTTTTTAAAGACGTGTGTGTGTGTGTGTGTGTGTGCGTTTAGCTGTGACATACAAAATTGTAATCCAGATTCCAGATCTATTTGGGTCATGCAATGAACCTCAAGTTGTGCAATCTCATATTCATATTTTGACCCTTTCCCATTAATTTACATTATATTTTGCTCACTGCTTTAGAACTGGTGAAATGCCAGAAATTTGCTTTTATTTTATTATTTATTGTACGTATTGATATTATACCATAAACTACTTAAAAGACCAGTTTATTGGGATAGTAAAGCACATTAGGAATGCTAGAATAAAGATGCAACCCTATATACCTCCTTACCTGGAAATATGCTCAATGGGACTTACTTCTGAGTAGAGACATAAAGGATTGTACTGAAAAACAAAACAAAAAACCCTATTCAAAATTAAAATGACTTGTCATTTGCTAATATTTGCTTGACGTGAATGCCGGTTACGACAAGATAAGGCAAATTAACCTTTAGTTATTTAGACTGTTTCTTTGTATGTGCTTATCTTTTCATTTTAAGTAGCTTAGAGATATTTGAGAATATTTTTTTTTGAACCAAATGTAACATTCATGACCAATACTTGTTTAAAATGACAAGTCTCCTTTCATTATTCAAATAAACATGCATTCACTCTTAATATGACTTGGAATTCCAGCATTGTTTAGCTTATTCATTCCTAGTCTTTTCTGGCAGACTTGCAGGAATGAACTTAGTATTATTGATGCAGCGATGAAGGCTGTAATATTCATAGCGGTGGTGAAGGCTGTTGCAAATCTGTGGGCTAAAACTCTCCAAAGGGATTAAGGAATATCACCATCATTTTTTTAAAAAATGTATTCAGGTGGAGGGGGGGAGTGCCTTACTGTTTTAACTTGTGTCTACTATATTTCTGCATTTATGTTGAATTCTAATTTTCCTTAATTTGTTTTTGTATTATCTGCAGTGATCTCAGATCACAGCTTGGAAGAAGCGAAATGGTTCACCATTTCAGTCCCTGCCTGCAGGTTACAAAGCAAGTGACATGACACATGGGGGAGGGGGGAGGGGGGGAAGAGGAGAGGGAAAAATGTAAACAGTCATCGAATCTTAATTTAACAAAGTTAAATATAAGTTCTTTGGGGGAGGGTCATTGCTCAGTAGTCAGTGTAGACAATACTGAACTAGATGGGCAGATCATCTTCCGTCAGTCTAAAGCAGCTTGCTTTGTTCTTATAATGACCAGTTGGAATGGATGCCGCGTTGTTCAGCAAACCAGTTACATAAGAAGTAAAACAATAATAATGCCATATAGGTATTACACCTTTAAAACATGAGACAGCAGGGTGACTGTATTTTTAAGACAATGCTTTCTAAGACTCATTCATTCAGAATACTTCTATCCTTATGTAGTTCTTAAAGCAGCTTACAAAATATTTGCACAATTCAGTCACATTCAAAAACTTTTGACCCATACTCAGAAATAACATTTATTAACAGTGTTTATACACATTTATGTTGAAGAACACCCCAATATGCTTTCCATATCACTACAATATCAACAGAAGACAGAATACATTTAAGACCTCCGTAATGACCAAAATGTGATTTCATCCATTTAACAACTAAAAAAAAAATGCCAAGAAAGAAAGAATTAAAATTCAGACCCAACATTTCTCACTCATTCTTGGTCCTCCCTAGTGTTGCCAAGACAGGAGGCCCACTGAGTTCCTTTGAAGTTAGTTGAGTATCACAGCCTTGGAGTCAAACTCCCCATCTTCAGCAGATGAGTTCAAGGATGTGGGGTCGGAGGAGAAATTGCAGACAGAAGCACTGCCACAAGACTATATTTTGGTGCCAGTACCCCACCAGCCTAAGGCTGTCGTATTGCCATCCTCTGACTCAGAGGACTCTATCGCAGAAGCCCCAGTTACAACCAGTCTCCTTCACTTGCAACTGGGACAAAACTGCTGCTCCTACATGGGGATTGCTCTAAGGCTGACAGTTGCTGAAGCAACACCCAAGCACTGTTCTCCTATCACATTGAGGATGAACGCTGCACAAATCAGCTTTGCTTTGTTGCTGTGGAGGTCAGCACTTGCAAGACACTGAGCAGTTGAACTTTGTTCAGTCCATGAAGAAGAAGAAGAAGAAAAAGAAGAGGAGGAGGAGGAGTTTGGATTTGATATCCCGCTTTATCACTACCCGAAGGAGTCTCAAAGCGGCTAACATTCTCCTTTCCCTTCTTCCCCCACAACAAACACTCTGTGAGATGAGTGAGGCTGAGAGACTTCAAAGAAGTGTGACTAGCCCAAGGTCACCCAGCAGCTGCATGTGGAGGAGCGGAGAAGCGAACCCAGTTCACCAGGTTACGAATCTACCACTCTTAACCACTACACCACACTGAAGACAGTCTTTCTTTACTGGTTTCCATGGATGGCCTCTAAAACCAGGGAGAGGGGCTAAGCAGTCAGAAATTGCTCAGCCTGTGATGGAGTCAATTCTCCCCTCATGCATACCGGTACATCTTCTTAAAAACAATACTTTTTGTAGATGTACTGCTTTCTCATATGCAAATTTAATCAATTGATAAATATATTAAGCACTCACAAGATGTAATTAATGTGTAACAGTCCTAATGTAAACACAATGTTTTCATTGCCCAAGCTTTGCTTCTTTTAAATTTACTTATTTTGCTGATAATGGACACTGGTCAAACTCAAAGCACTATAATACTCTTGAGTCTTTTCTTCATGCTCACCATTCCAGTGCAGTTTTTAAAAAATTGTTCTGCAATAAGCACGGAAATACCTGAGTAGAAATATTAGATTTTGAGAGGCTCAGCATTTTTATTACATGAATTCATACTGTAATGGAAAGAGGTACAGTGTGCCAGCTTCTGAAATCCAATAAAGCGTGCTGCAATATTTTCTAATATTACTGTCTAGTATAGTCTTAATTCCAGTGCATCACCTGAATGCCTTGGCATTATAGACTAAGGGGAAAGTGGAACTGGGGGGAAAGAATAAATACGGAGAAAATAAATATTCAGCATATAATTTCCTTCATATTAATATTGCTTTTAAAAACACACACATACTGTAATAGTTTGGGCCTTTATTTTTGACCCTAGGATTATTGTTCTCCCAACATGTCTTATTATGCATAAGGATGTCTTTTACTTGTGTAATTCAGTGAATTTGTGCTCCTTGCACAGTACTCATGTTCTTACACTTTGGCCTGTTGCATTTCAAACTTTCAATAGGTTAGAAAGTTGCAATCTCCACACTCACACACCCCACTGAAAGTATCAGTTCAACAACATATTTTTTTTTATTTTTTTGCAACAGTTTTAACATCCCAACCTGTGTGTAAAGTTAAACCCACTGAGTCTGGACTATAGTTCCAGGAAGCTCCTTGCACATGCTTGGCAACTCCGCAGGTCATCAGGGTAGATGGTTTTGCAAATTGCAGAACTTTCCGCCCTCCTAGCTTCAACGATCTGTCTCCTCGCCTTGTCTGAAACAACCATTGCGCGGTGAACTTTCCATCGACAGCCTCTCGTGTAGGGAGCACTGCAAATAGCGCGCATGGGGTCGGATTTGGTTTGGCAAGCTGAGATATAAACAAGCTAACAGTGAAATAACATACTGAAATCTGGGGTAGCATACCTGAACCAACAGCATAAGGATAATTGTTTTATGAATGCTTTGCTACTGAACGAACAAAAAATAATAATAATGAAGTGTGTATCACAAAAAAAATAATAATAATGAAGTGTGTATCATTCTGCCACAAGGTAGATGGAGCAGCAGCGCTCGATCCTGGCGAGGTACATGGAAAGGAGCGAGGAGGAGGGGCGGGGCAAAGAACTCTGCCCCTTCCTCCTCTCGCGAGCCATTGGCTGCGGACGGCTGAGTGGCAGCGCCGGCTTAGCCAGCCAGCCGGCGCTCGCCCCGGTGACGTCACGTGCCTCGGCCTCCGCTCCGTTGCGTCACGTGCGTGGCTGCGTCAGAGCCCCCCTGCGTAGCGCTCCGTCCGCCCCTTCTCCGCCAGCTGCGTTTCCGGCGGGAGGTAGGTCTCTGCTTGAGTGGCGTTTTAGGGAGCGGGGCGGCGGTTGCAGGCTTCCTGCCTCAGGTGGCGTTTGACGGTTGGGAGAGGGTCCTTCACCGCCACCACCGTTCCCGGCTCAGCTGAGGACGAGCCCGGCTGACGCGTTGGGTGGAGTTTTTATTTTTACATTATTTTATTTTGCCAAGAGGGTGGGGGGTGGGGAGGGAAGGAGTTAACTGGGAGGGAGTTTTTGTTTGTATTATGCGTTTTTCTGTTTTTATCTTGTATTTTTATGCTATGAACCACCCTGAGATCTTCAGATGAAGGGCTGTATGCAAATTATATATATATATATAATACAAGTGCACGCGCGCACACATATGAAATAATAATATAAGCATGCAATAATAATAATATGAATAATATGAAATAATAATAATACAAGCACACACACCACACATACATACCCCACTGGCCGGCTCGTGGGTGAGCCTTGGGATGCCACCATGCGCTTTAGGCTTTCTTGGCCACCAGGCTCTGTCATGGGTCATGGCCAGGCTAGTGTCACAACTCAGACAGCGCGCATGAAACATGCTCTGGTTCAGCATCCTTGTACAGTCGTGCCTTGGAAGCCAAACAATCCGTTCCGGAAGTCCATTCGACTTCCAAAACATTCGGAAACCAAGGTGCGGCTTTCGATTGGCTGCAGGAAGAAACCGTGTCAGACGTTTGGGTTCCAAAGAACGTTTGCAAACCGGAACAATCACTTCCGGGTTTGCAGCGTTTGGGAGCCAAAACGTTTGTCTCGCAAGGCGTTCAACTTGCGAGGTATGGCTGTACTTGATCCGGCACTTGCAATGCCTAATCCTAACCTTGCTTCGCTCGAAAGTACTGTTTCACCATGTTCAGCGAGGCTTTACCCTGGGGTAAGCTAGTGAAGGATTTGAGCCTTGAAGCAATTTATTGTTGCCGCCATTGCTTTGAGCCTGGGGGTCATGCACATGGGTTGCTCCATGTCACCTTTTTAAGCCAATGTCTGGCTGTTCAGTTTGCCTAGTGCAGAAGGCCTGGGTAATTTGCAGTAGATGTGCAAGGTTTCTGATTCCAAACTTAAACTAAAAATAGCAGGAATGAAATAACGCTCCCCCCATGCCCTAAGTTATACTACAGAATTAAATAAATTTAGTACTGTACTCAAATTGATTTAATTCCAAGTGCAAGTCTTTAGAACCAGGCTCTTTTTAGTGTGTGCATCTGTCTTTCTAGTAAAAGACCCCAAGCCTAAGCCCAGTACATAAGATGGACCACCACTGCTTTGCCACCCTCCAGGTGGTGATGGTGTTGCCACTTGCTGGATGCAGTGACAAGGGCAGGGGAAGCATTGGGTTGGCTGGGCAGGCATTGATACATGCATGCTTTCACCTGTGACTACCATTCCACTGCTTCCTGCATCCTTTGCTGCCATACTCCCAAGTAACAGCAGCACTGCCACATGCAGAGGAATGGTGCAGTTGTGGTACCCCATCTCACACACTGCAATAGTGCACACACGAAGTCTGCACAACCCAGATATATCCTGTAGAAAGAAGGGCACTGTGGCAGGTAATTTCATGCTTCCTTTTGAGGAGAATCATTTTGGCTCGTGGTTCCTTTCAGATATCTCTGACAACAAACTGAATGCCCAATACGTTAATGTTGCCCTAAAAGTAGTTCCATTGGAGTTGCTGACACAAGTAAATGGAACTTTAATTCCCAATTCTCATCATGGGTGTGGATCTAAATGTCCAACTGGTGTAGCAGGAATCAGGGCATTCATGTACAGGCCACCCACATGGAGCTAGTAGTTCACACAGAACTGGGAGCCTGGCAGTGATCCTGGGAGCTCCCAGGGTTTTCAGATGGGCGCCACCATGCATCTGACCCAGCCCTAATTTGAAAATTGAGAAGTTTCATCTTGATATTCCTTAAGAACCATCAGTACTTAAGAATTAAGCACACCTTAGCAAGCCATTTTAAATCACACAATTGAGCATTTCTAGGTTTTATCATAATTGGTGCAATGTAAACAAAGCTACAGGGAACCAGGCAGAGGGACTTCTCGGTAGTGGTGCCCGCCCTATGGAACTCCCTCCCTTCAGATGTCAAAGAGATAGACAACTGCCAGACATTTAGAGGACATCTGAACAGCTTTTAATGTGTGATATTTTATTGTATTTGATTTTTGTTGGAAGCCGCCCAGAGTGGCTGGGGAAATCCAGCCAGATGGGCGGGGTACAAATTATTATTATAATGGGTGGGGTACTTATTATTATTATTATTATTATTACTGCTACTACTACTATAAACATTTTCACTTTTTTCCTGATTTAGACTGCTGAATATATTGGTCTTTCATCAAAGAAGAAAGCTATAATGTCTCACACACGCAAGCCCCCTCTTGTGACGGGCATTTCTCCCAATGAAGGCATCTCATGGACAAAGGTCACAATTCGAGGAGAGAACTTGGGAACGGGCCCAACAGATCTAATAGGTAAAGTCAAGTAAGCTGTTTCCGTTTTGATGGCAGTAGTATGCATCCAACAGAGTTTATTTGGAAATGTGCAGTTGTTGATAATTTAGTGGTGTTATGAAAACGCTTGATAGACAATAAAATGTTGTTGGTTTTTCTTCATGAAGATGAAGAGATCCTTTCCTAAATACCGGGGGGGGGGGGAATTCAGTGTTGAGCTAAAAACAAACGTTCAGTTAGCTTGAGTATTTCCATTTGCATGACAGAACAACCCCTCTCACCCCACGTGCTGTTCTGGGGGTTCTCTGGACACCTCTGGAGCCAATTTGAGGGGTGGGGAAGAGGGGGGAGCCCTGTTGCAGAAGTGCTTAGTTAAGTCAAGCCCTGGGAAAGTATTGTTGCTGTATTTCTTCCTGAGCTTCCTTTTTCTCAGATCATGTGGAAATGATGGGTCAGTAGGGATGCAGTGAAAGGTTTTCTGTCAGGGGAAATTTAATTCGCCCCCTCAAGTGTCTCATGTCCCCAGTTTTGAGAATCACTACAGTAACATGCCACTTGTTCTCTTTGAGCAAGTTTGCTGTGTTGTATCTGTATCCTCACTTTCACCCAGTGGTCAAGACTGAGTATTTCAGTACTGGCTTCTAATGTTTATGTATTTAGAGCAACACTTTAAAAAATCTTTCTGGAGTGAATCTGTAAGACACTTGAGATGCGTTTATGAGCTGAAAGCACTTCAGGTTCCCCCGATAATTATGAAATAAAAAATATCCACTGTTAAGCAACTTTTGTTCCTCTGCTTTGTGTGACTCTCTCAGGCTTGACAATCTGTGGACACAACTGTCTTCTGACTGCCGAATGGATGTCTGCCAGCAAAATTGTGTGTCGAGTAGGTCAAGCTAAGAATGACAAAGGGGACATTATCGTCACTACAAAGTCAGGGGGCAAAGGAACTTCCACTGTTTCTTTTAAACTCCTGAAACCTGATAAAATAGGTATGGTTAAATTATCCATTTATTTCTCTTTCTGTAAGTATTGTTCTGTAATAAAAAAAAGTTTTGTAAAAAAAGAAAATCTTCATAGGATATGCAAGTGGGTTTGTTGAACAAATCGTAAGACTGTATTTATACAGATTTATACTATTGGCCCATCTAGTCCAGTTCTGTCAACTCTGACTGGCAACAGCTCCCCAACCTGTCTCAGGCATAGGTTTTATCCATGCCTGGTACTTGAACTTGGTATTGAACCTAGGGCCATGTAGAGTATTTATTCTGACCTTGAACTTCAGCTGTTCTATGTAAAATCTCATGAATTCAAAATACTTGAGCTTCTCTTGGTTGCTGATCAATTTTTAAATTAGGCTATCCTCATACTAGCACCTCAGTCTCATGGACTTCTGTTGTATCCAATGGGCATTCCACTGAGTTTCTAATAAAACTGCTTGGATTATATGATTATACACATGATGTACTGGCACTTGATAGCATAAAATATATTTAAATCTTTCTGATGTTATTTGGACACATGTGTGCATTTTAAAGCAGGATGGAATGTAGAGCCAAAATTAAATGTATTTTTTGCCAGTTGTAGTTTTCCATGTGCATTATAGATACAGGAAAGCAAACAACAACAACAACAACCCACCATATTTTATGTCAGGTGAGAAATCCAAATAAAATCCTCTGAGAACCATATTGCTCTGTAACTCTTTGGCTGCAGAGGTAGATTAGGAGCAGTGTGAGAATTGGTTTCGAGGTTGCTTTTACCCTATTTCCCCCCAGACAATTATCTAAGTATGCATTTTATATTTGTAGGACTTTTTGACTTAATGCATGAGAACTTCATGATGCTCGACAGAGTTTATTTTTCTAAGGATATATCTTTTGTTTTCTCAAGGTATCTTGGATCAGTCTGCAGTCTGGGTTGATGAAATTAACTATTATGACATGCGCACTGACAGGAACAAAGGGATGCCCCCTTTGTCTCTGCGCCCTGCTAATCCTCTTGGTATTGAGATAGACAAGTGAGTACCAAGTAGTGTCAATTTACATTCTTACCTGACTTCCCTGTAAGAATTCAAAAATATTTCAGAATGTGAGATTTGAATAAAGCAAGACTATAGCCTGATTTCACTTTGCCAGGGAAAGATAGTGTTTCTTCACTTTCTTATTCTGTAAATGGGAAGAGTAATTATATTTCTGTCTGAGGTTATGCCCTATCAACTCAGGAATTTCTGCATGTGCAACAGGTCTTTTCCCCCTGCATGTGTCCCAATCCCTCCCCAAATCTATTCTTGACAGTTAAGGGGAACCCCCAAAACAGATAATGTTTTAACCAACTAAGTCCTACCTAGAGTAGGCTCATTGAAATTAATTGAACTGTTAGTCATGTTCATTAATTTCAGTGCATGAACTCTTGAGTGTGGCTGACATTGGCTACAACCCTTAGTTTTCATAACATATTTAATATTAGTGTTGTTCATATTTTTACTAATGCAAATATTTCCACACCACTTTTTACTTACAGAGAGGAATATGCAAGTGGTTCACAGTAATAAAACATAACAAATCTAGTTAAGACTTCATAATATGTGAACAATTTTAATAGCTGTGGGGGATGATAGGATGAGGTGGCAAATGACCTGAGATTAGCTGTTAAAAGCACTAGCTAGTTTTATGTGATTCTGTTTAGATTAGGATTTGCAGCAGGAGTTGCAGAGTAAAAATATATTTTCCATCCATCCATCTTTTTTCTTTCTTTTTTAGTTTTTGTTGAAATGCTAATTTGATTCCTAGCCACAAATCTTAGTGTTTTTATGCACAAATGCCACATTTATGCAAAGGTTCCAGTAGTTGTATTCATATGAAAAACAGTTTATATATATTTAAAACACTTGCTGTCATAGCAAGTTAAGTGCTGCAATGCTACTCTAATATTGCAGATGAACATACCATGAAGAAGTAGATGCAGATAGCTGGACACTTCGTCAGCATCCCCGAGGTTCCTGTCTGGTGTACTGTCCTGTCTACTTCTGCAGTCCTAGTGGTGAAGGAACCAGCCAGGAACGAGAACAATGGATATAGAGATCTCTGGCCATGTGGTAGACATAGCTGTGTTCAGGAGCTCCTTAGGGTCAGTGGTGCTGCAAGGGTCTGCTGGTGGCTCCTTGTCCTAGTCTTCCATTGAGGACACAACCAGCTCCAGGTCTGAGCAAGGCTGAACATTGATACTTGCACAGTGGAGGGAGAAGGGGCAGGCTTTCAGACAAACCAGCACAGCAAATAGTGCTCATCTGCACTTTCTAAAAAAAAAAAACAAAACTAGGGATATTGACATACAACATATGACAACATAGTAGCATGTGGCTAGCATGTGACCTCAATGCTACAATAGCAATTTTAACAAAAATCTTTCTAATCTGGGTATAGTGTTTCTGCTAAATATAGCAGACTGCACTTACTACCCGGTATGTATTGTAGGTTCAATCCCGAATAATTTAGGTCAGTGTTTTTCAACCACTGTTCCGCGGCACACTAGTGTGCCGCGAGATGTTGCCTGGTGTGCCGTGGAAAAAATTGAAAAATTACTTTATATATAGTCAATATAGGCACAGAGTTAATTTTTTTAACATTTTCTAATGGTGGTGTGCCTCGTGATTTTTTTCATGAAACAAGTGTGCCTTTGCCCAAAAAAGGTTGAAAAACACTGATTTAGGTTACTTTATGCAAACCTCTGCAGCAGTGGAGAACCAATTCTAGCAGGAAAGCCGTTCTTCCATAATGGCTAATGCTTGGATCCTAAAAAAATTAACTTAAGGAAATTCACACAAGGAAAGCTTCCTGCTCTCTCCTAACACCCACTATAGAACAAGGTCACTCAGGTTTCAGACTTGCTATGGAAACCCAGACCTCAATAAACAGTTACTCCGTGCTGATAAAACTGATTTGTAGTTCCTTTCTTCTCTGACATGAATACGCATTCCCTAAAATATGACAGTAATGAGCAATCCTACATATACTTCATCTGCCTAGGACTGGCTAGGAATAATAGTACAAAGCTTGTGTGTGCTTTGTGTCCAGTTACTATGTCATTCTTAGGCATTTCTCAAAATATTCCCAGTAGCACTACATGTCGTCTTATTAGTAAATTTAAAAATGGTTTCCATCTGCAAGGTCTAGCTTGCTAAGCATACACTGCCACCTAATGGATTATGTGAATCTTCTTTTGTGTAGGCAAAGTTGACAATCATATCAGAGGTAGTTTTTTTTGTTTGTTTGTTTATATGTAAATACAATAAGGCTGTCATTCAGCAGCTCAGCTGGGAAGCTAGCTGCAGGTTCAGTTAAATATTTTATTGTCAGCATCAGAAGTCAAAATCTTACAAGGAAAGAAAACTTTTCATAGTAATCTATTTTTTTTTCAAATAATATTTATTATATTTTCCAAAAACAACAACAAATTAACAAAAAGAAACAAACATAAAGTCCCACTTTTCATAGTAATCTAGGCAAGGTGGTGCCTTCATAGGCCTAATCTGGCCAGTGTTAAAACATTTCCAATGATTTAATTGTGCTCTTGGCTCTTCAGTGGAATGGATCAGATTTTGCCCTGTATTTGCCATCAGCTGAAGGTCCTTCTATTGTCTCCCACTGTCTTATATGGATGCAATCAGCAATAGTGAAGTGAGGTTCTGCCACATCAGTGTTGCCCTTAGGCTGGGTCCAGATTTGCCATTAGCTGTCCTCTGGAATGTTTCCAGGGGCCATCCTTGTCCTCTGTACTACCATTGGAGAAAGTCCTTGTTAACACCTTTGGGTTTGTCCTGTTTAGTCTACTCCAGCGTCCTTTCTGCTGGTCTTCTGCATGCATGAGTAACAGAATACAGCTGGTACAAACGTTTGCTCCTATGAGTCTGGCGGTGGGTGGGGGGGAATGTGAATGGTTACTTAGTTTGTTTATGGTGGTTGCCATTCAGTCTTTATTTACTTAAAATGGCTCTTCTTGACCTATAAAATCCTATGGAATCCAGTTCACGTGACTTTTTGCTGACAGTGTCCAGTAGAACTGCCTGGTTTTAGTTTTTTAATAGATTTTACATGGCTTTGTGCACAGAATCATTACCCCTGGGTGGTTGATAACTTTTTAAAAGCTTTATTTGTGAGGCACAGATTTACATTTCTTCTTACATAAACCTGTCAAATTCCTCCATATAACTAAATTCTCTCATGGGAAGCAATAGTATTAAACTGTTTCTTCTGAAGCATTTGCTTAAATGGAGTATTCTTGCACCCAGTTTCCAAGCTAGGGCTGAAATTGTAGCCTGGCAGCACCTGGAGGGCCAGAGGTTCCCAACCCATGACTCCGGGAGAAGGAAAAATTGCATTCCTTTTCTGTCTTCCCATCCAACCTCAAGAACCCTGCTCATCCTTAGGGGGAAATAGGTAACCCAGGCTACCACCTACTTTATCCTTTCCTCAAGAAGCAGCCTCTGTCTTCTTCAAACCTCTCCTCTTCTTACCCCATTTCCACAATTACTTCTGAGGCTTATAAGACATCAGGAGGAGTCTGAAGGCTTTCCCAGTCTTGCCAGCCCCACCCCTGCATTTTGGCAGCCCATCCTAGCCAATTACTGGTCAGGCTACTGAAAGGCAAGCAGCCAGTCCAGCAGTTCCTTCTCCACAGTTAGTTTTAGATGAGCCAAGCAAAGGCGTCCAGGAAGAATAGCAATGACAGGTATAAAAAGAGAAGAGAGATTAGAAGAATAAAAGAAGCACTGCAGATTATCAACATACTGATAATGAATTTAAAAGAGGAAATCATCGTGACAAAAGGAAGATGATAAGAGGTGGAACGAAGATGGATTGTCCTTAAAAGCTATAAAACAGTAATAATGAAACATGCAAACCCACCAAAAATCAAAGAAGAATTAAATGTTATGCAACAGTTTATATGTTACCCTTTGGGGGCGGAACATAATATTAATACAAAATGCCAATACAAAATATAACAGTAATACAAAGTAAATATTAGTACAAAAGGAAAAAAGGCAGAACAGTTAATCAGAACAATATAGCAAATATCCAAATACCCACCATTCACTTTCATGGGCAGCTTCCGGCGCAGATGTAATTCCCAGCATTCCATTTGGAAACTGGGATAACTCACACTCCCCCCACCTTTTCCAGTCTCTCATTTCTAATCAAGCTCATTCACAACAGTAGCCTAGGGGGAGTGGCCTCAGCCCTATCAGACAGTGAAAGAATGCCCCCCTAAGCAGTCATTACTTTGGTGTCAGCCCCTTTAGAGATTCCCCACCAAGACTGTCCTGCCAGGGGTCTCCAAGTAGATACACTACCCCCCCCAAAAAAAAAACTAACCACAGCTATAGCAAATTCTTGTTCCTCATTGGTGGGATGAACTGTCCAAACACTATGGCTCCTCCACAGGATGCATTTCTGCGGGTGCAGCAGAAAAGGTCTGAGGGGGAACCTAAAGCTAGTCTCCTCTTTACAGCTCTCCATAGTCCTGTTAACTACTTGTCTATGACTCAGTAAGCCAAGTTAAAAAGCAAATGATTGACTACTCAGTTTGGCGGATAACTCAAATTTTCAGTGATCTCTTAAGAGCACATTCAGTGGAATGACAGTAATAAGAATCAGATTGAAAGGGGTCTGTACATGTTGCATAGTTGAGCTTTGGAATTATTTACCATGCAATGTGCTGATGTCCACCAACTTAGATGGCCTTAAAAAATTCATGGAGGATCTACCGGTAGTTACCAGTCATGATGACTCTGTTATTACTTTCAGGGTTAGAGGTACCATAGCTGATATCCAACTACGCTCTACTGAGAGTAGGTCCCTTGAAATTAATGGACTTAAGTTTCCTATGTTGATGGACTTCAGTAGGTTTGCTCTGAGTATGACTATCATTGGCTATCATCCCATGATGACTCTGAATACCAGGTGCTAGGGAAGAACAATAAGAGAATGCTATTGCCCTCATGTCCTACTTTTTAGCTTTTTGGACTAGATAGGCTTTTGGTCTGATCACAGTTGTTAAATCTGCATGTGATTAAGACATGCATAGCCTCTGCTGTATCTGTCTCCCCCAGAAGAGGCCATAACTTTCAAAACAGCCGAATCTTGTTAAAAATAAATAAATCTATCCATAGTCGCCACTTAACTATCCAGGAAAAGTAATGGATCCAGGAGCATCTGCAAGCTAAACCCAAATGGTGGAACTGCAGTCAAAATAGTACATCAATCTGATTAGTTTTATCAATAATGTAAACAACACTCCCTTAATTTGTTTCACTTGGATTTATCACAGAACAAGTAATTGTGTAAGGCAGAGCTTTCCAAATTGTGTGTCATGGCACATTAGTGTGTCAGCTACAGTGTATAGGTGTCACGGGACAGTCAGAACAAGGTTGGGAGCAAAGAGGGGTGCAGAGAGGAGCGACCAAGAGGCTGTGGAAAGCAGTAGGGAGGCTCAGGGACGGATGGAGATGGAGAGATTGTTGTCCGTTATTCCATCAGCAGTGGAGAGACGGGAGAGGAGCGTAGGCGGGTGGGTTTGCCGAAACTATTATGTTGGGGGCGGTCCTGCAAGCGGCCAGTGCTGGCAACTGACAGTGAGGGTTCGGATGCTTGAGAAATGAGCTCTGCTTTGTAAATATGTACTTAATAAATACTACTCTAAAGCAAGCCGGCTAGCAAGTGGATTTTCTCGTGAAAGGCTCCCACACAACCCTGACAGTAGGTATATGTTCTGCAAACACTGCCCAGTGCCCACGCTTCTCCCAGGCCTGGAAAGGGGTTAGTTTAACCTCCAGTTTGCTAGTAAAACTGAATTACTGTGTTGTGAAATAATGCATGTCTAAAAAGTGTGTCACCAACATGAAAAGTTTGGAAAGCTCTGGTGTAAGGTGTGTTTACCGCTCAATGACTGCAGAACCGAGGAGTTTATAAATCAGCATTGAAATCATGGGCAGCTCATTCACAACATTAGTATTATCGCTTAATGATGACGTAATAAGTCAGCGACTTCCATATGTGAATGAGCCATAAGGAATCCTCATTGCCATAGATAATAATGCCATAGCACCTCCACCACAGAGCTTTGTTGAGTGATCATGCGACAAGAAATCAAGTGGTGAACATGCATGTGTGAATTCCCCTTTAAAAAGCTATTTATGTGGAAACGTCCCAAAATTCTAAAGATGGTGCTGCTTCTTGACATACCTCCAGTGGAGCCAGCCAAAAGCAAAAGCATTTGAGGTTGCATTCTTCTTGATGTGACACTTTTATTTTGTTTTTAAGATAAATTAGATACATAATGCCATTTTACATTTTCCAGGCGGCTCAGCATGGTCTCTCTTTGGTTACAAGCTGATTTTTGCCACCCCGTATTTTGACACTCACCTCTCAAGTAAGACATATATCATATAGACTCACCATTGTTACTGTTGCAGTCTGGCTATGGTACTTGAGCCAGTAAGCAAGTCCTAGAAATTAATTTGACAGTGGAATGGAATGAAAACATAACACACTTTGAGTGGAGCCAACTGTCTCATATACTGTCATCTAGTCCATTTGACAAACTGAGCTATGATAATCAAACCACTTACCAGAATACAAATCTGTTTTTATTAATGGACGTTGCCCAATGGTCCTCATCCTATCACAGTCTCACTTGATTTCTTTTCGGCATGCTTTCATAAGCCTGTGTGTATTTTGTGATTAGCTTCCAGAAGCATAGAAATTGATACTAGGTGCTGTAGTCAACATCCTGAAATGTTATTTCATTTTTAAAAGGGACTTCTACTTACTTATTTATTCAAACATTTTTATGCCACCTTTCAGCCCTAACAGTGGCCTCCAATATGGTTTAAAAAAATAATTATAATTAAGGGTAACAGGATTAAAGCTAAAAAAAAATCAAAACTAAAACGAACACAGTTGAAAGTTTCAATATCAGTTTAAGAAAACAAAAAACAACATTCAGAGCCAAGAGGAATCTTTGGGGGTTTTGTTACTGCCCACTTTGACAGTCTCTGTTTTAGCAGTTTTTTAAAAATTAAAAAAAATCCCATTTCCTTTCTTAGCATTTAAGACTGTCTACCTCTTGTTAATGTTTTAGCTCCCTTTTTAATTGTTGAATTGCTGTTTTTATATTGTCATTGGATTTTTGTGATTTTGCATTTTTATATTTTAAATATGTACTGAAATATTTATTGTTTGAATAGTGTATGCTATCAGGGGACTAACAAATACATTTAGTAAGCAAGTAAATAATGTTTGCAAAATACAAACAGTCTTGCCTTTATACGTAGCAAGATGGAGCTCTGCTGTCAATTTTTTGCAACATAACTGTAACATTATAGCCTTTGGACCCATAGCAAGACAGGAGGACAGGGAATGGAGGAAGGAAGGCATCCCTATTGCTGACAATTGCTGAGTGATTTAGATATATCTGTTCTTCAGTTCATTTAAGCCAGTAAAATCTTGTGAACAGTAAAGAATAGTACTCACGTGGTTTCTGGTGATCTAAGCTCCACTATTCAGCTTTCAAGATGGTATCCATAGCTAAATGCATTAGATCTGGGTTTCCCAACCCTCCAACAGTTGAGGCACACATATGGAGGGGTAAGCAATACCTGTCCTCAAAACAATGTATTTCTATATGAGTAGGTAATTTGGCATAGGGAGCAATAAAGGTTAGGGAAGGACCTAGCTCAGTGCATGCAGACGGTCCAAGGGTCAATTCTCTGCATCTCCAGGTAGCGTTGGGAGGGACCCTTGTTTGAAATCAGTATAAGGTAAGTTGCTATGCTCCTGTGTTATTGTGTCCCATAGTATCAGTGCAGTAAAGATGTCACTGCCTCCACCCTTAGTTCATTATTGTCCCTTCCCAATTTAAAAGGTTATTGATGGTGTGGATCCGATCTGCATGTGTTGCTTATAACCACATTGACCCATAATAAAAGATGTATTGGAGTAGAGCAGGAAAAAGTGGTTCCAGATCTCCATCAAGTCTATAGGCTAGCGTTTGAAATTTGCCAGGTGCCAGGCACATTTCACACCTGGCTATTGGATAGAATTCTATCTGTTATATTTTTATCTGCACAAACAGAATGAATTTCAGGAACCAAAAAGCCATATTGGAAAATACGACTTTCGGGCCATCAGGCCTCCAAATGGCAACTAGGCATTCCGTTTTGGCGACTGTAACCCTGGTTTAAGGGGCCATTTGGAGCCTAGCTTATGTATCTGAGTTTCTAACATTGCTATATAAGCTCTAAACAGAACCACCTGCAAATGGTTCTAATTTTCATTGAAGCATGTAGTTCCAAGAAAATAAATGGGGCATCCAGTCCAACACCCTTCCCTAAGACAGAATATCCTCTTCATTTTTCCATTTCTGACCTGATGTTATAACACAGAGCGTTAAACGCATACCGAGTTGTTTTGTTTTCTGTTTCTATTCCCATTTTATGAACAGGAAGAAGATAAATATAAGGGAATAAGGGGCAACCCAGTCAGATGGGTGGAATATAAATAATAAATTTTATTATTATTATTATTATTATTACTACTACTACTGTATTATTATTATTCTGTAAGAAAGCCAATTTATTTACTACTGTAAAAGCTTGGGATCCATTTCCATGTGGTCCACCCTGCAATGCTAATGTCTGTATGCAAAATTCACGGGCTTAGGTTTAGCAGACATGGTTGCTTCTCATGCCTCAGTGGTAACATACGAATCAGGTGTAAGAACAGGATGCAGGGGGAGGTGCAGTGTTCACTCAAAGCAGGTTCTGTTTTATTCTAAATGTGTCATGCACCATAGACTGTTCGCTTTTATGGTAGAGTTCACTGGAGTAGTTGAGAAACAAGAGGTTTCGTTTCTGCTTGTTTGTGGTCTCTCTGTGAATTTCTTAAGCAGGTGATCCATGGCTAACTAGTAGAAGTAGAAGTACAGGGGTGATTAATGCAGGAAAACAAATTAGTCACAGGTTTCATCCATCATGGAACATAATGTAGTTGTTAAGTTTCACACGAATCAAGGAGCCGTGTAATATTATAGAGCTTGCTTAAACGACATTCAGATTGGATTACTGCAGTCCGTTGTGTGTAGGGCTCTTATTTCTTTCTTTCTTTCGTTCTTTCTTTCTTTCTTTCGGCAGGGGGTGAAGGAGAGACAGTTGAAAACTCCAATTGCTTCAGAATACTTCTGCTAGATTGTTAACTGGGGCTGGTTGAATGGAACCTTGCCAGTTACAACCACATTAGCTGCCAGTCCCATTTCACAGCACAGTTCAAAGTGCTGGTTTTAACCCTTCCATCTGTACCCAATAGACTGCCTTCTCCTGCACAAGCCTACCTAAATGTTAAGTTTGTCTTCTGAAGTGCTTCTCTGGGTCCCCCTACCATTAGTTATACTATGGGAGAATACCATTCTGGATGTGGTGCCTCCCCTCTGCCATGCCAATGACTTACATGCTCAGAGCTTTTAAAAATCCCCAGCCACATGAAACAGACCTGCAGTCATTTGCATGAAAAGCGCCATGAAATCCATCGATGCCCGTGACACATGTAACTTTTTTGTGGGATTGTAATGCTAATACCTTCATTTGAAGGACAATCCATTGTGTTTTTATCTGTAAGAGAGCATTCTTTTTCCTGACCTTGTTTCCGTAAATATTTTTTATTTACTTTTCAGAGGAAAGTTTCCACAAAAGGAGCTGGAAACTCTGTTTCCTGGGATGAGTGCTGACTTCACCAGTGAAAACTTTTCTGCGGCCTGGTATTTGATAGAGAACCATTCAACAACAAGGTTAGTAAATATGAAATTTGTGTGGATGCTTTAATGCTATCCAGGAAGTATCAGTAATACTGGGTGTGAATTGGCGGTTGATGGTTGCAGATCAGTAGCTCATAAAGATTTGTGTCTGTAGCATCTTTTACTGACTATGTGAGGCAACCTTGAGGTTGGTTCAGGGGCTGCAGCTGGTACAGAATGTGGCAAGCTAGATTGCTTGTGCTGGCAAATTATCGCCAGCATATAATGCCCTACTTGTGGGACTTCAGGATAAGGTTACTTGAGAGATCTCCTTAACCCTTAAATACCTAGTATTCACTGCAGAGCATGGGAGAGCTTCTCCTGCAAGTTTCAAAGATATCAAAGCCTATTCCACAGTAACTTGGAGCAAGGCTTTTAGTATGGCTGCCTCTGTTTTGTGGAACAGTATTCCTGTCAAGATATGACAGGTGCCCACTCTCTCTGCACTTTCCGGAAACAGTTGAAGACATTTTTGTTCTGACAAGCTTTCCCAGCTGAATGAACAGATCTCTACCATGGGTCTTTCCTTCCCTCTCCTTTTTCAACTCATCTGCTGTTATTTTCTAATATGTCTTTAATTGTTTTTAGCTGTTTTTATTATGTTGTGCACATCACCTCGAGACATACATGTGGAAGGCGAATAAATAATGAATAATAGTAATTGCAAAGGTTGTGGATTGCATCTTAACTCTCAGATTAGCTGTAAATGTATTAATGTTAGCCATAAATTAATAACTCTGGGAACAATTTTCCTATTCATAAGATTTACTGCCATATTAATTGAATGTAAGAGATGAATGAAAAATGCAAGAAAACGTTCACCAGCTTGAATGGCTTTAAAAGAGAATTAGACAAATTCATGGAGGATAAAACTATCATTTCGTACTAGTCATGATGGCTATCTGTTGCTATTATCACAGTAGGTGAACACCACTTCTTGGGACTCATAGGTGGAAGAGGGCTGCTACTGGGCTTCCCATAGACATCTGGCTGGCTTCTGCGAAAACAGAATGATGAACTTCCTGGGTTTTTGTCTGATCCAGCAGAGCTCCTCTTATTTTTATTATGGACATAGCTGAGAAAGTTTGCCTGAAAAACCCAATAATTTGATTTTACCATGTTTTTTAAAAAGTAAACCACGCCAGTACTTTGCCTCTGATATGTATGAAAAATTGTGCTTCTCATTTCACCATTTTAGTGTGTAAAATGCATTATTTCATACCTCCATATATTTGAAATACCAAACTCTTTCATTTCTTGGAATGTAGCCCTCTAGACGGTAGCCATAATTCATAGCTGGAGTTCATTGTTAACGTATTTACTTATTTAAATTGAATATTCCTCCTCTTGGCATGTTTGCTGAACCAAGTACATTTGTCATTATGACAAGAATAAACAAAAGTACAAGGATAGAAAACCGAAATTTTAAAAGGCAAAGATCCAATTATTGTTTTAGACTAGTAACAGCAACTAGGAGATGAAAGATTTGTATGAATGACATTTTGGTTTGCTATATCATGCAGCTGTAGACAATTTTGTTAATTTGTCTATTTCTATTCTTTTTTCCTTTTCTTTCTCTTCCCGCCCCCCACCTCCCAAAATCTAGTGGTTTGTTTGTTTTTTTTAAAGAAAATGTAAAGGACCAATACAATACTTTGTGTTTCAGATAACAATATTGTTTCTAATAGATATTGAGACCTAGCTGGTCTCACCTTTTCTGTAAATCTTCCTACTTTTTTTGTTCTGTTCATGGCTTTTTCATGGCTGATACTCATATTCTAACCTGGTAATTTACAACTTCCATCAAGTATTAGCAAGCACAACACTGCAACATGCCTAGTTAGCGCCTGCCACTGGAGAAATTAGGAAATTGTCTCTGTGTTAATAAGGGCATTCTAGTGTCTCTCTTAGTGTGTAGCTAGGGTTTTCAATATCTTCATAATTTTAGTGTCTCATTTTGTGTTTATTATAAGAATGCCATCAATTCGTTTTCTTGCCTCTTGGTTTCAGTTTTGATCAACTTAAAATGGCAGTAATGAATTTGAAGAAACAAGCCAACAAGAAAAACGAGGGAAGTCTACAGTATGTCAAAGGAGGTCTCAGTACTTTCTTTGAAGCACAAGATGCCTTATCAGGTAAGTGTCAGATGCAGTATACAGAAAACTATACTGTATTAATTGCCTTTATTTTTGCCCTGATTTCTAGAAGAATATGTGGATGGAATGGATCGGACAAATATGAACATTATAGGTGACTAAGGTCACTAGTGGAGGTAGGAAGTTCTGAAAAGCTGTAAATCAGTAGACAAAGATACCTGTTAGGTATTTCCAAAAGATTTTATAACTTGCCTCTCCAAAAACAGCTAATTCTTACTTTTGAATAGCATTAACTCACGTGAATAGATGCTTACATTATTTTACTCTAGTGACTGAGTTAACAGGCTTCTCTGTATTACTGAGGTAATGTATTGGCATAAAATACATTTGTTTTCTGGAAATTAAATACATAGATGTTCTCTTTCCCCACAGTTTGTAGCAGGCCCCTGAATTCAGAGGTTTGCGTAAACTGGATCCTTATGTAAAGTGATGCTTACGTCTCATCTTAAAACAATCTGTAGTTCATAGAAGGAAAAGCTCTCTTTAGTTCTATCAGCACAGAGGAATCTGAGGGAAGCTGCTATCTGGGATCAGAAAAGAAGTCCTTTACATGAACATTTGTCATTACCCATTTGTTGAGAGTGTTTTGTTTTTTCCCCTCGTGGGAAGAATTACATTTCAGAAATGTGAGATTCTGGTCATGGAACATTTACAATGTGTTCTACACTTTTATAGGCTTTCTTAACTGCCTTTATTGTTTAGTTTGTGTGGATGTAGAACCGGAGAGTTAAGTGTGCTGCAGTACCTCATAGAAGGTGCTTTTCAGTATTTAAAAGCTGATACTGTTGATAGTGCAAAGCAGAAATGCCCTATGCTCTTAAGTCTACACATATAAAATCAATATTGTGGCACTAATATAATAATAAATGTTTTCTTAGTTTATCTATTGTATTGTTTTGATCAGGCGCATCTCCTGGAAAAACAAACTCTTGTTCGTAATTAGTGTTGTAAAATGGATATTGGCTTAAGCATGACAGTCCTCTGCTTTTTTATCCAATTGCAAATCTGTGTGAAAGCCACATAACCTGGGTCTTCTTCCCATTTGGCAGCATACAAAAAGAAATATATTTCTAGTGTTTGCTGGTATAAGCAGGGAATAAAAATTGGGAAAGTAGGGATATGGGGTGATGCCATGTAACTGATGCTTCATAATCTAAAGAGCTGTAGCATTACCAGTTGCCTTCATTGCTGTTGAACAGGCATGGTGGTCCAAATCCAGCCCTTGAATGTATTTTATCTGGTTCTTGGTGGTCATATCAGATTTTAATCATGTGGGGCAGAACATTCTTTAGCACTTTATTTTTCCATGGCAAGATCTTCTTATTTTGTAAGTTTGTTAGTGAATCGATGCCATTTGCAGATATGAAACTAGTCAAGCTTGGCAGGTTCAAAGAGTTTAGCTTTGTTTACCAAATGCAAGTAATGTAAACATACTAAATTACATCACTCTCTAGGGCATCAGAACATTTTCCTATGCAAACTGAAAATTTTCTGCTAATTACCTATACAGATAATCTTAATTTGCATAGAAAAATTAATACATCTCTCTTGTCAGATCTTGTCTATAATCCCCTGCGTACTTTAATTGTAAAGTGGTTGCATTTAGATGATGCCAGCATTGGAGTGTGATCATTTGTGAGATGCAGGTAGAAATGGCATCTATGTAACTGAGTGAACTTATGTGGGTATACAAACATGCAAAGCACTACTGAACTTCCTTCTAGTGAACATTTTGTTGTTTGGCAAAACTGTGTAAGATCAGCCCTTCTTTCCCTTTCCCTTTTCACATCTAAAACAATAGTTTTGTAGACATTACACATTCCAAATTGGTACGGATAATGGCTTTTAATTCAGCGTTATTTAGTTAGGCATGTGATGTGTGACACAGCACAAGAGGTCTTAACATCTACTTTGGCATATTTTTGGCTTGCCCTATAGGTTTTTCATTTCTTATTTTCACATGAAAGTCAGTTTCAAAGCATAGGTCTGCAGAACAAGCTTCCCACCCTTGGTGTAAATTGATAAATGAAGGACTTTGGTGGGAATGAATTCAGCAAATATTCTCCCACCGCTGTTCTCAAGCAAGAGGTCCCATTGCCTAAACTGGAAATATTCAAATGTTATGTTTTCAGTCCAACCGTTATTCAGAAATCCTTTGTGTGTGTTCTTCATAAACTACCTGTTGTAATAGGGATTCCTAGTCACAATAGCCCCTGAAATATGCTACAGAACAAGCAATAGCAGAGAAAAATAGGACAAGAATAAAGTTAGTGGACATCAGGAGTGAAGGAAGCAAAGGGTAACAAAAAAAAGTATTTTAATTTGGAAGCTACCATGGGAATCTTCTGGTAAGATACCCTAAATAAATACATGAAGAACTCAGGCATGGAAAAGCTCTAGAGTTAAGGAAAGTCATGGCAGTGTGCCCAGGTAATGTTAGTGAAGACCAGTGGTTGGAGGAAGGCGTGAAAAGTTGGTGAGATAATGATTATATTTAGTTTATCATATTCCACAGTGCCGCATTGACCTTTCCAAATTAGAGCACAGTAGGACCTACAAAGTAGTATAAAATAAATTTGCTTCTTCAGAGTCAGATAAAGCAAGAAATTACAGTCAATGAAGCAAAATAAAGTATATGAGGCAGAACTATTTTATACTACATACAATAAAGCCCAATATATAATACAGAATTTTAATGTTAATTTAGAGGACTAAATAAGGAAACCTGGCCCCCCACAGGTTGATGACTTCAGCCGTACTGCCAGAGATCATACCGTAAGCTTACAGAATAGGAGAGTTTAGAAGTCTAAAGTATCTGGCTCTTATCAACAGTGCCCGCTTCACTAGATCCCTAATTCTTTTGTAACAAACACGTACCGTTCAGATCTAACAAGCGTACTGCTCAGACATGCTGTCTCACCCATTAAAATGGTTGGCATTTAACAAGATGTTTTATTTCAGCAATTCATCAAAAACTGGAAGCGGATGGAACTGAAAAAGTGGAAGGATCCATGACGCAAAAACTAGAGAATGTTCTGAACAGTGAGTTTTGAACACCCAGTAATAGCTATTTGTAGACTTTGTGTTTTATAACAAGTTGAGGCATATTTCTTGGACTTTGAAATTTTGGGGGAAACACATTCCCCCCCCCCCCAGATTCTTATTCCCAAATCATGAGAATATATGGAGCCTAAGAATTTAACAATTGGCAGCATTGCATAGGATTTAATTACAAAGGGCAAATAATCTAGATATGAGGCAGGTTTGTGGAGCATAGTTTAATAGCTTTTATTATATCATTTAACATTTCATATTCTTCAGAAGGAGTTTTGAATATCAATCAAGACATGGAATAATTTTGCAAGTACATGGTCTTGTTTCTCTACATTGGATGCCATTTGTCAAAATACTGAATAAATGGTAGCCATTTGGGGAGCAATCCTATAGCAACATCCTCCAGCATGAGCAGTTTAGGATCTCTGGTTGAGCATTGAGGTTTCCAGCAAAGCCAGCCTACTCTGGCTGGACTCCCTCTTCCTCGGCTCAGCTGGACATACACTGGCATTTCTCCTCCATCCGGACCCATCTCGGACCCAGCCAGTTGAGCCAAGCTTGCCAAACCTTAAGCTGGTGCACACCCTGGGAAAGGGCTTCTCTGAGTGTGGGGCAAGACAGGGAAATGGTCACCTCGGTCACATGACCTGGAAACTTAGCAGCAAAAAGCCAGTAACTCAAACACTATTTTAAAGGCTTGTTTCTCCTCTGCCATGCTTATTCCAGCTCAGCCAGCAGTAGCCTCACAGCCGAGCGGGGTTGGATCTGGTGTAGTTTTACATCAGCTTAACTTACACTGGCTTGCTTTGTGTATAGGATGGCTCCCTGAGTCTTTGATATGTGCTGAAGACACTAACATTTCCATTTCTGCTATATCTGAGAAATTCCTTAGCCTCTTTAGGTTTCCAGGAATGCTCTGTGCCTCAGTCTGGTGATATCACTTTATTTAAAAGAATTTCTGTTGAACTATATGTGTGTGTGTGTGTGTGTGTGTGTGTGGACAACCTCTGTCCTAAATAAAAAAAGCCTTCAAATTACAGAATGAGCAAATAATTATATTATGCTCGATCAGACATTTTCCCTAGCTTTCTGCTCAGCCAGAGCTTAGATTGCAAGATCCTGCTAAATGAGAGGGTTCACCAGTTCAGCCCTGGTATCCCTGCAGGCCCTTGTACCCCCAGAAAGTTGACTCCAGAAAGTCAAATGACCCTGTGGACTACCTGTTTTTGGGGGGGACTACAGTTGTGAAAACTTCCCACCTCTGCATGGCCAGAAGTGCTTTCTTTTTGCAGAGTGGGTTCTTCGGTTTGCTAGCACCAAGGGGGAGAGATATTCATGTTCTCCACTGCTTGATCTTTCTTAGCATACCAGTTTGAAGCTTTTATAGGGGTTTCATTTCAAACCCTGCTTGGTGAATACAAAGATTTTGCCTTCTCTGGATGAAGCCACGGCATTAGAGTAACCGATCCACTTCATAAGAGTATGTTATATCCAGGACTGACACACCCTACTCTTCCACTCGAACAATTTTAGCAGAAGATGTAACCTTTGCCTCGCTTGTTTTGAAACACATAACACAATTTAATAAATAATGGGATTGTAATAAACTACATTTTGAAGGAAGAAGACAAGTTAATGCTGAAATATTAGATGATATAAAAAAATTCATCCCAGCATTCTAAATCAAACTTAAATAGTGCTGTTAAATAGAGGTTCATGATTTGAAGACTGGTTTCTAAATATGTGATTAGGTGTTGTTTTACTCAATCTTAACCAGAGTTAAGTTGAAATAACTTGACTTCCAAACTAGGAAACATTTTTATTTGGCATTTTGTTCAAGAGACAGGGAGTCTTTCAGAAGAACCATTAAAATATGAAGAAAGTGTTTTTTGTGGTGGTGAATTGCAATAGATATTATACTGGATAAATTCCAGCATATGGCTAATCAGGGCATTTGGTTAAAAAGAAAAGAAAAGTATTTTGCAAAAGACTCTTATTTTGTTTCATTGTGATGTAAGTTATTTTACCTTCCTCAGTGGAAGCAATACTTCCCTTAAACTGTATCAGTAAGCACAGAACTGCATCCTGATCACTGACTCACTTTTTGAGGATATTGAATGAAATCAGAAAAGTGACATGAAGGCATTTTCTTCTCCCTTTTCATGTCAGGATGTTTTGTTTGCGTATGATTAAAGTCTCACCACTGCAGTTGGAAGTAGTAAGCTTTGAACAGCGGTATGCTATACAGAATCTCATATTTATAGTTTACTTGTCTGTTGGGACTCTCATTTCCCTACAGGCAAAGCTGGAGGGAAGCAAGTGTGAGCCAGAATTTCAGGCACAGCTTCTCGCATACCAGTTCTTTCAGTCTTAGGACATCAGGGAAAAGAACTTTTATTTAAAACCAAAGTGATTAAAAATGAAATTTTACCAACTTTTATAATATGACAAATGTAGCAGTTCTGAGGGTTTCAAGACAAGATCCAGTTAACCTCAGTTGTATAAAACAACCCTGTTTGAATAAGGTCAGTTAAAAAAAAAAGTTTGGCTGACAATATTTGTTTTGTATAAATAAGATGTTACATACTGTATACAGATCTCTTAAAAATACTAATTTCTTGCCAAATTCCTGGTCATCTTGGCCAGAATAGGTGCCATTTGCTGTAATAGGAAATGGTATAACATTAATTGTTGCAGACTATTAAAGAAAAACAAATTTGAATAAAAATAGCTTTTCACTGTTTCTACCAACTGGAAGAAGGCTGTTTTTGAATATGCTAACTGTATTGGAGTTCCTTGACTATGCTGATCTATGTTTCAGAACTGGAAATTTAAAATCACTAAAATGTCAGTAAATTCTTCAGAGCTGACTATAAATGTTTTTGAATCTGTTTCAGACTTTAAATGAATAATGCCATGTGGTTTTTAATCTAAATGCATTCTGAGGCACTTGTTTATCAGAAGACCACATTTGATTTGGCTCAATATCACCCTATTTCATTATTGGAATATTACTTTCTTCCAGATACTCATTTTCCAGAACCATTTTTTTAAAAAAACAAAAAATGTAAAATATAATCCAGTAACCCATTTCTAAAGAATAGGATTTAGCAAAAATACCTCACTAGGTTTGAGACATCAGGTAATTGTGGTGTGTTGTTTTTCACCCCTAACAACCATGAAATGTAGTAGGACCAATTCTCCTAGCAAAACAAAGTTTCTTGCATCGAGGGTTTGAAACTTCATCAGTGTTTAAACATTATTTAGATATAACAATTATTTTACAAAGACTACTTCTAACATGAGCAGCCCACCCACAGTGTTGACGAGAGAAAATGGCATGCGAGCCACCCAGTGAGTCTGATGTAATTTTTTCATCTTTGCTTAAATTATAGTCACTAGACCAGATAATGTAGAAACTTTTTTTTTTTACAGGCAGCCATCAAAAGAGCTAAAAACATTCACCTTTTTATGGTAAATTAAAAATAAGTCACAGGTTTGAAGGAAGGGGAGAAAGTAAAATGTCTTAATATATCTTATTGTGAGTGAAAGAGTGAGGGGCATATTTTTGTCAAACTGCAGCATGCTTCAGTATTGGATATACTATGTTAGGCCATGAGGATTAAAGACAATTAACGGCTTGATCTCTCATAATTTAAACATTTAACACAGAAATTCTCATCCACTCAGGTCCTTAGGTTCCTGGTTCTGGATCTACTGAAACCAGTCTGTGTTGCTCAAAACTCTGGATCCAAAGAAAAGTCAGAGCTTGTAATTTGATAAATTTCTTAAATGGAATCATTTAATGGAAAATAATAAGGGTACCCTGCTAGTCACATTTTCCTAAAAAGTCCAATTATCTGTTTATTATTTCTCTTCCCACCAAAGAACAAAATCTGTATTTTGTTGCTCATAACAATGCCATTAAAAAATCGTGTTTGTTTCATCGTATCCTTCTGTAATGAAATGTATTATGTAATGATCAAATTGCCTACAAGGCTTAGGTAGAACTGTAAAATTCAGCTCTGTAGCCAAAGCAAACTCTAAATTCACCACAATGAAGTCAAAGAATTTGGTCTAAGAACTAAGGTTGCCTTAATTGTACTGTGGTTTCTGCCACATTAAAAGTCTTAAGTAATCAACACTTATAAAACATTGATTCAGTGTCTTATTATTATTTTTTTTAAAATCTCTTACAGATTTAATATGAATGTTTGTGTGTGTTAATGTAGCTATAATTAATCACTATAATTAGCTTGACAGATATATAGTTAAAACTCATTACAAGCTACTCTACTTTCCATTGTAAACAACTTATTTACATGTGTGTTCCTTTTTTTAAAAAAAAGGAGCAAGTAACACTGCAGATACCTTGTTCCAGGAAGTTTTGGGTCGCAAAGACAAGGCGGATTCAACAAGAAATGCACTCAATGTCCTCCAACGCTTCAAATTTCTTTTTAATCTTCCATTGAATATTGAAAGAAACATTCAAAAGGTACTTGTTATTTTAAGATACAGTACAGATATGATTTTTACCCCAGTGAACACAATATATTTCTGATGGCAAATCTTTTTTCTTTCCTTTTTGTATTTTTCAAGGGTGATTATGATGTAGTCATTAATGACTATGAAAAAGCGAAGTCATTGTTTGGGAAGACTGAGGTTCAAGTGTTCAAAAAATGTGAGTTTTAGACTTTTTAAAAGTCGATTAGGAAAGAGTAACAGCACAAGCTAAGAAGCCCTCTGTGGCATTTAATTTCTGTTTATGCGAGGCATTTTGCAATGTGTGGAATAATTACTTGAAACAACAGTGCAGATTCTACCTGAGAAGTACAAGAGAATGTACATTATTTTGTACTGCATATAGCAGGAGTTTGTCAGTCCTTTTGGCATAATGTAACATGAAACAGGTTGAGATTTGGGGTGTCTTCTTTTGCATCTTCTAAAAAGCTATGGAGTTGTAGCCTGCAGTTTTTAAAAATAATTTTCTTGCAAATCTTTCCAGGCTAAAATTAAGATGCCATATAAGTTGTTTGTGTATTTGCCTGAGTGCAGAAAAAGATTCTGAATCCTAGTACGAGTTCTTTCCCAATTCTCTAAAAATACTTTGTTGCATATTATATGTAGTTTTGATGTTCTGCAAGGTACATATTTCTAGATCTGTGAGTAAACTATCATTTCAGAGTGAAGTGAAATTAGATGAAATTAGTAATAAAACAAATCAAGGATTTGACAGAAGTAACAGAAATTTCAGCTTCTCTTTCTACTGGTAGTTAGACATGAAAAGCAGAGAACTAACAAATGTAATGAATGAGGAAGAAAATTTTATGAAGGAGATAGTAGTACAGATAACACAAATTATGTACATCTAACTTTCCTGCATTCATCTGTATATGCTTGGCAATTTAAAAAAAAAAATGTTTGGGGGAAAACTTTGGCAATCCCATCCACTATTGAACCCAATGTGTTTTGATTATACACTGTTTTGGCTTTATGCGCTATCACCAGAATATACCCCTAGGGTAAGTTGAGAGTCACCTGTGTATTATCTTGCCATTTTTGACTACTTAAAGTTTTGCTTTAAAAGTTTGAACTAATAAAGGTTTTGTTTAAAAAGTTTAGCATTGCATATACATAACATTTTATGCTAAGGAAAACCAAATTTATCCTCTTTACAACCATAGATTATGCTGAAGTTGAAACACGAGTTGATGCATTAAGGAAACTGCTTTTGGATAAATTGCTTGAGACTCCATCAACATTACATGATCAGAAGCGCTATATAAGGTGACCTTTTCACATTTTTGTCTTTTATGTATGTTCTTTGTATAGATGGGAATATTTCTTGGATGATACCTTTTTCTTAACGTAGTAATGTGTTACCGTAAAATAATGGCAAAATCTCTAAGATGTTTTTCTGCTCCAGTGTTTTGTGTGAAACATTAACATCAGATTACATTTAATAGTTTAGATAAATTTGAAAAAGTCTCCTTCCTGATTTGTTTTTTCAAAGTGTTTCTGACATTGTGTTTAACTGGAAACACAACAAATATTCCACACTTAGATCCTCTGTTGTTTCATTATAGAATGCATTATTCTAATACTAGGCATACTGGTTTCATGATTGATTTTGTGCAATGTAAGAGGTGTAAAGTAGCTTTCATCTGAAAGTGCGTATTAACAATACCTTTGAAAAGGACAATACTGAAATTAGGAGAAGTTATGGTAATTATAGAAACACTTTGCAACCTTTGTATTGCTTTGTCCTGTAATACTCGTTTAATTTCACCCTTTCTTTTGGAAGACACATATAGAGCTTTGAAAACACTTACTTATGCAGGTAATTAATATTTTTCCTGCAATTCAGAGTGTCTGGAAATTTGTACAGTATAGAAGGCATCTTAAAGGAGCTAAATATCAATCTGGGGGCAAGAAGTTTTGGTTTCTGTTGTTGTCCAGTTTATTCAGTTGGCTATATTTAACTTGGATAATTAAATATGAATTTAATGGTTTTAGAGATTGATATTACAGCAGATTATTTTAGTTTATGCCATTTTCTTTTAAAGATGAGACAAAATAGTGATGATGTTTTGTACCCACATTGACCGCTGGATGCTTCTGCACAAGTGATGGAGTTGAATGGGGAAAACAGGGATTTGCTGTTTCATCTGTTGGCCTTAATCCATCTTGTTTCCTGCTTAGAAGCAGTGTGCTATATGCATCCCTGCAGCAACAGAGGACCCATTTTCACCATGATTTCTTTTTCATATTTTGCACCCAAAACTCTGAGACCCAGAACACTTAATAATCAATTTGGCAAGAGCTTGAAATTGCTCGGTTGGGCTTGTATTCAGGGCATTTTAAATTTGGCACCAAATTTAAGCCCCACTAGGATTGGTTCAAAAAGTGAGGTTTTCAGGCAGTGTCAGTCGACTAATGGGCAGTGCCTGCAAGCCCCACTGGGATTTGCTGCAACTGAAAATCCCTGAGTGCCTCTGATCGCTGCTGAAGCAGGGGAATTCCCCAGTGCTGCCAACCTCAGCAGGGTTTTCAGGCACTGATGATCAGCAGTGTGTGTCAGGACACATTTCTAGACAAAATTGCAGAGGTTTAATTATTAGGCAAAGCTAAAGTTAATTTTGGGTGTCCCAAAGCCTAAATATCCACAAATTTATTAATAAGGCTCATGTTGCAGTGGTTGGAAATATTGCATACTTTATATATGACTGACTGGAAAGAACCTTGAAGAACTGAAATGCTGTTTTAGTAACATATAGGGTTTGGGTTTTTTTTTAAAAGAAGGCTAGTAGCATATGCCTAACTTCATTTATAATGTCTGCCAGGTGCAGACAGGAACATAGATTGTCACCGCTAGTCCCCAGACAGCACAGTGTGTCAGCCTCTCATTCACAGTAGCCGTGCGCAAGGCAGTGAGAATGGGGAGAGACACTTGAAGCTCCCAATATAAGCAGCGCTTAACTGGGTCGAAATCCATTCCATTTGTGGAGGAGCAGACAATTCTGTACATCCCATCACCACACTTACTATGTATATCATAACACCAGTGCTCCTCACAGCCAGCTGAATGCACCTATGTCTGTGCAGTTCTTTCTTCTCAATGAAGAGACGGAAGATCACACAATTTGGCCCTCCCCCTCACCTATGAGGAGAATATTCCAGCTTCTCTCCCACAGAACAGGATTTGGCTCAGGTAAACATCTGAATTAGGGTCCTGTGTACCTCCTCAACCTGCGAGGATAGATAATGAATCCTCTTGCCAAATACTCCAACTGCTCAGCTTGCTTAAGCCCCTGCAGCTGATGCAAGAGCTTAGAATTATTTTTCAATGACTTCCCCTTTGCTCCCCAAGAAATCTAAGGGAAGTGGTATCACAGCTGAGTAATACGGAAAGATGCAGTGAGGTAGAGCAGACAGTGGGAGGAGCTGCACCCCAAGACTCGGTGTACTGGCTAGAGACATATTTCATAATTAACTGCTTCTTCGTTTTTATCCTCTATTCAATTTTTTGATTATTTTTTTTAGGACAGAAATCTTGAATACTTGCCAGTGGGGAAAAGAAAGAAAGAATAAAAGTGTTCTGGCTTAACTATATCCCTTTATTTATATTATGCCAAACCCCGCAACACACATATGCTGAGTGGGGATTTAACAAGGCTTAAAACTTCTCAGCATGCTTTGGTGTATTACTAGGATATGAGTGATATAGGTCCCCCCCCTTTAACATTAGCATTTGTAAATAATGGGCTGCCTTTAGTTTATGTCTTGTAGTCTGCATCTAACATAGCAACCTGACTGAAGCTGAGCAGGTCTTGTCACTGCCTGTACTACCTGATATAAGTGTAGTAAATAAGTTATCATTTGCAGTTGCTTAGCATACTCTGTAGACTCCTATAGCCTTGGAAAATAGTGTAGCGGTATGAATGCAATCCCACATAAAAATGTCATGATGTTAGCTAGAAATAACTGCCTATCTGCACAATCTGGCAAAACAAAACAGCAGAATGAAGCATAATACCACAATGCCTCCACTTTCAGATTCACAGTGAATTTAGAAAAATCTCTTTTAAAAATAAAAATCAATATTAATAACTACGTGCACATGTTTTTTTCTGGATTAGTGTGTCTGCCTGTAGGCATTTACTAGTGAATGTATTTTTTTGTTTTGGGAAACTTGAAGCTAGGTGAATAGGCCACATTTTTAAACGACTTAGAATGTTTGCATGTGTAACAAGCCTTGATCTCCAATTACCTGCGATTGGCTAGCTTTCCATTTTGCTTGGGAACTGGGCCTGTCTTACGCAGAAGTCAGGATTATTTGTACTTAAGCTGCAATCCTATACATACTGTTTTACCTGGAAGTATGCTCGATTGCACTCGGTGGTTCTAAAGTGTCCATGTCTAGGATTGCACTGTTAACTGGAAACAGCTGCCTTGGAATATTGCAAAAAGATGCACATTTAACACAAGCTCTGTGGCTGTCTTTCTGTTGATTGTAATAGTGACTTAGGCTAAAGCCGTATCCCACTCACCTGGGGGTAAGCCCCATTGACTCACTGGGACTTACTCTTGACTGGGATTGCACTGTTAATTTTCAAGTCATCAGTTCCGTTTCAGAACTCTGGTTTTGCTCCCTTTTGTCCAGGATTGGGGTGGGTGGGAAGAAAGGGGAGTGATCCATGAAACACAGAAGTGGCATGGATTGGTTTTGAATCCTCATTTATTCAGCACAATAATTTTGCAGGTATCTTTCTGATCTCCATGCAGAAGGGGACCCAGCTTGGCAATGTATCGCTGCCCAACATAAGTGGATTCTGCAGCTTATGCACAACTGTAAAGAGAGCTATATTAAAGAACAAAAAGGTAATTAATTTTTTTGTTTGGAAAAGTGTCCTCCATTGAACCTGAAGGCTGCAGTATAGGATTCCCCCCCCCCGCCACCTCTCTCTCTCTCTCTCTTTGTATAAATTTCACATACGTAAACCTTTTCAGCTATTCAGTTTTGATCCATCTTTTTTACAAGTTATTACCATGTTTTCATATGAATTCTTACGATTCTTGAAACTGACAGGGAGGAAGATACAAAAACACAACTCCCTTCCTGGTAGGAATGATATCCAGCCACTACTTGTCTTGCCATCCCCTTTTTCTGGTGATCAAGAGAAGCAGTGACAGCTGAAGCTCCCATGAGAGCATTCCTGAGCTGATGTGCTAGGAAAGAACCCTGGCCTCTTCTTCCAGGGACCCAAAAGCTGCAAAACCTTTTTTTATGGAAGAAGGTAGCTTGCATTTGAGGGACTGGAAAGAAATAAGTAACTGTGTCTGGGGAAAGATGTGAGTGGGCTTAAACAGTTTATAGTGCATTGCTGTCTTTGCTAGGACCAAGTGCATGATTAAGGCATGCCGAGTTGGATCTGGTTTTAGATCCTGGTTAGTATTAACCCACAGTTCAAGTAAGGGGAAACTGTGGTTTAAAGAAGTCACAATGTCAGTACTGCAGCTGGGCATGCAAGGGCAATACATAAAAGTGGAATACGCAGGCTCTCTGTTTGGGGGCCAATAAAGCATGGTTTATCAGCCTGAGATCATTATGTCTGAGTTGGGCTGAAGACTCCCCAGAGTGGCAGAAATCTTAGTGCTTTAAAATACTGATTTCCGCTGCTGGGGAAATACAGTAATATGCTGTGTCTCTTCTGCCTAATTACTGCTTCTCTTTTTGTCTGTTGGCATTGTGTGGAGGAAAGAGGGTTTCAAACGAACTTCCCAACGCAAGTTGTATAGCACAACAAACAAGAAAATCAGGAGGGGAGTGCTATGCAGTTTAGAAGTGAAGTCTTGTAAATATATCTGTAGAAAAGCCTTAACTTATTCCTAGGTATGCTTGATATCATGCTAGCTCCAACAGAATCTCTGAGCACTTTAGCAAAATGTTCAGCTTTGATAGAAAAGTATGAATATCAAGCAAATTGTGAAACTTGTTTCTGTTCCTGGAGTAAAGATACGTGTTTGCTTTTAGTGCTAACGTACCAGTAGCTTTGCCTAAGTGCTAGGAAATCAGACAGATCTTTGCCCTTCTGTGCCTCCTACCAGACTTCTATTCACCTTGCAATGAATGATCTATCTTTGTTTGATCAGACAGGCCAACAGGGCCTGTGTCAAAGGAGCCTTTTCAATTTGTTATCCTAGCAGCTGGTTCTCCTCTGTTGCCTTTGCATACTGTACATCTGGAAGAAGGCCTCTTGCAGCTGGGAGTTATTTCATCCCTAACTCACATCCCCTGTTCCTAATAGAAATATTCTTTTAACAGTGAATGCTCAGACAAAGCTTTAATGTAATATCAGTTTGAAATTAAACTAATAATCATTATGCAGCTTGGCATTTGCTTCTTGAGCCCTTGCCAGCTTAGCAGACGTTTCACAACTTTTGAGGTAGCTTACCTACTTCCGTTTGCCGCATCTTAAAATAGGATGAACATGACTACAAGTGCATTTATACCAAAATATTGCAGATCTTAAAAAGTATAATAAAGCTCAGCTAAGGTCAGTATTGGTCAACTGGGTTCTTGAAATCTTCAGAGCAATGTCTATATAAACCCTGTTCAAATTAAACCAGTTCCAGTTCCTCTGAATTTTATGCAGTTTAATCAAGACCAGCACTCAGAGACACATGCTGTATTAAATAGATTTGGTATTGTGCAACTCTTTTCAGTGGGGCTTACACAAGAGAGGTTCATCGTATAATCCATACTATGTCAAGGCATCTTAAAATAGGTCATACATAGGCTCCACACTGTCACAAAGCTGACCACAGAGTCTTACTAAGTCTGTATGGGCAAATTCGCTCTACAGCAATTTGAATTGGGTTCAGAGTAATTGCTGACCTCCTCCATGCTGAACAGAAGGCAGCAGCAAGTACAGCAGCAGTTGAGCAGCTGGATCCTATTTCTTTCCCTTTCCCTCCAACATTTAGCAGGTGCAACCAAAGAGGAGGCTTCTGACATGGCCTGTGAAATGGCAACCTTCCCTGGGCATATGAGACAGAGGATGTAGGTTGCCTTGTTTAAAACAAACAAAGCTCTAATTTGCATTCACTGCAGTGTTTTGCTAATCTAGACATACATACATCAGGGACAAATGAGTTGAATGCTCATTCAAAAATGACATCATGATGAAGTTCAAGGACAATGTACAGTTATGCCTTCTCTACAGTTGCTTCCTCAGAAAGTCCTAGAGGAGTGGCATGAGTCTGTGTGCCACTTGTATTGGCTGTAACATGGTTTCCCAAACTTGGGTCTCTAGTTGTTTTTGGACTTCAACTCCCATCATTCCTAGCTAGCAAGACCAGTGGTCAGGGATGATAGGAATTGTATTGCAAAAAAACAGCTAGAGACCCTGGTTTGGGAAAACCTGGGCTATAGTATTGGTACTGTTCTTGCTCACTTGCACTGGCATTTAGAGCTTAGTCCAAATATTAAAGTAACAATGAGGTTTATTTTCTAATTTTTCTTTTTATATGTAGTTTGTTTTATCTTCATTTTCAAAACTGCTCCATAATTTTCAATTCTTAACCATGGGGATGGGGGGTGGAATATCCAACTAAGGCATATTCCATAGACAAGGACCTATGAAAATAAATGTTAAGTAACTTGAGCCCATTGATTTCAGTAGGTCTGTTCTGTGTATAACTAATGTTAGACGTTTGCTGCAAGACTTTAGTTTTCAAAGGACCACAAAAGTCTTGTGGATTAGACTCTGACCCTTAATTCTGAGCTTCTCCACATTTTAAATATATAAAACTCTTAGGAGGGCACATTCAGGATTTAACCATTCACCTAAAGCACTGAAAGAAGGAAGTCAGAAACAATCTAAATATTAATGGCAGGTTTTACTTCAATACACTGCAAAATCTGGTAACCAAGGTTTTATTTTAATCATTTATAAATCGATTGATAGATATTAAAACCACTTTGTTCAATACAAAAGTGTATATTTGTTTTAAACGTAAAAAAATGTTTCTAAAGTGAAATGAACTAGTTGGCAGTTATGATAGCAAAAAGCTTTGTAAATAAAAGGCATATTTTTTATTAGCAATATCTTTTTAATATGCGATTCATAAATGGCCTGCCTTAGTTTCCAAATATAGACAGATACAGGGAACAAACAGGACATTTAAAAATACATTGTTGATTCAAGTTAATTTTAAAGGAACTTCCTTAATTTCTTGCTTCGGCAAATTGAAAGTCTTCTGTGTGGCGTGTTTGAAAGGAATCCTATCCTACTTGTGTCGGTGCAGGCTTAAGGCACTGCCTGTTTGGTCAACAAGCAACGGTGGGTGGTCGGGCTGTAGCTCAGGACAAGGGCCTGCTGTGCACAGGAAAAAATGTTCAAAGGTGTTTAAGGGCGGTAAGGAAGTCTGCTGCCCTTCAGAGAATCCAACAGCTATAGATCAGTGTTTCTTCTCACTATTGTAGCCTTTAGGGGAGAGCACGATATGGTGTGCAAAGCAAGAGAAAATACTGCAACTTCATTACGTTGTGACATCTGTAGAACTTTCATAAACCTGTGTGCAGACTATATGCGTAACAGTTGATTTTTCTGTTATTTGATGGATTTTCCTTTATGTAAACAAAGATCCGCTGGATAAGCCATGTGCTTAAAGCAAGATCACAAATAATTTCATTGGAATGTTTCTGCTAAAAAAAAAAAATCAAAAACAGATAGAATTAAACTTTTCATTAGCTCTTATCAACCACGTTAAACCGCGTGTCTCGCTTAACGTGAATTGTGCAGATGAAGTTGTGGAAAAAATAAAATGTTCTGGGGAAAATGAAATTGCCATCAAACATTTGTTCATTGCTTCTTTTAAAAAAATCAAAGCTTCCTAGTTCAAAATTCTTAATCTTCTTGCTAAACCTAGACTTCTAGCAAATTTATCTATAGCCACACTCTTAATAGCTGATTCACGTTAATTTTAAGGGACCTGTATTGAAACCTGTACATGGATTGTGTAAATGTGAATTTTCCCAACACAGTTGCAGCTTTGAATAGATTATAAATTTCAGTCTCTATAAACGCCATTTTAAGTAGTATACTGAAATGTTTAAAAAGTATCCTTTTAAAAGGTAGGCACTTGCTCTGTTTAAGATCAGTTGGTTTCTCCTTTGTTCATAGAAATATTATGTTATTTTGAACACGTCTTGTGTTTTCTCTGTTACTCTTAGTTATGGCAAACATTTTTTTTTAAATATAGCAATTTAGGAGTGTTTCACACACAGCACACCTTCAAGCATATTGTGAGCCCCAAAATTTCCCCTCAATGCATGTCTAAAGTATGAAAGCTACAATAACTTTTCCTGAATTTGGGGAAAACACAGCCAGCTAGATAATAACATCTACATCCAGTGCTTAAAATAGCAGTGCATGGTTTTAAATGGCCACGCTTTAACTTTTTGTTCTGAGTGAGTGATGTTTGAATGCTGATTTGTACAAGAACTCTTTCTCTCCCCTGGCTGCAATGTGTAGTCCTGAAGCGCTATCTCCTGGACAACTTGGAAAAAAGTCAGCTTTACTAATGCACTCCAGATGTTCATTATTCCTGAGGGTATATGTGCTGTTGCCATTCCCTGCTCCTGTGTTATACTTTCTTGTAATGCTAGACAACCAATTAAGAAATTAGTTTCATGTTAAACTTTCTTTTCCTGGTACCACTGCAAACTGATGATGTGGTTTCTAGTGGAACAAGAGCGTATTCTTTGCCCTGTTTTCTATTATTGGTGAATAAACAAACCATTGGTGGTTTTTTTTTGTTTTTTGTTTTTAGAGCAGGAGTGGCAATTTGGTGTAGTCATGCTCTCATCATATCAATCTAGTAACAGACAAGCTGTTTTGACCAATACTACAAAAGGATCACTTTTTGAGCTGGTGTATTTTTTTGAAATAATCATACTAAGCTATCTTTTTCTTATTATTATTTAAAAAATCCTAATTACTAGACATCCTTTGAACTTGAAATAGGGTACAATGCATAAATGAGAAATGTGTTTTGAAATATCAGAAGCACATAGGAGGGGGGGAAACCCATAGTTTTTACTCTTTCCTTTTGCAATGCAAGTTGAAACATTCTGGAAACTTTTTTTTAAAATCAACTAATACTAAAATGCCCAAAAAATGTTTTTGATGTGAATATGCAAAGAGAGTGATAATGTATAGCTTTAATGTATGAAGAAGTGTGTTTGACCTGGAAAAAGCAATGCTAAACAGAATAATTTTGTTTCAATTTTGTTTTATCTTACTATATTCTTCCAGTGATTTTCAGGAAATTTACAGATTATTTGGCTTAGTTTTAAGCAACAGAGCCAAAACCATATGTATATAAAATGAGTGATTCAAGGCATTTAGAATTTCAACAGGGTTTCTCAAATACCCTTGTGAATTTTGGGTTGGGGAAGGAAAAAAAATCATAATTAGCATGCTTTCCTTTTTGTTTGTTTTTGTTTGGTTTTCCTGTTTAAGAGAGGTTACACTAATGCTAATTTAATTAGTTTAAAAGCCATTCTGCAAATATCGGTCAAATGCCCACACTCAATATGTACATCTGCATGAGTAGATGTGTTTTTCAAGTACTTTGGAAATTCCCTGTACTTTTTTTTTCTTCCTTCACAGTGTTGGTGCCTGAGCTTTACTCTTAAATATTGTTTTGCAGCTAACCTAAACAACAGTTCCTTTAGTTCATGTAGACCCATTGCTTAAATCAGTCACTCCAGGAAATAAAGGACTGAATGGCCAGGCTGCCAAATTGTTTATTTTTTGTTTGAAAGTAGGTGGGTACTGTTTAATAAGTACATATTGACATTATTTGAGAAAATTCATGAATATTTGTATTAAATTGTTTACAGTATACTTTTTCAGGAGTTTATATAGATTTACTAAGGTTGCAGTAAATTTCCATAAAGGTTACATTTGTAACTTTCTTTTGTGATTGACTGGGCTTGGTGTCCCAAAACAGCTGATTGACCTTCAGAAACATAATGTTTTCTACCAATCGAAGGCTGCATATACCAGAATAAGCACATCACATCATTTGGCACTTAGGGTCCTCTGCACAAGCTTTCCTGGTAGCAGTGGCAGCCAGGCCCAGTTAGTGCCTGAACAAGGCTGAACTAGACGGAACAGATCTGTATTTTACAGCATAATCCTTTATACGCCTGCTTCTTTAAAAAGAAGTCAAAGCAGATTTGCAAAGAAACTTGACGCATTCTACATTTGCACCCTTAAAATGACAGTGGTGCAACAACCAATCACAATCTTTTTTGCAGGAAAGACAGGAGAACTGATCTTCAATATTGCTTGCATGCCACCAATCTCTGAGCGGTGTAAGATTCCAGGGGTTCCAAGGTTCGGTTTTCTTGGAATAAGGGACAGCGGAGTCTGTGGTATCTTTAGGATATATGGTTTATTTACACATATATACAACCTGAGCCTGCGACAGAGGGGCTCGTGGCATTAACACCCCAAGAGGGTCTTGCTTCCTCCATGGCCACAGCCTTGGATCCTAGTAGAAATCAGACATGGTTCTATCTCTCTGGCTTCTGCCAGCTTCACCTCTGGCCTTTTGTCTTTCTAACTACCAGACAGTTGTGGTTGGAAGTTGGACAGCACCCAGGGGTGTACGAGGAGGTTGCGGGGGGCAGTTTGCCCCGGGTGCAACCCTGGGGGGGTGGACAAGATGGCCCGCTGCCTCCCCCCCCAGCTGTAGAGCGGCTGAGGGTACAGGCGCCATGCATGTACAGTCTGTGTGGGTGCCGCTGGCCAGTTTGCCCCGCCCTGGGTGCCGGAGAGGCTTCCTCTGCCACTGACAGCACCCATTTGCCCTCTGGCACTGCATCACCTCCTTTGTTACCTTAACAACGTATGCTTAGCCCATTACCTCACCAGGAAGCTAGCCTGGCTATTCCGGGAATTGAATCCGTGCTGGATCCAGGAATTGGAAGGGGACTTATCCATACAACCTAGCCTCCCCCAAAGTCACAATACTACCTCCTTCCAGGAACAAGACATCTGTCCCCAGATGTACAAGCAAACAGCAGAATACATAATTCCCTGCAGAAAAATAACAGGCAAATTAATGAAGGTATTAGTGTACACAGCATCAAAAACAGATAGTCAAAACACAGTTATACCTTTAACCCAACATAGTAGCAGCTTGTTCCTTTCAAGCAAGTTTCCATTCCATCACAATCTCTTCAGGCCTTCTTCTTTATCCATGGGGCACACTCCCAGTCTCAGTTCTGCAGCCTCCTATGCTGTGGGGTGAAGAGATCTATAAGCAACAGATCTTCACCTCCATTTTGCAGTTTGCTCTTCTCTTCTTTCCTCCTGCAACCCCTCTTGCACAGCAGGCTCCCAGGGAGTGGAAAAATCAATTGAAGCAGCTCCTCAGCTCCAGTCAGCTCACCATTTGTTGTCTTCACCCTTGCCCCCCAAACTCGCAACCCTATGTTTTCAAATTAGCATTACAGGGAAGTCAGACATGAGCCCACTGATGGAACAAAAGAGAGATTATTCCAGCAATGGCATTCTGAAACTAAACTGATTAAAGAAGAGAGGCTGAAGGAAGGGCAGGATGGATCTTGAAGATTTTGCAGAAGGGAATAGATGATTCTTGAGAAACTGTAGCAGTAATGGAATTCTGTGGATAAGGGAAGGAGACACAGGTTGCATTAAGGTTCCAAAAGTAATGTTTGCATATCCCTCTTTGAATTTAATTAGGTTTATTTGTTAAGTTGCAGTTTATTAGGAATGGAGTTCTGTTGTGATGGTCTTCATAAATATAACCTGGATTCAGCAACCTTGACTCCCATTTCCTCTTGAATTTGAATCCCTGAAGCACTTCTGAGGATTATGCACCTAGAGCCAAATTTCACAAACCTAGAGATCTTGATTGTTCTTTAAAAACTTGGACAGTTCCTTTTCATTAATGCAGTGTCACTGGGTCCCTTTTCACCATAATAGAAACAACAGCATTTCTTCCAAGGGGTCTGTGAATCACTCCAGCTTAACTGTGAGCTCATGTGTTGAGTGCCAAGAGAAATGGAACCAAAAGCGGGTTTCATTTTCCAAGCAGCCAGTGTTGCATTTTGCAGTAGGCAAAAAAGCCGTTTCCCAGATAAGTCATAACATTTGTATCTGCAGTGTGGATTGTGGGTTCCCGGGTGTTACTGGTGCTTTGTGGGTGTCACTTGTGACATAGCTTTTCCTCCCTGCTCAACCACATTTTGTTAATTGCTCAGACATGCAGCACTACTGTGTACATGTTTTGAAAGTTATTCTGAGGTTGTGAATTCCCCTGTTCCCATCCCAACTGTCTAATGCAGGCATGGCCAAACATGGCCCTCCAGCTGTTTTGGGACTACAACTCCCATCATCCCTAGCTAACGGGACCAGTGGTCAGGGATGATGGGAATTGTAGTCCCAAAACAGCTGGAGGGCCAAGTTTGGCCATGCCTGGCTAACAGAACATCAGCATTTAATCAAAGACTGTATTATTGGATGCTCTAGAACCCCAGCATTCAAACTCTCCATTTTTGCTTAAATGTGTTTATGTTCTTCCATAATTTAGGGAGGAGCAGTAGGTTTCCTATGCTGCCTGTAACCCAATTCTATATTGCTTACCTCTATACTTGTATCATAGAAATTACCCTTATGTGCGTCAGCTCATTCTCTGGAGTCTACCTCCAATGTTGCAGGAGCAGCAAAAAGTAATAAAGCTAATGGCCTACCAAATAATAGTGGAAATGAGCTAGTGTTGTTTATATCAAAAAGGTAAATTCCATGTGGGTTCTGAAGCATGGGTGTGCCCTTTGCAAAAAGTATATATCATAAAGAATAGAAAAGTATACATCATTTTCTTCATGCACCCACCTGTCTGTGTAGACCTCAACACTATGCTATGTTTATTTTGCATGTTTTAACACTGTTCAGATCAACAGGTTGCTAATGCCAATAGCTGTATAATTCTCCTCCTCCAACTGCCCAGGCAATCCATTACTGCACAGTCCAATGTTGGATCTGGACAGTGAAGTGCGCTCCTCCTCACTTGGCCATCTCAGTCGGAGTGCTTCACTGAAAAGAGGCAGCAGCAATCAGTCCAGTCGCGATGAAAGTAGGTGCTGGGATTTTATTTCTTGTTCTGCTTTTCGAAAAACCAGTGTTGCAGTTTGATGAAGTCCCGCTTCTTTGCTGGTGTAATGCCCTTATCATTTCTGCCTGCTTGCACAATGGAAATCTTTTTGTGCAACAGGAATTCTGGTTTCTCGTCTATCCCACCCCACCCCACCTGTGTGCCCCTAGAATCTGTTCTGGGGGGTGCTCCAACCCTCTGGAGCAGGTTATTTGGTTGTGGGGAGAAAGTTTGGTCGCGTAAGCAGATGCCTACTTTGTCAGTGCCCTTGTTTTTTATCCTTTTGTAAACAGCTTAGAGGTTTTCTTACAATCAAGTGATACATACATTTTGTTAAATAAATCCATGAATCAGGAAGTTTTCCTGGCTTATTTCTCACCTCTTCCATGAACTCCACTAGGTGTCTTTAAGCAACTCATACTGTTTATGCCATTTCCTTCAATTTCATCCTCAGACTTCAGTTGTAAGGATTACAGTAGAATAATTTTGTGAAGTGGTCTGAATATTCTAAAGAGCTGTGTAGATCGATGGTGATGTTTTTTTCCCCCTCTGCATCCTCACAGCATCCTTACAGTGGGCTGTCACCAGAACTTGAAACCTATGAGAAACCAATCAAATTATTTCTTCTAACATGATGGAATGCTTTGATGGTGTTTCCTGCTTGGCAGGGGGTTATACTGGATGGCCCTTGTGGTCTCTTCCAACTCTATGATTCTATGTGCCAGCCCCTCATGTTTCTCAGATGGTTGTTAAGCAGTTAAAATTCCTTCTTGATGTGAGCACCTCTGTAATTGCCAAAAGTTAAATTTGTAAAGCAGACAAATCCCAGTTACTCATCTACAATTGAAAACAATTCCTTACCAATGATGTTTCAGTAGTTAACTTCTGATTTTGTTGCCCCTTTTCCAGCTTGGCGATTTAAAGCTCCTCAGCAAGTGGCGTTTGTCGAAAAGCTAACAAAGCTTGTCGTAAGCCAGCTCCCCAACTTCTGGAAACTCTGGATTTCTTATGTGAATGGGAGCCTCTTTAGTGAGGTATGGCATTCAGTCTTTCCCATACTTTCAGCTATATACAGTTCTTTGAGGAACATGACATCTTTCTCCAGGTTTCCTTTGTTTGTGTATCAGTCATGCTTTGTGCTCGCTAAGTTCCCTCTTGCTAGCCAAAACAGATGATCCGTTCCGTGAAGAGCCTAGGAACAGCCAGTGAGACTTGCCAATGCAGCTGGATTGAAACTGCTTCCTTACACTCCTTGAGATCCAATATGTCTAGTGGTTAGAGTATCAAATTAGCCTGGGGATATTGAGATTCATATCTCCCCACTTTGCCATGGAGCTCACTGAATGACCTCGAACAAAGCACTATTTCTAAGCCTCACCTATGTCTCAGGGCTCTTTTGAGAAAAGAATTGGTGGAGGAGAGGAGGGGGAAGCAGATCCAAGTATACTGCTTTGAGCGCATGGGGGGAAAGCAGAATATAAATGTAATACATAATAATAATAATGCATTTTTTGTCTGGTTCTGCTGCAGACCAGCATCAGTGATTAGCAACACTGATCAGCTGCGAAAGGTATAGGGAGGGCCTCTGCTACTCTGGCATGCCTTCCCTCTCTTGATGGTGGACATGGCGGGGGGATTGGGTCCCTCTGTCCACCTGCATGGCAGTCCTGACAGCAGTTCCCCCTCATTACCTTATTTCCACTACCACACCAAAGATCAGCCACAACTGCCACTGACCCTGGATTTCTGTATGGCAGATGAGAGGGCTGAAAAGGAGGAGTTCTCATACCTATTAGAGGGGCATTAAACATTGTTCCCCCCCCCCAAACCTGGAGCCGCCCATCTTCCGAGAGGACGAGGGAAGGGTCCTCCATTATTTTCCTCTAGTACTTTTGACGTCTGGACTTTCATAGGCACCCAAAGTTCAACATCCAGGGCACTTCTGGGTGCCTTAAAACGAAGTCCACACTTAAGCAGGCAGGAAGAGAAACAGTTTGGGGTTTCATCCGATTTAGCCCATAATTTTTATGGCTGTTCCGAATTTCTGACAATTTACAGCTAAAGGGACAGTTGAGCATAGACACTGAGGCACAAAGAAGAGAAAAAAAACAAAACCGCAGGGGCCTCATCTAGTCATGAAAGTGATGAGCAATGATTGAAAGGAAACGACCAGTAATAAAGGAACTGTGATTTATTTTCTCGAAGTTATAAGGGTGATCTGTATGTCTTTAAAACACACACGTTTTGGTTAGCGTTTTCAATTTTTTTCAACAGAAGGTTTGTAGCTAAATGGAGACCTATTTCTGTGTACAGATTGAATCTGTACACAGAATTAACTGTTGGTACTTACCACAGAGGTCTGTATAGGAAGGTGCTTAACTATTCAGCAAAATCAGTGGCGGGTGGAGGGGAATCAGTAGCTTTGGTGCACCTTTACGTGTTTCTAGAATCTATAGGGTTCAGAGGGAGCACAGGACATCTGATTTTAACTCCTTGCACAAAGATTTAGTCATCCATTGCTCTGTCACATTCTCCCTCTGATCAACTTATCTAGACTGAACAACACAGGAAGTAAGCAAAACAGGTTTAATGAATATTGAAAATTTGCAAGGTATACAGACAGACCGAGTTGAATCAGCTTCCTATGTTTAGCAAATATTTAAATGGGGCAGTACATACTTAGGCTCATTCTTAGTAGGCAGGGTCTGATTATTACTTTAGAAAGTGGAAAGTATAGAAAAAGGGGGTTTTGTAGCTAACAGACTTGGCTCTGTACACTTGAATGTAATATAAGAAATGTGAACTCAATTACTGCCATTTTAGTTTCATCCATATTAGAAACATCACTTTTTAAAAATAAAAAAGAAAGACAACAAGTTTTATCGTTTAAAAAAATAAAAGAATAAAGAGGCATTTTTACAAACTCCAGTTTTGCTATCATCACTACTGTCCTTTAGATGTCATTCACTTATAACAATATGTGAAGACTGTAATCCTAACACCTGGACAGCAGCAGCAAGACTGGATAAAGTGGTGCAGCCAGGACTGCTCTGGTTCTTGTGCAGGCCCAGGGCACAAGGTGGTGGTGGAGGAGGAGCCAGGGAAAATACCCCTTCACTGCGGCAGCTTCCAAGCTAGTACAGTGAAGAGTCCTAGATTGGACCTGTTGCCGTCACATGGTGGCAGCAGGGTCTGCACAAGTTCCAGCAGAACTGAGACACCCCATTGATAGTGGCTTCTGCACTGGGGTGCTCCTCTCCAGCAGAAGCCCTGGTTATCTCCCGCTTGGACTATTGCAATGCGCTCTGTGGGGCCACCTTTGAAGGTGCCTCGGAAACTACAACTAATCCAGAATGCGGCAGCTAGACTGGTGACTGGGAGTGGCCACGAGGACCATATAACACCAGTCCTAAAGGATCTTCACTGGCTCCCAGTACATTTCCAAGCACAATTCAAAGTGTTGGTACTGACCTTTAAAGCCCCAAACAACCTCGGCCCAGTATACCTGAAGGAGCGTCTCCACCCCATCACTCAGCCCAGACGCTGAGGTCCTTCTGGTTGTTCCCTCACTGCAAGAAGCAAAGTTACAGGGAACCAGGCAGAGGGCCTTCTCAGTAGTGGCACCCTCCCTGTGGAAGGCACTCCCTTCAGATGTCAAGGAGATAAAGAATTACACAACTTCTAGAAGACATTGGCAGGCAGTCCTGTATTGGGAGGTTTTAAAAGCTTGATGTTTTTATTATGTTTTTAGATATGCTGTAAGCTGCCCAGAGTGGCTGTGGAAACCCAGCCAGATAAATAATAAAATTACTACACCTACTACTACACTGCTACATTAGTCTTCTTTGATTTATTAATTTGCCAAAGTTTTCTGGCATGTTGATATGTTTGATCTAAGCATGAATTTTCTACTGTTTCTTACACTAATTAGACTTGGTCTATGAAGAATTAACCTGAGCATATACTATGACTAAGATAGAATTCATAGACCTGCTGATTTGTTCCAGGTGAATGTTCACAATGGCTATCAGCTGTAGTGTCTCAGTTGTTGTTTTTCTGTTTCCCAAGACTGCCGAAAAATCAGGCCAAATGGAAAGATCAAAGAAGAATGCTCGACAAAGACAGAATGATTTCAAGGTAAGTAGGTGTGCAGCCACCCAAAGTGGAAGGGTGTAAAACCTTTGAAGACCAGCAGAGGTTTATTTTTAATAATATATTGTAATGGGATGGCCTAATGAGACATACAGTCCTCGGTGCACTCAAGTTGCTACCACTCAATCAAGAAGATACTGGTTTTAAAGCTCTATGAGCTCTCCATCCTTACTGGGCCTAGCACCATGCTTCAACCATTTGTTTGCCCTCCAACTAGCTGGTACAGTTAGGCAGGGCAGGAATTGGCTTTTTCTGATATGGCAGATCTGCAGTAGATTCTCTGAACATTCACATATTATTCACATAAAAGCCTTTCCATTGTCTATTTATTGCACATTAGGTTTATGTTAAATAAAATTGGAGGAGGGGGGAATGAGCAGGAGAAACCCAATTTATTGTCTGTTGTTGTTTTAGTTGAGACATGCATTGAACTAGAAATAAGTAGAACAATTTAGCAGTTAACTCACCATGAATGCCTCCCTTGTTCTCTTTTAATGGCAATGCTACCGACCTGAGAGGTGCCGGAACTGAGTTCCAGCAAGTTCCATCTGAAAAAAGCCCTGGTCTTATGAATTAACTGGTTACATAAAACACAACTTGTTACACATGTTGCAGTGTTTACCCACAAAATGTTTTCTTTTCCTGTTGTAGATGATGATTCAGCAAGTGATGAAGTCCCTGGTTAAACTGATCCGTGGTGCTTTGCTTCCATTCAGCCTTGGAGAAAGTGAACTGAGAGAATATGGTGGCTGGGAGATGAAATCTGAACTTTCTGGCCAATGGTTGCCTCATGTCATCCAGACAGTTAGGTAAGTACTGTGGCAACTCAGTAGAACACCTGTGCATTGGGATACGTGGCTAGGGATTAAGCTTCAGTAAGCTCTGTTCTCTGACCCAGTCGTGGGTCCTGTGTGAAGCCAAACAATTGGGAATCATGGTGTTATGACAGCTTGGCCCTAATACAGATCAACAACCCAGGGAAATGCTTGGCTGAGACACGGAGAGCAAAGGCAAGAAGGTGTAAACGGTATTTAAGTAGTGCAACTATCCAGGTGTCCACTCAGTGTCTTTACTGGCGTAGATTGCTGACAAATAGTATTTATAGAAATTATGGCAAGTGGGAAGCACTCAAAAGATGGAGTCCGGCATCAGCTTGTTAGCTGGGGATTGGGGAGAAGATAGCTTACAGCATTGCAAAGCAGCCGTGACAAAAAACCAAACCAAACCAGAGTGTGTTATCAAAGCATCAGTATTGTCACCTCTAGGCTTCTTGGGACCACGTAGTGACACACACACAAATAGGAGAAAATATATCAGTTTATAGCTCCGGAACACTCTCAAAACAGCTCTTAAAAGTTCTTCAACTGATTCTACCCAAACAGGAATGGAAATTGTTATGTCCATATGAAACCAGGTGGAATCTACACACATATAAAAAACGCTGTGAAAATGCTTTTTTTTAAAAAAAAAAGTTTCAAAAAATACATTGAATTTTGCGTAGCTCCATATCCCCATCTAGTGTCACATTTGTATATTTTACAAATGTCACTTTACAACACACTTAAAGCTTCCTATTTGCAGCTGTATAACTGAGTCCCAGGATTATTCAGACAGCATTTCCTGAATGATCCTTGTTCTTCCCTGGTGTCATCCAGCTAACTGCTCCCACTGAGGGTCTCTAATGCAAAGGAAAGGAGTCGAGCAGCTAGACGTTGCTCAGCTCTGTGATGGAGGCAAATCTTCCACTGCTCACATATGGCCGCTCCCAGGCAACAGCACCTACTGAGGTCTTCTGAAGCAAGGAAGGGGAGCTTAGCAGCTGGATCACACACTGTCCGAGATAGAAGTGGCCTCCCTTGCCAGTTGGTAATTTCCCAGGCAGTGCAGAGTATATTGAGTTTGAGAATGGAATTAAGTACCCAGTACAGATGAATAATGATAGCATAGTGGCTCTCACAGAAAAGAGGGGGATGCCGTGATTTTGTTTTTGTTTTTTAATCCTACTTCTCTTCAAATTTTAGGGGGTCTCAAGAAATTATGACTGTCCTTAGCATCTGAACTACTTCAAAAACCATAACTTCACATTATTTTCCCCATTTTCCAGGCTTAGTTATGAATCTCTTGCTGCACTTGAAATACCAAATGATATGCTTCAGATCATCCAGGATCTTATTTTGGATCTCAGAGTTCGCTGTATAATGATCACATTACAGCATACAGCTGAAGGTAGTAAAAGACACTTTGTTTATCTGTCTTTTTGGGTGTATATCAACACGAGTGTCCTTCTGATTGGATTTTTTTTCCTAAATGATGTTATACTCTTTGTGATTTTTACCTTCATATATGTCAAGCGTACCACTAGATGGTTTTATTTTCAAGTGTTTTAGTAAACTGGGTGTACGGCTGTGTCATCATATTAAAAGTAGAAATGACAATTCAGCAAAGGATTACAAGTATTGGTCTTCACTACAGTCATTTTCACTCTTGTGGATTCAATATGCCGCATTAGTGTTATAAAACAATTACTTCACACATAATCTCTGTGACACAGCATGGTTTATATCCAACCTGTTACATGCCTATAATTAGCTGACTTGCCTTGCTGTAAGCATGTTTGATGCGTAATAAAACTGCTGCCATCTTTTTAAGGTACCAGCGGCAATCTATTTGGATGACAAATCACTACATTGATAGAGGGCTTTCGTCATTTTTATTTTTATTTTTTACAGAAAAATAACCATCTAAAAACTTGTCTCCTTTTGCAGATGTAAAGAGATTAGCTGAAAAAGAAGACTGGGTGGTGGACAACGAAGGCCTAACCAGTTTGGTGGGTATGCTGCTATGTCTTTAGGCATCTGTATTGAATGGTGGATTCTGTAGCCTAAGTCCAACTCCCTGCTCAGCATGAAACTGGCTGGGGGCGGGGGGTAGGTCTTGGACCTAGTCTTTGTTTCAGCCTAATCTACTTCAATGGGTGAGTTAAGTTGATATAGTAGCTTATCCCCATGCATGAGCTGCTGGTGAAAAGTAGCCTCATTTCTTCTCACTCTTCTGTGAAAATCCCACCCTTTCCTATCCCCTCATATCAGTGAAAACTCTGATACATGCCCTGCCCTAGTCTTCTTGTCCTGATGAGCCTGCAATTCGTTAAGGGGAGAGGAGAGCCCTGTATTGTTAACTGGATAGGTAAGGTATTTTTAATAATGAGATTGCAAACGGTCAGCAACATTGACTTCCAATTAACATGGCACTATAGCTGTTACACAATATGATGAGCATATAAATCCCATTATGGTCTGACTGGACATTCAGAGCAGGAGCTTTAAATAGATGGTTGATTGGAAACCAGGACGATTCCACTGCAGTCATGATTTCTAGGTTTCAGAAGTAATTTCTTGTTTATTCTCTACCTTTTAGCCATCCCAGTTTGAGCAGTGTATTGTGCATTCTGTGCAGTCGCTTAAAGGTGTCCTGGACTGCAAACCTGGAGAGACCAGCGTAAGTCATGTCAGGTCGTGTTTGGGGAAATTCCAGGGTATGAGTAGCATGATGGACACTGAAATCATCTCAACCTCTTACATGTATAGAACAGTAATCCGTTCCTTACACACTCCTCAGGATAAATGGAAGGGATTATAAGGAATTCCTAATCATGCTATTCAGATAAGTAAAGAGGTTATTCCAATACTATTTGTGGTGCCACTGCATCACACAAACAATGGTAATGCTGGAAAAAATAACATTAGCATTGCTCTTCCCATATAACTCCACCCTGCCTGTGCATTTTCTTCATTCTAACATAACCAGGAATGACATGAGATAGAGCCAAGAGGAAGTTCTAAGTCTGGCCTTAAGATTTTACTGTTCTACTCTTATCGCCATAATATGCTGTCCTCATTTTTTTGTCTAATTTAAAAGTTTTCCCCCCTGCTTGCTTTTTCAGTTACCATTTTCTGTTTCTTTAGGTTTTTCAGCATCCGAAAATACAGGAAGAGGTGTGCCGACTGAGCACTGATATTATGCAGGTAATATAAACGTGTGGCTTAAGGCACTTCTCCAAGCAGTTCATGTGTGTCTGTTGAATTCTACATACTTGAGAAATCGAGGAGAACATTCGCTTTTCATACAGTTAGCATTTAGTCTAATTCAGTTAGGGGTGGGTGAGGGTTCAAGAGTAGGTAGCTCAGAATGTTGAACTCTTCCCTCTCAAATATGAGTTTGTGTTGTGTGAAACTCCCTTAGAGCTAGTCCTGACTCAGAATTGCATCCACCCTGCCTCTTCCATGTACAACTGGAGATCATGAGTAGGAGGGAGGCCTGGCTGCAAATGACCAAGCCATGTAGCTGAGCAGAGGGGTCTGAACTGAGGCCTGCAGATTTGAGAGAGGGGGGAGTTCACATTTCAGATACACAGTACCAAGCTGCTTTGTGCAACCAAGAACAGTGCGGTGCTATTTAAAGCCTGCTTCAGGATTAAACAACTTCTTCCACCGATTTCTTCCTGCAAGTCCATCCTCCATCTACATTTGCTTTATGAACAAAAGACAGAGCTGAGGTATGTTTTCCTCATAATGTGTGCAGTTCCTGCTTTTAGCAACAGGCACAACTGAAATATGAAGAACTGCAACCATTGGTACAGGCATACACTTGTTATAAAAGTGTGGGTTTGTTTTCATAGATTATACCTTCTGTCTGTATTAATTTAATTTCAGCTCTCAAGTGAAGAGGTCTGAGTAATAAAATACAAAAACTGTGATGACACAGGCCATTAAAATTTGGTTAAATTGCAGGTTGTGAGAGTGAAGGGGGGGAAATGCTATGAATATGTGGTTTGAGAGTTTACCATTGGCTAATGATGTTCCTAATAGTCAAAGTAGTGATGTTAAATAGTGATTTCCCCCTCCGTTCATCATTCACAGGTATTCATTGACTGCCTGGAACAGCTAAGTACCAAGCCTGATAGTGATGTAGATACCTCACAGTAAGTAAAATAATCTGGTGGTGCTCTTTTTGTCAGTAATCCGCATGCTACTTATTCCAAAATTCAACAAAAAGTTTCTGGTTGTGTTACTGGTTGATGTGCATGCAAAGAGTAGAATACCATTTCCCCATGGAGAGGGGTACCATGCTTCTCATTAAGGGAAATAATCTGACGCAGAGTTCCTGCTCATTCCCTCATTGTCGTTCAACTGCCAACACTAAAGCATATCTATTCAGCAGCATCTTTAGCTAGTCTTAAAGGTAAATGGTAAAGGGACCCCTGACCATTAGGTCCAGTCACGGATGACTCTAGGGTTGCGGCGTTCAACTCACTTTACTGACTGAGGGAGCCGGTGTACAGCTTCTGGGTCATGTGGCCAGCATGACTAAGCTGCTTCTGGCGAACCAGAGCAGCGCACGGAAACGCCGTTTACCTTCCTGCCAGAGCAGTACCTATTTATCTTCTTGCACTTTGACGTGCTTTCGAACTGCTAGGTTCTTAGTTTATTGGTATTCTTCCAATGTTCTGGTTCTTGTTTTTGGAGTTGTTTCTATGTTTTTTTTAAATTTAGATATTATGTTTCTGAACAAAAGACTTTAAAATGATGGCTAGGCCAGAGATGGCAAACCTGTAGTCCTCTGGATTGTTACTGGGTGACAACTTCCATCATTTGTGGCTGTTGGCTATGCCAGCTGGAGAAAATGGCAATTGAAATCTGACATCTGGAGGGCCACAAGTTTCCAATCTGTGACTTAGGCCGAGATTGTTCATGAGCCGTTAACTCCAGAGGTCCCATTGTCTTCCAGCCATACTCCATGAGGTCTAAGTGCATGTCTATAATACTGTTAAACAGAATTGTTCCTTCCCCGGGAGCTGCAGTTCTGTGAGGAAGGTTAAGAATTCTAACAGACCATTCTCAGCACCTTTGCTGAACTACCGGTTCTTCTTTGTGGGATCTGTGCAGTCTCTTATAGGGGGTAAGTCTTTATATTTGAAATAAGGCCTAGCTCACCCCCCACCCACTGAAAGAGGTGGAACTGAAGATTCCTAGAGATGCTGCCTCTATGACAGTGAAGAAGAAAAAAACTGAAAGGGAAGGTGAGAACCCATGCCCTGTGGGAGCAGGCTTCCTGCCAAAACCTTTTATCACCAAGCTCTTAAAAGTTCTTTAATGGTGCTTTGCATGGGCGTAGATCCCATACTACATAGATAAAATCTGACTTCACAGATGACCACTTGTTACAAATAGGCAACCTGTTTTTCTTTGGGTTTAAGTGGCATAAACCCAATTTGAGTTAGTCATGTAGAGATACATTCTAAGTGTTTAGAACAAGTACTTCACCAGTAACTTCTTACAAAATCTTTCAGTCTTTCAGCTGATGTTTCATCTTCAGATTTATTTGGAAGTATCCATGAAGACTCCAGTTTGTCCTTGGTAAGTGTGACTGGGCAGAGTAATCTAAATGATAGGAAGTGTACATTATGTGTACATTATGCTGGTGTGATAAAAAGCTGCATCACAATCCAGAAATCAAAGTTGTTAAAATTAAAGCAAAGGAATACTTACTAGGAATCCATATGAGTGGTATAAAGGTAAAGGTACCCCTGACCGTTAGGTCCAGTCGCGGACAACTCTGGGGTTGTGGTGCTCATCTTGCTCCATAGGCCGAGGGAGCCGGCGTTTGTCCGGAGACAGTTTCTGGGTCATGTGGCCAGCATGGCTAAGCAGCTTCTGGCGAACCAGAAGTTTACCTTCCTGCCGGAGTGGTACCTATTTTTCTACTTGCACTTTGACGTGCTTTCGAACTGCAGGAGCTGGGTCCGAACAACGGGAGCTCACCCCGTCGTGGGGATTTGAACTGCCGACCTTCCGATCGGCAAGCCCTAGGCTCTGTGGTTTAGACCACAGCGCCACCTGTGTCCCTTGCGTGAGTGGTAAAGCTCTTACCTTTTCTGAGCCCTTCATTCATCTACTTAAAAGTTGGTGTTGAGTCTGAGTTGGTGACTGGCCTGAAGGTGGATTTAAAAAATAAATAGATCAGAATCCCATGTTTTTTCATATTGCTCCCAAGATCCAAAAGGAGTTCTCCATGTTATTAAATTTTCAGGTGCATTATGTCTCATTCAGGTATTTGGGCATACATAGAACTAAAATATAAATATATATATTCCCCCCCCCCAATCATTAAGTATGGCCTTGTGTGGGATCAAATAAATAAGGCTTTGTCCTGGTGGAAGCTCAATCTTGCTATTATGGACAGATTAGTTGCAATTAAGATGAAAGCCCTATCAAAAATTCTATTTATGTTCCGAACTCCCCTATTTAGACCTCTGGTAAACAGCTTCAGTTATGGCAAAGGGAGATTAGCAGTACATTTTGAGGAGTTAAAAATGGCCTCTACCTTATGGAAGTGGTGGCCAAATAGCAATGATACAGAAACTCCATTGCCCACTCAAGCACAGGTAGGCAGTGTTGCAGCAAGAATCTCATTGTTGGGGACAATGCTGCATAACCAGACTTGCAATTCATCTGAATATTGTGTGTTTGTGCCCATGTTAAGGTTACGCTTGTCTTTCAGACAATTCTATTTTAAAGTATCAGTATTGCCCCATGGTCATAATTTGTAACCTTAGCCTGATTTCTGTCTTAAACAACAATTGCTTTCTTCTTAGCAAAATTGTTTACTTGTGTGCCTCTCTTGTACCATCAATTCATTTTTCTTGTTGAAATCTTCCTTGATTTAGGAGCGGAGACTTTTAATTGTGCTTAGCAACTGCTGCTATCTAGAACGTCACACTTTACTAAACCTAGCTGAACACTTTGAGAAACATGGCTTCCAAGGAGCTGAAAAAATCACTCAAGTAAGTATTTTATCTCAGTTCTTTCAGTTTCAGTTTTCAGCAGGCTTCCAAAATAAATTATAAATAAGATTAGCACCACTGAATAGAAATTTAATCTGTACTTGTTCAGAAGCACATATGCTGTTGTTTCTACATCTTGTTCCTAAACTCTCTTTTTTTTAATCTAGAGAATTTGGTTTTGTTGTTGTTTGTAACTTACATTGTTACCAAGTTGTTTTTTTAAGTACTCAGTCAGATTTCATACCTGGGACTTACAACTTTAGAGATATATTTTTAGAAGTAGAATAAATGCACTATATCAATAGTTCGACATATTCCACATTCATAAAGAAATATGTAGATTGACATAAGAACTGCCTTGCTAAATCAGACCAAAATTTAATCTAGTCTGGCATTCAGTGACAGCAGTCACAGTACCTTGGGAAACTCATACATAGTGTATGCTGAGCACAGCCATTTAATGTGTGGCCTCTGGTAATCAGAAGTATACATCTTCTGCACTTGGAGGCTACATTGTCCTCAATTATAGCTGGAAGTTCTTGTAAGATTTGCTATCTGTGAATTTGTCCAATTCTTTGTAAAAAAAAAAATTGAATCAATGACTAGTGCTGCATCATTGTAGCAATTAATTCCTTAAATGTACAGTGGTACCTCTGATTACGTACTTAATTTGTTCCGGAGGTCCATTCTTAACCTGAAACTGTTCTTAACCTGAAGCACCACTTTAGCTAATGGGACCTCCCGCTGCTGCTGCGCCGCCAGAGAACGATTTCTGTTCTTATCCTGAAGCAAAGTTCTTAACCTGAAGCGTTATTTCTGGGTTAGCGGAGTCTGTAACCTGAAGCGTATGTAACCTGAGGTACCACTGTATTGCATGCTGTGTGAAAAGGTAAAGTTAGACAAGTTTCAAGCAAATGCACATAAACTGGAGTCTGTAGCCATATCCCTGCAAAATGAATAATAATAATAATAAATAATAATAAATTTATTTTTTTTATACCCCGCCCATCTGGCTGGGTTTCCCCAGCCACTCTGGGCAGCTTTCAACTGAATATTAAAAACAATACAGCATCAAGCATTAAAAACTTCCCTAAACAGGGCCACCTTCAGTTGTCTTTTAAAAGTAAAATAGCTGCTTATTGCCTTGACATCTGCTGGGAGGGCGTTCCACAGGGCAGGCGCCACTACCAAGAAGGCCTTCTGCCTGGTTCCCTGTAACCTAACTTTTCGCAGCGAGGGAACTGCCAGAAGGCCCTCGGCGCAGGACCTCAGTGTCCGGGCTGAACGATGGAGGTGGAGACGCTCCTTCAGGTATACGGGACTGAGGCCATTTAGGGCTTTAAAGGTCAACACCAACACTTTGAATTGTGCTCGGAAATGTACTGGGAGCCAATGTAGATCTCTCAGGATCAGTGTTATGTAGTCTCGGCGGCCACTCCCAGTCACCAGTCTAGCTGCCACATTCTGAATTAGTTGTAGTTTCCATGTCACCTTCAAAGGTAGCCCCACGTAGAGCGCATTGCAGTAATCCAAGCGGGAGATAACCAGAGCGTGCACCACTCTGGCAAGACAGTCTGCGGGCAGGTAGGGTCTCAGCCTGCGTACCAGATAGAGCTGGTAGACAGCTGCCCTGGACACAGAATTAACCTGCGCTTCCATGGACAGCTGTGAGTCCAAAATGACTCCCAGGCTGTGCACCTGGTCCTTCAGGGGCACCGTTACCCCATTCAGGATCAGGAAGTCCTCCATACCATTCCACCCCCTGTCTCCCAAGAACAGTACTTCTGTCTTGTCAGGATTCAACCTCAATCTGTTAGCTGCCATCCATCCTCCAACCGCCTCCAGGCACTCACACAGGACCTTCACCGCCTTCACTGGTTCTGATTTGAAAGAGAGGTAGAGCTGGGTATCATCCACATAATGATGGACACCCAGCCCAAACCCCCTGATGATCTCTCCCAGTGGCTTCATGTAGATGTTAAAAAGCATGGAGGAGAGGACGGAACCCTGAGGCACCCCACAAGTGAGAGCCCAGGGGTCTGAACACTCATCCCCCACCACCACTTTCCAGACACCGCCCAGGAGGAAGGAGCGGAAGCCAAGATCAGAGCTCCCAATGCTCTGTTGTAAACCAATCTGAAACTACAGGACTGATAAAAAGACAGAGAAGCTGGTCAGGAAAATCTGTGCTGTTTCTGCGGATGGCAGCTGGACAGCAACCAGCCTGGAGACCTAAACTAGCAACCCTACTGCAGAGGCAGGTTGGACTTAGGATGCAAAGCCTACCAGCCTTTTGAGGTCCAACTATTGGGGTCCATCTGTTGATAAGCAACAGAGCAGGCTAATGCAATAGAAAAAAATTGGGTCAGAGAAGTCTAGCCTATGGACTGGAGTATGACATGTTCTTTTGCTTGTTCTGACCTGCTGGAAATGTATGTTAAGTGGATGCTTTGAGAAGGATAATACTTGTTTTTTGTTACTAATTGGATAAACCTCTTTAATTTCCTCATCTGGCTTTCTCCTGCCCCCCCCCCTTTCCCCATCTAAATGAAAAAGGCTCAGCTTTTTGAGCTCATGATAGGGAAGGTATCTGCATTCATGTTCATTCGTTTATCAAATTTCTGTGAACAATTTTAGTTAGTGGTATATAGTTGTAATAGTTTTTTGTGGCATTTAAAAATGTCAAAGGTATATAAAACATTTTTTTAAAAAATATTAAAGGTAAACTCCACAGGCAAGTGCTGGGGTTTTGCTTCTTAACAAAGAAGAGAAATGTCAAAAGTGGGCGGAAGATGATGTCTCATTGTCCTGACTTTTTGTAAATTGATAACTTACTTTTTAATCTGTAATATTTTGACTTATTAGGACTATATAGTTAGTTTCTTTCACAGAAGTGTGCATGCTTTTCATAGTAAGCCTGTTACTATTACCATTTTCCAGGACACAACAAAGCTGTCTCTAAACAGCTGTATTTATGGTGGCTATATTTTTGTAAATTAGATTCAACCATTCCTTTTTTTCCAACCTTAACATTTGCCCCTCGCGTTGGGTAAGTAGAAGTTGCCCCCAACATGCAGCCAAGTAGCAAAATATACCTACCACCCATCCTTTTGCTCCACCCTGCTCATATGTATACTGTCACAGCTCTATTCTTGGAGCCTCTTCCAGCCCTTTGGAATTCAGATGTGTTAGAGAAATAACATAGTGCAGCACTATGGCACCTGCATGCAGAACTCTCTCCTTTTCTTTGAGCCCTAGTTCTCTGTGCTAAGGAAGAAAGACAGGGAATGTGCAGTAGCAATAGTAGTGCTGGCAAGAGAGGCAAAATGCAACCATCCCATAAGTATTTACCAGATCTCTATTGTATTTTACTACTCGTAATTTGTACTACTGCATGATTTTTAGCCATATTGGCCAAGTCTTACTTGTCCATTGGTTTGACTAATGTTGGTTAAAACCTAAATAGAGTTATCCTGCAGTGTCCTTTTTGATGGAATCCTTGTTGTGGAGATGCATATAGTCCTTGGAATGGGTTTGGCATGTGTTTTCTTTAATCTTTGCTCCTTTCACACTTAAAAAGTCTGATAACTAGTCTTAAGGACTTAAAATCATAATATATAGACATCTGTGATGTTACAATTTTGTTATTATTATTCCCATTCTTGTTTCAGCACAGCTTCACCTGCAATGAATGTAATAAGGCTTTGATGCACCTCATCCATAAGCGCCCAGTCCAATGTACTTTTGATTTTGCCCTTTGATTGTCACAAAATTATTCCCGGTGCTTGCATGCTGGGGAAGTATTGGAGGCAATGTCCTCTGTTGTGCATTTTGAGAGCCTCCTTGTAAAAGGATTTCTTAGCTACCCTTCATCTTACTACCAAATTCCTGGGTCTTCACCCAGTCAGGTTTCTATAAAAAGAAGAGAAATCAATAGGTAGAAGCTTTTCTGCATATCCTAGCAGGCAGGACAACATCTCAGTCCAAGTGAATGATTAAGGAATATATACTATTCTGGCTGGCAAAATATACCATCCATCTGACTTTGAGGAATCTGCCAGCTTCTTGACACTTTGTTCATTTTTTAAAAAACAGAAATATTGACTTCCAAAATATACATTGTGTAACATTCTAAAAGTGTTAGATGCCTGGCTTTTTTTGTAAATGAGAGGAGATTTACACACAATAATACTATTGTAAATAATCATATTCATAACTTTTTGTTTTAGGTTAGCATGGACTCACTAAAAGAACTTGATCAACGACTGTTTGAAATGTACATTGAACTAAAGGCTGATCCGATAGTAGGCTCATTGGAACCTGGCATTTATGCAGGTTATTTTGATTGGAAAGACTGTCTTCCTCCAACAGGTAGGAATTTTTAAGCCTCTGAAACTGTAGTAGAAACTGATATGAATTTTTTTTTAATAAAAAAAATTATATATCACTACTTAAAGCTTTTTCCTTCAGTGGATCAATTGTATATAATTCTTAGAATGCTTTTCAAATAACCCATATAATTATAGCATCTTCTATCAGTGCTAATCTCTCTGAATTGTTGTTTTTGTTATCTTCCACCTTCATTTTTCATACATTTTTGAGTAGTTACGAAAAACAACTTTGCTTTTTTTTACAAACCCATTATATAAAATCTGGTCACTTGTGTATGATACCAGAATGCCATTGTGTAAGAAAATGTGTGAGAATATCACTTTTAAGGGAAGCTTGACCTGACCCACTCCCACTGATGATAAAAACTGGTATAAACGTGTTTAAGCATAAAATATGTAATGGGTGTTATTTTCAGTACGTTTTTTTAAAAAAGATGTCTGTTCATCAGTGCATATATTTAACAAGCAAATTATCTGCGCCTACTTAGAATTGAGTTTTGTTTAAAAATATGAGCACTCAAGGATCTTAAAAGTTATTTAAAGTTTGGTACGTTGTAGTCTACTGATAGCATCCCTGCCCAGTCTGAGCGCATAGAGGCATGCCTGAAGTTCCTGCAGCTACCACTTTGTGGCAGCAGGGAGCAGGAGACTGTGAAGCAGGAACAGTGTAATGTGCCAGAACCAGCATGCAACTTATGTGCAGTTTCGCCCATCGTGCTGATCCTGCTGTTGCCATAAACTTCAGGGATCCTGAAGGTTGTTACATTGGTGGATCTCTCAGTGCTGTTCCTCCTCTCACAATGTTGGCTAATGCCATTCTCGGTTTGCAGCGATATTTTTTTAGGCTGCAGTTTAGTCCCCACTTACTTAGGATTAAGCCCCATTGAGCAGAGCAAGAGTTTCTCCCAAGGAAACAGGGATGGGATGAGGCTGCATGTGTCATGAAACTCCAGAGTGTCTAATAAGCATCTCTTTGGTCGAGATGCTTTGGCCAGCATTGATTTTAAGGCTTGCTGAGTACACGTTGACTTCCTTCCTCAGCCACAGGAACCTATTGAGTGCTATCTGGCATTGCACAGAAAGCTTGCTACTGGAAGTAGATGTTTTTCCCGAAATCTACATATGTGCATAGAGGCACATGTACGCAGGACTCTTGAAATAACGTGTCACTTTTTACCTCCTTCCTACATCCATTTTCCACACTAATTTTCAAGCATATTCAATGTAACATAGGTCCAGGTCTACAGGCATTTAAGTCGTGCTTTGCTGAAAGTAGTGGCAATAATCAAGATGTGTGAAGGTTTGTGTATGCATATGAACCGCTTGATTACTCAGTACTTTTGGACGTGTCGCTATGATCCTTGAACAAATGAAGTGTGGTACATCTGTATTTCGCTTTCTGCAATAGAGCTTCAGTGTTTGACCTAAATTAGATGGCATACTTAAATCTATAGCAAACTGGTTGCTTGGCTAAGTAGGGTTTAGGAACTGTTGCCACATATGGTACCGTGGGCTGAGCATTGGGAATAGACCAAGGAAACAGAAAATCAGATCCCTTCTCAGCTGTGACACTTAGGGCTGTATTCAGTGAAACCATTGTGCAAGTGAAAGCCAGCACAATGATCCTCGCTAGTGTAACAGGATATTAACAGAACTGTTTTTCAAATACAAATTAATGTTAATTGTAAAAACAAATGAAGTCCTTATAGACACCCAGGGGCATTCTTAGCCCCTTGGCTGCCGGGGGCGGGGAAGCCAAGAGGCACCCCTGGGGGCGGGGCATCGCGGTGCGTGCGTGTGTAATGACATCATGACGCACGCGTTGCCCCGCCCCCGGGGGTGCCGGGCGGCGGATTCAGGAGTCTTTGCGGGCTGCAAAGACTCCTGAAGAAGCCTCCGCCCGGCGGCAGCACCCCTTCTTGCCGCGGCTGCTCGTGCCTGCGTGAGCAGCCGCTGCAAGAAGGGGTGCTGGGCGGCGGATTCGGGAGTCTTTGCGGGCTGCAAACTCCCAAATCCGCCGCCCGGGATCCCTTGGGGGAGCGCAAGTCGGGGCAGGGAGAGGGACGGGCCACCTCGCTGGCCCGCCCCTTGCCTCCATGCCGAGCTGCGCCGCTGGAAGGGGGGCTATTTTCGGCACTGCTGGGGAGGAGCCGCAGGGATGGCCAGCGAGGGGGGGTGACACCCCTCCTCGCTGGCCGCCCCTGCGGCTCCACCCCGGCAGTGCCGAAAATAACCTAAAAAGAATTTTAATTTTTTTTTACTTTTTTTTAAAAGCCCAGTGGGCGGGGCCGCCCCCGATGTGTCACCCCAACAGGGCCCCCCGCCCCCTCCGCCCCCCTGCGACGCCCCTGTAGACACCAAAGTCTGAAAGACTTAAAGTAAAAGTGTTTATTACTTAAGACGTCTTCAGGGGAACCTTCTCTCTCTCTCTCTCTCTCTCTCTCTCTCTCTCTCGGATATTGCCTCTGCATCTGCTGAAGTAGCTTTTACCTATGAAATGTTGTGTCAGAAATGTGTTAGTGTTTTAAAATACCACATAGCTATCCTCCCCCCTTTTACTTATAGACAGTTTTCAGATTGGAATACAAAATCTGATGCGATCAGGTATTGAGGGAATCAACATGCTGGAAAGCAAAAGGGAGGACAGAAGAATAGGGGTGAAAGTTGCCATACGGTTAGCAGGAGTTCTTGGACAGACTTTTGTGAATATTTCAGTAAGTTGTAAGATGAGTTCATTCCAATAGTAAATTTGTGATCTGTGATAAGGAGTTGTTATTTCTCACTTGCCTGTAATTACTAAGCACTGTGAACAGATTAAGAACAAGACTGTCCCTGCCCTCTGGTTTTCAGTCTAAAAGTGAAGACCCCAAAAGAAAAAGTAATGGAGACAAAAGAGAGAAACTTGGAAACTGTAGCATCAATCCTTTAAGTTGTGTGGGAATGACCAGCGTGATTGCAAATGGTTCAGAGGATGGATACAGTTGAGGGAGAGAAGGAGCCAAGTGGCAGCTGATCAGTTACCCTAGCAGAGTTGTCCTAGTTAATCCAGTAGGATCTGATTTGTGTCACCTTTTTCATAATAAATTTGATGTGCAAGTTTGTTCTCCATCATGATGTTTGTCCCAGAGTCCCTTATGCACACATTGGTATGGTCATCGACTTCCAGTGACATGCCATTTGTTGCTCTAACTGTTACCAAGAGATTTAGAATTAGAAATAATAATATTGGTTTGTTTGTTGGTTGGTTGGTTGGTTTCTATACACCAGTGTTTTTCGACCTTTTTTGGGCAAAGGCACACTTGTTTCATGAAAAAAATCACGAGGCACACCACCATTAGAAAATGTTAAAAAATTTAACTCTGTGCCTATATTGACTATATATAAAGTAATTTTTCAATTTTTCCCATGGCACACCAGGCAACATCTCGCGGCACACTAGTGTGCCGCGGAACAGTGGTTGAAAAACACTGCTATACACCACCCTTCTGAGTGGGTCGCCCCAGCCACTCTGGGCAGCTTCCAACAATAATACAGGAAAAAACCCAACACCAACATTTTGAATTGTGCCTGGAAACATACTGGAAGCCAATGTAGATCTTTTAGGACTAGTGTTATGTGGTCCCGGCAGTCACTCCCAGTTATCAGTCTACCAGCTGCATTCTGGATTAATTGTAGTTTCTAAGTTAATTTCTATAAGGTAGCCCCATGTAGAACGCATTGCAGTTGTCCTTGAATAATATGTGTTTTTGCTCTGACAGGCAACATACCCAGAGATGCTAGGCAAGGGATGGCAAGATGGATGGTTTAGTGCCTGCCAGTTACTAAGCCAACACTTTTTTTTAGAAACTTGACACAACAGGGTACCCTTAACTTTACAACTCCTGTACCTGTCATTTAAATTGGGTTTACTGCGCATTTGCGCTTTCATTCCCACCAAATCTCATTCTTAAAAGGGTACCCTTTGCACCTTTCCACTGATAAGATTTCAGTGGACAGGAGAGGAGGATTTAATCCTGTAAATATAGAATTGTGTAAAGTTGCCATATTTATAAAAGTAAAAATCCTGACAGAGTTGTTGAGGGTTTCTTTCTTTTCTTCTTTCTTTTTTTTTCTTTTTTTGAGGGTGGGTGGACCCTGCCACCTTCCCAAAGCCTGCCTGATTTTGAGAAGGCAGTGTAAGGGCTCTTGGATACTTCCGCAACCCTGGCACTGCTTTTCCAAAGCTCTATGGAAGCCCTAAGAGAGAGGGAGGAGTCTGGAAAGCAGAGAAAGGCAGAGAATGGAAGAGGAAGATGGATCCTGGCAGAAGGAAAGAGAGGGAAGGAAAGGAAGAGGGTCCGGGGAAGGAGGGGGGGCAATCCAGACAGGAGGCAGGGGGCAAAGGACTGAAAAAGTCACGCAATGGAGAGAGGCTGGGATGGGGGCAAGGGAATGTAGCAGCAGAGAAAGCGAGGGTGAGCATCAGAAATCACAACAAGAGGGAAACACTTTAAAAGCAACTTAAAATTTGTACGCGTTTTACCATTCCAGCAACCCTATGTATGTGGGATGCCATTATAATTTTCATTTTACAGACTGAGAACAACATGATAACTGGTGACTTGCCCAAGGCCACATGTGTTTGGTGCTGTATCCACAAGAGAGACAGAACCATAAATGGTTGAAACGGTTGTAGGTGAGGAGGAACCTAGGAACGAGTCATTCTGCTCAGATCCACTTGGCACTGATTCTGCTTAGGGCCAGCCAGTTAGTATGAGTCCTGGTGGCTCAGGGGTGCACAGAGCAGTGGCGTAACTATACCAGTGCAAGTGCAGCTTGCTAATGGCATGGGGCCAAGCAGCCCTAGCACCCACAGAAAGGAACACAATGCTTTACTGTGTACCTATGAAGTCTCACAAATCGTATGAACTTACTTGTAGTGCAGGGGGCATTGCTTTCTCCCCAACCAAGCTCCACTGCACTGCCATCTCAACAGTTTCTCAATATCCAGGGTCAATAGTGGGCAAAGACAATGGAATTTTGGTCTTATGGCAGTCCCCTGCACACAAAAAAATATAATAGGCTTAACCACCATAACGCAAAAAAAATTGAGAGATGATGAGTAAGAAAAGAAGACAGAATATAATATTTTTTCATTTTGAGGTCACGTTTATTTGGAACTTATGTTCCTTCTTTCATTATGTGTGCTAATATAATACTGGTTGTTTAAACCCTTCTATTTAAGATTTAAAATGTTGTGTAAATATATAACCCTTGCTTTTATTAACAGGCAGTTGCATGGGCCCAGGGATGTACAATTACCTTCCAGGTATTGACTAAACACTTCACCATGGTTTTTATTTTATTTTATTTTATATTCTTTATTGGAAAAACAAAAAGTACAAAATTAAAAGTGCACGGGGTAAGAAAAGACACAAAAAGAAGAAGAAACAAGAAATAGTACCCACGAAGAAAACAAAACAGGGAAAAAAATATTGTGTACATTACCCAAAAAAGAGGGGGAATAGTTACTGTAACTAACCAGACCTTAACCTAATATGGTATTTATAAAAATGAATTCCAAATATTGTTAAATTTGTCCATGGCAAGTCTGTGTTTGTATGCAACTTGTTCATGTGTAGCGAGTTTGTACATATCTTCCAGTTCATCAATAACAGTCTTTTTGCCATAGGAAGGACACAGAGAGTCCATTCATATTGTCCCTTTGTTAGATTCCATGTTTTGGGTATATAATTCAAAAGGGTGGTATGGGATGAAAAGGATAAAACGTACGGGTAAGATCCACTATCATAGACTTCCCTTGTGCGATCTTGGCCCAAATATTTTCTCATTGCTTTCCACCCTGCCAGATAGAATAATGATTCTTGTGTTAACAAGCATTTGAAGCTGTTTTAACAAAACTGCAACAGAACATGGTTTGAAGGGAACAATAGTAAATCCTTCACTTGATTCACTAGACAGACAAGATAAGGATTATAGTTGTTGTACTCACGCCTCCCCAGGGCTGAAAGTGGTATGAAAATAAAGCTATTGTGTGTGATGGTCGTGTTGATTGGCAAGGTCTGAAGCACACTTGTGTGTTTGCTTCAATACACTTGTTTGCAAGTTTTTCCATGATTGGAAGCTCCAATCATAAAAGCCTTTTCATTCAGGCAATCTAAGTTAATGAATGTAACATCTTGGGGCAGGAGCAGGGAGTGCAGCGAGAAGTGTGCTAGCTCTCTGCACCCCACTTGATTCAGTTTTATTTGTCTGTGCTCACCATGTGTGTTAGAACCTCTTGGGCTTGCCAATCAGAAGGTTGGCAGTTCGAATCTCCCATTGCTCTGTCCCAGCTCCTGCCAACCTAGCAGTTCAAAAGCATGTCAATGCAAGTAGATAAATAGGTACTGCTGTGGTGGATAGGAAAACGACGTTTCCATGCCCTCTGGCACTCGTCACCGTGTCCCACTGCGCCAGAAGCGATTTAGTCATGCTGGCCACATGACCTGGAAAGCTGTCTGTGGACAAACGCCGGCGCCCTCGGCCTGAAAGTAAGATGAGTGCCACAACCCCATAGTCGCCTTTGACTGGAATTAACCATCCAGGAGTCCTTTACCTTTACCTTTTTACCTAATACAATAGTCCATGCAGCTCTTCTCCTCCCCACCTCCCAGTTTGTGTGATGATTACGCTGCACAGAATCTGAAGACCTTCAGGCATGTTGAGTCAAAAACATTTTGTAGCAGAGGGGGGGGTATTGCACAGCTGCAAAACCTGATTGTCCAGAGACAATAGCACCCTGGACTTCTGGGAAGCAGAGGTAAGATATAAATGCAAATAAATAAAATTAACAATTTACCTGTAGGCAATTACTTTTCCCCCCCTGGATGGGCTACCTTGAAGTTACTGCTAAGCTTGACGTTTTCCTCCATAAATAAAGAAATAAAATGAACTGTTTGAATCTTTTATTGAAGCACAATCATAGCAGTGAACTCCTTTACTACATCAGAGTGTTCTCAGGCACTCTTCAGTTTACAGAGTTGGGTTCACCAGTAAGTTAAACTATGAAAACAGTTTATTGGTGGGCAACAGGAAAAGAACTTGGTTTGTTTGGGGGGGTTTTCCCCCAACACGTGACTTTAGTAGCTTTCAGCATAATGTTTTTCGATCCATAATTTTTTTGGTGGAGTTTTAGGTTTAAAAAAACCTTGGCTGGTGAATTGAATGTAAACCTTAGTCTGGAGCCAAGCTGTAATATTGGGAGATCGAATGATCCATTAACCAGTATAGCAGGACCATTGTAATAGCAAACATTTCATTATTTTAAAAATTCTCTACACTCTGCTTAGCAATTTCAATTTAATGAAACACTTCACAATTTTATTAATGTTTGGATGAGATTAGAGCTCTGGACTTGTTCTGTAGCTTGGAGTGATTCAGAATTATTAAACCCCTAACTTTGAACTGTGAAAAATCTTCAGCTTTCCAGTTCTTTACTTCATTCATAAGGTTAGATAAGTTCCAAATGTTGAATTTTGAGCTGAGTGCTATAGCTCACACTAAAAAAAACAAATAACTTTCCATTCTGCCACTCTCCCAAGTATATATGATTATGGTTCATTTTGATGATGATTCTTTGGAAGTAGAAAATGAAGCGTGAACTGCTAAAAACATTTAAAGGTGTGTATTAGGAAAGTTTTGTAGTTTCCCTCTGAGTGGAGTAAATAGGAAGCCACTTAGAAATCATGTAGCACATAGTGTGTAAATGTATCCCATTTTTATCAAAGTATGCCAGTTCAATCCTTCTAAACTGCAGTTTTGTCTTATTACCTTGTGGCATTTCATTAATTGTTTGCATCTCATTGGGCTCGCTATTAAAATCTTCAAACACATTGAGAGATGACATTCTTTTCGGGAAGCATAATATTTGAACATGCATAATGAGATCTTAATAGGCTGCCAATGTTTGTGCAGACTTTAATGCATGCAACAGTCTTGGGTCAAGGATGGGTATTACAATTTGACTGCAAAAACTGAAGCTGCAATCCTAATACTACTTACCTGGGAGTAAGCCTCATTTAATTCAATAGTAAACCTGGGTAAACCTGATTAGGATTGTGCTGTAAATAACTGAACCTAGTAATGCACACAGAACAAGAGGGTCAGTTCACACATAAACTCCCATGGCGCAGTTCTCTCTTCCCCGAGATTCCTTGCACATGTGATTCCATGCAGACAATCCCCTTTGGACTGGAAATACATGTGTGCACTCTTGAGATTGAGTCATTGCAGTTCCTTTGAATTTCTATGATCCCACACACCACATATGTCCTTTCTGTGTGGGACAATCTATTGGGCGTGTGTGTGTGTGTGTGTGTGTGTGTGTACACACACACACACACACACACACATACATACATAAATACACACACACCATTTGTGCTTGTGGTGCAGCCTCTTATGCAGCAAGTATGTACATGTATTTGCTTACATGCATTCCTGGCTCCCATGATCATCCCATTGCTTTCCTGAGATAGAAGAGTACCCGGTAAATAGAGATTTGACATATACTCATATATGTGTCTGTTGCACTGTATACTTTGCATGCAGCGGCAGAGTGTTTGACATTGTGCATATAGAATTCACAATTTCATCAGCACAAACAGTATCCTTGGCAGCATCTATATTACTTAATTTCACAACAGGTATATACCATGCCATTGTGAGCAAATCTGTAGGCAGTTTGCAGAAATCCAAAGTGGTTTACAAAAGTCCACCTTTTAAAAAAATCCCTAATTCATGTTGGTTCAGATCTTGGGATGTCCGAAGCCTTCATTCTGTGTTTGAAATATCTCTATGCATATAATACTTAGAAACCCGCTGGTTTTTAATTAATCCAGTTCTGCTCCTGTACCAGTAACTGATCTTTTAACATTTGTGTTGGGTCCCCCTCCCCAGAATATAAATAGTCCTGAGTGTTCAACAGCGGTAGCATGTATTTGGTCTTAGTGATTTTGTTACAAAGGAACAAATGAAGCATCCAGTTTCTCCCAGTGGCCAGCAAGATGCCTATGAGAACCCCAGGGCATGAGAGGAATAGCCCTCACCAACGATTGCTTCTGAGCAACTAGCATTCAGAGGCCTCCTCCTCTGATCCTGGACTAGTAACCATTGATGAATCTTATCCCCCCCACAAATTCCTGCAATACTCTTTTAAGGCTGTCTTAAGTTGGGTGACCCTCACTACCTGGTGCGGTAGGAAATCTCATAGTTTAATTATGCCCTATATGAATAAGTATTTCCTTCTGTCTGTTCTGAATCATAGCATCCAGTGTAGTGTTGTGTTTTGAGCTAGTACTGGGAAGACCAGGGTTCAGTCAATTAGGAGCCTCACTGGGTGACATTAGGCTGAGAGATAGTGACTGGCCTAACCTGCTTCACTGAGTTGTTGTGAGAATAAAAGAGAGGCGAGGAACCATGTGTGGCATGCCAGCTTGAACTCCTTGGTCCATTTGCCCCTTTGGGTCTATGTCTGCCAACGTTAGGGAGATTAATTTGAAAGTGGTCCACCACGGGTTTTTAACCCTGATCTGATCACTACAAATTTTAGTAGCCATTTCCTCCTTATGCTAGCAGACTTGTAAGGTACAAGGAACATACTGGCAGATGTAACTGTGTACACATGTTCTGGAAACAGGTTGTAACAGAAATTAGCATTATCATTGGCAAACGGGTAACCTTGAACCCCAAGTTATATCTTTTAGTGGGATAAGAGAGCTGAAAATAATGCCAAATATATTTCACATTGAGCAACTTATGTGCCCCTTTGGTTTCAGACAGTACATGGGTAGGCAAATATAAATAGCCCGAGACACAAATTTTCACAATCCTCTAGCAGCTGTGGTGGCTCATTTACCAGAAGTAATGTATTTAGCATTGACTCAGAAAGTGTATCCTCAAAGTGTATACTCCTTGGAGGCTTAGTTTGGTCAGAACCAAGTACAGTCATACCTTAGAAGTCAAACAGAATCCGTTCCGGAAATCCGTTAGACTTCCAAAACGTTCGAAAACCAAATTGCGGCTTCTGATTGGCTGCAGGACGTTTGGCTTCTAAAAGAACATTCGCAAACCAGAACAATCACTTCCAGGATTTGAAGCATTCGGGAGCCAAAACGTCCAAGTTCCAGGGCGTTTGGGATCCAAGGTACAACTGTATACACTTCCAGAGTTAACACTAAATGCATTGCTTCTGGTAAATGAGCCACCATAGCTGCTATAGGGCCGTGAAAAATTTTGTCCCAGGCTTTTTAGACTAGTCCACCCATGTACTATCTGAAACCAAAGGGGCATATTGGTTGCCCAATGCACCATATTTGCCCCCGTTTATTTGGGGGACTCAAAGTTAAGAAAATGGGGGAGGGGGGAGATTGCCCCCATGTATAAGACTACTCCCCTTTTAACATTATTTTTTAGGGGGAAACCTAGTCTTATATACGGTAAAGTACGGTAATTTTTTCCCAACTCTCCTACCCCACTATTTTGTCTATTTTTGATGGTGCTAATTCTGATCTTACTTATCAACAATTGACACTATGTCTGGTAGTGCTGCTCATGTAGTGATTTCTCAAGGATGGAAGGACCTCTTGTTACTCTTTGGACTTGAGATTTTAAAAAGCCATGTTCGTTGCCATCTCTGAAAAACCTACCCATAAGATAAGTGCCACCAGGGACAATGCGGACCCCTCAGGCTTTGCATCTGTTTGGGGGCTGTTCATGATTTATATGACCAAACGATCTCATGGTTGGCATATTCCTACCAAATATGATTTTATTTGGCAACATTTATGAATGCTTGATATATTTTGTACTGTATAAATATGAAACTTGTATTCCACCATGGAATATAGGAATGTAAAAATAAACATAAAAAACTAAACTACAATTCATTAAACAAGGAACAATGGTGCATTAAGCAGTTGTTTAATGAACACTGGTAGATCATCTGATGCTACTTTAATGACCAGGTGAAGACAGGGCAAACTGGACGGGCCCCAAAGACCACCACATTCCCTTCGGGGTGTGGGTGGGTGTTAAGATAAGCAGATGGGGCCTGCTGGTAGTTCTGCCACCCTCAGAAGCTCAGGTTGGTTGTAGTGCCAGAGAGGGCATTCTCTGGGGCAGTGCCTAAGTTTTGGAACTGCCTACAGAAGTGCGTATGGCAACTTCACTATACTGTTTTAGGTGAATGATGAAGACACACCTCTTTAATCTGGTCTTTGGCACTTGAGATGTATATTTGTAAGACCCGCCCTACTTTTGCAATTGTGATTTGTTTTAAACTGTTTTTAGTGTTGCAGTTTTAATTGTAGCTTGTTCTGGGACCTTAGGGTGAAGGGTGGATAATGGTGGTGTTGTTATGTAACAGATGAAAACCTAGGCTACTTGAGGATTCTCATTTCTCAGAGACAACTCGTAACACAATAAAAGGGACAGAATGGTTGCCCAGTTACCCAGCTCTTCTGACTTGGTTGCCTATATTAAATTTTCCAAATTTTTTGCCCCAAACCCAATGTACTATAGCCTCTGTCTCTCATCAAAGGTTTTGACATTTTTATGGCCATGCAAGGAGAAGACAAGTATTTCAGAGAGAATTAGGCTTCTGTAATCTCCGTCACATTCCAGGCATTTCCCCCCAGATGAAGTCCTTTTTCAGATCAATGGATTCATTTTCTTATTTTTCTAAAAAGTAATATTCATAATGTTTGAGTGACAACCAATCTAAATTCATAAACATTGCATATCTCTAAGCCCATTCTTCATTTGCAAAATTGCTGTCATTTCATCTTGTAAAAGCTATGACAGGTTATTATTATGGCAACAGCTAACAGCTTTATGGATTTATAAGCGCCTATCACTTTTCAGCTAGTTTGTGTGTTGAAGATTTTCATATAATTTTTTATAAAATCATAGTGATGGGGGCGTTTTGAAGAAAATAACACCTTGCGCCCAGTCGATGGTTTATGTTCATAAAAAGAAATAGTGGATTAAATGCCCAAACACTAAAGCATTATTTTTTGTTTTGTTTTGGTGGGTGGCACCTTTTTTTAAATAAAAAAGGGGGTTTAAATTAAGATGTACCTATTACTGATATGTTTATGAATAAGAACTCTCTGCTTATAGAGTGGTGTTGTAAAGTAGATATTTAAGTAACTTAGTTTGTGTCTTTCAAACCAATGAAGACTGCTGATAGCATTTAAAAATTGAATAGAGGCACCAGATTGGGGGAAAGAGGCATAGTTAAGCTCTTTGCATCTTCCATAGAGGTGCGTATCAAGAGAGATGGGTCCTCCAGCTCTTCTTGCTTCAAAAGAGCATGGCACCCATTCCCAGATTAAACCAGCCAGCAACCTGCATCTTTCATATGGTTTGCACTTGGGTGTCTACTTGAGAAAGCAATTCCTGCTATTTGAAATGTTGTTTGCATTCACAAAATCAGAGTGTCAGATCTGGCCTACAATAATAATAATTATTTATTATTTATACCCCGCCCATCTGGCTGGGTTTCCTACGTGTGTGGGTAGAATTCCTCCCACAGGACTTGTGCTGGCAGAAGTGGGGAGTTGGTTTTTACTGGCTCTCCCTGCGTTTCCTTTCAGAGGACCATCCAAAACTTCGTGACAGGTGGTGCTGGGGGGTTTGGGATCTCTACAGGAACTCAGTACCTTTTTTGTGCAATGTAGGAGCCTTTCTGCTTGCAGGAAAGCAATGAAAATCCCCTTGTTTTTAAAGCTCAAAGCAAGGAGAGAGAAAAAGAACCCTGGGGTATTTATAGCAACTGTTTTCTTCAAGTTATTTTTGTCAAGTTACAACTGCGTTAGAATTAAGGAGTTAAAAACAGGAAATGTGATTAAAGTGGTGGGTAGTCCCTCCAAAGACTTTCCAGAGCTGGCCTACATGTTCACATTTTATTTTTCTAGCTACTACAATATCAAAGCAAAGTGATGCAGAGCATCTTGAGATCCTGCTATGATCAGTGGAGGAATGTTTCCATTAAAAGCAGGAAATGGCTCATAGAAGAAAATACTTCCTTCCTCATGCAGATGATCACCATTCACTTCCAGTAAATGTTTTAAGCAAACTGTAACCTCTTCATTCTGGACTTCTTTGCATGTTGTTGAGGTTCTAAATTACAGTCAGGGTCAACCTAAACATGGCCACTCAATCTGTTTCTTTCCTTTGCTCTTTGAAAGTTTATTCTCTTGAAGAGGAACAAAATTATAATCAAGGGTCTGTGAGCATAAGTATGGAAGGCGGTGGCCTTACATTGCCATTATTAGTTTTATTCATGTGGCACCAGTTTACAAATAATTGGCATATGCGTAAAATCCCGGTTTTGATTGTTCCATTTTCCAATAAATTTAAAGAAACCCTTTTAAGGTTTTATAGTGCAGTCTTTCAGCCAAAGACGTCAGTGAGGTTAGTATCACAGCCTCAGATATGACAAAGTGCTTCCTCTTTGACTTCCAGAGGCTGTACCAGTTGAAATTGTTGACACTTCAGAAAATCACATGCTCTTGCTCTTTACTTGATTGGAACATGCTTGGTCCCTGTTCTCACAATCATTACTATGGATTTGAATCAGCACCCTATATGTTAAATGCTGAAGTGCACTTGAGCATTCAATATCCTTTCATTCTTTCAATGCATGTTTAGAGGCATTTCTCCAACTTCCTCCTTAATCCTTGGCTGATCCAGCATTGGTTGGCAAGGGTGTCCCAGTCCATTCCAGGCATGGGGAACTGTTTAGTGATGGCTATTTTGTGTCCCCATTGTGCAGGAAAGCACAGGGAAGACCTGCACATTGCAGTTTCCTAGCAGCTGGCTGAAGCTAGAATGCTTGCACAGTCACTGACATGATCAGGGTCATCCTTCAAGTGTTCTTTGGAGTAGTCTATTCTCTTTTGCCTTTGCTTAGCATTGCAGTGAAAGATACAATCCTGGGGCAGATCCTGCCTTCAATCCCCACCAGGCAAGACTGAATGCCCCTGGAAATGTGACCTTGTTGAAGCCCACGCACCCTTACCACCACATCCCAGTGTGGTTTAGAAAGAGCTGCTGCTTTGTCTTTGTATATATTTCAGAGAACTCCTGCCGTTCCTCTTCAATTGTCAGTGTAGAATTACTGCATGGATTCCTCCGCAAGGAAGATGCTTGCAAAGCCATAGAGCATGCAGTCCTTCTGGCTACAGGCCAGCACCAAGCAGGAGTAAATCATTTTTTTAAATACAACACCCTTAAAAAAAAACTATCTGTGCATTAGCTCTGCACCCCAAATTGATTTATGGCCAGATCTGGGTCAGGTCAGTTGTTCCCTGGGTCAGCCCAGGCCATGGCCCCTAATGTCTACAAAGAATAAATGCCAGATTGGGAGACCCAGAAAGTCAGCACAGCCATACATTGCCCACGGCAGAGGAGAATGCTGTTGTACTCAGGTCCTGCCCGCAGACTTCCCGTAGACATCTCCTTGGCCACTTTGGGAACAGGATGCTGGGTGAGGTGGGCATTGATTTGATCCTGCAGGGCTGTTCTTTCGAATGCTGGGATTTAATTTGATTTTGCTAAAAGCTGCATATGAATAGTTCATTTTTGCTTGTGGCTTTCCAGAGGATCAGGAGGCTGGCTGGTTGAGAAAAGGGTTCTGGATAGTTAGCCTGAACCTACAAGACGATTCTAATGATGTAATGCTATGGTACCTGCCCAGCCAGTAGTGTGGTATCTTAGTGAAGAATCAGGTGTTTTTCTCCCCTTCTCTCTCTGTCTCATCCATTTTCCTACTCAGGCGAATACAGCAGTCTATTTTGTGTGTCCCTGGGGAATTTCCCACTCAAGAGTTCTACCTTCTGCTAAACGAGTCAGAAGGCATGTGGGTGGGGATAGTTCTATCAAATACCATGACATCAGATCGGCTGCCTATGTCTGTCTTTGCATTTAGAAGGTTATGGTTTTTATAACTTGCACCTTCATCAGAAATACCTTGTTCATCACTGACTGACAAAAAAACCCCACTTGATTTACAAGGCTTCCTTTTCTTTTAAGGCAGTTAGGAAGACTTGATAAAAATCCATGTCACAAAGGACAATAATCACAAGTTTTTACACTGACCTGCACATTAATTGGGAGTGGTGTTCAACTAAGTTTTACTTAGAATAAATCTGGTGAATTTGATCTTAGTCATGTTCGTTCATCTCCGTGGGGTCTACTCTGAGCAAATAGCACCCTCACTGCACCTCAAGGTGTGTTGCCTCCACCTCCATTTATTTTCTTATTTTATTTGGGGGGGGGGGATTGGAAAGACTCGTTTTCACAGCATAATGTGATCACTGTTCCTCTTCACTGAACTGGGAAAATGGCAAGGAAAGAAACACTCCACCTGAAGACCATACCTAGGGGCCATACTTGGTGCAGCATTCCTCACACATCTTATCAAATTTGGCAGGCCTCCACCTGTAAGAAGTAAGCCATCACATGAAATTGACAAGATGGCTTTAGAGCTCTTAGTGCCATGAGAAGTAGTGTGACAGTAATATGCACCACAGGAAGTACCTCGAGGTACTGTGATGCCACAAAAATACCTCTCACTTTCCTCCTCCATTTCAGCTCTGGGAGGGACTTCTGCTTAGAACCCAGGATCCCAGCTCATGGGGTCTTTGTGCTCCCAGAAGTGTGGTATTCCAGTTGTATGGGTGGTGCTTAAAAAAAAAATCACCCTGCCACATGTATGATGTGCATTTCATGAGCTGTATATATGAGACAGATTTGGACCACACAAATTTGACATAGACTTTCCTCAGAGAAATGTTGGAGGGTATGGTAACACTCATGTTATGGACTGGGTACAGAAGGCCACAAAGTGAACCAGGCTTCAGGAGTTTATACCTGAGACTAGTTGAAGGAGAATTGGGGAAGGTTTTTATTTTTCTCTTCAGAAGCTGTACGTGCTAGCACACAGCTCCCAACCATACTAGGACAGTCAATGCAGAACGAGCCCTTCTGCTCCTCAAGCACCCATAACTCAGTGTGTTTGAATAAAAGATAAGGCTTTTGCAAATTGGCAAGCAGTGCTATTTCAATTTTCAAAGTGGTTTGAGGGGTTTTGCTCTTGGATGTGTGGGTAAACTACAGATCTCTTGTCAAAGGGAAGTGCAGGTTGCACTTCCTAATTCAGCCAGCGTTGCTCATCATATCTTCAGACTGGGCAAACCTCAAAGAGCTTAACATACAGGGAAATTGAGTTGAAAAAGAATTCTTGCTTTTCCTGTTCTCTTGGCAGCATTTAACTCCGTTCTTTGAGCTCTTTGTTCTGGAGGCTATGGAGGGGGTTATAGTGTTTGAAGTTCATGCCCTCTTTGAATTCATCCCAGCTTTCTGTTAAATGTGTTTTGGCATTTGAAGGTGGTAATTTGCTGGAATTATTAGAGGAAAAGTTCTTACACTCCCAGACTGCCTCCGATAGTCCTGTGCTTAGGGTGGGGGCTGCAAGAGAAACTTTAATTAACCTTCTAACAAAAATCCGTCTCACCCAATAACCCATTTCTGATACCTTAGAGCACAGTGAAGAACACAAAACTTTAGAGAACATTCCTTCTCTGTGCCCTAACCAGGCACTCACTTCAAATAATAAAACATCCATCTTACATTAGGCAGCCTTTTTTGCAATGTGATTTTGTCCCTACAACTGTTCTGTGGAGCCTGTTTCAGATTTTTACACCTTTCTTAGTTCTTTATCAGTACAAAATGGTCTTCCAGACTTCGCTTAGATCATAGTATTGTACCATTGTGCCTACAGGAATACATTGGGGTTTGCTTTACTATGGTTAAACAATAGGTGGGAATAAGCATGGTTTTGTTGCAGTTAGAGATAATACTGTATAATGAGCACCTGTAACTATGTGTTTGGCCAGTCAGGAGCCTCTAGCATATACAATGCTTTTAAAAATAAGAAGGCAGAAAGGATGCTGCCTGAGCTTGGCATCAGACCCATTGGGTGCAGCATGCTTGTACCAGGCCGGCTCTTGAAGACAGGCCTGCTGTTTTCTACTGCTCTTTGGGTGGTCAGTAGGGGTCCCTCAGGGTGTGGCTCCAACCATTGTTGCACCAGTGATTTTGACTTTTAAAAATACAATTCATCTTTTTTATTTTGATTTAGTTTACTGGGACACCCAGATGAAAGACTGGTTGTGAAATGTTTATCAGACAAGGTCCTATATATTACTTAGTGCATGTCTAGCTCAGCTAGTTGACTGTGTTACCTAAATGGAACAAATAGTACAATATTCTTGCTTCTCTTCCTTGTCAATTGTGCTTTGTATTTGAACAGGTCATATGACTGTAATTAAGACTAACTGATTCACATTTCATCTTAGTTTCTGCTTTCCCCAGAATAATATATTTCCGTTCTATTTATAAACCATCACTGACGTTAATTGTGGCACGTTTTATTTTTCTCATTCTAAACTCGGCTTATCTCCCTCCATTGTAAAGAACCATTTGAATGCTAAACAAACCCATGTGCTCTCAATGCATTTCACCAAACTCTTTAAAATATTCACAACAGAGCGACAGAAATATATGTACGTACTGTATAAGCAAATATGTATAAATATATTTGCTATGTTAACACACACTCTTCCTGTTGAAACGTCCCGTCTGTTTCAATATTTTATTTACTTATAAAATGGATTACCTGTATTTGGAAAGCTCAAAGTGGTTTATAAGCTTGTTAGACTTTTTCTTTATTTATTGGTAACAAGTAAAATATTGGTTCTGTTGAAATAAATGCTGAAAATTTCATGTACTTTGTTTTTAGCTTGATTTCACTGTGCTTAGTGCAACAAGCTTTTGGGGCTGTTTGATCGCAGTTGTCTGCTCAACCCTTGTCATGAGTTACATTTGAAGCCACCAGCATAGAAATGAGATTGTTGTTATTGCCAGTGATTTCTGCAATCCTGTTTTCCAAGCTCATATTTCTCTTTAATAATAGCAAGATCTACGGTATTTAATAAGACAATCGCAGTTGACAGCTGCCTTTTATTGAATAGTATTTGAAAGAACAACCAAAAAAACCACACCCCTTGATGCTATTTTGAAGAGGAGGGAACAAGGGATGCCAGACGAGACTAGGAACTTCTGGCTTCTTTAACCTTTTGTGTAAGGAAATGTGCCTTTCTCCATTTCACTTTCAAAAAGGAAATAGATTATAGTGGTGTGGTTGGGAGAAGTTTTCATTTTCTATATGCTGGTATCGTAGTCAATGATACCTGTTACAGGATATAGAGGCCTGCATGGCATGGATAATCATGTCAAGTGATATTTCAGCATAACAGAATGAAATCACCAACTGTTTTGTTGTTGTTTTTGTTTTGTTTTTAATTACAGGTGTCAGGAACTATCTGAAGGAAGCCTTAGTTCACATCATTGCTGTGCATGCCGAGGTAAGACTATTTCAGACGTATCTATGATGAGTGTCGATGTGTTTAAACCAAAACATACCAGTGGAACTGGAGGTTCAAGAAAGGCAGGCCTTTTTCAGTGCCAGAAAATTGCTCCAAAGAAATATTAGCCTGGACTATGCTCTGTTGGTACAGTGATGCCCCGCTAGATGAAAAACTCGCTAGACGAAGGCATTCGTCTAGCGGAAGGCAGCCCCGCAAGACGAAAAAGTCTATGGGGCTGCCTCACAAGACGAAAATTTTTCGTCTTTTTTTTGTGTCTAGCAAAAGCGCAGCTTGCATTGCCGCTTCGCTAGACGAAAAACCCGCTAGACAAAAATTTTCGCAGAACGAATTATTTTCATCTAGCGGGGCACCACTGTATTCAGTTTGTGACTTGTGAGCAGGCCCTGGCCTTTGGTGGGCTTTGCCAATAGCACTTCAACCATATTTTAAAGAGAGGCAGAAGAAGAAGAAGACCTGATCTGGATAGAATAGAAGCACTCCTTTTTGAGGCTGGCATGACACTGGTCATTGCAAGTGCTCACTTACTTTACTTTTTAAAATACCTATTTCTGATCACTTACGGTTGGCAGGGATTCGGCACAATTAAAACAAGAATAAATGAGATCTTAATTATGAGGGGGCACTGTTATTCAGCTGACGGTCGGCAGGTATTAGGCGGCTTCTACATGAAGCATTTATCCCAGCTTGTTTGCAGGGAGACCAGATGCCGATGGCAATTTAACAAGCATTCCCTTCTGATTTGTTTGTGCAGAGGTTGGATGGTGCGGTGTCAAAGCAAGAGTTAATCCCACACTTTCCAGGGCATTTCTCCATCACTTTCCTTACAGCAAAAAAAAAAGTTTTGGGGAAGTTGGTTTGTTGCACAAGACCTCCCCTCCCAAGCAGTTATAATCGTGCAACACACATTTGCCGCTGTGCAATTGAGTCCCATCCAAACATGGGCGCACCTTTAGACGGGAGAAAAGGTCTTAATGCTGACAAGGCTTTTGGAGGGAAAAAGCAATTCCAGCTTTTTGAGCCTTCAGTTGTATTATTTTAATTTGAAACCTGCAGGTATTTGCCATCTCTAAAGAGCTCGTACCCCGAGTGCTGTCGAGGATTGTCGAAGCAGTCGCCGAAGAACTCAGCAGGCTAATGCAGTGTGTTTCATCCTTCAGCAGAAATGGTGCTTTGCAGGTAACTGAATTCTATGAGTGCAGGCAGGGGGGGGGGGAATGTAGCTTTTTTAACACAGTTGTCCTGTTCAGATGTTTGTATATTGTATCCATGGAGGGGGCACTTCCTCTACCACCAACCTGCATTGAGCAAGAAGTTCAGAAGGAGGTTGTAAGTTGGGGTTGCCATACGTCCGGATTTCCCCGGACATGTCTGGGATTCCAATGACGGAATTAGCATCTGGGGGGATTTCAGGAAATCGGCAAAATGTCAGGATTTTTGTGTCTGGGTTTTTACTTCTTGGAATATGGCAGCCCTATTGTAAGTGCATTTTGCTGAACATGGTTACAGTCCTTTTCACTATCAGAACCCCTTCTTGATGAGGGTTTGCAACCACATACCACTGGCTAACAGTGTGCAGCTGAACACACAACACTCCTTTAAGACCTTTTCTTGCTATGTGGAAAGTTCAGGAGTTTGAGAAGGTGTGGGCAGCCTTCAATCCCTGCACAGATACAGGGATCTCACCTAGACATCTCCGCATCCTCACCAGTTGGGAATTCCAAAAATTATTTTGGGGTAGCTATGACAGTTAAACTGCTATTAAATGAATGCACATTTGCAGTACATGTAAATAGACAGATATGTCTTAGAAGCCTGCAACGAGCCAGTCAATGCAAAAATGATCAAATGTAGTCTCCAGGATGGAAAGGTGCTGTCGATTCATTTCTGAAGAGGTATCGGTGTGTCTGACACCCACACAGAGTTATTGCATTATGACCTGCAAATTATTGCTTTTCTAAGTGTATCAAACTATGTCATACTGCCTGGGGAGACAACTCTTTCTATGATCAAATTTTGCTCTCTAACAATTTGGATTCATTTAGCCAGAGCTCAGTTTTCTCAGTTTTCTTGATTCGCTAACATCCCAAGAAAGTTAGGAATTTAAACATTTTTAATAGCATATTGCAATTTGCAGAGAAGATGTGAAGCCAACCTCCTTCTTACTTCATGGGCTTCAATAGAACTAGAGCTGGAAGAATATAGCAGTGCGGTATTTGCTGATACTTTTAGTTTAACAGTAAGCACTTAAGCGCACCACAGTTTGTCACCTTTTGTAATTACATTACACATGGTTTGGATATGAAAAAAGGACTATGCAAGACCCCACCCACTTATGACTCTGGCCCCGCCCACCACTGGCATGTAGCCCTCAAAGCAATGCGTTCCTCAGCAGTAAAAAGAATCCTCCCCCTGCAGCAATCAGGCATGCCTTCTCTTTTCTGCTTCAGCATAATTTTGCTTTTCATGCTATCAGATAAAGGGGCAAAGGAAGAGGGTAGGTTTTTAAAAAAATGTTCTTTTGCAAGATCAGTAGCAGGGCTATATAGACTATTACTATAGATATATAAGGCCATTTATCCCTTCTTCCTTCCCCAACCTAGTGCTCTTCTGATGTGCTGGACTATAACATTCATTAGTTCTGGCCAGTGATGGTCAGTGATGATGGGAGTTGTAGTCCAGAAGCATCTGGAGGATGAAGAAGGCTGACATAAATGAACATCTTAAAATCACTGAATGTAAAGCACGTGAAGGGGTAGAGGGGAGCCTTTTGTTGTTGCTACTGTTGAGCAGCCAGAAAAGGGGGGGGGGAGAGAACAAGATGCATATTGACAGACTTCGCCCTTTTGCACTTCCTTCCTCTTTGGTGGCACTGTATATTAAGAGGCCAGAACCTCCCTGGTAAGAATAAATGCAAGCACTTTCCAGGACTTTTACTTTACATTTACAGGGCGGGGGTAGGGGACTTTAAGAAACTATATTTGCAAACTTTTCCTGATAGTCAGATTTTGTTTAATTCGTTTCCAGAACTTCCCAGATCTCCTGTTGGCTTTACAGCTGTTTCGGGACTGATGTTTCCAGCACAGGAAACAAATTTTCGGTCAAGTGCTCTTAACATTTTTGCCTCCTCCTGCTGCTGCACCAGCAGCAGCTTTGTTTTGCTTATGCAGCCAAACCTTGTGAAATCAGATTCTGAATCTATAAATACACACTTGCTTTACTTTTGAACATTTATGTCCTCCAGGCCCGGCTTGAAATCTGTGCACTGAGAGATGCAGTGGCTGTGTTCCTTACATCTGAAAGCAAGTAAGTACAAAAGCAAGAGGTTCAGCAAATGTGCACAAAGGTAAAAGGAGCCTATGCTGTTGTATTCTCACCTCCTGAGTAGCATAGTCTGACGACAAGGATTGAGCCTCTTTCTTGGGTAGCAGACAAGCTTCTTGAAGCAATGACATCACCCTTGGGGAGAGGCTCCCCCTGGCCACATGAGCCACTCTCACTAGGCAAGATTTTTGAGAACTCCCAACCAAGGGATCCCCAATCAGTCTTCCTGTTCATTTAGAGATTACACAGATGCCCCCAGTCAAGAGGAGTTAGGCTCTAGCTGAGCTCTATCATTCCTTCTTTTCTTTTCTTTTTCCGTTGATTGCTACCACACATTAGCAAAGCAATGAGAACTGCAATTTTGAACCAATTGTGAGGTCTTGCTGGTTAGCTAGAGTTCCTGGAATTGAAGTTTCTTCTCTGGGCAGCTGCTCCTCTTCTGCAGCAGAACCACAAATTACACTGTGCTAAGGGCTATAGTTTCAAGCAACGCACATAGACTGTTCGTCGTTGAGTTTTGTATAATTTTGAAAGTGTGTTACCTTTTACCCTGCTCTACAAATGTCTAGCAGAGATTAAAAATTACTTGGCGTTAGCTGAAACAGTCGGCAGTATGGTTCCTATTAGGCTCCCTTTCCCACACATCCATCAACGACAGGAATGAGAGAGCCTGTGCGTTCATTTGTTTTGACCAGTTGGGTGCAACTGTTAAGAACTCCTCTCTCCCATGAAAGCAGGAGCCTTAACATATCACCTTCCTGGTTCTTTCTGTGAAGGACCCCTTCATGTTATTAAAATAATAATAATCTGTCATTTATTAAAAGGATTAGATGTGGAGGAATTCATAGAGACCAGCTAGTTTTCAAAGCAAATCGAGAAAAGGCTTCATAATCAAAATAACAAATGGAACAGGGAGCGGGAAACGGCTAAAGTTTTAAGCTTCTTTTCATGGAGCGAAATGCAGTTGCATGCATGCCCACACACGTGTGCATTTGTACGTGTGCACTGAATGCTAGCAACATGCTGGAAAGTGTTGTAAATTGAGGCATTCTATTGTGATGTTAATTTTAGAGGGTAAATGTCTGTATTGTGGAAATGCATAACTATACAACCTGCATAATCGAAAAACGAGTCTATGCTTAAAGCATGGATATAGGAATAAAAAGGTCATTGTAGTTCTTGGATACAATCAGTATGTGTTTTAATGTTACAGCTCAAGCTTTAAGCAAGCTTTGGAAGCCTTGCCACAGCTGTCAAGTGGTGGAGACAAAAAGTAAGTTTATAAGTTAGAAAATGTGTTTTATGAACAGTATGGTGGTTAAAATGTTCCATGATGATAATTGATATTTCATAAGGTTAGTCCAAGAAGTAACCACCTTGCTGGTGGTTAAAGTGCTGGTGTCTCTCTTACAACTCTTTTCTGCACACACATTCAGTATCATCATGATGCTGTTTGTCTTTGAACGCACTCTGTGGGGCAACTTAGTCAGAGGCAGAGGTGGGAAAACTGGAGGCCTGGAGAGCTACATTTGGGCCTCAGGCCTAATGTCTGCCCCTCCTGACCTGCTAATTTAGTTCAGCACCACACATGCAGTATCAGGAATATGATCTTGTCCTTCCCACATCCGAACGCGACACCCTGTCCACTTAACCAAACTGCCACCAAAAAGACCATATCTTTTTTTAATTTTCCCGTTGCGCCTAAGTGATGCCAAGAGGGAAGTTTCCTTTTAGATGCTGGGAGGTCAACACACTTACATTTCCAGATGTAACTTTGGGATTTGGTTTGCCTCCAGCAGCTTCAGTGCTGAACTTCGAGCAGCAATTGGCATACAAAAACGCTTGAGTTTCTTCCAGAACGCAGCTGGCAGACTTAAGGGTTATATTCCCTCTTCCTTATTATTTGCCCTCATACACTGCTGTTGCATCTGCAAGCTCGCTGCACACTTCTTGTAATGAATTCACATTTATGGAATGATTTAGACCTGTTCGTGTTGCCAGTGACATATTATATTTAATATTGACTTATTAAGTATTTGCCTGTGTGTGGCTGCCCTGCTAGTACCTGTTCCTGCAGGGTGTTATTGAGGAAGTAGATACTGACATGTTTATGTCTTTTCCTTGCTGGCCCTGGCACAGATTATACAGCTGTGGAATTTACTGCCGCTATTAAATGCTGTGTTTTTTTCAAAAGGAAATTGGTGGTGGCTGCCTAACGACTAGCTCAACATTTTTTTTTAATACAAAATTATGTGGTTTCTTCCCTTTTCTTTCCTAGAGTTTTGAGGGTTTTACTGATCCTTTAAAAAATGCACACACAAGTCTGCATGTTCACACACACACACACACAAATTATGCTTGCCACCTAAAGGCTTGGCTTTATCATAGGTATCTGGCAATATGAGAATGTTTATTGAATCTTTGATTTAACTAATGAGTAAACATTGCAATCAAAGAGAAAGGAGCCCAAACAACAGGGTTTCGGTTTCTGGTTTTGCCACACAGTGAGGTTATGTAGGCTAATCCCATTGTCTGTCTGAATTTCCCCAAGCTGTTGCAACTTCAAACACACACACACACACACACACACACACATGCTAAAAAGATCTGTGAGCCTGCAAAATGAGACATAAGTTTTATGACAGGAATGGGGAATATGTGGCATTCCAAATGGACCACAGTTCCCATCATCCATGACCATCAACTTATGCTGCCTAGGGCTGATAGGAGTTGGAGTCCAACAATATCTGGAGGACACAGGGTCTGCACCACTCATTGTGATTCACTTCAGTGTAAGAATCAAGGACACTACTTAAGAACCCGAAAGAAGCAGCCATTTTGCCCAAGTTTCAAACCATGGATTATACTACGGGGGGGGGGGGTTGTTCCATTTTATTGTGAACACATCAGAAAACAGGTCGTTGAACCTTGCTATGAGTCTTCCCCCACCGATAAAACTTTGTGTGTGTCCCATGAAACTAAACTAGCACTCCTAGTAAGCATGCATAGCAAATTAGGCATATATAAGATTGTTTCACATGTGTATGCAATGCAATGCATTATTTACTATTAAATTTATACCTCATACTCCAAAGGAGCCCAAGGGCAGCAATTTGTGGCACAATGTATTTCTATTTCTGCCTTAATTCCCCCTGTGTATGACGTTTGTTGGTTCTGTTCATGACCAAAATACTGCGCAAGCCAGTCAAAACCTTAAAAGCATTTTCCTTTCGAACAGGTTGCTAGAAGAGCTGCTGAATATATTCAAGAGTAGCATGCAGTTGCAGCTCACCTGCTTTCAAGCTTCTTCTTCCACAATGGTGAAGACATAAGGCAACTCTGAAATGTAATCGCGTTAGGAAAAGGAAACAGTATCAATCCTGATAATTGCTTTTTCTTCTCAATGTGCTACTGTATTTTAGTTGCCGACAAGTAACTATGTTGGTCCATTTGTGTGAATTGTGTCTCTTGAATCCAGACTCCAGAGGTTAAAAAGATTGCCAGCCTTTCATTGCCAGAAAGAATGCCTAACAGAAGCTTTCATAGTTGGGGGTTTGTCTTGAAAATATGCCAATTGCAATTTTTTATATGGTAATTTACCACAGCACATGTGTTTGGCAAGCCAATTATCCTATCAAACAATGAGGAGAATTTTCCTGCTTCCCCGTGTTTCTAATTAACTACAGAAATGTGGTAAAATTCTCCAGTTTATTGACTTACCAGGTGGCGACATGCATATCGTGGTTGTCATCTATATTCACCAACAGACCTCTCGGTTTTACTTACCCCATTTGCCAGCTTTGTAATGATCTGTTTCAACCAGAGAACGTGCTGCAACTTTTATGTCAGCAAATGATCAAATGGCTTTATTATCCAGGAGTTGGATGGCAAAGAATGTACTGAAATGTTGCTGTCTAATAAATATAAGTGTGTACTTGTGATTGAATGTGTATTAAAGTTAGATGGCAGGAATAAAACACACACACACACACACACACACACACACACACACTTACATAGACACTTACTTTCCAAAGTTAAAAATATGGACGAAACTCCATAGGCTCAGTTTGGAGGTTACACATCTTCCACAAACTACAGTGTTGCTTTCAGGCCTGGATGATACCAAACCATTTGCCAGAACCCACCAGGTTGGGGCAGCTGCTAGCCTCTCCCTCACACTTCATTCATGAGCAGTGGTGGCTCTATAATGTGTTAGGGAGCTGAGCCCTTGCTTAGTTTCCCCTGTCAGTTGCTAAGCCCATTCTGGAGAGTTAGGCACCATTTTGCATGAGTCAGGCTTATCAGGCAGCGGAGACCATGGAGCTGTAACTGGATATGATAGCCAAGCAGTAAGGGTGTACTTAGTTTTTCACACATGGCTTCTCCATTTTTGGCTCTCTTGTTTTGTTAAATAAACCATGACACAGTGTAATATGTCATGTTGCTGTTCATCTGAGATTGTATTTACCTAATTTCAAGACCTTTTAGGCCAGGCATAGGCAAACTTGGCCCTCCAGATGTTTTGGGACCACAACTCCCATCATCCCTAGCTAACAGGACCAGTGGTCAGGGATGATGGGAATTGTAGTCGTAAAACATCTGGAGGGCCGAGTTTGCCTATGCCTGATTCTAAGGAGTAGGTGACTGTTACCATATTGGCCCGAATATAAGCCATACCCGCAAATTAGCCGGTGGCTCAGGGGGAGGCTTGGGAGCCGCAGTTGGGACAGGCGCCATTGTCCCACACCCCTGACATCCCTCGTGTTGTAAGGTCGCGGATATAAGCCACACTGTAAATTTCACAGTAGGAATTGGGGGGGGGGGGAGTGCAGCTTATATTCAGGCCAATACGGTATGTAAAACAATGGGATTCAAAGAAGGTGTACTTTCATTTCCCCATGACTGTACCTTGCATTTCTGCCCACCATCCAGAATGAGAAATGGAGAATACAGCTGCTTCCTCTTCTCTCCCATTACCTACACCTCCCCTGACATAGAGTTCTGCAGGTATGTCAGGGGAACAAAGGGTTTTGGGTCTGGTGGATCATGTCCCTAACACATCCAGTTCTGTTCTCTTCTGCTCCAGAACATCTACACCATGGGTAGGCAAACTAAGGCCCGGGGACTGGATCTGGCCCAAACGCCTTCTCTATCCGGCCTGCGGACGGTCCAGGAATCAGCGTGTTTTTACATGAGTAGAATGTGTCCCTTTATTTAAAATGCATCTCTGGGTTATTTGTAGGGCCTGCCTGTTGTTTTTACATGAGTAGAATGTGTCCTTTTATTTAAAATGCATCTCTGGCTTATTTGTGGGGCATAGGAATTCGTTCATTTTTTCCTTCAAGATATAGTCCAGCCCCCCACAAGGTCTGAGGGACAGTGGACCAGCCCCCTGCTGAAAAAGTCTTCTGACCCCTGATCTACACCAACAGTCCTCTCCAGAAATGTGTCATCCTACAGGCAGAGCTCCCTCTTTGGCATAAGAGCAGCAGCACTTGCACTACTTCCTGAAGTGCTTCCACTGGCTGCCTGGGTTGGGGAGGCTCATAGCTTGAAGCCAAGAAAATCCCCAACACCTCTTCCCCACAATGATCGTCTATTGGCAACAGTTATATTGTAGGATAAGGGTGCCCTACATGCAGATTCACAACAATAAAAGCCTGTCGGTTACTGGCAGCCTTGTTGATGGGAAGTAACATAACAGTGCACCCGAAAGACTGAAAAGAACTCCAATTTTACTCATCTTTTTGAATGCTATGATTCACAGTCCTGGAAAAGGTCCTAGAGATCATTAAGTCCATCTTGTGCCCTAAAACAAGATCCTGCACACACGACTCCTGTATTAAGCATGATTGCTCTCATCCTGCCATCTCACAACATGGATTTTCTCCTATTTTTATTAACATTGGAGATGATTAAACGCATGTTAGGTCAGATTCATACTGTAAGTGAAGTCCCAAATGTTAAGTACTAAAAAGTGACAGAATCATTCGATCCTTTTCTCTTGATTTGTTTGATTGTGACCTGTGAACAAAGCTATAAATAGTTCACACATTCCTTTTATGTGCTTTTAACAGTAAGACCAGAAATAGGGCTGCCTCTATTAGTTTTTTCTTACCCCAATCCTAAAATGTAGCTATGCTAATTCCTCTTCTCTTCCCAAATTTCAAAAGCAAGTTATAAGTGTGTGTGTGTGTGTGTGTGTGTGTGTGTTTTGGGAGTACTTTAGAGTCTGCCATTTTTTAAAAAGGGCTAATAATGGATTTGTTGCTGACAGACTTGTATGTCAGGGCAGAGCTCGGAAAGTTTGTTCAGTTCAAGTTCAGCCTTTCAGCAAAATATTTTTTGCATTCCAAATACAACAAGCTGCCTTGTAGGAGTATAAAATATACTTAAGACAAAGAAAACACCAAAACACACAGGGAAAGGTGAATTTATTTTTTTCTAACAATTATTATATTTAAGCTTCAAGGCCCAAATACAAGTCAAAAGCATAACAAACACCCGTAAGAGAATGAAGTTGAAGATGAATTAGAAATCGTTCTGCCCCCATGATTTTAATTCAAGTTCCGTTCACCTGGCAATTGTGGAACCTACTTTCTGGGGTAGTTTTGAAGTTTTTCAATGGATTCAGTGAACCTTGTTAAACTGAACTCAGTCATTCCATGCTCTAGTCAGGGGTGAGGAACCTGTAGCCCTTCAGATGTTGCCCGAATAGCTCCTATAATTCTTGACCATGCTGGTTGAGGCAGATAGGAGCTGGAGTTCAACAACATCTGCAGAGCCACAGGTTCCCCATCCCTGATATATGTCAAGATGTGCACCAACACAAATCATAAAACACTACAAATGTTTTAATTGGTTCAGAAGAGTGTGATTAATGCTATATACTTTATCAGCAAGAATGTAGCCAGTTCTTTAATTATACTTTGTTCAACAACAAGGGAGTCCCATAACAGATCCAGATTAATAATAAGCATCCATTTTTGTGAGCATACAAGCATCTGTTCTCTGTACTTACCCTGCTTTAGCTATCATGGTACACCTTTGGTCTGGTGGCCTTTGGACTGATCCAGTATGGTTCTTCTTAGGCTGGCTGAGAAATTTGATTCATGGAAGATGTGGCTACTGGTTCTGATGACTATATTCTGCTTCTAGTTACTGCGTAATAAAATGGGAGAGAATTTGTGGTCTTTATGATTTTTGCTTGTTAGGCACGTGGTTGGCCACTATAGAAAATACAATGCTGGGTTGAATAGCCTAATTTTCATCTTCTGTTCCATTCTATTTTCATCTTCTATTTCTACTTCACTGAATTCTGGGCATTATCATTTTGTGGAACCTCAGCACTTTGTCTAAACTGGAATATCTATGATACCGTAGCCTAGTCTGTGATGATAAACTAAGTTTAGAACCCTTTTGGAGTTTACATTAAGCATATTTTTAAAAAGGTTAAGGAGGTCACTTGCCTTTTACCTGAACTCCTACAAAAACGAGCAAGAGTTGCAGAATGACTCCTTAGGGTTTTCTGGGGGGGGGGGAGTTGTGTTGTTCAGCAGCCAATTGTGAACAAAAAAAATCCTAGTTTAGGACAATAATGGGGAGTGATCACAAAGAGGCTGGATTGTAGGCAGCTAGAGACATGAACTCATTATTTCTCTAGCTCTCAAACAGCTGGTTTATAGGAATATCAATCATATTTTGCTGTGTGTTTTCAGTGTGGGCTTTTACATTAAAGCAAACCACGTGACACATTGCATAAGGGGATATTTAGAAAAATGTCATTCTTGATCTGGCAATCTATGCAAGAGCATATGTGGTTAAAAAAAATAACAGCAGGAGGTGTCTTCTTCAGGCACATCTGGAGTAATATTGGTCGTGAGACTTCATCAGTTTCTGTGCGTTGCATTATCAATATGTAATGCAAGAGAGGTTATGGAGTCCAAAACCTAGAAAAATGCTCCTCAACCCTGTGAAAGATCCTTGCCATGTGATTTGTAAACTCTTGTAACCTTTAGCCATTAGATGATTAAGTGGATTGTCCCTAGTAGCCCTCAAGAGTTTGCAGATAAGAAGCATTCTCAGAGCATTTCTATGAAACCTAGATCGGAATTAAAAGGAGTCATTCCAGGAAACTGTGTGTGTGTGTGTGTGTGTGTGTGTGTGTGTGTGTGTGTGTGTTTTTAAAGTCATAAACACTTCCAGTACATTTGACAGACATATTTAAAGAAGGAAAGTTCACATCCCATTTGACAAGATGATTGAAGCCACACAGTGCTGAAGAGTGAATGTTATTTCCCTGTTAACTGGATGGTGTGCCTGATTATTGACATGTCCGTCAGCCGAGCCCTTCACATGTGAAGAAAACCCAAAAGCTATGTGCCACTTTTCCAGCACTTGATGGCCAAGAGATCTAGGCTGCATTTCACATAAAGCAGGTATACTCTACCCATGTGAAATGATGAGTGTGGAACATTTTACAGCTCTGAGGGCCACACCACCTCATGGGGGAACTTCCAGCAGACTCATGGCCGATGTGTCTCCAATCATTGTATGATAGAGTACATTTCAAGTTCACAAAAGCCAGCGGTTTCTACATGCCCACTGTCATGGACTGGTTGGACACAGAGGAATGGTGGGAGCAACCAGTTGGGGAACACCTTAAGGGAAGAAAGGTATGAACCGGTGCTTTGTACCCTTGAGTACCCCCTGAAGAAGAAGAAAACACTGGTTTTGAGACTTAAAAACCTGTCGCTGAAATAAGAGAAGGGAAAGTGGCTGTGGGTTCTCCCTGGGGGGAAGAGAAGAGGATTTGGCAAGAAGAGACATTTCAGTGGTTTGGTGGATGATTAACTCTTGATCTCTGCTCTCTTATAAAAGGGAAACCCTTCTCCTGTGTATGTACTGTTTTCATGAACCAGTGACTTAATTTTGACCATTGAACAGATGCTGTTCTTGTAGCAGTACAGTGGTACCTCGGGTTAAGAACTTAATTCGTTCTGGAGGTCCGTTCTTAACCTGAAACTGTTCTTAACCTGAAGCACCACTTTAGCTAATGGGACCTCCCGCTGCGCCGCCAGAGCACAATTTCTGTTCTTACCCTGAAGCAAAGTTCTTAACCTGAAGCGTTATTTATGGGTTAGCGGAGTATGTAACCTGAAGCGTATGTAACCTGAGGTACCACTGTAATGGTATCCTTGCATAATTTGGGTGCAAATAACCATTGCACATCAACAGATTCTCCCTCTATTGCATGGTTGGTTTATAGCTAGTTTATACAATCAGCAGAATGCAGTAATATTGGCTGCCCTAGACTATATAATTTCTGACTGCAGGTTAGTTTAGTTAGTAAGTTAGTTAGATTGACAACTATTTCATTAAAAACAAAACAAAAAATACATTAAACCATACTGTAAATACAAGTTAAAAACTGACATCAATTAACCATTGTGGAAAGATGTGTTCTTAATTGCCTGCATTTTTTAAAAAAAATCAGTGGCCATTGAAAAAGTCAAAACAGAAGGCACCTGCTGGATCTCTTTTAGCAGAGTATTCCACAGGACTGGGCCAGTGACACTAAAGGCTCAATTCCTTGTTGTCGTCAGTCAGTAGAGCATGTGACTCTTAATCTCAAGGTTGTGGGTTTGAGCCCCACATTGGGAGCTATAGCACCACAGTACCAATACAGCCCAGTTTAGGGTGCTTTCTGGAGCATCTCCCAGGACTTTCCAGGTTTGGGTGGGGAGTTCAGGTGGGCCTGGACTCAAGAATCTGTTGTGACAATCCATGCAAAGTTGGGTGTCTGGGTACAGAGACATGAGGAATAACGAAACTCAGACAAATCTAGCAAATGAATGACCTTTTATCTGCAGTGGAAAAATTAACATCCTCAGTCAAGGACCACAGAACTTGAGTAACGGGGTAGTCAGACCTGTGTCATCTAATACATTGTTGGCTTAAGCTGCTGCTGCTTCAGCCACTGACTTGCAAGCTGCGTTTGATATTTTATTTCACCTCCTCTTAGCGCCCATTTCCAGGAGACAATACGTTGGTTTCGTTTATCGGTAGTTTCATGATGCTTACTTTTCTAGACACCGAGAGCATCAGTTCAGTCCTAAACGGGCAAACTCCCATGTCCTAAGACACTGAGAAGAAATCATCTCCTGCAGCCTTTCTTAGCCTATGAAATTGGGTGTAGAGAACATGGTGATCTCAGCTAGACTAGCGAGGGGAGTCAACCTTTGTTACATGCTCACCTAAAATGTCACATTTTGAAATGTCATCCCTTTCCCTGTAGTTTCACGGCATCCTAATGACCAGGTAGTACAACTCTGGGTGAAAGGCCAGGGCTATCCACATAGTGACTGCCTACACAGACAACTCAGACCACAGGCAGAGAGCAGGTTTTTGTAGGAGATTCCTGTGCAGCAGATGACTAAAAGCAAGAGAGCCAAGCCATACTCTGGAGCAGGAAGAAAGAAAAATAGGTACTGAGCAAAAGTATTTCATTCATTTCACTTGTGATTTGTGTACCACAAGGCAGTTTACAGCAACAAAAAGGACCCACACAAAAAAATGTAGCTTTAGAATGAATGACTTATATCCAACAAAGTAATATTCAATAATCTATTAGTATATAATAGTACACAATGAAATTAACTCTCAAATATATTAATTAAACTCACTCTTAATACTTACAGTGAATATCAACTAAACTATGAGAAATAAAAATAACTGCAAGTCACAATGCATAAAATAACACAATACACACAAAACCATGTAAAAGGTTCAAATTGAGAAAGAAAGAAACACAACTTGGGAAATTATTGTTTTTTAAAGCCCTGAAATGGGTTCATGTTTTTTTAATCCTTTTGCAGGACTGAATTTTCAAAAGATGAGAGTTGTGCTAAGATCTAGGGGGATCTTGTCCCCACACAACCATGAAGCCCCCTGGGTTAGCTGGGGCCACTGGCTGTCTCTTGGCCTATTCTACCTCGCAGGGTTGTTGGGAGGAAATCAGGTGTGTGGGATATAAATGAAATCAATAAAACAACAATGAGGCTTAGCCAAATTCATGAAGGATAAAGCTCTCAATGGCTTACTGGGATGGACCTGGGATACTTCAGTGGGTGGAGCAAGAGACCCTTCATTGCAAGGTCATGGGTTCAAGCCCCAAGTTGGGCAAATGTTTCCTGAATTGCAGGGGGTTGGACTAGATGACCCTCGTGACGCCTTCCAACTCTACAATTCTGTGATTATTAGCTCTATGATAATCCTGCTGACTATATGCTTGCCCAAGAAACAGAGGCTGAAAAAATAAACCTATGCTGCCAATACTCGTGGTAAATCAGTATACAATAAGCAGCACAAAAACGGCGCACACAAATCTACCAAGCCATTCCACGTTCTGAATTCTATATTGGTAGTCCAACCAAAGAGAGAGCAATGCAAGAAATCTAACAAATCACATGAAATATTGAAGATGTTACGTACAAAAGTTAGACAGGGTGCCGGCGTTTGTCCCCTGTTTCGCCCATGGACAGTTTGGGGCTTCTTCAGTAAATTCTTTCCCAGGGTTTACTGTATTTTCATACATACAAATTTACATGTTACATCTCATCTTAACATGTTATTTCATCTAATATTTCATCTGATTGGACTTGCTTTCATCAATTAACATCTGTGCGTATCATCATTGATATTTCATCTGACTGGACCTATTTTCATCATTATCTACAGGAGCCCGGCTAAAGAAATTTAAAGACTGAAATTGTCCTGTTGCAATAACTTGAATGAATTTTCTGTTTGTGGCTTCTTTGTTAGATTTCTGGCATTGCTCTCTCTTTGGTTGGACTACCAATATAGAATTCAGAACGTGGAATGGTTTGGTATATTTGTGTGCGCCGTTTTTGTGCTGCTTATTGTATACTGATTTACCACAAGAAACAGAGGCAGCATGCCGGAGGATACCAGTTGCTGGCCAACAGCAGGAGAGTGCTTTTGGCCTTGTGTCCTTGCAGGCTTCCCAAGATGACTGGATGGTGGACTAGGCAGGCCTGTGGTCTGAGCTTTGCTTTGCTGCTCAGTTCAAAAAGAATTAATTGCACTCTACAAGTACTCTAGATTCTTCATTAGCAATTAATTTAGCTATTGATAGAATTTGCATCCCATCTCTTGCCTTCGAGGCAATTTACAATAATAAAAGACAATTGTAAACAACCACCAGCAAAATTAAAAACAAAAACAGCCAAAACAGCTTAAATGACAAAACTGAAGCTACATCAGAAGGATCTCAAAAATTGCAAGGGGGGCTGGCAGAAAATGTGTCACCTACCACCCCAAAGGTAACAAAGATGGCAGCAAGAAAATATGACTGGGTTAAAAAAAAAAGGTAAAGGACCCCTGGACAGTTAAGTCCAGTCAAAGGCGACTATGGGGTGCAGCGCTCATCTCACTTTCAGGTCGAGGGAGCCGGCGTTTCTCCACAGACAGCTTTCTGGGTCATGTGGCCAGCAGGACTAAACCTCTTCTGGCACAACTGTGAAGGAAACCAGAGCGCACGGAAACACCGTTTACCATCCCGCCAGAGCGGTACCTATTTATCTACTTGCACTGCGTGCTTTCGAACTGCTAGGTTGGCAGGAGCTGGGACAGAGCAATGGGAGCTCACCCCGTCGCAGGGGTTCGAACCGCTGACCTTCCGATCAGCAAGCCCAAGAGGCTCAGTGGTTTAGACCCCAGCGCCTATGACTGAATAGAGAGCCCCCATAAATTGCTTAGAGTTTTTAGAATATATGAAGTGGTTTATTAATGCTTTATTTAAGAAGTCAATAAATCAGATTCCACCACAGAAACAGTCCTCCCTCCAGTAGCTACCCACCTGACCTTCAAAAAGGCAGGGGAGCATGATGGGCAGGTTCCTGTAGGGAGAACGTAGTCTGTGCTATCTAATTACCTTGTAAGGGAACATTATCTTGACATTTGCCCCCTCTTTTCCTCCCCCTCTTTTCTTTTTGCTGTTGACTTCCTTTTGTACGCCATGAAATGTTGTCAGCAGCAAAATTACTGTGGGAATAAGCCACCAGGGCTTTGGCTGTGAGAAACATCACTGTCACCAAAATCACCACAGCTGGCAATCTATTCCACAAACAAATATCTATTCATATATTGAGGTTGAAATCCTGTACCCATTTACATGTGAGTAAGCTCCATTGAACTGAATAGAAGTGAGGGGGGGAGACAGAGTGGAGGGTAGCTAATAAATAACGTGAGATCTCTGGTCTGGTCCTCGCTTCCTTTATAACAGCATGAATAATACTAATTAGACACAGAGATAAGATGCTATCAGACTATCATATCATTTTATGTCGCATTAGACATGTATGGGTTCTCTGGAAGTGGCGTAATTCGTTTGCTCATTTATTACAGAGATTCCTGGTGACGTCACTCCCAAAGCACGGAGTTCAATTGTTTAAGTACATCCGGTGAGCAAAAATAAAATCGTTCACCTTCTGCTAAAATAATAAAAAAAAATTATTATTTGTATGCTGGCCATCTGACTGGGTTGCCCCAGCCCCTCTGGGCGGCTCCCAACAGAATCTTAAAAACACCAAACATTAAAAACTTCCCGAAAAAGGGATGCCTTCAGATAATAATGATAATGATAATGATATATTTATACCCCGCCCATCTGGCTGCGTTTCCCCAGCCGCTGTGGGCGGCTTCCAACAAAATATTAAAAATACAATAAAACATCAAACATTAAAAAAATTCCCTAAATAGGGTTGCCTTCAGATGTCTTCTAAAAGTCAGGTAGTTGTTTATTTCCTTGACATCTGATGGTAGGGTGTTCAACAGGACGGGTGCCACTACAGAGATGGAGAGGCATTTCTGATATTCTCAAAATTCAAAATGGCACCTGAAAGGCTAAGTAGTTGGGAGTACTTGTAAACAATGTAGTATCTTGGCTTCTACACCTTGTACATGGGGTGGCTACTCTTCCTGACAGATGCTTATTCTCCAGTGCATGCTTCCTTTGCCTGTGGATTGGGGCCAATAAATAAACACTTAAAGGGGGCCTCACAAGTTATTTTGATGCACAGGGTGGGGTAATTTCTCAACAGAGCCATTCTGTACATGCAGCAAACTGAGGCAGCCGCCTCAGGAGCAGAGGCATAGTGTGGAGGGCCAGGGAGGCATGACCCCGGGTGCAAATTTCTGAGGGAACATAACTAGGCACTCCCAGGACAGGCTCCTTCACTGAAACTGGAGCTGCAGGGAGACAAGCTGCATCAGGCCCAGTCTGACTGTGGCAGCAGCGGACCTCAGTCTCATGGCCAGCGAAGGGAAGCCTGCACACTCCCTGCCCCTGGGCCAGCTGAGAGGAAGGGAGTGGGAGGGCAGAAGCACCCACTGAGGATGGAGCAAGGAAGAGGAAGGTGGAAAAACACTGCCTAAAGCACCTTGCTGGAAGGACAGGAGGTGGAGGCGACACAGCAGCACACCTGGCTTCGCATTTCTCTGGCTTATCTCTGCTTCCAGGTCAGGGCTAGTTTTCAAGGAGAGACTCCCTTGATTAGATGTGGGCTGATGAAAGGACTGGCCACTGCCCATTCCACCAGAGGGGAGCAACACTTGCTCCGTCCCGGACACCAGCAATCCATTCTACACCACTGCTCGGGAAACAGAATCCAAGGGAAGCAGTGATGGTTGCTTCTGGGTTCCCCAAGAGCCCTGTGTGATCTCGTAGAGGCCTCTCACGACCTTCCCAAGACCCTGGTAAGTGAGGCGTTCTACCTCGCTCACTGAGGTCCCAGGAAGCTCGTGCGAGGCCTCTGGACATGTCCACAAGATGTTGTGGGGCTCTTGCAAGATCTTGCCAGAAGCCACTGGCCAACCCCCTCAGGCAGAGAGACAGGACAGGACACTCCTGTCACTCAAATGTCACTCTCTTCATTTGTTTTCATTTTTAATTTCGTATTGATGCCTTAATCTGGATGCTTGGGTATCAGTGGAAGTTCCATTTGCAGAGGGAAGAAAAAGACTTGATTGCAACAGAAACATTATACCAGAGAGACAGCAAAAGCTATCTGAGGGTCACCTTTCGGTGACACCAAATGAAAATGAACTGACAAGCGGGTTTTCCTTGACTGTAAACCCCCCACTTCTGCTTTAAAAGACAAACTATCTTTGGAGGTTTTGATGTGAAAAGAATAAATCCACAGAAAATGCACCTCAACGTTATTAAAATGCATCTGGCACCTTAATTGTGTGTAAGCTTTCCTCATGTGCTGAAGATTCACTTGTGCGTGTGTATTCTAGCTGTGTTTCTCATTTGTTATCAATTGTTTTTAATAATGTATTTTATTATTGCTGTGATCCTGCTTGGGACTGTCTGGTAAGGGTGAAGTGTGGAATGAGCAAGTTACACCAGAGTATCTTCAGCTGAGCTGGGATTGAGCCAGGAATCCTAAACTGCTCACCCCAGCAGATCTTGCCATAGGAATGCCCCCTTAGTCTCTACTTTTATTAATTTTTATATGCAGTACTTTTTTCCAGGGAGTACTCAAGGGTACACAGTACCAGCACTTCTTTTTGTTGTTGTTAAAAAGTGTAACAACCTCATGGTGTGTACCGGCACCTATTTTTCTAGGAAAAAACCTAACACTGTTTATATGGAATGATTTCTAACCACTGAATCGAAGAGGTGTCTAAGAAGTGTACATAACAAAAATGTCAGACCACACTTAAAATCCAGAAAACTCTTTAAAAAATAATATTTGCAAAATAATTATATCTAAAACATATTAAAATTGGTATTTTTTACATAATCATCATCATCATCATCTAGTGGTGTTGATCATGTCATTTGTTTGTTTTGTGGTTGATGTTTTTAAGAAAATGCTTTTCTGTCATTGGACCTATTAGGAATCTCTCTATCTGGTGTTTTGTTTGTTTGTTCATCTGGAATATCTGCTTTGCCTCCTCCCTTGGGGAAAAAAATTCTGTGAATGCCCATGTTTGCAGGCGGGGAATCAGGGATATTATCTTTCAGCCTTCCTCTTGTTCAAACTTGTGAAAACCAAACCAGTAAGACTCTCTATGTAATAAAAGACCATATGTTATGCTTTGGATTGGGTGAACCGCCTTCACTGCGACCTCAAAGGAAGATCAAGGCAACTATTCCATTTGTTCTGCAAATTATTTAGCAGCTCTGTAAAAGTAAAGGTAAAGGTACCCCTGACCATTAGGTCCAGTCGTGTCCAACTCTGGGGTTGCGGCGCTTATCTCGCTCTATAGGCCAAGAGAGCCGGTGTTTGTCCGCAGACAGCTTCCAGGTCATGTGGTTACCATGACTAAACTGCTTCTGGCGAACTAGAGCAGCACACGAAAATGCCATTTACCTTCCCGCCGCAGTGGTACCTATTTATCTACTTGCACTTTGATGTGCTTTTGAACTGCTAGATGGGCAGGAGCTGGGACCGAGCAATGGAAGCTCACCCTGTGGCAGGAATTCGAACCGCCGACCTTCTGATCGGCAAGCCCAAGAGGCTCAGTGGTTTAGACCACAGCGCCACCTGCGTCCTTAGCAGCTCTGTAGGAACTGCTTTAAAAATATTTTGCACACACACACTCAGTAGAACTGGATCCTATCATCATAATTTCACCTCTGTTCCCACACTTGTATAATCTATACAAAATAGGAAATTATTTCCAGTAGCACCTTAGAGACCAACTGAGTTTGTTCTTGGTATGAGCTTTCGTGTGCATGCACACTTCTTCAGATAGTATAATCTATGTTACAGTTAGACATACTGCACACTGTGATTTTTAGGTTTCTTTCAAATCCGCAGGACTTTCAGTGGGTGGGTGAAATTGTGACCCATGATCAAGTTCTCAACAAAGCATGAAAAGGAGAAACATAAACTGATGTGAGGAGGAGGAGGAGGAGGAGGAGGAACTTAAACCTGGTTCCTGAGAGTTTACGCTGGAAATGGGAAAACACTTAAGGAATAATGCCTTCCACATGGTGATAGCCATTGTAGTTAAGTAATTTTAAGCTCTCATCTTTGCCTTCTAAAACAAAGTGACAAGCTGTTGATGGCAAGGTATAGATAAACATCAGTCTTGTTACACAAGTGGCTTTTTTAATTTAACAAAAAAAATGCTGCTGTTATTATCCTCACTGTTCTTATTGCTTTGACTTTTTCCTTTATGTTCTGCATTAAGGAACACATGCATTTTATAAATGAATAAGCTATGCAGCTTCAGCGAAGCCCTTTGCTTTTAACACAGCTCTCAGAGAAATCAATGAGATGAAGGAAGAAAACTGAGCTGATTGGTTTCTCATTCAAAAAGGAAGTTGATATTTACCGTAGCTACAGGCCGCCGCCGATCTAACTAGTAATCTGTGGGCGGTGGTTTTCTTTTCCTGAAAGCTGTTTTATGAGGTGTTTCCCCACCTCCATGCCAGTGACAAATGCTGATGTAAACAGCATAGATCTGCCAACTTGAAAGGCCACTGAATCCTCTGCTTTTTTCCATAAATCTGTCGAAACATAGGGGCTCATAACCTAAAGCCCCTGCAGGAGCTACAACATACTAGTCAAAGTTTAAAACTTCAAGTTCCATATCTTTCAACGGGAGATTTAAATACCTACTTAATACTCTCCCATTGAAATCAAACTTTGGCGGGACAGTGTCTGAGGTTTTCAGCAATAGACCCATCACAGATTGATTGGACACATCGCAGAATTGGACGCAGTATTCCAGGTTTGGTCTGATCAAGGGAAGGGACCCTCTATTCTGTCTTGGTCAGACCACACCTGGAATACTGTGTCCAATTTTGGGCACCAAAATTTCGGAAGGATGTTGACAAGCTGGATTGTATGCAGAGGAGGGCAACTAAGGCGATCAAGGGTTTGGAAACCAAGCCTTATGAGGAACGGTTGAAGGAGCTGGGTATGTTTAGCGTGGAAAAGACACCGAGAGGAGATATGATAGCCATCTTCAAATATCTCAAAGGCTGTCACATGGAAGAGGGAACAAGATTTTCTCCTGCTCTTGAGGGTAGGACTCAAACCAATAGCTTCAAGTTACAAGAAAGGAGATTCTGAATAAACATCAGGAAGAACTTTCTGGCAGTAAGAGCTGTTCGACAGTGGAATGATCTCCCTTGGGAGGTTGTGGACTCTCCTTCCTTGGAGGTTTCTCAGCAGAGGTCGGCTGGCCATCTGCCATGGATGCTTTAGCCGAGATTCCTGCATTGCAGGGGATTGGACTCGGTGACCCTTTGGGTCCCTTCCAACTCTACAATTCTGTTTTATGCATGTTTTCTCAGAAGTGAGCCCCTGTTATCTTTAATGGAGCTTATCCCCAGGTAACTGTACATAGGTTTGAAGACTTACAGTGCAATCCCATACATTTACAAATCCACTTACATTCTTATGAACTGCTAAAAGACTCGAGATAAGATTTCAATAGCAGGAAGAAAGTAGACCTCAAGAGGATATAAGCAGAATTTGAACAGAAACAGGAAGTTGTTCAGAAGCTTCCCCGCCCCCCTTTCAGCCATTGATGTGTTTGAAAGCAACACTGGGAAAGAGACTAAAAATTCATCACTTTATTTTACAATATTACATTTCAAACAATGTCTCAAAAATCCAGCTTTCTTTTTTCACTGTTAATAGTACATTTATAGCTCTGTTCCACTACAGCCAATATAGTGTTACCTCGGTTTACAAACTTAATCCATTCCGGACGTCCATTCTTAAAGCGAAACCGTTCTTAAACCGAGGCGCGCTTTCCCTAATGAGGCCTCCCGCCACCGGTGCCCTTCCGCCGTTCGGATTCCATTCTTAGACCGAGATAAAGTTCTCAAACCAAGACACTATTTCCGGTTTTGAGGAGTTTGTAAACCAAATTGTTCTTAAACCAGACTGTTCTTAAACCGAGGTACCACTGTATTCATAACCAACTTGATCCGGCATTTCTATCTGTTCTATTACTACCTTCCTCAGCTACTCCTGCAGAAGCTAGACAAAATAGAAGCTTGAAACTGAGCACATCTGTGATCCCAAATACTTAAAAGGAAGTTTCGTTTAAGAGCTATGGAACTTGCTTTAAAAAGAAATGTGGTTAGAAATTGTAAACACTGCACCTCAAAACAACACAGAAGGCATGATCCAACCAAACCCAAATAATTTTGAGATTTAAGCTTTTGCTTAAGGGCAAACTAAACATTACACAGAAAGGTCTGTAACATCACCCTTGTATGTGGAACACTTTGGGGAGAAAAGCCACTGGGGAGGAGGAATTTTGAGCAGAAAAAGTGATGTCAAAAAAGCAGGGCACATATGTGGAACAGTGTGGGTAGGGCAGTTGGAAAAGGGTGGTTTTGAGTGAAAAAGTAAGGAGAAAATGGATTCCTCGGCTCAAAACTGCAGTCTTCCAAAGTTCATTTGTATTTAAATACAAACAAATATTGCAGCCCATTGAAATAATACGGGTATCCCTTTTCTGGATTCTGGAGCACAGCTATTTGCATAAATCACATTTGCCAAAGCCATTTCCAACTGTGGTTTCCATACCTTTCCCCAAAAAGGATTGGCAATCCTAAAACAAATTGCTAATGTTAAGCTTCCTTCCAATGCTAAAAAATACCCCATAAGATAAGACACTGCAAAAGCTCAATTTGCATAAATGAATCAGTAGGAAAAAGCACTCCCTTCTGCCTTGGATATTCAAAACACAATTTGGTTCTTGGTAAACTTTGCAACTCCTTATAGTGAAGACTAGGCTGCATACAGAAATATATTGGAAATCAAAACTACTGCTCTTTCCTCCCATAGCTCAGGCCTGAGTTCCTATGCCTGTAAAAGTCATTTGAAAGATGTACTGGACAGCAAACTGAATGCTACTAGTTCAGTTGGCCATCATTCCCATTCTTTTCTACTACAGGGGGGACATTTCACCTTTTTAAAAAGAACCCTCTTAAAAAAAACAGCAGGAGTGTCCATTCAGTTGAAAGTTGGTTCAGTTCCTTATTTGTAGGAGAAAACACGCACACACAAAACTCTCATGCTATGGAAACCTGTATGCCACCTTAGATAAAAGTGTTCGAATCCAGTCTGAAGTCGTTTACAGCATGCACCTGCATTTTCCATTTATATATACGTTTATTCCACAGTTGCCACTGAAGTGCTTTTTGCACCACTTGGAAATATGTCCCATTCAAATCAACAGGACTGTCCTCCAAGTAATGAATTATGAACCAGTGTGCTATAAACATAGAACTCACACTGCCTTGTATGAGACAAAGGTGTAGTCATCAAGCCTTTGAAAACTAAACACAAGCTGCATTTCATAATTGGAATTGCAAGTATTCAGAAATAACATTTTTTATACAACCAACAAAATAAAGGGGAGGGGGCTACAAGCAAATAGTGGTCCGTCACACATGAGAGAGAGAGAGAAAGAGAGAACGTGCTTGTTTGCTGAATGGATCAACACCACAAATGTATATGCCTGAAAAGAACCAAACAGCTATGCAGCGCCTATCAATTTTTCAAGCTGAATAAGATTAATAGTACAATCATATGCATGTTTACTCAGAAGTAAGTCCCGCAATGTCAATGGACCTTACTTTGCAGTAAGCATGGTAAGGATTGCAGCCTAAATACATCAGGAAAAATATGCCAGGTGATGGGACTGGCTTTTTAGGAGAAGAAAGTGGATATTATATCCCAAGGCATCATGCATCTTTAAGATGTATAAATTCGGGGGTGGGTGGGTGGGTTTAGAACATGGGTCTTCTGCCAATTGTATAAAAATATACAATTTGTCCCTGATTAGAAATTCAAGTAGAACACATTTTTAATTTTAATACTTCAATACAGGAAAAAAACACACACCTACAAATAGTTTTTAAGGAAGGAAGGGATGAGTATTTCCTATGATTCATTAGAATATGCTGCTTTGATACTGACATGTCTGATCAAGCAAATAACCAATAACCTGAAATTTCAGTCCTTCCTTTACCGGTACTTTAAAAAATAAAATAGTGATGGAAATAAAAGCAACATGGAGGTAGGGTTGGGACATCAAACCATTAAGGAAAATGTGTGTTGAAGTTGATTTGGTTTTTTGTTTTGTTTTTTGAAATTCAATAAATTTTAATATTAAAAAAGGAAACCACTCGTGGTCACATAGTTACTTATGTAACTGGAGCACTTAACTCTGTCCTGAATGAGTGACAATGTCTGTCAACATTATCACTCAGAAGAAATAATTCTGACAATAAAGTCAATTGTGAATTTGTCCAAAAACTGTTTTGAGTGCCTACATGGTTCAAATTAAACTATAGTGCGCTTGTGAGTTCACAATCGGTTTGTATATAGATTTACACTGATTCATCTTAAATCCTGTGCAAACATGTGTTTCACTCTTTGGTAATTGTTTTTTTAAAATGCCTGAGGCTGCAGGACTCTACATACATACCTGGGAGCAAGTACTACTGAACTCTCAGTAGGCATGTATAGGATTGCACAGCAAATCCAGCAGTTATTGGAAAGAAGCTTTGACTGCTTGCTAAGCATTACATGAGCTTTATGAAAATGACATATAATGGTATAAATAACATAGCATGATAATAAAACATTTATCTTAGGAATAATCCTGATATAGAATGTGCTGCATGTGTCCATTTTTCTAAAGAGCGACAATATACCGGTACATATTTAAAAACATGAAAAAATGTCAGAAATTATAGGATGTTTTTTATATATATAAAAAACCTCATATACCTGTACACTGCAACTTTCTTTAAAGACTATATAGATGTTTTCGAAATAGTATACTTATAAAAATTACAGAATAATTACATTTCATTGAATAATGTGCTTTTGAGTACCTCCTTATATCTTAAGTAAACTGATGCTTCGGTCTAGTAATTCTTGCCCTGAGATTTCTAATCAAATAAATAATTAAGAGTCTGAAATAAGTTCAAGTCATGTATAAGACACTGGCTCCCTTTAGAACATGTAAACATAGGAAGTATTTTGTCAGTTTCCACCGCTAACCCCAGTGTTAGAATCTGAGCTACAGCAATCCAAAAAAAGGAGGGAGGAGACCATGTGTCCATTGTAATATATTTTTAGGCTTGACCACAACCATTCTTTGAACGTTGTTGTTGTTGTTGTTGTTGTTGTTGTTGTTCATTTCCCAGGGGAAATCCAAGCATTTACTTATAACATGCAGCTGTGAACCAACGATTCTTGCATTATGCTTAACATCCAACATGATGCTTCAAGGCACCGATTTTCACATGCTTATTCTGGAACAGAGGAGTGGTGGAGAGCTCGATGGTAGTCTTCTGAACTGGTGATTTGTTCTGGTATATCATAGCCTCTTAGAAAAGGTCCGGTGTTTTGCTGTGCAAAGTAGTATAGCTGCCTTGCAAACATTGGCTCAACCTTAACAGATAGAAAGGTTAATGGGACACACAGCCAGATGGTCTGATTCATTCATATTGAATATATCTATATCCATATCCAGTCATACCTTGTGTTGTGAACGCTCTGTGTTGAGTACGTTCGGGTTGCGTACTCTGCAAACCCGGAAGTGAAACACAGAGCGCGGACGCTTCTGCGCATGTCCGCACGGTCTGTGGATGCGCAGAAGCGTCCTGTGCAGTTCGCACATGTGCAGAAGCGCAATCTCACGAGATCTTGCGTTTTCACGCATGTGCGAAAGCGTGCCACTGTTTGGGGTGCGAATAACACCCCAAAACGAATTAAGTGCGCAACCCGAGGTATCACTATGTGTGTGTGTGTGTGTGTGTGTGTGTGTGTGTGTGTACACTGTATATATATAATGTATATATATAAGAACAAACCTTAAATTAATCATGACAAGTCAACGGAGTTCCACATCGGAAAGCATTTCATTTATGTTTTATCTAGTTTCATCAGTTCAAATGGCCTTGCTCAAGATATTGAAGTTCGGCAGCACATGCTTCTTTCCAGTAGCAATCATATACATACACATACTAGGAACAAGTCCCACAGAAATCAGCAGGACTTATTTCTAAGAAACAGGCATGGGACTGTCCAACATTCTACTACAGTTTCATGTACATAGAAGCCTATACACATGTGCAAGCGCAGGCATCAGAACACACCTTTATGTATCTTGGACTAACATTTACCTGAAACATCTACTGCCTACCATGAATGACGACAAAAATATATTTTCCCTTGCTGAACATGGTTCTTTCTAAAAGTATGGAGCTCCTGCAGAGCCCTGGAGATAGCAAAAACTCCACACAAGCATACAAAGGTAGTGGTAGGGATGTTTGAAATGTTATTCCTCTTCAATATGCGAATTGTCTACTTGATCAGTTGCAATAAGAGCTAAATCTTCCTTGCATTATCAACTTTTACAGTTGATTGTTGAAGCGGAAATTGTAAAAGAGAGAGAGAGAGAGAAAAGACCCGCAACCAAACATAGGGTGGTATCTACTTAAATCTACGAGTAAAATTATTTCTACCCACAATGGGATTTCCCCACTCCTTCCCCTGCACATGCCCTGCACCACTACCCCCAAATCTGCTCCAGAGAGAACAAATTTAGCGGGCAAAGGGGGGAGGATGGGGGGAGTCCTGTTGTGCAGGCAGAAGTCAATCCACTCATGCAAGGAGTCACTCAGTGCTACGTTGACACACAGCTTTCAGGACAAAGTTAACTCATATGATGACTGCAGGTATTACGTATACTTCGAAACAACTTACGCTGAAGCTCAAAACATGGATTATTTTATTTGTCCAAGATTACCTTGGTCAAATAATGTGATCTTGTACAGTTAATTCTTCTGCTGAATGTTTCTTAGTATTGTTTTATAATAGAATGCACAATTCACAACCTGATTCACTACCTAATTAAGCCAATGTGCTTAGATTTAGGACACTGGTGCACCGGTGTTCTGGCTTAACAGCTTTGTGAATTATAGGCTAAATAGCCCTAAATAAAGGAAGATGAAAGGCGTTGGCTGTAAGGACACAGAACGCATGGAGCACTTGGTAAGAGAGACGAGGGAATCACTATGCTCAAAGCATCATTTGTTACAGCTTTGTAGAATGCTATAAAAACACCAACACGGCACAAACTATTGGTGGCAAGCCAGAAAGCCCCCTCTTTATAGTTCATGTCTAGTTTATTTAGCAGTATTGAAATAGACTGTGATTTCCAATTTCAGAATATTTGAATTGTTGTAATGTTTAGCTTAAATCAAAAGCGTAATCACAGGTGTGAATTACTCAGAAACTGGTGTTGCATATTTCCAGGCGATTATCATACTTAAGGAAGTTTCAGTTATACTGTACTGCCTAGCTGTAAGAGTGGTGATTTACAGTTCATTTCAATGCTATTTTCCAACCTTATTTGAATATATTGGATTAACTTAATTCACTTTAAGCATTCACCTTACCCCCTTTAATATATTTGCATGACCCTAGTTTCAAGCAAATTAAATTGTTTATACTTACATGGGCTGTAATTTGTTTCCTTTGCCTTTGTGGATCTGGAAACTCTTCACCGAAACACAACACAATCTGGAATCTAGGCAACGGCCGGCCATGGTGGGCAAATACTTGTAGTTCTGGAAAGTCAACAGAAAATACTCAAGCTATTAGGTAGGACTAAACTTCAGAGCTATGGTGGGGGGGGGGCAGGAATCATGGAAAATCGGCCGATATTACTGATCAAAAGATTCTGTGGCAATGAAGATGGCAAAAGACCTAACAAAATCTAAAATCCAACTATGATAAAAATTGTAACACTTCCCTGGTTGTCCAGCTTTCCGATCAGGTACATATGCATAACAAAATTCCTGTCAATTTGGCAAGACATTACTGTTTCCAGTTTATTGAGTGCTTACATGTATGCCACGGTTGTCTGTATTTACCCTCAGCTGGGATAAACCAGAGCTGGCTGGCTTTCAGAAAAGACCAAGTGTGATAAGCCTGAGGAGAACCTCTAAAATATGTATGGAGAAGACACAAGTCTCCCACATGTTACAATTTATTATTTGTTGACTCAAAATTGTATAACTGGGGGTTTATGGGGATTTTACAATAAAGACTATTGGAATCTAAAAAGGCAAATCTATAAAATGGTGCTTCCATTAACCCCCCCCCCTCCACTAAATAATCTTTTAAAATATTCCACTTTCAAATTTGCTGGAGATAAGAAATGTTGATTTCAGTCCAGTTGTTTCTATATCCAGTCCACATATCACAGTCTCTAATTAAGCAGATGTGTTTATATTAGCCAGTGTGATCTCACCGAAGTAAAGCCTGAAGCTGCACAATCTTATATCAATGCTATTTTTATTGCAAAACAGCCAGTGTTGTACATACCAATAGTTACACATATCGTATAACTGTAAGTGTTAGCACCCTGGACACCAAAGGCTAAAGGAGCATTTAAGAATGCAGATAAGAAAAGGGGGGGGAACCTTCAGAAATATTACACCACTGAAGAGCAGGCAAAAAAAAATGTGTGTGAGGAGCATCGTTAGCTCACAGTAGGGCAACGGGTGAGTCAACATTACATTTCTCAAGTGAAGGCTAATTAGAAATTTTTAGCAAATTAGGTATTATTTCAGCTCATGCTATGGTTAAATAGAGTCAAATCATGAATGTGCATCCAACTCCTTCTGAAACCCACTGCTATGACAAAAGAAGCTTGGATCACACAACTTACAAGGATGCATTTATCACTGTAACATACATACCTGATAAAAACTGCTGAGTATCAAAAAGTTTGCATGTCTGCTCCCTTTCCAATTTGTTAGGCCTGTCGTTGCAAAACGCCAGAGGCCCATCCCAATAGATCCTGCTTTGGCAAAGTCTCTTAGCATAGAGTCCATCAGGTGTCATCCAGAGTATTACTCCCCTTTCCAGGTGGCTTAAGGACTTTTCGGTTATTTTCCTCTGGTTGTGATCTTCCGGATAAGGGAAAAGAACTTGGTCCAGCCCGCTGACCTCGTAACTTTGGCCATGAGATATTCTGCACCCCTCAGGACTTGAAGTAGTGACTTCTTTCACAAGAGTTTCATGGTAATACAGACAGATGTGCAATCGACAATCTGAAAGCATATTTATGCAAAATTGTTGTTAACCGTTGGACACCAGACAATGGCATGTCATGTAACGTCTACGAGGAAGCTAAGAAGCATTGAGGTTTAGTGACACATAGCATCTCGGAGATGTGGCTCCAAACCACTTTTCAGTGGCAGACTTTGAACCTGAGAATGCATATGCAATTTTAAATACACTTGCTAGGAAATTAAGCACAGTGGGACTTAAACATGTGTAAGATTGTGCCACACAGCAGATTAGCTGGGGAAATGCTGGTTGTGAGGGTATTGGCATAGTGATTCCTCTGATTCACTGAGTTGAGCTATGCAGTAGCCTTGCTTGTTGGCCAAGTCAAATTGCAGGCTACTTGATAGCTGATAGGTAGCTGTTCCATGGGGGGGTTTTTTGGTGATGGAGCATTGGAGCAAGTAACAAATACGGCTGTTGTGCTGCAGGTATGGGCAGCAAGAGCTACAGTTAGTGAAATGAGCTGCCCTTAAACCAAGATAACACATCTACAAACACGCCACTAAAATAACTCTGTGCAAATGCTTAAGTGGTAGGGAATTCTTGTCAACATGTATATGTTGGGGTTAATGGGTACATAAACATCAGTCATAATGTACACTCACATGACAGCATGGAGAAAGTTTACCAAACAATCAACAGGGAATGTTACGCCCCACGGTATGAGTTGTTGCCAAATGATTTTGGGGGAAATTAACTGATCAGTTGTACTTAAATGCCTGGTTGATGTGCAACACCTCCACATACGTTTCACTGATTGCCTAGGTAATCCACATAGTCCCCGACAGGATAATTTTGTTTATTTAAATATTTATATGCGGCCCTTCAGTGGAACTTCCATAGCTGTTTTCAAAATTAATATAAAATATTTAACAACCAACTGAAGAGAGGAAAAATATATTCAGGTGTCTGGGATAATCCTTTGCTTGACACTGAAAGGATAACACGGTTGGTGCTAGGCAGGTCATCCTTGGGAGAGAATTCAACAGATAGGAACTTCTATTGAGGAGGAGGAGCTCTCTTTGGTTGCTTCCTGCTTTGACTGGCCAATAAACACACCACCTAATTGAGTTTTGGCCACCTATTTCCAACATCATTTGGAACCCAGGCACATTCACTGGACATTGCCCAAAATTCAATGCATATTGACTGGGCACTGCACAAAATTCCTTGTTCATGTTGTCCGTGAACATTCTCCACACTTCATATAAATGTGCACAACCAACATTTGTGCGCACCCTGTATTCACCTTACATTTTTAGAAACCAAATCAGAGAACCAAACATTGATGGAAATTTCACAGTTATCCTCTCATTTGAACTCACGGGGAAAGGAGTGTGTGTGTGTGTGTGTGTGAGAGAGAGAGAGAGAGAGAGAGAGAGAAACTTATCTGGAAAGTTATGAGAGGGCTCTCATGAATTCATTGTTACTTGCCAATTGTTGAATTATTTATATACCTGACAACGGAAGAGCTTCACCAGACCTTATGCTCGGCTCTATTGGGATCCCAGGAGTCTGTGCTTCGGGTGGCGCGCAAGCGTAAAAGGTTCCAGTTACCTGACAACCTGCTTTCACAAACAAAAAGTTTCTGTTCACAAACTATGTTGCCAAGCGGTCCAAAAATCCATTGAAGGCTTTCCCAATCCAGTCTGAGAAATTCACCTTCCATTTCGACCCGAACACATTTTGTTTGTTTGTTTATATGCTGTCTTTCAGCAGAGCTCCCAGGTAGTTTACAAAAACTCTGGCAGATGCTTCCCTTCTCCTGAACTCTGGATGTTTTGGCTGAGTTTGGAGGGCCTTGTGCTGGCTGCAGAGATGGATCCCTTGGTGCTTCTGCACTTCTTCACACTAAGTGGTACCTCGTGGATGCTTTAAACCATTGCATGACTCCAGAAGGGGCATGGCACTGGTATTGACTTCACAGGCTTACCTTCTAGTAAATGTGTTTAGTATTTGGCTCCTCCAAGGTGCTCAAAGTGCCACATGTGGTTCTAGCCACTTTATAACAACCTTATGGGGAAGTAGTGCCAGCTTGGGCCCCAGACTGTGGGTGCCCAGCGCATGCACGCTGTGATGTCATAAGGTGACGTCATGCCACGATGCAATGTTATGGCAAATGTGCGCTCTGCCGCCATGGTGGCGACTGGGCCAGGGCCTGCACCTTTGTCGCAGGGCCTCTGTTGGGGCCTGCTGTGGCAGTAGTCACACTTTGGAAGCATGTCTGCAGCCACAATGGGCCCCAACAGAGACCCTGGGGCAGAGCACAGGGCCAGTCGCTGCTGCAGTGCCACAGCACCAGAGACAAGGCAGCAGGCGGCATGGGCAGGGGGCAGAGGCTGTGCACCCACAGCAAAAATAAATTGTGGGTGCCTGGGCCCCCATGGCCCCCTGGAATTGGCAGCACTGGGAGACAGCGACTGGTCCAACATCACCCAGTAAAGTTTCTGGTGGAATGGGAATTTGAACCTGGGTCACTCTGATCCTAGTTCAGCCCTCTAATTACTACATCACACAGGCTTGCAGCCTTAGAGTGAAGGCAGATTTAACATTTATACAGCATTGGGAGCAGTATGGAATGCTTTCACTTGATTGCATCCAAATCTACTTGTCCCTCTTAGGCCAAGCACGAAAAATATAAATATAAATAAAAGCAAGAATGCCCAGTTGTGCAAGTTTAAAACTAAAACCTACTTTGCATAGGATCAGCTGGCTTTGTGAGGTCACAGAGCTAGGAAACCCTCAAGGGGGTTCTTCAGGCATTCAGCTTTAATGACTAATGGTTAGGATTGAAAGGGATGCAAAAGCATCTAAGTGATAAACTCTCCCAGAGAAATCAATAGGACTTAGAGAAGTGGTTGACTTGGGGTGTATCACTGTGCCTTAAATATCTATACTATTATAATGTATCTTTGTATTGCATTGAAATCAGCCAGATTCAGTCATGGGCTGGTAGGTGCAAGATGGAAGCCAAAAATTAATAAAGCAATATGCTTTTATTTGACAGGTTTCACTGAACACATTCCATGTTTATGAAGCTCTTGGAGCAGCGATTGCCATTTTTGGAAACCTGAGTAATAAGCATTGGCACCGCACTGCAGCCACACAGGCAGCTGGCATAGTTGATTTGGTGCAGCATGAAGCTCTTAATCACAGGGCCATGGGTTCGAGCCTGACGCTAGGCAAAAGATTCCTGCATTGCAGGGGGTTGGACTAGAGGACCCTCATGATCCCTTCCAGCTCTACAAATCTATGATTCTATGCACACCCCATAACCATGCAAATATACATGCCCCACAGTCATCCATTCACAACCCCATCTGCCCTCCAACACTTTGGCGTGGAACAGTGTTTCAGCCTTTTTCCAAGCATAATTTGTTTTTGGCAAGGGGAGGGGGTCATCTTCCTGGAGAGTGCACTGAGCAGGAACTGGTTAACCCACTCCAGGAAGTTCTCTCTCTCTCTCTCACACACACACACACACACACACACACACTTGGGGAAAGCCTTCTATTACAGTATTTTATTTTATTTTATTTTTTTAAAAAAACTAATTCCAGGAGGGGAGGGTGATTTTTTTTTTTTTTTTGGTTGCAACAGAAAGGAAAGAAGTATTCTTTCAGGCCTGACTACAATGGGGGTGGAGTGAGGAGGGGATAATGTAGGCACCAGGAAAAGCTTTAGCAGGCACATGTGTGCTTGCTTGTGCCACGTTGGTGACCCGACTCTGCAGAACAGGGGTGCCAACTTGGCTAAAATACTGGCGGGGGCAGGTAAGCCCCACCCTACATAATCAATCACATGATGCGGTGCACGCACGCCATTTGAATGGCAATGCCCATGAAATCTGGGGGTGCCCTGACTTCCTGAAATATTTTATTTTGGGGAGGCAAAGGGACCTCAGCCCCTAGGAGTTGGCTCTTATGCTGCAGAATAACATCATTTTTGTAAACACTGAAAAGCTTTCATTTTGTGCACCATCAGAAATAGGCCCATTTGACTTACCTACTTTGCCTCGTCCATTATTCTGAATCTTCAAAGTAAAAGCACTCCACACTCCTGTGGAAATTTCTTATACTGAGTGCTCAGTGTAATGGAACCTTAGAACATGCTCCAAAGTTAACCACTTCTGCAAGTCCAACTGATTTCAGTGAGAGGGAGTTTACAAGTGCTTGCCTATCCCTTAAATGAGGTTTAAAAGTCCTTACTTTTGGCTGCCTAATCATTCATTCATACCATTGTACTTTCTTCCAACATTGGAATGCACATTTAGAGTTTTCCCACTTTTGCAATGCTTCCCCATTTATTTCAACGAAGAGGGGACGTTTACATACACAAAGTGCTGGATATACTGAGCAGTGTCTTCTAATGAAATGAATGAGGAAATCCACTTTACTCAGAAGCACCTTGTTCACTGGGTCAGGAACCACAACTTCTTTCACAATTTAAATAACCACCAGATACAGCTCTGTCTAAAAACACTGTGATCTTCTTACCGTTCTGACATGCTGGGCTTTGCCAATGGTGGTTGCGAGCTGCAAAAGGAACACTTGCACACTGGTAGGAGATATCGGGGTGTGACTGCTCCGGCATATAGTCTCTCCAATTACGGTCATGAGATACCATGTAGCTTGGCACCTGCATGTTTAACGAAACATTACATAATGTTGTTGTTTTAATGCATTTTTAAAAAAGTTTTTCAGTCACAGTTATAAGAAGGAGAAAGAAAACCCATCAGCAAAGTACGTCCATTCACAATGCCATTTTGCAAAAAAGCAGGTATGTGTAGCCAAAACCAATAATACAAAATAACAAAAGAGGATGGGGGAGGCATTGAAAGATCTTATATGGCATGCAAGTCAGGCAAACAGCTCTGAGTAGGGGTCCGAGATCTCAGAATAGTTGTGATCCTCACAACTTCAGACAAAAGTAATGTTTTCATATGCTGCAAGAGAAGAAAGGTCCTCGGGACCAATGAGCTCTCAAAGCAGCTGTGTGGTCCTTCCAGTTCTGTCAAACCAGTCACTTAGCCATGAATAAAGTGTGCAGGGTCAGGCTGTGGTGTCCCACACATTACATAATGGTTATGGTCAATTGCAGACAGAATCCTCAGCTTTCCCACCCGGACTACAGATACATGCCATCCTCAAAATGTCCAAACACAAAATGCTCTCCAGAGTCTTGCGCAGTGTTCTCTCCAAAGCCTGCTACCAGAGATTATTTGAGTACAGGTGCCAGGGGGCAGAACATGGGACTCCATGCACACAAAAGATGTGCTTCACCACCAATCCTTAGGCTCTCCCCTACAAATAATGAAGATACAGCACCCAAGGTCCCCTCTGAAGAGGAAGGGCACATGAAACTGATGCATTGGTGCAAATCCAGCATTGTTAATTAATTATTTCTTTTAATGACGCTTACAGGGGGGGTGTAAATATTTGAAATGTATGAAGATGAATACTTGGACTGCAAATGATGAAACAGATATGAAATATAATAAGAGCTAATAGTATGGGTTCAACAACAACAAAAATTGGATCACAGCAACACCTATGAACTCTTTGAGAACATTCCTTAAGTTATAATTGTACTCTTTGCTACTCTTTTTCAATCTCACACTAGATTAAGGAATGGAACAGCAATTGTATCAGCATATCTTCATCAACTGACATCAAAGCTAAAATACATCCATATTATTTATATATGTGTATTTATACATACCTGAGGTGGTAGTGCAGAGTAAGATGAGTTCATGGTGTAAGCATTATTCATAATCATTTGGGGATCTTCCATGCTAAGCTGTTTTGCTCCTGTGTATATAAAACAGGGAGATTTACGCATGCGTATCTTGAAGAACCTTGTGAGAAAAGTAGCTTCCACATAACAAATGGCATTGTTATTGCTTCAGTCTACTTCATAGCCATGAGGTTTGTTGGTATGCTTTACAGATAGCGGATAAATCTAGAAGTCTGTCACTGGAAAACTTTATCAGAATAAAAGACAACATACATGCAAATCACCTGAATTGTATAGGTAATTTATTTAGTTACAGAATCAGGCAGAACTGCATCAGCTGCTTGAACCCTAGGTGCTTCTATTGTAAACCTATACAGTATAAACAAGCATTAGATTTTTAATTCACCAAACTTTATTGCTTAAAGTAATTATAGCGCTGTTGTACCTGTATATCCCCACCCCACCCCGGCACCACCTCAATAAATGGGATTGTTTTGTGTAATGCAAGCTTACCTTTCTTTGCCCCTTCTGGTACTATTCTGTACACTTTATAGGGGTCTGATATATCCAGCTGGCTTCTTTCAACGAGTTCTTCAAAGTCATTGCTCTTGTTCAAAGCACACCGCAGTCTTGTTTTCCAGGTGGGGGGATCTGGCTTATCAATGCCTTCTCTGAACTTTCCTTTAAATAGAGCCCAAGCCTGGAAATATAGATGGAGGTTAACATCTTGTTTTTAAAAACTCCTTTAAACATACCTATAATCAACAATATAAATAGCACGATACGTGTGTTCATCGTGGAAGTTCTCTGATGGGACTATCACTAGCTTTTCTCCTGCCACTATAGGATTTTCACTTCCCTAGTCATAGTTCAGATCCTGAAGTTGAGGCTCCAGTACATTGGCCACCTCGTGAGAAGAGAAGACTCCCTGGAAAAGACCCTGATGTTGGGAAAGATGGAGGGCACAAGGAGAAGGGGACGACAGAGGATGAGATGGTTGGACAGTGTTCTTGAAGCTACTAACATGAGTTTGGCCAAACTGAGAGAGGCAGTGAAGGATAGGCGTGCCTGGCGTGCTCTGGTCCATGGGGTCACGAAGAGTCGGACATGACTGAACGACTGAACAACAACAACAAGTCATAGTTCAGCTACAAACCAAATTCCCAACACAGTGCAATTTTTCAGGACCCAGCAGAGAAGACTGCAGTAAAAGAACTAGATGTCGTTCTGAGATTCATAGTAGATATTTCAGTTCTACAGGAAGTACGGTATATAGACCCTGTGCCATACACAAAGGCTCTGTGCTATTTTAGTTCATTGCAAAACAGCATGGAGTAGCCACAACATGTTTTCTTTCTTCATTTATGAATAAGATCGTTTCTATCCCACCGTTCCTCCAGTATGGAGCACAGGGCAGCTTAGAACAACAGTGTATAAAATGTGTGTGTGGGTGTAATTTTTATATAATAAAAATGTAATCCATTGAAGGATCTGTAGTGCTGCATCACAATTCTGAATTTGCATGAAGTCATTGTGGGGTAGCTTGGAGGAACACTGAGAGGGGGGGGGAAAGCAATTTTAAACAGTGGCATTGCATAAAGATACTTTGGAATGTTTGAGGAATCCGTGTCCTTTATCTCTCTCGCCTGAGGCAGCTGAGGAATGGAAGATGGAGAAGTTTGAGTACAGCATGAAAAGAGAGACACTGAAAGTAAGGAAATGTGAGTGCTTTAAACAACAGCAGAAGTTTCAGTAAAGCATGCATGGAGGAACACTGAGAGGAACAAAGTAGCGATTTTAAAGAATGGCAAAAGTTTGAGCAAAGCAAGCGGGGGGGGGAGGAAGACAATGTGGGGGAGGAAGCAGCATTTTAAAGCAAAATTTGAGTACAGTAAGAAGGGAGCTTGGAAAGGCTCCGTTGTGTTTTCTTTTTGGTGTTATCTTTTGTGTTGCACCCATCTCTGCTATTTCTTCTTGTTAAAATTTGTTTGTTTTAAAAAAGAGTACCCTCACTGTCACTCCATCCCTGCTTTACTGTTGTTGTTTAAAATCACCATTTTCCTCTCAGTTTTTATCCACTCCCCACTTTACTCAAACTTCTGCCACTGTTTAAATCAGCCACTTTTTTTTTTCCTTTCAGCGTATCTTCTTTCTGGCTGTACTCAAACATTTGCCTCTTCCATTCTTCAGCTGCTTCATGTGAGAGAAAGAAAGAACACAGAGCCCTGTGCAAAGGGGCTATAGAATAGGAGAGAGAAAGCATGAAAATGGAGTGCTCCGTGTGCAAGGAAGAGTTGAAAGAATGAATGAATGAATGAATTTATTATTTCAGTCACAGACCAGTTCCAGCCCACATACAATATCAAGGAAGTCATAAAACACGATAGGGATACATTGAATTTGAATTTGCAATTAGGTATAACAGGGGCAATACAGATATAGCAATATAGATAGATAGATAGATAGATAGATAGATAGATAGATATAGATAGATATAGATAGATGGATATCTATATATATAGATATATATATAGATATAGATAGATATATAAATTAAAACTTAGTCACTAACATATAACCTAAAATTATCATTTAAGACCTTAACCATTATGATAGCACAGCTTGTTCCCTAAGTTTTATGGCAATCGCACAGAATTTAACGTGATCTCAGGATCCTTGTCCTCTGCCAGGGATTTTAGACACTGAGGTCTGGATTCATTTGGAGATTTCTGCATAGCAGGGGTAATAAATGGCGAGCGTATATCCCCATAGAAACGACAGCTTAACAAGGCATGAGAGACAGTTTCTACCTCCATCAAACCGCAGGGGCAGATTCATTCCGCGTATGGTTTACCCTCGAATCTGCCCTGCAATAAGGCAGATGGCAGCACGTTGAATCTAGTGAGGAGGAGAATCTTATGGAGGAGAACCATGGACATTAAATCCACACAGAAATATATCTTTGTTTGTTTTATCTCGCTTGTGGGAACAACTCAAAGGCTGCGAAAGAATGAAGGATAATATCAGAAAGGATATGGGAATCATCGGAAAGGACTATGGAATGCAACAGAAATTTGATGTTGATCAGAGCCCTCCGAGTTTGAAGCATGGGAAGCCTAATAAACTTATGATTTGGCAGATTATTTGGACTATTTGATATCTATATGTATAATTTGGAACATTTAATGTGATTTTGATTGGTTTGTTAAAGCGGAAAATCTAATAAAAATTATTTATATATAATAAAAGAACCGAGTGAAGGTAAATGACCATCTTATTTAGGTATTTGTAATTTTGGCAAATAATTTGCTGGGGTAAATCCTCTCCCATTATCTTTTATTGCTGGGTGTTGAATTCATCTCGCTCATGTGGCATTGCAGGTGTGCAGTATTATAATAGACAGATATATATATCAGGCTGCAGTTAACCACCTATAAGCCTTCCTGTTTTTATTTGTGTATTTATTATCACATTTTTATCCCGCCTTGTTCCTCCAAGGAGCTCAAGGACACAGTCCTCCCCTTCTCCATATTATCTTCACAACAACCCTGTGAGGTAGGTTGGCTCGAGAGAGTGTGATTGGCCCAAAGTCACCCAGTTAAGTTTCAGGCCTGAGCAGAGATGCGAACCTGTGTCTAGTCCAGCGCTCTAACCATTATACCACACCGGCTCTCAGAAAGATGTGAGAGATTCTATGCAGGCAGAAGGAATGGCTTTTTTTTTTTTTTTGGGACCTTAGGTATTTTAACCAAATTCAGACTCATTGGTTCATCTGTTGTCTCCCCCCAGCCCTAATTTGAGATGTCAGAGATCAAACCGGGGACCTTCTGCATGCAAAGCAGATGCTTTACCACTCAGCTATGATCTCTCTGACTATATAAATAATAATAATGATGCAGCTATGGTGGCAGATGCGGCCCCAGCTTCTTCCGGTCTTCTCATTCTGTGTGGTGCAGAGTTCAATAAGAGCCCTGCTTGCAGACAACACACAATGGGAGCAAGGATGTAAAGCCACTCTTTCATAATTGGGATGTGGAATCTGTGACCCTTTGGATGTGTTGTACTCCAGTTGCCATCAGACCTAATCAGCATAATCAGCGCAGTCAGGAATTATGAACTCTCGTTTCGTATCACGCTGAGGTGGAAATAGCATCATAACTTCTGCCAAGTCCAGTCTAGTCACTGGAATCTGCAGGCAGCTAAAAGGTAAAAAACTATTTTCAAGTCAAGAGATGGCTTTTTTAAAAAGACATGTCACAGTATGAGTTCAGTACACAAAGCTAAGAAAACCATGCGGAAGTTTAACATTAAGTCTGGGTAATTAAGGTGGGGGGGGGGGAGGCATTGCTTGTGGATTCAACCAGTAGCGTAAATGGTTGCTTTTAAAAATGAGTTACTATTAAAAGTAATTAGCTACATTCATTTTAGCAGAAATGGAACAGTGTTGCTCCAGGTAATGCTATCCAATAACAATCAACGGAAGGAGTTTTAGAAAGGAAGTCTTACTAAAGAGTTATTACAGTGCTTGCTGAAGTTTAATGACAAAGGCTGCAAATCCTGTTTGGAATTGTACACAAGTTCCATTGATGTCTACAGAATGTAAGTTTGTGCAACTCGGAGCATCATTGCAGCCATAAAGAGTCACGCCTTGGGGCAGTTAATCAAATAAGGAAGAGGGAATTATGGAACATGGAAGGACTCTTTCAAGTGTGACAGGAAAGCAGCTTGGTTGGCATTTTAATTCAGAAGCATCTAGGATGCTAGTTGGGTAGAAAAGATAATTCCATCATTGATAGGTGATCATTTAATTTCTCTTTTAAAGTCATAGAAAAGAAGTGCCCTAAAATAAAAGACCCTCCTAATTCCACTGTCCAGCAATCCTAATAGGGGCAGAGTCCAATCTACCTCTTGGTTTCTTCAGTCTACACACAGTTTAGGGAACATCAAATATCATTTCTTTAACTAGTCACAGGTGTGCCTCTACTGCTAGGGAAAATGTACTTTCACTTGTTACAGGCTAAAGGTTACAGGAGCTATTGGAGAAGGACCCCTGCGCCTTTGTGGAATTTGACAGTGAGGCTGATAGTGGACAGAGGGTGGAGTTGGACCTGGGTTCATATCCCAGATTAGCCAGTTCACTGAGCGGCCTCAGCCAAACCTGTCTTCCAGTCTGATCTACCTTGCAAGACTGTTGACAAGATAAAATAGTCAATTCCATGTACAGGTGGGTAGCCGTGTTGGTCTGCCATAGTCGAAACAAAATAGAAAATTCTTTCCAGTAGCACCTTAGAGACCAACTGAGTTTGTTCTTGGTATGAGCTTTCCTGTGCAAGCACACGAAAGCTCATACCAAGAACAAACTCAGTTGGTCTCTAAGGTGCTACTGGAAAGAATTTTCTATTTTAATTCCATGTACGTTAGCCAATGATCCTAAAGCATCTAACTGCACCTGACCCTAAATTTGGAACCAGTTACACTTATAAGCATGGGCCATTTCCAAGTAAATGCACGCTTTGCTTCTGATGGAGACTGGAGCCAAACTTGCGCAAGGACCCAGCCACTGGATCGCAATCTGCTAAATCTGGCACGCGCCTGTACTGCCCGCCCTGGGGCGAAGCCCTTACCTTGAAAAGAGCGGCGTCCTCCTCTCGATTGTAGTCCTGCTTGCCCGCGTGCTTCCAGGGGATGCGGAAGATGCTCTTCTCGTCGTTCTCCCACACCAGGCCCGGGTACTTGCCGCTGTCAATCTGCTCGATCAGCCACTGGCGGAGTTTCCCGTTGCCGCAGCTCACCGAGCTCATCCCGCCGCCGCCGCCCTCGCTGGTGCTGTGGATGCCGCGCTCGCCCTCCAGGTTCATGCCACGCGCCCAGCCGACGTCGCCTGCTCCGGCGCCTCCCCTGCTGACGGGAGGGAGAAGGGTCACGTGCCACGCGCCAGACACACGCGCGCTTCAGCGCCTCCACGCCGCCAGGCTCTCCCAGCCAGCGCTCCTTTCCTCTCTGACCCACAGAACGCCCCATTCTGCAAGTTCAGCGGGAGAAACGCGAACTTCTCCACATCTACCTTTTGCTACCGGGCAAGCGAAGGTCGGGGGCGCCGGTGTCCACCACCACGGTCTCCAGCATAGGGGCTGGCTCCCAAACACCCGCAAAATTTCCCGTGAAGAAGGGGCCGGGCAACCACAAATTTCGGTGCCAGGGCCACCATGCATACCTCACGCAACCACGGTCGCGGGGTCAAGCTAGCACTCCTGGTATCCAGAGTGAGAGAGAGACCCGTTTCACGGGGAAGCAGAGAGACCGTTCGCTCGTTTGGCGCCAACACAGAGTAGCCCCGGCTTATGCCGCGTCTCCATCGCGCTCTCTCGCGCGCACCTCCTCCCCTCGCGAACACCTCAGAACGGCCCCTGAGGCGAGCCACAAAATGGTGCCGCCCTCCCCGCGGCAGAACAAGGGGCATAGAAAAGATCCACACTGGAGGGGGGGGGGGTCTGCTGCCCCTGAGGAACCTGCCGGCCAAAGCCATCGCCTCACCTTCGGCGTTTTTGCACCTCTCCCTTCCGCCCTCCTGGTCACACTTCGTCCCCCTGACCGGCTTTTCCTCGGAGCACACGCCGAATTATCTTTCTCTCTGTGTGTGCCTGCTTCGTTTTGTGCACTTCCCCCACCCACCCACCTCAGAGCCGTCTTTGGTTGTTGTTTTTTTTTCTGACAGGCAACCCACATGGCCAAACGTCGCGCCTCACCCAGCTCCCACTTCCCTGTCGCCTTCCCTCTCCTGCAGACGCTCATCCGTCCCCGCTTCCTTCCTCTATATTATGGGCTTCCTCGCGGCTGGCACGAGCTGGACCGCTCCTCATACTCACAGAAGCCCCTTCCACTCTCCCCGGCCGCCGTCCTGGTCTCTCTCTGTCTCTGTTCAAATCCCCCGCCGAGGCCTTTCCCCCTTCGCTTTCCCATCCACGCCGCGGACTCTCCGCAGGAAACTCCTCACATTCGCCCGCCAACGCAGCTGCCCTGTTACCGTCATTCCCGCCCGCGCGCACCGGCCGAGAGAGGGGACTCGGCTCCGAGCAGTCGCTTCGCCCTCGTGACACATTTCCTCTCCGCCGCCCCTGAAGCGGTGGCTCACAAACCCACGGCGGCCCCGGCTCGGCGGGACTCCCGCCCGCACGGCGCGAGGCGCGCCCGCCCGCCGAACCTCCTTCCTGGCAGCGAGAACGCGGGGAATGGCGGTGAGCGAGTGGCCAGACGCGCCGCCTCCGCCGCGGCTCTTGAGCACGTTTTCTCGGGAAAGTTTCCACGAGACGAGCCCTAGGAAAAGGTGCTGCTGCGAGGATCGCGGCGCGCGTTGGCGCAGCCGCGCTCAAACACGTGTTGTTTGGCCCCTCGCCGACTTGGAAGCAGTCAAAAGCTTGTAAAGCACTCAGCGCGATGCTCTGGACTCACACGGGGTGCTAGGCCACCGGCGCCCCTTGGGGACGTGATTTCCGAGTAAACGTGCATAGGATCGGCCTGCTACAGGGCAATCCTGTGCCTATTTATTCGGCAGTAAGTCGCGCAGGGTTTGTTTAAGCAGCTCCCTAGTAAATGTGTGTAGGGATGGCAGCCGAAGGACTCGCGTGCGAGTCAGTGTCTTCGAGCTTCCAGGGGCTTCCTAGTAAACCTAGAATCAAAGAGTTGGAAGGGACCTTGAGGATCATCTAGTCCAACCCCCTGCGATGCAGGAATATGCAGCTGTCCCATGCCCGAGATCCTGGTATTATCAGCACCATGCTTTAACCAAACGGAGCTACCCAGTGGTAAGAGGATCGCGCGACTAGGCAGGCTGCTACTGCCGGACATCTTCCAGCCACGCTGAAAATCAATGGGAGTTGTTTCGACATTGAAATACATTGTGGGTATTATGTGACCAGTCAAGGCAGGATCTGCAGCAATTCTGTTGCTGCGATTGAAGACATCAAGCCTTTCCTACCGCCCTTAAGCAGCGAAGCCCCCCCCCCCAGGTTTTCACCCATAGAGATCAACGGTAAACAAGCACACCTGCACAAATTCTACATTAACGAATATCCCAAAGGGCGATTACCGAAGCAAAGCCTTGTCAGTGGCAGAAAAAGTGCTTTGAAAAGCCACACATGCACATCTCTCCCCCCCCATAAGACGATCGGTATGTATATAAGCATTATTTACACCAAAACACAAGCATACTTACTGAACCACGAAGCTAAGCACTATAAATAAACGCTGCGCACACCGCAGTGCTTACGTGTGGGCCGCAGGAGACTTATACAAGGAAAGGCACAACCTCAGACTCACTTTCAGTGCCATTGGACTCAATGGGGCTTCCTTCTGGAACTGCACTGCTGGTGGAGGGGCAATGCCTTACAGAGATCGGCGGCTACATTTAATTATCCACATGCAAATAAACATTATTACCAACGGGTGGATGCTGCCTTCCTATAGTAGGGAAGCAGAGGTGGCTGAAGTTTAAAAAGGGAATATATATATAGTAAATGTTAATGTATTATATTAAGTAGAGGCATTCATTGGATTGGAATAAATGGGTACTCATAGACCCCCGGCGGAGGCAGGATTGCATTTGCTCACATCCATCACTTGCTCTCGCTCTCCCTTCCCTCCTGCTCTTGTCCTCCCCCCCCCCGTCGAAATTTCGACGGGAAGCTCCCAGCAAAGTTCCTGGAGAGGGGTTCATGCCCTCCCATAAACTAAAATCTCGTAGGCTGAAATGAATATGAGCTGCAGGGCTAGTTATGCGCTAAGTATCATCTGGTCCAGGTTCCTTCCTCTCCCGCTTCTTTCATTCTCCAGGCCGTTTTCCCGGGACACCTGGCGCTTGCTGCGCCCCCCACCCCACCCCAAGAACGAGAATCACCTTCTCTTCATTCCTGCATTGCAAGGGAGTTGGGCTAGATGACTCTTGGGGTCCCTTTCAACTCTTCCATGATTCTGTGAACTGTTTGCTTTCCCTCTCCAAATGGTAGCCATTTCCCACGAGATGAGCGAGACCCGCATATACTTTCTCCCTCCCTCGCATCCTTCCTTGAGCTTTGCACAACCCACATTCTGCTTTCAGAGAACCTGAGCCCCCAAATTCGGGGTGGGGGTGGTAGGTCCTTTCCTTTTTCTTTCCTCCTCTTCAAAGCTGGCAAAAATAAAAGTTGTTGAAATTCAACAGCTGCCTCGGTTGGTCTCAGAATATACTTTGGTTCTCTTGTGCTGCGGGCAAAGTTTGTGCTCGACCTGAAGTCGTAGTCAAGCCTTAAACTGCTCCCGTTCCGCTTTCAACCTTAGAATCACAGAATTGTAGAGTTGGGAAGCGACTCCAGAGGGACATCTAGTTCAACCCCCTGCAATGCAGGGGAATCCGTCGCCGAACTCGAACCCACGACCCTGAGACTGAGAGTTCTAACGACTGAACTGTCCCAGTCACTTCTGTTGCTTGTTCTGCCGTGGCCCAGGGGGTTGTGGTCTACATGGCTGCCTCCTGTGAACCAACCACCAACCCACCTTTCTAATACTTTTCTCATAAAACTTGGGGGTCAGTAGACTGCACCCATCTGTTACGCAGAAAGAGAGTAGAACCTGAGAGTAAGCAGTGCAGGGTCAGACCCAAAGTCGGCACGGTATCCTATCTCCCACAGCAGCTATCCACACGCTTACAGGAAACACAAAAGGAAGGCATGAATGCAACGAGGAAAGGGCCATAGATCAGTGAAGAGTTCACAGAATCACAGAAATGTATAGTTGGAAGGGACCTCGGGGGTCATCTAGTCCAACCCCCCAGTAATTGCAGACAGACCCACTTCGAATCCTCTGGTAAGATGCAAAAGAAGCCTGCCTAAAACAATGAGGAGGGGAGGAGGGATCTACCTCCGGTTGGTAGAGCATTGCGACTCTTCATCTCAGGGATTGTGGGTTTGAGCCCCACTCTGGGTGAAATGTGCCTGCATTGCAGAGGGTTGGACTAGATGATCCTCGGGGATCCCTTCCAACGCTGCAATCCTGAGATTCTGTGACTTGTGCTATTGGGAGCTGGAGTCCAGAAACATCCGGATCGTGCCCCAGTGAGTTAGATGGGCTACTGGTCTGACTCGGTATAAGGCAGCCAACTTCCTCGAAACCTCCCTTGCTGCTTGCACTCTTGCAGCCAGATACACTGCCTCTGAACCCGGAGGCTCTATCTAGCTTTAGGAGAGGGTAGCTAAATGAGTACTTGCCTGCCTGCCTTCATATCACCGTATCATATATTGCCTGTAGGTTCTCCCACCAATAGCTTCGGTTACCTTCCTCTAGGATTCACCCACCCCACATGACAGCTCACCTGTGCTCTGTGTGTGAATGGGTTTGGGGGCTGGAGGGACAGCGCCTCTTCCAACAAATTTTCCACTCTTCCAGCTGCGCAAGAACCCTACCGATGTCTTAAACCTCTGAAGCAATCAAAAGAAATACAGATATATTTGAATACTATTTATCCACCCACCACTGCTGCTGCTAATCTAAAGAGCGTGACTAGCTCGATATGAGAGTGAATAGGAAGGTCCTCAAGTTTAGGTTACCAGGGTCTTAAATGCAGAGTCTGGGAATCAAAGGACAGTTCTGGAGTCACTTTTCTCCATTAAGATCGGGCAGCAGCGTCGAAGTTTGTCCTAGCAAATACAAAAACCTCCTACCACCTCCGAGGTGAGCTCTTAGGACCAAGGGCGGTATATAAATCTAAGAAATAAAAACAAAATAATTTTTTAATTTGACCTCGTGAGTTTTCCTGGTCCAGAAAGCAGCTCTGGTCCAGGGAAGCTCACAATAACCAATCACATCTGTTCCCCTCTAAGGCATCACCAAGTTGATATTTTTTTTTAAGCGCTTCAGAAAGACTGCGGCATCAGAAGAGAAACTGTCCCCTACAGAAACCAGTAGCAGGCTTTTCCTTACTGAATTGGTCTAAACTTGCAGCAAACTTTGGGGTAGCACATCCTTTTCCTTTCCCGTCCGGAAGGAGAGCTCTGTGCGGTTCGAAAACTTGCTTACTGTTCCTTATAATATAATAGAGCCAAATTTCTTATGCTAAAGGGATTTTTAGATCCATGCGGCTGTGCTGGAGACCAAACGTGCGGAAACTAAAACTGCAGAACTAAACACACTTGCAATTGCAAGGCGATAAGTCCCATTGAACTCACTGTGGCTCACTTTGGAGTAAACATGCTTAGGGTCAGTGTCAACGTGCAGGCATATTTATTCTGAACTCTGAAGTAAAACCCCTCTGTGCTTGGTGGGACTTACTTTCGAGTAAGTGTGCGCTGGGCTACAGACGTGAAATGAAATCCTCTGTACATTATGTACTGCTGGGAAGGGGTAAAAGGGTGTTATTCCCTCGTAAGTGTGTTTAGGATTGCAGCCTTAGCTGCTCCCTCTTTCTAAGCGAAGTGTATGGCTAGGGTCAGAGGAAAGAGTATCTTTGCAGAATGATATTTGCACAGAGCATTAAATAGGGCTGAAGTCTCCTAGCTGAAGTCTGCGGGGGCGCTTCCAGACGGTCGCTATTTCCGGGTGGGACTCGATCACATCCTGGCAAAGCCAGCTTAGAGGGCACTTTTCGGGGTAAGGAAAGAGGCAGCCGAATGCGCTGGACATTAACAATTGTTATATGACGGAACGTCGTGTAACCTCCCCGTCGATCAATCGGAATGGACTAGGCTCGGTAACGGGAGCCTCGCGAAGGAACGCGACTCTCAGGTTGCGCTCAGAAATAAAAGAAATATCACCCGGATCCTTAACTTCTGCAGCCTGCAGCAGTTGTGGGGTGAGAAACCTCGCTTGGGCAGGCCTTAACCGAAAGGGGACTAGGAATCCGATGGGCAATTTGCTTCCCAAAAACTTCGCCCGCCTACCTTCTTTTTACCAAAAAGAAACGACAGAACGGGAGCCACATCTTTAGCCACCTTTCTTCCTGTCTAGGCACAGAAGAAGTCTTAGCCACGTGATTCGGCATCACCTCTTCTTGGACCAGGATCAGACCCACATGTCTCTCCCGCACCTGCCCGCCACGCCACGACACGCGGTCTCCCCGTAGTACTACGAAATGCACTTCATTCATAAAAGACAACGAACGCGATCTCGACTGGCAGAGATAAGGGAAGGGAAGCAGAGCCGCCGGAAGGGGTAGAAAAGCGATTCAACTTGCAAAAAGGGCTGCGAGAGGGAGAGGAGACGATGCTTTAGACTTAGAACAAGCTCTCGAAGAGGATCCACAAGCCAGTTAAGCCCTCACTCCACCGAGATGAAATCGAGAGGCGCGGGTGGGGGTGGGGTGGGAATTGCTTGGCAAATGGTCCGTATACTGAACTGGTCGCTATATGGCCTTCTGACCATTAGGCCTACTTATGGCTGTAATAATCTTAGCCAGATGGAGAGAAGTCCCATTGGATTCAAGGGGGCTCGCTTCGTAGTCGATAGGGCAGGACTGCGCTTTGCAGCCACGCACTGGTACCCATAACTCAGTTGGTGGAGCACGAGACTCTTGAGGGTCGTGGGTTCGAGCCTCAACTTGGGTAGAAGGTCCCTATGTTGCAGGGGGTTGGACTAGATTACCCTGATCCCTTTTAACTCTACGATTCTATGAATTTGTCCCCGGTTTACTCTCGTCACCACCGCGGCCGCGCGTGTTAAAGAGTCGACTGGCTCAAGAGATCACCAGGAGGGCCCGGAATTCGAACTCGGCTCCCGCAAGTCCAAACTCCAGGACTTCTTTGCTTTGCCTCGCTCTCCGATGAGTGAACTCAGATCTGGTCCCCGTGTGCCAGAGCTATAGCACACCTGAAGGCGGTCAAAAAGACCTCACTCCAGAGCTTATTCCGAATTAAGTCCCATTGGACGGAACTGGCTCCCTATCATCAACTGTCCCCACCACCCCCTGAATTAAAAGAAGGCGATTTGGCAAACTTACCTCTCTCTCTTTCCTCGCTCGCGGAAGGCGAGCGCGGAGCCTTTTCTCCAAATGGTTTGGAGACGGGTTGGGGGGGGGGGGAGAGAAATCAGATTTCAAACCGGAATAAACTGAGCGGCGAGAGGGAAAGGGGAACTCTCTTTTATGACCCAAGCGGAGAGCCTGAGGAGGGGCGGGCGGGGCTTGAGGGGGCGGGGCCTCCCTGCGTGACTGACCCGGAGGGCGGGGTTTGGCGTTCAGTTTCAGTAATAGCGAGTTGCGCGGTAGAAGACTTGTCGGGAACTGCCGGAGGGTAGCCAGCCTGTCCCTGTTCACGGAGGGAAAGCCCTAGGCAAGAATCATAGAATTGTCGAGTTGGAAGGGACCCCGAGGGTCATCTAGTCCAACCCCCTGCAATGCAGGAATATTTTGCCCAACGTGGGACTCGAACCCACGACCCTGAGATCGAGAGTCTCATGCTCTGCAGACTGAGCTTCGGAGGGGCACGTTTTAAATTGAACCGTACGAGAAAAGTTGTTGCATCGTGCACGCCTTCAAGGCTACTTCACCAAGGCCCATAGCTTACTCTGTAAACGTTAACTAGAAAAGGAAAACCGACCTCGACCCGCCCCTCTTTTCTTTTTGACAGCGGGATGAATGCTGGATGCATCCCGTTAGAGGGCGTTTCAGCATCAGAGAAGATGCGCAGAAGAAGACGAAGGGCTTCCTTCATACATCCCCGCGTTTCCTAAACGAGATTTGCCAGGGACTCCCACCCCACCCTCTCCCTGGAAGCCCTAACCCTTCAAACCCCCGACGGCGGGTTCACACATGTTTAGTTCACCCCACCGCGACTGCTGCGTGTCAGATGATGACTTGTCTGGGTAAGGACAGGCCAGCGCAGACAGAACTTTGGATAGAGTCTGTTCACACGTCCAACCGCTGTTCGCATTGTGTATGCTCAGAAATCAGCTGCAGAGGAACCCATTACATGTGAACGTGTGAACGAGCCCCAATGCTGTGTTACGAAAGGAAAGCATCCAGGGGCCCCCTCCTCCTGCCTTGACTGTATGACTTCCCATGTCCCAGGGCTGAACAGGTGACAAGGCTAGAGAACATGGTTTCCTCTCTCCTTTAGAACCAAAGAGCAAGTTACATTATTCTCTTAAGAAAGAAAGAAAGAAAGAAAGAAAGAAAGAAAGAAAGAAAGAAAGAAAGAAAACGAAAGGAAGAAGTGGGCGCTTTTATTATGAGCAAAAAGCAGCGGCACGCCAGGTTCCTGTGGGAAATCTCCCCTCTCCCCTGCCTGAAACTTTGGGGCAGCCGAAGTACTTGTGCGCCTTCTGCATTAACAGATCTGTGGCATTTCTGCCCCCCCCCCCGTCCTCCGGATCCGACCCACAAACATGCCACGAAAGCGCGAGGAGCAATCACTTATCTATTCAACTCCATTCCCTTTTGTCCGCCCAGTTTGACCCGGGTTCTAGAGGAAGCTTCTATTGTTTTGAAAAAAAGCTTCTTCCAGACCGAGAGATATCTGGTTTCCATCCAAGGGCGAAAGTGTTCAGCAAAAGAGCCCTCGACAAAACCTTTCGTGTTTCATTTAAGTAACGCCTAGGGGCTTTCTTCTTCTTAGTTTTCAGAACTGCATGACAACTGGAACTGAGAACAGCGCCACCCTATGCTGGGTTTGAGTCTCTGCAAAGGTTGGAGCATGATGCCACCACCCTGCTTATTTTCCAGATTGAGGAAACACGCAGTGTTGATCCATTGGTTGTATGTATCAGCAGCCTTGGGAGACCTGTGACCCTTCAGATGCTGCTGGAATATAATAGCCTCCATCCCTGACCATTGCATGGAAGCTGGTGCCCAACAACATTGGAAGAGCCACTCAGGTCCCAAAAAACCATCTGTGCAGCCTTGCAACTTCAGAATTATGGGGGAAGGCCCCGCACCCATTCATCTGCATGTATGCAAAGCTAGACCCATCAACTGACACTTTTTTTTTCTTTTTTCTTTTGGTTCTCGAGCCAGTCACCAACTTTCCCAAGGTAGTCCTTTTGAAATCAGGCAGGGCTGCGCAAAAGAGAAGCGGGAAGATGCAGTTCATCGGTGCCGCCGACATCTAAAAGTCATTGCACACCCTTGGACGACTTGGGAGCTAGCTGTTGAGCAGGCTGAATTAGCTAGTCAGGTCTCCCTGAGGAGTGGCCCTTATTTTAAGGGCCATGGCCTCCTTCTAGTTACCCTAAGTGGTAATTCAATAAAATGATGGCTCAGAGCATGTGCAGAGTGCACTTCTCCCTAACCCCAGTGGAAGTAGTCAATTGCAATGTTATTCTGGACATCACTGAGGTTCTATCAGACCCAGAGGATACTCTCCTTATCTCTCTCCACCCCTGCCTTGCTCTCCTTGATCTCTGTGCTCTTCGAAGCATCATCATCATCATTATTATCACTATAATTAATAATAATTATTTAGTGCAAGTAGATAAATAGGTACCACTCTCGTGGGAAGGTAAACGCCATTTCCATGCGCTGCTCTGGTTCGCCAGAAGCGGCTTAGTCATGCTGGCCACATGACCCGGAAGCTGTACGCCGGCTCCCTCGGCCTATAGAGTGAGATGAGCGCCGCAACCCCAGAGTCGTCCGCGACTGGACCTAATGGCCAGGGGTCCCTTTACCTTTACCTGCCCTTCATTCGAAGGTCCCAGGGAAGGTTACAACAACAATTAAACAACTCAATGACCTTCACTCCTATTGCTCTACCAGTCTTGTCCGCCTGAAGATAAGAGATCTCAGGTGGCACAAGGGGTCAGTGGGTCTGGCTGTTAACCAGAAGGTTGCTGGTTCAAGCCCACCCAGGGATGGCTGTGAGCAAGATTCTTGCCTTGCAGGGGGGTTGGACTAGATGACCCTTGGGGTCCCTTCCAACTCTACAGTTCTAGGATTCTGAGGTCTTTTGCTCCTCAGAAATATTCAGCCCCTTCTCCCTTGCTGCGCTTTATGCTTGGAGTTGCCTCCCAGAGCAAGGGACACGGGTGGGGCTGTGGTCTAAACCACTAAGCCTCTTGGGCTTGCCGATCAGAAGTTCGGCAGTTCAAATCCCCACTATGGGTTGAGCTCATGGTGTCCCATCGTGCCAGAAGCGGTTTAGTCATGCTGGCCACATGACCCGCAAAGCTGTCTGTGGACAAACGCTGGCTCCCTCAGCCTGAAAGCGAGATGAGCGCCACAACCCCATAGTCGCCTTTGACCAGACTTAACTGTCCCGGGGTCCATTACCTTTAGTTTACCAGAGCACTTCATTCAAATCCTTTCTCAAGGCTTACTTTATACCCAAGAAGCCTGTGGACCAACCCCCTAGTTTCCACTTGCTGCTATAGCTAAGCCTGTAACCAAACCAAAGCATGGGCAACCGAAACAACTTCATATCCTTTCCCCCTTGAGCTTTCTTCCTTTGCCCCCACACCTCATGTCAAAGTTTCATTATAGGCTCCTTATGAGAAGTATCCTTATACTAGTCAAATTATTTGCATTATGTACACTGGCTAGCAACGGATCTCCAGGGTTTCAGACCAGGATCTCTCCCTGTCCTGTCTGGAGATGTCAGGGATCTGCTTGCAAAGCAGATCGTCACCCCCCCCCCCACTGAGCCGGCAGACACCCCACCATTGAGAGCAAATGTGTCTCACTCATGTTCCTCAACTTGTCGGGCCTGTTGGGCAGCCCTAAACAAGAGCATTCTTAAGTGAGGTTGGCATATACTGCAACATTTTGTTGCAGCTGCCCCCCCCCCAGTTCTAGCACCGAATGACCATTCAAATGCACTTGTTGAAAATGGAAGGGGGCAGTTCACACAGTCAGATGCAGGTCTCAAGTGTTAAGAAATCAAGCAGCAGGAAATCAAGGGGTGCTGTGAATGGCCTCACAATCGATTCCTGGGTTCAAACTTGGATAATTGGAGCAAATATACTAAGGGTGTGCCAGGATGCCTCCAATCAATTACCTTTGTAATCAGAGCATTCTCAATTTCCAACATTTTGAATATTAGAAGCGCAAGAAAAGAAGCAGAATATATTAAGAATCCCGTCAAAGAAGATGAAATTAGGTAAGACGGAACCTTAAAGCTCAACTGTATGTAATTTGGGTTATAAAAATTGACATTGGTGAGCAGGAAGTTACTAGTTTTGCTGTATTGGAATACAGCAGTGTTTTTCAACCTTTTTTGGGCAAAGGCACACTTGTTTCATGAAAAAAATCACGAGGCACACCACCATTAGAAAATGTTAAAAAATTTAACTCTGTGCCTATATTGACTATATATAAAGTAATTCTCTTGAATTTTTCAATTTTTCCCATGGCACACCAGGCAACATCTCGCGGCACACTAGTGTGCCGCGGAACAGTGGTTGAAAAACACTGGAATACAGCATAACCGTTGAGTAACAAATGTAACTTTCAATATGGAAGAAGAATTATTATTATTATTATTTAAAAATATTAGAAATATTATGCCGTCCCCTCCATTTTTATTTTTTATTTAAAATTTATTGGATTTTCCAAATTAAACCAATTACAAATACCCACATCCTATACAAAACAACACAATACACCAACACACAAAAACAACACAATTACTTAAAAATCCTTCACTTCTTATGAATCTTACTCAGGACCTCCTCTCGCCCTCCCTTGTGCGTTCATTTCGAATCTTCTTTAGTAACTTTGTAACATTGTAAAATCTAAATCCTTATAACTAATCGTCCCCTCCATTTTTAAACTATGCATACCAATTTTACCCTGCTTGTGAATCCCCTCGGCATATTGCCATTTCTGGGAAACAGTTACTTTACAAAAGAGAGAGAGAGAGAGAGAGAAGAGAGAAAATCTAGCACAGACAAACAAAGAACAGATGTAAAACAGAGTGTACTGATAGTGCTATCCCATGAATGCCTACTCTGAAGCAAGTCTCATTAAGTTCAATGGGGACTTACTCCCAGGTAAATTATTAAAGGACCTAAATTTTCAGCCTTTCAGGAAAGGTAGGAGGATGAACTCTGTACACAGGAAGGCCCATTTCGCTTTCTCGTAACCACTTTGCTACTCTGTTAACCACTGGTGTTTTTACACTTCTTTTGAAGTCACTCTAAGCATTTGCCAGAAATAGTTATTGTTTCTTCTAAACTCAAGGCCTTTGAGTATGCGACTGCTAGGGGGAAGAGGAGCCTAGTCTGTCCTTTAGCTCCTTTCCCCGCCCCCTCAGCTAAGCCACAGGCAGAAATTCAACAGGTGTCACTTTCCCTATCTCTACAAGGGGGAACCACACCTGTTGAGTCAATACCTGTCTCACAGCTCTTAAAAGAGCTCCTGCCAGAATTAAAGCTGCAAACCCTACTCCCAACCTCTACTCCCAAATCTACGCAGGAGTCAGGCTATGTCCAGTCCAGCATTGTTTATAATTTGATTGCAGGGAGGTTATATGACAATGAATATCCTGCATTCATCCTGAATTTCTTGTGGGGTGTTTAACCATTTGTTCCTTCCACACTTTTCAGTGTGGCCACTTCCAAACAACCTGTTTATCAAGCATTTCTCCCAATCTGTTTGCAGGGAGATTAGGTAAAGGTAAAAGGTAAAGGAACCCTGGATGGCTAAGTCCAGTCAAAGGCGACTCGCTTTCAGGCTGAGGGAGCCGGCGTTTGTCCACAGACAGCTTTCCAGGTCATGTGGCCAGCAGGACTAAGCCGCTTCTGGTGCAACGGGACACCGTGACAGAAGCCAGAGTGCACGGAAATGCCGTTTACTTTCCCGCCACAGTAGTACCTATTTATCTACTTGCACTGGTGTGCTTTAGAACTGCTAGGTTGGCAGAAGCCGGGACAGAGCAACAGGAGCTCACCCTGTCCTGTGGATTCGAACCACCAACCTTCTGATCAGCAAGTCCAAGAGGCTCAGTGGTTTAGACCACAGTGCCAACCGCGTCCCTATAGGGAGATTAGATGACATTGGCTATTCAACGAGTATTCACATTCCGCCTTGTTTATGGGAAGGTGAGGTGACACTGCATCAACACAAATGTTATCTCACATTTTCCAGTGCATTTCCCTGTCACAGAAAGTCCTACATTTTGGGGAAAGCAGGTCTGTTGTGCAAGAATCATAGAATCATACAGCTGGAAGGGACCTTGAGGACCATCTAGTCCATGGGTAGGCAAACTAAGGCCCAGGGGCCGGATCCAGCCCAATTGCCTTCTAAATCCAGCCTGTGGGTGGTCTGGGAATCAGTGTGTTTTTACATGAGCAGAATGTGTGCTTTTATTTAAAATGGTAATAGGTATAGGAAGTCACTCATTCCCCCCCCCCAAAAAAAATATAGTCCAGCCCCCCCACAAGGTATGAGGGACAGTGGACCGGCCCCCTGCTGAAAAAGTTTGCTGACCCCTGATCTAGTCCAACCCCCTGCAATGCAGGGATATGAAGCTGTCTCATACAAGGATCGAGCCTGCAATCTTGGCATAACCAGCACCATGCTCTAACCAACTGAGCTATCCAGGTAGACATCAATACCAGAGATACAGCTCGCAATCAGCTGTAATCGTGTAACCTGAATTTCCCACTATGTCTTTCATTCCCACTTGAAAATACAGGCTATTTTGAAGCACCTTACATATCACTGTCACTTTTCTAACCACAAACAAGTGTGTGTGTGTGTGTGTGTGTGTGTGTGTGTGTGTGTGTGTGTATGTGTGTGTGTGTGTGTAGTTGATGTATTGTGCTAGGGCAACAGAGTGCTTTATAATCCAATTTAATTTCCAATATGCGTCGGAATCACAACCTGGAGTTGATCTTTTAAGTTCTTCTGCTCTTTTAGTTTTAATTGCTTGTGGAAGCAGCAGTCATATGGGTTCCCTTCATCTTTACTTTTGTAGATGGTTTGTATTGAAAACCCGCTCCCCCCCCCCCCCGGTTCCTTGCTTCTCCAGGTTCTTCTCTTGTAGGTCTAAGGATTGCTGCAACAACACACACAAAAATTGTTTCTTCATGTGCTGTTGTGCTTTTAACAGCTTGGTGACAGGTAGAAATGCAACCAGCGCAGCCTTTCCTGGTGAAGAGAGGCAGTGATGGTGAAAGCTCTGCCTGTTGAATTTCCGCATAGCTTTGATAGGCATAGGAGTCTTTCCAGAAAAGAAGTAGAAGCCCTACTTTTGAATAATATTGCTTGGTTTCCCCAATGTCTCGCTTGCTTTTATGCGATTCTGAATATATAAGGAATTTAATGATTCTTCAGAAGGGTACTGGTTTTGTTTTTTGTTTTTTAATGCAATGCAGCTTCAGGGACTGTTGTCTGAAGTGGAATAATTAAGGAGGGAAGAGCTGTTGTTTTAAAAGAGGGTTTCCCTTTATGCCATCTCCTCACTGCATGGGTCATATCTTTACCCCAGAGAGGAAGGAAGTACCGGTAAAAGCCATTGAAAAATGGCACAAATGGAAAGAGATAAGAAGTCCTTGTCCTCAGTACCAGTCTTGTCCCTTTATTTGTTTGTTTGTTTATATACCACCCTATACCTATAGATCTCAGGGCAGTTAGGGCCCCACAAAAATGTAAAGGGAAAAAAAACTGGATGTACATTTCCAAAATATAAGATAAAAAACAAATAAAATAAAACCTACATATAGCAACAGTGTTTTCTGTTGTGTAGGCTCCTATGATGTAAATAATGGGCCCCGCCTGCCAGCCTGCTCCCTAAAATATCACTGGTAATTATTTCACTATTAATATACTTCCAGTGGCGTAGCGAGACTGGGGCGTAGGAGGCGGGGCACCCCAGGTTCCAGGGGAGGGGGGTGACACTTGGGCCGGCCCCGCCCCACCCTGCCGGCGGGCCCTGAACAAGCTGCGGAGCGAGGCCGCCCCGCCCCCAGCCTGCCCGGGGCCCACCCGCCAGCACCGCTATGGGTGGCTTGTGCCTTTTGCCGTGCTGCTTTTTGCGCTCAGCGGCTCGCACAGTCGTCGTGGGAGCAGCGGCGGTAGCCCAGCGAAGGAGTGAGCATGCACCGGATTTGGCGCATGGTCACTCTGCCGCCAGGCCGCCGCCGCTGCTCCTGCGGCAATCATGCAAGCTGCTGAACGATCGGCAGCTCAGGGGGCTGCTGAGCGTAAGCAGCACAGCCTTATGCCTGGCAGCGGAGTGAGCATGCATTGGATTTTGCGCATGCACACTCCGTCCTGACGTTGCTTCGTGATGTCATGACGCAACGTCAGGACGCCCCGCCCCCAGAGGGTGCCTCCGTTCGCCGCCCCGGGTAGCAAGGAGGCTTCCTCCGCGCCTGTATACTTCTTCTTAATTGTATTTCACTATTAATATACTTCTTAATTGTATTTCAGTTCAACAATTACTTTGATAAAATACATATTTTGTTATGTGCAAATGACTTTAGATACCTATTAGGTCCATAAATTACCATATAGCATATAATCAACACAAAAAAACAGCAACAATTTGTTCTTGACAAAGGACAGCTGGACATATAAAGGGCCCCATTACCTTCAGTATCTTAGGGCCTCATCAAACCTTAATGCCAACTTAATGCCCTGGAAATGAAAATTTGAATGAAAAGCAAGAGAGAGAGAGAAATGTATTGATTTGGTTGTTGATTGGCATCCATCTGTCTCGAGAGACAAAGGCGTGTGCACCCAGGGGTGAAGTCAAACCACTGAGAAAAGAAATTAGCGCAGCAACGAAGGGAGTGGGTGGTGTTATATTCATAAAGAATAAGTGTAGAGCCTAGCCCATGAAGAAGGAAGTCTAGGTTTATAAGGGACCACTGCATTTGTCCCAACGCTTTACAGAAAATGATGAGTCACTGTTCTCAACAGCTCTTTGGGAAACGGCATGTTCACACAGAAACTGCAAAGCAAGAAGGGACATAGCTGAACAGATTTTGTGTCATAATTAATGCCAGGGAGCATAGAATCCGTTAGATTAGCATTTGAAATGATTTGAATAAGAAAACTGAAAATTATAATAAGCATCTTCACATTTGTTAAATATTTTCATTGGAACACAGGGTACTAAAATACATTTTACAAAAAACAAACCCCACATTTAATTTTAATCTTTTAAAAAAATAAAAAATCCTTATTTATTTATTGAATTTATATACTGCCCTATCCCCAGTGGTCTCACAGAAAAGATCACAATATATAAAATCAAAATAAGAACAATAACCCAATAACACCCCCCCCCCAAAAAATCGAGCCACATTTTAGAAGGGTATTGGATGTCAATCAGGTCAACCAAAGGCCTGGTTTAAAAGGAATGTTTTTGCCTGGCCCCTTAAGGTGTACAATGAAGGTGCCAGGTGAACTTCCCTGGGGAGGGCATTCCATTGACGGGGAGCCACTGCACAGAAGGCCTGTTCTCGTGTTGCCACTCTCCGGACCTAACCTCCATATGTGTATAAAGGTCCTGGGCTGTCCAGATGACAAGACACACACACACACACCCCTCAGCCGATGTGGTCCAAAGGAAAGCAGAGCAATATGTTTGGCACCAGCTTGGCTGCAGGTGTTGCCAGAAGGAGGTGTACAAAGAACCATCCAACCCTCTTAGGGAGCCCGCTCTGGATTTATGTAGGGCTTACCCCCTGAGCCTTTTCTCCTCCCAAAGGTGTTCCACAAGGCAGAGGAGATTTAGGATCAGAGGTTTCCTTCTCTTAGATAGGCTACCTTCCCAGGTGGATGAGCTCCACCCAAAGGTGGACTTTGGGCGATCAAAATTTGCCAACTCACCCCTGCATCTCATGCTCCGTTCTACAGCATTGCTATGGGGCCTCCTACCCGTCGTACTACCTTAAAACCGCCTGTGCTCTACTAACAACTATTTTAAGAGGAAACACAAAGCAGAATTTTGCGGGTAAATGGGAGGTCTATAAAAAAATATGTGTTAAAATACAATAAAAGTATTGTTACCATGCCGGCATTCGAAGGATGAAGGGAATGAAAACAGTTTGAAGGAAAGAAAGTGGAGCAATGAAATGCCTAAGAATGTATGGCAGAATGGAGATAAGAGAGTGTGCAGGGTTGTAAGCATTCACACTTACCTTAGTTCAAGCAAAGGGATTTGTCAGGAAGACGGTAAATACTTTATGTGAAGACGGAGCAGAGCATTTAATTTTTTTTGTTTATTTTTTAAAATCTATTATTATTATTATTTTATTTATTTATTTATTTATTTTCTTCTTAGTCATGCTTATTGTATGTGTACATGTATAATATACCTTGTTCAGAATTGGGAAAATATGACGCATATAATCAAAATAATTACTGTATATAACTTTACTTAAGTGTTGTATTTGCGTTTGGCTTGTATTTGTAATCTGAGACTTTGTGTTTTAGTTTGTGGTATCTGTAAAATCTATAATAAAAATATCAATAATAATAATAATAATAAAACCGCCTGTGCCCCTTCTTCCCCTGGCTTCCCCCTGCAGCGCATGCAGAAACCACCTTATTGACCCGTCGACCTGCTATTGGTCTCGTCCGCTCAATCTGCCTGTCTTCATATGCTGGGGGATGTCTGTCGATTTAATGGCTCCCTAATATGATACATGCTTAAATGGGGTGGTGGTGGTGGTGGGGTTAAGCTCATAGATTCCATGGCTCCCTTGAGACGTGACTGCTCCCTCATAAGCCGTTTAAGTTAGGAAGGCGTAATTTTGGTTTGTGGTTGAGCAAAGGTGGGGGAAGGCAGGTTTGTGCGATAGCAAAGTCCTTACATCTGCACATTACAGTTATCGAGAGGCAGAGGGACCTCTTGGGTTGTGGCAAAGGTGTGAGTTAAGCTGAGGACTTCCCTGCTCACACGCTCAGCCACTGTTCAGTACTAACTCCCCTCTGTTAGAGATGCGGTTCCCCCCAATACTGTGCCTCCTTCAGGGATTCCCCACCTAGCCTCAAACACCTACTAAGTTCTCGGCGGTTGATGGAAGTTCTTGAGCTGCAACAGAGGGTCCTACATACTTTTTTTGCATCTGCAGGCTGTGTACATATAGGGTTATAGCTTTTTTTACAACTTCGTGTTCCTGTAGCTTAGTTTAGATGAACATTTGCCTAAAAACAAAGGAATGACTCCCATTTCCAAGTCTTTTGGAAAAAGGTCACCCCGAAATCAATAAAGCGATTTTTGTATATGTGACCGTGTAATGTATTATGTGATATGCATGGCATGTATTACAATACGGGGGGAAGAAATAGAGCTAATACTTGTACGATGTTTTGTACATTGTGCAAGGTATATCAGTTCTTGTTGCATAGATTAATCCGAGGTTGCAGTTCGTCTTTGTTACTGTTGCAAGCACCATAAAGTTTCCACATTGCTTTGATTGCACATTCTACACAGTGATGATTTCTCCATGTATGGAGAGCGGGTGGCTCCTGCTTTAGGAAGATTTGGGAAGTTCCAGGCAGGCAGCTGTAAAAGTTCTAAACAGTTCCATAAAGTTTTTAAAAGTGCTAATACTTATGAGTAGTAACGTTACATATACAGTGATTTCAGCTTTTCATTTCAAGGTGACCTTTTTCACAAATGAAAAGAATTAGTCCCCCTTTCAGTGTTTCTAAGCAAAAGTTCATCCCTTTATGATACAATAAATCTTTTTTTAAAAAAGTCAAGAAGTTATAACTCTAGTATATACACTGTGCATTCAAGGCACATAGCTTCCCCCAAAGAATCCTGGAAACTGTAGTTTCTTAAGGAGGCTGGGACTTGTAGTTTTGTAGTTCCCGGTGTTCTTTGGGGGACGCCATGGGCTTTGAATGTACAGGGTGTACATGCTAAAGTTTTTTTATGTGCTGACTCACTGTTTTTATTTGATTCACCTGTCGCTTCTTAAATTTATTTTAAATTGTGTTGTTGCACCTTGGGCCACATGTGGAAGGTGGGGAAAAGATTCCTAAAATAATATAAAAACACATGTTTTAAGGACCATAGAATAGCCATGAGCATTAAGGTAAAGGGACCCCTGACCATTAGGTCCAGTCGTGTCCGACTCTGGGGTTGCGGTGCTCATCTCGCATTACTGGCCGAGGGAGCCGGCATGTGGCAGATTTCCTCTTGCATGCTTTCCGTGGGGAGAAGGGGATACCTGTGGCCCTGCAGATATTGCAGGACTCCAACCTTCCATCAGCCCCAGACACTTTCTTGCAAACATGTGTTGCTCTGCTTTCCTTTGAACCACGTCAGTGAGACTGAGAGGGCAGGGTCTTGCCGTCTGGGCAGCCCAGGATCCCCACACACACTGCCCAGGCTTACACCCCAGGGAGGTACCGTATTTTTCGCTCCATAGGGCTCACCGGACCATAGGGCGCACCTCATTTTTAGAGGAGGAAACAAGAAAAAAATATCTTTCTGGTTTTCCTCCTCTAAAAGCCCTGTTTTTTTTAGGATCAACTAAAAGTTTTGCAGCTTTTTTTGCAAAGGGAAAAGCCCTGGTTTTTTGAGGATCAGCTAAAAGTTTTGCAGCTTTTTTTGCAAAGGGGGAAAAGCAAAGCTCCTTTCGCAAAGGGGGAAAAGCCCCATTTTTATGGGGTTGAACTCACATTTCTGCAGCTTCTAAAGGAAAGGGAGCCTTTTCTACAGTTTCCAGACAGATAATCTAATCAGCCAGTCACATGTAGCTGGGGAAACAAACAACCTCCCTCTGCAGCACATTCAACATTGGAGGCCTGGGCAAGAGGACGAGGCTGAAAGGGAGCCGGGACTCTTATCTCTCTCCCAATCTCTTGCTGATCAGCTGCTGAGCGGGGTCCTTTCAACACCCCCCTTTCTCTTTGTAAAATAAAAAGCATGATCCTCTTTTGGCCCCTGTGCAATTCAGCTCCAGGGACCACCATTCGCTCCATAAGACGCACAGATATATTCCCTTACTTTTCAGGAGGAAAAAGTGCATCTTATGGAGCAAAAAATACGGTAACTTTGGTGCTGCTAACACGGTAGTTTGACTTCAGTCCTGGACGTGCACTCCATTGTCTCTCGAGACAGATAGATGGCAACACGATGGGTTGCAGAAAGGAGGATTTAAAATTACATTTTAATCAACTTTTGCACAATCATAATGTTTTCAGTGTCAGTTGTGAATGGATGCATTCTGTTTGCATCCGTTCTGACTGTATCCTTTTAGCTCTCCATCTACCCCCATTCCCCACTCCCATAAGGTTGTACACATTTGGGAACCTGCAAATTCGCACGTTTTAAACTCTCCTCCCTGTTATCTCTGTGGTCCCAAGAACAGACATAGTGCAGCTGCTAACACAATTTGTTTTTTCAAAATTTTCCACTCTGTTTGTGGCTGGGGCAATTGCCCTTGCCATACCTCCGCTGCTCTCTGACCTTTTTCAGTTCTTTCAAATGAACCGTATGTGCACCACTGCAGACACAGATAGTAATAAAGGAAACAAAAGATGGCGGTGAAATTGAGAATTTCCCCCCAAGTTTGTCAGTTTCATCACTGACTAGAAAGGTATTGGTGAAAACTCCCAGTTTCACCAGAGGGATGGGAACATGAATGAAATGTTGAGAAAATGAAAGACTGTGCACACTGCCAAGACATTCATCAACCACAACATGAGAGGACCGCAGCTGTATCGAGTAGTAAGTCAGTACAGAGAAGGATCTGGGGCAGTTAAGCAAGAAGGCATCTTGTCGTACATTAGCTGGAGAGAGAGTGTGTGTGACAATATTGAACCCAGTGAAAGCAAAAATTTTGTGAATGGTGGTATTGTAACATAAAATGGAGGTGGGGAGAATCCCTGTGATCATAAAAGACCTGAAAATGTTTGTGTGATTTCAACCAGGTGGTTTTTTTTTTACTTCATTCAGATGTTTGTAATGTGAAGAGGTAGCCAGTGATGTCCTCAATGCTTATTCACATTATAGAAGCCTGGCCTTTTCCTTTGGGCAAACAATTATCAGACGCAAACAGAAACGACACAAGGGAAGTTCAACACCGTGTGCCCATATCTGGTGGACCAGCTAACTCCTGATAGTGGCTGGACTACAGCAGCAAGGTTTTTCTTATCAAAGAGCATGTATTAAGGATTCCTTAATAGTTAGGTTGACAATGCATTATTGCTTTTTAAATTTATAAGACGTTGGTTGGTTGTTGGCACCCATCTGTCTCAAGAGACCAAAGTTACCTCCCTTGAGTGCAAGCCTGGGCAGTGTGTGAGGTCCTGGGCTGCTGAAATGACAAGGCCCCCCCTCTTGGTCTCACTGATGTGCTTCAAAGGAAAGGAAAGCAGTATGTTTGGCATGAGCTTGGCTATAGGATTTGCCGGTAGGAGATGTATAAGGTGCCTTCAAACCATTTTAGGGACTCCTCTCCGGATTTGTGTATGGTTTGCTCCTTCTCCCAAAGATGTCCAACAAGGCAGCAGACGTTGAGGATCAGAGTTTTCCTTCTCCTAGATCAGGGGTGCCCACACTTCTTTCAAAGAGGGCCAGATTTGATGAAATGAACATGCGCGAGGGCTGTCCAAAGTTGTTGACCCTTTTTTTAGGATTGAAGAGTTGTTGAGCTTTTTTTGTCAAGCTATTTTTTGGATTTAACCCCAAAGTTGTTGAGCTTTTTTAAGGAAATAAACTGCCACAGGGGCCAGATTAAGCAGACAAACAGACCAGCAGGCCGGATTAGGCCTCTTGGGCCGGACTTTGGACATGACTGACCTAGATGGACTACCTTCCCAGGCAGACAAGCCCCCACATGCCCCTCACTTCCCTCCACAGTGTTGTCTTGACCATTGGAACCAGGGGCGAATGAAGGCTAACTGACACTACGTATGGCGCATGCGTGGCATTGCTAGGTAGGACGCATGTGCAGCGGCGCTATGCGTTGTACGTAGCAGTTCACCGCCGGCGCCACCCAGGCACTGTATGGACGGTGGTGGGATCCTCTGCTCGTGGCTGCAGCAGAGGCTCCACATGTGGCTCCACATGCAGCGGTGGTGGCACGATGGCTGCTGAGAGCCCGTGTGGTGTAGTGGTTAAGAGCGGTAGTCTCCTAATCTGGTGAACTGGGTTCGCATCTCCGCTCCTCCACATGCAGCTGCTGGGTGACCTTGGGCTAGTCACACTTCTGTGAAGTCTCTCAGCCCCACTCACCTCACAGAGTTTTTGTTGTGGGGGAGGAAGGGAAAGGAGAATGTTAGCCGCTTTGAGACTCCTTCGGGTAGTGATAAAGTAGGATATGAAATCCAAACTCCTCCTCCTCCTCCTCCTCTTCTTTAGCCGTCGCACGGGGGGGGGCAGGGTGAGCACCCCGCAGGAAGCCTTCTTGTCAGACATGGCACCCAGAACACACCTCCCCCCGCCTCTCCTTGCGACGCCACTGGTTGGACCCACTATTGGTCTTCTCCGCTCAAAGATGCAGGATTATCCAGTATTTCTATTCATTTCAATGGGAACTTTTTTAGCAATGCAAATTGCAGCCTCTCTCCTTCAGAGTCAGGCCCACCTAGAGATGTAGATTTTCTGTATTTTTATGCAGACATGGGAGGGGAGGGAACCTGAGTTTCATCCCAGGGAGGGGGAGGCATTGAAGGGGTAGGGGAAATGTTTTTGCAAAAATGAAGAATAAAAAAGTGCAATATTTCTCTTTAGCTCTCTTTACATTTCAAAAGTCACTTTGTTAATTTAGGAAAATAAAATGCATTCTGCATAACTTGGTTTACTATGGAGTTGTCATGCCTGGTATGTTAAAATTACAGTTTGTTCAGATAATAATTACAAACGGAGTTTCCTTTTCAAAGTTTTTGTTACACGTGGAGCTGAAAGCTGCCGAACTGTTAGGAAACTAGCATCTCTTTGGTTTTGCCACTTTTGAGGAGCCGGCAAAAACAATGAAAGCTGGAACCATCAACATTATAGTAAAACATATTATTATTTATTCTGAAAATTATTATGACTACTCCAGTCCTCCACAGTGTTGAGCAGAGATAAATATTCATTTCCACAGAAAGAGCTGAGAAAAAGAGGGGCGGAGGAACATAGCACCATATAAAATGTAATCAATCTCTTTTTTTAAGGTATCACTATGTTTCTGTTTCTTCCTATTTGTCATCATATTTATCGTGGACTTCTAGAAACTGAAGGCTTGCCCAGATTGAAACAAGCTTCTACACTTTCATATGTCAGTTTGTTTCTTGATTTGCTGTGAGTATTTCCAGACATGGACAAGTTTCTTTCACATGCTGCAGAAGATGGAGGAATTTGAAGTACCGGTAGGTAAAACGCAATAGGTGTCTTTTTTTTTCCCTTTCGGAGATTTACTCAAAAAAAGCTTTAAACCCCCCCCCCCCCATTTTTATTTTTGCCAGATTTTCACTTTTTAAAATATGGCAAACCTAGCTGTGCAAAAGCTTTGCTGTCACGTTGCAGGAGGAATATACTTGGCAAAATCCCAGACCACATTCCTTGGCCAAATACCCAAAGATGTTTTATACCAGGGGTGGCCAACTCCCAAGAGACTGCGATCTACTCACAGAGTTAAAAACTGGCAGTGATCTACCCCCTTTTGGGGGGTTCGGGTCAAAGTTGTTGGGTTTTTTCAGGGAGGAGGTAAAATGTTGAGCTTTTTTTAAGGGGAGCCACAGTTACTCCGTTTCTTTGGGGGGGGGAGCCAATCATCTACCAGTGATCTACTGCAGATCTGCCTGTTGGACATGCCTGTTTTATACCATGGGCGTTATAAAGGGGGAGGGGCAGCTGCCCCCCCATCAAGTAAAACAATTGAAATACTTAACTAACTGACCAATTACGTCAGTTCTTCCCACCCTAACAAAAATCCTGGCCCATGTTCCATAACTTGCAACATTTGAAAGTAACTTTCCAGCATTAATGATGATGATGATGATGATGATGATAATCATAATCATAATATATTATATTATTTATACCCCACCCATCTGGCTGGGTTTCCCCAGCCACTCTGCGCAGCTCCCAACAGAATATTTAACAGGAGAAAACATCAAACATTAAAAACTTCCCTAAACAGGGCTGCCTTCAGATGTCTTCTAAGTGTGCTGCTTGCTTTGTAATTTCGTCAAATGCATATGCTGCATTATCATCATTTACACTTCTGCCTTTGAATCTTGGATCCGGCGAATTTGCAACACCATGAAGTGGATGGCAACAACTTCAGCAGCAGCAGCAACAACAACAACAACAACGGAATAGGATGCACCTATTTTCATCAGATAAATGTTGGAGAGTATGAACTAAGCCAGCAAAAGGGAGGCCACATGCAAATACGACATCCATCTTCCTTCTCTTCAGACCATGTCAGGGCCCTCCAAAAGGCAGAAATGCATCTTGCTCAGGGCTTGCTTGTACTCAGTATACAGAAATTATAATGACCTGACTTAAATAAATGTTTCAGAAATCATTTTGGGGGACTAAATATACGAACACCTTGTCTTAAGTGTTCTGATCATCTTTCTAAAATAGCCTACTATTTCGTAAGTCTTTCTTCTTCAAAAAAATAATTTGGGGGGAGAGAAAGGCTTTGGGGCAAAATGGGGGAAGTCCCCCCACATCTGTCTTTTCCTGTTTGAGCCTTTACATCTTTAGGCCCACCCACACACAGGATCAAAGGGTTAGAGTCCATCTGGCATCCCCCCAAATGTGGGCTCGAGGTCCCAACCGTGTTGTTTTTCTTTTTTCTTTTTAAACCAAGCCAACAAAGCGCAGACCTATGTGACTAACATCGGGTGTCATTTGCCTTTGGTCACAAGGTCATGGGACAGATTTGGGCTCCCATTAAAGGATGTATCTATCTATCTATCTATCTATCTATCTATCTATCTATCTATCTATTTCTATAATATTGTGCATCTCTTCTGTATGATTCTGAGGCATCAACTGACACCATAAAGTCGTGGTATTACCACCTCCATTATTGGTCTGAATCTTCCTCTGGTCTAAGCAGCTCTCTTCTATTTCAGTATGAAGAGTTCCCAGAAGATGTCAAATTCACATAGAAAACAGAAATTAGCCCAGCGCCGATTGGAGTGGGCGGTGTTACATTCATAAAGGATTACTGTAGAGCACAGCCCATGAAGAAGTCCATAGTCTAGGCAGGGCCAGATTAAAACCATGAGTACTTAAAAGAGTTTGGTGCCCCCATATATATCTAATTTGAAATATAAACAATGATAAAATTTCATTTTTCGAAGTGAAACAAAACCTACAGTGAGGTGGAAAGCAATGTTTATTTTACTATACTTCCACTTTATCGGGGGGGGGGGATTTTCCCTACTTTTTCCAATTGCAAAGTCCTTTATCAGACCCTCAAAATTAATCTTACGTAACACATCTGCTTCTATGCTTAGCCTGCCTTGTTGCATGGTTGCTCTGTTGGGATTTTTAAAAATTATACTTCGACTGATAAAATGAATGCTCAGCTGAGCAATTTGTGACCATTAGTGCTAAAAATGTCTGTGGTTGGCCCCCTTCTCTTGATGCCCTAAGCACGAGTTTATTTTGCTGAATGGGTAATCCAGCCCTGAGTCCAGATCTACAAAGGACCACTGCATTTGACCCAACACTCTGCAGAAAATGATGAGTCACTGTTCTCGACAGCTCTTTGGGAAGCAGCATATTCACACAGAAGATGCAAAACAAGAAGGGCCATATCAGGGAGCACAGAATGAGTTCGACACGATTAGCAGTTTAAATGATTTTCATAAGAAAACTGCAGATCTTAATAACCGACCTTATATTTCGTAAATATTTTAATTTATTTTAATTGGAACACGGGGTACTAAAACACATTCCTTAAAAAACCATTTAATTTTAATCTTTGAAAACTTCCTTATCTCATATGCATCCCTTCATGGAGATCAAGCAGATGTACATTTTAGGGCTGTCATATTTTGAAGATCAAAAAAGAGGACACATTTGCCAGCTTTCTACTTTTAACTACTTTTTACGGAAGTGAGAGCTGGACCATAAAGAAGGCTGGTCGCCGAAGAATTGATGCTTTTGAATTATGGTGCTGGAGGAGACTCTTGAGAGTCCCATGGACTGCAAGAAGATCAAACCTATCCATTCTTAAAGAAATCAGCCCTGAGTGCTCACTAGAAGGACAGATCCTGAAGTTGAGGCTCCAGTAATTTGGCCACCTCATGAGAAGAGAAGACTCCCTAGAAAAGACCCTGATGTTGGGAAAGATTGAGGGCACAAGGAGAAGGGGACGACAGAGGATGAGATGGTTGGACAGTGTTCTCGAAGCTACTAACATGAGTTTGGCCAAACTGCGAGAGGCAGTGAAGGATAGGCGTGCCTGGCGTGCTCTGGTCCATGGGGTCACGAAGAGTCGGACACGACTGAACGACTGATCAACAACAACAACTTTTAACTATGGATTGCCATGACGACTCTCATTTTACATGCCCACAAAAAAGAGGACGTGTCCTGGAAAAAGAGGGCACATGGCAACCCTACATTTTATCCTCTTACTCACCCTATAAAGTAAGCTGGGTTGACAAGCTTCACGGTTGTGGGGACAATTGAATCTAGTGAGCTCTAGAAAGAAGTGTTTGAAGTAATTTCTGAATAGTAAACTCTAGAAATGAATATGTACCAATAAATAACCTGCAATGCTTTGGACTAACCCAATGCCTCTAAGTCATAATCCTCTCAACATGGTTGTAATAAGAATCCTGCTCAACGGAAGACAAATTGAAGGGTAAAGTATATGTGCCTGGGTGAGAAATCTCTGGGGCAATGGTGCCATAATTATGACTGAGTACAGTGGTGCCTTGGTTCTCAAACTTAATCCGTTCTTCTGGATGTCTGTTCCAAAACCAAAGTGTTCCAAAACCAAGATGCGCTTTCCCATAGAAAGTAATGCAAAATGGATTAATCTGTGCCAGACATTTAAAAAAAACCCTAACACAGCAATTTAACATTAATTTTTCTAACAAGACAAAGGTACGTATCGTTAAAGCTATGGTTTTCCCAGTAGTGATGCATGGAAGTGAGAGCTGGACCATAAAGAAGGCTGATCGCCGAAGAATTGATGCTTTTGAATTATGGTGCTGGAGGAGACTCTTGAGAGTCCCATGGACTGCAAGAAGATCAAACCTATCCATTCTGAAGGAAATCAGCCCTGAGTGCTCACTGGACGGACTGATCCTGAAGCTGAGGCTCCAATACTTTGGCCACCTCATGAGAAGAGAAGACTCCCTGGAAAAGACCCTGATGTTGGGAAAGATGGAGGGCACAAGGAGTAGGGGACTACAGAGGATGAGATGGTTGGACAGTGTTCTCGAAGCGACTAGCATGAGTTTGGCCAAACTGCGGGAGGCAGTGGAAGACAGGAGTGCCTGGCGAGCTCTGGTCCATGGGGTCACAAAGAGCCGGACATGACTAAACGACTAAACAACAACAATTGTTGTCCCACCCCTGGTTTTTGAAGCTGCATACGCACAACTGTAAGCCACAACCCACACCTATCATGTAGTTTCTTGAAATATACTGCATCTTGATGAATTTCCTCTAAAACCAACCACAGTCCAATTTGAAAATGGAAGCCATATAAAAACATCCACATCCTCTGTGTATGTGTGTGTCCAGTAGTATCAGAGCCAGCCCAAGACATTTTGGCACCTGAGGCAAACCACAGAATGAAGTCCCCCTTCCTGCCAGTGAAGAAGGGATAAGGGAAGATTTAAATCAGGAACAAGGGGCATATAAAGATCCACATCGAAAATAATATGAATGAACAAATGGTTCTCCTCGTCCTTAGAATCTGCAAATTCATTGCTTTTTAGTTTTTAATAGCTTTCAGTAGTTTATATTGAATCTTCATTGTTGTATTCGTTTTGTGAGCAACTTACATTTTGGGCTGGCTGTATAAATTCAGTTAATAGTAAACAAATATATCCTAGTGTGACTGAGGCTTTTTATTTTTGTTAAAACTTTTTTCTGTGTGACCTGTTTCCACATTAAAACCCAACAGAATTTTTGCTGATGTATCCTAGACAGCACTAGAGTTGCCAACTGTTACTAGTCCTTCTTCTGTGTAGAAATTATTCAGGTGACACTTTTCTCACTCGCTGCCGGAAAAAGTTTTCCCTGCTTCGTGTTTCCATGTTTTGAAATACGTGGAATCAAAATCAATAACAACCAGTGGGTCTCATAACAAAAGGTGAATGTAGAGTAGTCTTGGTCAAGCTACCACGTTCTATTCTCTCTCCCACAAATGCGACAATTATGATACAATAAAAAGCAATAATCAGTATTCTGTGGCCACTGAATATGCTCATTCTTCATTGGACTATACTGATGGGGGTCCCCACTTTAGGATTTCCCCCTCTTTTTAAAAAAAAGTACATTAGCAAACTCTGGGGTTTTCCTGAGCGTGCAAACACCCTCCTCTTCTGCGTGGGCAGTACTGTTTTGGTTACATAAGGACCAGTGCTAAGAAAATTAAGTTATTTTGTTAGTATACAATGCTGTGGAATCCTAGACATTGTGACCATGTAACAGGAAGAGTTCTGTCATTTTAAAATTAAATAACGAGGGAGGGAGGGCCATTAACAGATCATGAATGGAGTAAATTATAATCTTCATGGATATAGCTTGAGGAAAATTGAGCCTGGGTTTTTTTCAGCCAGCTTGGATAACGATATGCAGCGTCATTCTCGTTTTGTGACAAGTTCAACAAGTATTTTTAGATAATGAAAAGCCAACTTGTGACCCAGATAATATGAAGCCGTTGAGCTGGAGGCGTGAGGGGTGATTTCTGGACACGGTTGCGCCTCAAGGTAATACAGAAATCATAACAAGCTGTCACAGGATCATGACAATGGACTAGTTCATATATTACACATGCAGGTTTAACATCAAATACATACATGGCAGTCAGCTACAGCCAATCCCAGCTTTCTGATAACTGGGGGTCTGTAATGCATATGTTTTTAAACATACGTCACTTGGGGTGGGGGAAAGACATGCTCTTTTAATAAACCATAGAGTTATATCTTTAAAAGTAACATTTAAAAAAAACCCACAAAGGGAACAATGTTGCAAAAGCAATCAGGACGCATCACTCAGATCAAACTGGATTTTAAAACAGGTGGGTAGCCATGTTGGTCTGCCATAGTCAAAACAAAACAAAACAAAATAAAAAATTCTTTCCAGTAGCACCTTAGAGACCAACTAAGTTTGTTCTTGGGATGAGCTTTCGTGTGCATGCACACGAAAGCTCATACCAAGAACAAACTTAGTTGGTCTCTAAGGTGCTACTGGAAAGAATTTTTTATTTTATTGGATTTTAAAACACGTGCATCATTGGTTGGCATTTTCTAAAGAATGGAAATACATCCCAGTAAACTTAGCAGAATGTCTGAGTCAACATTTTTGGGGAGATAAGGTGGTCCATCAAAGACATTTCATTTGCTTCCGCCTCTGTTAGGAACATAGGAAGCAGCCTTATATCAAGTCAGAGCAGTGGTTCATCTACTCAGTATTTTCACTGGTTGGTAGCAACTCTCTGTTTGAGATATTTTCTTAGGTCTGCCTGGAGATGGCAGGGACAGAACCTCTTGCATGCAAAGGATGTGCTGACTCCTAGAAAACTCCACAGAGTTGTTGCTACGCCACAGTCTCAAATGTCGGCAAAAGGACCTTTTAGCACATGCACTCTGATCCTATGCCTCCTTGCCTTGAATTCAGTGAAAGAAACATACATCAGGTTGCAGCCTTAAAGAGGAACACATAGAGCATCAACAATCTGGCACCCCGTATCCCCCATGAAAGACTTTTGCTGGTTTAGAAAACAGTTGGAAGATCAGTAACTCTGCCTGCTCCACTCAACGATGAAATTATGAACAGGTTCTGAACGGATTGCAAATTTTGTCTGACAGTTAATGGTGACCCACAATTTATTCCCCTCCAACAAGCAGCTGCAACGGCTGTTGGCAGCTGATAGAATCTCAACTGCATCTCGCTAAAGCCCAGAGAGAATCGCCTTCCTCTCTTCTTCATGAAAAAAAAGTGCCACTAAATGCCTGACTGCTCACCGTGAACAGGAAGGAGACTCAAAAGGTTGAGCTCCCAGCATGGTTGAGCGCTTTGCTTTTAATTGTTTTAAATGATACACTTACAGGAGTTTTTTTTAAAAAAAAAATACAGAGAGCAACAACAACAACAACAAAAGTGGACTATGGACATATAGCCAAAGTAAAGTGAAAAGGGAGTCAAGAGAGGGGCATTGCATGTGAGTCACAAAAAGTGGGAGCTATCAATCAGACCATTGACGGAGAATTGAAATCGGAGAGGAGACAATGTGCTTTTTGCAACACTTTGGTAATGTTGTAGCAATGGCAATCTTCTGCTTGTTGTAGCAATGGTAATGTGCTAGATCAGGCATAGGCAAACCTGACCCTCCAGATGTTTTGGGACTACAACTCCCATCATCCCTAGCTAACAGGACCAGTGGTCAGGGATGATGGGAGTTGTAGTCCCAAAACATCTGGAGGGTCGAGTTTGCCTATGCCTGTGCTAGATGGTAATCCAGCTAGATGCTGGATGATTTTAATTGCATTTTTACAGACATGCCATGGACTACCTGAATGAAGCTTGCTGACCACTGGTGATCCACAGGTGACATTTTGAAAACTCTTGTCCTAAGTCATTTCCCCAAGTTTCCCTGAGCACTTGGGGATTCTATTAGCAATGCCAAAAAGGCTTTAAAATGTTTATTTTTTAAAAAAAATATTATATGGGTAATTTTTCTATTCAATAAAAAGAAAATGTATAAGCTACTTTTTCCAAGGGGTTCACAGATAAAACTATAGATATAACATGGCTAAAATCCTCAAGCCAATTAAAAAACCAAATACAGTGGTACCTCTGGTTACGTACTTAATTCGTTCTGGAGGTCCGTTCTTAACCAGAAACTGTTCGTAACCTGAAGCACCACTTTAGCTAATGGGGCCTCCCGCTGCCGCTGCACCGCCAGAGCACAATTTCTGTTCTTATCCTGAAGCAATTTTCTTAACCTGAAGCGTTATTTCTGGGTTAGCGGAGTATGTAACCTGAAGCGTCTGTAACCCGAGGTACCACTGTATACAGAAAAGCAAATATACCAAAATTTTAAAAATGCTTGAGGATAAGTTACTCAAGTTACTTGAGGATAAGTTATTCAAACCCTGAGGGGTTCTCTGCATACTCGATCAAGTCCCTGATTGTCGGTTAATGCCGACACATCAAGCTGCTGTTAATGGCACAGCTACAGAAATAGGCTGAATATTTGGCAATCTTGATAGACAGATGCCATTTACAACAGGGTTCCTGTACCATTGACAGCTGCATCGAAGTGGGAATTTCCTCAGGTGCACCCCTGCATGACAGGCTGCACCTGCCAGTTCTCCCCTCTCCCCCCACCCCCCACTGCAGTAACTTGGCATCTGGTTGCTTTATGTTAAACTTTAATACCAAGGCTGCAAGCTTTTAATGTTCCTAACATTTTTACTGACCCTTGCCCCTGGGCCTTTAATAGCAGCACAGCACACAAACCTTTCAGGCAACACTCTCCATGGCAGGAAACGTTGTGCCTGGTTCATTTTTGCCTGTGGGCACTCTCTCTTAGATGCAGAAGCAGGTTCAAGGTAGAAGGTGGCAGCTCTAACACTTCTCTGCAAAATGGATATCCCTGTCTTGCTTCCAAAATCACGGAAAGCTAAAAACAAATAACAAAAAGCCCAGTGTTCCCATAACAACAACGACACCCGATGCCTAGGGACAGCAGACGAAAAAGCTTTTTAAAAAATATAAAAAGAAACAGGGGGAATATTCAGGCCAAGGCCTTAAAAAACAACAACCAGGGTTTTTGTTTTTGTTTTTTCTGGCATCCTAAATCAAGGAAGAGACAGAATGTGGTGAAGCTCAGAGGAGCATTCCATAACGTGGCTCTCAGTGCAGAGAAATCTCTGTCCATGGTAGCTGCCCGTGAGGCAGACTTGAGGGACCCAGAGCCAAACTTCCAAGGTTGAACAACACACACAGGAAGGGAAAGAGGGGAAATGGTAGTCCTTAAAGAAGGTAAAGGTAAAGGTAAAGGACTCCTGGATGGTTAAGTCCAGTCAAATTCAATTATGGGGTGCGGTGCTCATTTCCACTTTCAGGCTGAGGGAGCCGGCGTTTGTCCACAGACAGCTTACTGGGTCATGTGGCCAGCAGGACTAAACTGCTTCTGGCATATGGGTTACTGTGATGAGTGCCAGAGTACACGGAAATACCATTTACCTTCCCGCCACAGTGGTACCTATTTATCTACTCGAGCTAGTATGCTTTCAAATGGTTAGGTTGCCAGGAGCTGGGACAAATCAACAGGAGCTCACCCCGTCATGCGGATTTGAACTGCTGACCAATCAGCAAGCCCAAGAGGCTCAGTCGTTTAGACCACAGCACCACCCGTGTCCCCAGTCCTTAAAATACTGTAATAGTTGTAGAGTTGTGTTTTTAATATTTTGTTGCGAGCTGCCCAGATCAGCTGGGGCAACGCAGTCAGGTGGGCAGCATATACATTAAAAGTATGAATTATCATCATCATCTGATGGAGCCCTGGATCTTCATGTGAACAAAGACCCACCCACTTCTTCCAATGCCTGTTTTGATACTGGATACCAATGATTGTCTGGCACTGAAGCAAGAGGGGTAGGTAAGACTCCCATAGAGTTTCCCCAGCATATTGGACCACCACACATGAAGCAGAGTTATTGGACTGGATCAGATGGAGCAATCCAAAAGAGCACAACCACATGAAGCTCTCGCATTTGGTTTTGTCCTGGGTATAACTGGAGACTCGGTGGCATTGGCTCTCAGGTAGCATATGAATTGAAAGGTTTTGTTGCTGGCTAGATCACCATCTAGGCCAGTGGTGGAGAACCAGGCATTCTGGGTAAATCACACCCACTTTCCCTGCACCTAAAATCATACATGATGTCCGCAGCAGGAAACTTCAAGTTGTGGCTAAAAATGAAGTAAGACCAGGAATAGACTCTCTTCATTCTCCCTTTGAATCAAAAGTCAGCTCTTTTAAAATTCAGGGTTGTGGGAACTCATAATCTGCCTGGAATCTACTCTCCCCTCTTATTTAAACTAAGGGTAGGCAGGCTATAGACATGTGAAATCTACTTTGTGTTGTGTTTTTTTGTTTGTTTGTTTGTTTACTAAAACCCCAGTTGCGAAAGACATACACTTATAATTAACAAAGAGGGTTAAGTACATTTTGCAGCTAGGAATTAGTTTTCAGTGCCACACCTCACAGACCTTTCACACAAAAGTCCACTGTGGTGTAGCTTTCTTCCATCAGCAACCGAATTTAGGTAAAAGGAAGTATTTTTGTTGCTGTTGTTTTTAAATGATTGGGCAGTGGAAAAACCTTGCTGATCCACTGCAAATCACAAGTGGATTCCAATCTACCTCCTGCCAACCTCTGATCTAAGAAATCACAGACAGCAGGTAGCTGAGATGCCCAAATTGCTTGAGGCATCCAGTCCCTTCTGTACATCAACATTGACTTTTGGATTGGAGAGAAATCATGCTCCATGTACAACTGCCACTGGTGGGAGATTCATGGTGCCTCTTGCCTTCCTCTGTAACACATAACTTGCCTGGTTGGCTTCCGTGTTTCTAAGCTGCTTTTGAAAGCTCCCTCCTGTAATCTTCCTACTCTGCTTATGGCACACTGCAGTGGGGAATGAGACTGTGGGTGGCTCTTTAGAGGGTGGCTGATCCTGCCTTTGAACTAGGACTTTGGATAGCAATGCGATGATGCCGGCTTTCTATAATTATCTAATTGACTCCCAAATCAGATCAGCCTGATGTCCACTGAGTAGCTTTCGTGATACATGCTGGAAGTCGCTCCACAATGGATGCAGGGTAACGGCATCGTTGGATAATGGAGGGATATAGTAAAGGTAAAGGGACCCCTGACCATTAGCTCCAGTCACGGACGACTCTGGGGTTGCGGTGCTTATCTTGCTCTATAGGCCGAGGGAGCTTCCAGGTCATGTGGCTAGCATGACTAAGCCGCTTCTGGCGAACCAGAGCAGCACACAGAAACGCTGTTTACCTTCCCACCAGAGGAGTACCTATTTATCTACTTGCACTTTGACGTGCTTTCAAACTGCTAGGTGGGCAGGAGCAGGGACCGAGCAACGGGAGTTCACCCCGTCGCAGGGATTCGAACCGCCGACCTTCTGATCGGCAAGCCCTAGGCTCTGTGGTTTAACCCACAGCACCACCCGCATCCCGTTGGGGGGGATAGTTGTGCGTTATTTCTCTTCTGCTTGTCTGTGCCTGAGCATAGAGTTGGCCTCTGCACATGGAGGGAGACCAGATGCAAATGAGGACAAGACTCTTCTACCTATGCTAGGGGATGAAGGAGGGGAATTTCACAGCAGCTGCAGCTCCACCTGCTCGCATGGTGAACTGCGTTGACCTAATTTCCCTTTGCCACACAACTATTAGCAAGCTGCAAGACAAGCCATGCCATCTTTTGCAGCTGGTTGTCTTAAGCTTTCCCACGGCCCATTTCCCCCCATATGTAAAAGTCTCAAGGTGCCAACTTTTATTGGCTCCTGCTCCTCTTCCTAACAGCCCCATGATCTTTCCAGACATTAGGAGGTGATAACGCTAAATAAATTCAGTGCTGTGAAAAGCCCCCCACTCTACCCATTTCTGCCAGGGAAACTGCTGTTAAAATCGGAAGACCATAGGTCATTTGGCAGCCCTAGTTAGGTCAGAATGAATGCCGAAAGACAGCTTCTCCCTGATCCTAAACATATGTTGTTGTTGTTCAGTCGTTCAGTCGTGTCCGACTCTTCGTGACCCCATGGACCAGAGCACGCCAGGCACGCCTATCCTTCACTGCCTCCCGCAGTTTGGCCAAACTCATGTTAGTAGCTTCGAGAACACTGTCCAACCATCTCATCCTCTGTCGTCCCCTTCTCCTTGTGCCCTCCATCTTTCCCAACATCAGGGTCTAAACATATACCTGGAAATAAATCCTGGTTTTGGTAGAATCCATGTAACATGTATTGAGGATTACTACCTTGATTATCTGTTTTTAAACTCATTGATACTTATTCAAAGATATACAAAAAATACACACCCATTACAAAGTATCTTTTTAATAATATACTGAGATAAAACAGCTACTTAGTCTAAAAGAGAACAAAGCCAGGAGGAAGAAAAGACAAGGAAAGGAGAAACCTGAAGAATGAGGAAGGAGAGGAAAGGGAAAGAAAGAAAAAAACTAAAGAAGGATAAAGAACTTTGTGTGTGTGTGTGTGTGTGTGTGTGTGTGTGTCTATTTACTACCTTAATTTCCCAACTCTAAACACAGAATGATTTAAACAACAACCATCAACCATTAATAACAACTCATGTGTACTAAGAATAATGATTTGAAGGGAAGACCGCCCCCCCCCAAATAGTTCTTTACTAAAGATATGCATTAAAAATTCTAAGCAGCCCTTCACCCAAAAGGATTCCAAGTTAATAATAATAATAATAATAATAATAATAATAATAATAATGTGCAATAAATGCAAAAGACCAAAACCAAAGAGCAGTCCAAAATGCAAATGTATGCCCCTTTCTACCTGCCTGGGCAAACAAAACTTAACCTGGCAGCTCTTACTGTCCTTCTAGAGTCATCCAGAAGAGGCTATTGAAAGCAACAGCCACTGGGGGGCCTTCATAAGCTTTCACAGGGGAAAAAAAAAGTGAAGCCAACTTCACAGTGCTACTTGCAAGGTTTAGGGAAGCTTTGCTGCTGTTTACAGTAGCATCTTCAAAGCAGGTAGTGCTTTTCCATGAACTGCAACTGTGGTGCAAGGAGCAGACAGACACATCTAGATTCCAGACAGATCAGGAGATTGAATGCACCCCCAGCCCTAACAGGTGGGAAAATCAAACAAAGCAATTAATACTGAAAGCAAATTGGAAGTGAAGATGCAATCCCTCTTAAATCGAATGCTTAAGGAGCAAGGGGGTGGGTGGAATAAGAATGGGAAGATGAAGGAGAAGAGCATTTAATATTAATTACACTTCTACCCACATCTTCCTGCAAGGATTCCCCCCCCCCTTCAATTTATCCTCACAACAACCCTGTAAGGTTGCTTAGGCAGAGAGATTGTGAGTGGCTCAAACTCACCCAGGGAGCTCCATGACTTAGCTGGGATTTGAACCTGGGTGTTCTTAGACCTGGTCCTGCAGGCTAACACTACACTTGACTTCCCTGATGGGCACCTTCTTCCCTGCACAACCTGATCAAAATGCTATTAACTCCCTCTCATAATCTGTGGCAAAAATGCCCCAGGATACCAAAAAAATGTTTGATTGATATATTAGTTCCCCCATCCCTAGCCCCACCTTTTGGTTCACAAGCTGCCCCTCCAGGCTCCTCTAACATCCTAATAATATACAGCAGAAAGACAAGGAAAAACATCAAGAGTCAATAAAACAACAGAGCCACACTGATAAGAAATGCAAGCTCAAGATTAATACAGCTAGTAGAGACTCTGAATGCTCCTGCAGTGTCACACACACACACACACACACACACACACACACACACGGATGCCAAGCATCAAAATTATGGTAATGTAAAGGTTTTCCCCACCCACTTTCTGAACAAAGAGCTGGCCTTCCAGGTAACTGTATAGGTATTATTCTACAGGGATGCTGACAGTGCAATCCTAAAACTTGTCTACTCAGAGTAAGCCCCATTGGGTTCAAAGGGACTTACTCCCAGGTAAGTGGGGCTAGAATAGCAGCCCTAATCTCTAAGACAGGGGTCAGCAAACCTTTTCAGCTGGAGGCCGGTCCACTGTCCCTCGGACCTTGTTGGGGGCCGGACTATATTTTTGGGGGGGAAATGAATGAATTCCTGTGCCCCACAAATAACCCAGAGATGCATTTTAAATAAAAGGACACATTCTACTCATGTAAAAACACACTGATTCCCGGGCCATCCGCGGGCCGGATTTAAAAAGCGATTTGGCCGGATCCGGTCCCCGGGCCTTAGTTTGCCTACCCATGCTCTAAGAGCAGCAACATACATAGCAAGGCCTCTAACAGCAACACCAGAGTTTAGAATCAGAAGTTGTAAACACAACGATACAGGCATGGGCCAGTCTGTTAAAATCACTTTTAAAGTTCTGTCGGTTTCTATGGGAGATATAAGTGCAGCATGGCAAATATGCCAATGCCAGTGTTAACTGAAAAAGACATTTCATTACCTTGTGCTTCCATTTAATCTAGGCCAGCATGATCCTTATTCGTTTTAGGGTGCATGGATATCCCATGAGCCTCAGCAACATCCACCCATTCAGCTGCTTTGAGCCACAGGCACGAAATGTAACAGAACCAGGGAGCCGTCTTCTTTCTGAGACAACCAGAGAGGGGGAAGTGTGGGATTTTTGAGTGTCGGTCTTTGGTGGCCAATGACTGTGATCTTTCTTTCCCCCTCATGTTATCATTACATCCAAGGATGACAATTATGGTCATCTACATATCTCAAATGACTGGTTGTCCTCACTCCTGTCTGAATCATCAACTCTTGGGTTTTTTCCTTCTCGCTTTCTTTTATCACTCAGGGATGGTTTGTCACACAGGGTGGGCGGGCCTTCAGACTAAATGGAAATATGGGTTTCTACAAACACAAAATCCAATTCTTGTTAAGTACTAGAGCCTGCATTTTCAAGAAGACACATTCTACGTCTGCATTAATGTTCAGTTGTTTTGATTTGAGGGCCTACACAACATTTGCCAACCTAGTGCCCTCCAGATATTTTTGGACAACTCCTGTCAGACACCAACAGCACATGTACACAAGTGTAGCCAACTAAGTTTTTACTTAGAGTAGAACCATTGAAATGGAGCTGTGTTACTCATCTGCATTTCAGTGGGTCTACTCTGGTGTGGACGAGCCATGGATACAACCCCAGGAGAGGCACTGAGTCTGTTCAAATTTTTAAAAGCTGCCTATAGAAAGTGGAGCAGAAACCTACACATTTATCAAGTAGCATCAGTACCACGAAAACTAGCTCTCTTCTTGATATTCCTGACCTCCGGCCCCACCTGCCTGCACTCATGCCTCTCTTCTGCTTGCTTGGTCCATCTCAGGCATAGGCAAACTCGGCCCTCCAGATGTTTTGGGACTACAACTCCCATCATCCCTAGCTAACAGGACCAGTGGTCAGGGATGATGGGAGCTGCAGTCCCAAAACATCTGGAGCACCGAGTTTGCCTATGCCTGGTCCACCTCATCTCTTTAGCTTGTTTCCTAGCAACCCAGGTGGGAATGGTTGTAGGGTTGTCAGGACACAAGCCTGTGAATTCTTTTAAGAGAGCATCACACCCAATGAAAAGAAGCTAAGTGGCCATGTTGTTTAGTGCTGATGGGAGTTGCAGAAAATAAAATCTAGAGAGCATCATGTTGCTTACTCCTGATCTAGAGAGAAAGAGTGAGCCAAGGAAGTAGCACATTTTCACATGCAAAGCTTATTTTGAAAATGTATTTGTACTTACAAGCCCATGCTTCCATGAACGGTCCCAAGGTGGGTTACCAAAAAAAAAAACACAAAATAAAAATGAACAAGCATAAAGGTAGAGGCTAGGCATTTGCAAATAAAGCCCAAAGGCTTTATTTTATTCACAAGAAACCTGTTTGAAGCAAAATTCATTGTAAGCTGCCTTGAACTTAGTTCAGATTTTGACTCTGCCATTAACTAATTTTGGAGGTAACCTTTTTGCATGATTATATGCTTTCGTACTTTATTGGTAGACCTTACGACGAATTGTAAGGGGCTTGTTTACGTAATTTCATGGTATATTTATGAATGAAGTATTTCCATCAACATTTTATTATTATTATTTAAATTTGGTTAAATTTTGTAACTTAGTGAATTCTGAGCATAGTCTGTGCTGAAGACAGGCTCGGGGTGAACTTGCTTTGTGTGTCTTAACCAAACTCTCTTCTCCCTATTATTCACCCTCCCCATCTACAATACAGTATAAAATACCTTGTTTGGTATTCATCCTTCCTTGTTCAGTGGCTGTAAGGTCAAGTACTTAAAGTACATTGAATACTAAAGTGCTACAAGTGTGACCAGCAACAAGAGGTTGCCATATGGAGTGCTCTGATTCAGGATTTTAGGCAACCACACCCTTTCCCAGGCATATGAAGAATTGGGGCACATCCATGCCAATGGCTTCCCCCAAAGAATCCTGGGAGCTGTAGTTTGTTAGGGGTACCTCCAGGATTCTATGGCATGTCCTAAACACATAGTGTCGTCGTGCTCTTGAAATTGCTATACAGGAGATTAATTTTACTCCTCCTGCTACCACTGCTTCAGGCAATCAGTATTCTAAGAATTGGATCTGCAATGTTTTAAAGAAATTCTAGTCCTAACGATCTGGGGAGGGGGTTCCCCACTTCTTAACTTTAGTGGGGCATTTTTCACCACCGTGATGAATCCAGATGGCTCGTTTCACCTATAGATAAGACACAGCTCACCAATCTGATGGTCTTCTGGGAGTTTGCTCAGTTTCCATAACACACTCAGGTTGGTTGATTGTTCGATGGCATCACCAACAACTGATGTCAACCGCAATCATTCTTATCCAGAAAAATGCAATGAAATAACACTGGCTTCTTCTTTTTATTTACAAAAAGGCTGGAGGTTTTATTGAATACATGCCATTGGGGAGGGCAATTAAAGATGGAACTCCATCAAGCTGACTTATATACAAGAAAGCTTTTTTCAGTAGTACTGTGAGAATAACATTCGGAACTTTAATTCAGCACAAAGCCATTGTATCTTTAGTTTCTCTCTATATATACATCTTGCAATATACTTTCAGATCCCTCCAAAATATAAAAATATTTTGAGCGAACAACTTCTCTGAGATGAAAGCATTAACAATAAATACTGATGAGGTTATTTGTGATACTTCTGCTTCACTCTAGAGCAAAATATATAACTTTATTAGCCATACATTCCAAGATAATTTAAGAAGGGATATACACAAGAAGAGACAACCATGCACACAACCAGAGCTTTGTCCCCTGATGGGACTGCAGCATTTCCCTGTCGCTGAAGAGAGCAGCTGGTTTTTTTACATTGGAAAATGGCTTGCCTCTTCAGCCAAGGGGCTTCCTGCAGCAAAACCAGAGCTCAAGGTGAGCACAAAGGCCTCCATGAAATGCACTGCCCTTATTTAGAGCATTATGTGCCGAAAGAACCAGAAACTTTGAAAAGTGCAACTGTGCCAAACCCTGGTAATACAGACAACCTGAAGAAAACGCGAGGGATACATAGAAAACAATTTGGCATCTCGACAGTTAGAACGTGGCATCCTCTTTACACAGCCACTGGAAGAGAAAGTGGGGCTTGGTGCCCACATAATGGAAGCCAATGTCAACCTGCAAGTGTGGTGCCAAGTTGGGAATTCTGGAGTTCTGCTCCTCATATCTCAAGAGATATGCTTACTAAGAAAACGTAAGACATCTCATCATGGAGCCATTACATACAAAACAAGCCCTCTTTGTGCATGTGCAGGAGGGCATAACAGGTGCCCTCCCTAGTGCCTGGCTGCATTCAGACATCATGATCAAACTATGGTTTACTGTGATGGAAATGAGTCTAGGAGGGCCTTGGGTTCATGTGCTTCCTCCCTCCCCTCTCTAGCACAGCCACAAGTGTTTGTTTTTTTACTTCTGTTTTTGATTAACTACCGTTTGTTGTGTCCTCTAAATTTAGGCAAATCTATGTCAATGGTTGGACATAGTTAATCTTAACTATGGTTTTCTGAAACAATCCAATGTCAAGCCATGGTTTACGAAGCTGTCTTGTTTCAACAAGCCGTAGTTATGATGAGCCACAATTTAGGGTTCAGACACAAGCTAAACTGTGGTTAATCTAAAACCTCGATTCTCTTTGTGGTTGTGCGGGGAGGAGAGGAGGGGAAACGTGTGAGTCCAAGACATACCTAGGTTCATTCCCACCATGATGATTTATCATGTTGTCCAAACGAAGCCACAGAAAAGCAATGCATTCGTGTGTTAGCTGCTGCTACTGAGGAGCAGGCATTGACCAGGAAGCTACCGATGAAAATCTATCATTCCACTGCCTTCCAGAAGTACTTGACTGAGCTGCTGCTGCTGCTGCTGCTGCATGTGCCTTGAACTTCTGCAGAAGATCTTGGGCTTCTTGCTTGTCTTGCAATGGGCTTTCTCCATACTCAGCCCTGAGCCACTCTCTGACCTGGAGGGACAAAACAAAGAAAAAGGCAAAGAAAAACATTTAAACGCAGCATAATATAAAAAGGGTTCGAGCGGCTTTAAATGTTTTAGGTGGCTTTAAATTTGATTTGGAAATGATTACAGATCTCGGAGAGGGATGCATGCAGTGCCGGATTTACGTATAAGCTAAACAAGCTATAGCTTATGGCCCCACTCTCTTGGGCCCCCCCCAAAAATTTAAAGGGTAAAAAACTGGATGTACATTTACAAAATATAAGATAAAAAAACAAATCAAATAAAATCCACATACCACAACCGTGTTTTGTGTTGTGTAGGCTCCTATGATGTAAGTAATGGGCCCCACCTGCTAGCCTGCTCCCTAAAATATCACTGGTTTGCTCATTTCTATGTATAGGGTGCCTACATTCTGCATGTGCAAATGGCTTTAGATACCTATTAGGTCCATAAATTACCATATAGCATATATTCAACACAAAAACAGCGACAATTTGTTGTTGACAAAAGACAGCTGGACATATAAAGGGCCCCGTTACCTTCAGTAGCTTAGGGCCTCATCAAACCTAAATCCGACCCTGGATGCATATGGCCCTCAGCTTCCTTTCATGAACCCCTCGGCCTAATGTCAAAAAGCCCTCTGTGAGTGGCCATTCAGACCTCTGGCAAGGGCAATTATCTCCCTCCACTGTTGGATGAGGAGGAAAGAGGAGGCAGCATCAAAAAAAGAGCGAGGAAAAGGGGTAGCCCTGCCCACTTTTGGCTCTGGCCCCTCCCACCTGTCCTTTGCCCCATCCACTGTTCACATGCAGCCCCCTGACAGATCCTCTAAAAGCGGATATGACCCTTGATAGAAAGAAGGCATCCCCTGTTTTGCCTAGACGACTTGTGCTATAGGAGGGTAGATGTCAGTTAACTATTAAGAGGAAATTCTTAGCGGTATATACAGGCAGTGGCGGAGCGTGTCTTCAAGGCGCCGATGGGTTGGCGGGCATGGGCATGCCAGGGGGAGTATGTGGAGGGCATGCGGAGGATGCAGAAGGGCAAGCCTGCATCCATAAAATCAGTCTGATTGCGCTGATTTTAAGGGTGCATGCCTGTTGCATCCTGCTAACGCCCTGCTAGCCTCACGCCGCTTTGAGAGGCTGGGATGAGTGATCGGACTCATAAAGCAGCTGGCAGGGGTGGCATGCGGAGCAAAAAACAAAACAAAAAAACAACAAACCAAAAACCTGTGCCCCAGCAATGGCCCCCCCTTTGTCCTGCCTATGACACGTCACTGTGTACAGGTGAACTGTGGAACCAATTGTTGTTGTTGTTTAGTCGTTCAGTCATGTCCGATTCTTCGTGATCCCATAGACCAGAGCACGCCAGGCACTCCTGTCTACCACTGCCTCCCACAGTTTGGTCAGACTCATGTTGGTAGCTTCGAGAACACGGTCCAACCATCTCATCCTCTGTCGTCCCCTTCTTCTTGTGCCCTCAGTCTTCCCCAACACCAGGGTCTTTTCCAGGGAGTCTTCTCTTCTCATGAGGTGGCCAAAGTATTGGAGCCTCAGCTTCAGGATCTGTCCTTCTAGTGAGCACTCAGGCCTGATTCCCTTCAGAATGGATAGTTTTGATCTTCTGGCAGTCCATGGGACTCTCAAGAGTCTCCTCCAGCACCATAATTCAAAAGCATCAATTCTTTGGCGATCAGTCTTCTTTATGGTCCAGCTCTCACTTCCATACATCGCTACTGGGAAAACCATAGCTTTAACTATACGGACCTTTGTCGGAAATGTTTTCTAATTGGATTGAAGCTGGTTTGAGGGGCGAAACACACACCAAAAAGCAGTATTTTTGTCAGAACCTGTGGATCAATATGGATTGTGGCTAATATCACGTGAGTGCACCTTCAGAAACGAGTAGAGGGTGTGGAGGAAACAGTAAGGTGAACATATCCTAGCTCTGGATTTCCTGCCTTAAGTAGGGGCTTGGGCCAGATGTCCTCCTCCAATTGGATGGTTTGGTTTTTTTTAAAGTTATGATTGGCTAAATAGGCCTTCAATTAATCAGGAGGCACTTTGAAAACAAAAAACCACTCTTTAAAATATAGGTACCTATACTAGACAAATATTTAAAGGGTATGAAAAGAACAATATGGGAAGCAGCACTTAAAATGAGAGGCATCTTGTCCTGTGAAAAAATAAATGTGGAGGTGGAAGTTTGCTTTAGCTCTTCTGGGAAAGAAGCGAACTGAAAATTTGCATTCAAAACTGGATCGTCAATACAGAATTCTTTTTAAAAACCACTATATACCCAAGCGATTTTAATCTAGGTGATTGGAATTTGAATAAAAATGTGATTTTTATCTAGTTGATTTGAATCTATGCAAAACAAAACAAAACAACCCACCTCTCGGTCCTTTTTTAATGTGAGGCTTTTGCCCCCTTACATAAAAACGTTATGCAGTGTCTGTATGTCTGTCTGACATTGTGGCAAAAATGGTATACCTGGGCTATGCAAAGATGTAAGATGACATTAGATGCTATTCGAAAGGTCAAAAGTTTGGGGAGAGATCTTTCCTGGAAGTACCAGAGGCTGTTTACAGAGAGAAATCTAAGTACAATTCGTGGTTATCTGATGCAAGTTTACATGGCCCCAGAGCTGTTTTTCTAGAAAAAGAGGTGCCGGAACGCACCATGAATGCCTCCCTTGGTTCCTTATGTCAATGGCACCCATCAGAGAGGTGCAGAAACTGAGGTCCAGCTTCTTCCAGCTGAAATAAAGCCCTGATCATCCCCAACATTTTAAAGGTTTATTTGAAAATACTTTACAGTGGTGCCTCGCAAGACGAAATTAATTCGTTCCACAAGTCTTTTCGTCTTGCGGAAATTTCGTCTTGCGAAGCACGGTTTCCCATAGGAATGCATTGAAACTTAATTAATGCGTTCCTATGGGAAAAAACCAGTCGGGGCCGGGTGTCGGGAAAGCGAGCGGGGAGAGCGGTTACTTACAGTACTGTAGTGAGCGGCGGTGGCGGGAGGAAGCCGGGTGTGGGGAGGGCGATGGGGAGCGCGGGGAAGGCGAGCAGGAGGAAGCCGGGTGTCAGGTGTGCGATGGGGCAGCGCGCGGAGGGCGAACGGGAGGATCCAGGCGTGGGGAGGGCGATGGGGAGCGCGGGGAAGGCAAGCAGGAGGAAGCCAGGTGTCGGGACTGCGATGGGGCAGCGCGCGGAGGGCGAGCAGGAGGAAGCCAGGTGTCGGGACTGCGATGGGGCAGCGCGCGGAGGGCGAGCAGGAGGATCCAGGCGTGGGGAGGGCGATGGGGAGCGCGGGGAAGGCAAGCAGGAGGAAGCCAGGTGTCGGGACTGCGATGGGGCAGCGCGCGGAGGGCGAGCAGGAGGATCCAGGCGTGGGGAGGGCGATGGGGAGCGCGGGGAAGGCAAGCAGGAGGAAGCCGGGTGTCAGGTGTGCGATGGGGCAGTGCGCGGAGGGCGAGCAGGAGGATCCAGGCGTGGGGAGGGCGATGGGGAGCGCGGGGAAGGCAAGCAGGAGGAAGCACGACCATAGAGAAATTCGTCTTGCGGGTCAACCAAAAAATCGCAAAACCCTTTCGTCTTGCGAGTTTTTCGTTGTGCGAGGCATTCGTCTTGCGGGGTACCACTGTATTTCGGGCTGAAGCCTTTATAGCCACCTTAATGTCCACTGGGATGGGGCTCAGCACCCACAATTTTGAGAGGGGGCAGAGGAGGCCTGGAAACATGTTACTCCGGGCCACGTAGCGTGGCCTGGCAGGAATCTGCCCCATGCCACACAGCATCGGGAGATGCCACACGGACCAGCGCAAGCTGGCGGGTGAATGTTACATTGAAAGTAGGCCCGGTCAGTCTCTGCTGATGCAACAGTCATCCTACATGTGAGACGCAATATGTCGTGCGCAATGTTGGGTGCAACTCAGCACCTGTCTTTGGTAGTGTTGCACTGGTTTCAAATATAAGGTTGCATCTTCTGGTAGTATAAGCTTGAATTAAATACTTATTGTGTTGCCATCCTGTTGTCTATAACTGGTAGCCTTATGTAGACCTGGCCTGGCTACTGCTACCAACGTATCTCTGTGGTTCCCCTCGATGTGTCTCCTGGCTCCTCCCCTTGGCTGCCTGTCACCCATTTCAACCCATCTGGAGCTGTCCCCTCAACCAATTCTGCTCATACAAGCTAAGCTGGGCCAACCCCGCCCCAACAAAGGCTTTTGAACCCATCAGCCCTTTTTAAAAAGAAGAGAAAACAAGGTCTGCGGAATCAGCCCAATGCTTGTTTCAGAAAAGATAATGAAATGTGGGCAAGCTAAAATGTAATATGCACCACTCACAGTTAGACTATCAGTGCAATCTAGGCCCCACTAACTAAGAGGAATGATGAGTGCAGTGGCAGAACATATACTCTGCATGCATAGGGCCCCGGATTCAATCCCTGGTGTCTTCCAGAAGGGATGGGGGGGAATTTCCATCTGAAATCCTGAAGAGCTGCTCTCCATCACTGTCGACAAACCTGAGCTAGATGCAGGGCTTTTTTCTACATAGCAGGAACTTGGCGGAACTGTGTTCCCTTACCTTTTAAAAATTAAATAGTTATTTTTGTTTGGTTGTGGTGGTGGTGGTGGGGAGTCTGGAACGGATATACACCCAATGTCTGAGCCAGAAATCCACTTCTATCTGTAATCAATAAAGCTGTGGCCATTTCTAATTCAGACCATTGTCTGCTGCAGTTTATTAATCACATCTTACATTTAGCCACTGCTGAGGTGGGGCGGGGCTGTGGCACTGTGACTTGGCCCACAATAAACAAACAAACAAACTTTATGGTGAGTTCCCCCACTCCCCCCCCCCAGAAAAAAGCACTGACTAGATGGATTAGCAGTCTAGCTTGGTATGAAGGGCTTCCTAGTTCAGTTTGGCTCACTCCTTAGCACAGGCATCCCCAATCTTCGGCCCTCCAGATGTTCTGGGCTACAATTCGCATCATCCCTGACCACTGGTCCTGTTAGCTAGGGATCATGGGAGTTGTAGGCCAAAACATCTGGAGGGCCGCAGGTTGGGGATGCCTGTCCTAGCAAGTGTGTTTAGGATTGCAGCAGCTTATAATATTTATACATTGAATAGAAAGGGAATATACAAATGACAGAGTGCCAGGAGTGCCAACTATGAAGGTGTGTAAAGGATGAAGGCAGCAGCATCTCTCTCAACTATTCTCATACTAGGATAGCCAACCCAGTAGTAGCAGCAGCAGTTTTCTGGTTGTGGGAGGCGGACACAAGCCTGGCAGTAATGTGGTCTTTAAATAAAACAAACAGGAAATAGTTTCCCTTGGGGGACCAGGAAGGGACAGCCGGCATCCTTTGAAAGGGGGGGGGGAAATCATATTAAAAATATTTGTGAAATGGCTAAACATAGCTGAGAGAGAGAAATAACCTTAGCCAAAGGAGGTTCCTTTTCTGCTCCTTTGAAAAGGCTCATGTAGCAGAGAAAAGCAGAGCTTACCCTAATGGGTAACTAACGGAGGGAGGTAGAATTAAAGGTGGTCACCAATGAATTTAAGTCAATTTATTTCCCTGGCTCTAACTCTTGGGATCTCATTCCAGGTGTTATTGAGAGCCAGCTCCCATCATGCCTGACTGCCGGTCATGATATCTGGGGCTGACGGGAGTTGGGAGTCCAACAAGAGTTGGAGGCCGCCATATGGGCTACTCTGAGCACGACCATCCTTAAAGCAAAACGAACGTTAATAAAAATGCCTCAGACTGCACTAGGGTCAGCCTTTCTCAACCTTGGGTCCCCAGATGTTTTTGACCTACAACTCCCATCATCCCTGACCACTGGTCCTGCTACCTAGGGATGATGGGAGTTGTAGGCCAAAAACATCTGGGGACCCAAGGTTGAGAAAGGCTGCACTAGGTGAAGAGGAGAGATGGATTGCATCTCACCCATCCTTGGCAGCTACATTATTCTGAGGTGTCACATGACTTGAAGGGGCAGGGAAAAGCAGGGATCAGGGCTGCAATGCACAAACATATAGAGACCCATTGAGCTGAGAAGGATTCGTTGCTCAGGGTTGAATGCTGTTATCAGTCAACATCAAAGCTGCTCATTTCTTGGCAACAGATACATAATACAGAGGATAGGAGCCAACTCCTAGGGGCCAAAGTCCCTTTGGGTCCACCCAATAAAATATTGGAGGGTCCCACCGCAAAGTTGATGGGCATTGCCATTCAAATGGTGTGCAAGTGTCATGTCATGTGATTATGTGGGGTGGGGCTTACCTCCCCATCCCAATATTTTATTTCAGTTGGCACCCCTGATTCAGAGGGAGAAATGTACAGATACCACACATACGGTGCTTTTTCCTTAAAAAAATGTTTAGGGGTACTCTCATTTTCCTACTCATATTGAAATGTTGCCCCTCAACGAGGTCAAACTTAGATTCACAAAATGTTTAGGGGCATGCGTACCCCTGCATTCCCTCCCCTCCTCCGAAAAAATCACTGCACACATACAGTATGTAGCAGGGGTGAGGAACTGGATCTGGTCTGCAAGCCAGATTACTTCCCCTACCCTTCGCAGGCCATGTTTGTCAGGTAGGCAGGGAGACCCACCTGCCAATCACCCAAAGTTCCAATGACATCAGGGGATGCAATATGCTCCACAAGATGGCGCTTTCAAAGAGGCTCAGCAAGATCCACCAATCAGATGACTGTTTAGTCTTGAGAGCCTATTTCCAAGTGCTATACTGGGCACTGATCCACCTGCCAACCCACTTTTGGCTCAGGCATGTTTTCACCTTCACTATATATATGATGGCAGGTGGACATGGCACCCTTGCCATATGGGCAAGATTGATGGAGCTGCCCCTATTTGTAGGAATATATAGTATGTGCTTTTCTATGAAAGCTGCAGACTCTTCTCCTACATGGAATTGGAAAAAAGGAAAGGGGAAAAAAAAAGCACGAAATGCCAAACCCACATACATGCTATGATCTTCCTAATCACCATGTGCATAATGCAAGGACAATCCATCATTTCAAGTCAAAACTTTATCAGATCAGAAATGACTGTGAGGGTTCAAATTAAGGAGGGGGACAACCAGGCTGGAAAGTTCCTCTGTGATGTAAAGTCAGATTATTTCCATGGACTCTACTTCTCCATAAGTTTGGGAATGGTAAGCCTTTGAGATGAAACAAATATTCAGAGCTGAATAATACATTCATGTTATACACAGAAGCAGATTCAGAGCTACCAAGCACGTTCTAACAAAGCCAGTTTGCCTTTCCTTTAAAAGATAAGGGACTAAACAGACTTTACAAAGGCACTGAGTTGCCCAAAATGTACTAACGAATGCATCATATATTAGAGGACATTTGACATGTCAGATCCATGCTGCCATCCAGGGAGGCCTTGGAGACAGAGGTCCACAGCCCCACTCGGCAAAGAAGAAGAAGAGTTTGGATTCGATATCCCGCTTTTTCACTACCCGAAGGAGTCTCAAAGCGGCTAACGTTCTCCTTTCCCTTTCTCCCCCACAACAAACACTCTGTGAGGTGAGTGGGGCTGAGAGACTTCAAAGAAGTGTGACTAGCCCAAGGTCACCCAGCAGCTGCATGTGGAGGAGCAGGGAATCGAACCCGGTTCACCAGATTACAAGTCCACTGCTCTTAACCACTATACCATAGGATGAAAAGCAGGATGGCCCCCAAACACAAGAGGGAAGACTTACCACACTGTCAAGTAAACTAATACACATTCCCATTCTTCTGGGGTAGTCCCCACCCTGCACTCAGCTCTCACCTGTGGCTCCTAGAAGCTGTCAGCATCCAACAGCAGCCACACCCCAAGAAATGGTTTTGATTTGCCGGGTGAGGGTAGCTGATGGGTCTCAAATGCTTGGCAAGTTAGGGACTTCCTCTGCATGCAAAGTTACAGGTGGGTAGCCGTGTTGGTCTGCCATAGTCAAAACAAAATCGAAAATTCTTTCTAGTAGCACCTTAGAGACCAACTGAGTTTGTTCCTGGTATGAGCTTTTGTGTGCATGCACACTTCTTCAGATACGAATGCAAAGACAGACTCTGGCAGATGAGACTAATAGTGGGTCCAATGGCCAAGCAGGCGGTTTCTGCATGTGCTGCAGGGGGAAGTGAGGGTCAGATGGGGCTCATCCACCTGGGAAGGTAGCCCATCTAGGAGGAGGTAAACTCTGATCCTCAACCTCCGCTGCCTTGCGGGATATCTTCGGGGAAAGGCTAAGGAGTAAATCCAGAGTGGAGTCCCTAAGATGGTTGGATGACGGCTTGTATGCCTCCTTCCAGCAACTCCTGCAGCCAAGCTGCTGCTAAATGTCTTGGTCTGGCCCCACCCTCTGCCAGCAAGTGGCCCCAGAAGGCTACCGAAGAGAGGGAACGTGACCCTCAGGTTAAGAGAAGTCCCCCAACCTTGATTCTCGCGTGGAGTCCCTACGTACTTACGTGAGCAAGCTCAGTTTTCTCAAACTCTTCCAGCTGCCGTTGGAAGCCTGCGTTTGGGTTGACGCATGATCTCGACGCTCGCACCACCGACAGGGCGTCCTCCCAGCCGAGATCAGTGATTGTCATTATGTAGGCCACAACCAAGGTGGCACTCCTGGAAACGCCGGCAAGGCTGCATTGCCAAGCAGGTGTGGACAAGTAGATACACAGAGGTTATAGTAAGTTGAAAGAGCATCTTGGACATTAGGTTCGACAGAAAGCACGTTTTTCTTTTTTTTAAAACAAACCATGCAAAATAATGATGATTCTCATTCGACAAGCGTATAAATTTAAAGTTTCAAAGCAAGGCATACTTCCCATAGCAGTGCAGTGCTGAATATGATGGCAATGTTCAAAAATATGAGCGTTTGCGGAAAATGTTACAGGTTTAGTGGGCATGAGGTCCCGCTAAGAATTCTAGGAATTGTAGTTTGGTAAAAAAATACCCTGCTCTCAATGAACCTTATTTCTGAAGACACTGCACCAGCAGGAAACCTAAAATGGGCAACTTCATGCCTTCAGCAACATAGATGCTCCGTGCAACTCGAAACAATGCACAGCTGGAATGCGGTATCACATGCATGCGCATAGTCAGGCTTCAGCGACATTGTGGGTATAGCCCAGTTCTCAATGCCCATGGAAGGAATGGCCCAAGTGGGCCTATTGCCTCTCTCCAGTACAATAAGCAACAGGGGGAAGCGGCAATGCTTCAGAGGCGCATTTGCTTCCCCCAGTCTTCGGGAGTAGAAGGCAAGATCATGACTGAGACTGGAAAGGCTGAGAAGCAAAAAGGGTGCATCCTGCCAGACTGCATGGTAATCTAATGGGGCAGAATTTATCTCTGCCCTGCCCTGTGCTCATCCCAGAACACTGTTTTGAAGTCAGGCAGAGGCTGATGCACAGAGAAGATTCCCATTTGGCTAAGCGTCAGGCTGATGGGGCTCGGCCACCCTCCCTCTGTTGTGATCTGTGCAGGCCCAGCTCTACTCCGGCTAACAGACTGAGGTTGAATCCTGACAAGACACAAGTATTGTTTTAGGGGACGGGGCGGGCAGGTGTGGAGGACTCCCTGGTCCTGAATGGGGTAACTGTGCCCCTGAAGGACCAGGTGCGCAGCCTGGGAGTCATTTTGGACTCCCAGCTGTCCATGGAGGTGCAGGTCAATTCTGTGTCCAGGGCAGCTGTCTACCAGCTCCATCTGGTACGCAGGCTGAGACCCTACCTGCCCGCAGACTGTCTCACCACGAGTGGTGCATGCTCTAGTTATCTCCCGCTTGGACTACTGCAATGCGCTCTACATGGGGCTACCTTTGAAGGTGACACAGAAACTGCATTTAATCCAGAATGCGGCAGCTAGACTGGTAGCTGGGAGTGGCTGCCAGGACCACATAACACCGGTCCTGAGAGATCTACAATGCCTCCCAATACGTTTCCGAGCACAATTCAAAGTGTTGGTGCTGACCTTTAAAGCCCTAAACGGCCTCGGTCCTGTATACCTGAAGGAGCATCTCCACCCCTATCAGTCAGCCTGGATACTGAGATCCAGCACCAAGGGCCTTCTGGAGGTTCCCTCATTGCGAGGTTACAGGGAACCAGGCAGAGGGCCTTCTTGGTAGTGGCGCCCACCCTGTGGAACACCCTTCCATCAGATGTCAAGGAAATAAGCAGCTATCCTATTTTTAAAAGACATCTGAAGGCAGCCCTGTTTAGGGAAGTTTAAAATATTTAATGCTGTATTGTTTTAACACTTCAATGGGAGCTGCCCAGAGTGGCTGGGGAAACTCAGCCAATTGGGCGGGATACAAATAATAAATTATTATTATTACTATTATTCAGTTGAAAAGCTACCTTTGCCAAACTGAAAGATCATAGAAGCTACAATTGCTGAAACCCTGCCCCCCCAAATACTCCTACCCTCCCCACCACCACAACGGTGGTCTCAAATTATTTCGCCTTTTATGAAATTCAGAGCTGAGTGTGGATCCTTACGCAGCCAAGACACACCATTCACACACCAAAGGCATCAGCAGAGGGAACCCAAAGGGTTACAGGACAAAACATCTTCACAGGGGAGAACCTAAGGAGGGAAGCCTGAAAACAGAAACCAGGAATAACCAAATGTAGAATAGTCTTAAATGAAATACGTACCAGTGAACAAGGCAGCTGTGACCTCCAAGTCGGCATTCATGGATAAATTCAATGCTTTCTTTGAAGTGTCTGACCCTTAAAAATTAGATGTAGACTTGATTTAGTCCCATTTAAGCTAAGGGATTTCTTATTTCTCTGTCCCATTGATTTGCCTTCTGAAATGTAGAGGTTTGCAGTATTGCCCAGTGCTGTCTTTTAGAGAGACATAGTTGCCTTTCCAGCCAAATATTTTGATAGCAACTGCAGCATGCTGAGTAACATCAACATAGTGGGTTTCTGGGGAAAAGGGCAAAGGCATTCTTGTTCTCCCAGGCATGTGGAACTTGATGTGGTTTGATTTGTGGCCTGTTCTTGCTTTTCATCTTTTCGTTGGGTGGGGAAGGACATTCCCCTTGTTACTGAAGGGGCATCTCTACCCCCATCGCTCAGCCCAAACACTGAGCTCTAGCTCCGAGGGCCTTCTGGTGGTTTCCTCACCGCAAGAAGTGAAGCTACAGGGAAATAGGCAAAGGGCCTTCTCAGTAGTAGTGACACCCACCCTGTGAAACACCCTCACATCAGATGCCAAGGAGATGAGTAACTATAACCTTCAGAAGACATCTGAAGGCAGCCTTGTATAGGGAAGCTTTTTAATGTGTCATGTTTTCTTACGTTTTTATAAATGTGGTGTCATCTCAAACTCTGCATGTATGATGGCTACCTTGCCGGGGATTATCACAAGGAGATCGAGGTAGCAAGCATCCTTCATGCTCATTTCTTATTCCCAAATTCCCCGGCCTCCCACTTTTTGCAGCCAGTAAATTGGGCGGTGACATGTGGCTGTACACGCGCACACAGTGTGGTCCAGATGTATGAATAACACCAAGCAGCTCAGTGGTTAGAAGCACACTCTGCGCGCCAGGACCCCTTGCTCCAAGTGGCAACTCCTTGGCTTGATCAAATCTCAGCCCAGCCATGAAGCCTCTGGGTAACCTTAGGCAAGCTACAGCAAACAGCTGTCAACTGTAATACTGTAAAGAGATATTTCATTTCTTCTTTACATTTACCGTATTTTTCGCTCCATAAGACGCACTCCTTTTCTCCTAAAAAGTAAGGGGAAATATCTGTGCGTCTTATGGAGCGAATGGAGGTCCCTGGAGCTGAATTGCCCAGGGGCCAAAAGAGGATCATGCTTTTTATTTTACAAAGAGAAAAGGGTGTGTTGAAAGGACCCAGCTCAGCAGCTGATCAGCAAGAGGTCGGGAGAGAGATAAGAGTCCCTGGCTCCCTTTCAGCCCCGCCCCCTTGCCCAGGCCTCCATTGTTGAATGTGCTGCAGAGGGAGGTTGTTTGTTTCCCCAGCGACATGTGACTGGCTGATTAGATTATCTGTCTGGAAACTAGAAAAGGCTCCCTTTCCTTTAGAAGCTGCAGAAATGTGAGTTGAACCCCATAAAAATGGGGCTTTTCGTCTTTGCTTTTTCCCCTTTGCAAAAAAAGCTGCAAAACTTTTAGCTGATCCTTAAAAAACCGGGTTTTCCCCTTTGCAAAAAAGCTGCAAAACTTTTAGCTGGTCCTCAAACAAACCAGGGCTTTTAGAGGAGGAAAACAAGAAAACAAAATTTCCTTGTTTCCTCCTCTAAAAATGAGGTGCACCCTATGGTCCGGTGCGCCCTATGGAGCGAAAAATACAGTATACACCACCTTTGTCTTCCAAGTACCTCAACGTGGTGTCCTAGTCTACTTTACACGTCTGTTGTAAGGATTGATGGGATAATGGGTGCTAAAATATTAGGATTTAGTGCTCCCTCCCCCTTCCCCAAACTGTAACTATAGGTGAAACTCGAAAAATTAGAATATCGTGGAAAGGTTCATTTCTTTCAGTAATTCAACTTAAAAGGTGAAACTAATATATGAGATAGACTCATGACATGCAAAGCGATGTATGTCAAGCCTTTATTTGTTATAATTGTGATGATTACGGCGTACAGCTGATGAGAACCCCAAATTAACAATTTCAACTTTGGGGTTTCCATCAGCTGTACGTCATAATCATCACAATTATAACAAACAAAGGCTTGACATATCTCGCTTTGCATGTCATAAGTCTATCACGTATATTAAACTCCACTAGCTAATGAAAACAATTGCTTACATAAATGGAATTTTCCATGATATTCTAATTTTTCAAGTTTCACCTGTATAGCAGCTGCTCCACGGTTGGGGACATTTCTCCACCACCCACAGCACGGTCTGAAATAAACGTTTGCACCCAACGCAGAAGAAATCCCCACAATCGTTCTCAGAGTGTAAACTTCCTAAATCTTACATCTGCAAGGCTAGAGTCTTCCCACCCACCCCTAGCCTTTCAGCTCTGGCAGCACGGCCTTGGGAAATTACAACCCCTTTTGTGGGGTTCATATTCAGCTTAGACAACAATTGTGTTGAGAGAAGGTACACATCATGGAGGATAAGTCTATCAGTGGCTACTAGCCACAATGGGCATGTTACATCTCCACTGTTGGAGGCACTATGCCAGGCATAGGCAAACTCGGCCCTCCAGATGTTTTGGGACTACAACTCCCACCATCCCTAGCTAACAGGACCAGTGGTCAGGGATTGTAGTCTCAAAACATATGGAGGGCCAAGTTGCCTATGCCTGCACTATGCCTTGACTACTGCTGGAAATCACCGGTGGAGAGAGTGCTGTTGCAATCAGGTTCTGCTGACTGTCTTCCCATGGGCATACAGTTGGCCGCTGTGAGAACAGGATGCTGGACTATGAGGGCCTTTGGAGCTGACCCAGCAGGGCTCTTTGCACTTTGTTCTTACTGCTATAACAGGTCTTACAGCTATTAAGAGCCCATCTTCTCACCCTTGCCATTTTGTGGAGCCACTAAATGCTTGGGCCCTTCCTGGTGTCGTAGCGTACCCAGGGCCACTCAGAAGGGGTCCCTGGGAGGGAGGTGCATGGCGTACGCATGCATGTTCAATGGCCTGATGGTGTCCATGTCACCCGGGAGACTGCAGCCACCGAAATAATAAAAAAGAGTCATTACGTTGTCTGGAGAGGTCACTTCCCGGTTCGTTTCCAATGGAGCCCAGCTATATTGAGGCAGCACTGGGTGTTGAAATCTCACGCATCCTAACAATGTTGTGCCCGGGGCAACCGCTCCTGTGGCCCACCTGAGGCAATGCGAGTGCCCCAGGGGAATAAATGGAATGCCCAGGGAAATCCAGAACACAGGAGATCTGGGGCTTGGTTATTTAAATTGGGAAAGCTACCAGATCACATATACACAAAGGCAGATACTAGTATAGTCACGGTAACCACAGTGAGAGGCACAGTGTCTCAAGGGAACTCACTGAACCGAACAGCCAGGAGGGGAAGCCTGTAAGTCAGCGGTTAGGTTCATGTTTTGCATGCAGAAGGTACCAGGTTCTGCTGGGGGACTCCTCTTTGAAACCTGGTGAGCCATTGCCAGTCAGCATAGACAATCCTGGCCTAGATGGACTTAACAGTCTGCCTTGGAAGAAGGCAGCTCCTACGTCCCCATCTTGCCCTTTCGCCCAGTGACAGTGCCAAGTGCACATCTGGTTTCTGGGAAAGAGCTGCATGCTGGCAGCTCATTCAAGAACCAGTTCAGCAGGCCGGAAGCACGACTCATTAGGAAACAGGGATCACATTGGGGGCTTTTCCACGCTCACCATTTATAGTGGCCTGGCAGCTGTTTGATCCAATGTTTTCAAGAGTGAATTTGTAGCTGCCCTGGCTGCACTTTCGGTCACACATTGCCATTATTAGACAGCGAGTGTGGGGTTTTCCTTTCCACACTAATGGCGGGTTGTGCCCAAGTTGAGAAATGTTCCGTGTCCGTAGTCACACCCCTGGTGTACTTTTGTGCTCCTCCAGCCCAGTACACATTGGAGCATGCATATGGAGATGCTTCCTTTGGGTGTATGTGTGTTTAATGCTCAGCACCCCTGTATGTAGGAGATTAGAAAAAGAACCGCGTTTGTGCCTGAGCTATGGAAAACCTGGCTACTGTGATGAAATTTTGTCTGTAGCTAATGACTGCTGTCGTGGACAGGACTTTGAGTCAGGACCATTATATCTCTCTCTGCCATCTCTTTTCTTTGAGCTGAGATCACAGACCGCTTGCACAGGTAAGAGGGGAAGGAGTGCAAGACAGGTGTCTCCCAAACCACACCCAACAACCAGGACCATGATTGTGCACATGCCACACAAATGGAAATAGCGAGGATCCATTCCGGATCTCTCTCAAAAGTTTGATTCTTTCTGCAATAGAAAGAAATGGATGTTTTGGGTATATTGTTCTGGAACCATGCCATTTAAAAAAAAAAAACCCACCAGCAACTATATCACTATAAATGGTAAATTTGGAAAGGCCAGGGGTCAGCAAACTTTTTCAGCAGTGGGCCGATCCACTGTCCCTCAGACCTTGGGGGGGGGGACTATATTTTGAAGAAGAAGAAAAAAGAACGAATTCCTATGCTCCACAAATAACCCAGAGATGCATTTTAAATAAAAGCACATGTTCTACTCATGTAAAAACACGCTGATTCCCGGACCGTCCGTGGGCCGGATTTAGAAGGCGATTGGGCCGGATCTGGCCCCCAGGCCTTAGTTTGCCTACCCATGCCTTAGACTCACAACCTTCCAACATTTTGATTCACCTTGGGGTGGGTGGGGATGCCACATAATTCACTTCAGGGTGGTAGTTTTTCAAGACATCCAAATGCACCTGAATTCATTGAATCTGTAGCTGGAAACTCTTCCAATGGTACAAAAATGTCACATCTTGTTTTTTGCTCCAAATTATTATTTTAAGTCTCTTAACTTGTCTAGTAGATAAAAAGCCTTAACTAGTGTAACATAAAGATGACCCAAGAGGAACTGCAAAAAGGCTTAACACAGAGATAACCCAGGAGGCACTGCAGAAACCATCAGCGGAGAAGAATATCCTTCTGACAAAGAGCTTGGTCACCAGGAACAGCCAACTTCCTTTGCAAAGAACCCAACATGGTGCTTTGACTTCCCAGTGAGCAGCTGATTGTCAGGACTCTAAAGTGCTGCATCACTCAGTGTCATTGTCTTGCCAAGCGACTGAACAGGAGGAGTTCCTGCCAACCTGTTATATTTAGCCCGAGGTTGGGGGATAGATTTAGGGGACAGAGGATCTGCTCTGCTGGCCAGATCCAGCTCCCTAAGCCACATTAGAACGCTTGGGAACCACCAGTAAACAGAGATGAAAATATTCTATGTACCAAGCACCAGTCAAGTATGGCACTGAATCCTCAGATCAGCAGGTAAAGGGAGTGTCAATTTCGGGCAACTCTGTGAGGATCTAAGGGCATAAATGGAACTATATAAGCAACACCACCGTGAAAAGAGGAAAGGTGCTCAAATATTGCCGCCCAGATCAGTATTGCCAACACGAACTGAAATAATCAATCAGCTCGTTTTCCAAGATACTTGGGATCTCTCTGTTGCACGAGAGAAGCAAATCGACTAAAAATATCTCTCGAAAGCATCGGGCCAAAGAGGCAGTGCTTTGATCTGAGAGAAAAAGGCAGCGCTGCGTTTCCTTCCGTAGGCACCAGGCAGGCCCTTTGAAACTACTTTTGTTTCTCTATAAAACAAATTATCAGGAAGTGGCTGAAACCCCCCTCCCTCCCTCCTCACCTCTCACACGCATAAACAGTGAAGACGAGAAGAAAAACTTGGTCCCTGTCCAAGCGCTCTTGTAAAGTTGATGCAATTACTCTTTAGAGTCAAGGTAGCCCAAAGACCCTTTGCACTGAAATGATATGGGGTGGGGTGGGTGGGGGAGAAACCTGACAGGACAACCCAACCTGAGAACTGGCAACTCAAATGCAGCTCCCCCAGCCAACTATTGTGGCCTGTGAGGTGCATGACTATCTCTCCTCTCCTACCCTTCCCAATTCTTGCATTTCTGGGTAGGAGGCAAAAAAGAAAGAAAGAAAGAGGTTTTTTTGGCTGCATTTGGCTTGGTGCATCTCCAGTCGTACAGTCCTGTTTTAGGAGACTGTAGCCAGGCTCACAGACACCATGTTTCTGATTCCCATTATTTACCAACTTTTCTATCCTGGCATAACTCTTCCAGCAGCACTGATTCCCTTTATCCTCCCAACAACCTTAGGGCTGCCATACGTCTGGAATTTCCCAGACACAGATGGGATTTGGCCCTTGTAAACAGCGTTCGGGCGGAAATCGCTGAAACGTCCAGGAATATCTGGCAACACATGTCGGAAGTGTAGATTTTGGCAAGTTTCCTTAAAAATAGCTCAAAACAACTTCTTTTTTCTTTTTTTGAGATTTTGGCCAATTTTTTTTTAAACAACTCAACAACTTTTGTGTTTTTGAAATATGGCAGATAAGGAGACATCAACTTGCTCAAAGCTATCTAGAAAACTTCATGGCACTGATAGACATTTGAACCCAGATCTCCAGAGTCAAAGAGTCCACCATTACACATATCTCTCACCAGTAACAGGACTTTCAGACATTGGGCTGTATTCAGCAAACTTCTACACAGAGTAGAGCCAATAAAATCAAGGGACACAAGCTAGCCCATTAACTTTAGCAGAACTATTCCGTGTAGGATTAAGCACACCTGTTGCATGTAAAAATAAAAAGGGAAATGGAGTCGTTAAGAAGTCAAAGGTATTTACATATCCAAGAGGGGGGCATTCCCTATCAAACAGTACCAGGTCTATTGTTCACTTGTCCAGTGTTGCCATTAAAAAAAAATACTTACAAATTCTGTGAGGGCGAATCTGCAGCAGGAATACACAGATACTTCACTCCCTGCATAAAAAAAAAAAAAATATATGAAAGAAGAGAAAGTGCACACACATTCAAAGACTGTCTTCTTTCACTTTATTGGTGCTGCTCCCGGGAAGCCATTTTAAGATCTGGTTTCATCGGCACAAAATCGCAAATTACCATGTACGCAGAAGTCAAAGTGAATGTTGGTGGTGGAAACATTACCTCCAGCTTTTCTGCTGTATTTGTCATTTTAACATGTCTTCTTTGTTCTGCAGTGCTATAAATTGCTAATGTGCTATTTTACACAACTTACCGCTTTCTTAAAATGAATGTAGATTAAGTAAGTGTGCATTCAGTGTTGGTTGGGTAAGGCTGTTACTATTTGCAGTGCTATATTGAATTAGTTAAATAAGTAATGGAAAGCAAAGAGTAACGGTGTAGCATGGGTATTACTTTTTAATAGATGTTTTCGTTCTCAAGATTATTGCAGTGCTGAGCTGAATGAAGCCTTCCCTCCCCACAATAAAACGTATTCTTAATCAGTCCTCACCAAAATAATTCAATCTCAGACAGAGTTAGAAGTGGGCCTCTCGGTAGAAAGAGACAGAAACATAAGCTAAAAATTGCTTCACTAGATACATATAACTCGTGGAAGGGACTCATCTAGTCCAACATTTCAACTGCAGCCAGTCAGACAACGGCTATTTAGGGAAGGAGCATTTGAACATTTTCTTCAGCTCGTTATAAATCATTTTCCAGAACTGTCTAATCTTTTTACAGTTCCACCACATGTGGATCCATGTGCCTTCAGCCTCCCCGATTTGCAAGAATTGTTACATATATATATATATATATATATATATATATATATATATATAATGATGTGTTCAATATTTCAGGGCTCACTTTGCAGTCATAGTTCAGCAAAAGCAGAATTCTTCCTGTGCACACCCTCATGCAAGCTGTCTAAGACAGTGTTTTTCAACCTTTTTTGGGCAAAGGCACACTTGCTTCATGAAAAAAATCACGAGGCACACCACCATTAGAAAATGTTAAAAAATTTAACTCTGTGCCTATATTGACTATATATAAAGTAATTCTCTTGAATAGGAATCAAATAAACACAATTTTTCCCACGGCACACCAGGCAACATCTCGCGGCACACTAGTGTGCCACGGAACAGTGGTTGAAAAACACTGGTCTAAGAATTGTCCCAAAATGACCTCCAATTGTCAACAAGCCACTGTTCTAGTGCATATATTCTATCTATCTATCTATCTATCTATCTATCTATCATCTTTCTATTTTTGATATGTATACATTACATTCAACAACAACAAACTTTTCTGCTTATTATGCAAGCAGTCTTCATTGGGGGTTTTGTGGCTAAGTGTGGACGACTAAAGGAAATCTGGCTGCATAATGCAAGAAGAATAAAAGCAAACGAAAGAACAAGAGGAAAGGGGAAACGACAGCCACCAGTGTAACTGATTCAAGGTGCAGATAATATCAAAGGCAAGGCTGGCAACTACATGGCAGTGGGGTGAATGGAAGATCCCGCTGATTCCAGCTGGTCTTTTCTTTGAATCACATTCTCTGCAGGTCCAATTCCAATGATTCTGTGGCATTGTGAACAACTTCATCCCATCTGCATTGAATTTCACAATACAAAGAGCTAGATAGAGGCATAAAAACTGGGTTATTTATGTATGGTGGGGGAAGCAGCATCAAACATAGTTACCAGGCATGAGCAGTTTCATGCAAATTCCCAATTTTGTGTAGGCATTTTCTAAGTGGCGCCGTAAAAAAAAAAATATCTGTCTTATCACAGGTTATCATGACAAGAGCCTCACCCTGAAACTTACTACATCAAGGTGGCCTACCCCACAACTGTCCCAGAAAAAAGGGACATCCCATTTTTTTCCTGCAAGAGCATGGAGGATATTTTGGGCACCATGACCTCATGTGATTTCGGGATGTCATCTCACCCCCAAAAAACACAATCTCACACATTTTGGGGCATTATGCCTGAAAAAAAGCTTTTTTGGGGGGCACAATCTTGTGTGGTGCCCAAAAATGCACTTTTGGGGTGCAGTATCCAAAAAAGTGCTTTCTTTGGGACTGCAATCTTGCACAGGTCACATGACTCAAGTGGGAGTGCGGCCCCAGAATACGGTGTTCTCATTTTTCCTGACGTCATGTTGGAGGGTATGGGGTTGCTGGCATAATATCTAGAGTGGGACATCAACCAACAGAAACAAAAAGTCTGTCAAAATACAACTAGGCCAATTTCTCCAAATTCCAGTGCCTTTGAAAAGGCGTACATTGGAAGCCAATAAATTCATTTTCCTCTCAGTTTTCTATTTCATCAGACAAGAGTAACCACAAAGAGAAGCTTTTTTATTGCTCTTTAGGCCCTGAAAGTCAAGAGAACTGTTAAACCGATACAAAGGGAGAGTTAACAAAACTAGCGCAAGTATTCAGATTTCAAGATTGTCAAAGCTGAAAGAAGCAAGAGTTCAGCTCTGCAGAATCTCTGATATCCGCTCTTATTGCTCAAACAGCCACCACACTGGTACCAGGTCAAGATGCTGGAAAATTCTGATGTTAGACTTTGACCAGATAAAAACTACTCGCTCAATTTTGCATTTTAAAGAAAAGCTGTCATCAAATTTTACATATATTTCAGATTTTCCAAACCCATGTATTCATTTTCAGCTAACAGGGAAATTGTGACAGTAAGTATTTTAAGCTAGTTAACAGATTTGCTCATTGAAACCCACAATGAGTTTATATAGAAAATACGAATAAAAATTGTATAAAATACAAATAAAAATTGTATAAAGTACAAACAAAAATTGTATAAAGAAAATGCTTTAAAATTCCTAGGGCATGGAACTGAATAGCTGGTTATCTCTTTAGAAAGGTATTTTAGCCTCTGTTTTAACACTCTAGAGGACCGACAACAATTTGAAAATTCTGCTTCACAATTTTGTTAGCCACATAACACCACTTCTGATTCTGAAGGAGACGGACCACTCAGTAATTGTTGTTTTTAACTAGGTCCCAATTCTTGTTCATTTAAAAGAATGAAGAATGAGCAAACACAGGCTAGTAAGATCAAAATCTCCGAAATGTACAAGAGCAACTTGCATTCGATTGCTATAAATGAATCTGAACAACAGATATTTTTTTAAAAAAGTAATGAAGCCAAAGAGTAATTTCTTTACTTTCAAAGAAACTTAAATGGAACAAATGTCCACATTAAAGATCATTAAACAAGTTGTTTCATTCTTAGATGCACATTCTCAGCGAAAAGAATACTTATTCAAATTCTTTAAGCTAGTAATCCAAGTACTCTAAATTTGTGGTGAAAGAAGAGAATGTAACCATCTACTTTTAAGTACGTTCTATCAATTACATGCTGTTCAAACAAATTTAGGATCAGATATTTAATTCCCCTGATCTAACACCAATCTCCCATTTGAAAGTTTGCTTTGAGACTTCAGAAACTTTGAAACTTTAGATGCCTGTCTTCTCGGAGACTTATGAATCATCATCTTTTTTAAAATGGAAAGGGCAATAACCAATCAGAACTTTTGAGCTGTCCTGAATGACCACAAATTTCTAGGCTGAAATTAAGCAGTTTAAAAAGAAAGAAAGAAAGAAAGAAATGCCTTATTTTTGGCATTGAACTTCTCGGTATTTAAATTTATGTAAACCTTTCAACGACAGCTTCCAAGAAACACTTTAAGAGCCAAAAACAAAACCTCAGGGCACCTCATTTTGAAGGCAGATGCAAATAAAAACCCTCGAACACCTGGCAAGTTCTTTCAGGTTAGCCCAAAAAAAAACCCCATGTGTTATTTTGACTTGCCACATCAACAGATGAGGGGTGGACATACCTCTTTCGGATGAGAGGCATTTCATCACAACGGCTTAAGTAGGAAACAGTTGGTTTCTCAAGGTTTTCTTGAGCACAACAAGAGGTTATCAAGAGTTCTGCCCAGTACAGCTACAGAACCGCATCGGGGGGAAGGGGGGAAAAAACCCCAGTAATTTGTTTATTTGTCCTTTCAGTTGCTTTAAGGAGCAGCCATCCAAGTACGGTACAAATGCTCATGACTCATTTTATTATTGAAAATATTCAAAGGTTTCAGCAATAAGCAAAGCCATTTCGCCGTTATTTTATCGTTGAAATATTTGTTGAAAACGCATGAAGAAAACAGGCTGTGCAAAATTCAAAAACAAGAAGACAACCAACTAAGGGGGATCGTGCAATTATTTCCGAACTCAAGAGAATAACCAACCAGGACAAGTTCCATTCCACCACTAATAAAAGTGGTCATTGAATCACACTCTTAAGATTGAATTTGCTTCAGAAATGCACTGGCCATCATTGAGCGTTGTTCCGATTGACATCGCCTTACAAAAATAGATCATCACGCAACTGAATTAATGGTGTTGAGAACCAAAATATGAGAAACATTAAAACTCCAACGGCAAACTCTTAAATGAAAACTTCTTCAGATGAAGTCAAAAGGATCATTTCAAGTAAACCTAATGCTTCCCTGAAGAGATCAGTGGAACCTGGGCTTTCCCCAGATTCCAAACAATAGCTTTCAGATCACGATTGTGTTTGATTCTTTAACGCTATGAGGGCACAGACTACAGAAGAGGCCGGTGGGGGAGGGGGTCCTGGCCTCAGCTTGGAGAATAAGGATTAAAAATCAAATGTGCTTAGTAACAGGGAAACTGATACCCATCAAATGAAATCCGACAGTGCTTCACACATAGAAAAATCTCAAATACAAAACAGAGAAACATTTAATTTGCCTGATAGCATGTGCTATGAAACCTCTGAATCTTAAAAGCCACAAATTTGACAGTAAATTGATAAAACGGATCAAGGTGTGAGGAAATTTACAGCACCATTCCCCGCAGAATTGCAACTGTGAAGAGGTCAACTGCATCCTGTAACCAAAGAAAAATAAAACTGCCTCCCAGATTTCTCAGTCAATTCATAAAGCATTAAGAGTGAACAATCATCCCTATTATAATCTGGAACAAATCCAAGTCAGTGTCTTATTGACTATTTTTTGAAGATCTACATGCACAACTCATGTGAAACTATCCTGCCAGAAGCATATAGGTGGAATAGTGTTTTTTTTATTAGCAGAGTTTCCCCCATCAGTTTTGTAAAACGTGAACTTGCTGTGAAAATTCACCCTGTAAACTCTGACAGACGTGTTAGTCAGAGTGCCCTTGTGCCTTTAAATTTGGATCTTCTTAAAAGTATGCATCCACATCTAAAGAGAAGAGATGCCAGAACTCCCACTGATTTTTAACCTAACTGCTATCCAATTCAACCCATCTGTACTATACTGTACATTTAAAGCAGTTATCATGCCAGCCATGGCTTCCTCTGAAGAATCCTTTCTAGGGTGCTGAGTGTAGGAGATTCCTATTCCTCTCGCAGAGCTACAATTTCCAGAGTGGTTTAACAATCAACCCCTCTTCCCAGGGAACTATGAGAATTCTGGCTCTGACCACGGAATTGGCGGGGGTGGGGGGTGTGTCTCCTAACAACTCCCAGCACCCTTAACAAACTAAAATTCCTAGGGGGTTGGACTGGATGGCCCTTGTGGTCTCTTCCAACTCTATGATTCTAGGATACTGTGGGAGAAGCCAGGGCTGTTTAACATGACATGATACTGCTTTAAATGCATAGTGCGGATGGAGCCTTTGTCGCTGATCACAGAAAATTCAAGGCAACTTTCCAAGTGGATGGCAATATATGTAAAAATAAATAAATAAATAAACCCAGCCAGGTGCACATTAAGCTCGCCAAATTTGTTACACATCAAATGACCACAGTGTAACCTAGACTTTCAAACTGAGCAAACCTTTCTTGCTGTGGTGCTGGTGGTGGGGTTAATTGTGAGATTATGATCTGGACCATAAATTCCAGCCTTTCTGAATGTTGCCAACCAAATACCGGGCCCTCCATCCCCCTTGCAAGCAAGCAAGCAAGCTGGATTATCACAGCCCAAGGATCCTAACCCAAGTCTTGTGAAAACAGGTGGGAGAGAGCGAGCTTCTGCATCATCCGTTGTCCAGGACAGTGCTCCACCATCAAACATTTGCTCCGATTCAGCACTAAAGATTGGGTTTCCCCTGGGGGAAAGAGAGGAGACAAGGGGAAGTCTGGATGAACCCATAGATTGTTTCCCAGCTGAACCTGGGAAGTTGGCGAGCGAGCCGCGTAGGCAACTGGCTTTGGGTAAGATCATGTCAGACACCAGGTACTGCTCTGATGAGGAATAATGGGAGCCTCCCCCTCTCCCTGCTCCTGACCAGCATCCTGAAGCTGCCCAGGAGCAGTGGAGCAGTATAGACTTGGAACAGCGGTTTGCAGAGGGGCATAGTTCTGAAGGCAAAAGTTGGGGTGAACTGGGGGGTGAACAGCAAGGTGAAGAAGAACTGGAAGAGAGAGAGCTAACGGACTCTCTCTCACTGGAAAGTGTCCAGCCTATCAGTCCAAGGTCACGTAGAGCAGATAAGGTGGCGATACAAAAAGCAGGGGTGGGGTGGGGTGCGAAATCAGGTTGCAAGATAGAAGTGACTAGGGGGGAATTGGGTGGAATCTTTAAGTGGAAATACCTTTATTCTGAGAATGGATGCTTTGTTCTTTTGCTGTGATCATTAAGGACTCTTTAAACGGTAAGGGAATCTTTTTGCTTATCTACAGCCAAAGGGGGGGGGGGAGCCAAGTCCCTAGAGCCTGACAGATCAGGTGAAAGCCAGGTGACAATGCCTACAATGCACTGACCACTGTACCAGGCAAGTTTAAAACACAGTGATGGAGTAAGGTAACGGGAAGTTTAAGAGAAGGCTGTGGCGAGGGAAACGATGATGGCTCAAGCTGGACCAGCTTTCTTCCCTTACCTCCAGCATGGGCCTGGCGCTGTCATGGATCGAAAGAATGTGTGTTATGTTGTTCTTTTTCAGCTGTTCGGTGTCACGAGCATCTGTGGCAAAAGGAGACCAGGGAGGAAAAACCATTAGCAGGGTCAGCGGTATTTAACTCAATTATCAAGTAGCACCACAAAAGCATAACTTTGGGACGTGCTCCTCTCCCTATTCACAGTGGATTGCTGAGCTACAAAGAAGAAAAGCATTCCTGAACATCAGCTGCCACACAGAAGCACTGGCTACTTAATGGTCCTATGTCAACAACAACAACAACAACAGTGTGCTGTGCTGACTAGAGTGCTGGGAGTAAGGCAGCGGAGACCCGGGTTCAAATCCCCACTCAGGAATGAAGTTCAATGGGTGAGCTGGGCCCAGTTACATTTTCCAAACCTAACCCACCTCACTGGGGTGTTGTGGGGAGAGAACAATGGGTGCCGACTTGAGCTCCTTAAAGGGACGGGAAGATGTAAATGCTATAAATAGATTGTGCTGGGTGAGTTCTTTTTGGGGGAAGTCAATGGCTCTTTTACAACCAGACATAAATGATCACGAGAATTGTCACCGTAACACGAATTGGCTCAGGCACCTTTAAAAGCTGCATAATAGCTCAAAATTCAGCAGTCACAATCTTTGTCACCAATCATAGCATCTCCATGCGGGGTTGCGGGGGGGGGCGAGAAAAGCTTTTGAACAAACACATAAACTGGGGAAGGACGTTTTCTGAAGAAGGGAAAATCCCTGGCATCTCCCATTATAAACCACGAGCCCCAAAAGGAGTTCATTCAATGGAAAGTGCTGCTCTGTAGATGTTCAGTTAATCTTCTTAATCATTTTAACAAACAATTCATGTCACAATGAGGAGAATAGAGGGGGCGGAATCTAGATTTACCACCAATTACGACCTTAAAAGTCGTACATTAGACCTCAATGTAAATAGGGGGGAAAGTGAATTCTAGGCCAGAGGTTGTTGTTGTTTAGTCGTTTAGCCGTGTCCGACTCTTTGTGACCCCATGGACCAGAGCACACCAGGCACTCCTGTCTTCCACTGCCTCCCAGTTTGGTCAGACTCATGTTGGTAGCTTCGAGAACACTGTCCAACCATCTCATCCTCTGTGGTCCCCTTCTCCTTGTGCCCTCAATCTTTCCCAACATCAGGGTCTTTTCCAGGGAGTCTTCTCTTCTCATGAGGTGACCAAAGTATTGGAGCCTCAGCTTCAAGATCTGTCCTTCCAGCGAGCACTCAGGGCTGATTTCCTTCAGAATGGATAGGTTTGATCTTCTGGCAGTCCATGGGACTCTCAAGAGTCTTCTCCAGCACCATAATTCAAAAGCATCAGCGATCAGCCTTTCATTTCCAGGTTCAATTCAAGATACTGATTTTAACTTTTAAAGTCCTAAATGCACCCACCTCTCCAGGTAAAGGTACTGAGCTCTCTCCCAGAGGATCTGGTGTGAATCTCTCCTAACTTTAAAAAACAGGCCATAGGTTGTTTAATTAAGACTTTGTAGGTCAAAACCTAGAAATATACCCATGCTGTCATTTGCTTTTCAGTAAAGGGAAGAAAGGTACTGCTCGCCTCCTATATACTGTAAAATGACACCCAAAATTTGTGCATTGAAGATTTCTTGCAGGAAAGAATACATGGGCAATAAGACTATCAGTGGCTACTAACCCTGATGGCGGCCTCTAGTGTTTGGACACAGATGCTTTTGAAAACCATTTGCTGGGAAATGCAGGAGAGGGGAGAGTCTTCCTTGTTATTTTTATTAAAGATTTCTTGGTTTACAAAAGTATTGCAATGTCTCTTTTTTTCAAGTTACATTTTCTACAGATCAGTTTCATTTGTTGAGACATTCATGTTACATTAGGAAGAAAAGGGGGAAAGGGGTGGAGGGGGGAGTGGTGAGTGGGGTGGGGTCGGGTGACAGTGCTTCTATTCTACTTCGTGTATGTGTGGGGTTTTGTGTCAGTGTCACTTGTGCGAGTTCTCTTTACTCTTCACTTGTATTCCTTTGGTGGTGAAAGAGGTTGGCCTAGGCCTAGGGTGTGGTTGGTTGTCTTTGATTGGCTTTAGTGAAATTTGTTGTTGTGTGTGAGTGGTGTTGGTGGGTTTGTGTGTGTGTGTGTGTGTTTGGATCAGGTTAGCCAGATTGATTCGAATGCTGTCAGCAGGTTCTTGTCGTTGTCTTGTTGGGCTGTGTATATGACAAAGGGGAACCAAACCGGGGTGAAGGCATCTTCTTCTATTTGTCCCAGTGTCAGTTTCAGTTTGTTGGTTAGTTTTTCTAACAAGGCTGTTTCCCATACTATTTGATACCATTGGTCTATGCTTACTCCTGACAGGTCTCTACAGTGTCTGGCTATGATGTTTCTGGTTGCTGAGAGTAGGTGAGTTATGAGCTCTTTGTGTTGTGAGTGGGCATTATTGTCTTGGGAGATGTTGAGTAGGACCAGTTCTGTGGTGACTTCTAATACTTGCTTAGTTATTTTATGTATTTCTTGTATGATTAATGTCAAGAAGAGTTGGATTTTGGGACATTCCCACCACATGTGGAGGTATATGCCTGAGAGTCCTCCTTGTAGTAATAATAATAATAATAATAATAATAATAATAATAATAATGTGGGCTTCGCTGCTGGACTAGATGGGCCACTGATCCAGCAGGACCTTATGTTCTTATTTATTCATTTATTTGTTTATTTTCTTACACTTGTACCATACCTTTCTTCTGCATGGAAACCCAAGTCAACATACACATAGGCAAGTCTAAGTGGTGGTGACCCACCGAGGCCTGTTGACCAGACCAAGGCCTGTTGACCTTCAGCAAGGCGGTGGCTTCATGTGCTTGCAGACCATACCCAGAGATCTACAAATATTGCCTAGGTTCTATCGACATTTGACATTTGAAGTACACGTTGGTGTTTTGAATAGATGTATGCTCCTCTCCTACCAAGCAAATATCAACTTTGGATTTGTGGGCAGCTTGGATTTACAGTCTATGGAAAGTACAGATAGAACCATGGCTTGGCTGTAGGGCATGTGCTTTGCATGCTCCCAAGGTCCCATGTTCAACTCCCGGTTCCTCTAGGCAGGGCTCAGAAAGGCTCCTGTCCGAATGAAACCAAGGAGAGCCATTGTAGAGTCTAGACTGTGTGGACTGTTCTGAGCTAGATGGGAAATGCTCTGACTCAGTAAGGCACTGGCAGGTTTTTAATGTAACATGCTTTGTTTTGTTTTGTTGCTGTGTTATTTGGTGGCCTTGAGGTAGGTGGAGGAGTATGTTATGAGTAGATTTCAGTTTCCTTTGGAGAGACCAGAAGAAACCAACTCTCTCATCCTTCTACACCTTTAGATATCTTCAAATATCTAAAGGGCTGTCACACATACGATGGAGCAAGTTTGTTTTCTCCTGCTCCCGAACCAATGGATCCAAGCTACAAGGGAAAAGATTCTGACTAAACAACAGGAAGAACTTTCTGACAATAAGAGCTGGGTGCCACATCTTTGAGGGGGAGCGCCACCAGTGACAGGGTCTTTCCCCCCTCATGGTGCCCTGACTACAGAGCGCCCTCCCCAAACACATTCACCTGAGGCCTACTTTGTTTTGAAGTTTTGTGACTTATATACATGCTACAGAATATGCCATTTTTACATCTCATAGAATAAAGTTTAGAAAATTTCTCCATTCAAGATTTCCCTAATGTCAGTTGGACATTGCCTAACGATAAACGTGATCCAGACTTGAAATATCAGTAATTCCAGTGGAACATTGGGGGAGCCAATAGCTGGGGCGAGGAGTTGCGAGCCTCAAATCCACTCGTCTGTTCCTTCCAAACACGAAAACCGTAAAAACTATGGCAGTTAAAAAGAGGCCTTTCAAATGTAGCCATCTTACATTTTAAGTCCAGAACAACCAAGACAAGGGGAGAGAGCTACTTATTTAGAAATTGGCATTCTACTTAGCATGCTGAAACACAACCAACTGCAGATCTTATTGCTGAATTGGGAAGAGTCCCCAGCAGTCCTCCTGGTGAACTAACGGGCAGCTTGCTGAAGGATTAAACTGCTGCAGCTTAACCACCAGCATTTATATATCGCCTCCATAGAAACAATGGACAACACTTCACAGGCCAACTGACGCAGCAGCCAGCAGAGGTTGCAAGGCAGAAAAGCTGCACAGCTCGAACTCGGTGGTTAAGTGCTGACTCACTCTGCAATATCACCCAGCTTCTTTTTGCCTCGACTCAATCACAGAGGGAGAAATCTAAAAAGAACCAAATTGGGAAACAGATACCAGGTCTCGGTTTCGCCGCACTGGGTGTATTCAACCTTTAGCCACCAAGGTCTCGGTGTTACAGTCGACGAACCTCAGATCAGTTTGTACGTTTGTTTCTCACAAACACAAAACCACACCGCCGTGTTATTTAATCCACATTACTTAACTTCTTCCCATGTTCACCAGTTTTATTCTTTATCCACCATTTAATCATTTATTTACATTCCCCAAATGACACATTCTTGTCAACTGCCAAAGCACTGAACCAATAAAAGGGCTAATCTTTTAGTCAAACCTGATAAAAAACATAGTGCTGCCAAGGTTACACAACTACGCCTCTTTGGTTTGGGGCCTGTTTTTTGGAACTGTAGCATGATCCTTTTCAAGTATGAACTTAAGCAGTGCTACTGTCCCAAGGTGTGCCTTGGGATACAGTTGGCAACAGTGTCTAACCCTGCCATCTCTTCCTTGCACCCCTCCGGTCTTTAGGTAAAGGTAAAGGTACTGGTGGCTCCAGTACTTTGGCCACCTCATGAGAAGAGAAGACTCCCTGGAAAAGACCCTGATGTTGGGAAAGATGGAGGGCACAAGGAGAAGTGGACGACAGAGGATGAGATGGTTGGACAGTGTTCTCGAAGCGACTAGCATGAGTTTGGCCAAACTGCGGGAGGCAGTGAAGGATAGGCGTGCCTGGCGTGCTCTGGTCCATGGGGTCACGAAGAGTCGGACACGACTGAATGACTGAACAACAACAACAAAGGGACCCCTGACAATTACGTCCAGTTGCAAACAACTCTGGGGTTGCGGCACTCATCTCACTTTACAGGCCGAGGGAGCCGGCGTTTGTCCGCTTCCGCAGACAGTTTTTCCGGGTCATGTGGCCGGCATGACTAAGCGGATTCTGGCGAAACCAGAGCAGCACACGGGAACGCCGTTTACCTTCCCAGTGGAGCGGTACCTATTTATCTACTTGCACTGCATGCTTCGAACTGCTAGGTTGGCAGGAGCTGGGACCAAACAACAGGAGCTCACCCCGTCACGGGGATTCGAACTGCCAACCTTTCAATCGGCAGGCCCAAGCGGCACAGTGGTTTAACCCACAGCGCCACCCGCGCCATCCGGTCTTTACCTGTTTGAAAATGCCGTTCCTCTACCATGAGGCTGAAACTGTACCATGGCCCACTACAACTTTAGAGCAAAAAAGAAGTAACGTCGACATAGGATATGCCATCGTCATCTCGTTTTCCCTTAAAATGGTTGTGGGCAGAGGTGAAAAGGGAAAGCCTCTCAATCTCACTTTTAAAAATTAAAATCTCTACTGACGCACAGTCTAGCACTGGTGTCGGTGCAAATACTCCAACATTAGTCACATGTCATACTAAACTACATGAATTGCATGAACAAATCTCGAAAAGGAGGCTGGAAGTTTACCATCACATCTGAATTTAAACTGAGCTTAATCTGAACAATGGATTATTGAATAGTTTAATGAAACAAGCCAACTCCATAAGCTGCAATCTGAAGTTGGCTTGCTTCAGGAAACCGGAGTCAAGCCTTACCACAGTTTGTTGAGGTTTGGCCAATACATAAACTGTGGTTAATTGAAAACAAAAGTAAAAGCTTCCAATCTTCTGCACTGCAGGGGGTTGGACTAGATGACCATTGGGTTCCCTTCCAACTCTACAGTTCTATGATCCTTACAGATCATGCTTGAGCTATGTGGCCCATGCAGGGGAGCTCTGTGGTCTAAACCACTGAGCCTCTTGGGCTTGCTGATTGGAAGGTCAGCGGTTTGGATCCCTGCGACGGAGTGAGCTCCCATTGCTCTCTCCCAGCTTCTGCCAACCTAGCCGTTGGAACGCACACCACTGCAAGTAGATAAATAGGTACCACTGCAGCGGGAATGTAAACAGCGTTTTCCCTGCACTCTGGCACTCGTCGTTGTGACCCGTTGCGCGAGAAGCGGTTTAGTCCTCCTGGCCACATGACCCAGAAAGTTGGCTGTGGACAAACGCCGGCTCCCTCGGCCTCAAGCGAGATGAGCGCTGCAACCCCATAGTCACCTTTGACTGGACTTAACCATCCAGGGGTCCTTTAACTTCTACTTCTGTGGCACCAGATGCTGAGCTTGCCCCTAAAGTACCATTTTACATTCTACTGTGTCTAAGACTTACAGCATGAGCCTCATTCATCCATTCTTCAGCCAATGTCTACATAGGCTGTGCTGAGCTGAGGAAAGCAGGGTAGCTAAAGACAAAAATGAGTAGGTAGCAGTGATGGAACAGATGTGAGGAACTAGCGCCAGACTTACCGCTTAGAAAAGCTTCTTCATATTGTTCTGTGAGAGCCTGCTGGGCTCTGTCACATGACCTTTTTCCTTTCCTTTTTTTAATTGGGCAAACCCAAATTTGTCTTCCTCAGATTTTGGAGTGTGCACCATGCTAGCTTCAAATACAAGGCTCTACAGGCTGTGGCAATGTACTCTGCACCAAAGGGGAAGGAGTGGACAGATACCCCACTTGAAAGCTTAGTGGTGATGATCACAAAACCAGACAGGTTTAGGTGGAGACTTGTGTCTCTTTCACATAAGCAACTGTTGGCCAGGGGCAAGGAACCTGTGGTTTTTGATGGCTTTTATTAGAATACAATTCCCATCACCCGTGACATCAGCCACGGTAGCTCGTCCTGATGGGTAGAATCATAGAATCATAGAGCTGGAAGAGACCACAAGGGCCATCCAGTCCAACCCCCTGCCAAGCAGGAAACACCATCAAAGCATTCCTGACAGATGGCTGTCAAGCCTCCGCTTAAAGACCTCCAAAGAAGGAGACTCCACCACACTCCTTGGCAGCAAATTCCACTGCCGAACAGCTCTCACTGTCAGGAAGTTCTTCCTAATGTTTAGGTGGAATCTTCTTTCTTGTAGTTTGAATCCATTGCTCCGTGTCCGCTTCTCTGGAGCAGCAGAAAACAACCTTTCTCCCTCCTCTATATGACATCCTTTTATATATTTGAACATGGCTATCATATCACCTTCTCTTCTCCAGGCTAAACATACCCAGCTCCCTAAGCCGTTCCTCATAAGGCATCGTTTCCAGGCCTTTGACCATTTTGGTTGCCCTCCTCTGGACACGTTCCAGCTTGTCAGTATCCTTCTTGAACTGTGGTGCCCAGAACTGGACACAGTATTCCAGGTGAGGTCTGACCAGAGCGGAATACAGTGGTACTATTACTTCCCTTGATCTAGATGCTATACTCCTATTGATGCAGCCCAGAATTGCATTGGCTTTTTTAGCAATAACAGGAGAGCCACAGGTTTCCTACTCCTGCCTCAGATGAACCATCCAAAGTTTGGGAGAGACAAAGCTAGGGTTGCCATATTTCAAAAAGTAAAATTCCTGACATTCCTGTTGAGCTTTTTTTTTTTAGGAAGACCTCCCCCCCCAAATAGTGATACATCCAGGTTTTCCCTGACATTTTGCCAATTCGGCAAAATTCTCCCCCACGCCCGACGCCATTTTTACACCCAAAAACCAGGACATGTCAGGAAGTTTCCTGTTGTATGGCAAGCCTAGACAAAGCTGTCACACACAGAGAGACACACAAAGTTTGGAAACAAAATGTGGCTGGGCACTATGGCTGCGAATGACACTGAACTTACCTTTAAAATTTCCAAGGAACAAGCCAGGAAGAATCTGTGAGAAAGAAAGAAATATAATATCAAATGTACATCTCTTGTGGTAACATGATCTGACGCAATTCAATTTGCATACAGAATGGAACATAACACTGTTTATACAGATATAGAGTCTGGCAACGCAGTAAGGGCAGCGTGTTTTTCCTTCCAACACTTAATAGCAGTTTAATAAAGGCGGGAGGGGACCAGTAAAACAAAGCTAAACCAGTGTTTCTCAAACTCGAGTCTCCAGGTTGTTGTTTTTTGGATTACAATTCCCATCATCCCTGACCACTGGTCCTGCTAGCCAGGGGTGATGGGAGTTGTAGTCTGAAAACAGCTAGGAAACCCTGCTCTAAACTAAGAATCTATCACTCATTTTACACCAAAAATAGTGTAATGGGATCAGTAATGGGAATGGCTTGATTTGAAGCTATCTCTGAACTCGGGGCTGGTCCTCAGTTGTCCCTTAGATGGTTTCTGCCTTCTTTTTAAGTGTCGTGAACTTAATGACATTACATCTTAATATAATGTTGTACCCATTGGTTTATGTGTCCTTCAGCATGGATCTTCATCACCATCCACAATCTATCTCTTACACATTTGGAATTAGAGGAAGGAGCAGACACTGGCAGTCCAAGGACCATCTCTGAACCTTGAGGGTTTCATTTGGAAACTTAGAGGCAAAAGACATGAGGGGATTGTGGCTGTGGAAACAGGACTGGAGATTATGGGAGATGGGACAACTCTCCATGCCCTCTTCATTATATGGCCATCATATATATATTGATAGCCAGAAAATTTTGGGGTGGACTATCCGTGTCCATGGTGGCGCTGTGGTCTAAACCACTGAGCCTAGGGTTTGCCGATCAGAAGGTTGGCTGTTTGAATCCCTGCGACGGGGTGAGCTCCCGTTGCTCGGTCCCTGCTCCTCCCCACCTAGCAGATTGAAAGCACGTCAAAGTGCAAGTAGATAAATAGGTACCGCTCCAGCAGGAAGGTAAACGGCATTTCCGTGCACTGCTCTGGTTCGCCAGAAGCAGCTTAGTCATGCTGGCCACATGACCCAGAAGCTGTCTGCGGACAAACACCAGCTCCCTCGGCCTATAGAGCGAGAAGAGCACCGCAACCCCAGAGTCGTCCGCAACTGGACCTAACGGGCAGGGGTACCTTTACCTTTATCCATGTCCATGGTATGATTTTCAGCCCAGATCTGCTATGAGCTCCCAGCTACATGGTATCTGCTGGACAAAGGGAGCTATTTGTGTGTGGAGGCTTTTGTGGCAGGGCATCTCCAGCCCTCCCGCCATTTTGTAGAGGTGGGGAGGGTTTGAAGTAACAAGCTCATGCAAACAAACAGCTCCTGGCCTATAAAGCAGCTCCAATGTCAGATTCGGGTGGTTTTGGTTTGCCCTATTTAATTAGCTACCAGGGAAGGAGGACAGAGAGAGAGAGAGAGAGAGAACACACAGCATGTGAAAGAGGAAAAGCTGGTTAAATCTTCTGCCCCATGCTGCAGCTCTGATGAATATATCCCTCTCCTAAGGTGCCATGGCCATTGGTGGCATCCCCCATATGGGTCACTCGAAGCCACTTGACAGCCGGGGCGCTGACCAGTGCCTCATTTTTATCGTTCCTGAGTCCTGAATGAAATCCAAACTCAAAGCAAGCAAATGCAAAAGGCTGCAAGCCACATGGATCGAGCGTGGCAAGAGGTTATATATCAAAAGCCTGCCAGCTTGAACAAAGAATGTGCTCAAGATTTATCCGGCCTCTCATGATCTTTGGCAGACCAGCCTTCTTGTGACAATGACACAGAAATGGGGGGGGGGCAGGAAACTTGCTTGTCATTTTAGGAATGTACACAGGCTGATATCAGAGGTATGACAATGGCAAGGAACATGCAACTTGACATTTTTTTAAAAAAAAAAATTGGCCAGCACCAAGAGGCACATGCCAGTTAAAGTCACAGGAAGCTTTTCCATGCTCTGGTTCACCAGAGAACCATGGCAGCCAGAACAATGCAACCCTCATACATCACTTATGCTTGCCTCTCTCTGAAGGTGTGACCTGCATATGTGCCAAGATATGTGTGGACTAGGGTGCCATCCCCTTTTCCTGCCACAGTTGCCATTCCTCTCACCACAACACTTCTTAGGGCAGATGGGCCTTTGCACAAGGACTAGGCCGCATCACAGTCCTGAGGGATCTTTTCAGTATGCGCGCCATACTTTTCAGATGGTCTCGAACCCTCGCTGGCTGGCTGGGGTACAAGCCCCTCGAAATGACCATGCTGTAAGATCTGGACTCCCTCCTTGCAGACTGAAGGTGGAAATAGGTGAATAAACCATATTTCTTAAAGCTGCAACAGTCTCCGCTGTGCCTGGAACTCCATGGGCTTTTGCCACTGCTTGGCAGACAGAGGGCGAGGCACCCAACTTTTGTAACAATATCATGGCACGTCAGATCCCAGAGGAGGGAATTACAGTTCAGCAGTACAGCACAAGCTTTCTGTTCCAAAGATGCCAAGGTCAACCTCTCACATCTCCAAGAAGGGCCGGAAGAGACTCCTGCGTGAACCCCTGGAAACCTTGCTACCAGTTCCGTGTGGACAAGATGAACGAGATAGAGCAGTGTTTTTCAACCACCGTTCCGCGGCACACTAGTGTGCCGTGAGATGTTGCCTGGTGTGCCGTGGGAAAATTACTTTATATATAGTCAATATAGGCATAGAGTTAAATTTTTTTAACATTTTCTAATGGTGGTGTGCCTCGTGATTTTTTTCATGAAACAAGTGTGCCTTTGCCCAAAAAAGGTTGAAAAACACTGAGATAGAGCATTGGTCTGACTCGGAACAAAGCATCTTCGATGACTTGCCAAAGTTACTGAGGCAGATCCCCGCCCCCAGGGAGCTTACAAGATGAAACAGAGAGTGGGGGGAAACCGAAGGCGCAAAGGGTGGGAGAGACCACAGTGTGTGAGAGGAAGAATGTGAGCAAATGCTGCCGATTCCGCTTCAGGGAGGTTCCAGCAGCAGGCGAGCGACTGAACGCAGCATTATAGACGGGTCAGGCAATGGGCAGGAGCAAACAACAGCCAGATGATCCAATTGTGGCAACAGCAGCTGTTAGCAATCTCTGGGGGTTGCCTTTTGTCAGAAACGTTAAGGAAGCGAGTAAGCCAGTCTGGCTTACGAACAAAGGGCTGCGGTGTTTTTGGAAAAATTCAAGTAATCCACTGCTGGCCGATTTCTCTTGCCTACACCATACATGGTTACAGGAAAAGGGTACACTCCGTTTACCAACTAAGGGCATTGATACCGACAGGCCTGGTCATCTCCAGGGGGTGCATGGCTTTGCAGTTAGCCTCTGAGCTTCTTGCGACATGTCATTAGAGCCCCAAGCATAGCATCACGGTAATTATGGATGAAAAAGGTGTCCAAAAGCAGCTCACAAGCCCACTCACTCAGCAGCCACTTCCTCTCCTAATTGCACACTTATGATCCCAGCTACAGCCAAACTTGCCTGCTCCTGTTGGGGTCAAGATCTAGCCCAGTAAATCAAAGTACAATGTGGGTGGGACTCTTCATGGGCACGCCCACCTTTCCTACTTAGCCCTGCCCACACACTTGGCCAGAGCATCCTATCAATCTATGTGAAGCAGGCCTTTTATGTAAGCTGCATTAAAGGCCATCTCCAAGTACCTTAAATAATACTAAGTGGATTAGAACCCTAAACCTTCATTATGATGGATAGGACTTCCACTTCCACAATGTTCTAAGTAACCCCAGCATAGTAGTAGAGAATACGCCCCAGTATCAAACCCCAGTATCTTAAGGGCCGGGAAATATTCATGTCAGGAACACTGGAAAGCCATTGCCTTTGGGTCCCTAGATGTTGCTGGACTACAACTCCCACCATTCCTAGCCAACATGGCCAATAGTCAGAGATGAGGGGAGTTGCAGTTCAAGAACATCTGGGAACCCAAGGATGAGAAAGGCTGGTGTAGGTAATACAAAGCTGGGTGGACCGACGATCTGACTTAGAATCATAGAACCGTAGCATTGGAAGGGACCCCAAGTGTCATCTAGCCCAGCCCCCCTGCAATGCAGGAATCTTTTGCCCAGCATGAGGCTCAAACTTGTGACCCTGAGATTAAGAGCCTCCTACCAACTGAGCTATTGATATAAGGCAGCTTCCTGCGTCCTCCTTTTTATTAAGAGAGACATCATAGTGTATCATGAGGTGGGCATGAAGCATATCATCCAACTTCTTGTCAGGCAGAGATAACCAAAAAGTGTTCTATTTCTCCTTTCCTCTTCTCCCACCTCCAACTTTGAAACTATCCAGCTTCCTTTTTTCAGCCTCCCACTTTGAAATACATGCATTACTCCTTGGTAAACTGTAGCATCAGGAAGCCATTGGTAGCAGCAACAAGCCATCACACACTGAACACCACCAACTTCCAACACAATCCATATCAGTGGGGGAAGCTGGGATGCACACGCATGCGAACCACCAGCCCGTGTGGAAATGTGCAAGAAGTCCAGGATCTCCTCTTCATTTATTTATTTTTTAAAATATAAACCAAGGATGGGGAATCTGTGACCCTCCAGCCCCCATCAGCCCTGACCACTGGCCAAATGCAGGTCCATTCCTGCATTGCAGGGGGTTAGACTGGATGACCCTTGGACGGGAGGACCCTTCCAGCTCTACAATTCTATAATTCTATAAAGCTAACACCACCCTTCTTTATGACCAAAGGAGAAGGCGACTGCAAGAGGCTCCTCTAGCGATTTAAAGAGCATGCACGAGCTGGCCGAGGACCCCAGCTGCAACTTCTTAGACTAACCCGGAGCGTTTCCGCCTGTCTATGCAAAAGACAAAATGCGCCTCCAGGAAACGAGCCGTGAAAATAGCACACTATGTGCGGTGGTGGTTGGTGCGTGGCAGGGCTGGCGCAGATCCAGCCGCGCGAATTATGAGTCGTTTGTTTTCCCCACTATTGGGGGACTCGGGTGTGAAGGATGGTACGAGCTTGCCCAACTGTGTAGGCTTACAGGCTCACAAAACCAGCCTACGCACATGATGCGTGTGCCCAGAAGGAAGTCCCACTGGCACTTTACACACACACACACACACACCCCGGCAGCATATAAAATTGCAGCCTCAAGTCTCAGACATTGACCTCGGTGCGGCTTACTTCCGAGTAAACAATGGGGAGGGGGGGAGGTCGGGATGCATGTACGGACGGCACTCGCCCCACCTGGGGCAGGGGGCAGAGACGGGGCAAACCCAGCCTCCCATTTCTTCAAGCGCCTTCGTTTGCCAGCCACCCACGGTGCCCACCACTACCACAAAAGCAGTCGCTTGTTGCCACTCAGTATCCAGAAATTTCCCCTAAAGGAAGCGTCGCTTTTAAAGCCCTATTTCCCACGGATCAAAACAAGCATCGAGTGGGTGGCTTAGTTTGGGGTTGGGTGGGGTGGGGGTGAATCTCCTCTATTTGTTTCTTCACTGGATCGTTTCTGAAACCTCGCGCGCGAACGCATTAAAAAACAAACAAACCGGAAACAAAACAGAATAAGCAGCGTTTTTACCTTGTTCATCCCATTCCCCATGGCTCTAAGCGGTTTGAAACTTTAGCACCAGAGACTGGAAGCAGCCCAATTGGTGGGACGCTGCAAATAAAATAAAATAAAAATGCGCGATGGGCAGAGGAGGAAGTATTTACTCCGTTGTGAATGGGAAACTGGGTAAACGGGGTGGTTATGTTGTTATTTTGCTGCGCAGCCTGCCAGCATCTCCCCCACCCCGCCCGCAAAAACTGTCTGCGAGCCCGGGACTTTCCTCCTAGGCGTCTTATGATCGGAGGTTTTTCCGCCCGGCCGCCCCTGGACTCGGCTGGAATCGGAGAAGCAGCTCAGCTTGAACTAGTTGCGAGCTCGCCCTTGCCAGGAATTGCGTATCGCTCCGGCCCTCCTTGCCTTCAACCACTCCCACGTGCGGTTAAAATCCAGGCGCGGAGCGAGCTTCCCCCCCATCTTGCCGCCAGCGGCTCTGGGACTCGTAGTTTTCACGCTAACCCCGCGCCGGGCTAAGCCGCGGCTCGAAGACTACAACTCCCGGCATGCGCTGCGCCAAGCACGGGCTCCGCCCTTTCGAACGCGTAGCGGAGCGTGAGCTTTCATTCCTGGAAGGATGAGTAAGCGGCGTCTGGGGGTTCTGTGCGAACTGTGGGCGTGGACGTTCAGTTTCTGAGCATTGGCAGCCCAATTCCGCGACTTATTTCTCTTGCATATAAAATATTTCTATTTTTTGCCTTTCATGCAAATCAGCACTTGTCAGAAAAGAGTTCAAGCCCTCGTTACAGGATCTTTTTTTCCAGTAAATGGCTACTTTGGAACATTGTTTACCACTACGTGTATTTCGATGTCCCAGTTATAGCAAAGTTTTCGGACGCTGGAGATAAGCAGGTTTTGTGGGCGTGTCGAAGGTAGTGTTATCGGCTGTGGTGTGTGCCGTGTTTTCATCCCATCCGTTTTTGCAAATTCCGCCTCCTTTCCCCTCAAAAACCCTGTTGTTGTTGTTTTTTACCAGAACCTATCGTGGGGATTTCTGCATGCAGTTTTTGATCCATCACAACTTACTCAGCTTTAGTGCAGTGGAATCCTATGCATGTTTGCATGTTTACACCCAGTTAAATACAGTACTCCCTTTAATTTTAAAAAAGAAAAAGTGGAGCTTACTCCCAGGTAAAAGGGTCATAGAGCTACAAGCTTTAAGAACTTTTTGTGTCTCCTACAGTAGCTAATGTTTTTCTGGTGCTTTGGGTACCTCAACAGTTAGAGAAACAAGCTTGAAACAGCTGCACGTTTAACAAAAAAGAATAAATTTAAAACCCAAATATAGTTTACAGCAGGAGTGGGGAACCTGTGGCTCTCCAGATGTTGTTGAACTACAACTCTCATCATCCCTGTTTGTTGGGCATGCTGGCTGGGGCTGATGGGAGTTGGAGTGTGGCAACTGGAGAGCCACAACTTTATGGAACCACACTATTTAAAAGCCATTCTTATAGTTGACAATCCTTTTTATTTCGAAGAATCTGCAGTTGCTAGTAATTTAACAGACCACACCTCCTCCTGACCCTTTATTCTGTTTTGAATAGCCAGATAATAATTTATAGGGTTGGGATGTTTGTCTTGCAAGCTTTATAATCTGCTGAGATTCCTTTTTTGAAGCCAGGAAATAAGATTCATAGCATCTCAAGAGGAACCCTGCCCATATTCCATCAAAGAAATAGGACATAATTAAGACATTGCTCCAATATTAGGTGCTAATTTATCACATTTGTATCTCTCTCCAAGGAACTCAAAGCTGCTTTGTTTAATTTAGGCTATGAGACAATTGGCTGCACAATGAGCTTCTGCTAGAATTTTCACATAAAAATCCCAAGGACTCTTACAACTGCACCACGTGTATAGTTCAGTGGGCAGCCATGATTGGAATAGTTTGGAGAAAATAGGTATCTCAGACTGGGGGTATGGATTTTTATACATAAAATATCCACTCAGGAAGTCCTACTACGGTCATTCCGATTTAATGCCATATACTAAATGAACCACACTTCTCTCCTAGCCCAAAGGGGATGGCTGGGATTATGTACAGCCCACTAGGCAAAATAGTATCATCCTTCAGTAATCTGTCATACAGTGATAAGAATAAGGCATTCCTCCAGCAACAAAAAAGGCATCGTAGCTAATTTTGCACAGCTGAGAATAATGGAGATAAAAAGCCAAAAATACTTGGTTGGTTGACTTCCATATCTTTTGCTTGTATGTGTATGCCTATTTATAGCAAGGAAAGGGGACAGGTGACTTTGCTGATGTAGTTGGACCGCAGCTCTCATCACCTCTGGCTGAGGCTGATGGTAGCTGGAGTTCAGCAACATCTGGAAAACCACAGGTTCACTACCCTGACTCATAGCCCCATTCTCAAAAGCCCGAGTCCCTTAAAAAATGAATACCCATGTTCCTTTTGCAATCTGAAGGATGGTTCTGCGCATTATTGGCCTTTGTTCAAATGCAGCAAAGGTCCTAACCTTCCGGATGCAGGAAAGGGTAATGCTAGAATGACACTTGTTGCAAATCTCTGTCTTGATAAATTGGGCAGAAGGAAAAAGGAAGGTCTGTCAAGCCTGGGACCTGTTGAAGGAGGAAGGGTACCTTCATCCCATTGTTATAGACGGCATGGCCTGTGTGAAGTTCCCAAAGCTTACTGTGGCCTACATTGTGGGTGGGAAGTGACAGGCAAACAATGACATACTCCCACCTTTAGGACCACAAAATGCATGAAAACCTCAGCCAGTTCCTCTCTGTCCAAATGCAATGACAGATCATTGCATGGCACTGACCAGTGTGGAGGATGAAGTCCTCTAAAAATCATTGCTCTCCATTGTTAAATTTCACCTTGGAAAAAGCAGCCAAAGTTAACCCTCACCCCCCAACATAAGAGGAGTGGTGGCAGAAAGAATTACTTTGCAATCAGGGCGGCAGCTACTGCAATGACAACCCACCTCTCCCCGCTAGAAGGCAAGTATGTAATCAAAGAGACAGGAAATATGTGAACTGGTGACTTCTACAAAGTGGAAGCTGAATGGGCTGAATGGACCGGGGAGGTTTTCGTCCCACTGCCCTGCTTCATCCAGAAATTGATTTCAGGGTAGATAAAATAATTTAAAATCAAGAATTGCAATATAAAGCATCACCAACAATCCCCTAAAGTTAAGAGGTTAAAAAACTATTCAGCCAGCTAGAAATGCCCTAATGTAAAACGCTGAGGCAAAAGGGGTTTAATCTGATGCTGGAAATAATATGATTTCGGTGCCAGATCCCACCTCAGAGCAGATTATTATTATTATTATTATTATTCAGTTCATCTAATGATGGAACATGAGGATGGGCACACAAAATATAATAGTCTTTGCCACAGCTTTCCACTGGAAACTGTCACCCTCAGCGAAGTCATTTCACTAGCAAACCAATCACTTGACCAAATATTTCTGTAAATAAAAGCAAGCAGCCACTCCAGGAAATTTCACAATATCCTTCTTTATTATTGTTGTTGTTATTTCACCTGCTGCGATGGTTCCTTTATTTGTCACTGTCGCACAGAAAATGAAACTTATCTGAATCTGCTTGAATATCTGGGCAGTGCAGTAATGTAGAGAGACAATTTCATATTTAGGAGCGTTGCCACTGCTGAGTAATTTTACTGTTTAATATAAACTGATAGTATCTGGGCAAATATTCAGGGGGTTAAGTCACTATAGAAATGAAGGTAGGTTTCCTGTGTTGGTTGGAGTATTTTGCCAAAATGTCTTGTCGTAGTTTCAGAGCTGAAACCATATCAAACCATTTTCAGAGTTTCACTGTTTCTTCTGGCGTCGTGAAGCAGGTGTGTTTCACCGGCTTAGTCAGCTGTGCCTCTCAACATGATTTTCAGCACAGAACCAGTCAGCAGTATTTTCTAACTCAAAATTGCATATACTGTACAGGAGGACGTCTCAAAATGTACGATGACAAATGTACGTATTGCAAAGCTGGAAGGGCAAAAACTCACTGTCCCCTAATTGGCGGTCTGAAGATCTTGCTGCACTTTCTACATTTAAACACATGGCTTATAATGATCAATATTTAGATATCTGTTTGGAGATATGGACTGCATATGTCCTGTTGAGTGCAATGAGGTTTGCTTCCAGGTAAATTAGTATAGCAGGTTAGTATAGTAGAGCCAGTGTGGTGTAGTGGTTAAGAGCAGTAGACTCGTAATCTGGTGAACCGGGTTCGTGTCCCCGCTCCTCCACATGCTGCTGCTGGGTGACCTTGGGCTAGTCACACTTCTCTGAAGTCTCTCAGCCCCACTCACCTCACAGAGTGTTTGTTGTGGGGGAGGAAGGGAAAGGAGATTGTGAGCCGCTTTGAGACTCCTTCGGGTAGTGATAAAGCGGGATATCAAATCCAAAATCCTCCTCCTCTTCTTCTACAACATCTGGAAAGCCAAAGGTTCCCCCACACATGAAGTAGGGAAGGATTGGACTAGGATTGCAACAGAAGTGTGTAGATACAAATACATTTAGGCAACAATGAGTCCTGTGGCATCTTTGAGACTAAACAAATTTGTTGTGGGTGGACATTTTATGCCACAATGTATTTGCTTTTTCTTTTTTTTTTTACTTTTTCTTTGCCACAATATATTTTTTATTTTTTCAAAGTGCTGCAAGACTCTTCCTTCTTTTTGCAACACAGCTCCCTCTCGATACAATATGTATATTCCTCTGACTGTTTCCAAAGGTGGTGGGTTTTGACATTCATAATCTCAGATGAGCTTCATGGATTTGCTTCTACAGGTATATTCCCACACCAGAGAATATTAACAAGCAGATTATAAGAGGCTGCCAACCCCAAATTGCACACGTGTTGCTCTTTGGCATTCACAGTTTGAAGTCCAACACAGGATGCATACTATGGTTTGTTCTCAGTGAACCAAACTACAGTTTACTTTGCACCTCCCCAGTCCTTTTTGTTCCTGCACCACACTGAGCTAAGCAAAGGTTTCACTTAATGCTTTTACTTGGAATAGTAGGGGGAGAAATCCCCAAGAAGGACATTACATTCTTTCTGTATGCCACAACTACAGCGAGGCATACTACTTGCTAAGAATTGGAAAACCCAAGATATACCAACTATAGATGATTGGCAGATCAGGATGATTGACTTGATGGAACTTGCCGAAATGACTGGGAGGATCTGCGAACAGTCGGAAGAGACGGTGGAAGAAGATTGGAAGAAATTTAAATTGTATTTCAAGAAATATTGCAATATTTAATGTACCTTAGGGAAGTTAATATAGGCTTTCGGTGTAGATTTAGAATTTTGGTTAAGTTTTATAGAATGTATATGTTAATTTTTTGTTTTTTGTTTTTCTTTTAGAACTGTCTAGAATGATTAGTAATGAAATTCAGGTGGGGGGTACCGGGAAGTCACCCAACAATGTTAAAGAAGGTTATGATTATATAAGAAATATTTGTGTTTTGTTTGTTTTTATGTTTGTATGTTTCTTTTTTTTCTTCTTATAAAAATGAATAAAAATTATTTTTTTAAAGAAGATTTCACTTAATGCAGGGATGGGAAACTTTTGGCCCTCCTGGGAGTTGTTGGACTACAACTCCCATCAACCTTGACTATTGGCCATACTGGCGAAGGCTGATGGGAGAGGTGGTCCAGAAATATCCGGAGGTTCAAAGGTTCCCCAGTCCTGGCTTAGTATGATTTCTCTCCTTACTGAACACAAACTGATCTAACACAGGCATAGATGCAAGGAAGCCAGTACGGTCAGGGATGATGGGAGTTGTAGTTCCATAACATCTGGAAAACACCACATTAGCATATTGCCAGAGCACCCCAGTGCTACAGTGCAACAAAAGCAGGAACACACCCCATAATGTCTCTCTCTCTCTCTCTCTCTCTCTCTCTCTCTCTCTCTCTGTGTGTGTGTGTGTGTGTGTGTTATGAAAAATGACAGGATTTCAGCAGGAAGCTATGGGCCATGTGTGGTGAACTAATTATGCCACATATTCATCCCTGGAAAGTTTTAAATTCACAGATCATCTTGACTGTGGAAGTGCCTCTGACACCCCCTATAGTATCAGAAAGCGCAAATCCTATTGAGTGCACATTAAAAGGCTTGTCCAGTGGTGCCCCCAGCTCTTATCTTAAGGCCTTATCTTTTGGGAATCAGCTGGGAAAGGCACAAGAAAATGACTTTTGCACAATGTGTTCATCAAATTGCATATATTTGTGAAAATAACAGATTCAGTTAGAGGAAATGGCATGTAAAAATGCATATATTGTGTTAAAATGTAGGTGTTCGGGGAAATTTGCACTAAATCGCCGGTGAATTTCCATGCGGTTTTAACAATAATAAACGAACTAGCGAAGATGTGAACCTAAGACTGGAAAAATAAGAAACGGAGAGAAACTGAAATTGACAGGTACATCCATTCTCTGCGCCTCAGATGGCATTGATGAAGATTCCAGGTTTCAGGGAAAGAGTGGGCGAGTGTATAACTGAGGCATGCTTTATGCTTTCTGTTCTGCTAAAAGTCTGTCACCTTCCTAGAGACTTCGCTCTTTGGTCTTGAGTGGCTCACCACAGGACAGCGATATGAAAGCCCCTAGTTCAAGGCCCAGCTATTACTGACAGCTTATCGCTTCCATTTTGATCGTGTTTTAAATTCGCCGTTTTGGTTTCGTAAGATCATGCAATCACATTTTTCCTGGTTTGGCCCACTGATGAGGTAGCAGATCGTTACTCTAGTTGCATTGTGCACGATCCGTTGAAACGTGATAGATATGATGTCATGGACTGACTGGACGGACTACTGTTGTAGCTTTAAGAAATATGGTTTATTCACCTATTTACACCTTCAGTCTGCAAGGAGGGAGTCCAGATCTTACAGCATGGTCATTTCAAGAGGGACTTATACCCCACAGCAGTGCAGCCTTGGAATCCAAGGCATTTCTCCCAGCCAGCCTGCAGCCAGCCTGCCCAAGATGGATCCAAGTCTCTTCCTTTTCCTTCTTCCCAGCAACCCTTGCTCAAAACTCTTTACCTGTCACCTTAAGCACAGTTACCCTGGCAACCTTCCAAACCCTCAGTCTCTGTTAAGACCTCAAGGCAAGGTGGGGAGGACAGTTCTCTTGCCTTGCTAATGGCCCTCAATGGCCCTGTATTGTTTCTATCTTGGCCAGGTTGCTTTGCCTAGGGTAGCCCAGGAATTCCTCTGCAGATTGTATTTCTCTCTTCACATCCCAAATAATCAAAATCCTACCATTTATTCCTTTCTAGGGTTTTGCCCCCCACCCTGAGTCTATAACAATATGTACAGGAGACAACAGCTTTGTAGCTTTCGTTTCTGCTGCATTGTTACTTTCATTTATGCATTTATATAAAAGTTGTGCATAAATGGTCAAGGAGCGTAGTGGGGAATTACATACCCTGCAACATTTCTCTGATGAAAATAGGGACGTCCTATTCCATAATAATAATTTTACTATTTATACCCCACCCATCTAACTGGGTTGCCCCAGCCACTCTGGGCAGCTTCCAACATATTAAAAAACATAATAAAACATTGCACCTTTTTAAAAATAATAATGATAATAATAAACTTCCCCATTCAGGGCTGTCCTCAGATGGTTCAGTGGTTGGATAACTCCATACCCTCCAACATTACTCCGGTGAAAATAGGGACCTCCTTCCATACCCTCTGACATTTCTCCAATGAAAATAGGGACGTCCTTAGGAAAAGCAGGACATTCTAAGATCAAACCAGAAAGTGGGTCGGCTTCTCTTCATCCTGGAGAGAAGTGACTAGTGGGGTGCCACAGGGTTCTGTCTTGGGCCCAGTCTTATTCAACATCTTTATCAATGACTTGGATGATGGGCTTGAGAGCATCCTGATCAAGTTTGCGGATGACACCAAATTGGGAGGGGTGGCTAATACCCCAGAGGACAGGATCACACTTCAAAATGACCTTAACAGATTAGAGAACTGGGCCAAAGCAATCAAGATGAATTTTAACAAGGAGAAATGTAAAGTACTACACTTGGGCAAAAAAAATGAAAGGCACAAATACAGGATGGGTGACACCTGGCTTGAGAGCAGTACGTGTGAAAAGGATCTAGGAGTCTTGGTAGACCATAAACTTGACATGAGTCAACAGTGTGATGCAGCAGCTAAAAAAGCCAATGCAATTCTGGGCTGCATCAATAGGAGTATAGCATCTAGATCAAGGGAAGTAATAGTACCACTGGATTCTGCTCTGGTCAAACCTCACTTGGAATACTGTGTCCAGTTCTGGGCACCACAGTTCAAGAAGGATACTGACAAGCTGGAACGTGTCCAGAGGAGGGCAACCAAAATGGTCAAAGGCCTGGAAACGTTGACTTATGAGGAATGGCTTAGGGAGCTGGGTATGTTTAGCCTGGAGAAGAGGAGGTTAAGGGGTGATATGATAGCCATGTTCAAATATATAAAAGGATGTCATGTAGAGGAGGGAGAAAGGTTGTTTTCTGCTGCTCCAGAGAAGCGGACACGGGACAATGGATTCAAACTACAAGAAAGAAGATTCCACCTAAACATTAGGAAGAACTTCCTGACAGTAAGAGCTGTCCGACAGTGGAATTTGCTGCCAAGGAGTTTGGTGGAGTCTCCTTCTTTGGAGGTCTTTAAGCGGAGGCTTGACAGCCATCTGTCAGGAATGCTTTGATGGTGTTTCCTGCTTGGCAGGGGGTTGGACTGGATGGCCCTTGTGGTCTCTTCCAACTCTATGATTCTATGAGTCTATGATTCTGTAAATATGGGACTGTCCCTGGAAAACAGGAACACTTGGGGTGGGGGTCTGCTTCCAAAGAGCACTGTTGAAAATTCTTGCTCTCCTCTCAAATTATACCCACTGTGGAACAAGATAGGGTTATTGCAAAAGTTTTTGTAGCCACGTGGCCATTTTTGCAGAGGTCTTGTGCACTGTGGTCTCATCATTGGGGACTCCCCCCCCCCTTTTGTGACTACACCTGAATTTCCCCTGAGAGGGGAGTTCCCCACAGCACAGGGGACTCAGAAGCACATGCGAACAGCATTTGTCTTTAGAACTCCCAAGAGACGCTGAAGTGAATAATGTGTGGAGGAAGAAAAATGAAATTCTTTCAAGCCATCCTTTTATACTAGGCCGTTAGTTGTTATAAAGATGTTGTGCTCTGAGAGAGAAACCACTTGAAGAATTTGTGAAGTAAAAGGAGTTTGACACACTGGAGACTCCCTTCCTGGCTCTTTCTCGATGGGAGAGGTTTTCTCTCATGCCGAGTCCAGATGTACCTCACTTCCATGGTAGCTTTTCCTTCATGCAAGTTGTGGGGATGGGGCTGAGCTAAATTAGGACCACAGCAGTGGGCTAAACTCCCCTACCATCCCTTCAGGGTCCCAATCCAGATTGGTGTTCCCTCAGCTGGCTATTTCTGGAAGAAAAACCATGCACCAACATGGTCAACACCATGCAAAGGGCATACTAAATATATGTATGGAATTTACTTCTAGGTAAACTGGAACGAAGGCTATCTTGAGATACTACAGTATGTTTATCTCATGCTTGTTTTCTCCTGCTCTGGAGGGTAGGACTCGAACCAAAGGCTTCAAGTTACAAGAAAGGAGGTTCTGACTAAAAATTCGGGGGGGGGGGGGTTGGAAGTGGAACCGACTCTCACGAGAGGTGGTGGACTCTCCTCCTTTGGAGGTTTTTAAGCAGAGGTTGGATGTGTCATCTGTCATATATGCTTTAGTCAAGGTTCCTGCTTTCCAGGGGGGCTGGACTAGATGACTCTATGGCCCCTTCCAGCTCTAAGATTCTATGATTCGTAGCAAAGCAGCATTAAATTCACATACAACATTCCACGGATGCCATCCATTTGTTGCTGATAATTGGCACTGTAATCCTTTTAATCTGGTAGAAAAATCATGACTGTTGATTTCACTTATAGGATACAGCCTAATATGTGAAATCTGGTAATAAACTGTGCAGTAATGTTACATTACATGATACAATGTTAGGGTTTCTTTGCGTGTGGCTTGGACAGTAGTTTGGATTGAACCAACTCTGATCATGGGTGTAGCCAGGGGGGTTGCAGGGGGAACAGCTGCCCCCCCTAAATCAAGTAAATAAATAAAAATACTTAACTAACTGACCAATTGCATCACAGATAACTCAATTCTGCCTCCCCGACAAAAAAAACCCTGCCCCCCTCCCTAAAATAAATCCTGGCTACGCCCAGGACCCTGATACTGAATTTCCAGGTTTTGTGTGGACCAAAATACTAAGACACATTCCTGCAGCTTTTGATCAACCTGATGCCGTCCACAGATATCATTGGACTACAACTTCCATCAGCTGAGCTGGCTGGGGCTGATGGGAGTTGTAGTCCTACAGCATAGTGTGAGCGCCAGGTTGGCAATTCCTGTCTTCCTGAGATGGCATAGACTTGGTTCAGGGTTTATATGAAAGTATGCATGGTGGTTGGGGAGCTTTCCCCATAGGCCACCAGACGCTAAAGAATCTCCGATACAGACAGGCACACACGCTACTACTATATGTTTGTTTTCACCTGGTTCATTTTTAAAAAATAATTAAGTGTTTGACTTCTAACTAGTATACCCACGTGGAGTAAAGGTTTAGTGTTCCAAGAGAAAGGAAGGGTAGAATTATACTAACAGGAGGGGGGGCACACGTTGAGAGAGAAAGCACGAGAAAGATGGTTCAAAATGAAAAGAAAAGCCTGAAGGAAGTTTCTGAGTGGGGGAAAGCCCCAAAGTAACGGTCATGCTGCCCATGACCAGGCAGCAAACCCTACAAACCAAGGGCCTGGAAAGAGGGGAAACAGGGGTCACATACACATGATACGAGTTTGGCTACTGTGGTCCACAAGGTGAAAGGAGCACTGAAACCAAAGAGGAGGAGGGTCTCGAGGTCCCAGCTTCTCAAAGGAATATACTGATTCAAGTTGCCAGAGTAAACTACAATCTCCTGCTAAGTTTGTGAGTCTATCAGTCAGAATGCGTCCATTACTGAGGGCCCAGCCATTTTGAAACTCCAGAAACACGCACACACCATCTCAAATTGACCGCTTCCTGTTAGGATAAGCCTAGCTCTCAAACTTGGAGCCTATCGTGTTAGAGCAAACAGTTTGCATTCACAAGGTCCCAGATTCAATCCCTGACACATCCTCTCTGGAAAGACAAAACATTCCCTCAGAAAAACCACTCTGGGTGTTTCCAGACGGTTGCTATTTTCAAACGGTATTCGATCGCATGCTGTCCAAGCCAGGTTGCACAATTACTGTGGATTGGGAGGTCTTGTGTAAAAAGACGGCGTCTCCGTGAGACCAGAAAATGCACTAGAAAGTGTGGGATAGCGCTTGATGCAACATCAGTCTCATCTGCACTATGCATTTAAAGCACTATGATACCACTTCAAGCAGTTGTGGCTCCCCCACCCCAATAATCCTGATAATTGTGGTTGGTTATAGGTGTTGAGAGTTGTTAGCAGACCCCTATTCCCCTCACACAACTACAATGCCCAGAATACTCTGGGAAGAAGGACTGACTGTTAAGCCACTCTGTAGCTTTTTTGTTTTGCCATAGTTTCTACCCTGTTATTAAGAAGTCATGTCACGCTTTTTGCAGTATCAAAAATCTTAGTTTCTTCTTCCTTCCCAAACCTCCAAAGAGCCCATTTCCCCAACCAGCCTTTGCACACCTGACCCTCCAAATGTCCCTATTTTCCAAGGACAGTCCCGGATTTACAGAAGCCGTCCCGGGTTCTGCTTTGATCTCGGAATGTCCCACTTTTCCTTAGGATGTCCCTATTTTCATTGGAGAGATGTTGGAGAGTATGGAGTTATCCAACCCCTGGGCCATCAGAAGGCAGCCCTGTATACTGGGTGTTTTTTTTAAAGTTTAATGTTTTATTATGTTTTTATATATGTTGCAAGCCACCCAGAGAGGCTGGGGCAACCCAGTCAGATAGTAAAATTATTATTATGGGATGGGACACCCCTATTTTCATTGGAGAAATGTTTTTGCCTATTTTTGCAAACAGCGTCGTGTAAAGCATGGTATTTTTTCCTCATCCCACAAGTGTCTAGCACATCAAATTTCCTCCCCCGGTTCTCTTTTCTCCTCCCCTCTTGCGCTTTCTATTCTCCATATTCTCCTTTTTTCACAGATGTGTAGTGATTCATCCCATCTCCTGTTAACTTCACCCCATGCCTGTCATGTGACATTCTGTTGTTCACCTCAACCCAAGGTTCTGCATGACAGACTGAAGGCAGACCCTGGAGACAGTGACAAGAATGTGGAAACATTACTGAAGGACATCTTTTTAAACAAAAAATATATATATAGCAAACCAAGTGTTTGGAGGAGCTGCTAGCAACGTGGGTTCCCCTTCTTTCCCGTGACAGAGCTCTGCTGAACTTTCCCCGGCAATGGGGTGTGTGTGTGTGTGTCTGCTCATGAATATGCTAGATCACACAGCCTGCAGCATAATATTAAATGTAACATCTTCTTATGCAGAATGAGTTTGGTTTATAACCATGTGGAAAGTGAAGGACTCAAAAGAACAATATTACTCCTGTAGTGAGAAACCCATCTTTACTGAAAAAATAACATTTTCACTAAGGACTTTAGCCATTCTTGTTGCTGTTGCATATTTACTCAAACCACAATCTGAGATGCTGGATTTGCTCTTTATTTTCCTTAGGCTGTGCTACTTGTTTACACTTCCACACTCTGAAAATCAGTGCTTCCAGAGCACCTGTATCATGGACGTATTATAATTTTAAATTCAGAAAACACTTCAGTTGTCAGAAGTTCGGAAAACACTGCCTTATGCGCAAAGTACTGTTGATATCACTCATATTGTACTCAACAGGGAAACCTCTCTGAGAAGAAAGGAGATCTCAGGCACATTGAAACTAAACGGTGAAGAATGAAAGTACCACCTGCGTTGTAATAACAATAAAAAATAAATCTGCCCTTTTTCTCTCTCTCTCTCTCACTGAAACCTGCTTATTTCATGGGTTATGGATAATCAAGAGGATACAGCAAAAGAGAGAGATGAGGGTGAAATGTGCATTTTCTTGGGTCTTCTCTTTTTTATCCTCACAACAAGATCTTGGAGAAGTCAGCAAGGAGGAGAGGGGTGGGACAAAACCAGAGTTAGTTGCCCTTGCCTGTGATTGGTTCTGACGCCACCTACTGTTGGGTTCCTTGCCTTTCGCCCAACCAGTCTCGACGGGCTCCAGAATGTTCATTGGCACACAGGTCAAATATCTAAATTTGCATCTATAGAGAAAAATGGGCCTAGGTGAATTTTATGAAATTCTGTCCTCTTTTTGAGGTGATGCGAAAGTGGCCACAAGCAGGCAGTGACAAACAGGAAGGGGAGGAGAGGCTATAGGCCAGGAAGCTCCAAGCATTGGCAGAGGAGACCCTGCGTGAGTTTGGTCCTCTACCCCGATGGTCTTCTCCACTGTTGTTGGCATCCATCCATCTTGGGAGCCAATGGAAGACTTTACCCTTTGGGGGAAAGTCAAACTATTGGAGAGCACCTGCTGTGGCTGTAGAGACCGATACAGGAGAGACATGTTTTATTGCAGGTAGGGCAACCCAGAGATAGTTAAGCCAGCAAAAACGGTAGTGTACCACGGTTTAAAAGGCTTGTTTGACCCAGTCTGCCAAGCTTAGGCCAGCTCAGCCAGCGATAGCCCACTGCCGAATGAAGTTTGGATCCGCTATAACTTTACACCAGTTTAACTTCTTAGCACCAGCTTGCTTTATGCCAGCTACTCATGCATAGGATTGCTCTCATAAACATTTGAGCAGCTCCAGGTTGGGGGCCACCTCTCTTGCCCCAAGGGGACCCTAAATCTTCTGCCAACTCACCAAGCTCTTTTCCCTTGGGGGGAACTCTTGACAGAGCAGTTTAAATTTGTAATGTAGATATGCCTGAACTGCAACAGAGGATTTTTTAAAAATATATAAATTGAAGATATGTTGAATCGATAAAGCAATCTCTTCTTCTTCTTCTTCTTCTTCTTCTTCTTCTTCTTCTTCTTCTTCTTCTTCTTCTTCTTCTTCTTCTACTTTAAAGTGTTTTGCTAGATGAGAAAGGGAAAGGGCACATAATTCCTCTCTACAAGGCACACAGAAAGGTACACATACACGCACACACAACTGTTTTCTTCTTCCTTCTTCTTTCATAAATGCTCATTGCTTGGCTGCATAGCTACCCCTGGTGGCCCATGTTTGAGTAGTAAAATAGTAAAGCCTGAATATAAACCAGAGATTGATTTATTTGCTTGTTTGCTTGTTTTTTTTTAAAAAAAACACCACGCTACATGTCATGAGGGACAACCAGAGACAGGGGTGCCAACTTGAATAAAATATTGGGGGCCCCAAGTAAGCCCTGCCCTGCACAATCAATCACATGATGCAGTGAACAGACAGCATTTGAATGGCAATGCCTATGAACGTGGGGGGGGGACGACTCAAATATTTTATTGGGGAGACAGCCTCAGCCCCTAGGAGTTGGCTCCTATGACCAGAAACCTGCAATAAAGTCTAATCAGGCAGGTCTCTGAGTGATCCAGTGGGAATAGTCAAAATTTAGTGTACTGTTGCCAGTTATTCACATCATTAACTAAAGAAAAATGAATCAATCGGCTGTTAGAGTGTCTTATTTAAAAAGCACCCCTTGTTGGCTGATGGGAGAATGACATCAAACGTCAAGTCCAGATGACCTGTTGACTGATCATCCATCCTGATTGCTTTGCGCAGAGTTTGCAGGAAAGCTACACGGCAAGTTATTTATGGAGCGTTTGTGCTGGCTGGTTTGCAGAGAAGTTAGGAGACGCCGTTGCACCAATGTACACAGCCCTTCAGCACCGAGTGAACACGGCAGCATTCTAGAGCACAGCGAGGGAAAAGGGATTCCCCATTCTTTAAGAAAGCTACGTATTCAAATCTCAACAGGTGCAATAAGGTTCTGTCCCGGCTACAATCATATGCAATAAAAAAACTGAGTCAATAGCAACCACTTTTTATTCCCAGGTGGCTTTTAATAGATGTTCTTTCCACTGTTTCGGTGACCTCTTGTAGTGAAAGGTCCAGGGGGACACGGCAACCCATTATTCTTTTAGCAACAGCTCTTTCTCTTCCGTCTCCAGCTGCAAGCCACCTGAAGACCTACCTTGATTTTGACCAGAACCCTGCTGAGAGCTTCCTGCCTCTCTCCACCTGGCTCAGGGCAGGGCCTGACAGCTTTTATAAGGGCTGTTGCTGTTACTCAGAGAGGGTTTCTTCTCTGCTTTTAAATTGTTTTTTATATCCTTTTTAATATTTGTTTAGTTTTTTAACTGTTTTTAACTGAGTTGTAAGAGCACTTGGTGGGGTGTGCCTGGGAGGAGAGGAGCAGGGGAGAGCAGGGGGAGGGGCAGGCCACATAGGGGGCACACGCAGCACAGGTAGTTAGTGACAGGGCCGTGTGCCAGCCCCTCCCAGTGCTGTCAAGTATCCCGTTTTCCCCAGGATTCTCCCTTATTTTAAGCAGTTTCCTGCTGCTCTCCCTTATTTTTTTATTTCCCTTAAATTTCCCATTTTTAATGGAAGCAGCTCCTCCCCTGCTAGCCAGGGACTGGGTGGGAAGACCTCGCCTACTTGGAGAGAAAAGCCTCAGCCCTCAAAGCAAGTGGGAGCCGTTTCCCGTGCTTACAGGGGGGGGTGTATTCCCCCCCCTGCATCAGCCCCTATCCGTTGCCGCCGAGCCCCTCAGCCAGCCAATAGGGTTAGCTGGTGGGCGGAGCCTGGCTGCCTTTGAGCAGCTGCTGCTTCCTGTCCTGTTTTGATGGGATCAGACAAGAAGACAATGGGGCTCCATTGCGCGGAGCACATGGCTGCCCTCCTCTTTGCTGGCTGCCCTCCTCTTTGTTCCGCTCCGAGCCCGAGCCCACTTGGAGTTTACATTGCTGCTCCGCCCACTTTTGCTTCTGGCTCCACCCACCACTGACATGTGACTGTCCCCGGGATAGGTGAGACTGCTGATCCCTTATTTTCAAATCAGAAACTTGACAGCTATGGCCCCTCCTCCAACCTGGGGAATTGTCGTTCTCATGTCAACCAGCTCTCAGGTCTGCGACTGCTGCTGTTGAATGCCAGGTCGGCCCAGAATAAAATCTCCCTTATCCATGATCTGATTATGGCTGAGGAGGCTGATCTGGGATGTATCAATGAAACCTGGGTGGGTGAACAGGGTGGAGTTGGTCTCACCCAGCTGTGCCCACTGGGGTACTCAGTGCAGCGTCAGGCCATACTTGAGGGTCGGGGAGGGGGAGTTGCTGTGGTCCATAGAGATTCTCTGTCTCCAGGTTCTCTGTCCCGTCAGGGGGGAATCTAGAGTGTGTGTTCCTGGCGCTGGGCAATCGGGACAGATTAGGGAATCTGCTGGTTTACCAACCACCTTGCTACCCAGCAGTCTTGCTGACAGAGCTGGTCTCGGAGGTGGGGTTGAGGACTCCCAGACTGCTGGTTCTGGAAGACTCCAACATCCATGGTGAAGCAGCTGGCTCTGGGGCGGCTCAGGACTTCATGGCTCCCATGAGAACTATGGGGCTGTCCCAACATGTCACCAGCCCAACACACATGGCAGGCCATACTCTGGACCTTGTTTTCTCGACAGGACAGGAAGTGGGTGATCTGAAGGTGGGGAACATTGACATCAGTCCCTTGTCACAATCAGATCACTTGCTGTTGAGATTTAGGCTGTCAGTACCTTTTTCCGCCCTCGGAGGCTGATGCATCTAGTGGGATTACAAACGGCTATGGGGGCTTTTTGGCTGATATGACTGTCACCCCTGTCAAAGCCCTGGCTGACCTCTGGAGCACCCAAATGGCTCAAGCTATTGACACGATCGTCCCTGAGCGCCCTCTCCCACTTTGTGGAGCCCATTTGGCCCCCTGGTGTACTCCAGAGCTTAGGGCGAGGAAACAAGCTGGAAGACAGTTTGAATGCAAGTGGAGGAAAGATCCGAATGAATGCAACCGAACACTGGTAAGGGCTCATTATCGAGCCTACCTAGTTGCAGTGAAGGCAGCAAGAAAGAAGGCATACTTTGCTACCTCCATTGCATCCTTAGTATGTCGCTCTTCATGGGGTTACAATTCCTCTGAAGGAGCAGGTTCGTAGCTTGGGGTACTCCTGGATCCTTCGCTGTTGCTCGAGGCTCAGTGTTGTCTATGTTCTGGTAACCTCAAGGTTAAATTACTGCAATGCGTTATACGTAGGGCTGCCTGTGAAGACGGTTCAGAAACTTCAGCTAGTGCAGAATTCAGCGGCCAGGTTGCTCACCGGCAGGGCCGTCTTCGGCCGGCGTGGCGCGGCGATCCCTCTGGGGCCCCGGGCGTGCCGCCTCTCCGCCGCCTCCCATGCTTGCCACCCCTTGGGGGGGTGGGAGAGCAGGGGGTGAGGGGCCTGGCGCTGGAGCGGTGCGGGGCTCTGCGCGCCCTTCGATTTGAGCATATTACACTGATCCTCATCTGACTGCACTGGTTACCAATTAGTTTCCAGGCCCAACTTAAAGTGCTGGCTCTTAAAGGGCTCAGGACCACAATACCTCAAGGAGCGCCTCTTTCCATATGAACTTACCCGGACCCTGAGATCATCTTCTGAGGCTCTCCTTTGTGTGCCTCCTCCTCGAGAGGTCCGGAAGGTGGCAACATGAGAACGGGCCTTCTCTGCAGTGGCTCCCTGTCTGCGGAATGCTCTCCCCAGGGAGGTTTGCCTGGCGCCTTCATTATACACCTTTAGGCAGCAGGCAAAACTCTCCCTTTTTAACTAGGTCTTTGGTTGATCTGATTGACATCCTATGCCCTTTTAAAATGTGGGGTTTTGCTATTGGGTGGTTGTTTTAATTTTGATTATGTATTTTGTGGTTTTATATTTTGATTTTATTCTGTGACCCACCCTGAGACCTCTGGGTATAGGGCAGTATATAAATTCATTAAAATAATCTACAAACGAGAGCTCAATGCACAAAGACATACAGAGAATCAAAAGCACAAATCAACTCTGAGCACATTCTTTGAGGGGAGGATTTATTTATTTATTACATGTTTCTCCCACTTTTCCTCCAAGGAAGTCAATGGGGTGCACGTGGTTCAGTGCTTTCCATTTTGCCCTCACAACAACCCTGTGAGGTAGGCTAGGCAGAAAAACTGTGGCAAGGAATGCAAGGAAGCGACAATTTATGTCTCATCTTCTCCACTTTACAGATGATTCCCTGCCTGGTGTGGCTTTTTCTACACACCGTGAATGACCAGCTGAATGGCTATTTACTACAAGACTGAAATAATCGTGTCAGACATGGAATTTGGCCCCCTGGTTTGGAAGAACATGTTTACATTGTCTGTGTGTGTGTGTGTGTGTGTGTGTGTGTGTGTGTGTTGTGTGTATGCATTTCTCTCCACGCTTTTGCTCATGATTTCCCAATCCTAATTTTTGCCACCAAGTTCCTCTTGCGACTGACCTCAGAATCGAAGACGAAAAACCACATAAACCCATCTTCTTGCTTCCTTTTCTTCTGTTACTCAACTCTCTTGCTAATTCAGCGAGAGAAAGAAAACTTCTGAGGAAAATTAGTAAGAATAGCTAGGTAATCAGTTGTGCGTGCCCCCAAATATTGTGACTTGCTGATGTGTTGTGTGGGAAGAACCTGTGATTACTGGTGCTTTGTGTGTCCTTTAAAAGAAAAGGCACCCATTTTCTTTTAAGCATCTACAGTTCTTCCATTGAGAGATATCATCTGTTTTATGATTCTTGTGTAAATGAGTCTGCTCACACCCACACTATATATTTAAAGCATGTGGCTTCCTAAAAAATAATCATGGCAACTGTAGTTTATCTCTCACAGTGCGTTAATTCCTGGCACCCTTAACACACTACGGTTCCCAGGATTCTAGAAAGTGGTTTGTTTGTCTGTCTGCAAGTCCTTTTTTATTTGTTCCTTAGATGTTCAGATACCTCCTGAGATAAAGCCACCCAACTTGGCACAAGGGTTTCTGAGGTAGGGGTAGCACTCTTCGTTGATGTTTGGAAGATGGCTGCCATTTTGAATCAAGATGGCGGGCTGAAACATGACTTTGGTGTGAGTTCACTTCTTTTTTGTCGCAAGTTCAGCCACCACTTGAGATATCATCACCAAACTTGGCACCGGGGTTCTCATGGTGAAGCAGCAGACGTAGGGTTGCCAGGTGTCCACTATTTGAGTGGACAGTCCACTTTTTCACATTATGTTCACTCCCCCCCCCCCACAGAATAGTGGACATTTTTTAATTCAAAAGCTTTATGATGAAATGGTATTTTAATACGTGTTAAAATGTTTGTAAGAAAATATATAATTTAATTTAATTTAACCCGCCCCCCACTTGTCCACTATTTTTTGGAAGCAGACCTGGCAACCCTAAGCAGACGTTGTGACCATTTGGACACCAGGCTTCATTTTGAATCAAGATGGCAGACCAAAACATCACTTTGGAATCATTAAGTCTGTGAGGGGCAAACTGCAGTGCCCAGAATTCCTTGAGGGAAAGAATGTTGTTTCAAATGTGCTTTCAATATATTATATAGTGTGTACGAAGCCATGGTCTCCCTTCAATTCACGAAGACAAAGAAAAATGTGGACATTTATTTATAGAGATCTTTCGTCTTAATGAGTATTTGCTATGCGCACAAGACTTTTAACATGACCCATTGAAACAGTTTTATTCTTTAGCAGTTTATGTGTTAATAAATCAACACTGTCAAGCCAGAATTTTTTAAAAGAAACACTTTAAAATGAAATTTAAAAAAAATCTTTCCAGTAGCACCTTAGAGACCAACTGAGTTTGTTCTTGGTATGAGCTTTCGTGTGCATGCACACGAAAGCTCATACCAAGAACAAACTCAGTTGGTCTCTAAGGTGCTACTGGAAAGAATTTTTTTTATTTTGTTTCGACTATGGCAGACCAACACGGCTACCTACCTGTAACTGGAACTTTAAAATGAGTTTCTTTCATATAGCCACCAGGTGGCACTAGGCAAATATATGGTCTACATGCTTGCCAAGAGTTGAGGCATGTGTGTGTGTGTGTGTGTATTTGCAAAGATCTCAAGGCCTTTCCCTGTACTGCCCATACAACTGCCTGCTCTTTTTTTTTAAATGTAATTTTTATTAATTCATTTTGTTTAACAAAGAAAGAAAAAAAGGTAACAAAGTATTACAACTGCTATTATATAATATTACTGAATAAAATTTAACATCCCACATAGTCGTATCTGTGTCTTACTGTTTATATCTTAAGAGAAAACTAAAAGGAAAAAATATTAGAAAAAGGAAAAAAAATTCAGCCAGGCATATACCGGTAATTAGATAGTCCATACATCCACTTACTTATACATACCTATATATACCTAGACTCTCTTACGTACGTATACATAACAAACTTAACTTGACAAAACTTTAATTTCACAAATCAGACTTCCTGTCAAATCCCCATGCGTCTACCTCTCTTATTATTGAGGTTGAGCACAGCTCATACTCACTTAAAAGTTGACTGCTCCCATACAAATTATATGAGGAGACTTCTTCCAGCTCACTAACATCCAGACAACTGAGTGATCAAACCATTCTTTTTCCAGACATTACTTCTTCCATTCTTTTAGGCAGCTCATTTATTCTGACTTTGCAATTTTCTTTAAAGAATTATAATGTAGCTCAGGGGTGCAGCACCCGTAGCCCTACAGAGGACTCGAACTCCTGCCAACTTGCTGACATGGTCTGAAGCAAAGCAGAGCAATGTGTTACTGCACCAGCTTGGCTGCAGGAGTTGCCGGAGGGAGGTGTGCAAGGACACGGCATCAGTAGGCCTAAAGTTAACTCTTTATTCAAGGTAACAAGGTCAGCTCAGGAGGCCAGGCCTCGTGAGCACAGCAACTCTTCCCAGTAGAAGGTAGCTTTAAAATTGATTTGGAAATTATAACAGATCTCGGAGAGGGATGCATGCAGTGCCGGATTTACGTATAAGCTAAACAAGCTATAGCTTAGGGCCCCACTCTCTTGGGGGCTCCCCAAAAAAAAATTAAAGAAAAAAAACTGTATGTACATTTCCAAAATATAAGATAAAAAACAAATAAAATAAAACCTACATACAGCAACAGTGTTTCGTGTTGTGTAAGCTCCTATGATGCAAGTAATGGGCCCTGCCTGCTAGCCTGCTCCCTAAAATATCACTGGTTTCCTCATTTCTATATATAGGGTGCCTACATTCTGCATGGACTTCAAAATTGTATTTCAGTTCAACAATTACTTTGATAAAATGCATATTTTGTTATGTGCAAATGGCTTTAGATACTTATTAGGTCCATAAATTACCATATAGCATATGTCGAACACCAAAAAACAGCGACAATTTGTTGTTGACAAAGGACAGAGGGACATATAAAGGGCTCCATTACCTTCAGTAGCTTCGGGCCTCATCAAACCTAAATCCGGCCCTGCACCAGACCACAGCATTTGCTGCCTGAGCTGGAACAGCATATGGTGCTCCTTTTCCTGATGCCACCAGCCAAGGCTTGCCAAGTTTTTTTGGCACCTGATACAAAATTTCTCTCCCTAGGAATTGAAACATAACACTAATAAATTGAATAATAATTTGCTGCTTTAAAAAACAAAACAAAAAAACACCCTCCCGGGTTGCCTGAGGTGGGTGCCTCCCTCTGCCTGATGAGAGAGCTGGCCCTGTACCAGGCCTCAGGCCTGACTTCTCGACTACAGTGGTACCTCTGGTTATGTACTTAATTTGTTCCGGAGGTCCGTTCTTAACCTGAAGCTGTTCTTAACCTGAAACACCACTTTAGCTAATGGGACCTCCCGCTGCTGCTGTGCCGCCAGAGCACGATTTCTGTTCCTATCCTGAAGCAAAGTTCTTAACCTGAAGTGTTATTTCTGGGTTAGCGGAGTATGTAACCTGAAGCGTATGTAACCCGAGGTACCACTGTACTGTGCATTGATGTTGCTTGTCTTGCAAGATGTCTCCATCCACATGGCACAGTACCCAGCAACAGGAATAAAGCTACCTGGCAGGCCTCAGCGTGTGTAGCCAACTCTGCTCATGATTGGACACCATTTTCCTTGTCCGTGGCAAAGAGTCACTAAACCTTTGGAACCAGCTGTTTTGTCTGCTGTCACTCAGCCGACATTTGGAAGGATAATTTGAGAAGTCAGCATCCCTTTGAGTTTCTAAATATGTCAATCGTTGTGATGTTCTACAAGGCCCTGACCATTGGAAGCTGCACTCCTATAAGTAACAGCTGAGTATTAATATCACAGATAAAAAATATTATCCTTTTGTTATTGTTGTTGTTGTTTCCATTGGCTTCATTATTCCTCCCCATCTGCTCTGCCTTTGTACGCTGGGAATGACTGAAAGGGGGTAGAATCAGAGGCCTGGTTTCATGCAATGACTACCATGCAAACCGGTCCCATTTTTAAATCTGTGAACCCATTTCCTTGACTTCAAGACTGATCTAGTGCTGGAAAATCACTTATTCTGTTCCAGTGAAGGAAAGAAGTATGGATTCGGTTCTATGGCACACACAGTGGGTGATTCTGCTTGACTAATCTTTTATAGTTAGTCTGAGCTTACCTGTTCATGTTCACTTTGTGGCATATCTCCTGTGCTCTCCTGTGCCAAACGATAATAAACATACTTCCAGTTCGGTGTGAGAAGTTTTTTTGGTCTCCATTCATGCATAAGTAATTATTAAGCGTCGTAACATAAGAGGAAAAATGACTATTAATCGAAATGCAATCACAAGGGTGCCTGATTAGGCGTTCAGCTATGTGATCTTGAATGTCATACATTAACTGTTCTATCCTGTTTCCCCTTTGTTTTTGTTTAAACCAATTCATGAACCAAGAATATATACACTGACCACTAACAATGAACCATATGCTGTAGATATTACTGCAAATTTATTATGCTATTTTTTGTGATATAAAAATAACATGAGAAGACTTGGTCTATATACCGGTATCTGTATCATTTATTATTCCTATGAACCTTGTTTATAAAGCCCAATACAGTGGTACCTCAGGTTGCGCACTGAATTCGTTCCGGGGTGCCTTTTGCACCCCGAACATTGCGGAACCCGGGCGGCGCTTTCATGCATGCGTGAAAGTGTGATATCATGCTTCTGCGCATGCGCGAACTGCACGGACATGCACAGAAGTGTCCGTGCTCCGTGTTGCACTTCTGGGTTAGCGGAGTACGCAACCCGAATGTATGCAACACGGAGCGTGTGCAACCCGGGGTATGATAGCCATGTTCAAATATATAAAAGGATGTCATATAGAGGAGGGAGAAAGGTTGTTTTCTGCTGCTCCAGAGAAGCGGACACGGAGCAATGGATTCAAACTACAAAAAAGAAGATTCCACCTAAACATTAGGAAGAACTTCCTGACAGTAAGAGCTGTTCGACAGTGGAATTTGCTGCCAAGGAGTGTGGTGGAGTCTCCTTCTTTGGAGGTCTTTAAGCGGAGGCTTGACAGCCATCTGTCAGGAAAGCTTTGATGGTGTTTCCTGCTTGGCAGGGGGTTGGACTGGATGGCCCTTGTGGTCTCTTCCAACTCTATGATTCTATGACTGTAAAAGGTTATTCAAAAAGAAGTAGCATTGCTACCTTCAGCTGTGGAGGCGGAGCATAGCCATCATTCAAACATTACAAACATTAAAACGAAACAAACACTAAAAATTACAAAACAAACAACAGATTCCATGAAATGATCCGAAGGAGCTTTGTGTTTTCATGTATTTATGTGAATGAAGAAGACATGAACCTTGCATTGGATTTTCTACAGACGGAAAAGTCCGTTTTATTTTTATTTTATTTCCTTCTCTCCCCTCCCCCCCTTCAAATTTCTTTCTCCTTTTTCTTTTCTTTGGTGTCCTCTGCTCTGGACCATTATTGAGATCCAAGATTACACACACACATGAAGGTGATGGATGGCTGATGAAGGATCCTGAGTGAGAGGCAGGGAAGGGAAGATCTCCCAGGATGAGGGAGGGGGAGAAGAAGGGAAAGTTCCAGGTAACAGCTGGGTCCACCACTTTCTTTCTTTCTTTCTTTCTTTCTTTCTTTCAGTGGGTTTTTTGTGGAGAAAGCACAGCAAAAAAGAAAAGAGCGAAGGAAAGTTAAGCATGGCTAAGCCCTGAGCATTTCTTAAATTGCATTGAATCAGGAAGCACAAACTCAAGATGGTTGGTTGGTATCAGTCATGAGGCAATGGAGGAGTACACCAGGAAATTAAAAGGAGGCCATGCAATCTTCGGGTTCACCAGAAGATGCCACCCTTGCTCCTCACATTGCCAAGTGAAACAAAACTACGCCCCCTAAAAATGCAGGGGGGGGCGCAAGTCTAGCCCATGTACAGCACAGGTGCTTAATGGAGCTACCCTATTAGGCTGGATCCTAAATCCATTCCAGCTCAGCCACATGACCTGGCAAACAGGCATAAATTAAGCTGAGAGAAAGGGTGGTGTAATTCACAAACCATAAAGCTGGACCATAAAGAAGGCTGATCGCCGAAAAATTGATGCTTTTGAATTATGGTGCTGGAGGAGACTCTTGAGAGTCCCATGGACTGCAAGAAGATCAAACCTATCCATTCTGAAGGAAATCAGTCCTGAGTGCTCACTGGAAGGACAGATCCTGAAGCTGAGGCTCTCATGAGAAGAGAAGACTCCCTGGAAAAGCCCCTGATGTTGGGAAAGATGGAGGGCACAAGGAGAAGGGGACGACAGGGGACGAGATGGTTGGACAGTGTTTTCGAATCTACCAACATGAGTTTGACCAAACTGCGGGAGGCAGTGGAAGACAGGAGTGCCTGGCGTGCTCTGGTCCATGGGGTCACGACTAAACAACAATTCACAAACACTATTCGGCAAGGCAATTCTCTACCCTAGATGCTGGTGCAAATTCAAGGAAACTTGAAGTACACCCGATCCAAACTCCATTCTGGAGCAGGGCTACTACTACTACTACTACTACTACTACTACTGAAGGTGTTGGCTTAAGCCTGGCGTCCCTTTCTGCCCAAACAGACCCAAACAGTCCAGTACTGTATCCTGTTCTCACAGTGCTGCCTGTGGGAAACCAGGGAGCAGAATCTGAACACAAGAGCATCTCTCCCCTCCTGTGGCATCCAGCAAGTGAGAAGCAGCACTATATTCAGCTGCTCACAGCTGAAGGAAGCCCTTGTTCTCTTACCTTCCTTCGTGTTCCTCCTCTCCCTTTCGGGAGCTCTCGACACCACCCATTTCTCTCTTCGGAGATCTCGCCCGCCGATCCCGCCCCGAGGGGAGATCCGAAAGCCTCGCTGCTCGCCACGCCTTCCCCCTCCGGAGAAGAGAAGCCTGGATCATAGGTTGGGAAGAGCTTGCGTGCGCTTTTAACACCGCCTGACTCCGCCCCGGCAAAGTTCGGCGAAAGAGGAAGAAAAGCGCCGGGCGCGCTCCGGGCAGTGGGTGGCCCCTTTCGGGAGCAGGAGGGCGAAAAAGGAAAGAGAAGAAATCGAGGGGATCGCTCCCCGTGGGGCGCAGCGTACACCATCTGGGGATCTCTCCTGCTGCTCGGGGAGAGGAGACGGTGGAGAGGAATCTGGTCCCTTCCCGTCGATCTTTTTGGAGCCGAGGAGGTGGTGCCCCGGCCCCCACTAGCTCGGGCTGGCTGCTTCCAGGTTTCCCCCTCGGCATCCCTGCAGAGAGAAAGACTCGCCCGGGTAGGTTTTCCTTAGGATCGAACTTGTGGGGAACAGCCTACGGCCGCTTGCTTCCCGTTGCGCTCGAGGGAAGCGAGAGGGGGAAGGGGAGGCTTGCCGGAAAATGAAACTAAGTTTGTGCCTCTGTGAGCGAGCTCGCGCGCGCGCAAACTTCATCTGGAGGGTTTCAGCAAATCCTTCCCCCTGCTGAAGTCCATGGTTTCAAGAGGCGGCTCGCTGAATGAGGGCGGGGTGACCGATGGTGATAGGAACTCTTCCCTCCCATTATTAGTCACCATCCGGATCCTAAACCATGCGCTTCCCTTTGCTTATTGTGTGGCTAGGAGTGCAGCTGGGTGCCTTATTGGGTTTTGCTCAAAAGTTTTAACCGGCCGCAATCTCGCTCTGCTTTTGCGGATGTGGAGTTGGAGAGGGGTTTGGGCATGAGGGAGATGAAAGCCACTTAGCCCCTCCAAACTCGTATTTTGCTGCACTTGATAACATCTTTCTTCTTTGGCGAGCACTCCTAGCCGAGCAAGGTTGTCTTTCATAAACAACGGTTTTAACAGTGAGTCCGTAAGTGACTGTGGAGGCCAATTCTGGATTCACACGTCCTTCCACAGTGGGGACATTGGTTTCTGGATGAGAGTTGATCATGGTGATGGTTTGCCAAGCCTGTCTTCCTCTTAGCACATTTCCCCCTTTCATCCTGAGTTTGAGCATCTTCAAAACCCATGACACCTTTGGTAAAGGCTGTTCTTCAATTGGCACACTCACAGGCCAGTGTTTCCCAGTTGTCCATGTTTGTACTACATTTTTTTGGATTTGCCTTGAGAGAGTCTTTGAACCTCTTTTGTTGACCACCAGCATTACACTTACCATTTTAAAGTTTGGAATAGAGTACAGTGGTACCTCTGGTTGTGAACGGGATCCGTTCCGGAGGCCCGTTCGCAACATGAAAAGAGCACAACCTGAAGCACCGATCTGCACATGTGCGCGGCGCAATTCGGCACTTCTGCACATGCACAAAGAGCGATTTAGTGCTTCTGTGTATTCGCGCGCACCAAAACCCAGAAGTAACCCATTCTGGTACTTCTGGGTTTGGCGCGTTCGTAACCCGTAGCAAAGCAACCCACAGCGAACGCAACGTGAGGTATGACTGTAGTTGCTTTGGAAGACAATAACCAGGCATCCACACAATATGACCAGTCCAACGAAGTTGATGTTGAAGAATCAATGCTTCTACACTGATTATCTTTGCTTATTCCAGTACATTGGCATTAGTTCACCTGTCTTCCCAGGTGATATGTACTTTTTTTTTCAAGACACTGTTGATGGAATCTTTCAAGGAGTTGGAGATGGTGTTTATAAGTGGTCCATGTTTCACAAGCACACAGTAAGGTTGGTAGTAAACAAGCATTTGTAAACAAGCATTTTGGTTTGTCCCGGTCCTCAAACACTCTGCACTTCAATCGGGAGAAAGCTGCCTTTGAATCTAGTTTTTTAACCTTTGTTTTACCAAGGCATGTCAGTGGATAGGGGAGGAGGAGGCTGTGAACTGATTGATTCCTACAATTTCCATAATCCCAGAATTTCCTGCCTATTTTTCACCTTGCCCATCCTTGGTCGTCCTGTTCCTGTTTGCTTAACAAAAGGGTGAAAGAGGTGTGATGTTGTTGTTGTTCAGTCGTGTCCGACTCTTCGTGACCCCATGGACCAGAGCACGCCAGGCACGCCTATTCTTCACTGCCTCTCGCAGTCTGGCCAAACTCATGTTAGTAGCTTCGAGAACACTGTCCAACCATCTCATCCTCTGTCGTCCCCTTCTCCTTGTGCCCTCCATCTTTCCCAACATCAGGGTCTTTTCCAGGGAGTCTTCTTTTCTCATGAGGTGGCCAAAGTACTGGAGCCTCAACTTCAGGATCTGTCCTTCTAGTGAGCACTCAGGGCCGATTTCCTTGAGAATGGATAGGTTTGATCTTCTTGCAGTCCATGGGACTCTCAAGAGTCTCCTCCAGCACCATAATTCAAAAGCATCCATTCTTCGGCGATCAGCCTTCTTGATGGTCCAGCTCTCACTTCCGTACATTACTACTGGGAAAACCATAGCTTTAGCTATAAGGACCTTTGTCGGCAAGGTGATGTCTGAACCTAGGCATCTCTGCCTGGGATCTGCCTTTAAATCACTTTACCATTGTGTGGATGGATCCCACTGAGGGGCTGGGTATCCTGTATTTAGCAGTCCTGTTTTTGCATGTGTTAAACGTTAGGTCAGATGTAGGTGGGTTCAATTGTACATGCGCCAGTCCAAGTGCCTGGCTGATTTCTAACACTGAGTGCAAGGTGGCAGATATGATTCTCTTCCTTCCCATTTTACCCTCGCAGCCAATTCCGTGAGGTAGGTTAAGTTGAGACTTGACCAGCCCAGGGTCACCCAGTGAGTTTCATGGCTGAGCAGGGATTTGAATCCTCGTCGCCCAGGTCCTAGCCCAATGCTCTAACCACTATGCAACACAGTCTCTCTTTTGAGAGGCATGCTGGTCCTGCATCTCCTTTCCGTTCTTCTCCCCTATCCCCCTGATGAGGAATCTGAGTCCAGGACCATGACGTCTCCTTCTGTTCTATTTGCTATAACAGAATTCTTTTCCCCCAAGCCTGATTTCAGTAGCAGGGAGGTGAGCTTGCAGGTGCCAGGGAAGGCCCAATGGGTACCAAGCTGGTGACCCATATAAGGCAGATTCTTTATGTTTCTCAACTATTGTTGCTACTACTTCTATTGCTCAGGCTACAGTGCTGTACATTATTGCCCCGGAGTAAATCCCATTGACTTTTTGCCTATATGCCCCCAAAGGGCTTTGCAACAATAGTTGAGAAACATAAGAATCTGCCTTACATGTAGCAAGACCACTGGTCCATTCAGCCCTGACTGGCCAGGGAATCATAGAATTGTAGGGTTGGAAGGTACCACGAGGGTCATCTAGTCCAACCCCCTGCAATGCAGGAATCTTTTTGCACAACGTGGGGCTCAAACCCGCAACCCTGAGATTAAGAGTCTCATGCTCTACTGACTGAGCTATCCTGTTGGGTTGGGAAAATATGAGCTTTCCCCCAACCCAACAGGGTAAAGAACATGCATACCCTGTGAGCCAAAAAGCAGCAAAAAAAATACTGCAAATTAAAAGTAGAGTTGCCATATTTCAAAAAGTTAAAATCCAGACACAAAAGTTGCTGAGTTGGTTTGTTTGTTTGTTTGTTTGGAAAATCTCCACAAAAAGAAGAAGTCGTTTCAGAGCTATTTTTAAGAAAATTCACCCCTAAAATCTACACTTCCAACATAGGTTGCCGTACGCCCAGGTTTCCCTGGACATTCTGCCCAGACACTATTTCTGATGGTCGAATCCCAGATATATGGCAGCCCTAAAAGAAAAAAATTAAACAGTAATACATTAAAACAGCTAAGCAGCCAGAGAAAAAAATGGGAATTAAAACTAGACCCATGAAACCCCAAACCCTCCTACTTCCCTAAGTAGCATTCAGCTGAAATGAGTAGAATGTGTCCCTTTATTTAAAATGCATCTCTGGGTTATCTGTGGGGCCTGCTTGGTGTTTAGACCACAGTGCCAACCGCGTCCCTATAGGGAGATTAGATGACATTGGCTATTCAACGAGTATTCACATTCCGCCTTGTTTATGGGAAGGTTAGGTGACACGGCATCAACACAAATGTTATCTCACATTTTCCAGTGCATTTCCCTGTCACAGAAAGTCCTACATTTTGGGGGAAGCAGGTCTGTTGTGCAAGAATCATAGAATCATACAGCTGGAAGGGACCTTGAGGATCATCTAGTCCATGAGTAGGCAAACTAAGGCCCAGGGGCCGGATCCAGCCCAATTGCCTTCTAAATCCAGCCTGTGGATGGTACGGGAATCAGTGTGTTTTTTACATGAGTAGAATGTGTGCTTTTATTTAAAATGCATCTCTGGGTTATTTGTGGGGCATAGGAATTCATTCATTTCCCCCCCCCCAAATAAAATATAGTCTGGCCCCCCACAGTGGAACGGCCCCCTGCTGAAAAAGTTTGCTGACCCCTGTTGTTACCTGTGCAGACTTACCTGAGAGTAAGCCACATTGAACACTCTGGGATTGATTTTTGACTGAACGTGCATAGGATTTCACTCTTACTGTCACCTTCATGCCATCCTTAGGTCTTTGATGGGTCTGCACAGCTTTCTTCGTGGCCTTTTGGCCATCGTGTCCTGTGGCAGTGGAAAGACAGACCACACACAATGCCTTCTCTTCTGTTTTCACATTGCAGGCCCTGGAATTTCTCTCTACGAATTGCTGGAGCGCCCCGTGAGCCGCAAACATGTCCTTGGATGACATTCAGATGAATTCGGAGGACTTTTTGCAAAAAGAGCAGCTGGACGCCGGCGGATTTGGAATGGTCTCGTTGTGTTACCACAAGAGGCATGGGCTTGTGGTGTTGAAAACGGTGTACACAGGGCCTCAGCGCACAGAGTAAGTTGGTCAGAGGGAGATCCTTTGCAGGCAAGAGAGAGCAGTCTAGAGCTGCCTACCACTGAGCTCCTGCCAGTTTCTGACTGGATAGGCTCCTCCCTCAACTTTCCCAGGGTTTTGCTTACCCAGAGATCTGTGCAGTGAGAACAGAAGAAGAGTCCGGCTGGATCAAACCAGATGACCATCATCACCAGTCAGATGCCCGTGGGAAGTCCACATGCAGCTCACAAAAGCAATGGCCATCTCCCACTCTTATTTCCCAGCTTCAACAATTAAAGGTTCCTTTGGGCTCAGATCATCACAGAGGAGGCTGCCTCCTAGTTAGCCTCCATGGCTGATGGCGCCTCTGCTCCAGATCTGAGTGGAAACTCGACAGAACAGAGCCATAGCTCAGTCGATAGAGCATGAGACTGTTAATCTCAGGGTCGTGGGTTCAAGCCCCCCCCCCAATTGGGCAAAAGATTCCCGCATTGCAAGGGGTTGGACAAGATGATCCTTGGTTCATAGAATCATAGAGTTGGAAGGGACCCTGGGGATCATCTAGTCCAATCCCCTTATGGGGATCGAACCTGCAACCTCGGTGTTACCAGCTCTAACCAGCTGAGCTATCCAGCTTGCATTCTATGATTCTATGAAATCATTCTCTGTAACAATCAACACATTTTACCATAAACCTAGGTACTTCTTCCATTCTCAAAATCCGTTTTCCCCTCTGATATCAGAGTACTGTGGTCAGCATTTGTAATATACCTCTTAATTCCCATTACCCCACTAGGGCGTGTTGAATTTTTCATCTTTAAAAATCCTGATTTGAGGGGTGTTAAAAAGTTGTGGTATGATTAGGTAATTTGAAATATATTTTGGTTACTTGTAAATATTTAGGTCTTGCTTGGTAAATATCTATGTGAAAAGTTCCTACTTTTTAATTTTTTTAAATTTTTCTGTCATTTAAACGTATATGTTATTCCCAAATTTTCATGAAAACAGATGTTGATAAGTGCCTAAAATTGATTACAAGATATTGTAGTTCTGTTATATATGTATTGTAGTTATCTGTATTATTAATATTAATATCAATATTATTAATTATTAATATGTAGTTATCTGTATTATTAATACTGGGTATGTTTAGCCTGGAGAAGAGAAGTTTAAGGGGTGATATGACAGCAATGTACAAATATATCAAAGGATGTCATATAGAGGAGGGAGAAAGGTTGTTTTCTGCTGCTCCAGAGAAGCGGACACGGGGCAATGGATTCAAACTACAAGAAAGAAGATTCCACCTAAATATTAGGAAGAACTTCCAGACAGTAAGAGCTGTTCGACAGTGCAATTTGCTGCCAAGGAGTGTGGTGGAGTCTCCTTCTTTGGAGGTCTTTAAGCGGAGGCTTGACAGCCATCTGTCAGGAATGCTTTGATGGTGTTTCCTGCTTGGCAGAGGGTTGGACTGGATGGCCCTTGTGGTCTCTTCCAACTCTAGGATTCTATGATTCTAATATTATACAATGGTATGCGATTTCTTTTTTGCTTTGTACAACCAGTGATAACTGCTTCACTATGACTACAAAGAAGAGAACAAGGCAGGGAACATTCACACATATGAGCAACCTTATTGGAAGTGGAAGAGACATGTTGCCTTCTGAATTACCAACTTTGTGAGACATGTTAAGATATGGACTGTTGCCGAGAGAACAAAGTAAGTGAGGATATGAGAAACTATCCAGCTGCCAGTGTTGCAAAAGACTTATAGCCTAAAGTACTTGAAAAATGGGAACGAGCAAACTGTTCTTTTGTTTTCCCTGTTGTGAATTCAAGAGTTACAGTATTAGCAAAGATTCAAGAAAGTTGAGAGCAAGCAGAAAACATATCTCTTGGAAGGGGCAAGTTAGATATTAAAGAAGCCTTTGCTTCAAAACTTGACAAGCTCTTTGACATTCTCAATTGCAAATGTGAAATCATTATGTGCTCTGAATTCGGCTGTGCTACAGATTGCACAAAAGAAGCTCACATTAATTGCACATGCTCTAAAGACAAGAAGATCCCAGTGAAAGAACTTGCTTTCATTAAAGGCCAGAGAAACAATATTGGTTCTATTGGACCACACCAAATTGGTTTGCCAGATTTTCCAGAACATAACAGACTGATAAAGAAGCAAAAGCGAGGAGAAGTTGAGAGAACAAGACTTGCTGATGCTGAATAGAAAAAGGAATGTTTGCAGACTTCTTCACTTCCATCACATGAAGAAAGTTCCTCCGGGGTTGGAAATGAAAAAGAATCTGATACAGAAGATGGAGGTGAATCAAATTATGATTTAGCAGCTCCTTCAACTTCTAATGGAGAGAAACAGTACAATACATTAGATATTCCTAATGTTGCTATGCAGTGCATCAGATACGGTGTTGGTCTTCGTGCCACAGCTGCAATTACCACCGCTGCATTTATTGATATTGGCTTGATCACTGAAGAGAATACGAAACTTGTTGTTGACCACAATAAAGTAAAGAGAGCACAGGAGAAATTGATGTCATCATTAGACAATGAATTTGAAGAAATTCAAATTCATTGTCTAATGAATTTGAAATTCAAATTCATTGTAAGGTGGCTTACAACAGCAAACAGACTTTGTCGCTTGTGAGTTTCCAAACATGGCCTAAAAGGCAAAAACCTCAATAATTTAAGGCTGATTGTAGAATACATTGTTGGTGTGTACTATCTGTGTTGGTTCAATATAAAAGTAAAACATTTGTGGATAGAAGGCCCATGTCATTTGTTGTTTCAATTGCAACAGCTTAGACTGCAAAACAAGGCTGTAGTAAATGCTGTTTTGCCGACTGTTAAGCGTTCAGCGTGGTATGCATTTAGTGAAATGTTAATTCAGACATTGCTGTGCTCAAATAATAAGGAAGAAAGGAGAGCTGGAATTCAAAAGATCATCGATTTGAGAGGTGGCAATGATGATATATTTGGAGACCTTTCAGTATGTCCAAGGAAGACACCTTCTATAAACACCTCTGCTTCAAACTTATTGGAGTTGATAGACTGGTTTGATGGAGTTTATGAACCTCCATTAACATGCAAAATGACCTTGACAGAAATAAAGGAATTTATTGACAAGCCTATGCAAGTTCCTCAGTGGCCTTGTCATGGTCAAGGGATTGAAAGATGTGTGAAACAAGTCATGGAGGCTGCAGAGAGGCCAAGAAGCAGGTCGTCTGGTTTTGTCAAGAAATGAATCAATACAGTACTTGATGAAACTTGTTATTAATTCCAATTAATGTTATTCTTTTTTTTAACTATAATAGGACGTTATAAGATAAAGTGATGATATGTTGTTACAGCTGGAAATAAAATTTCTTTATATTTTGCTTGTATAAAATGATTAAAAACTTTAACTTTGCTTCAAAATGCGAGTTTTTGGCTTTTTTTAGTGTATTTCAAACAAATCTCAATTTACCAAGCTAAACATCAACCAATCATAAAAATAATTGCAGATTTGGATTCCTCATGTGCAATTACATATTTTTAGACCCCCTCATTGAGCAAATTCACAAAATAAAATTTTCCGTCCTTAAATGACACGCCCTATTACCCCACCCCCCTCCTCACCATCCTCCCTCTTCCCATTCCCATCTCCCACCAGGCTCCCCCCCCCCAACATTATCCCAGTCCAGGTTCTTCTTCTTCCAGAATGTTGCAATTTCCTTCTTCCTCCAGAATGTCGCATTTCCTTGAAACATGATTGCAGAGACATTGTCACAAAGTAACTTTTCTCTACTCTCCAGTTCATGTTGCATTTCCCAGAATTGTTGTTCCAAAGCCTCTGAGCTGCCACCCCAGAAGCTCACTACACTGTCCCGATTACCGGCATCCGACCTCTCATGTCCAAGAAGCCTCTCCTGTCCCTGTACTTGTGCCTCTTCTTCATCAGATGAGATCTCTGGAATAAAGTTCTCTCTAACTATTTCCTTGAGTAGATCAGTAAAACAGTTTTTCCAAGTAACTTGAATCAGCTTTACTAAGTTAAATGAAGAAAGGATATAAGAAGTTAAGATTTGGAATACGATATTTTATTTGATAAGAACATGTTGTATGATTTAAGATATGTTGGTTATAACTGTAAGACTAAGATTAGATGTAAGAAATAAGATTTTACAATGTTACAAAGTTACTAAGGGAGATTAGAAATGAATGCATAAGAGAGGATGTGAGGAAGTCCCAGCCCTAGGATTTTAAAGAAGAGAAGGATGGTTAAATAATTGTGTTTTTTGTTGGTGTGTTTTTGTGTAGTGTGTGTATTGTGTGTTTTTGTATTTTGTTTAATTTGATTTTGAAAAATCCAATAAATTCTTATTTTAAAAAAAAGAAATCATTCTCTGTAGGGCTCCTTGCTATAGCAATGTTCCTTATCGGATGGTGGCTGCAGCAGCACAATGGGCAGCTGGGTGTGGGGGAGGCTGCCATTTCCCACAATGCCTTAGGGCAACCCATTGATGGGGCATTGTGGGAAATTAAAATGGTGTCTTCAGCAGACCCAACTGCCCAACACAAATGCTAGTGGGGGGTTAAAAAGGGGGCCCAGGCCAGGAGCCGCCCAGAGTGGCTGGGGAAGCCCAGCCAGATGGGCAGGGTACAAATAATAAATTGTTGTTGTTGTTGTTGTTGTTGTTGTTATCAGTGTGGGTCCTGGAAGTTGCCAATGCATGCTACTTGTTGATGCCAGGCCTGACTGGATTATGTGTCATTAGATCATTCGGCCACTCCTGATGTGGCTTTTTAGTAGATCTACCTGTAATTCTGTCACCTTGCACACACTATAAGAAAACCACCTGTGTGTTTTTAATTTTAATTCGCATTTTTAAAATGTGTTATCCCACTGTTACAAATTTGGGAAGCACTAGCCTGCAGTTCCCAGCCAGAGTGCTGTGCAAATGATCAAATGAATAATTGGTAATAACAATGCTAACTCATCACCACTCAGAAACAAGGCAGGATTTCACCCAGCAAGGCAGTTGCCATTTCATTCGGAGATTATGCTGCAGCTTGAGCTATGCAGGTTTGGCTCATCATTTTGGAGAGTTCAGGTGAAGAAGTTGACATTTCTGCCTGTCACCTTGGAATGTCTTACTGGGATCTTTAGTCTATAGCTCTATTCCCTTCTTGGCAGTCATGGACATTGGTAATCCAATGGTACCTATTTCTCTCCCCCACCCCCCAGATGTAACACATCCCTTCTCGAAGAAGGCAAGATTATGCTCAGACTAAACCATGACCGTGTGGTGAAGCTACTGGGCATCATTTTGGAAGATGGCAACTACTCCCTGGTGATGGAATACGTACGCAAAGGAAACCTGATGTCCGTACTAAAGGCAGTGAGTAGAGATTATGATTGATACACTGGGAAGAAGCCAAGCGGTAATTTTTGAGATTATACCACAACCTCGGAAAATTGTATTCAAACGTTGTCGGTCATCTTGGGTTTGTTTCTATCAACAACTTTTTTTTGTCCCTTTCAGTGAAAATGTTTTCATCATTGGTTTGGACCTGGATCAGGTCTAAGACATGCTAATAGTGAATGTTAGGAACACACTAGCACTGGGCTCTGCAACTCATAAATGTGAGTGTTTGCTCTGTATGGGGAGATCATGATTTCTGCACCAGCGAACCTCCTGTTCATAATTTGCGCTGTAAATGGAGCAGTCTTGCATAGATAATTGCTCCCAAGATCCAGATTTCCAAAGTATTGGGAAGGTTTGGGCCAGATAGTAATATAATATATGCTTATATAATATGTTTGAGCTTCTGTTTGGCAGTGGGTTAGTGATGCGGTCTTGGCACCTTCCCATGGATACCAATCCCTGTTGCCATGTAGAATCTGCCCGTCATGATGATGGGTAGTTGGCTATCTGTTAATATTTCTCACCAGCAGACAGATTCTGTCCTTATTTTCTAAAATGTGTATCTCCAAATCTGCTGGGTCTAGCCTCTGTGAGGATCCTTTTTGCTTCTTCAAAAAGCAAAGATAATTGGAAGGAGCACTAGTTGGGCATGGTTTATATTCAAACTCCTTTAGCAACCATGATTCGTAAGGCTTGATATCTATTCCTGATGGATGTTCGTTCAACAGAGGACTGAATAAGTCAGTGCTCTTTTTAAAGATTTGGGGTGGTATTCAGTTATGTTTAACCCCGAGTATACCCACTGAAATTAATGAGCATGGCTAAGTTCATTAATTTTGATATGTTTACTATGAGTAAACTTAATTGAATACCACTGCTTTTCATTTTTTAAAAGGCAGTATCTTGATCATGGCAGGTATAACTCAGTGTATATACTAATATTCTGCTGTTTTTGCTTTATTGCAGACCTCTATTCCTTTGTCCGTGAAAGGGTGTTTCATCCTAGAGATCATTGAAGGAATGCTTTACTTAACTGAACAGGGCTTAGTTCACAAGGACCTAAAACCAGAAAATATCCTTGTAGACGAGGACTTTCATATTAAGGTACCATTAGCACATAATTCCTGGATGGGAGACATGTCAATCTTAGGGCTAAACCAGATGTGGGCATGATTTATAGCAGAACCTGCCTGTTTGGGCAAACCATGGTTTTGTGTGACTGCAAATGTGCTGGATCCCAGGGAGATCGCAGCCACTTTGCTTCTCTCCTGGTCCTTATAGTTCAGTGTAATGTGGCAACTAAGGCAAGGTATGGCTTTGCATGTTCTCTGAACCCAGGATTGTTGTTCTGCTCTCTCCTCCTTAACCAAGATCTGCAGCCAAGGTTTGTAAAGTGGGTGCAATCTGCTCCAGAAGCCACTATGTTTAGACGGTTGCAGTAAGCTAACCAGGCTTTTACCCGCTATGCACATGTGGATGAGAAGGAAAATACACAGTTTCCCAGTGTTTTGCATTCCCTTCCTGGTATAGCAGGCCAGGAAAGGCTATACCGCATGCTTTTCTGAATGTTCAGATTGGTGCACTCCATTTGACCCGGTTAACTTAAAAACACTATATTTGATTAAATAACAAAGTACTTTGGGAAACATTTGCTGTCGCGCTAAGCATGTCAACTGCAAATTGTCCTCAACTGAAATGGGGTTAGAGAAAGGCAACAAAAGACTGTCAGCATTAAGAAAAACAAGTCCTATGTGGAATGGTTTGAAAGAACTGGGGCATGTTTAGCCTGGAAAAGAGAAGACTGAGAATGTGGGGACATTGTAGGCAAATGTGTGTTCTCTGCTGCTTCCAGGGGTTGATTCAGTGGGCTTAAGATACAGGCAGGTAAATTTTGGTTGAGCATTAAGTCAAACTTCTTGAGCAGCTGTGACCATGGAACCCATGACCTAGAGGGGTGGTGGGCTCTCCCTTCCTTTAAGTAGAGGGTAGATAGTCCATCTATATAGAATGCTCTAGCTCTGGATTTCCTGCGCCAAGCAGGAAGTTGGAGAAGACGGCCCATGAGGGTCTCATCGACTGTGTGCTTGTGTGATCTCAGTTGGACCTTGCTGCTCCCACCTCTTCCTGTTGTAACGGTTCTCCATCCTCTCCTGCAGATAGCGGACCTCGGTGTGGCCCGCTTCAAAAGCTGGAGCAGGCTGACTAAAGAGGAGAGCATCCGGAAGATGAAAATCAATCGCAGCTCGAAGAGCAACGCCGGCACCCTTTTTTACATGGCCCCAGAACACTTGGCATCAGTTAACACCACGCCTGTGGAAAAATCAGACGTGTACAGCTTTGGCATAGTATTATGGGCCATCTTTGCTAACAAAGAGCCCTATGAGAGTGAGTGTTTCTGATCAAATAACTCCGCTTGCTGGAGTGTTTAAAGCTGCATACGATTATTATTATTATTATTATTATTATTATTATTATTATTATTATTATTTAAACCCGTTCAATTCCTCTCTCCCCCACCAGATGCTCTGACTGATACGCAAATATACTTCTGCATCATGAATGGGGACAGGCCTCTCATAGAGGACATTGAAGAAAGTTGCCCAGGAGAGATCATTACGTTAATGAAACAATCTTGGAGTCAAGAGCCAGAGGAACGGCCAACTTTTGCAGGTAGCGAGAGGGCATTTTTGCTGAAGTGGGTCCGGCAATATTTGAGTACAAGAGGAGGGCAGCCTTAAGGTCATACGGAATATTCCAGATGTTTAGTTTTTGGGTGGGTCTACAGGTGGGTGGTGCTGTGGGTTAAACCACAGAGCCTAGGGCTTGCTGATCAGAAGAAGAAGAAGAAGCGTTTGGATTTGATATCCCGCTTTATCACTACCCGAAGGAGTCTCAAAGTGGCTAACATTCTCCTTTCCCTTCCTCCCTCACAACAAACACTCTGTGAGGTGAGTGGGGCTGAGAGACTTCAAAGAAGTGTGACTAGCCCAAGGTCACCCAGCAGTTGCATGTGGAGGAGTGGAGACACGAACCCGGTTCCCCAGATTACGAGTCTACCGCTCTTAACCACTACACCACACTGGCTCTCACACTGGTTGGCAGTTTGAATCCCCGCAGTGGGGTGAACTCCCATTGCTCGGTCCCAGCTCCTGCCCACCTAGCAGTTCGAAAGCACGTCAAAGTGCAAGTAGATAAATAGGTACCACTCCGGCGGGAAGGTAAACGGCACTTCTGTGCGCTGCTCTGGTTCGCCAGAAGCGGCTTTGTCATGCAGGCCACATGACCTGGAAGCTGTACGCCGGCTCCCTTGGCCATTAACGTGAGATGAGTGCCGCAACCCCAGAGTCAGACATGACTGAACCTTTTTACAGGTGCAGTGGGATGAGGAACAGCAAAGAGGTAACACTGCACTCCTTATAGGTGCCAAATCTATGGGGAAGTATGTGAGGACAGGGCTGAGCCCCACCCAATCTTAAAGCGCCCCACCAGGTCTCACCACAGTGAAGGAGGGCCTCATTGGGCCTCCCGACCCATTGGGCCTCCCGACCCATGTGATGTCACAAGTGCATGTCGAGAGGATACCCTTTTTTCAATAGTCACCCCTGCGAAACCCCCTACAAATAGGGAGTAGAAAAGGAATGGGCTGAATGTCAATCTGGATCTATGGGAAACCAGAGTGATTTGCAGTGAATTGGAAAGGATTTCAGACCTTTGATGGTTTAACAAGAGCAGCAACAAAATCAATTTCTCCTCACCTCAAGCTATACTGCTGAAATGACAAATGTTTGAGGTAGCCATTTTTGTGTGGACGGTCTGAGAGCTCCATTCAGTTCTGAGTAAAAATAAATAAATCCTGCACTCAGAATTCTTTGGTTCTAAGGCCCTAAACCAGGTATTCAAAAAGGCACAGGGGATTCATTGAAGACCGCTTTGCTAGCTCTCAACAGATACCTGCCTCTCTTTCCCCAGGGGGAATTGGAAATCCCAAATGGGCTAAGGCATCACTGGGGGGGGGGGAGAACAGAGGTATGTGGGCTGTACCACTTAGCACTGCAAAAGGGGGGCCAGGTGACTGAGGCCACATTCACACCATGATAAAAAAATCTAATAGGTAGTAGTAGTAGTAATAATAATAATAATAATTATTATTATTATTATTATTATTATTTATAGCACTACGATACCACTTTAAGCAGTCATGGCTTCTCCCGAAGGAATTATGAGAGCTAGAGTATGTTAAGTGTGCCAAGAGCTGTTAAGAGACCAGTGTTCCCCTCACAGAGCTAGAATTCACAGAGTTCCCTGCAAAGGGGGATTGCTTGTTAAATCAGCCTGGGAACTGTACCTGAACGCAATAGCACTCTCCCCTCCTGTGGTTTCCAGCAACTGGTATTCAGAAGCATGCTGCCTCAGGCTGTGGAGGGAGAATGTAGCCATCATGGTTAGTTGCCCTCTCCTCCATTAATTTGTCCAATCGTCTTTTACAGCCATCTAAGTTGGTGGCCTTTGCTGCCTTCTGTGGGAGAGACTTTCGTGGTTTAACTAGGTGCCGTGTGAAGTAGAACCTTCTCTGTCCTGAATCTTCTGTTCTTCAATTTCATTGGATTTCCACAAGTTCTAGTGTTAATGAGAGAGGGAGGAAAACTTGTCTCCATCTCCTTCTACATGTCACACACAATTTTGTACACTTCTGCCATGTCACAGTGGCGTAGCGTGGGGTTGCCAGTGCCCGGGGCCATGTGGGGGGGGAACGGACAGAGTATGCATGCATATTCAACTGCCTTACAGCATTCGTGTCACCCAGGAGATCACAGCCACAGAGATAAGAAAAGAAGAGTCATTCCTTTGCCTGGAGTGGTCACTTCCTGCTTCACATAGAGAAGCCATTTTCAATGGAACCCAGCGACGGAAATGTGCAGCTTTATTGAGGCAACACTGGGTGTTGAAATTTTGCGCCCCCTAGTAATTTTGCGCCAGGGGCAACCGCCCCTGTGCCCTCCTGCCATGCTTTGCCACTGCCATATCACTTCTTACTTGCCTTTATAAAAACAGCATAAGAACAGTCTCATCTGTTTTTCATTGAGACCGCATTTGGGGTTTTCTTTTACTAATTGACTAATCCTTTACTACAGAAATCAATTTGACGTACAAGCCATTTTATCAGCAGAACTATGAAAAGGATGTTGAAGATGACTTGAGAAAGTTAAAGGTAAGTTGTCAAACATTTATGGCTGAAAAAAAGAAAAAGAGCGAGAATCACTGGTGGAAATTGTAGGGGAGCAGATTCCAGCTATTAAGTAGGAGAAATTTCCTAAAAGTAAGAGCTGTCACACAGGTGAGCAATCTCGTCCACTGGAAGCATTGAAGCAGAGATTGTCACTGCATCTGCATTGTAGATCCTGCAATAAGCAGAGGGGTGTACTAAATGACTTCCTCGGTCCCTTCCAATTCTATCCCTAAAAGCATACAAAATCATATGAAGAACCTTCTGGACCAGCCCAGTGGTCCAGAATCCTGTTCTCAGCAGTGGTACCTGCCCTGTGGAGCACCCTCCCACCAGATGTCAAGGAGATAAATAGCCATACGACTTTTAGAAGACATATGAAGGCAGTCCTGTATAGGGAATATTTTTTAAGGTTTGGTGTTTTATTATCTTTTTATATCTGTTGGAAGCCACCCAGAGTGGCTGTGGCAACCCAGTCAGATGCGCAGGGTACTAATAATAATAATAATAATGCCCAAATGCCTGTGTTGGGCTTCATGGCAGGCTGCTAGTAATGAAAATACAAGAAGCTCTTACCATGGTATTTTATTCAATAGTCACAGAGAGAGATGCAGGATGCTGTCTCTAGGATAATGGCATTGCTTTTGGTAATCTCCTCCCCCCTTTTACTCTCAGTCGTCAGCAGCTCCACCCCTTTATATGGTGGCTGCGTGAGGACCTTTGTCTATTCGCTTTCTGTTCTCTCACTTTAACAGCCCTCCTTGTTCTAGAAGAAGGGGGGGGTCGGGAATGCTTTCTAATGATAATGTGTCAACCAGCTGTCGTGACTCTTCTGCTCCCCCTCCCTCTCCTTCCATTATCTCCCAGCTTTGTCCTTCTTCTGTCTCATGACCTTCTGCAAACCACCGTTGTAAGTCTATACTGTCCTCCTCTTCTCGGGAAGGTTCAGGAGAATGGGGGGTAGCCTCCACCATTCCTCTTCAGTCCAATCGCTGACAGCCTGTGAGAAACCTTCAAGCAGGACCTGAGCACAAGAGCACTCACTTCTCCTGTGGTTTCCAGCAACTGGTATTCAGAAGCATTACTGTCTCCAGATGTGGAGACAGAGCATAGTCATCATGGCTATAGCCTTGCCCTCCATGACTCTGTCTACTCCTCTTTTAAAGTCATCCAAACTGGTGGCCATCGTTGCCTCCTGTGGAAGTGAGTTCCATGCTTTAACTATAGATTGCATGAAGAATTACTTTATCTGCCATGGCTATTTCAATGTTCGGCTTCATTGGGAATCCACAAATTCTAGTGTTAGGAGAGAAGTAATAGTGGGGCTGCTCCCTTGGTCTCTCTCTGCCATTCACACATTAACTGGAGTGTCTGAAATGCAAAAGCCTACATGTGTAAACCTCTAGACATGTAAGTTTCCCTGTGCAACAGGGTTCCTGACATCCTTAGTCGTACAGTCCATCAGGATTTTGCTTGATGGGCACCCTACGCAACATTCCCCTAGAGGTTCTAGGTTCTTCCAGTGATTCAATCAGGTATTTTAGTTGCTGTTGTTCTCTGCGACAGGAAACGTACCCTGAGCCAACGGAGCTTATAAAAAGGATGCAGTCTCTCCAAGTGGATGCCACAGTGGAACCACCAAGCAATGGCCGGATGGGTAATTCATTTCAGTTGTTAAAGAGTTCATCCTTTTGCATTCCATATTTGGGGCAACAGCTGCACATTTCTTTATGATAACAAGGACACCCATTAAAAAAACGCACACAATCAAAGCTGAAGTACACCATTTCAGTGCTGATTAGGGTCAGTGCAGACTACAGTTTCGGTCTCTACTTTGTAAATAAATCATATCAGAGCTGGAGATTTTGTCTGGGCTCTGGTTTATGACTCAAATTAGAGTATGTGTATATTTTATGATAGCGTCACAGAAGTGATGAAGTCAGTTTGGGGTGGAGAATTCATCACCCCATCTGTTTCCCTTTTTGGGGCAGGGGAAGCCCACACAGACAAACAGACAGGGCCTGGTGAAATCCCATAGCGTGGAAGCAGCAGGGGCTGAGCAGGATTTCCACAACAACAAGAAGCCAAGAACCATTCACACTTCCAAAAGTCATTATTCTTGCCGTCTCTATTCAGAGTCTACAGCTACCAAAAGGCTCTTGACCTTTGGGTATTAGGCTGTAAGGCACAGCCTGAGGTGTAGCAGCCTTCAAAGGAAACCTGCCAGCAGGTCTCAGGGAGGATCAATACCAAAGGCTCCTTTGGGTCATCCTGTTGGGTTGGCATAAGAACAAAGACCACACCTCCGTTTTACTTTGGAGGGGTTCAGCTTGCCAGAAAGCATGAGGTAGAGTAGCAGCCTCTTCCTTTTTGTAGCACCTGTTAATATTGGAAGTGGGTTTTTAAAAAAGGTTTTCTGGCAGTTATTTATGCTGATTACTTGTTCAACCTGAACTTCTGAATATTCAGAATAGACCATGGCTGGGTGATATCTGGTTTTCAACATCGCAATACGCTGATATATCACATTGTCTGAAGTCAGGATGGAGCTATGTAGAGGCATTAACTGCCTTCACGGTTTTTCCTGCATCGTGATTTTTGCATAGCACGCGAGCACACACACACAGCATGATTGCGATATATTGCCAGCTCTGAAATTATGAAACCAACATCATGATTATGGACAATATATCGATATACTGCTCAACCCTAGAACAGGGTGGTGGTATGAACACACTTAATTCTTCCAAATGGGGGGGGGGAGTTATTTAGTATTCCTTTGTCCTTCTAGGCTTCTAACCCCCACCCCCCACCCCATGTGTGTTGAGTGGGAGTTTTGTGAGAGCACTTTCTATAATCTTCTGGTTTTGGAAGGCTTCCTTCTGGTCCTCTCTGGTTGTGATTTTGAAGTATGATACCTTCACTTCTCGTTTGCTGGGCCGTGGAAAATGGCAGCCGATGCTAGAACTTTGTGCCCGAGCACAGTGGTACAGCAATACTGCAGTTTATGGCATCTCCCAGATGATAGCAAGTTAGGCTGACTGTATAAGGCAAATTATTGTGGAAGACGACCAATATTTGTTTTATTAAAGCATAGCAACCCAATGAGCTTTTCATGCTTACAGCACAATTCAGTGCAAATCTGCTCAGAAGTAAGTCCCATTGACTTCATTGGGATCGAAGGTGAGAGTGTAGGATAGGTCAGGGAAAGCTGTGGCCCTCCCTATGCTACTGGACTGATGGGAATTGTAGTTCAACAGTATTTGGAGGCCCATAGGCTTCCTGTCCCTGGATGCAGCCTTGATCTCACAGCAGTAGAGTCTCACCAAGGTGCTAGAACATGGGTAGGCAAACTAAGGCCTGGGGACTGGATCTGGCCCTATCACCTTCTCAATCCGTCCCACGGACGGTCCGGGAATCAGTGTGTTTTTACATGAGTAGAATGTGTGCTTTTGTTTAAAATGCATCTCTGGGTTATTTGTGGAGCATAGGAATTCATTCATTGAATATATATATATCCAAAATTTAGTCCAGCCCCACACAAGGTCTGAGGGACAGTGGACTAGCCCCCTGCTGAAAAAGTTTGCTGACCCCTGCGCTAGAACATTGCAGTGAAATCTCTGCAAAACGACCAGTCCTCTTAGGCCTCTCCCTTTCTGCCCTGCAGATCCGCCCGGCTCTCTGCATAGCTCTCAGTGTCCTGTGGCCAGCAACACCGTAGATGAAGCCATGTTTGCGGCTTGCCTGGTGAACGAACCTGTGGAGAGCTGCGAAACGTCCTTGGATCCTCCGGTGACCTTGGAGCGGAAACTGCAGGACGAGCTGAACTACCACGTGCATGGCAGCAGGATGGACAAGGCGGAAGGCCGCTCCGTGCCGCACAGCGCCGAAATGCTGGAGGAGGAGAGGAGGAGGAAGGTGTCTCACGACCCGTATGCAAAGGCACCTGCCGACCGACCGATGCAGGAGTCGCACCTGAGATCTGAAAAGGTCGGGCCTGGCTCCCATCGTAGCAACACCACTGTGGACCCGTACAGTCGTCAGTGGAAACCATCGCCAATCAGAGCTACTCCAGAAAGGGAAAATAATATCCTGCTGAATCCAGTTAGGCACTATGGGCCCGGATCTGCAAATCTCAGAGCATCTCTAAGCCCAGAAGATCTCTATGGATCAGCCAATCCCTTTAGCTTCAGTAAACCGCCTGTACCTGAATCTGGTGTGGATCGTCAACCTAACCCATTCAGACCTTACTATTTTGGCAAAAGCTTCAGTGCAGAAACTGGTAAGTGAACTGATTGAGGGTCGTCTTCTTGTTCCTTCAGGGGAGAAAGAGCCCACATGCCTAACACCAGCAATAAAATGGCTCTTCTTCACTACCTTCTACAAAGAAAATACAGTAAAAGCTGTCCCGTTTTTTATGTGCCAGTCTTTCGTCCCATCCTGCTAATCCTGGGCAGCTAAAATGTAATAGCAATTCAAAATCTGGTGAGCTTTAAGGTTACAATGCATATTTATATTTATTTATTTATTTTATTAAATTTTCATCCTGCCCTCCCTTCAAGGAGCTTGCGGCAAACAGTTCTCCCCACTCCCGTACCATTTCATTTCACAATCTTCTGAGGTTGACCGAAATGAATATTTGTCTGAGGTCGCCCAATGAGCAGCACTGACTGGGAGGCTTTGTGGAATGGAATCACTTTCCTCCAAGCATTTGAATCGCAAAATACTGTTTGTGGTGCAGTTTCTACATAGAGCATTAGCCGTGCTGTTCATTGTGCTGTATTTTATATGTGTTGTTTTCTTAGGACTGTCATGTTTCATTATCAATGTTGTAAGCTGTGCTCCATTTTGGAGGAAGGTGGAATATCCATCTATACATAAGGGATACTCCAGCACCCTAAAAACTGGGTGGTGGCCCTTTCGTGCCATTGTACTAAAAGGGCTTTTGATCCGGTGGAATCACCTCAGAAGATGAGCGAAGGTTTTTGCCAATCCCCTTTGCCCAGCAATCCCCAGTGTGCTTTGGAAACCTGTTCTGGAGCAGTTTTATTTGTTTGTTTGTGATTAGATCTCTTACCTGCCCTTCAACAATAATCCTGTAGGTTGTAACAATAAAATATACAATTATAAAAAAATAATAATAGAGTTACAACCATAAAACAAACTTAAGCAAGCGTTTCGAGGGAGAATTGGCAAAAACTCCCTTGGCTTCTCTCTTTGTCGGCATATGTCTCCTCTGGTGTAAGAGCACTAGGAATGCTGGTTGGACATCACTCTGTACTCACTGGCTGTGGGCTGAATAGAAATTGCTAACTTAATTATATTGATCAATTGCATCTATATGCTACCTTTTGGACAAAGCGCCTCAGGCGGTTTATTAACAAGTGGTGCGAAACATCCTCAGGCCTATTTCCTCCCTTGCCTGGTGTCTTCCCTCAGGGTCCACACATCCCAAGGAGCTCCAGGGAAGGTGGGTCTTGGTTGGTCCCAACTCTGCAGGAAGTTCTCTGGCTCGTCAGCATTGTGGGCTGCAAATGTGGCTCCGTGACAGTCAACAAGTACAGCACTGGAAGCTTAGACTGTCTATCTAGGAGAAAGAAAATAATAATAAAAAATTCCTTCCAGTAGCACCTTGGAGACCAACTAAGTTTGTTCTTGGTATTCATACCAACAACAAACTTAGTTGGTCTCTAAGGTGCTACTGGAAGGAATTCCCCCCCCCCCGACTATGGCAGACCAACACGGCTACCTACCTGCATCTGGGAGGGCTTCATTCTGTCGGACGTCAGTGTGGTCTTCTGAAAAGTACTAGGGCTTGATGTCCTCACCTCTCACTTCTGGCAGTTGCTGCTCTCCCAAGACCACCACTTTGTATTGTGAAATGTCTACCTGTTGAAATTCCCTCATCTACATTAATGAATGCAGGAGCTCTTTTGCACCTGGGTAGATTTTTGTCTGCGTAGGTTTTTGCACTGTCAAGAGTTTAATGTTTCAAGAGCAGTGGTGCATTTTTGACACAATTTGCATACCTGTTTAGATCCAGAGGAATCGACCTCTTTTATGAAGACGAACTTCGCCCATACGCCTATACACAAACAGAATTCAGGTAAAAAAAAACTCCCTGTAGTTATTTCTTGACATGAGCAGTATGATCTCAACATGAGTGGCATGAGCGGTCTGGACTCTTTAGGGCTATAATACCATTTGGTAGCTCTAAAGCAGAAGTAGGGAAGCTCCTACATGGCCATTTCCCTCCAATCATATCCACCTGTCCATCAGCTGGTGTCACACGTGAAATGAGCTGATCGACCAGGGTGGGTGGGATCCAATTCTGCCTTGGCTGAGTGTGCCTATTCCCAGCAGCCAAATTTGTAGGATTTAACCCCGCTTTCCCAGGGTTTATTAGGCACACTAGTTGGATTTTTGGAGGGGCCCAAGGTGCAAACAGCATAGACTATGTTAGGTTGCAGAACTGGCCCCTGCAATCTGCTCCTTCCACGAGGAGAGAGTTTGAGATTCCCTTTTGTGGTGCTGGTCCCTTTCAAAATGAAAAAAGACAGAGTTTTGGAGCTCCAGGAACAACTGCTTGCTTGATCTGAAGAAGTGTGCATGCACACGAAAGCTCATACCAAAAACAAACTTAGTTGGTCTCTAAGGTGCTACTGGAAGGATTTTTTTATTTTGTTTTGTTTTGATCTCAACAAGATACAGTCATATTCACTGAATGAAGTCTCAAAATGCATTATCTATTTGATTCAAAAGACTTAATTCTCGCAACGTTTTTGAAACACTGTTGATATAGAACGATTTCCAACCGGTCGACCGTGATCGACAGGGTAGATCCCCCCCCCCCAACTCAACAACTCTGGCTTCTCCTCCGAAAAAATGCTCAACAACTCTGGGTAGATCACTGCCAGTTTGTTTAAACTGGGAGTAGATCGCAGTCTCTTGGGAGTTAGACGTGCCTGATATAGAAGAGCCAACATGTTTTCTCTTTGGGGAGTTTGTTGTCTCGTCCTACTGATCTGACTGACACAAGCTTTCAAAGGTTTGCTATGATTTTAACTCCTATCAAAGAACTATTGGAGCAGTCTGGCTTGCTCAGTTGGTTAGAGCATGGTGCTGATAATGGCAAGGTCACAGATTCGATTTCCGTATGGGACAGCTGCATATTCCTGCATTGCAGGGGGTTGGGCTAGATGATCCTCAGGGTCCCTTCCAACTCTACAATTCTGTAATTCCATGATTAACTATACCAGTCACCAACCTGAGAAATAAACCTGGTTGTGTAAATATGCCCTTGTACGGTAACATAAATTCTAAGAGCAGGAACCATTCCTTCATTGAAGTGAAACTAACCAACATATAAGTGCAGCATTCAAATAATGCATTTTTGCCATTTTACTATTTCCTTCTTTAAATTAACATGTGTGAACACACGGGTCAGTCATTTATCCCCCTGCACTGTCCCTATGCTCATTTTGTTTGTGTATAGTTTTATACTTGCTTTATTAAATGGGTGTTTTTTAAAAATTATCTTACATACAGGAGAACCTGCAAGCTACAATATATATAATAGTAGTGCAATTCAGATAGGCTCTCACAACGTCCTAACCATTAAACAAAAGCCTCAACAAATACACAAAATGCCAGAAAATACTCATTATAATCCTGCAGATTACCAGAAACTGTTTGGTAAGTACTGAAGTTAAAACTTTTTTCTTCCTTAATGAAATAGTACTTGGTTTCAAAGCCATACATTTTGCCTTTGAAACTCTGTTCAGGATATGTAGTTACCGGTAGGATTGAATAGAACTGAAAACATCTACCAAGGAAAGATACGTCCAGCCCGGACACTGAGGTCCAGATCCGAGTGCCTTCTGGCAGTTCCCTCCCTGCAAGAAGTGAGCTTACAAGGAACCAGGCAGAGAGCCTTCTCTATAATGATGCCTGCCCTGTGGAACGCTCTCCTTTCCGATATCAAACAGTTAAACAACTATATGACTTTTCATAGAAATCTGAAGGGAGCCCTGTTTCGGGAAGTTTTTAATGTTTGATGTTGTCTCCCCCCCCCCCGTTTCTTTCCTCTGTATTTTGTTGGAAGCCACCCAGAGTGGCTGGGGTATTAGAAATAAATTAGTAGTAGTAATAGTACAGTGATATCTCATGTTATGTACCATCCCCCTTATGAATGCTTCAGGTTACGTTCTCCACTAACCAGGAAGTAGATGCCCCTTGTTGCGACCTTTCCCCCGGGATGCAAGTGGAAGTTGCACTCCGGCAGCGCAGCAGCAGTAGGAGGCACCATTAGTGAAAGTGCACCTCATGTCACAAGTGGTTTCCGGTTACGAACGGACCTCCAGAACAAATTAAGTTCATAACCGGAGGTACCACTGTAGTACTGATAGTACTATTATTAATACTACTAGTAGTAGTACTATCAGTACTATATTAATCTGTAGAAACAGAGGTGCTAGTGATATCCACAAAACACGGACTTTGCAGTCCGATTTCGGATTCTGACCCTGAAGATTCTGGTCTTATAGTTTGTATCACTTAATGCCACTGGTGGCAAGTAGCTACCTCTTAGGCTGTGATGCTATTGTTGCAGCATGCTAAAGCTTCTCTTCCTTTCCTTCTCTCTCCCCCATCCCACGCTTTCATAAATAAGTGTCCCACTTCAGTAGGAAAAAATTATTTCCCCCAGTTGTTGTTGTTGTTTTCTAAAGTGTAGCAAATCATGTAGCAATGCAGTCTTGTGGCATTTTCGGACAATTCTGGCTGGCTCAGAATTCACCCTCAAATGGAGGTTCCATGATGAATATATTGGCATAGGGAAGTGGGTGGCACTGTGGTCTGAACCACTGAGTCTCTTGGGCTTTCTGATCGGAAGGTCGGAAGTTCGAATCCCCACGACTACATTGCTCTGTCCCAGCTCCTCTCAACCTAGCAGTACAAAAGCATTCCAGCACGAGTAGATAAATAGGCACCACTGCAGCGGGAAGGTAAATGGCGTTACCTGGCACTCTGGTTTCCGTCACAGTGTTCCATTGCGCCAGTTTATTCATGCTGGCCACATGACCTGGAAAGCTGTCTGTGGACAAATGCCAGCTCCCTCGGCCTGAAAGCGAGATGAGTGCTGCAACCCCATAGTCACCTTTGACTGGACTTAACTGCCCAGGGGTCCTTTACCTTATATATATTTATATATTGACATGCACTCAGAGCCCTGCATTCACTGTTAGTAGCAGCATTGACCTGCCTGCCCCCTCGCACCCATGTTTCTCATGCAAGATGGGAGTTTGTCAGGATCTTCCTATTGTCTCCGAGAACAAAAGAAACGGTGTTCCGTCACCAAGGCACTAAAGAAACATTTCCCTTTTGTCGCCACCAGAGAACACTGCTCTCGTTTCAGAAGTGCAACTGAACTTCGTGAGAGAAAATATGGGAAAGAAGTGGAAACCCACTGCGCGGCAGCTGGGCTTCAGCGACCCTGACCTGGAGGAAATTGACCACGACTACGAGCGGGATGGGTTAAAGGAAAAAGTTTATCAAATGTTTCAGAGGTGGCTGATGAAGGAAGGGAGCAAAGGAGCGACGGTGGGAAAGCTGGCCAGAGCTCTCTTTGCTAGCCAGAGGATAGATCTCCTTGCCAAAATAAAGCAGGAGTCAGAAATGAGTAACAAATGAGAGCCATAAACCAGCATAAACTACTTTGCAGAGCTCCCTACAGGGAAAAGTACGGACATTTTGCTTTACAGTATCTTGATTGCCATTATGAATACTCTGGTGCTGCCTGTATAGAATTTGCCGTCAAATGAATGTATTTGTATATTTTTAATTAAATAAAACCCAATATAAATGGACGCAAGACTGCTCCTCTAGCTTTACTGTAAATAATAAAATATTATCAGATGCAAAAACGGAAAGCATATATCAATCTTGAGTCATTCACTATTAGCATATAGTAAGAACCAAGCAAGGAAGACTGAGGGAAAACTGCACTTTCTAGCAATACCACTGCCGTTGCACTTCTTTTTTAAATTAATTTTTATTAAAGTTTTGTTTGTTACAAAGCAGATAATCTCCTTGACATCTGATAGGAGGGCGTACCACAGGGTGGGTGCCACTGCCAAGAAGGCCCTCTGCCTGGTTCCCTGTAGTCTCACTTCTCACAGTGAGGGAACCGCCAGAAGGACCTCAGCGCTGGACCTGAAAAATGGGGGTTGAGATGCTCCTTCAGCCACAGATCTGCTCCTCAATCCTATACATAGGATTTGATCCTAAGGAACTGTGCACAGGATTTCAGACTAAGTGTGGCTAATCATTGTAGCTCAATGTTATGGCTACTGTTTTGAACTGTGTTGTTTTGGATTGGACTAGTCCCATTCAGTCTCTGGTACTAACAGCTGCCAGCATGGAGATTAGTCAGCGCACTATGAACAGCCCAGTTTTATGGATGTCAGACTCACCACACCATACATATGTACCAGGGACATGGGTGGCGCTGTGGTCTAACCACTGAGCCTCTTGGGCTTGCCGATTAGAAGGTTGGTGGTTTGAATCCCCGCAATGGGGTGAGTTCCCGTTGCTCTGTCCCAGCTCCTGCCAACCTAGCAGTTTGAAAGCACACCAGTGCTAGTAGATAAATAGGTACCGCTGTGACGGGAAGGTAAATGGCATTTCCGTGCACTCTGGTTTTCCTTCACGGTGTTCCGTTGCACCAGAAGCGGTTTAGTCATGCTGGCCACATGACCTGGAAAGCTGTCTGTGGACAAACACCGGCTCCCTCAGCCTAAAAGTGAGATGAGCACCGCAACCCCAGTCGCTTTTGACTGGACTTAACTGTCCAGGGCTCCTAGATATGTGCAATACATGAATAACAAATTCGTATTTTGTCAAAATCATGGCAAAGCCTTCCAGTTCAGATCTAGCTTGGCGTGGCCTCAGAAGGCAAGGATTACAGAACAGTAGAATGATTTGTAATGGTAGTGTTTTTGGCCAGCTAATTCACATCAGGTGAATTATATGTCGTTAAAAGGACCAGGCGTGTGAAAGCATTCCAGATGTAGCATACCCAATCTCTTAACCATGGTTATGAGGCTGCAAGGGGACCACAGGAGTTCCTCTTCCCTTTTCCCAGGAATCTGCATGTGCAATCTCAGCTGCAGCTTTTATGTTACATCAGCATGAATGGCAACCACAGTTACCATAACTGCTATGGAAGCAGCCTCAAATCCTGATTTCGCATCCTGGTTAAGAAAGAACCTCAGTGGCAGGAGAAATTAGAGACATGTAAGGGAACTAGCTTATAATCCCATGCCTCCTAATCATTTATTGTGTAAAGTATACATACTTTGGGACCCACTCTGGTAGTGACTGCAATTTGTTTTAAACTGTTTTATCTACATTGTTACCATCCTGGGACTTTGGGGGGGATTATTATTTAAACTGTTTTTTAGAACTCCTCCCTGTTTTTAGCTGCTGTTGTGCTAGTCTGTTTCGTTTTTAGGTTACATTTTGCCTCTCAAAATGTATTTGCGTGACTTATTTTGTGTTGTGTGGACTTTATGAAAGCTGCCCTGTGTAATTTTGTAGAAAACAGGGTATAAAAATGTTATTATTATCATTAGCAGAGTTAACAAGCTGTAAGAACCTGCTCCTGCCAACCTAGCAGTTCGAAGGCACGTCAAAGTGCAAGTAGATAAATAGGTACCGTTCCGGCGGGAAGGTAAACGGCGTTTCTGTGCGCTGCTCTGGTTCGCCAGAAGCGGCTTAGTCATGCTGGCCGCATGACCCAGAAGCTGTACACCGCCTCCCTCGACCTATAGAGCGAGATGAGCGCTGCAACCCCAGAGTTGTCCGTGACTGGACCTAACGGCCAGGGGTCCCTTTACCTTTAAGTACATGGTAGTGTGGTAGTTAGTGCCAGACCAGGGCTGTGGAGGCCCAGATTCAAATCTCCACTCAGCCAAGAAGTAGACTGAGCGAGCTTGGGCTACTCGCAGAGTTGTTATGAAGTGCGAAAAGTGGTAAGGATTGCCTCTTTCCAACAGTAGCCAGGGAAGTCCATTAGCAGTCCTCATCACACACCTGCGCTCCAGTAGCTGGTATTGTGATAAACTGCACCTGAATATTGAGGCTCCATTCAACTTGTCCTGGTTGACGCAGCCCCCAATGAGTTCTCTGGCCCCCCCCGAATCTAGCTAATCTCTTTTCTCAAGCTTTTCTTTTCACGTGCAGGGGAAGTCCCTATCTCACCGAGGGCTTGAGCTACCCTGCCCTACTTTAGCCAGCCAGTCAAAGCCATTCCTGTCGCATGTCAAGAGCCACGGGTGAGAGCTAGGTGCAAGGTGGGGGACCCAAAGGAGCATGATGTGTGCCCCCCACCAGAGGTACTACCCCTCCCCCAACACTCCACACACTGGCATTCAGTTGCAAGTAGAATCAGAATTGTAGAGTCAGGATGGTGGGTCCCCCAAGGGTCATCAACACAACCCCCTGCAATGCACGAACAAAGCATCGGATTAAAAAAAATTAAATGGATTTAAAAAAAGTTGCTTGCAATAAGGGGGGGGGGGAGAGGAGAGAGAAACTAAACAATTAAAAGCAGGACCGGATTTAGGTTTGATGAGCCCCTAAGCTACTGAAGGTAATGGGGCGCTTTATATGTCCAGCTGTCCTTTGTCAACAACAAATTGTGAGTTTTTTGTGTTGAATATATGCTATATTCAAATATGCTATATTTATGGACCTAATAGGTATCTAAAGCTATTTGCACATAACAAAATCCATTTTTTTCTTTTTAGGGGGCCCCCAAGAGAGTGGGGCCCTAAGCTTTAGCTTATAGGTAAATCCGGCACTGATTAAAAGCCCCCCCCCCAAAAAAAAACCCTCCGCACCCCAAATGGGTCGCCTCAGGCCCTCAGCCTGCCCGGCCTGCAGCTTGGTTGTGAAATGTTAACCCTTCGAGGACCGCTCAGTCGTCCGTCCTTCCCTTGAGAAGGCGAAGGCGGAGCCACCGCGCGGCAGAGCCAGAAAGGGCCATGGCTCGGCCGGGAAGCGGAGGAGGGCTCTTGCTGCGTCGCCTTCTCTCGCAGCTCTCCCGCTCCGCGCAGGGGGCGACGCTGCGGATCTCCCAGGCGCCGGCTGCTTCCTACGGGTAAATTCCCAGTTGAGACGGGGCGGGCGGACAGACAGACAGACAGACGGGGCGGGGGAGCTCTGCAGACTCAGCGACTTAGAGACGGGAACGCGGGGGAGGGATTGTGCGCGCGCGCAGTCGGTGGCTCCTGACGAGCACGGGGCGGTGGGCAGAATGTTGGAGGACGGGGGAGGAGACGCGTGCGTGCCTAAGAGCATAGCGCGCAACCCAGTGGTTCCCAATTTTTTTCCTCTGGGCCACACTTTCAGCATAAAGATTTGCTCGCGCCCCACCGATATTATTATTAATTATTTATTGGTTGTTGTTGTTGTTGATAAGAAATGCATTGGAAAACAAAGAGAAATAACTCCTAGCCATAAATTAAAAAAAAAATACTTGCAGATAGCTCGGTTCTGCTCCCCCTAACATAAATCCTGGCCACGCCCATGCTCCTAACAGTGCGCAGCTACTTTTATCATATCTGATAACGGGACATCCAGAAAGTACCATGTAAAACAGAACAGTTGCAGAAGAACAAAAATCCTTCCCAAAATTTGATTATAAACAAGCCTCTTTCATATGCACCATAAGTAACTCAATGAGAGGTGTGAGCTTGCGGTATCGCTTGATGCTGTTGCTCTCGTTTTGAGCGTGCCTGTGAGCACGTGATGTGCTTCCAAAGGCTACAGAAATACATGAAGATCAATGAAAATCAGAACACTTATTTCCTCTTCCTGTTCTGGCAACTGAATAAAAGTTCTGGAGGGCCCAGTAAAATTTTGGCTAAGTGACAACCTTAGCACCTCGACTTGGCCAGTGTCAGATTATAAATATGCACAGAATTAGGGTGTTGTGGCTGAGGGCCCCCAAGTTACTAGTATACGTTGTCAACGGAGGTTACCTTTGAAATGTGCCATTGTGGAATTCTGGTATTGTTCTATTTCCACTCTTCATTTCTCCTAAAAAGGTAAAGGGTAAAGGGACCCCTGACCATTAGGTCCAGTCGTGTCTGACTCTGGGGTTGCAGCGCTCATCTCGCGTTACTGGTTGAGGGAGCCGGCATATAGCTTCTGGGTCATGTGGCCAACATGACAAAGCCGCTTCGGGCGAACCAGAGCAACACACGGAAACGCCGTTTACCTTCCCGCCAGAGCAGTACCTATTTATCTACTTGCACTTTTGACGTGCTTTCGAACTGCTAGGTGGGCAGGAGCTGGGACCGAGCAACGGGAGTTCACCCCACCACGGGGATTCGAACCGCTAACCTTCTGATCAACAAGCCCTAGGCTATGTGGTTTAACCCACAGCGCCACCCACTTTCTCCTACCTCCTGATTAAAGTTTGATTAGAGCAAACAGGGTCTAACCCTACCAAGTGAAATGTCAAGCAATTTTTTTTATTAAAAAGAATCCCCCTAAATCTCAAAGCCACACTCTTTCCTTTCCTACACTTCCTTCCATTTGTGGAGGAATGCACTCAACCACGCCACGCCACGCCCCCCCCCCCAACATCATCCAGTTAAGCTGGAAGTGACCAGAGAAAAGCTCTGGAATGGGGTACAGTATTTCAAAGTGGATTTTCCAAGTAACTCTTTGTAGGATTGGGTTACCACTGCCCACAAGACTGTTCTTGCTACAATATTCTAATGTAGCCACCCTTTTGGAATATGGGTTAAGACAAATATTTTACAGTGTTTTTGCAATTCTAAAATGGCAAGGGTCACAAGACACGATTTGATAAAATGTCCAAAGTCCTTTCGTGGCGAAGCACTGACATAAATTTAGTCCCTATCTTATCAATACGCAGCGCTATCCAATTGGTGCCCCTATTTTGTGCGATTCGGTTTTCCTTCCCAAATAAACACATAAAGCTGGTTCAGTTGCTGGTATCACACTTCCCCGCTCCCCAGACCAATGGCTAGATTAGTGGATCCATTTTCTTTTTGTGCCTTTGTTAGTCATTAACTCAACAGATTGGTTTCCAGCTACATAGAAGCAAAACAGCAGATACTGACTAAAAGAAGGGAATTGGGGGAAAGCAAGGCCATGCTGAGCATTTTATTGAAAGCTCAGGAGAATATTACGCATTCTGGGTTCCATTCCTTAAAGAGGCATGACTCCAGAACAGGGGAGTTGGAGTCCAACATTTATCTGTCATGTGAGCATGACAGAACCCTGGGAGCGATGTTTTAATCTAATTCGAAATGGTTGCTCCATTCCTTTAAGAGCATCAAATCTCAGTTTTACTTTTTTTTCTGTACGTATACGCCTATTTAATAACTAAAATACCAGCATGCAATTAGTGAGTGACATTACTTGCTTCACAACGGGATGTAACTGATAGTTCTGAATTTGGATTGTAAGGAGATCTGTGTGGGAGAAGAAACTCAGATCAAATGAGGCTGGAGGATTTGGTTTATGAATGTTGCAATAACGCACTGCTGTTCCTCATCTTTTGTAGAGTACCTGGATTTTAAGTCAACAATCCCGGGGGTTAAATCTGTTCTGGAGTTCTCCTCTGATCCCCTCTGGAGCAGATTTGTGGAGAGGGTGGGGGATGCACAGAGAAAGGAGAGGGAGGGGGGAGGTCCACAGCACAAACAAAAATCCTTGCACTTACAGAACCACTTCGCTGGATAGCAGCACTCTTGTGTTTCCATACAGGAGAATGCTTCATTTGTTTATTCCCCAGCAGCTGAAGGCCCATCCTCCTTCAAAAGCTGCCAAAGCATTGAGTAAATCTTTCACAGTCTGCTAAAAGAACACCCTCAGAGCACAATTCTGTTTTTCTAATTTTTGGCAACTTCACTCCTATCATACAGGACAAAAAAAATTCCTTCCGTACCTAAAGTGCAAACAACCACACTTTATCCTTCTTTCACTAACAGCATCAGTCTTAACAGTAAGACTGGGCAGTCTGAGCTCCAATTCAGGTGTTATAAAGCTAAAATGTTATTTGTTGGGGGGGGGCTGATATTTCCTCCAGCACTTCAGTAACCTCAGCTAAAGTCGAAGTGAATGGCGTCCGACTACATTATCAGCAAACGGGAAGTGGAAGCCATGCTGTCTTGCTTCTCCCTGGAATGTTAGGTTTGGATCTTTTTGTCTTACATCTTTGTTCTTTGTCTTATGTTTGTGGTCTTTCTTGGTGACGTTATTTTCCCCAGTAAGATATATACACAAGAACCAGGATTATTCATACCATTCACACTCTTACAGAGTGGCAATGATTTTTTTTTAAAAAAAAAAAATATTGTAAGGAACTATGAACAACTCAGTCCACCAACTTTTTCTCACAGTGGTCACCCAGACCAGCTGGACCCAAGTACAACTTTCCCCACTTTCGATTCACACAAACGGGTATTCAGAGTCATCCTGCTTCAGACAGTGGAGATTGAGCATAGCCATCATACAGAAGTAATCCATTTTGTAGCTAAGATATAAAATTCCTTCTGTGCCATTTATTTAATTCAGGATTGTTCATGGGCTTCTACGTGTTTGTTTACCTATTTAGGCTAAATATGCAGTTTTTAAGAATGTAGAACTAGAACTGGATTTGAAAGAGGCATCGCTTGCCTGGGTGTAGAGACGATTTTCTTGCCTCTGGCCAAACAGGTGTTTGCAAGGACGCCAAAGGTGAAAAGAGGATGGCAGGTGTGCAGGTGAGGAGCAGCACCCCTTAATTCCAAGCTGCTTTCAATTCTCCGCAAAAGCTATTGCCTCATCTCTTATTTCAACATAGAGAGGGTTAGACAAAGCCATAGAAGAGAAGGCTTTTGATGGTTGTTAGTCATGAAAGCTATTGCTCTGCCCCTACTAATGCTTCTGTGCTGAGAACCACAGGAGGGGAGAGGGCTCTTCTGCTTGGGTCCTCAATGTGAGCATCCCATGGGCATCTGATTGTCCCCTAGGAGAACAAGATGTTGGCCGTGATGAGCCATTGGGCTGCTCTTATGTTCTTATGCTCATATCCCACCATGTGGTCTTCCTTGGTGATGAGAGTTATCACGCAAGCTACACCTGTTGAATTTCCCCCTTCTCCGCACCTGTCAAATGAGTCCTGACCTCTCTTGCACCAAGCCACTACAGTGTAACCAAGAACAATCCTTAGAATGAGTCCGGTGCATGGGGGGGGGACATTTCCCTGGTCAAAAGGTGTCCTTGCACCATTGATTGTAAGCATATGGGGCATAGATATTAAGTACAGTGGTACCTCGGGTTACAAACACCTCGGGTTACAAACACTTCAGGTTTACAGACTCCGCTAACCCGGAAGCACTACCTCGGGTTAAGAACTTTGCCCCAGGATGAGAACAGAAATCACGCGCTGGCGGCACGGCGGCAGTCCCCATTAGCTAAAGTGGTACCTCAGGCTAAGAACAGTTTCAGGTTAAGAACGAACCTCCGGAACAAATTAAGTTCATAACCAGAGATACCACTGTAAATATAACTGTTGGGGCTTACCAGTAATTTCCAATTGCTCATCATTGTAAGAGAGTATCTGTGGCTGCGGTCAGTAGTTGTAGGATGTTATGTTAGATCTGTAACTCCTTGAGCAGAGAAATAAAGAGACAAAGTTGGTTTATTGGGTGGTACCCATAAGGCAGAGTTTCCTTTTAAACTTAAAATGTGCATACTGGTGCTATTTTTCTAGAAAAAGAGGTGCCAGAACTCACCATAGTTCTCTTATAATGGCAATGGCACCCATCTGAGAGGTGCTGGAACTGAGTTCCAGCTGAAAACAGCCCTGGGCATAATAATTGTCTGTTTTGGTGCAATTATTTCACCTATTTTTTGTAGGGAGTGGTCAGACTGATTTTGGACCACAGCTGAAGTCTATGAACAAGCAGCAATTCACAGTTGTAGCCTGGGATCCTCGCGGGTATGGAAAGTCAATCCCCCCACTTCGAGACTTCCCTGCAGATTTTTTTGAAAGAGATGCAAAAGATGCTGTGGACTTGATGCAGGTAAATTTGTCCTTCTAAGGAACAAACACCCTTTGGAGAACTGAAGTGTTCCCTTCCTGGGGTTTTAGGATATTGGTTGTGGGAGCAAACACAGCAAGCAAAAGTTTTATTTTTTTGAGCCTCAGAGTTTGTGGCTCAGAAACATTATGAAAACGATTAACTGTTTAGTAGCAGGATACCTCTGTTGCACTGCCTGGTTTTTTTGCTTCAGCAACCTATTCCTTTCAAAGACTATTCAGCTTACTGGTAATTCCTTTAAAACAACAACAACAACAACAACAACAACAACAACAACAACAACAACAACGCTCACCATTATATATAGCCTCTTCACAAACAAAAACAAGTATAAGGTATTAGCACCCAAACTACAAGTCACTGAAACTTTCAGCTCATTCACATGTAATTGAAGGAAACAACTTTAAGAGCAAAAGAGGTCCATGGTAGGGGGTGCTGAACTTTTTTCTCTCATAGCTCCTAACAGCCAGACCTACTTCTGGAGAAAAACACATTGAGAAACACAAAGTGGATTGGAGAGAGAGAATGAGGACCAAATGATTTGTCATGAATGGTTAAGCCAAATAGTTTTAGCCCTACAATCCAGTGGTCCAGTTAATCTCCCCTCCACCTCCAGAATGAGCATAGCTCCCTAGCCTTCTTGTAGCCTTCATACACACCTACCATCTTAGCCTGGCACCAACCACCACGACTGAAGTAGCAGACCTCTCTGTGCTTCACGGAAGGGTCTATGAGGCAGCATGTATGGGCTACTCTCACTCAAAGCACAGAGTGCCGGCAGGAGGGGGTGGCTGTTATATCTACTCTATTTTACTTTCACAAAGGTTTGGATATTACTTTAGATCACAGTTTCCCAAATTTGGGTCTCCAGCTGTTTTTGGATTACAACTCCCATCAGCCTTGTCTAGCAGGACCAGCAGCCAGGGATGATAGGAATTGTAGTCCAAAAACAGCTGGAGAGACTCAAGTTTGGGAAACACTGCTTTAGACGATCTGGAGGAAGGGTGCTGGCTACCCTTCTTGTAGGTTGTCAGGATACAGTATGGGAGTGGCTAATCTGTGACCCTCCAGATATTGCTGGACTACAGCTCCCATCTTTCCTTACCATTGGCCATTCTGGTTGAGCTGGTGGAAGAAGACCATCAACATCTGAAGGGCCACAAGGTAGCAACCCCTGATCTAGCAAGCCTCCAGTACCATAGGTGAATTTTGGTAGGCCCAACATAGCCAAACTTCCAGCAATTGTAAATTCCCTTGAATTCGGTGAGGAAGGGTTGCTTCTGAAGTGACTTGTGTCTTCAGGTAAAGCCATTCAGCTGTAAAAATCAGTTGTTTCCTGTCTGTTTCCCTGTACTAAACAAGGCACTGAAGTTTAAGAAGTTCTCCTTGCTGGGGTGGAGTGATGGTGGAATAACAGCACTCATTGCTGCTGCAAAGAATCCAAATCTTATCCACAAAATGGTAGTTTGGGGAGCCAATCCCAGCGTTTCAGAGGACGACGTGAAACTTTACAATGGTATGTATCAGATGAATGTAGAAAGGGTACATTGAAGTTTTTCTTTAATTTTATTTTTTAAACAGCCATAAACATTTCAAAAATTGAAGTAATGTAAGCTTGAAGAATTCGTGATTCAGCTATCTTCCTAACCCAGAAAGGAAGCTTGGTTACTAGATGTAAAACTTAATGCTCCAATATAGTAAAAATGCATTACAATGAAAATATAATAATGGTCTATTATAAGAAAATCTTTTCCCACTGTACTCAAAATATATGTGAGGAGAAAATGGATTATCCACCTTTTCAGCTCCCTACAATACTTGCTGTTTTCCCATTAAATAGTTAACGATAAATCAGAAAAATATTGTTTTGCACCAGTTGAATAAGCATCAAATAGAATTAAAAGCCTTCTTGAATCAAGTATCATGGATTGTGGTTACAAAAAGGAAAAAAAATGTTTTAAGGAACAGTTGAATTGCTCTTGAACAGAAATGGGGACGGGGTGAGGCATGGAGCTACTATAATTAACAACCCTGCAGAAAAATAATTCAGTTTAAAGCTAAACATTTGCACATTTTGCTGCTACATTAAAAAAAACCAAACTCTGTAAAAACTTAAATGTGAGCGCTTCTAGCAGTGAGATGAGATCTTAGGATACTGCTGTATTGGTGCTGGTTCTTTTAGCTTGTTCATAAGCGACAAAGCTGAGCAGTGAGGCAGCCAATATGCTAATGACATCCAATTATTCGGGGTAGTAAAGACAAAAAACAAAAGGACTGCAAAGAGCTCGAACTGTATTTATCCAAAATGGATGAATGGATGAGAAAATGCCAAGTACAACTCAGAGTAACTAAGGGTCAAGTGGAACAAAATATCCTAACTTCACATTATACTGGGATTGCAATATGTCCAGAAATTCCAGAACATGTCCTCTGTTGGGGGGTGTATATGGCCACCTGGAGGGAAATTTATGCTTTAAAGCAAATGTCTGGGATTTAAAAAATTAAAAAATAAATTTTTGGGGTGCACAGGTGGCTCTACTTTAGGCTCTGGCGCAGCTTGGGTTCTGTTGCAGCCACAGGTGGTTTGGGCTTGGCAGCGGCAGACAGCGTGGGGGCTATTGGGCGAATGCCCCCCAAAATCTCAACAACTGTTTATGTCTGGATTTTTACCAACCCTGCATTATAAACTGGTGGGGCCCGAGCTAACAGTTACTGACCAAGAAAGGATGTGAGGGAAAGCTCAATTTAAATGCTGATCCAGTGTTTAAAAAAGGGTAAAGGAACCCTAAGAGTTAAGTCCAGTCGCGAATGACTCTGGGGTTGCGGCACTCATCTTGCTTTACTGGCTGAGGGAGCCGGCGTACAGCTTCTGGGTCATGTGGCCAGCATGACTAAGCCGCTTCTGGCAAACCAGAGCAGCACACCGAAACGCCGTTTACCTTCCCGCCGGAGTGGTACCTATTTATTTACTTGCACTTTTGACGTGCTTTCGAACTGCTAGGTGGGCAGGAGCTGGGACCGAGCAACGGGAGCTCACCCCGTCGCAGGGATTCGAACCACCGACCTCCCGATCGGCAAGCCCTAGGCTCAGTGGTTTAGACCACAGCGCCACCCGCGCCCCAGAGTTTAAGTGCTGTGAAAATGGCAAAATTCTAGTTCGCAAAAGAGATTGAAAATGCAGTTACCAATGCCTTTATACCCAACTATGGAATCCTGTGTACAGTTCTAGTTACTGAAGCGAAGAGAGGATACAGTAGAGTTGGAAAAAGTGCAACCAAAATGATTAGGGGTGGGGCTAAATCCAGTCCATTATGAGAAAAGGTTATGATGTATGGTGCCTTTTAGCCTAGAAAAATGGTGAGTAATGGGGGCATAATAAAGATGTATTAAAATTATCTGGAGAAAGTGGGTAGAGGTTCTCTCTCTCAAAATACTAGAAAAGAGCTGGATTTGTGTTTAATTGTGTGAATCAATTTGCATTGACCCTGCCCACTGCTGGCACGAAGCTCTGAAATGTTAGCGATGGAAGAGGATTGAGGCCCTTGGGCTGCAAAAGGTTCCCCGCTCCCCCATAGTAGGCAGGATTTTGATATTTCTTTTAATATACACATTTCATTCCCTTGTCCGCAGCTATCCGTGATGTTTCAAAATGGAGTGAAAGAGCCAGGCAGCCAATGGAAGAAATGTACGGCCACGATTACTTTAGCAAAACCTGTGCAGCCTGGGTGGATGGAATCTCCCAGTTTGCACAAAAGCCAAATGGTAAGAAATCCTGCAGCTAAAAAGAAATAGAGAGACCAGCAATGATAAGCTTTAGGTCTCCACCCTGTTTTGTTGCATTTCATTTCACCATTGTCCATTGCTGTATCTCAGAATCATCTTTATCCACAAATTTTCTTCCCAGGGATCTGCAAGCATTTAAAAATTATTGCTGACTTTGTGTGATTAGAGGGAGAAGGTGGGATACAAATGCAATCATTTTAAAATAACTGAAATATTACAATGGGTCAGATTTAATTAATTCCTTCTATTAGCGGAAGCCTACACCAGGACTTCCATTAGCACAATGGAGGCTTGCCTTCTCTTCCATCATGATCTCACTTCCCCAGAGCAGCACTGAGGAGCAGGGAAATGTGCTGTCAGAGCTGAAATGTTTGCACTGATTCACCTCAGCAGACGGTGAACTCCTCCCGTATATTATAGCCGCGTTCCAGCAAGTGATTATTTAGATCAGAGCTGAGGCTCTCCCTTTAGCAGCTACGAATGAAGTTCCCCTCCCAATTCTGTGTCCTTTTGGGATGTGGGTGGCGCTGTGGTCTAAACCACTGAGCCGCTTGGGCTTGCCGATCGGAAGGTTGGCGGTTCGAATCCCCACGATGGAGTGAGGCGGGAGGGTAAATGGTGTTTCTGTGCACTCTGGTTTCTGTCACTTGGTTTCCGTCACGGTGTCCCACTGCACCAGAAGCAGTTTAGTCCTGCTGGCAACATGACCTGGAAAGCTGTCTGTGGACAAACGCCGGCTCCCTCAGCCTAAAAGCGAGATGAGCACCGCAACTCCATAGTCACCTTTGACGGGACTTAACCATCCAGGAGTCCTTTACCTTTACCTTTTGACACATGGCCGCCATGGGATAAACATTTCGAGTGCAGACTGTTTCTCTGGCTGTCATTTTACCTTCCTTGCCATATGAAGTTTGTTTTTTTACTGGTGGCAGTGGTTGGAAAAGCACTATGCTACTTGCAAGGTGAAAGAAGCTTCTGAGGGATTGTGTTGGGGAGGGGGGTCTCCGGATTCACAACAACCCCTCCCTTAAGATTTGGATTGGCAATCCACCTGCAAATGAGGAGCTGCCATTTGAACAGTTCTGCAACCTTGAAATAACCGTTATGCTTGTCAGATCCGTGCATTTTGCTCGTAGTTCTGCTTTTTCGAGAAAGCAAGCTTGTTGGAACATCTTGTAGGGGAAATGACACACTGCCTAATTGCACACAAGGTATTTCTGTATTTTCTACTCCACCTTTCAGAAAAAAAATTAACATTCCCTGCTTACACTCCTCTGCTTAAGTCAATCATTGCCAGTCTTGGTTTAAAAAAGCAATAATCGTTCAGGACTAATTTCCAGCAGCTTTTTAAAAAAACCGAGCTTTAAAAAAAAGGCTTCTGAATGCTAATTGCTAATTACATCAAGGACAAAGCGGTCGAATCACTTGGAGGGCACAGAATGGGCAGCAAGGCTGGGCAAAGCAACTCTGGTTGCAATCTCCTACCCACATATACTGGGAGCAGACCCCAATGAACTCAGTGAGACTGACTTCTGGGTAGACCTAGAACTGCATTATTACTATCCCAGTCCCAGCTGGGGAGAAGTAGAGTGGCCTATCAGCCATCACTTCCCAGGTTCTGACAACCAGGAGCGAAGAGGTGGAAATAAAAAATTTGCTGCATGAGTTCCAGGCTGGCCTAGCTGAGGTGTCCGAGAATTGGTGCCTTTGGGGAATCTGCAAGCCTGGCACCCTTTCTGGCCTTTCTGCCAGCTACCACCAGCAGAACTTCCAGAGACTGCTTTCCATTAAGACCCACACTCACCCCACTAACAGATTTCCACCTTTACCATAGCCTAACACACACACACACACACACACACACACACACACCCAGCAGTGCAGATCAGGAGATTAGGGCTGCTCGGATTATTATTAGCCACTGTTTAATTTCTTGATGACACTTTCTCAGTGTTCCCAGGCCTTAGGAACTCTTGTAACATTGTAATAATAATAATAATTTATTATTTATACCCCACCCATCTGGCTGGGTTTCCCCAGCCACTCTGAGCGGCTTCCAACAAAATATTAAAATACAATAGTCTATTAAACATTAAAAGCTTCCTTAAACAGGGCTGCCTTCAGATGTCTTCTAAAAGTCTGGTAGTTGTTTTTCTCTTTGATGTCTGGTGGGAGGGTGTTCCACAGGGCGGGTGCCACTACCGAGAGGGCCCTCTGCCTGGTTTCCTGTAACTTGGCTTCTCACAGTGAGGAACCGCCAGAAGGCCCTCGGCACTGGACCTCAGTGTCTGGGAAGAATGATGGGGGTGGAGACGCTCCTTCAGGTATACTGGACCGAGGCCATTTAGGGCTTTAAAGGTCAGCACTTTGAATTCTGCTCGGAAATGTACTGGGAGCCAATGTAGGTCTTTCGAGACCGGTGTTATGTAGTCTCGGCGGCCATTCCCAGTCACCAGTCTAGCTGCCGCATTCTGGATTAGTTGTGGTTTCTGGGTCACCTTCTAAGGTAGCCCCACATAGAACACATTGCAGTAGTCCAAGTGAGAGATAACTAGAGCATGCACCAATCTGGCAAGACATTCTGCGGGCAGGTAGGGTCTCAGCCTGCGTACCAGATGGAGCTGATAAACAGCTACCCTGGACACAGAATTGACCTGCGCCTCCATGGACAGCTGCGAGTCCAAAATGACTCCCAGGCTGTGCACCTGGTCCGTCAGGGGCACAGTTACCCCATTCAGGACCAGGGAGTCCTCCACACCTGCCCACCTCCTGTCCCCCCAAAACAGTACTTCTGTCTTATCAGGATTCAACCTCAATCTGTTAGCCGCCATCCATCCTCCAACCCCCTCCAGACACTCACACAGGGCCTTCACTGGTTCTGATTTGAGAGAGAGGTAGAGCTAGGTATCAGCTTTACCTTTCTTTGTAAACCTGTATATGGTATCAGGGTGGCATACAGGTCACAGAATTGGGTTATTTGGAACCTAATTTATTTTGTGCGCACAGAACACACAACATCCTGCCTGCATTAATTCAAGATTCATAAGTGCCGGCACTCATGATGGGGAATAAAAGGAAACACAGAAGTAAACTGCCTACAAAAACAAATTTTTAAGTACCAAAGCTCTTAGATGCAGTTATCAGTACATGCTTGAACAGGTTGTCTAAGAATTCAGAACTAGATGCTGAGAGAAGGGGGAGAGTTCTGGCAATTTTGTCAGAATCAGATAGACTGGCAGGCACTCAATGAATTGCTCCCATTGTGGTAATTCCTGTTGCTGATCCAGTTGCTACTAAACCATTTTTTTGCAGCCAGAAGAATCAACTATTTCACTTCCTTTGCAAGGAGGAAGTAGGTGGTGTTAGTATCACATTTCCCCAGTGAAGCATATTACCATTTCAAAGTAAATGAATAAGGAAATTATCTTGACATTTTTTTCCACTTCCCACACCCAGGAAGTATCTGTCAGTCTTTGCTGCCTCATATTAACTGCCCAACGTTAATAATCCACGGAGAGAAAGACCCCTTGGTTCCACGCTTTCACCCTGAATATCTTCACAAACATATCAAGGGTTCACAGTAAGTCAGTTTTTCTTGGGAAGGTGGGCAGGAGAAACTAAAGCTAAAAATTATGTGAATAGATTAAAAAGCTTCTCCAGCTGTTCAGAACGAACCACTTTGTAGGCTTCTAGAAGCTATGATCATTTGAAAGAATGCTTCCAGCCACGATATTGTAGAAATACTCACAAGCAGACAGATCCATCCCACAGGAAAGATTTGTGCTCAGTAGATGCAATTTCTGAACGCAAGTAGGAAGTGCAACTTGGACAAACCAGCACAAAATTCATTTCGCAATTCAGCAAAGCGTCTGGGGTCCGTAACTTGAGATGGAAGCTGAAGGACCTGCTTCCAAAATTAGACACCGGCATTAGGAAGTTAGAAACTGTTAGCAAGAGTTTCAAAACTCTAAATGCTGAAAGTCTTTAATGGGACATGGTACAATGGAGGCAATCTATTCTGTAGCAGCTACAAAATCGCTGTCTTGGACGCCCTGCAGTGAATAAACGCGGTAATGTTGTCATAGTTTAAATGAACCACCTTGCTGAAACATTCCTTAAGGGGTCATTTTTTAAAATCCAGTAATTTTGTAGAAATAGCAAGACAACGAAGACTGCAAGCTTAAGTTTCACTGAAACTTGTTTCCAAATTTGCCCACGTCAGACAGGCACGTAAACCTGCCAATTCAGTGCTTGCTTCGAATGTTGAAATGGCCACAGCAGCTCATAATACTTTGCTATGACATGACTCCACTACAGTCATGTCCTGCCGATTATGTTGCTTCTTTTCATAAAGGCTTTTTTTTTTTTTGGAGACATGTCCATTTGAAAAAGATGAGCATGGACTGGGAAATAATTGTAGCATGACCCGAGTCGGACACCTCCATTACTGTCCATAAATTATGACCCAGATGCTTTGAGATATCAATTCCAAATACGAAAATGCAAATCTTTCTAGCAAGCTGGCTTCTTGCATGCACTTGGGCAGAGTGCAGGTTTAAGTAATAAATGCTTGCCATGTTTCCTGTACACCTAGAATTTATCCAGCGTTTTTGTCATTTCAGGTTGCATTTGATGCCGGAAGGAAAACATAATTTGCACCTACGCTTTGCAGACGAATTTAACAGAGTGGTGGAAAAATTTCTTCTATGAAATGTTGCTAGTTGTTACAGAACCACCCTGAGATCTATGGGTATAGTGCAGTATACAAATTTAATTAATAATAATAATTGATAAGCAGCAGTTTCTTTGCTGTTCCTACTCACGGGGTGGATAGGACGATAAGTCCACTTTAATCAGCTTCATCAAGTATGGGGGGGACGGGGAATCAAATTTCTTCCTGTTATATATGTATTGCACCAAAGTTGTAACATGCTTCTTATGTCAAGTGTTTGGCTGTATCTTAACCTTCCAGGGGTTTTACACTTAAATGAGCATTAAAGTCTGCCTTTTGGCTATTAAGGACTGCTCGTGTTTCTTAGCAACTTTAAAAGGAACATTAGGGAAGTACATTAGTTTTAATCAGGGCCGTCTCGTCCATTTGGGCTGGTGGCACGGCGCACCAGGGCGCCAGGCCCCCAGGGGCACCCCCACAAGCCTACCGGCATACCGGGCGCCCCCTCCCCAACCCGATCCCACGGGCGGGTGGGCGGGCGCTCACACGCCGGCGGCACAGCCCCGTCTTTGAGCGCAGCGAGCGGGGGGGGGAGTAATTTATTGTTGTGGGACGCATGGGGGCGCCGGAAGGATCGAGCCCACCGACGTACCGGCCACCCCCCTCCCCAACCCGCCCCCAAGGGCGGGCTGTCGGCCGGGTGCTCGCGTGCCAGGGCCATGCCCCTCATCCCCTGCTCGCCCACCCCCCCTCCCGAGGGGCGGCAAGCGTGAGAGGGCGGCAGCGGAGAGGCGGTACGCCGGGGGCGCCGGAGGGATCACTGCACCACGGCAGCCGATCTCCTTAAGACGGCCCTGGTTTTAATAGATGTACAATATGATCTATCGTGAAAGAAACAAGAGTCATTATTCAGAACACATGCCTTTATAGAGTACTCAATATTTAACACCACACATAAACCATGAACAGTTTGAGTTCATGACAGATTCTTAATGTTTACACAAAAATGCCACAAAAAAATCACTGCTATCAGAATCCATGCCTGCTCTATTTGCTGTCTACTTGCTGCTTTCCCCCCTCCCCCCCTCATCTTCAAGCTTTTTTATTCTCTTCAAATGGAAAGGTTTAAAAGCCAATTTGTTTTCCTTCATAGGGAACATGGGACATACGTCACTGAGCAAATAATACCCCAAATATAACCTAACTACGGAACTGAAGATAAACCGTACAACTCACTGGCAAAGTCCTCCCTCTGAAGAAAAAGTTATCCATGATTCAGTCATAATTTAAGTATCTGCATCCTTTGAGGTACGCAGTGCAACAACCGCAAATGTTGCAATTCAAATTTAAACTGTTGCACATCTAACACACAATTCAGGTTGCAAATTTATATACTGTGCATTCTGGCACTACAAGGACATTTTTTTGAGGGCAGGGAATATCCAGAATTAGCTGAACATACACCTCTAGAGTTCTGTAGAGCATCCTTCCCCAACCTAGTCCTGGTGGTGGTATAATCCAAAACAGCTGGAAGGGCCAGGTTAGGGGAAGCTGCTGTACGGATTTCTTCTCTTTCACGCTTGCAAAATGTGCAGAGGTGTTCTCAGGTTGTTCCTCGATGGGTTTTCCAAGCTACTATTTCTAGATTCCTGAAGTTTCAAAATGGCTTGTGTAGTTAGCTTCCTTGTCTATGGGGCAGCTGAGAAGTCTTTATTTCAGATAAACTATGCTAAAAGTAACCTCTGCAAAAAAATTATAAAAATTATAAATTTATTTAAATTTATAATTTTTATAAAACAGCTGCTGTAAAATTGTGTGATCAATTCAGCTTTACCCATATAGCTGAAGGACAACAGTTGTCTTAACAAGGAAGTAAATATATTCTTAAGGGTAAAAATTACAAAGTTCACTTTTCAGCCCCAATTGAAAGCGTGGAGAGCTTCATAGCACACACTCTTCATTATTATGATGAAATGTTCTCATGACCGATGAAAGTGCTTCCAAATCAAATGGTTTGGGCAATGAGGGAAATCAACAGTGAAAGCACCAAGTTGAACTAAAAAACATGCAGCAGCAGAGCTGAACAGACTGTGCCCCCACACACTTGCCCCACTGCACAAAACCACGGCGATCCTAAGCCTCGTCCTCCTCGCCTTCCTCTTCAAACTCTCCCTGCTCATCCGCTGTGGCGTCTTGATATTGCTGGTATTCGGAGACCAGGTCATTCATGTTGCTCTCGGCCTCCGTGAACTCCATCTCATCCATGCCCTCTCCGGTGTACCAGTGCAGGAAGGCCTTTCGGCGGAACATGGCCGTGAACTGCTCTGAGATCCTCTTGAACAGCTCCTGGATGGCTGTGCTGTTGCCAATGAAGGTGGCGGACATCTTGAGGCCTCGCGGAGGGATGTCGCACACGGCCGTCTTCACGTTGTTGGGGATCCACTCGACAAAATAGCTGCTGTTCTTGTTCTGGACGTTGAGCATCTGCTCGTCCACTTCCTTCATGGACATTCTTCCCCGGAAAATGGCCGCCACCGTCAGGTAGCGCCCATGGCGCGGGTCGCAGGCCGCCATCATGTTCTTAGAATCAAACAACTGCTGGGTCAGCTCTGGCACAGACACGGCCCGGTACTGCTGGCTTCCGCGGCTCGTGAGGGGAGCAAAGCCCGGCATGAAGAAGTGCAGGCGAGGGAATGGCACCATGTTGACCGCCAGCTTGCGGAGGTCGGCATTCAGTTGGCCAGGGAACCGCAGGCAGGTGGTGACGCCGCTCATGGTGGCCGACACCAAGTGGTTGAGGTCCCCATACGTCGGAGTCGTGAGTTTGAGTGTGCGGAAGCAGATATCGTACAAGGCCTCATTGTCAATACAGAAGGTTTCATCCGTGTTCTCCACCAGCTGGTGGACGGACAGCGTGGCATTGTAGGGCTCCACCACCGTGTCCGACACCTTAGGGGACGGCATCACGCTGAACGTGTTCATGATCCTGTCGGGATACTCCTCCCGGATCTTGCTGATGAGGAGCGTCCCCATCCCAGAGCCTGTGCCACCGCCCAGGGAATGGGTCAACTGGAAGCCCTGCAAGCAGTCACAGCTCTCCGACTCCTTCCTTACCACATCCAGCACAGAGTCCACCAGCTCAGCTCCCTCTGTGTAGTGGCCCTTGGCCCAGTTGTTCCCAGCACCACTCTGGCCTAGAGGAAGAAGCAGAAAGACAAGGATACAGAAATAAATTGGCAACTATTGATTGTTACCTGCTAATGGCATCATGAGCTGGTCCAACTGTTCCTCTTATAAGCCATGTCCAGACCCAGACCACAAAACCAGTTTATTTTTGTCTGGTTCTCAAATATAGTGTTTAAAGACCCAGCTCTGAAAAGGTACATTTGAACAAATATCATGACTTTCGTACCTTTGGCAATTTGAGGGTAGGGGAGAATGTAACTGGCTCAGAGGAACTAGCCTTGCCCTTGTTTCAGTACATCAGCAAAAGTTACAGGGAGAATGTATAGGTTTAGTCAAACATTCCTCATAGTTGAATTCAAGTGTCACCCAGGACAGGCAGAAGAGTCAGCAGTTTTGCATAGGGATGTGATTCACAGAATATTTAGAATAAGTAGGTGTGAGCAATCCAGCAGCTGCTTCAAGATACATTGAGCTCCTGTCAAGAAGGGAGACTACAATCACCAAAGGAATATTACATACCAAAGACAAAATTGTCAGGCCGAAAGATCTGGCCGAATGGTCCAGACCGGACAGAATCCATTGTGCCAGGCTCCAAGTCCACAAGCACTGCACGGGGGACATACTTGTTGCCTGCAGTAAGAACAAAAGAAAGATTTATGGATGCAGTGACCTCGCTAAATTATCTGCAGTCTACTGTGCTCCTGGCAACCCTCAGCGTTACTCAGAAAAGAATTTTATATCAAGTAGCAACACTTATTGTGAACAGATCTTCAAGGGCAACCGCTATCAACATTCTCCAAGGCATTTAGTCAGTGAAATCAACTGCACAAAGAAAGCAGGTTTCTGGCATCAGCTTTAGGGAAAAGGCCTTAAATCGTGCTCTAGCCTCGGTTATGCCTTTACATAGCGGCACCTTTGTAGAAACCCAGAGGAAAGCATGCATCATTCTTCCCGTGTCTTCAGGGTCTTTCAAATCACCCACTATCCAGTCCTTTTCACTTGAGATGCACCTGCTCCACCACTGCACTGGTCCCTCCCCATAGCCCACCCAGCTAAGTTGTGGCCCGTCACCTGTTACCGCAATCTCCTTTGAACTTAAGACAGGGGTCTTATTGCGTTTCAGAGCACAATTCCATGTGTTGGTGCTGACCTTTAAAACTCTCAATGGCCTCGGTCCAGTATACCTGAAATAGCGTCTCCACTCCCATCCTTCAGCCCGGACATTGAGGTCCAGCTCCGAGGGCCTTCCAATGGTTCCCTTACTGCAAGAAGTGAGGTTGCAGGGAACCAGACAGAGGGCCTTCTCGGTGGTGGCACCCACCCTGTGAAATGCCCTCCCATCAGATGTCAAGGAAATAAGCAACTATCTGACTTTTAGAAGACATCTGAAAGCAGCCGTATTTAGGGAAGTTTTTAATATTTGATATTTTACCATGTTTTTAATGTTCTGCTGGGAGTTGCCCAGAGTGGCAAATACAGCCAGATGGGTGGGGTATAAGTTATTATAATAATAATTATTATTATTACTACCTGATATCCGGTGATTGGCAGACGGTACGTCCTGCTCACCTGTCAAGGTTGGCCTGTGTGTGTGTGTACATGTGTGCATAGAGACCACAGCAGCCAGAGTCACTTCCCCACCTGTACTTCATAGGTACCCATGGAAAGTTTTGTCTGCAAATTTTTATTACAAGGTTATTCATTTTCAGTTACAAAAATCATAAGTAACCTTCGACATCCAGAAGCAACAATGTCAATGTTTCCCTTCCCAAGTAAAAAAAACCCTGCATTTGAAAACAGAAAATTAGGGAGCTTATGGAAGGGAGGTTCCCTCTTAGAACAAAGAAATTCTTCCTATTCCACACACACAAAGAAAAAAATTATTCTAAGGTGGGGATGGACACCAAAAATGGGAAGAGCATCTGTTTATAAAAATAAAAAGGCTCTTTGCAAGAACTATATATTTATCTGCAGATTTAATGAGTTGGAAGCTGTGCAATCTATCAATCAAGATTTCTGTAAACGGGCAACAGACTAATTTCCGGAGGCAGCTAGAAGCACTTCCTTAAAAAGACAAGCACTCCATTTTTACCGGCAGCTTCATTGTAGTAGACGTTGATCCTCTCAAGCTGCAGGTCACTGTCTCCATGGTAGCTGCCTGTCGGGTCAATGCCATGCTCATCGCTGATGACCTCCCAGAACTGAAATGGGAATTTTGGAGAGCTATTCAGCCAGTGCGACGAGGAAGCATGACGAAACACTTGCAGCTGCCGCGGCCACACCTTAGCCACCATACTGCAAGCACATGACCCACTGCGCCATGACGAGACAGAGTCCCTTCACACAAAGCAATGCCAGCAGGGCATAAGAAGGCAGGATTGTTAAATTTCACGGATGGACATATTGTTGGGGGAAGAGGAGGGGGGTCTTGTTTAACAAAGAAAAAAGCCAATGGGCTTCCGGTTTTACACCATCACGCAAACACCCAACCAGCTTGAACGCTGCTCCAAATACAGCCTGCATTCTCTGCAGAGGAGCAAGGCAACCTAAAAGCTTACCGTTATAACTGGATTGCTGCTACTCCTAGCTGGTAAGGAGGGGGAAATCTGTCTGTGTGAGACAGATCTGGCCACGATGGCAAGCGAAGGCCTTTATTGTTTCCGCAAGATCTGCCCTATGAAGCGGCAGGGAGGGGCAGGGAGAGATGGTGGGGGCATCCGTAGCTTTGCGAAAGAGGGGGCGCATGGTAGACATAACCCCGGGGAGGGTTTTCCTAGTGCTCTGTCCTCCCCCCCAATCCTTCAGCTCAATTCTTAGGTGGCGATTTATGCCTTTCATTGGAGACGCAAGAAAAGGGGGCGACACGGCTGGTCCCCACACACCCGGCGCTTACCAACAATAGATTCCGCCCTCTCCCGATTCCCTTGCCCCCGCTTTCCCATTATACCTTGGCTCCAATCTGATTCCCGCACTGGCCGGCTTGCATGTGCACGATCTCCCGCATGGCTGCGACTTTGTTTCAGGAGATCACCCGCTTGCTACCTTCAAGAAAGAGAAAGCTGCGTCTTGCTCGCTCGACAATAGCAGCAGCAGGAAACAAGGGCGCGCCTCCCTCCTCCCCCGAGGGCTCTTATACAGCGGGAGGCGCGTGGCTCCGCCCCTTCTCTTCCCGGCCTGGCGGGAGCAGGGCGGGGCTAAGGGCACGTAGAAGCCTCCTTGTCTGTCGCTCGAGGGGCGGAGAGGAGAAAGGTCACACCTCCGCTTCTCTCGCCCGAGAGAGGCAGTGGGCGTGGATTTGGCTGGCCCCGCCCCTCGGACGTAAGCAGGTGGTTTCTTAGGGGCGACCCTAATACTGAAAAGCGGGTCCTCGCTGTGCCGCCTTTTTTTTCTTTTCAGGAGCGGGGTTTTGTTTTTGGACCTGCCTGCAGCAGAGACCATTTTGATGCACTCGAAGGTTTCCCCCCCCCATCCAAAAGCAGATAGACTGCTGTAGGCCTGGGAGCTCAGTCTAAGGGTTGCGTTTTTCTGCTGCGGTCAGAAATTTCCGAT